>NC_079242.1:0-1346705 GCF_028009165.1 Akanthomyces muscarius
TGGCCTGGTGAAGAAAGGCCGAGAGGCGGAGGGCCAGGGCGCGAGCTTCCGGACTACAAAATCACGGGGCGTGGTGTTTTCGCTCGTGGTGGCTCTCGTGGCTTACATGGTATAAATGAAAGTGGATCCATCATAGTTAGGTCGTTGACGGAGCCCGCTCGTAGCGGCCCTGTACAACGACTACGAGCTGCCCTGTCTAGACTAGGAAGTAATACTACATACACATTCTAAAACCACTATTACTTCCCGGTAGAATAAGTCTTCTATCATACTCCTCACTTCTTCTTCATGACATCTTCCTGTGACCCATTTTGGGGTGAGATTTATTCACGATGCACCGAGATTCTGCGCCTGCATGGCGTGACACCAGCTCAGCAATCCACGCTTCCTCTTTTTCCACAGGCAAGAAACAACAATACTTCACGCCGTCTTCAGAAAAGGGACAAGTACCGGCGTCTCCAAGGCAGCAGCCTTATAGACCAAGGTACGCCGCCAAGTCTTTCATGGAGACTGGCACGTCACGCGTCATGCACGCCGCCAATAAAATATCATAGTGCTCGCACATAATGCAAACAAATTGGTTGGTTCTACCCTAATCGGCGCTAGCTGATGGTCGTCCAGACTTTATTGTAAGCCACTACGCCCATTTGCCTAAACCCACTTGCCTGAAATGTCAAGCTTACCTCTCTAGCCAGATAGACCAGACTTCACACTGGCGAAGCCAGGCAGTCTCTTGATGGCCCTCGACTAAAGCAGAGTTACTCGGGCGCTGGAGGAACGCCCCCAATACACTCGTCCTCTCCATCACCGTCCGGGTCCGGAGTGTTGCAAATAGACTTGTAGCTCGGATGTTGCTGATCCATTGGCTTCATCACTCCATCTTGCCACTCGTACCCTAGTATTGTTAGTATGAGCGTATAGAAAAGAGCATGAAGAATAAACAAGGACAAGAAAACGGAACGTACGCAGTGCCCACAGAGCAGAAGCCTCGCCGTCGACGAGGTAGGGCGAAATGCTGCACTTGTCTGTGAGAGTTTCGACATCGCCCTTGCAAGCCGGCACGCTTCCGCCTTTTCCGACAATCTGCAGTTCTGACTTCTTCTTGGAGATGGTGCCACAGCTTTCGATCAGTTTTGGGAAGAAGACCCATCGCGTCCACATCTCTGGGTCGGCCGCTGGATCAGCTGTGCGCTCGATGGACTCCATTTTAGCGGAACCATGGCTCCCTATACGCTGATAGTTAGTATGAAGCCCTCATCATGATTCGATAGGGGAGAAAGGCAGACTGACACTCATATGTAACACCTGCTCCGAACACTTCCTTGACCACACCTTCGAGACCGGCGGAGAAGCCTTGGCTGATAGACGTCTCTTTGCCCTTGGTCAAGGCCAGTGCCTGGCCTGGCGGCTGCGACTCTCCGGCCTCGCCAGGTGCCCGTGTCTCTGGTCCAAGCAGGCCGGTACGTTTCTGCTCGCAGAAGGTCTGGCACGAGTTCATGTTGGGCCGAATCGGACCGCAGGATCCGTCTTCGTTTAGCGTGATGCCCTCGGGCCTGGGACAATCGGTGCGCGACTTTCCAAAAAAGCTGACCGGGCAATCTGTTGCGGTCTCGTCGGCCCGGGCACCGAGAGGGCTGTCGCCCACAAACTCGAGCCAGCTTCCTCTGCCGCGTTTTCTCACCGAGCCTGGCGTGTCAGGTGGGTTCTTGCCGCCAGGTGGCTTGATGTTGATGCCGGCAAAGATCCCGTACGCGGCAAAGGTGAGGTTGTTGACCACGTGCACACCTGTGAACGTCCCAAGCTTGTTGCAGTCCTTGAATAGCTGGGCGATGCCACGCTTCACCTCACCCTGGGTAATAGTGCGGTTACGCGCGCTGCCGTTGCAGATGGACATGATGGTGGTGTTATGGCGCTTGTACGCGCATTCATTCATGGCCATGGGCAGTCCCGCTGGGGTAGCGGCCAGGTTCTCCTCCAAGAATCGACCGGCTTCATTGAGATCCTTCTGCTCCAGACTGTCGCTTGTAAGTTTGCATAACCGATTTTGTATCTGCTAGACGCTTGAAAATAACGCACCCTCTGTCTGCATAGCATTCGCTGTAAGAGTCGCTGTGGCGTGGTTCTGCAACAGAGCCACATACGACGGAGCTAAGTCCAAGAAGGACGAGAAAACCACGCATTTTAAGACCAAACAGGAGCGTTCGGTAGGAGAAATGCTATTACGCTGCTGATATGAAAGAGAAGCATAAGGGATTCCTCGTCTCTAGGTCAGCGCGGCGAGTATTTATACCTAGCTTTCACGATACTGTTGGCCTCTAATCGTATGTTGACAGCTATGAACCATTTCACTAACCTGATCTGTGTACTTACGCAGGAAAAAGTACCATGCTGACGGAGCATGCATGACTATATTTCGCGCGGTGGCTTTATGCAGCGGAAAGGCGTCGCCATCGTCGATTATTATGGTCATCTTGCAGGTTCTTTATCCCCGTCGTCGCTCGCGTAGTAGTATAAGCCACGTACACTGGGCCGGCTGGGGTTTTAGAGCGTACTCTACGGTGAGGTGGATCGTGGCAAGGCTGCTGGGATGGAGATGAACTTCGAGGACTTTCTTCGTGATCTGTGCTATTGGTGTACCTTGGCGCCACCAATGCGGCGCTAATGCCGCCAAGGCTCAGAATTTGTGTGAAGTGTGACCGTTGCCAGAGTGCGCTAGGCTGCGCAGCCTGATTTGGACCCATGGCGGCGTCCAGGAGGAGCAAGCCTGGCGGAGGCCGCCATTTATAGCGTATGGGGCTGAACGAACATAGCTCCGTCCGCCGCTCCGATGGCATGTCACCCAAGGGCATGTTGTGAGGCCGCAACGAGCGACTGGTCTACTACTACTTTATATGCGCGTATCCACAATCTACGCTCTGCTAATTTGTCACTTGTTTGAGGATATAGCGGCTTGCTGTTAGATTCCCTTTCTTTCTTAATTTTCCGAATCAACTGGTAGTGATAGAGTGCCCGTTGGAAGCGGCCCTCTATGAAGGGTCTTAGCTGGACTTCGTTGTCAAGTCGATGGTTGGCATGATATTTGCTATGCTTGAGGCTTATGCTAAACCACGGCCTGCCTTACTACTCGTAACTCGAAACCCTGTCCAAGTAGTGAGCCATTCCCTGCGCACGTACCCTCCTAATTAGATCCACACGGAAGAATATTACGATTAAATGTGTTACCGTGGGCGGATACCTCTTGGCAGGAAGACAATAGTTAAGAGTCCATGGTTGACTTGCTTTACATCGCTCGCTGCACGCTGCGAAGGATATCCCGCCTCTACCCGGGGCCACAGTGGAAGTCAGGCCAAGTTCACACGCAAGTGCCAGAAGACTGGCAGCCTCTCCCACCTGTGTTGAGGAAGACCGCGTCTGAATCTAGTACGGTCGGCCAAATAAGGCGCAAGTGAGGACACCGAAGCAATAGCAGGCGGCGACATTGTCGACATCACGTCCCCGTCAAACTAAACAAGAACCAGGTTACCAGGGCCGTTTGGCCAATTTTCCTTGCTCACCGCCTAGATAGCGGCGAATTTTAAATGGTCAGCTATGGGTATGCCTTGACGAAAGAGCAGATCCAGGATGCCGAGGAGGAAATCTCGCGGGAGGAATCCACATACAGATTCGCTAGACAAGTGGACAGGCCATCCATCGGGCGTCAGTTAACCAACTAAACAAAAGCCCGACCAATATCGGCCTCTCGTCGACGTAAGGGTTCGTTGGTTCCAACATCAGCTTAGTCGACTGGTCTGGGCGAGGTCACGGCGGCAGCGTCGGCCGCGTCGGCCGCGTCGGTAGTCGCGACGCCTCATGAACTTGTCACGCGGGAGTAGCGGTACATGGAAGTAGTATTAGCAAATCGTATGTTCTTCGCTCTATAGACTTGCGTCACTATTGTCGCTTTCAGCACCGGCAGTGCTGTTCCCACTGCTGCGCTCTATGTCTTCGTCTTCGTCCGCGCTCTCGTCACCCTCGTGTAGAGCCCTATCGTCAACATATCTATACGTCTGAGGTGCTTCTGCTTGGTCTAGAAATTCGAAAAGTAGCCGATCATCACCTGACCCGTTATGCATGCTCTTGATTTCTTCTAAGAGTCTAAGTTTGGTGATAATCAGGCTCCGTTTACCTGAAGGGTCCTCAAAGAGCTGCTCAATAACGTTAACAAATTCTTGGAGACGGCATAGCTCACCACGGGCTTGGGCAGACGGCGGTTCGGTGAGCAGAGGCATGGCACCAACGGCAGCTCGGCTGGCGTGCCGCAGAAAATTCAGGACAGGTAGTGTGGGCAGGATCACGGTCGGCGTCGCCCCCCCATGCGGCGAACCACTCTCGACCGGCACCTCCCACAGCTGAAGGTCGATCGAATCCGGATCATTGAAGTTCCAGAAGCCAGATGGTGGACTCCCTGGCAAGCTCAAGTGCCGAGGTCCGGCCACCCGCAAGAGACATGCAAAGCACCTTTGAAGATCACCAGCCAGGCGCACCACCGTATCCAATGGTTGGCGAGCTACCCAGCCTGTTGTTATGGACAGTCCGCGCACCGCGCGGAAACTTTGGACGAGCTCTGCATTTCTATAGTGAAGCGCCTGATATGCTCTTTTCCACTTCGGTGAAAGAGGGAAAGCCGTTTTTTTAATCTAGACGTTCGCGTCTTAGTATAATGCTGAATCTACTCATGACCATCTACGTACCTCGAACGTGTCCGCTAAGTACCGGTATGGGTTAATGAGGGGAGCCCAGAATTGTATGCGAAAGAATGTTGGCAGATGGTTATAGCAGCAGCTCCGTCCGTGGCTTACGCTCATCTCTTTCGTCCGGTCTGGATTGAACATGACGGTGATGTAGCGACCGATGGTGTCCCGAAACAGGTTGCCAAATGGGACCGCGTCCGGGTGGCGCGCTGCGTTGTATAGATCGCGTAGTCGCTCGTAGAAGACCCGGAACGCGTTCCCGGCCCATGTCACTTTGTTCGGCGTCTCGAACAGTGTGTCGAACACATTTCTGCTCCATAGCTGCTCTTTGGGAGCCCGTTTTGCCATCCAGTTTGGTAGGCCCGTAGGGAGGTGTGGTGTGCTGTCCGGCGTCCCTGCGAGCTGCCGAATCTCCCACGCCTCGTCCAGAATATCCAGTATAGTATGCGGGGTGACCATGCGCCCAGTAGGAGTTTGAATGGACTCGAGAGCTGTCGCGAGCGAGTTTGGTCCATTGGGATACTTACGCCGTATTTGGCTGTTCTTTACTTGGTCGTATTCCTCCAATGCCTTACGCCAATACAGCAACAGCTTGCTCAGCATGTGGAGCCCGTATTCTCTTGCCACCTCCTGCGCTGCAATGTGAACCGCCGTTTTTTCGTCCGTTATGGCTATGTGTAAGCTGGCTCGGTCGTGTTCGCGTAGATGTGCTGCTTTGAGCATTAGGTCTTCGATGATGTACGCAGCCGACACGTTACTACACGCAAAAGCCCGGACACTAGACTGGGCTGCCCATTCCGGGTGCAGAGGATTGCGAGGTATGTACAATTGCAGCAGCTTCGGAATGGACAGGTGACCGTGCATCCAATCGAGCTGGTCTAGTCTGAGCCAGAGAAGGCCTAAGTCGCAGACCGTTTCGCGTAGGCCGAGTCCACGTCGTGTGTACTGGACACGCCGTCCATCTTTGATCTGCTTCAACTGCCATTGGTTCTCCCATATCCATTTGTCGGCGAAGTAGTCCCTATCGCTATTTAAGGACGACACGAGCAGTCGCAGGAAAAGCTCGGCGGTATAGAAGCACACGAGTGACCGTGAGCTCCGCTTGGCATGGGAAGATGCCTCGTCTTTCTCGCCGCTGTTAGCGAAAATATAGTCGAGTGGTTTGACAAACCGGCGCGCCATGGTGCAGACAAAGTCATTCACGTCTGCTGTTGGCAACACCCAAAAAGGCTTATGCTCAAGATCTCCCACGGACGTACAAGAGGCACCACCTACAGTTTGGTGGTCTAAAGTCCCGTCCTGCTCCCCTCGGTTAAACTTACCACCATGAAGCATCGTGAGGATGGCGTCAAGCCGAAACGTGATCTCTTTGCGGACGGCGTACCCGTTCGTGGGCGCGTCGTGGTCTGCTACAGCATCAAGATGGCGTTTATTGGCTTCCCACGCCCCCACCAGCTTCCGCCTCTGTGGCGCCCCGGTAATGGCGCTGGCACGGTCATGGCCCGCAGTGAAAACATCTTTCATCATGGTGTCTGTCAGTGCCAGGGCTGCAAGCGAAGGCGCGGCAAAAGGCCGGTAATCACTGGCAATGACAGAGAATCGTTCTTTATCACAGTTGTACGCCTTCGCATGGACGACACCTAGTTTTGGACAGCTGGGGTGGCCAGGGTCGGTTGGTTGGGGCACACGCGCCGCCACACTTCGCACTTTGGCGTCGTAGGTAGCCGCATCACGAAGGTGGTACGTGCGAAAGTACTCGGACTGGAGCCCCATATCTAGCGAAATGTCTCGAAGATCAGCGTGAAATTTCTCTAGACATCGTTTCTTCCACAAAAGTGTGACGGGGACTTCGTCCCGACCCTCTGTGGTGGACGCCGTGGCCAGATCGCGGAGCCCGATATCCAACCAGCAGGACCGGAAGTCGAGGAACATCGGGTTGAGTGCGCGCATCACATTGCTCACAAAAAGGTCCAAGGACTGACCAAGAGTCGGCTGCGCAAAGCTGTTCTTGGTGTCATGGACCTGGAATAACAGTTTGGGGTTCTGGAAGTAGGCAAATGCAGATGCGCCGTTTATGACGGAAATCCTGATTTGAGCGCATCTTGCCTGGAAGGCCTGCCAAAATTCGCCAAGGTACTGCCCTGGAACGGTGTAGCGTAAGTGGGCGGCACGAGAGCTGTCGTCTGCCGACCAGCGGTCCGTCGCTGGTTTCTCCTGATAGGATTTGCACTTGGCATTGGCGATGGCAAATGTGGAAGGCATTTCTTGTCGAAACAAAGCCGGTAGCGTGGACTGGACGGCTGGCAAGATAGCACCGTTCACCAGTTCCTCCTGGCGCGCGAGCGACAGGGTGTAGGGAGACTTGGCGGCACGTTGCTGTCGTGCTCGCTGTGGCTTTACCGGCTTGCCATCGTTGGTGTTGGGGAAAAAGACAAACACGTCCATAGGAATGCCGCCGGCGACGAACGAACCGAGCAGCGTGTGTCGTGTGTGGCCCAGGTCGACGCCATGCGGCGCGATGATCTGATTCCCCGCGATGGACCGCGTATAGGGCGGGTTGAAGGAGAGCCGGAATGAGTTGTTGTCAGGCCGGATGGCGGCGAGGCTTGTGGGGCCGAGCCAAATACTGTCCACATCCCATGCTCTCGTGATGCGCACGTCGTGTATGCGGATGTCGCACTCCGACTTGGACAGCGACAGCGATGCTGGTGGTTGGGCAAGAAGTGACTGCCATTGTCGACCCTCGGTTCGCTCGTGCTGCGGTTCCAGTGCAGGCTCGAGCCTATCTCGGATCCACTGTGTCATTTCCTGTATGGAAAAGCAGTCCCGGTCTACATCAGGCGACTGCTGATGGGGCTCTTGACCTATATGCTCCGTCAGCTCTGCAGATATGTTGGTATGTAGAGGATACATACAAGCGCAGCGACCAGACAGCGTCTCTTGGAATATGCGCAGGTAGGCATCGGATTGACGTGAGAGAAAGGTACGACCGGCGGTAGACTCAGCCGACTCAATGGCGGCAACAATCTCATCAAGAGGATGGGGAGCAACGGATGATGCTGACCCAGCTTCAGTGGGTAGTGCGTGCTGAGGTCCGTCTGGAGAGGACAAAGTCTCGACGCACGGCGTAGAATCGTCCCCAACATACCCCTCCACACTGAGATCCCAACTCTCATCCGACACAAACAAGCCGGACTCATCTCTCGCACTGCATTCTGGCTCAGAATGGTTGTCTTGGTGCTCACCCGCGCAGTCGCTGACCGTCTCGTTCACGTTTTTCGTCTCGTCGGCGGCGGACGGGTGGTCGCGTTCTTCCTCGTCATTCTCTGCGGTGGTACCAAAAAAGGTCTCGCCCGTCGACACAACAATCACCGATCGTACAAGCGTGGCGTCCGCTCCATTAGCTTCCTCTGCAGTGTGCTCATCGCCCGGGTCGGGCGGGTCGGCCGCTGTGGGGAAGGTCGCACTTGTCGATTCGACTGGCGGTTCAATCGGAGCGGGTGACAGGATACGCACTTGACTCTGGGGTGTGTTTGCCTCGTCGATGTGCTCCTGCCAGCGCGTAATGCGCTGCCTGGCCCTGTGTTGCTGGACTCGACGGGTGGAGGAAGATGTTTTGGTCGCCGACAGTGTAGGTGGAGCGTCTTCACCTCGCTTATCCGGGATAGAGACACTGCCAGTAGCAGGCCGTAGAGCAAGGCAAACAGGTGCGCTCTTCACCGTTGTTTTCTCGTGCTCTCTTGAGACTTTCGTTGTTTGGTCTGAGAGGAAGGCGTTCGGCGTAGGGCTCTTGCGCTCACGGAGGTTGTATCGTTGCTCGGGTGCTGTCAGACATGGTGGACTCTGCCTCGTCAAGTCAGTTGTTTCAACGCGGCCCAAAGCAGCACTATGAAGACCATATGTCTCGCATGACTTTTGAAGTTCGTTCTTCGAACGGCTTTGTTGGTCTTGCCGTTGACCATCGTCGGTGTCTGGGACATTGTCTTGTCCGGCATGTGTTGACGCCGCGTTGTCTCTGATCTGCTCTTCAGCATGATCGACTGTGTTTATAATGCTGATGGCAGGTTCTTGCGCCACATCGGCAATGGTTTGGTCTCGTCTTGCTTGTGCAGCGGCTTGTCGTCGACGGAATGACCGCTGTCTCTCCAATTCCCGCCGAAGTTGTTGCTCTTCGGAGGTGAGACTCACTTTTCGCCGCGTCATGACAATCCTTCAAGTCACGTAGTTGGGTACCTGTATACACGTTTTATTTTCCAACTTGGTTATTATTATAGCAAGAGAGGATAGAGATGGCTGTGTTGGGTCCTATTGCAACCGCATCCTTTTATCTAGGGTAGTGCCCCCGGGCGCAGACAGGAAAGAATGTGCGACGACACCACCGCTTGGCCATTGTTGTCTCTTTCCACCCCCTATTCTGCGCCTGTGCACTCGCCGTAAAAAGAACGAGCGGGTGCAGTGTGATAACGCGTCGCAGTTGAACAGATCATCTCTTCTTTGTTTACACATGGCCGTCACAATCACACGAGGCTGAGCTATGGACAAGGGGTCCGACCAAGCATTTCGACCAACGGGAGGTACTGTGGCTTTGACAGGGGTACCGACCATCCATTTCCATGGTCTGCATTGGCTGCCTTGCCCTCGGTGGGGAAAACGCGCTCGCCAGAAGCCGGGATGTGTAACGCTGCGGCCCGTGCCGTATCGCAGCTTGACATCTGCGTCGTCTCGAGTCAGATCTGCTTCTGCTCCATCCTACCGCACGTTAACAGGAAGATGGCATGCGCAATCCGGAATACCACTGATTTGCAGTCTAAAATCTTCGTAGAGCCGACCAAAATGTCCATTACAGCCTGCTGCAGTCAGCTATCAACTTTTAAGAGCGTGCATCTTTACCGCCCGTTCGCTGTTCCCACCTCTTGCTCTTACTCTTGCTAGTCACTTCACTTTTTTTTCTGCCAAGTTTTTTTCTATTTGCTATCTAACTGTCTAACCCGACCCCAAACCGCCCTCTAATGTCTAGGTTTAGGTTTAGGTTAGGGCTTCTTCTATAGGGAACTTGAAAACATAGCTTAGGGTCTAGGTTTAGGTCTAGGTTAGGGTTTGAACGTGTCTTTTAACGCGAATTATTTCCGCTAGCGCGAAAATATAAGTCCTTTATAGTACTTTTAAATGTAGGGTCTAGGTTTGGGTTTAGGTTAGGGTCTCTTCTATAAGGAACGTAAAAAGTAGCTTAGGGTTTAGGTTTGGGTTTAGGTTAGGGTTTCTTCTATAGGGAATGTAAAAAGTAGCTTAGGGTCTAGGTTTAGGTCTAGGTTAGGGTTTAAACGTGTCTTTTAACGCGAATTATTTCCGCTAGCGCGAAAATATAAGTCCTTTATAGTACTTTTAAATGTAGGGTCTAGGTTTGGGTTTAGGTTAGGGTTTCTTCTATAAGGAACTTAAAATAATAGGGTAGGGTCTAGGTTTAGGTCTAGGTTAGGGTTGCTTTTAGAAGGATCTTAAAAATATAGCTTAGGGTCTAGGTTAGGGTTGGACTTAGGGTTACTTCTATAAGGAATAGAAAAAGTAGCTTAGGGTCTAGGTTAGGGTTAGATATAGGGTGGCTTCTTTAAGGGACGTTAAAGGTAGTATAGGGTTTAGGGTAGGGTTAGACGTAAAGTGGCTTCTATAATATATAGAAGAAAGTAGTGTAAAGTATAGGGTAGGGTCTTATATAAAATAAGATATAGTAGTAAGAAGAAAAGAAAGAACTATAAAGTGTAAGATAGAGTAAAAAGGTTTAATAATAGTATAGTACTCTACTAAAAAGAACTAGAATATAAGTAAAATAGGGTTTTATACTAGAATATAATAGTAAAGTAAATATAGAGTCTAGTTATATAGAATATAGTAAAGTAGTAAAAGGATCTCTTTTATTTCTCTATTAATAAAGAGACTATAATATAAAGATAAATACTAAAAATCTTTAAATTATATAGTATCTTAAATAGAAAAAAAGAACTACTATGAAAAATAATAGAAAGTAACTAAATAGTATAATAAGATAAGGCTTATTTTATAGAAAAAGTCCTTTTTATATTTACTAGTATATAGAATAAGGTAGAATAGAAAGGTACTTTTAGTATAGGGTAAGGGAATAAAAAAATAAAATAAAAAACTAGTTTAATTTAAAAAAGAAATAGAAATAGTAAATAGAAAAGTAATATAGATAGCTAAAAATAACCCTAAAAGAGTGTTAGTTACCTTCTAAGACAGGTAGGGGTCCTATAGGCGCTAGAAACAGGGGTCGAACTACGTGGGTAGCCCTGTACGACATGGAGAGCCCTGTAGAGAGCTGAAAACAGGCCGGGAAGAGTGCTAGTTGCCTTCCGAGACAGGTAGGGGTCCTAGGGCGCTGGAAACAGGGGTCTAGTTACGTGGGTAGCCCTGGGAGACATGGAGAGCCCTGTAGAGAGCTGAAAATAGGCCGGGAAGAGTGTAAAGGCTGTGAAATTGCCTTGTGAGACTTAGAAGGGCCTAGATTCACCCTAGAAGACCTGTTAGAGTCTTTCCGAGGCCTTTCTAGCTATATAATACCTTTCTTTCCCTCTTTCTTCCTTCCTTCTCTCCCTTACACACACACTTCTTCTTTTCTTTGTTTTTCTACCTCTTCTAAGTAGTCTTTCTACTTACCCTCTTTCTTCTTAAAGAAAACATATCTTCCCTTTTTTACTAAGCACTTCTCTACTCTTTACTCTCTACCCTTTACTTCCTACTCTTTACTCTCTATCCTTTTTACCTCTTTACTTTTACTTACCTACCTTTACCTTATTATAAGGTCCTTTCTATTAGAGAATACTTTTATTCTCTTTAGATACCTTTCTCTACTAGAAGATACTTAGTATTTTCTACTAGATGTCCTATCTCTCTATAAAGGATACCTAGTATCTTTATAGACGTCCTATCTATCTACTAGAAGTACACTTTAGAAGTCCTTTCTAGTAGATTTATCCAGTAGAGGCACACTTTAGAAGTACCCTCTAGTATATACCTCTTTCTACTAGAAGAATCTTGGTTTTTCTAGTAGGTGGCCTCTCTCTTACCTACTTTTTAAAATACACTTTATAAGTGCCTTTTACTAGTATACTGTCCTATCTTAGCCTTTCTAGCTATAAAGAAGTACCTAGTACTTTTAGTAGCTAAAAGGGTTCTCTTTTTACTAGAAGTACACTTTAGAAGTCCCTTCTAGTAGAAATCCTTTTCTTATAAGAAAGGCTGTGTTTTTTTTTATACCTTTTCCTGCTTTCTATAGTAACTACCACTATAAATAGCCCTCTAGAAGCCTTCTAGCACCTCTTATAGCTCTATCCACTATAACAGGTCTTAGAAGTGTCTTTAGCGGCCTCTTTCTAGTACTAGTACCTATAATAGTAGCGCTAAGGCGTCCATAACACACGTCGGCACACGTTGGCACACGCCAGCACACGCCCGGAGCCGCCAGCAGCCTTCCGGCACACGCCCGAAGCCGCTAGCAGCCTTCCAGCACACGTCGGCACACGTTGGCACACGCCAGCACACGCCAGCACACGCCTGAAGCCTCCAGCAGCCTTCCGGCACACGCCAGCACACGCCCGAAGCCGCCAGCAGCCTTCCGGCACACGCCCGAAGCCGCTAGCAGCCTTCTGGCACACGCCCATAGCCGCCAGCAGCCTCCAGCACTGGCCCAAGGCCGCTACGATGGCAAAGGACAGGTGCCCGACCTGTAAAGGCTGGTACGCTGACTTGCTCGACCATATACGCAAAAACCACCCCCAAGCCCACTATACGGACCGTCAGTTGCAAATTACAGGCCTTGTTAGCTGCCCGGACTGTGGCACAGTCTGCCGTGGCCGCCACGGCGTGGCAACCCACAGAGCCAAGGTCCACGGCGTTAAAGGAACCTCCCAGGTCTCTACACTTCCACGGGTACACACACAGCCTATACAAGTCAAAGAGCCCTCCCCAACGCCCTCCAACGACTCGACCCTCCCTATAGACCTCCTAGTACACCTAGAAGGCTCTATACAGGACCCGGAACCCTCTCCAACCCCCTCAGAAGGCCTCTACGACAGCCTAGAAGACTCCCTGGCACCCTCTATCGAGCTAGGAGACGCTGGAAGCTGTACGCCAGCCTCCCAGGTCTCCTCCGTACCTGTGGAAGACTCTCCAGCGCCCTCTAGCGACCCTTTCGCCTCCGAAGACGACGTTCCAGCGCCTTCCCAGGCTATCCAGGTCCAAATAGGCACAAAAAGACGCCTATCAGGACCTTCAGAGGGTCCTAGACCTGCTAGAAGACCCGTCCCACCTGCAAAGGACGCCCCTAGCAGCCAGGAAGAGACAATCCGAGCCCCAGAGAGGCTAGCAGGCCTCCACAGCTCTATCAACACATCCCAGGCCGCTGCCTGGTTCGAACCACCCACCCCAGCACAAAGACCTACCCTATACATATCCTCCCCGAGCGCCCAGGAGGCCCACACGGCTACTCTAGCACCTATACTCGCCAAAACAGCTATACAGCAGCTACAACGCTTTATGAAGGTACCTATACCGACCTATAAGCTCCGACCTAGGCCTGCCCGGATCTTCCATCTAGTAGCGAACCGGCTTGCTGTAAAATTCGTCGCTAGGCCTTCGGAAACAACCCTCCTACACTTCCTACTACTCCCTAGGATCCTAGGGCTCGGGTTAGAGTAGGGAAACCTCCCTAGGCTCTTAAAGGACTATCCAGACAACCTAGATACCCTAGAGGTCCCTACCTACCCTATACGAGAAGACACGTCCTTCTCTACCGCCGAAAAGAAGGCTACACACCTTCTAGAAGCCGGTTTCTTAGGAAGAGCGTCTAGGACGATAGTGGACAATTCGCCACTAGCGCCTATAGACGCCTCTACCCTAGAGACCCTCCGTCAGAAACACCCTATAGGGCCTTCTGACCCCTTCAACTCCCCAACAAGCCCGTCTCCAGGCCAGAAGATCCCTATAGAAGCGATCCTATCCACTATAAGCTCTATAAGCAGGGAAAAGGCCGCCGGACCGTCCGGCTGGACCCGGTACCTGCTAGACATCGCTATAGCGAAGGATTCAGCGGTCCTAGAGCTCCTACGGCTGCTGGCGGACATGATACGGCAAGGCACAGCACCTGGAAAGGACCTCCTAACGTCCTCACGGCTTATTGCCCTGAAGAAGAAGGACGGGGGTATAAGACCTATCGCGATAGGCGATATACTCTATAGGGTAGCTACGAAAGCGATCCTAGCTACCCTATACCAGGACGGCATGCTCCTACCGAACCAACTAGGCGTTGGAAGCCCGGGAGGCGTGGAACCAGCGATCTTCCTCCTTTCAGAGGCAATTACAGGGGGGAATAAGCTAAAAGCACGCTCTATCGGCTCGTTAGACGCCGAAAACGCCTTTAACGCCCTCCCTCGGAAGGCTATAGCGGCTGCTGTTAGCCTCTATGCCCCTGTATTTTACAGGTCAGCACAGTGGGCGTATAACCACGCCGCGGTACTCTTCCTAGAGGACGGAAGCACTATAGCGAGCTCTTCAGGGGTACGCCAGGGAGACCCTCTTAGCGCCTTTATCTGGTCCCTAGCGTACCGCCCTACCCTAGAGGCTGCACAGAAGGCCCTGCCAAAGGACGTCTTTATCTCGTACCTAGATGATACCTATATTATCTCTAGAGAGAAGGACCCTAGGGAAAAGGTCTTCCAGGCCTTCCACGGGTCCCCAATCAAGCTAAACCCCTACAAATCCACCTTTTATACCCTAGAAGAGGTCAGAAAAGAAGGACTCAACGCCCTAGGAACCTATATAGGCCCCCTAGAGCAAAGAAGAGCCTTCCTACAGGGTAAGATAGATACTCTTAAGAGAGTCTTATCTACTCTAGAGAATATGCCTAAACAGCATGCTCTCCTTCTCCTACGAGGAAGTATTACCTTCCTACTTAGGCACCTTCTCAGGCAGCTAGCTCCTAGTGGCCTGGAAGACCTATACTACGAAATCGACCGCCTTACCCTACACACCGTCGAAAAGCTCGCCTCGAAAGATCCCTCAGCACCTATCCAAGCCAACCAGGACCTTCTAGCCCTCCCAACACGTATGGGAGGCCTAGGACTTACCCTATACGCGGAGATGCCTTACACACACTATAGCCACGCCCAGAAAGCGTCCTCTATAGTGCTCGACGGCTTCCAGAGAGGCCCCCTCCTCTCTAGCGCCCCTATAGCGCTCCCAACAGACCTCCCAGCGGACCTAGCGTCCTTCCCAGCGCCTAGCTGGGGCGTGCAGGTACCCCTGGAAGCCCCGGAAGGGCCCGGACAGGTCCGAATCCCCCCAGATAAGCCCTCTATAAAGGACATCAACCAGGGAAGGCTCCAGAGGGTCAAGGACCAGCTTACCCTACACGGACAACGGGCCCTACTGGAAAATTCGACCTACCTTAGCCGGAAGTGGCTGGAAGTGCTGCCAACATCAAAACAAACCAAACTAGCAGACTTCCAAGTCACAGAAGGCCTTAGGGTACGTCTTATTCTTCCTGTACGCCCACTTAACGTACCCTGTACCTACTGTGGCTCTATAGTCACGATAGGACACGAGGATACCTGTAAAGGCGCTGAAAGGCACTGGCAAATCCGCCATAACGCCATCGTCAGGGCCCTGTTCAACGCAACCGTTGCTACCCTGGACCCAAAGCTCGAGCCGAAGCTCCAGGGTAACCAGGACCTCCGCCCAGACCTATCCACAACCTTAAATGGCTCGGTTAGGTACTATGACGTCCAAATTGTCGCTATAAACAAGGCGTCAGCACGAGAGGACCCCCAGAAGGCCCTACAGGAGGCTGCAGACGCTAAAAGGGCTAAATACAGGTCCCTAGGACCCCAATTTTACCCGATTATTATCTCTGCTGGTGGCCTAATGGAAAAGGCAACCACAAAGACCTATAAGGACCTGCAGACCACTATAGGACCTGTGGCAGCTACCTGGCTGGACACAATGGTCTCTTTAGCGCTCTACAAGGCCCGGGTACACTCTAGCGCCTCTATCGCTAGGAAGCAGCCGCCTCCTAGCACCTCGTGGGCCGCTATACGCGAAGGGCTCCGGGGAGGACCTGCCACACAGACCCTCATGCCCCCCCAGCACGTCCAGCGGTCCTTTCAGCGCTCTTCAGCGCCTATAACAGCCGCCCAGCGCCCGTCAGTGCCTGCAGCAGCCGCCCAGCGCTCTTTAGTGCCTGCAGCAGCCGCCCAGCGCTCTTCAGTGCCTGTAGCAGCCACCCAGCGCCCGTCAGTGCCTGCAGCAGCCGCCCAGCGCCCGTCAGTGCCTGCAACAGCCGCCCAGCGCCCGTCAGTGCCAGCAACAGCCGCCCAGCGCCCTTCAGAGCCTACAGCAGCCGCCCAGCGCCCCACGGGCGCCTCCCGGTACATGCAGCACCTGTTAGAAGGAACCCAGCGCTCTCTAGCGCCTTCAGAAGGCTCCCAGCCACCGGAAACCTCGTCCCAGCGCTTCCAGAGGGAATACAAGGCTATGACAGCCGCCCAGAAGGCCCGGAACAGAGCCGCCAAGGGCCTGCCGGACCTCCCCTCCCCGCCGCCGCCCCTCCGGCGCTCCCAGCGCTCTACAACAGCCTCCCAGCAGCCACCCCAGCGCTCCCAGCGGTCAACCAGCTCCCCAACTGCCTCCCAGCAGCTCCTAGGCAGCTAAGAGCCACTATAACGCCCCTCTACCCACTATAACACCTATAGTAACACCCTCTACCAGCTAGAACACACATTCTAGCACCTTCTAGCAGCTAGAACACACACTCTAGCGCCTTCTAAGCAGCTAGAACACACGCTCTAGCACCTTCTAGCAGCTAGAACACACACTCTAGCGCCTCTAGCAGCCAGAACACGCGCTCTAGCACCTCTATCAGCTAGAACCCACGTCCTAGCACCTTCTATAGCTAGAACACATATTCTAGCACCCCCCCTCCACCTACCCTATACCACCCACCCTATACTACCTACCCTATACTCTCTTTCTTAGGACACTCTCCTCTTTACTTTCTTTCCTTACTATTACTTTCTCTAAATGTATTATTAGAAAATTCCCGAGCGAGCTAGCTTAGATAACTCAATTTACAGTTTCTAACCCTAACCACTACCCCCACCCTCCAAAAATTTATACTTCAACCACAACTTCAACTTCAACTTCAACTTCAACCTAACACTAACTTCTCAACCTCACTTCACTTTCTACACAAACTACACTTCAACTTCAACTTCACTTTTAACACAAACTACACTTCAACTTCAACTTCAACACAAACTACACTTTCAGAGGTTAAGAGGCTAAAAGGCTAAAAGGCAAGAAAGTAGAAAAGGTAAAGAGCTAAAAAGCTGAAGAGGGAAAGAGGTAAAGAGGCACAGACGTAAAGTAGTAGAGACGTAAACAGGCTCACTACAGCTCCAGCTCCAGAAGCACAAGCCCCGCACGTTGCACCAGCCGTACTCCAACCTCCTGTGTGAAGAAGCCGTCTGCTAAGGAAAAAAGCAGCAAAAGGCTTGCCTCACACCTTGTCCACCCACAAGAAAGGAAAGAGAAGCGAAAGGGTGGGAGGGCGGAAGTGAAGGGGGAGGGCGCTCTCGGCAACGAGTTGCGAAGACAGGCGTAGGCACTGACACTCTTAGGACCAGTCCTCTACACAACCCTTGACCCTACTCTAGGCATAACTTACACTCAGGGTTGGTGTTAGGGTACGCCAGGGTTAGGGTTCTGTTAGGGTTGTCCGTTGAGAGTAGTGACTAGGTCTCTGCTTCAACTTGTAGCTCCAAAAACACGCGCTTCCCGTTCCAGCGAAGATGTACTGGTCCCGCCTCCAGTGCCCTAAGCTCTGTCACCGAGGAAGAAGGACAGAGAGCGAAAGACTCTCCTCGCACGCTGTCCACCGGAAGGAAGAAAGGAAGGAAGAGACGTAAGAGGGTCGGATGGTTAGTGTCTAGACTGTTTCAGCGAGGGGTTACGAAGAGAGGGTCAAAACAATCCTCCGTCTTCCCCTTCACCCTGCTGCACGCACTTTGTCTCGCAGCGCCCTAACCCTAAGTGGAAGGGTTATGGTTGGTGTTGGTGTTGGCGTTACGGCTCGGGTGAGGGTGAGGCTGAGGGAGAAAGGGAAGGAGGGGCGGGTAGGGGCGGGAAAGGAAGAGGAACAGGACAGCAGCAACGAAAGGAGTAACTAAAAAAAAATGGTAGAGTTTAGTTAACGAGAAAAACTAAACAGGCAAAAAAAAGAGAGGGACCGGGACTGAGACAAAGAACTGGAAACCCAAAAAAAAAGGGGGGGGAAGAAAAGAAGAAAAGGAAAAAGAGCTGAGCAGAACAGGCTACTAGAATATACTCTTAGTCCGTGCATTATGAGTCTTTCGTGAAGACTGTCCTACTTCACCAACTAGTTTTCATCAACTCATTAACTGCTACACCGAACCCTACCCTGCAGCACTTATACAGTTACGATCTGCTTATTGGTTGGCATAATACGAAGCGCCTCGCTGCGCCATGCCGCGTGGTTTGAATATTTGCTCTCGCCATGTTTTTTTTTCATCGCTAATCCATACCCGGGCCGTAACGAGCCAGGCCCGCTGCCTGGCGCCGTCCTCCCGATCAGATTCGGCTCAAAGCAGCTTCGCTTGATTTTCTTTTGGGACAAGATACTTAGGCAGTTGGGTTGGAGGCGTTGTACAGAGTATTGTAGAGGGTCTATTGAAGAATCCCATTTGAGCTCTTGAATGTAGTGGCCTTCCCTATATCCACCATGCTTTTGTTTGTAGTACGAACCTTTGGCTCATCCGCATTGCGATCCTGTAGATTATTCGCAGCGCAGCTTTGCGCCCTATGCCTGGCCATACCCTGAACTGGACACAATACTCAGAGAATCACAGCTTGGCAACAGCTTTGGTCTAGATGCCAGCTCAGCGGTGCGGCTCTATATCACACAATCGATGTTTTTTAAAAACCCTTTTCTTTTAAATCAACCATCCGCTGAAAACTCCTCTTTGGCTGGGGCAACTGCTTGCAACTCGGCGCCTTCTTCTGCTTCGCATTTGCTGCACGAACAGTGAAACCCCCACAACGAGCGTAAATGCTGGCGGCGTGATTGGAGGGCCATCGCGGGCTGCAGATACGATATTGTGATTTCTGTCCCGGCGAAAATCGTCGTCGTAGCCGTCACATATTGCGTAAGGGAAGCCACATCGAAATGATATGCAGCGTTGGGCCCGCAGTCGTGGTTCAGCATCTTCCATAGGTCAGCGTCTGAGTGGTGCTAGATCTCGCGCTAGCCTGTCAGTGTGGTGCGCCACGTACTGAAATATCCGGGAAAACGGCGTGGTATGCCTTGTCCCCGACCATCACCGCAAACGCGTTGGTTCGAATCCGATCCGTCAAGGCGTCGACTTGCCCAGCACCGTCTAGCTGCCAAAACATGGAGCGCGTTCGTAGAGGCAGTGCGGCGACCGCCTCGTGGTGAACCTCCACCCACTGCGCCCTGTCCAGGTCTGTGTACACGTCCAAGTCAAGCAGCAGCACCGGCCGACGAGCCATGACTACATCTCCGCGCTGCAGCGTCCGCGTAGCGATCAGACCGCGGCCCCGGCCGGGAGTGTTGACCACGTCGAGCAAGCCGGCCTCTTCCGTGTTTTGCGTGGAAAAAGCATCTTCTTCATAAAACGCCGCTAGTCGTCCAAGGTAGTCGGCCTGGTCGGCTGTTCCCAGTACGCCTATGCCGCCGTGACTTCCAAACTCGTGCGAAGAATATAGATGAAAAGAGCCTAAGGACTTTTGCAACCTGGCCGGTAGCGCCTTTCGCCCTAGTGTTAGACGTCGCAGCACGCCCGGCGCTGGGCAATTGGTCCCCTCGGCTTGCCGCGCATAGGGCCATCCGGCCGACAGAAGCCGTGGCGCCCACAAGCACGCTGTACAATCACGTACCTGATCTGTGAGCAGCAGCAAAGAAGGCAGCAGTCCCGAGAGCTTCATGTCTGGCAGACGAAATGCATCCGCGCACGAGCGTACGTTGACGCTCTTTTCATGGTACGGTCGGAAGGGAGGAGACATCGGAAAGGACTGTATCGTCCGTCCGGACCGCCATACGAGCCACCTTGACACGGCTTCATCTTACGGTGGCGCCGGTGGCCTACCCCACCACGCCGTTGAGCGCTAATGCAGACTTGTATGGAAGCTTAGCTTAAGCTTGTCCTAGTGGCGTACAGGGCTTAGGTAGCCCTGCAGCCTGATTTTTTCCGTGGTAGCATGCGCTTTTGCTACGCTGGTGGCGCGTGACTGTTGTTCTTGTCATAGCCTCGTGAAGCCGAGACGATCGATGGCCTGCTCATTTCCCGATGGGCCTATACAGTCATATACAGGGCGGGGCGTGTGGTGCCAGGTCTGACCAGGGTTGTCCATTGGAGTTTGGAAGCAGAGCGAGTGTGGCATGAAAATAAAGTCTGGACGCCGAGCCCCGAGCCTTTTCCTCTTTCTTCCCATCACCGCCACGCGATACGACATGGGAAAGATTCTCAACTTCACACTCGGTGATCCTCTTGCGGTAAGTTCAATTGGCTGTCATCCGGCCGACGGCGTAGAGCTGACGCTCGGCAGATCCAACAGTCATGGGTGTTTGACAGAGTCGCTTGCGGGCGTCTACCTGAAGAGTATCACTTGCCCATATTGTGCCGAGCCACGTTTTCTGCGAAGGAAAGCTCCGATGCTAGCCCCTATCCACTAGGTGCTGGGGATGAGTGGGAGTTGCTCCGGCCCTGCTGCCCCTTGGATCCTGACACCACGCAAGGCATAGCAAACAGATACTACACAGAGTATAATTGCATATCGAAATACTGTGCTACGTCAAACCAGACGCTCGCGGAAGGCTGGGAGGATTGTGCCAAGGCTGCGGTGCAATCAGGGGCGAAGAATTCGACGCCCATAACCGTCGACAGTAGGTGTGAATGGGTTGACTATGGCCTGGTGAAGAAAGGCCGAGAGGCGGAGGGCCAGGGCGCGAGCTTCCGGACTACAAAATCACGGGGCGTGGTGTTTTCGCTCGTGGTGGCTCTCGTGGCTTACATGGTATAAATGAAAGTGGATCCATCATAGTTAGGTCGTTGACGGAGCCCGCTCGTAGCGGCCCTGTACAACGACTACGAGCTGCCCTGTCTAGACTAGGAAGTAATACTACATACACATTCTAAAACCACTATTACTTCCCGGTAGAATAAGTCTTCTATCATACTCCTCACTTCTTCTTCATGACATCTTCCTGTGACCCATTTTGGGGTGAGATTTATTCACGATGCACCGAGATTCTGCGCCTGCATGGCGTGACACCAGCTCAGCAATCCACGCTTCCTCTTTTTCCACAGGCAAGAAACAACAATACTTCACGCCGTCTTCAGAAAAGGGACAAGTACCGGCGTCTCCAAGGCAGCAGCCTTATAGACCAAGGTACGCCGCCAAGTCTTTCATGGAGACTGGCACGTCACGCGTCATGCACGCCGCCAATAAAATATCATAGTGCTCGCACATAATGCAAACAAATTGGTTGGTTCTACCCTAATCGGCGCTAGCTGATGGTCGTCCAGACTTTATTGTAAGCCACTACGCCCATTTGCCTAAACCCACTTGCCTGAAATGTCAAGCTTACCTCTCTAGCCAGATAGACCAGACTTCACACTGGCGAAGCCAGGCAGTCTCTTGATGGCCCTCGACTAAAGCAGAGTTACTCGGGCGCTGGAGGAACGCCCCCAATACACTCGTCCTCTCCATCACCGTCCGGGTCCGGAGTGTTGCAAATAGACTTGTAGCTCGGATGTTGCTGATCCATTGGCTTCATCACTCCATCTTGCCACTCGTACCCTAGTATTGTTAGTATGAGCGTATAGAAAAGAGCATGAAGAATAAACAAGGACAAGAAAACGGAACGTACGCAGTGCCCACAGAGCAGAAGCCTCGCCGTCGACGAGGTAGGGCGAAATGCTGCACTTGTCTGTGAGAGTTTCGACATCGCCCTTGCAAGCCGGCACGCTTCCGCCTTTTCCGACAATCTGCAGTTCTGACTTCTTCTTGGAGATGGTGCCACAGCTTTCGATCAGTTTTGGGAAGAAGACCCATCGCGTCCACATCTCTGGGTCGGCCGCTGGATCAGCTGTGCGCTCGATGGACTCCATTTTAGCGGAACCATGGCTCCCTATACGCTGATAGTTAGTATGAAGCCCTCATCATGATTCGATAGGGGAGAAAGGCAGACTGACACTCATATGTAACACCTGCTCCGAACACTTCCTTGACCACACCTTCGAGACCGGCGGAGAAGCCTTGGCTGATAGACGTCTCTTTGCCCTTGGTCAAGGCCAGTGCCTGGCCTGGCGGCTGCGACTCTCCGGCCTCGCCAGGTGCCCGTGTCTCTGGTCCAAGCAGGCCGGTACGTTTCTGCTCGCAGAAGGTCTGGCACGAGTTCATGTTGGGCCGAATCGGACCGCAGGATCCGTCTTCGTTTAGCGTGATGCCCTCGGGCCTGGGACAATCGGTGCGCGACTTTCCAAAAAAGCTGACCGGGCAATCTGTTGCGGTCTCGTCGGCCCGGGCACCGAGAGGGCTGTCGCCCACAAACTCGAGCCAGCTTCCTCTGCCGCGTTTTCTCACCGAGCCTGGCGTGTCAGGTGGGTTCTTGCCGCCAGGTGGCTTGATGTTGATGCCGGCAAAGATCCCGTACGCGGCAAAGGTGAGGTTGTTGACCACGTGCACACCTGTGAACGTCCCAAGCTTGTTGCAGTCCTTGAATAGCTGGGCGATGCCACGCTTCACCTCACCCTGGGTAATAGTGCGGTTACGCGCGCTGCCGTTGCAGATGGACATGATGGTGGTGTTATGGCGCTTGTACGCGCATTCATTCATGGCCATGGGCAGTCCCGCTGGGGTAGCGGCCAGGTTCTCCTCCAAGAATCGACCGGCTTCATTGAGATCCTTCTGCTCCAGACTGTCGCTTGTAAGTTTGCATAACCGATTTTGTATCTGCTAGACGCTTGAAAATAACGCACCCTCTGTCTGCATAGCATTCGCTGTAAGAGTCGCTGTGGCGTGGTTCTGCAACAGAGCCACATACGACGGAGCTAAGTCCAAGAAGGACGAGAAAACCACGCATTTTAAGACCAAACAGGAGCGTTCGGTAGGAGAAATGCTATTACGCTGCTGATATGAAAGAGAAGCATAAGGGATTCCTCGTCTCTAGGTCAGCGCGGCGAGTATTTATACCTAGCTTTCACGATACTGTTGGCCTCTAATCGTATGTTGACAGCTATGAACCATTTCACTAACCTGATCTGTGTACTTACGCAGGAAAAAGTACCATGCTGACGGAGCATGCATGACTATATTTCGCGCGGTGGCTTTATGCAGCGGAAAGGCGTCGCCATCGTCGATTATTATGGTCATCTTGCAGGTTCTTTATCCCCGTCGTCGCTCGCGTAGTAGTATAAGCCACGTACACTGGGCCGGCTGGGGTTTTAGAGCGTACTCTACGGTGAGGTGGATCGTGGCAAGGCTGCTGGGATGGAGATGAACTTCGAGGACTTTCTTCGTGATCTGTGCTATTGGTGTACCTTGGCGCCACCAATGCGGCGCTAATGCCGCCAAGGCTCAGAATTTGTGTGAAGTGTGACCGTTGCCAGAGTGCGCTAGGCTGCGCAGCCTGATTTGGACCCATGGCGGCGTCCAGGAGGAGCAAGCCTGGCGGAGGCCGCCATTTATAGCGTATGGGGCTGAACGAACATAGCTCCGTCCGCCGCTCCGATGGCATGTCACCCAAGGGCATGTTGTGAGGCCGCAACGAGCGACTGGTCTACTACTACTTTATATGCGCGTATCCACAATCTACGCTCTGCTAATTTGTCACTTGTTTGAGGATATAGCGGCTTGCTGTTAGATTCCCTTTCTTTCTTAATTTTCCGAATCAACTGGTAGTGATAGAGTGCCCGTTGGAAGCGGCCCTCTATGAAGGGTCTTAGCTGGACTTCGTTGTCAAGTCGATGGTTGGCATGATATTTGCTATGCTTGAGGCTTATGCTAAACCACGGCCTGCCTTACTACTCGTAACTCGAAACCCTGTCCAAGTAGTGAGCCATTCCCTGCGCACGTACCCTCCTAATTAGATCCACACGGAAGAATATTACGATTAAATGTGTTACCGTGGGCGGATACCTCTTGGCAGGAAGACAATAGTTAAGAGTCCATGGTTGACTTGCTTTACATCGCTCGCTGCACGCTGCGAAGGATATCCCGCCTCTACCCGGGGCCACAGTGGAAGTCAGGCCAAGTTCACACGCAAGTGCCAGAAGACTGGCAGCCTCTCCCACCTGTGTTGAGGAAGACCGCGTCTGAATCTAGTACGGTCGGCCAAATAAGGCGCAAGTGAGGACACCGAAGCAATAGCAGGCGGCGACATTGTCGACATCACGTCCCCGTCAAACTAAACAAGAACCAGGTTACCAGGGCCGTTTGGCCAATTTTCCTTGCTCACCGCCTAGATAGCGGCGAATTTTAAATGGTCAGCTATGGGTATGCCTTGACGAAAGAGCAGATCCAGGATGCCGAGGAGGAAATCTCGCGGGAGGAATCCACATACAGATTCGCTAGACAAGTGGACAGGCCATCCATCGGGCGTCAGTTAACCAACTAAACAAAAGCCCGACCAATATCGGCCTCTCGTCGACGTAAGGGTTCGTTGGTTCCAACATCAGCTTAGTCGACTGGTCTGGGCGAGGTCACGGCGGCAGCGTCGGCCGCGTCGGCCGCGTCGGTAGTCGCGACGCCTCATGAACTTGTCACGCGGGAGTAGCGGTACATGGAAGTAGTATTAGCAAATCGTATGTTCTTCGCTCTATAGACTTGCGTCACTATTGTCGCTTTCAGCACCGGCAGTGCTGTTCCCACTGCTGCGCTCTATGTCTTCGTCTTCGTCCGCGCTCTCGTCACCCTCGTGTAGAGCCCTATCGTCAACATATCTATACGTCTGAGGTGCTTCTGCTTGGTCTAGAAATTCGAAAAGTAGCCGATCATCACCTGACCCGTTATGCATGCTCTTGATTTCTTCTAAGAGTCTAAGTTTGGTGATAATCAGGCTCCGTTTACCTGAAGGGTCCTCAAAGAGCTGCTCAATAACGTTAACAAATTCTTGGAGACGGCATAGCTCACCACGGGCTTGGGCAGACGGCGGTTCGGTGAGCAGAGGCATGGCACCAACGGCAGCTCGGCTGGCGTGCCGCAGAAAATTCAGGACAGGTAGTGTGGGCAGGATCACGGTCGGCGTCGCCCCCCCATGCGGCGAACCACTCTCGACCGGCACCTCCCACAGCTGAAGGTCGATCGAATCCGGATCATTGAAGTTCCAGAAGCCAGATGGTGGACTCCCTGGCAAGCTCAAGTGCCGAGGTCCGGCCACCCGCAAGAGACATGCAAAGCACCTTTGAAGATCACCAGCCAGGCGCACCACCGTATCCAATGGTTGGCGAGCTACCCAGCCTGTTGTTATGGACAGTCCGCGCACCGCGCGGAAACTTTGGACGAGCTCTGCATTTCTATAGTGAAGCGCCTGATATGCTCTTTTCCACTTCGGTGAAAGAGGGAAAGCCGTTTTTTTAATCTAGACGTTCGCGTCTTAGTATAATGCTGAATCTACTCATGACCATCTACGTACCTCGAACGTGTCCGCTAAGTACCGGTATGGGTTAATGAGGGGAGCCCAGAATTGTATGCGAAAGAATGTTGGCAGATGGTTATAGCAGCAGCTCCGTCCGTGGCTTACGCTCATCTCTTTCGTCCGGTCTGGATTGAACATGACGGTGATGTAGCGACCGATGGTGTCCCGAAACAGGTTGCCAAATGGGACCGCGTCCGGGTGGCGCGCTGCGTTGTATAGATCGCGTAGTCGCTCGTAGAAGACCCGGAACGCGTTCCCGGCCCATGTCACTTTGTTCGGCGTCTCGAACAGTGTGTCGAACACATTTCTGCTCCATAGCTGCTCTTTGGGAGCCCGTTTTGCCATCCAGTTTGGTAGGCCCGTAGGGAGGTGTGGTGTGCTGTCCGGCGTCCCTGCGAGCTGCCGAATCTCCCACGCCTCGTCCAGAATATCCAGTATAGTATGCGGGGTGACCATGCGCCCAGTAGGAGTTTGAATGGACTCGAGAGCTGTCGCGAGCGAGTTTGGTCCATTGGGATACTTACGCCGTATTTGGCTGTTCTTTACTTGGTCGTATTCCTCCAATGCCTTACGCCAATACAGCAACAGCTTGCTCAGCATGTGGAGCCCGTATTCTCTTGCCACCTCCTGCGCTGCAATGTGAACCGCCGTTTTTTCGTCCGTTATGGCTATGTGTAAGCTGGCTCGGTCGTGTTCGCGTAGATGTGCTGCTTTGAGCATTAGGTCTTCGATGATGTACGCAGCCGACACGTTACTACACGCAAAAGCCCGGACACTAGACTGGGCTGCCCATTCCGGGTGCAGAGGATTGCGAGGTATGTACAATTGCAGCAGCTTCGGAATGGACAGGTGACCGTGCATCCAATCGAGCTGGTCTAGTCTGAGCCAGAGAAGGCCTAAGTCGCAGACCGTTTCGCGTAGGCCGAGTCCACGTCGTGTGTACTGGACACGCCGTCCATCTTTGATCTGCTTCAACTGCCATTGGTTCTCCCATATCCATTTGTCGGCGAAGTAGTCCCTATCGCTATTTAAGGACGACACGAGCAGTCGCAGGAAAAGCTCGGCGGTATAGAAGCACACGAGTGACCGTGAGCTCCGCTTGGCATGGGAAGATGCCTCGTCTTTCTCGCCGCTGTTAGCGAAAATATAGTCGAGTGGTTTGACAAACCGGCGCGCCATGGTGCAGACAAAGTCATTCACGTCTGCTGTTGGCAACACCCAAAAAGGCTTATGCTCAAGATCTCCCACGGACGTACAAGAGGCACCACCTACAGTTTGGTGGTCTAAAGTCCCGTCCTGCTCCCCTCGGTTAAACTTACCACCATGAAGCATCGTGAGGATGGCGTCAAGCCGAAACGTGATCTCTTTGCGGACGGCGTACCCGTTCGTGGGCGCGTCGTGGTCTGCTACAGCATCAAGATGGCGTTTATTGGCTTCCCACGCCCCCACCAGCTTCCGCCTCTGTGGCGCCCCGGTAATGGCGCTGGCACGGTCATGGCCCGCAGTGAAAACATCTTTCATCATGGTGTCTGTCAGTGCCAGGGCTGCAAGCGAAGGCGCGGCAAAAGGCCGGTAATCACTGGCAATGACAGAGAATCGTTCTTTATCACAGTTGTACGCCTTCGCATGGACGACACCTAGTTTTGGACAGCTGGGGTGGCCAGGGTCGGTTGGTTGGGGCACACGCGCCGCCACACTTCGCACTTTGGCGTCGTAGGTAGCCGCATCACGAAGGTGGTACGTGCGAAAGTACTCGGACTGGAGCCCCATATCTAGCGAAATGTCTCGAAGATCAGCGTGAAATTTCTCTAGACATCGTTTCTTCCACAAAAGTGTGACGGGGACTTCGTCCCGACCCTCTGTGGTGGACGCCGTGGCCAGATCGCGGAGCCCGATATCCAACCAGCAGGACCGGAAGTCGAGGAACATCGGGTTGAGTGCGCGCATCACATTGCTCACAAAAAGGTCCAAGGACTGACCAAGAGTCGGCTGCGCAAAGCTGTTCTTGGTGTCATGGACCTGGAATAACAGTTTGGGGTTCTGGAAGTAGGCAAATGCAGATGCGCCGTTTATGACGGAAATCCTGATTTGAGCGCATCTTGCCTGGAAGGCCTGCCAAAATTCGCCAAGGTACTGCCCTGGAACGGTGTAGCGTAAGTGGGCGGCACGAGAGCTGTCGTCTGCCGACCAGCGGTCCGTCGCTGGTTTCTCCTGATAGGATTTGCACTTGGCATTGGCGATGGCAAATGTGGAAGGCATTTCTTGTCGAAACAAAGCCGGTAGCGTGGACTGGACGGCTGGCAAGATAGCACCGTTCACCAGTTCCTCCTGGCGCGCGAGCGACAGGGTGTAGGGAGACTTGGCGGCACGTTGCTGTCGTGCTCGCTGTGGCTTTACCGGCTTGCCATCGTTGGTGTTGGGGAAAAAGACAAACACGTCCATAGGAATGCCGCCGGCGACGAACGAACCGAGCAGCGTGTGTCGTGTGTGGCCCAGGTCGACGCCATGCGGCGCGATGATCTGATTCCCCGCGATGGACCGCGTATAGGGCGGGTTGAAGGAGAGCCGGAATGAGTTGTTGTCAGGCCGGATGGCGGCGAGGCTTGTGGGGCCGAGCCAAATACTGTCCACATCCCATGCTCTCGTGATGCGCACGTCGTGTATGCGGATGTCGCACTCCGACTTGGACAGCGACAGCGATGCTGGTGGTTGGGCAAGAAGTGACTGCCATTGTCGACCCTCGGTTCGCTCGTGCTGCGGTTCCAGTGCAGGCTCGAGCCTATCTCGGATCCACTGTGTCATTTCCTGTATGGAAAAGCAGTCCCGGTCTACATCAGGCGACTGCTGATGGGGCTCTTGACCTATATGCTCCGTCAGCTCTGCAGATATGTTGGTATGTAGAGGATACATACAAGCGCAGCGACCAGACAGCGTCTCTTGGAATATGCGCAGGTAGGCATCGGATTGACGTGAGAGAAAGGTACGACCGGCGGTAGACTCAGCCGACTCAATGGCGGCAACAATCTCATCAAGAGGATGGGGAGCAACGGATGATGCTGACCCAGCTTCAGTGGGTAGTGCGTGCTGAGGTCCGTCTGGAGAGGACAAAGTCTCGACGCACGGCGTAGAATCGTCCCCAACATACCCCTCCACACTGAGATCCCAACTCTCATCCGACACAAACAAGCCGGACTCATCTCTCGCACTGCATTCTGGCTCAGAATGGTTGTCTTGGTGCTCACCCGCGCAGTCGCTGACCGTCTCGTTCACGTTTTTCGTCTCGTCGGCGGCGGACGGGTGGTCGCGTTCTTCCTCGTCATTCTCTGCGGTGGTACCAAAAAAGGTCTCGCCCGTCGACACAACAATCACCGATCGTACAAGCGTGGCGTCCGCTCCATTAGCTTCCTCTGCAGTGTGCTCATCGCCCGGGTCGGGCGGGTCGGCCGCTGTGGGGAAGGTCGCACTTGTCGATTCGACTGGCGGTTCAATCGGAGCGGGTGACAGGATACGCACTTGACTCTGGGGTGTGTTTGCCTCGTCGATGTGCTCCTGCCAGCGCGTAATGCGCTGCCTGGCCCTGTGTTGCTGGACTCGACGGGTGGAGGAAGATGTTTTGGTCGCCGACAGTGTAGGTGGAGCGTCTTCACCTCGCTTATCCGGGATAGAGACACTGCCAGTAGCAGGCCGTAGAGCAAGGCAAACAGGTGCGCTCTTCACCGTTGTTTTCTCGTGCTCTCTTGAGACTTTCGTTGTTTGGTCTGAGAGGAAGGCGTTCGGCGTAGGGCTCTTGCGCTCACGGAGGTTGTATCGTTGCTCGGGTGCTGTCAGACATGGTGGACTCTGCCTCGTCAAGTCAGTTGTTTCAACGCGGCCCAAAGCAGCACTATGAAGACCATATGTCTCGCATGACTTTTGAAGTTCGTTCTTCGAACGGCTTTGTTGGTCTTGCCGTTGACCATCGTCGGTGTCTGGGACATTGTCTTGTCCGGCATGTGTTGACGCCGCGTTGTCTCTGATCTGCTCTTCAGCATGATCGACTGTGTTTATAATGCTGATGGCAGGTTCTTGCGCCACATCGGCAATGGTTTGGTCTCGTCTTGCTTGTGCAGCGGCTTGTCGTCGACGGAATGACCGCTGTCTCTCCAATTCCCGCCGAAGTTGTTGCTCTTCGGAGGTGAGACTCACTTTTCGCCGCGTCATGACAATCCTTCAAGTCACGTAGTTGGGTACCTGTATACACGTTTTATTTTCCAACTTGGTTATTATTATAGCAAGAGAGGATAGAGATGGCTGTGTTGGGTCCTATTGCAACCGCATCCTTTTATCTAGGGTAGTGCCCCCGGGCGCAGACAGGAAAGAATGTGCGACGACACCACCGCTTGGCCATTGTTGTCTCTTTCCACCCCCTATTCTGCGCCTGTGCACTCGCCGTAAAAAGAACGAGCGGGTGCAGTGTGATAACGCGTCGCAGTTGAACAGATCATCTCTTCTTTGTTTACACATGGCCGTCACAATCACACGAGGCTGAGCTATGGACAAGGGGTCCGACCAAGCATTTCGACCAACGGGAGGTACTGTGGCTTTGACAGGGGTACCGACCATCCATTTCCATGGTCTGCATTGGCTGCCTTGCCCTCGGTGGGGAAAACGCGCTCGCCAGAAGCCGGGATGTGTAACGCTGCGGCCCGTGCCGTATCGCAGCTTGACATCTGCGTCGTCTCGAGTCAGATCTGCTTCTGCTCCATCCTACCGCACGTTAACAGGAAGATGGCATGCGCAATCCGGAATACCACTGATTTGCAGTCTAAAATCTTCGTAGAGCCGACCAAAATGTCCATTACAGCCTGCTGCAGTCAGCTATCAACTTTTAAGAGCGTGCATCTTTACCGCCCGTTCGCTGTTCCCACCTCTTGCTCTTACTCTTGCTAGTCACTTCACTTTTTTTTCTGCCAAGTTTTTTTCTATTTGCTATCTAACTGTCTAACCCGACCCCAAACCGCCCTCTAATCTAACCCTAAGTAACCCGGAATAGAGCCGCTAAAGGCCTGCCGGACCTCCCCTCCCCGCCGCCGCCTCTCCGGCGCTCCCAGCGCTGTACAACAGCCTCCCAGCAGCCACCCCAGCGCTCCCAGCGGTCAACCAGCTCCCCAACCGCCTCCCAGCAGCTCCTAGGCAACTAAGAGCCACCATAACGCCCCCCTACCCACTATAACACCTCTCTACCCACTATAACACCTATACCAACACCCTCTACCAGCTAGAACATACCTTCCAGCACCTTCTAGCAGCTAGAACACACACTCTAGCGCCCTCTAGCAGCTAGAACACACACTTTAGCGCCTTAAGCAGCTAGAATACACACTCTAGCGCCTCTATCAGCTAGAACACACATCCTAGCATCTTCCACAGCTAGAACACATATTCTAGCAACCTCCCTCCACCTACCCTACACCACCTCCTACCCTATACTACCTACCCTATACTACCTACCCTATACTACCTACCCTATACTCTCTTTCTTAGGACACTCTCCTTTTACTTTCTTTCCTTACTATTACTTTCTCTAAATATATTATTAGAAAATTCCCGAGCGAGCTAGCTTAGATAACTCAATTTACAGTTTCTAACCCTAACCCTATACTGCCTACCCTATACTACCTACCCTATACTCTCCTTCTTAGGACACTCTCCTCTCTTCTTCTTTCCTTACTATTACCTTCTATAAATGTATTATTAGAAAATTCCCGAGCGAGCTAGCTTAGATAACTCAATATACAGTTTCTAACCCTAACTTCACTATATACCCTATATTATAACCTATTAGGGCTAGGCGGCTTAACGTATAGAATAGCTGTCCTACTATATAGTAATAGATAATTCTATAATTCACCCTAACTTTAAATTAATTAGGGAATTTTCTAGACTTCCTAGATAATATCCTTTTATTTACTTACTAGTATAAATAGGTATTACTTATATAAATACGTGTATAATTTATTCTAAATAACTAACTATTAGTATTTATAATAAAATATAAACAGGAACTTTAGATTATATATAAATAGCTCTATACTAGGTTAGATAATATTAGGCGGCTTAACCCTAAATATATAAACTAGTGGTATTAATACTAGGCTTCCTCTACTTACTAGCTATACCTAGCTACTCTAGTAGGTCCCACTTCTTGCCTAAATAGGCTTTTACTAGCAAACTTTAGTTACCTATCTAGTATATAAATAATATTATCTAATTCTACTATAATCTCTATACTATATACTATAACCCTATTACTATATTACGTCTTTTCTTTTATATTTTACTAGCCTTTATCGTGAAAACCCCTTTAACTATATCTATACCCCTTTTTTAACCACGTCTACTCACCCTGTTTTTTATAGGTCTAAATTTTTAGTGCACTTTTTAACTACGTGTACTACACGTGGTCGTCGTATTAGTGTTAGTAACCCACGAAATTTTCCACGACAAGCTGGTGAAATTACTCATAACCATCTCAATCACCAACTAAATACCGCGTGTCGCCTAGCATGTACGCGCCATTCGAAGAGCAGCGGAGCGACGGGCAAAGAGTATTATTCTCTGAGGACTTTAAACGGCTCTGCTGGCCTCTCAGCGGCACGTTCCCAACCGCGCTGTCTGTTATGAAGACCATGCGTGGTGCCTTGCAAGAGATGGAGCCCCTGCAGCGCGGAAATGGAACATGGCATGAAATTGCGTTTCTACCGCTGACGCAACCGAAGGTCTCGTCTATCAATGCTTACGTTCCCATGTTGGATGAGTATGAAGGGAACTGGGTAGCGTGGCATAGGGACCACGAGGAAGCCGAGTATGTGGCAAATTGGAACTTGGATGACCATACGCGGCCGTATGGCAAGCAAGAAGAAGATTGCACCTCGGAAACGGATTCATTTATAGGTTATATCGCGAGCTGCTGTGGCCAGAACAGACCGGAGTATAAAGCCCGTCTGACAGTGCAGGTAAAGCCGGCCGCTGGCAAGGAATTCGTTACGATACATGACTACCTGTCTGGTATGTTGGCTATTAGAAGAATTTGTTTGCTTGAGGCTTTGCTTGAGACTAATTGGAATAATATAGTGGTGCATCCGTGGATGATGAGTCTCCGCGAGGATATTATACAAGCTATGACTGTTAGGGGAGACGGAACGGACATAGCACTTGAGTCCGCGCGCGCTATGGACTGGAAGATTTCCGTAAGGGCAGCTCCGTGGCACAGTATCTTGACGCATCAGATGTGGCTGAGCAATCATACTAAAACTGCGCCGCTAGATGAGGCTAGAAGGAGGTTGCTCCTGGCGGCAGGCACGTCGAGGGATTTAACTAAGCCATAGACGAGCGGATATAAGATATTTGACGCATGCTCATATTTAATTATTCTTTTGATGATTGTGTGGCACCCTGCGACGGGGATACTTATATTGGCTTAAATGTATCCACCGCAAAGGAGCAGACACCAAGCTAAAGCCGTTTATCCTACCCCATCTCCTAGCCGCTTACTAACTGACCTGTAGCTAACTGTGACGTCTTATGACGATCTTTTTCTTCACGCCTACTAAGAACGCCTACTAGGAAGCTCATTTTGACGTAGTTATGGTTATTTTCGCGTTAGCTTACATGACCATACGTTCGATACGCCTTGCCCAACAGATGCGTTTAGTCTTTGTTTGCAGCCTGACAACTAGACGGGAGAAGAGCTATTTCAACGTAGGGTTGAAGCTATCGATCTGATGGTGGCTCTATACGACAGGAAGGAATCGGGCAGAACGAGCCGTACGCAACGCCCAGCCATGGTCGAGGCTTCCAAAATGCAGGCACGAGAAATTTGACCACGTAGATCATTTCCGAGCTCACGTTGAGCAAGTCCATAGAGTAAGCCTCAGGACATCGCACCAAGTTGCAAAGAGGAGACAAGGGCAGGTAGAGCGCCGTGAAAAGGCACGAAGGGGCTGGTAGTAGAAGAAAGCCTGAGGATAGCTGCTGCTAGTATGTAATTAAACCGCCTATTGTTTTTTAATCCTATACCAAATTATAATAGTAACTACTATTAATATATACTATATTAATTACTTAGCTTAGAATACTTTAATATAACTATAATAATTACTTTAATTATATAATTATAAATAACTATATAAATAGATGCCTTTTTAGCTAACCTACTATACTAATATAGACTACTTAAACTACGCTATATATCGCGAACATATAAAACACCTATATATATTAGTTCTAAGGGTCCATCCTCTTTAATTATATTATCTACCTATTAAGATTCTAGCACAGCTCTAAAAGAGTGAAAGACCTCCTAGCACGACAGCTATTGTCAGGGTCGGCGGGCAGCGGGTAGGACGGGAAGCACACAGGCGCGTTGAATTAGATCTATTGCTACGGATAGGCACTCCTCAGGTAGGGCAGGCTCTATGTACAAGACGTAGCTCGAAGAGCTACGATCAGAAGCCTACAGAGGATTCAGCTAAATGCAGGGTCCAACGCGTGGACACGTGACTGGGGTGCAGGGTAGGTCCATGACCGGACCAGCTGTGACAGCTATCAGTATAGAAGTATTTTACTAATTACCTATATATAACTGTTAGGCTATATATTGATAGGGTTATATCTCCGTATAAGTAAATATATAGACATATTTGCGCTTACCTGAAGTTCTGCATTTAGGTTTAAGCAGTCTAGTACCAGTTTTTATGAAAGATATAGTGGCATATAAAGAGTGGTCAGCATGCAGTGTCGGACAAAAACACATGCACAGTGTGTTTTGCACCTGGAGAGGGTCCTCGTGTCCTTGGGTGTTAGGCTGGACGAAGGGTTTAGAGAAAAGAAGAAGACAGAATTATGATGAGGCGCTGACTAGCTGTAGTGGTTGTATCAGCAGCCCGGACTAATAAAGAGTTCTTGGACTCGGCTGGCTTGGGAGGGTTGTAATTGCGTGGGTGGAGGATGCGCTACCTCACGTACTGGTGCTACGGCTGCCTCCGTGGCTACCGCTGAGTGCAGTAGCGGAGACGCCCTAGGTGCAGTAACGAGGTAACACTGCCCCCGCTGAAAATACAGCAAGACCTCCAACTACAGTGCATCTACGTTATGGTTGCTGTTAGCACTGGGAACAGAGGCAGATAAGCTGGTCTGCACCAAGGACAGCATTTGCGCCAGAGCGACAGGTTGCAATAGGGCCGGGCTTGCATCTCTTAATTTATTCCTATCCATTTCTGACTGAAGCTACATGCAACTCATCCGCCCAAATACTTGACGCCATCCAGCACATTAAGCAAAGCCCGTAGAAACGATGAAGCTGACGTCGTCATTAAACACGTTCGGGTTATCAAAGTCGTGAGGTCCGCCGTTGCTGGCAATGTAGCCGACGGATTGGTAGTGGCGCCAGTAGCGAGTAGGATAGCTCCAGGAGCGAATTGAGTTACCTTGGCCGTTGAGGCCAGCTTGTGAGCAGAAAGTGGCGTCCTCGTGAAAGATCTTTGAGTTGTCGTTTTGATCAAGCATAAGCTGGTAGTTGGAATGACGGATAAAGTGTCCAGGGGAGTCAACAGACTCGAAAGAGTAGCATCCACTGTTGCCGAGGCCCGTTCGAACGTGCCAGCTAGCGCGTTGCTTAAGGCCACCATCGCTAGAAGAGTTGACCACTTCTGTGTCGACAGTGGCACCATCATGGGCAATATAGCGGTCGGAGCAACAGGGTGTGGTGACGCGGAGAGAAACTGGCGATCCAACATGAAGTGCAGGGCCACTGTTCAGCGTTGCGGGGGCATACTTGGCGGCGACAATATCGGCCTGAACCTTATTCTCGGTGTCATCGCTTGGGTAGCCAGTGGTCATGACACCTTCATAAAATGTGCCCTGAGCCCCGTTGCTGTTGTCACCACCTACACCAAGTAGAACAGCGCCCTTTTTGTCCATAGGGGAGTATCCGCCATCCGGGCGTTGACCGTTGTAAAAGGTAGAGAGGGAGCCCTGCGTACCGTCGCCTCCACGAATCGCCCAGTGGTTAGGCTCACCCTTGACAATAGCAGTAACGAAGCGCGAGTTGATGGTAGGGTCGGCGGGGTTGTTGATATGATCTTTTCCGGAAAACAGGCCGTTCTCCAGATCGGCCATGATCCAGGGCCCGCTGCCAGAGCCAGTGCCACGACCAGAGCCATCTCCAGTTCCAAAGTAGATAGCCTCCATAGCACCATTGTTAGGGTCGGTGTTATCTCTCTCTGCATTACCATAGTCAAAGCAGCAGGCTGTGTTATAGTGGGTGCCGTCAAAAACGGCGTACATGCCCTCGGGGGCATCCCCCGTCGCGGTGCCGTTAGGCTGGTCATTGCGATAACCGGTGAAGGGAGAGATGAACACGCCGTACGCCTTGTGGCCGTTGAGGGTGACGGGTGCGCCAATGGCGCTGGCGAGGTAGTCGTAGCCACCGGGTTCTGGCCCCCGAGCCGCGCCGCCAGGCGGGGCCTGGGTCAGATCATTACCATGACCAGACTGATCGTAGATGATGGTAATAAGACAGGTGGTGCCAGCACAGAACTCATCCTGACTTCCGCCATCGGCCACACCGCCGGCGGACAATGGACGAACGTCTCTCCTCGCGCTGTCAGATCCGCGCTTGATTTGATAGAGTGACCCAGAGTAGTGGCTGAACAGAGCTCGGGTGGTGCTGTGCGCGGCGACACAGGGGGTGCCACCAGCCGCATAAAGGTCGCAGGGGCCGGCATTCACGAGTGACGCAGCGATGGCGGCAACGCCCAAAAAGGCAAGCTTTGAAGCTGCAGGCATGTTGGTTATTATAGATGTGAAGGCGGCGCTACAGGTCGATATAGTCGTCCAGGCAGCGGAGAGGCCATGCAGAGGATTCGGCAGGGTTGCGAGTCTTTATACTTTGAACACATTGTCCTGATCCCGGCTGTCCGAGCTAAGAGCCAGCCGCCTGGTCTGTTCAAAACTCATACGTTGCCACATGATGTCTACCAGAAGCAACTTCACTCGTAAAAGACTAGCAGGGAGGTTGTCATGAAGCTGGGGTGCGACCGTGCGAGGCAGACCGCCACGATCATTTGCCGGCACCGACGTAATGCGGATCATACGGCTCCCCGCATCGCTGTGAATGGTTATCCCGATGGGGAAGGTATCATTATTTCATGATGCTAGCTCGAATCCTTTACCCCTCCAGCAAGCAGATGTCTGACAGGCGGCTGCAAAAGAAAGCACGCGCTGGTGGGGGCATGCACGGCCGTATCTCGGGGCCGGAACTGCCTTGGAGCAGGCCAGGTCCATTGTCATCGGTATTCGTTTTTCCCGATGGTCTTGAGGAGACTACGGAATCTAGCAGCACGGGCGGTCCAATCATACAAAATAGCCCTTACAGTCAGCCAATCTAGCACATCTGTGTCATTGGTGCGGCTGCTGTTGAACTAGACATGAAGGGCAGCTGCCCAACCATCCCCACGAAAGCTTAGGGTCGGCAGCTGTAAAAAGCCGGCGACCGGAAGGTTATGAATTGAGAAAGCACTTCCCATACGTATCGAGGCATAGAATGACAACTATGATTGCAAAATCTCGTTGGTCAAATTTGGGTACTGTTTGGCCGTTCATCTAGCCCGAATTTATGTATCATGTAGCACTCGCACAACGCGAGAGGCATTGCAATCGTCGTCGGCTGCGAGTCGGTGCCGAGGGCGCTGGACCCTGACACTCGAATTGGGGCATGACGGCCATAGCCACATACAGTCATGGGGCCAAAACTTATCAGCAGTGAAACTTCGTTGCCGTGACTAAAAATCCAGGTAGATTTCTTGTTCAGCCCGGTTTTTATCAATGACGGTCTAGAATTTCGGCATTAACGGTTTTTGTACTTCCCACGGAGTATACTTAATCCAACCAGCTACATGCCCTGCGCCTTGCAGTGGCAGGATTATGAGGCTCAGGATCCACAGGCGCACACTGGTGGCAATGCGACTTCTTGTTTGTTTGGCTAGGGCCAGGCGTTGTATGGTATCTAGACCGTGCTCGATCCCTGGCGAACACCCGCCCATTTGAGCGCGGCGATGTATTGGCGGGCGTGGCGGGACATGACAAGCAAATTTAGGCAGGCATGGAGTTGAAGGAGTCGTGATGGGTTCTCCACTAAGAGCAACTCGGTAATGTTACTGGAATTTCTCTTCAGTGAGTGGCTGATTCTGCTTCGATAGATTCACTACTGAGGAGTTAGATATACCAAGCGGCCGCAAGCGGGTAAGCACTCAGAGCTGCGTGTGCGCTCGCGTGTGCGCAGTAACTAACTAAGCCAATGGATAGCTGCCTATCGGGGAGTTAGTCAAGTACGTTACTCGCTCGGTCGCTCGGTCGCCCGTTGAGCAGAGCAATAGTGCTTGCGACGACCATTGATCAGGCAAGTACCAGTATGTCGCTATAACATGACTTGACTCGATTCCCCAAATTGTATAAGCCAAACTCTCCAATAACTTTGCACACAATTTAAAGGTTCGCAACGGACAGATGATTTGTTCTCAGCCGGCGCCACCAGCCACCGGGGCTGACCAGTACGAGCAGCATGCACCGCGACGCCTAGCCCCGCTTTCAGTGGCTCGAGAGTGCCGGGACAGCTCCGGAAGCATGGTCTGCGACCGGGTGCGACATCATCGACTTCAAGCTTCTCCTGGCCACAAGTCAGTGCTCGTTGCTGCAGCTCGCGATTGCGTGGCTCCCTTTTCATAGTTGAGATTCCATCAACGTGTTTGCCAGCCAACACAACCGCAGCTGCCCTTCCCCTAGCATTCTTCGAGGGCGCGTTTCCCCAGCCGCCCGCCGACTCCAGGACACGGCAGCCGACTGAGTTCATCGACGAGGCTGCTCCCTGCAAAGACGGAACACCTTCTTGTCCATCATATACGACATGTCTCTCTTCGGGACATCGCCCACAGAGGACAATGCTCCTTCGACACCGAGTCGATCGCGTGGCGGACGCGGAGCAGGCCTCTTCGATGACGACGCCCCAGTGTCGTCTAGCGACGCCGGCCTATTTGCCGATACGGAGCAACAAGGCGCAGGAGATGATGACAATCACGTCGACTCCCCATGGGATATGCCCACCCCGCGCAAACATCAGAGCCGTGCCGAGCTGATCCGAAAGCTGCTGCCCGTAGCAGACGTCCCCGAGAGCTACATTGAGACGTTTGAAGCCGTGGTGCGGCAAGATGGCGACGATTCCGGTAGAGTCGCAGCCGCCGGCATCGCCAAAGTCTTTGCCACAGCTCGTGTTGATGCTGACACCCAGGCGACCATCATGTCTTTGCTTGCGGCCGGCGGCAACGCCTCGAACCTGACGCTGGGTCGCGGCGAGTTCAGCGTCCTGCTTGCGCTTGTGGGTCTAGCCCAGGAAGGCGACATCATCAGCCTTGATGGGGTCGATGAGCGCCGAACAAGTGAGTATTTTTGCCATTTCGCCTTTTTGCACTTCTGCATTTTCGTTCAAATGCTCGATGACTCTTCAACTCGTCTGCCTCTGTGAAATCGCATGTTCTGTCTCAGCTCTGTACCAACCCTTGCAACACCCCAGCCCGTCAGTGGACCGCTTCAAAAGGCTAACGTCCAATTTCGCCAGACCTTCCCCGGCCCAAGCTCGCCGGCCTGACCGCCGAACCCGTCCTTCCACCCATCGCTGAGCTCGCCGCGAAGCCTCCCCAAGCGCCCGTTACCGCCGCCGCCATTAACGAAGCTCCCCAGATCCCTAAGCAGCACCAAGCGATCCTTCGGCCAGCCATGGATGACCCCGAAGCCGATCCCTGGAACACGCCCGACATGCACAAGGGCCACACCCACACGAAGCCGAACGGCATCGGCGGTGCTGTGGCCAACAGCCACTCGACATTTGCAACCTCGGCAACGGCTGCGCCGGTGCCTCCGACACCTTCTGAATCCTACTCTGCTCCCCCTCGCAACGACACAGTGTCGAGTCCCCGACCGAATAGTGGTATCGCCGGGCCGGATGGCTGGGGCTCCGGCTTTTATGCTGAGCAGCAGACGCCACCCGTCGGACCCAGCAGCACCAACCTGTTTGGCAGCGATGATGCTGGTCGCGCGCCAGAGACCGCCGGACCTGTACCGCCGTCACTAAATCCCAGTCGAAGCACGGTCGGTCGTACCGGAAGCGCTGTCGAAGAAAGCGTAATTGTCTCTCTGATGCCAGGCAAAGAAGGCGTTTTCATGTTCCAACATCACAACTACGAGGTTACCAGCCAGAGACGAGGAAGCAAAGTAATCCGCCGATACAGCGACTTTGTCTGGCTCCTCGACTGTCTGCACAAACGCTATCCCTTCCGCGTTTTGCCTCTGCTGCCTCCAAAGAGAGTTGCAGTGAACGGCAACCATCTCTCCAACGACGGCGCATTCATCGAGAAGCGACGAAGGGGTCTAAGCCGCTTTATCAATGCCCTCGTCAGGCATCCCATCCTCAGCCAGGAACAGCTCGTGGTCATGTTTCTGACCGTTCCCACTGAGCTCGCTGTGTGGCGCAAACAGGCCACAATCTCTGTCCAGGACGAATTCACCGACAAAGCGCTACCTCCGGGCCTCGAGGATTCTCTTCCACCCACGCTCGAAGAACTTTTCACCAAGACAAGATCTGGTGTAGTTCGCTCGGCGGAGCTATACATCAACGTATGCAACATTATGGACCGTCTAGTGAAGCGCACTGAAGGTGTCGCTGCCGACCACGCTCGTGTCGCCATGTCTCTTGCGTCTCTTACCGAAACATCTACCGATACGTATGCTACCGACACGAACGAGGTTCCGCTGCTCAATGACGGTCTCACTGCCATGAGCAGACATTTGCGGACATGCCAATCGCTGCTGGAGGACGAGAGCAAAGGCTGGGATGAAGGCGTGCTCGAGGACTTGAAGCGCCAGCGCGACGCTCTCGTCAGTGTGCGCGACTTGTTTGAACGCCGCGACAGGCTAGACAAGGACAACATCCCTTCGCTAGAACGCCGCATCCAGACCAACGAAACCAAGTTGGCGACCCTGCGCGGAAAGCCCGACGGCACAGTCAAGCCTGGTGAGATAGACAGGGTTGCGGAGAACATCATCAAGGTATGTCTCGTGTGCCACTCTTATTTGTCGCTTGCCTGCTAACAAATCACGTAGGACAAGGAATCTATTGTTCAGCAGCACAACCGCTCCATCTTTGTAAAGGAGTGCATTCGCGACGAGCTCATCACCTTCCAGCTAACGCAGTACCACGTCAGCCGATGGAATCAGGACTGGGCAGGGGAGCGTGTCAAGTATGCCGAGATGCTGGCCGACAACTGGCGGCGGCTACTGGACCAGCTCGAAGGCATGCCGCTGGGCTACTGATAGCGTCATGGACACACGAGCATGCATCTTTCACATATACACGATGATCATTGTACTTTTGTATTGACTATGCGCTATATTATTTCCTAGTCTGTTTTTAGAATGCTGTTACCCTAAATAGCGAGCAAATAATAGCATTGGACCTAAATTGCGGCTATAATTCGCCTTCGTGTGTGTTGATATTGCTTTCTCTGTTGGAAACATGTATTTAGATATGGCTTATTTCTGCTTTTCTTACTTGTACATGCATGCTGCACATTTACCACTGATCTGTTACTGCACCGTGGCTTGCGTCCCCTACTAAGCGTGCATACTTGGCTAGTGTACCTCTTTTGACCCTCGGCTCCGGCGGTGTCCATCCTGCCTTTCTTATCCCCATTTCCTCGTCCGAAATGGCCACATCAATGCGGTTCGTCTCGGCATCAATAGTCATCTCGTCGCCATTCTTGATCAGGGCGATCGGTCCGCCGACGGCTGCTTCGGGCACCACATGGCCAACGATGAATCCATGAGAGGCACCGCTATATCTTCCGTCCGTGACGAGCGCCACATTCGTCAAACCAGCACCCATGATGGCCGCTGAGGCACGGAGCTGCTCCGGCATACCTGGACCGCCCTTAGGGCCTTCGTAGCGCACGACAATAACGAGGTTGCCATCTTCGCGCTTTATCTCGCCGCGGCTGAGCGCCGTGTTTAGATCACGCTCGCAGTCGTAGACACGGGCTTTGCCAATGAACCGCAGGCCTTCTTTACCGGTAATCTTGGCGACAGCACCTCCAGGCGCAAAGTTGCCCCGAAGAATTCGGATGTGGCCGCTAGACTTGATGGGATCTTCCAGTGGGCGGATAATTTTCTGTCCAGGATCGAGCGATGGCCAATCAGCAACATTTTCCGCAAGTGTCTTGCCCGTCACAGTCATGATAGAGCCGTCGACAATATTCTTGGCGATAAGCATCTTGAGCACGGACGGTGTGCCACCGACCTTGTACAGGTCCTCCATCATGTAGTGCCCACTGGGTGCGAGATCGGCTAGGTACGGCGTGCGGTCGCTCGCGCGCTGAACGTCGTCAATGGTAAGAGACACGCCTGCGGTGTTAGCCATGGCGAGGAAGTGCAGGACGCCATTGGTGGAACCGCCGAGGATCATGGTTAGAACGAGCGCATTCTCAAAAGCCTTGCGGGTCATGAGATCTCGTGGCCGTATATCCTTTGCCATGGTAGTCTTGATGACCTCAGCCGCACGCTCGCACTCGCGCGACTTCTCCGGTGACAGCGCCGGATATGACGAGGAGCCCGGTAGGGTCAGGCCCATGGCCTCAATAGCTGTGGCCATGGTATTGGCTGTGTACATACCACCACAGGCACCAGCCCCTGGGCACGAGTGGTGCTCCAGATCAGACAGCACGTCGCTGCTCTCGCGACCGGGCTTGCCAGGATTGGTCTTGGCATGAAGGCGCCCATAAGAATAGGCACCGGCAGCCTCGTAGCACGTCGAAATATTGACTTCCTTTTCAAGAAGGTCGGAGTGCCCCTTGCGGATGGTTCCACCGTAGATCATGATAAATGGTCTGTTGTGACGCGCGGCGGCCATGATGACGCCGGGCATGTTCTTGTCGCAGCCGGGGATAGAGATGTTGGCATCGTGGTGCTGGGCGCAGGTGACGGACTCGATCGAATCGGCAATGATTTCGCGTGACTGAAGAGAGAAGCGCATGCCTTGTCACTTTAGCCTTTGTGCAAAGTAGAAGATTGGTGGCGGTACTTACCGTCGCCGCCCATGGTAATGGCGTCTGACACGCCAATAGTGTTGAACTGCCAGCCCAGCATGCCTTCCTTTTCGACTGCGCGCTTCACTATCTGACCAAAATCAAGCACTATTCAATTTAGCACACAAAATTACGACTCCGGCCATGGTTGTACGCACAGTGTGTACTGGAATGCAGCGTTAGCGTATGGATACTGCGCCGCAAGACGGGGGTACTCACTTGCACGGATTGCCCTGCCACCAGACCGTTGCGATACCGACCTGGGGTGCATTTTTCATCGTCTTCTCGTCAGGGACGCCTGCACCGTACAGCATGGCTTGCGCACCCGGGAAGTCATGGTCTCGTGTGATACCGGCAGACCAGCGGTTGAGGGCGCCGCCAGGTGGCAAACAGTTGAACTGGATAAAATCGTTCGAGGATTTTGGGTCCGGACCGGGGACCGGCGGCTTGTTTGCGGACATCTTTAACTTGAAGTCGTTGAAGCAAGACAATACTTGATTCCCAAGCTCGAAAGTGGTGATTAGCTTCGGTGCCGAGTGCACATAAGACCACGTTGTATTTCTACCTGTATTCTTCAGTAGCTCGCGGTAGCTCTGTTCCGCTGACGACCAGTCCAGCTTTAAAGGTCACGCGAGTTGTAAAGACAAATTTACTCCCAATGTCCTTCCAGCAGCCGGGTTTGACGGGAGGGAAACGTCACGTTTTCCTGAGCGGGCGAGCTTCCCGCGTGGATTTATACTTTTCCCCCACGGACGAGCTCCCCGCACTCGAAATGCACCCATCCCAAGCATAAGCTGCGCACTACACGACACTAACTACAGACACTCTCCACTATGAGGACCCATCACGCCGTCAGCTACAATGTTAGCGACGTGAGTGGCTGGTGGTCTGTCGCTGTAATTGATCCCGAACTACGAATCTTGGGCGCTTTACACCCTTGCTCTCGGTGCGTCGTCCTGTACATCCCCGCAACGCCACCAGTTCAGCTGCGGCCTTCTGTCCGATGGCAAACTACCAGTACATAGGCTATCGATATCTACATACGCAATCGGGAATTGCGAGTCAGACCTTTTTCCAATTACAAAATAATAGTCACGATTTCTTTTTTCTGTATCATTCGACCACAAGCAAGGGCCATCTAGTCTATCGTGCCCTAGCTACACGCACTGGGTCGTAGTATTCGAGCCGCTGTTTACGCTGACTGTTCGACTGCCATTTCGATTTATCTCAAATCCACATAGAAACGCTTGGACATAGAACGTTGGCCATGTTCGGTCTGCTCGCAGCGGACAGCGTTGGGGTAAATCAATTTTTTATTCATGTGCAAGCACATCTATCGCAGTTGCTCAATCATCAGCTAGTCCATCAGTTACAAATAATTCCAAGCGCCTCGCGAAAAAAGTTGACTCGCTGCATGCCCAAGAAGATAATATTCCGCTACCTGTCACGCAGGAGCATGTTTGGAAGCGCGATCTTTCTGCAGAAACCAAAAATGAAACGTAGTAAAGAGTGATGCTTGACATTTTAAACACTCTTTCCCTAGTCCGCAGAGATGAGGGATGATATCCTAGTCTTGTCACGAGAGGCCATGGCATGGCTCAAGCTCATCTTATCATCCTCCTTCGGGCTGGCGAGAGGACCGTAGGCTGGGCTGCAGCAACGGCCACTCTTCCAGGCCTTTTCCAGTGTAGCAGGGCCTAGCGAGGAGCCGTACTCGGCAGCAACCAAATCCCAAAACCTGTCGCGATGGGCCGCATAGACAGAGTGCAAGCGGTTAAGATCGACGTGAGCAGGTGAGTGCGTCGAGGTGGAGGGCAGGGGGAGGCTGTGGTCCAGACGGAGCGAGGACGGCGCGGTAGGCAGCGAGGACTCGCGGTGGAAGGATACGGGAGGAAGCTGTGCGTGCGGGTCGTGCATGGATGGGGGATATCCAAGAGGCGAACTGGCACGCGAGTTGAAGCCCATGGAGGCTGGCTTGGGTAGAATGGTAGGTACCCGCGGCGAACAGCTGCTGGTCATGATACTGGGGAGCTGTACATCGTTGAGCTGGGGGGGCGGGGTCATAACAAAACGTCCATCGAGACGGCGAGGAGGCGAGACGGATCGTGAAGCGCGATCGTAGTTGGGGCTTGGCGTCATGTTGGGCATGATAGGGGATTGGTCAGATCCGGACGAACTTGAGGCAGTGCGCTTGCGGCGACTGCTTCCGTGCGAAAGCTGGTGATAGTGCAGGCGGCATGCAAGCTCAGTCTTGTTGAGATGAGCGGCAATGTGCTTGTACGGCATCTTTTGGAGACGGGTGCGTAGAAGGTAGGCCTCCTGTTAGTGTGTTAGTAGACGGACCCTGGTTCGGTCGTTCCCTCGGTGACTTGCCTCATCCTCTCGCCAAGCACGACCACCGCCGGTCATGGAGCTCTTCTTGTTCCTTGCATGGGCTGGAGCCTCGATAATGTGAGCAGAGATAGTCTGTGTGCGAGACATGTTTGCAGATTATAGGCGTGGCAAGTGAGCTGCAGGGTTGTATGCGTGTGTGCGTGTGTGTGTGTGTGTGCGTGGGTCGTGGTAATGGTAAGATATTGGCAGCCAGGCCAATTGTCGGTTTGATAACCTGGTCTTTGTTGCAGATAGCTGTGCTGTTGTAATCGTGTAGATTCGGTTCCTCTCGAATTGGGACTGAATGGTATCACCAGACAAATCCTCGTGTGTCAGTAAAAGAGAGTGATTCGGAATTAGTTGGATATATTGAGCTTCTTTTAAAAGTTGCGTATTGAAGAAAAGAATGTATGACGGCCAAGCCAGTTGGTCGACAAGAAAAAGAGCGTAGGGAAATGAATGAGTGAAAGGGCGTTGGAAAGGAGAGTAGGCTCGTAGGCACGTTAAGGAAGGACTGGTAATACGCAACCGATAAAGCAAAAAAGTATTATAGCAGCACTGCAATACAAGTCCAAGTAAAATAAAGACCAGAGAAGAGAAGAGAGGAGCTTTACAGCAGGGCCAGGGCAAGACGATGATATTATAATGACAAAAGGACCGTGGATTCTACACAGGTTTACAATGCTATGCACGCAGAAACAGCTTGGCGGGTGGTGATGTTTGGAGGGGCCGCGACTCTGCTAGCTGCTGCATGCATTCAGGGGACCCCCTTGTCAACTATGAGATCTAGCTTTGTTACAGGCCGACCAGGCCGGGGTGGGTGTGCGGGACTGTAACATGTTGCCCGTTTTTTTGACAGGCAGCCAGTAAAAGGGAGACAAATCAGTCTCGTCTTGTCTTGTTGAACCTAAAAACCTTTTTAGTCGAGTGTGTCTGATTCCTGCTGAGAACAGACTTTAATGGGCCTACCAACGCCAGTTTGAGGTTGACAGCGAGCAGTGACATTTCCAATCGCATAGTCTGATGATGACGTTTCTGTTCCCCCCACGCTTGTTGCAAGCGCCAAGCGAGGATTTTTGCATAACATTGGAAGGTCATGAGCACATTTCAGCCTCGTTTCGATTATGCAAAATTTCCACAGCGTCCAGCGAGCTAAACAAGGCAGCCCGCCCTCACCGCCGCCGTCCGTAGAGCGTGTGACCTGCTGCCACCAGGTCGGCTTCTGGATAGGGGTAAAGCTGCCCGTTTTCCATTCTTGTATTGTATACCAGTGCATTGTAATATGAAATGACATCCGCTTGAAATGGCACTGAGCTATGGAGACGGCGTAGTGAACACATCGGGTCACGCCCGACGCGGTGCGGCCTACTACCAGTAGGAACCACAGGGTCCTGTTCTTGCACTATCGCAAGCGTCCCACCGGTTGGCCAGTGTATGTGATTGATTAAAATGTGCCGTGCAATGCATGCATACAAGCAAGCAGGTCAGTTATGTATACTGCCAGGGAATGTACCAGGGGTTAGGCAATACTGGAATCTGTTTAGCTGAATTACGTCGTAAACGAGGCAACGCAGCTCAGGCTGTGCGCCATGGAGGTCGTCTTGGCGTCTGATCTATCTGGTTTTTACGACAGCAGAGACGACTCGAGCTGGTCTGCTAACTCGGCCTTGCCTTGGACCCACCACACTAAATTGGACGTTTCGGCCATCGGATGTGTACTAGTTAGTTAGTAAGTTAGTGTCAGGGGGGGTCAGTCTCAGGCTCCCAGTAGTGTACCTGGCACGGAGTACGGAGCACCGGGGAGCCAAACCTGTTCGTGCGTGGTTTGGAATGCTTGCCTAGCGGGGGGACGCGGATGCAGTGGCAGGGTGTGCTGTGGCCGAGACTGTCCTGTAGCACCAGATCCATAGCGGGGTGTGTTTGTTTAGTTTGAAAAATGGTCGTTGTCGAAACTCGTTGAGGCTGATCTGTTTCGTGGCACCGTGTAGTGTTACGGTGAGTTGAGAAGAAGACTGCTAGAGTAAGGGCTCGGCTTTTCTCTTGTTTGGCCTCTTTTCTTAGGATTCTCTATCGCTTTGGGCAACATCTGCTGGACCCGTCTAATGCAACAATAATTCGCCGTCTAGACTCAGGGAAAGTCGAAATGCCAGGTGCCAGTGGTCCAACAACAAAGGTTGTGTTTTCCTTTTTTTTTTTTTTTTTTTTCGTCTCTTGCGCTCAATCAGTCCCGTTGAAATTGCCGCCAGTCTGCTCTGCCTTGGGATTCTTCCTACTACGAAGTAGTCGGATTTCCTTCTTGTTTGTTTTGTCACCATGTGATATGAAACCAATGTCTGGCGAAACCAGGGTGCTGACGTCTGCGCCACACAGAGAGGGTATCCGTACCGTATCGGGGGCTCTACGTTGAAACTGGACCAGGCTGCACATCTCACCGCGAGATGATGTTCCGGTAGGCGCACACCCCTGGCAGAAGATAGCCCACAACCCGCAAATTATTAGCCCAAAATGAAAGGTGGTGCTGGCAGGGCATAATATGCATAGCGAGGAAGGGAAATGAGCAGGTGGCGGGCATAAGGCAGACTGGATGGACGATTATTAGGGACCTAGAGGAGCGTCTGATTTCTTCATTCGTTGCGCAAGTTTTGCACTAAAAGCTGATGAGGGAATAAAATCGGAAATTCTGTAAAAGCTCTCCCACTTTGCCTGCGGAGACAATTCTGCATTTGTGCGATTGAGACGAAACGGCTGCAGAGGCCTGCGCCGCGCCGCGTCAAAAGTCGGACATTCAGCCGCTGGGCTCAGCGCCAAGTGACTGTCCATTCGAGTTGTTGCCACTCAGTCTCGATCTCCAGAGGCGGACGGTTGAAGAGAAAGGTCTACTGGCGAAAACTCGAAATGGATTAATCTTCTTGTAGAAATACTCCGTTGTATGTTCGCATTCCATGCAATTACTACTCCCGCTCTTTGCGATGGGACTGTAAGCTTTGGGTCGTTTCGAGCTCCGGGTGTTTACAGGGCACCCGTCAGCTATGATGCGATACACTAGACTATCTCGACAGCCTGCTATAGGTAGCGCCCGCGCATTATACTTGGAGAATCCGTGATTTTCCGTGATTTTCCATGATGCAAAGCTAGGGCGGCGAAAAGAGAGGGCCAGAGCAGCCCATGCGGGACGGGCAAGGCTGACTAAGGCAAGAGGCAGGACAACGGCGCAGACGGAGGAAATTGATGAGCCAGTTTCGGCGGCGTAGTGAGGAAATTGCACCTGAGCTTGTTTTGCGGAGCTGTGAGAAACCAGACGACGGCGAGCAACCAGGGGCCGTCGGTAGGCACAGCCGGGTGAGAGTTGTGCCGATCGAGGCTCTGTATCGGGCACCTTTTAAGGTGCTTCATTATCCTCCAGGAGGTTGTCCGAGCAAGACGAGCAACATGACGTAGAGTGCAAGGCAGTGCAAAAGTGGTGTAGACGCATTGTGGCTACGGCGTGCGGGAAGCGGTTCGTTTGGCATAGAGACGAAGAGCAGGGGCGCGCCGTTTGAAGCGGTTTGAGCTGCGTTTGGGTGGTGTCGCGGTGTCAAGTGGCGGTATAATGGTGGGATGTTTTGCAGAGCGGCCAAGGTGCTAGATGGGATGGAGCTTACCAGCTTCCAAATTATGGACGTTGAAGTATCAGAGAAAGTTGGGTCACTGCGTAATAGGTGGTCCGCTGGGGAGGTGGAAGGTGGTCTTTCCGCCTCACGATGTGCGGGGCAACGAACGGTCCAGAGAGCAATGGGAGACAGTGGCTACCCTGTAGCTGCATAGTTGGTTTTACAAACTCGCATGCTGGGCGCGAAATGATGGCTCAGGTCTCGAAAGAAATCGGATAATTTAGGTGGCTCAGGAGTGCTATTATTCTGAGGCACGATACGACTATTACAGCTTCAGAGGCTGGCCTGAATAAGCGTGGTTCTGTTTCTCTGTTGGCGCAGTGCGATGTCATGGTCAAAAACTTGTTACCCACCATGGTCCACCCAAAAAGCTACGAAAGAAACAGCCGACCCTCATAAGCTGCCTCGTGCAACAACGCCGTGGCGTTGGCGTGTGTATTTAAAACGAACCGACTGCGAATAGCCTCGATATTAAAGTTAAGGCGGTGATCGCAGATGCGGGAGTTTCGTCGAACTGCTCCTTAGCTCACTTGAATCACTTTCTATCTGGTACTACGACAGATGTAGTCAGGTTGCTTGGCAAAATGCCGCCATGGAAGCTTATTGCCTGGTCTGGAGAAATAAGCCCTTGAACTTGATTTGTCTACGTACTTAGTGGAAGTCAACCGTGCTAGTACAAGGGTAACATATATGCAAGGTAACGCGGGTATAGAGGGAGTTCATTTTAGCGAATATTGCCATCCATTTTGTCACTCACCATGGTCCGGGTCTGAGGCATCAATGGGAAGAAGTACTCTAATATTAAGGTGAGACCTATGCTGTGCGGGTCGCGGCAGAACCTGCAGAAACGAAAGGCCAGGTGCTGCTTCTGCGGCCCGACCGTTGATCATCGCAGACCATCCGTGTATGAGTAGCCCAATCCTCTCGAGATGAACCTTTTTGGGATGGTGACAAGATGTTAGCTGGTTTATTAGCCAGGATACAAGTTCGGAAGCACCCGACGAAGGCAGGTACCGGGCTAATAAGTAGCGGCCGCCTACAAGGCAGGTGGGGGCGATGATTGCGAACTATTGGGGATCTCTATTATTTATTTACTGTGGTGTGTCGATTGCCGGCGGAGGAAGAAAAGTATCAGATACTTAGCCACTTGGTGAAGGCGCTTGAGTGGGCAAGTACCCTGGACAAGAGGTGCCATTGGGCATCCAGATACGGAAAGCAATACAACTTGAGAGCATCGAACGACGAGTTCTTCTGATCGATATGGCTTGTATATTGCCGGGCGGGATATTGTGCCGTGGTCGGTTGACATTTAGTGCAGACGCATACGTGACTATTGTGCAGCGAGCTCTCGCGCGATTAAAATTGCGTCGAGCCTACAGAGGGTCCGTCGCGTGGGCGTTGTGCGACCAAGTGACTGGTTCCGGCTAGGGGCGAAGAAGATGTCTCATTGCAGCGATTGGGTAGCGGCGGCCGAGAATAATTAACGGCGAGTCTGTTGGTGAAGTCTGGGGGAAAGGAAATGGGCATCAGTTGAGAGATGGTCAAGGTGATATGATGCTACTCAATGCACGTTTTGAAGAGAGAGTTGATGGTGGGCTGAAAAGCAGGCCGACTGGGCTTAGTATGGGAGGAGGTGGGAGAGATGGCATGTGGAGAGGGGACCAGAACAGAGGAAGCTGTCATGACAGCCTGACACGCAGCGGATAGCAGTGGCTGGGGTGGCGGCGCTGGAGCAGCAGTACCGAATAGGTACGGGCAGAGTACCAGTGGAGTGGATCGGAGTGGCCCGAGCGCCGGCTTTGGTTGGGGCAACGTGATGTGGCAAAGAAGCACTGTGCGTATAGGCGGCGTTTTGCGGCGTGTGTACAGTGTAAATATACAGTGTCTTGAGCTACCAGCCACGCGTAACCCCATCCGTAGCCGAGTGCGCAAAGGAGTACCTTGGCAGTCCCCCCCGACCTCTTGACTTGTACCTCGCCATTTCCTTTTTACCTCCTCTTCCTCCCTGTTCCTCCCTGGCAGCACCGGCTCCCGACTCTCACCTTTGTCCTAGTCCAGTGACCTTGCCAGCGACCAAGCTGCCCCCCAAAGCCTCGACCGGGTGACTTGCGGACCAAGTACCTACCTACCTACCTGATTTTGCTTCCTCCACCATCCCGCCCGTCACCCACTGTACTTGCAGTGCTTTCCAGCGCCTCCGCCCACTGTTGCTGGCGCGTCTTCACATTGGATTACCTGGAGTCACAACAGAACTGAAGTATCCTGAGTCCCACTGTGTGTGTGCTCTCCGCGACAGCAAACGAGTCGCAGGAAGACGAGGAAAGAGAGGATAAACAAAAGGAGCTACATCTAGCATCGTGCTTTCTTGCTCATTACTAGGTATGCTAACTCTCAATGCGCGCTTTTCCCCTCTGGCCTCGACCTTCTTTGTCTGCCTCCCGACCTGGCCGTGCTCGTGTCATGGTCAGGGCCTCTGGCTACGGCCCAGCCACCTTTCGCCAGGCGCAGCGCCACGCTTCTTCATGTTGACGCCAGCTGGAACCACTGCCACTGACACCCACCTGCAGTGCTTTTCTTTTGCTCAATCGGTACTAAACCAGGATCAAAAACAGCAACAAAGACACCGACGAGGAAGAAACAAGACCAAAAAAAAAAATCGACTAGACGTCTGCGGAGCAAGGATCTTACTGCATCACACTGCACTACGTCGCTATTCGCAGCCAGACAGCTTCCTCTGTCTCTTGTGGCGTCCTGCTCCAAGCCCAAGCCCAAGCTCGCTACCATCACTAGTGCGCGACAAAGGCCCCGCCACCGACAAAGACAATCAAATAGGTACTCCGTACTTGCCGCTCTTCTGACGAAAAAGACAGCTCCCGCAGCTTCGAAATCGGCCTCTGCAACTACTCTAGCGCGCCCAAGGAACTTACCAAGAGTGCCTCCTCCGGCTCTCTCCCAGCCACCAGCCACCACCGCCCCGTCGCGCATCGCCACGCCTCGCCTCGACTTCTTCGTCATCTTCCTTGGCTCTTGCTTTCTTGCTAGAATCAGCCCGCCCGTACCTTGCCGCACCTCGCCCGCCAGCTTGCCCTAGTCTCGCTTCTTGGCGGTTGCGACCTTTTTTCTACTTCTTCCTCATCATCACCGACTTCACGTAAGTTTATTGACCGACTCCTTGCACACCTTTCCCCGTTCTTCGCGCGCCGACTTTCCACCGATTGCTCGTTCTGCGCGCACCGCACCCCTTGCCTCGATTTTGGTCGCGCGCGCGCCCCACGTCTTCACGAAAGCGCAACCCGCATACGATCGGCACCAGGAACAATTGCGCAGTAGCAAACTGCCGCAACCCCCTTTGAACCCCTCGTCGTGTAACTCCACCTCTCTCTTGACTCTGCACGACTCTTTGACGCGCCCTGGTTGCACCGCGGTCGCTGCCAGTGCTTGACCCGACCCTTACAATCCATCGCGCCCCAGTCGCAGGCTCATCCATTGCGCCTGTCCGTCACTCGCATCCTCAACTCGGCCGTCGCATCAAAGCAGCAAAAAGAAAAGAAAGAAGAGGGGAATCAAAACACAACAAGACGGCATCGCACTTATCCCCGTGATTGCGCGCGCTGTACACGGGTCCTGGTGTTGCCTTGCCTGCAATCATCTTGTCTATCTCCTACAACCGCCCCGCCAACCATCACTACGCACGCGCGCCTTTCCACTGCATTGCTTTGCAATCCAACTCGCATTACCATCCACCGCATATGCAACTTACCTTTGATTGCTCAGTGCTAACTCGCGTCTCCGAAAGCCGTCAAAATGGAACAGTGGCAGGTCGGCCCCGTGCCCGAGTATGTCTACTCAAACTCCCCCCACCAACCGAATGCCATCCAGTAAGTCGCGCCTGTCCACCTTTGAAGCTCCTGTCCCTCGCCCCCCCTTCCCATGGGCAACACCCTATTGAACGACCTCGGCCTGCCTTGTTTTCTCCCGGCAAACATGCAGCTCTCGCCGTGCTCTGCTGTCCTACATCAGCTCCACGTTGCCCGTGATACCGCTGGGAGTACATTGGATATGCCCTTGCAAAACAAGCGCTTGCCTGGCCGTTGGGCTGCCACAGGCACAGCCTCAGCCTTGCTGAGCTGATTTGCTCGTCTCATGGCGTTACATATACTTCTCGCTGCGCTCGTCACATCTTGCGACCGCGTCAAGTCTTCCCTTCCAGCCTTCGTTCCCGCTAACCCAAGTCCGTTTGACAGTAGCAACCCCTACCAGACCACCGATATGGCCGGCAGGCGCAATGAGCGCATTGAATTCCCCTACGCTGGGCAGCCGGGCATGGCGCCGCATCAACAGCAGCATCCGGCTCCTGTTCAGCCCTCAATGAATGTGCCCCAGCCCCAGCAGCCACCGTCCGGCCCGGGTTCCCAGCAGCAGACTCCGACCCCTACACCCCAGCCCAGCCGCCAGCGCAACAAACGACCAGCGCCTGGCACTGTGCCTTCGCCTGCTACCCCGGCCGCAGTCCCTGCCGTCGCTGCGGGCCAGCCTCCAGTTCCAACGCCACCCAATGCCCAGTCCGCCGCGCCCCCCGCCGCGCCAGCTCCCGCCGACGATAGTGGTACCGCGCCTTCACAACCTCCCGCCAAGAAGAGCAGAACCAACACCCCTTGGACCCCTGGGGAGGAGCTACGACTAAAGCAAATGCGCGACGCCGGAAATAGCTGGGCGGAGATTGCCAAGGTAAGATCTGGCCAACGGATAGGCATCTTTTCCGCTATGCGCTAGTGCTAATTCGCAACAGACTTTCCCGACGAGAACAGAAGGCTCCGTTAAGAAGCATTGGTACAAGGTTCGTCTATACCATGCGCGAATCTGAAGAATCATTACTAACGTTGACACCAACAGGATATGCATTACGCCGAGTTTGCCGAGGATGAAAGCCAGGCGCTTCTCAACGCAATCAAGGAGTACGAAAACAACAAGTGGAAGGTCATTGGTCAAAAGGTTGGCAAGCCCGCCAAGGCCTGCGAGCAATATGCCAAAGAACACTTTCCCGATCTCTTTGCCAGTACCAAGCGATGAGCTGTGCAATCGCTTCGGACGTCATCCCCCTCCACGTGAACTACACGTCTCTTGACGTCAGGTCTTTTACGATTTGCGAACACTTCTTGGCTTCGTGCCTTCCTTATTTAATTAATACCTCTCGGCGACTAGCTTGCCTTGATGAAAGCAGAGCAGAATGACACAATCCTCTGCACGTCATTTCTTTTTTCGCTGGATGGCGGAACCGGCTCGCAGATTTCGCCGCTCATGCGGGTTTGTTCGTTGATTTTTTGGTCCCGGGAGTCTTTCATTTGCCGACTTAGAATTGTGCATTTCTTGTACGTCATGAATGCGGGCTTTCGAACAGAGCTGGGTGGTAATTGCCGGAGTTGGCTCGGGGCCGATTGCGGCTGAATTTTTTTCCTATTTCATTTGTTGCCTTGTGGAAATTGACCATGGGTATGAAAAGGATAGCAACTGTTGTTGCTGCACTGAAGATTCGAAGCTTTCAAAAGTCGCTAGCGGGACACGGATATGTTTGAGGAGGACGATGCCTTTAGTTATACCCCAACACAATGTCGAGCTTTTCTTTTCCTCTTTCTCAATATAATAATACTTTGATCTTAACCCGTCCGGGATGTTGGTAACTACGAGGCGAATGGCAACAAAAGTACTACACCCATGCGAGTACATAGCAACAGCATTGGTTGAACCAGAGGTGAGCAATACCTGTACTCGTCATCAAGAGTAAAATTGAATACCGGTGACTGGTGATTTTTGGTTGATTCGGCCGAGCAGCCCCGCAGTCGTCGTTTTTGCCGCGTGGGGACAACAAAGATTTCGCCATACTCCCCACCACTGTCCATGAAAATTCGCCGAATACCCAGAAACATAACTCCCAGATCTCCCCTTTTCATCCATTCATGCACTCGCACCTTTTTGCCGAGTGTCAATTTCCCTTTTTCTTGTCTTTACCGGAATACACGCCCCTTTATGCAAGAGCGATTGCGCTGTGTGATCGGGTGCCGCTCTTTCGCCGATTGGGAATAGTGACAAGCGGCGGCGTCTCTCATACCTATTCGGCCATTACTATCCAGAGCCGAAAAAGAAATACAGTCTGCGAAGAAAAAAAAGATCAAAAAGGGAAAGAAAGAAAGAAAGAAAGAAAGAAAGAAAGAAAGAAAGAAAGAAAGAAAGAAAGAAAGAAAGAAAGAAAGAAAGAAAGAAAGAAAGAAAGAAAGAAAGAAAGAAAGAAAGAAAGAAAGAAAGAAAGAAAGAAAGAAAGAAAGAAAGAAAGAAAGAAAGAAAGAAAGAAAGAAAGAAAGAAAGAAAGAAAGAAAGAAAGAAAGAAAGAAAGAAAGAAAGAAAGAAAGAAAGAAAGAAAGAAAGAAAGAAAGAAAGAAAGAAAGAAAGAAAGAAAGAAAGAAAGAAAGAAAGAAAGAAAGAAAGAAAGAAAGAAAGAAAGAAAGAAAGAAAGAAAGAAAGAAAGAAAGAAAGAAAGAAAGAAAGAAAGAAAGAAAGAAAGAAAGAAAGAAAGAAAAATGTCTTCACCGGCGAGGATAGCTACATCGACCCGGCAGTACCGATGCCAAAAACGCCAGAAACCCTGCGACCACTGCCGCGAACGCAAGCTCAAATGCCAGACTGACAGCAGCAGCAGCAGCGGAAGCACCAGCCCCGGCAACCGCCCACCCTGCCAGCGCTGCGCCCGGAGTAATATCCCCTGCACCTTCGTCGGTCGGCCGCGCCGAAGAGCTTCGGTTATGCCAGCTGCTCTTATTCCCGATGCACCGGCTCAGACCACCACCGTCGCTGCAGACGCTGCTGAGCTCGACTCGTCCGCGCTGTCACACACCGGTATCCACGAGGGCATGGTAGAAGCTGTCCCGCTCGGGTACCGTGAGAGCAGCAGCCATGCCGTCATGCCATCAAGTTGCGACATGGACGCCAGCACCGTCCCTGCCTCCGCCGCAGCCCTCAGCACGCCAACGTCGTCATCGTACCACGCCAGCAGTGGTCGCGTATCAACACAGCTGAGCCAGACCATGGATGGCATTGAAGGTCACAGCATCATGCTACTGGGGGCATCGTCCGAATCTGATCCGTGGCTGCTGCGGCACTGCCAGTTCGACCAGCTGGGCCTGCGGTCGGTACATAAAATGTACTTCCGCAATGCCGGAGGCGTCCCGACCACGGACAAGATTCCGATTCACTTCATTGTAAGTGACAACAAGTACCTCAATCACCCTCTCCTCCCAATGTACCATCCCATTGGAGGAGATGCGCGGCTGCAACTGAGCCAACTAGTGCAGCCTACATATGGTGTCCGGCTTATCAGTCTGTAAGTGCCCCGCTGTGCCTCCCCCTCACACACGGCAGTTCTTCCGTTAACATGCACAGATTTCGCAAATATGTATATCCAACGCTTCCCGTTGTTCCCAGTACATACATGGACATTCCAAGCACTAATAGCGCCGCATCCCCCGTCATGAGCGCCGCCCTCGACTCCATCCCCACATCCGTACTGGCCGCGATGTACGGGCTCGCGATGCCATTCGCCCTCAACGACGAGCTCCTCGCCGTCGTCAACGCATTCGAGACCCCGCCCCTTCTCCAACTGTGGACGCTTGTCCACTCACTCATCCAGGTCGATATCCATCGTCCATCCCTCTCCACCGTACAAGCTGCCCTGCTCTTTCTGCACAAGGACAGCAACAGCCACACAGCATCCAACAGCAGCGGCGGCAACGACCTCTCCAGCTCTGCTTTTCTATGGTCCTTCATCGGCAGCACCGTCGGCATGGCGCACAGCCTCGGCTTGCAGTTTGAGTGCCAAATGTTTGGCATTCCCAACGCGGACAAGCGCCTGCGCCGTCGTCTCTGGTGGGCGCTGTACATCGAGGAAAAGTGGCAGAGCCTGCTGATGGGCCGACCGCCATACATTCGCGCGGACGAGTGGGACGTGGGCGAATTGTGCGACAACGACTTCGAGACGAAGAAGGCGTCGTCCTATTTTGACGAGGCCGCTGCAGTGGTAGGACGAACATTTCTCCCGTTTCGCGACATGGCGCGGCTGGCTGTTATTGTAGCCGACGTGCAAGAAAGATTATAGTAAGTCCTTTTATCATCACAACAGCTACACAAAAAATGGGTACTAATGCAAAAAGTTCGTTGCGCGCTTGCCAAAGACTCGGCGAAGATCTCGCGCAGAGCATATCCACCGCGAAACCGCTCTTTGACCGTCTCAACGACTGGCGGTCGTCCATCAGCGCCCCGGAACCCTTTGACGACAACGTCGTCGAGGCGAGCCCGTACCCGACCACCATGTACTTTGCCTACCTTACCATAGTCACATACGTATGGCGCGCTCTACTGCGCCCTACTGTGCGCTCGTCGCCGCCTCCAAGAATCATCGACGTGGAAGAGGAGCCGCCGTTGCAGGACGCAGGGGGCTTCTTTTTCGAGGAGCTCAGCTGGGATTTTTCTGATTTGCCGGAAATCGAGCTTCATTTAGAAGAGGACATTCACGCCCATGGCGAAGCGAGTGCCACGATCAAAGAGCTACATCAGGCGGCGCAGGCGTTTGGGGGGACAGTGGCGACGTTTACTTCGCGATTAACATCGCGCCACTTTGACGAGTTCTGGTATTCCTGTGAGTAATCTTTTAGTAGTAAGACCCTTTTGCCTATTTGAAATCATCATACTAACCATGCTTGGTAACAGGGTCCCGCATAGGCTTTGCCGTGATATCTAATTTTCTCACCGTGCTCCTTGTCCAAGCACCAACCGCCGAAAACGCCCCGCGGGCCAAATGGATGCTCGAGAGCTGGCGCCAGACGCTGCGCTATCAAAGCAAGGCCTTCCCGATATTGCGTCTGGCTATGGCTCGGCTAAATGCCTTCTACTGGGGTGGGTTGGCCGAGACTTTTTGTCTTCCGCCGCATGTCCAAGAGGTAGTCACTTAAACCCTAGCGAGATACGGATAGAGACACCAAAATGGGCGATGCCTAAATCAAGCCCGGCGAATAAACAACTCAAAACCAAGGTAGTACTACGTAACTTGGCCTAGTGAGCTTAGCTTGCGTTGTGCCTGGCTGATCGACCCGGCGATGAAGCTTGGGCAACTAGCTCGGCGAATCGGGAGCTGAACTGCTGCCACTTAGATAACAAATAGACTCTAACGTGCCAAGCGAGTCAGCCATATAAGCCCAGTGCCCCCTTGCTGCTGATTTTTTTTCTCATAAAGAAACTGAGCAATATGAGAAAACCGGCAAATTTACAGAACCGTATTTTGGTCCAGCATTGACATGCATGACGAAGACTCTGCGCTGGCACAATACCCAATCCATGACCCTGTCGAAAGAAGACCCCTGTACGTTGCAGCAAGATGAGCGCCGCCGCCGCCAATCAACAGCTCTTCAACGTCCACACCTGGCGCGACCTTGACGAAACGGAACCGCCGCCCTACGAGAAAAACGAGCGTCTGCCACCATCGTACCACGAGACAAAGCGCGCTGATCGCCACGCCGCGACCGGGTGGAAGGGCTCGCTGCGTCGTATGTTTCCCGTAGAGCGTCGCTTCGAGGCCGTCACGCTAGGCATTTCGCTGGCGAGCGTCCGCCGACACGGTCCTAATACAGGTATGCAACAGCTGTGCCCTTGAAGTCGGGGAAAAATATGACTAACAGGAATACAGGAGCTGGTGAAGTAGTTGTTTGTTTTGGTTCTTGTTGTCGATGAGGTGCATGCGATTGTCATCATTGTGAAATTTACGACATCTTGGATTTTTATACACGAGCAGAACAGCCAAACACTGTGGTGTTGGGGGGCTATGGGCTCTTACTGGAGGCGCTTACTTTCACGGTATCTATGTAGCGGGCGGCGATTTTTGGGACAGTCCAGGTACATGGACGGCCTGAGCTGACAGCACAGTCACTAGGTATAAGTACAGCAGAGCCTCTGTGTTGCATCGGTCACGTCGAGCATCCCTATAATATCATCTACAGGCCGTTTGAATACTCGAAGACGGTTTCACTAGGAATATGCTTTATTATTAGTATCTTTGGTCCACAACTGCAACCTGAATGTGTGGGAGGCCCCTGCCATCGAATCAGGCCGAGCTTTCTAGCGCAAACGCTAGGCCATCATGTGGCTGACGGAAAATGCGACTCTGAAGAAGTAGAAGAAGAGGCTGATTAGCTGTGTTTTCAGTGAACAGTGAACACATCTTTAGAAAGTTATATACTTGATTATTTCGTCCATCCAAGCTCTTTTATTCTGTTATTCTCTCCTGTCCTCATGACTGTTCCCTTTTTCTTCCCTCTCTATTACTCGTTATTGTTTCTTTGTGTTGCAAGGCCCGGGCGTGGCCCTTGTGCTGGGCTGACTGTGGCGCGTCGCGAATTTTCCTAAATAAGACAGCCGGGTGTGAATGGCGGAGACCCTGCCTCGAATGAGTTGTCCTGAGAAGGAATGGCCGCGTCTAGCAGAGCCATGAAGAACATTACATTCTGAGTCCAAAATATAGAACTCTGTTTGAAGGATGGAATCTTCGCCACGGGGCGACTGCGTAAACGTCTCGTCGATGCGACCTCCCACCAACTCCAACCAGCAGGGCACTTCAAGCTAGCATTCCGAGGGGCTGAATGGGCTGGGGCGTTTGTGATGGGTCTGCCGAGACGAGATCCAGTCGAGCTGAGCTTCCCTAGCACCCTAATTCCCTAACGCGACGGGGGAGGGGAGGACCGGCCTTATTATGATGGAGCTTAGGGAACCGAATAAATAACCTGGGGCGGCTGCATGTGGCTTCGCCCCTGCTTGCGATTTTTATTTTCTGTTTCCGACTTACACACCACGGTACACTCGCGATGGGCTCAGGGCCGCTATACGCCGCAGCGCTGGTGCTGGCTGGCGCCGTTAGTGTTCGGTGCGACGTTCCCTTTATGACGGAGCTGGACATTTTCAGCCAACTCGTGAGTTACAAAACGCATTCGAGTTTTGCAGCCTCGCTCGACAGGACTGACAGGATTAAAAGGCACCATGCGTCACCTCCGCTGTCACCAACGCCTATCTTTGGGAGCAGGACACGACGGCGTGTGGCTCCGAGCCGACCAAGCTGCAGTCCTGTATCTGCACCAACTCAGCCGAGCTGAACAAGATGACCGTGTCCATCAGTAGTGCCGTTTCATCGCGCTGTGGCAAGCAGGCCGACGACGACCAGAGTTCCGCGGCCCTTCTCGTCGACAAATACTGCCACCCGGAAAAGACGATTACCTTTGCGACGCCGACTGCCAACATTATACCAGGCGTCATGAGTGACGTTGCCGCCATTTCCTCGCTACCGCCGTGTGTCCAGTCTGGGCTGTCCGCTGCTGTCAACGCTGCTGTACGGAAATACATGAACAAAAGAGAGAGCGAAGCGTGCTCACAAGACGTGCTAACGTTTTCCTTAGGCTTACGAGAACTGCCCAACGGTCGCCAACATGTGGGCGCCCTGTGCTTGCAGCAAGGAGAACGTCGTCGGTCAAATCAATTCTAGTCTGGGGCAGGAAGTTCGCAAGTCATGCTCGAATGCCGATGATATGACGTTGGCTTCCAGCTTTTACACTCAATTTTGCGCCATGAACGAGGGCACTACCTCATTCAACGCCATGCCTGGTCCTCCCGGTGACAGTGAGTCTGGAATATCTAGAGTACTGCTAGTATGGCCTCTGAACGATTTAGTGACTTATTATATCACCGCCCTGCCTCAATTTTCTTCACTGCGTGCCTGCGCCCAAACTGGCGTCGTGGAAGCGGTAATGTTGGTAAGACGGACCACAAACCTGCAGCTATCTTTTTTCCGCTATTGACAGAATGTCGCAGCAATCCAGTTACCTCTGTGCCGCCGGCCCGCAAGCACTCGCCTCCTGCGTCTGCTTAAAGCCTGGCATTCTTGGCAAGGCATCGCAGAGTCTTACGAGTAGCGTCAAGTACAACTGCGACAACACCGCACTCGCCGATGTGTCCGCCGCCGCCGATGTTCTCGATTACTACTGCCAGGCCGCACAAAAGAAGGTCATCGCCACTGTCAGCCAGTCAATCTCCGAGACCAAGGCAACGAGCCTGGGCCAAGCCACGCGCCCTACGTCGAACGGAAGCGACGCGCCCAAAAACACGACCGCTACCGGCGAGACCAGCGACGGGTCCAAGAACCCTAAAGCAGGTAGCGGCGGAGGTGGCCTCAGCAAAGGAGCGATAATTGCTATCGCTGTGCTGGGTGCCCTCGTTGCCATTGGTGTGATCGCCTTCATGGTCATCTTCGCGCGCCGTCGGAATCGCAAGGTCAAGACGCTTGAGGCAACAAATAGTGCCACCGGCCAGTCGCCCTATCCACCGCACTCAGAGCTGGCGACAAACTCGCCGTCGTCCGAGATGGAGGGAAAGTCGCCGTACTCGCCGCCAGCAGTATCAGAAGTGGCTGCGACGCCAAGGCCCTACCACCAGCGGCCGCATGTCGAACTTTCAGGCGCGCCGCAGCAGCAAATACATCAAGCCGTCTCGCCGAGCGAATTAAGTAGCCCTGGGTCACAGCACGCTCAAGGAGGTAACAGCCTGTATAACCCTGATCAAAACTGGCAACCACCTGTTCAAGCCATGTACGAGCTGGATTCATCAATTCCCACCCCCAACGCAAAGTAAGACAAAGAATTGTAGATCCATGATGTTGCAGATTTTAGTTAGCGTTATGATATTTATTTGCGTATCTTAATTTTCTTGATTCACATCTTAGACCCTAGAGGGATTCTCTGGCCGAATGGTGCAAAGTCAGGCAGCTCTTTGCCCCATACCAGACGAGAATCCCATTTGGCGCGCTCTTTGCTCTCATCAAAGCGAGCTTTGGCCGTGGGGGCGCCGACGTCCGGGAGTAACCACTCCCGGAAGCCGCCTTCGCCATTCAGAATGGAACGACGAGCCACTTCTTCCGCCAGTTCATCATTATCACGCTGCTCATCCCACGCGAGCAGCACGCCCACCACAATCCAAGAGAAGCTAAACATGACGTTGCGGCCAACAGATAGAACATCAAAAATGTAGTGCTTGTTTTGATGCAGGCGACCGTGCAAATTTTGCCATGCGACCTGCAGAACGCCGCGGTAATCCTTGTTTTCAATGCCTGCGATGGCTTTGGACAGCCATGCATCGAGATGTTCTAGATGGTTGCGGTTAAGGACGTGACGGACGAACTCGCTGCTGAGGACGTTGGTTGTTCCCTCCCAGATGGCGTTGACAGAAATATCACGCAGCGCACGTGCGAGATTCTCTGGCTCATCCGGGTCGTCCATGTAGCCGACGCCACCAAGAGCTTCCATACATTCCTGCATAGTAATGACGGCATTCTTGCTGGTCACGGCTTTTGCAGCGGCCGTCAAAGCTCTCAAAACCACCATGGCTTCCTCGCCGGATTCTGGCAAAGGCATTGGCAAAGTACCGGAGTCAGGGAAACCATGCTCCGTAAAGCTCATCAGAGAGACGGTGAAAAAGCTCAGTTGCGTAAAACCGCGAACACGGACTTCAATGTCGGCCAGCGTGCGCAGGTGCAGCGGCAAAGCCCAGAGAGGGTAGCCGAATACGGTTCTATTAATGGCAAACTGCTTGGAAATGGTGAGCCCCCGTCGCATTGCCGCCACCGAAGACATAAATGCCCACGCGCGTGTGACGTTGAGGAGGTGCGAAATGGTTGCGACGCCGCGGTCCACGGGGCCGACAATATGCGCGCGCATCTCCTTGATCTCTAGCTCCGCCGTAGGCAGCTGCTTGGTGCCAAACTTGTTCTTGAGGCGATGGATGCGCACACCGTTGGTCACCACTTTAGTGCTGCCATCCTCTGCAACAGCCGTCTTGGTCAGCGGCGCGAGAAAAGCGCTGAGCTTACCGCTCTCCGTCTTGGCTAGCAGCATCGTAACGTTGGCGTCGGTGGCAGAGGAGAAGAATTTGAAGCCGGAGACGAGGTAGTCACCCTCATCCAATCGGCCATGTTCGCCAGTCTTGGCTGACAAGGGAGCATATCTTGCCCACGTCTCGGTATTTTGGACGTCACTGCCGCCGGGACGCTCGGTCATCCACTGACCAGATGTCCAGCTGCCGGTACGGGCGGTCAATCGGGAGTAGGTTTCATGAAAAGGATGAGACGCCGGCAGTCCAGGAAGTTGTGAGCGAAGCAGACGCGCTGTGCCGTCAGTCATCGAAAGCGGGCATCCGGTGAGACCAGAAACTGGCGAAAAAAGGTAGTTTCTACTGTTGAGTCAGTTTTATGTCTTTGAAAGCCATGAATAATGAAGGTACTGACTTTGCATGTTGAACGATTCTGTTGTATTTGCCGTACTGAGATTCATAGCCAATGGCGACAGCGCTGTAACGGTGTTAGTGAGTATGCCAAATCAAAAACGGCGCAGAGTCTACTTGCCCTTCCTCTGCACCCCATTTGCGCAGGGCTCTCCAGCCTTCGCTGGTAACAAGCCTGTCAACATCATGGCGAGCACCCCAGATGTTGTGTTTTTCCACAAATGGCTGCTGCCTCTCCGCATTAAGATTCCATTCCTTGATTTGCGGCGAAATGGTCTCTTCGGCAAATTTAGTAAATGCGGGCGTTACCTCGATGAGTAGATCTTTGGGCAGATACGCTACGAAAAGAGAGAGTTAGCCTATTGCGTCGCTGGCCACGCACTGGAGAGGTCATAATCGTCTTACTGGCGAGGACACGTTGGAAATAAGCGTCTGCGAGGAATGGGTTCTCGGGCTGAGACATGGAAAAGATAAAGCCTGCCTCCGCACTGGCCGGCGTTGGCCCCTGTTCTCCCATGGCAGTGTTTAGACAGAAATAATCGTACGAAAAAAAAACGAGAATGATACTGGCATATGAGGGCGGGTACCTTGCAAAGATACAAAGATAAGGCTTGAGAGTCTCAACGACTGGGCTGTTAAAATAGATGCCCCGCCGGCTATACGCCGCCATTGTGCTGTGGTGGTGACTAGTTACCGAGGCCTGCACGCCACAGCCAGCTGGGGAAGCTAGCTCCCTCGGCTGTGCTCGTCCGTCTTGTCTGGCAGTACTTGCACGCAGCGACGGTGACAGCCAGCATGAGTCTGCTTCGAGCATGGAGTTGGGAAAGTCGTAACGGAGAGGTGCTATCAAATAGAAGTTTACTATACGTGTTGGTAATAGAGACGATCGTTGTATTTTCAGGTAGTCATTGCTGCGCCCTGCTTAACCTCTGGTCGCAGTGACTGGTGAAGGTGCAGAATGAAGCCTGTTCATTGACTGGAACAACCTACTGCCCCACTTCTGTACAATGGCCTCCGCAGAGCTTTGGGAAGCCACAAACGAGTTGTGTATAGACCTTCACCATCACTGACAAGAACAGAATGCTGTTTTTATCCTATCGCGATACTATTGATCTGTGACCAATAGCAGTTGCTAGGGTTAATTCTCATATAGTAAATTAAATTTAATCTTGACACATATACGTATAGTTATATATGACTAGAATCTTTTATAATTGTACTTGGTCAACTCAGGACTAGTAGTTTATCTTATTTGCCTGGCTTAAGATACGTGCTGTGTATCTGTAACCTGGAGCGGAGCAATGTAGCATAGGTGGTGGCTGGTGATTAGGCTACCTTGATGGCGTGAGCTCTTTGGCGCGTCCTCCTCCCTGTTACTCGCCTGGTGTCAGGTTGGCGCATAAGACCGTTGGTCAACTACACAGTAGATAAAATACTCCGCAACTCCGCAGCTGTGTCATGCACGCATATGGGCTGATATGGGGCGAAAAATAGGGAGGTCTGTGCTGCTTGCTACGGCACATGGTAAACAGGGCCAACCCTTACCTCCGTCGACATCGACGGTTTGGATGGCATGGTTGCATTGCCAGGCTCTGCAAACCTTGGCTAATCCTACAGCGGCTGAGGGGGCGGAGGGCGGCGGGCACCCTGCCCCTTCTGCACGAAATGCAGTGTCGAGAATGGTCACGCTGTCATTACTAGATACCCGAGAGCTGGGTTACATCACGATGGAGTCCGCCTAGGGTTCAAGGGAGCCACCGAAGCGGAACTGATGAGTCTATCAATCGCATAAGGGTTTCTTGTAGCCGAGTCCCAGCTTTTCAGCCACACACGTTGGCCAATCTAGAAGGCACTATATCCACACGTTTAGTTTCAGGTCCATGAACATCATATTGAGGACGATTGTCGTGGTCTACGGCTTCAAGATACTCTGCCTCCTAGGAAAGATCTTCAGGCAGATTCGGTAATCTGACACACCTCGGAAATAATTACATGTTCCGTATACCTGTACGAAGTTAAGCGGCAAAGGTTAATACGTGTTACCTACCGCACGGAAGGAAGTGTATCAAACGACACAATCTTCACAGTTCTCTACTGCTCGAACGTCGTCTGTATCGAATGCTCTTCGCCGACTTACAGAAACAGTCAAGGCGCTATTCCAAGGGTAGCCAGAACTCCAACTCTAACCGCTCTAGGAAAGAGACACTGCCACGAACGTATCTTGCCATCGTGGCGTCCGGCCCAAGCTTGTCAAGTGGATGCGGTCCACTTGGTAGATTGGTCATTCAGGCGAACTTCTTTTTGACCTCGTAGCTGGGCGCAGCTCGTCTTGCCGCGTACAACGCAGATGCGCGGCCTCAGTCACTGGATCCAACACTTGATATAACGCACCCTTAGCCCAGTTTCACGCTGCCAGAGTAGCTAAAGAACTGCTCTCAAATGGGGAGAACCTAGCGCCAAATTGCTTTTTGTCTTTTTCTTTCATCACCATGTCCCATCGAGCGAACGATTCATCTACAGCCTGGTCAGGCTCGAAGCCCCAACGAGCGGCCGTCGCCTGCAGATCCTGCAACTCGCGAAAGATCCGGTGCTCGTTCGTGTTTTCAGGCAATCCTTGCACAAACTGCGCCGCAGATGGTATTTATTGTGAGATTGCCAAGCGGAAAAAGCGCGCGTGAGTTTTTGTCATGCACGTCAAGGAACAAGCCTCTGATGAAAAGCAGCAACCCATATCAATTGGAATCTAACGAATTAAGTCTGCCGCAAACCTCTGTCACGAAAAAGCCACGACAAGATCATCTGGAGTCCGAGGCAACCGATCCATATCTACTACACGTGAACGTGCCTCATCAGCTAAACAGCCGCCCCGATTCTTCAGCGCCTGAGCTAAGCCGGAACAACCTCCAGAACTTTGCAAATGTCCGAAGTAGATGGAGTTCCCATCTGATGGGATCACTTCCAAGTCCATCTTCCCAGTCTGACCTACAATCTTCTTACCATGCTACAAGCGAGGCTTTTGCGGAACCTAGCATGATGAGCCAATTTGAGACCAGGGAAAATACTGCCGACTACGGAATAACGGCAATGGAGCGCTCCAACCTGTACTATCTAGGTGCGTTACTTTTATGTGTGATATTTCCTCCTACCCTGTCACCCTCGGCAGACCGTAGCATCTGAGTCTCACATGCAACCAACAGGAGATGACAGAGGGCCTCGTGGATTCATCTTGAACCTCCTCCAGGGCCAAGCCGACGAAAACAGACATGTTTCCTTGCCCATGCTGATGAAAACGCTGATTCCTGCGGAAGACAAGTATCTGGAACACAGAGAAGCTCTCAGTTTACCGCCAAGTAAAATACAAGACGCACTCATCAGGTGTTACTTCCACTACGTCCATCCGTTTGCGCCCATATTGGATGTCGATGACTTCCTTTGCCGCTACAAGGCAGGCAATATGAGCTTTCTTCTTCTCTGGAGTGTCTTTACCGCAGCAGGTAACGTGAGTAGATAGCCACATTTGTTATTACTGTCTTGCTACGCTAACAATGCTACCAGTTTATCGACGAAAAAACCATCTCTGACGAGTTCGGGCTTTCACGAATGGATTTCAAACAAGCAATGTTCCAGCGAGCGAAGGTTCCAATCCACACACCATAAACTACTTCAATACAATCTCTGACAGTATCTAGGCTTTATATGACCTCGAGTATGAAAAAGATACAATCTGCCTTATACAATCAGTGTATTTGATGAGCTACTGGGTTTCCGACGTTAATGCACTTACCGGATCTTGGCATTGGCTCGGTACCGCTATCAGCCTAGCGTACAGCTTGGGTCTGCATCGTCTATCATCGTATCGTCGTAGGCATCACGAAGCGCCAGTATCCTTGCTGGAGCGAATTTGGTGGTGCATACACTGCCGCGAGGTCTGGTCGTCTGTGGCATATGGACGCCCGCTGCGGATACATCTCGACGATGTAAACACAGCTCTCCCTACAGAAACCAATGCCACATTTTGTTCCGCCCAACATGGGAACGGCATAATTGGAAGCCACTTGCCAGAAGCGATTGGCGCTGTTTCCAGAGTATGGAGCTGCTTAATTCGACTTACTGTCGTGTTAGCAAAGATTCTCACGACATCATACACCGCCCAATGCTCAAACTTAACGGAAGAACAACTGAAGCAAACCGAGCGTGAAATTCGCAATTGTATTCAAGGGCTGCCGAGTGATAACCAAAAGAGCCAAATTGTCAAGATACATACAACGCAGATACGTTTATATCACGAGTATGGCCTCTAACCAATCTCAACGGTCTGAACGGGTTACTAACCTGGCTTAGAGCGACCATTATTATATTATATCGTCCTGGTATTAACAAAAAGCAAGGCCAACCGTTTGTTGACGATACAAAATCGTTGGAAAAACTCTGTCTTCGAAATATGCGGTCTGCGGCGTTGCGCGCTACTCATCTGATAAATATCTTGATGGCAGATGGCTTTGCTGCCAATGCACATGTGCTCACGTTAGAAACAGCCTTCTCATTGGATATGCCTAGTGGTAGATACTAACGACTTTACAGAATTATTGCCATCGTGCCTCCCATGCAAATGCATTTGTATGATTTATTGTCTGGAAGCTCCACGACAAGGCAGGCGGGCGAGCATAACTTACAGCTCTGCATGGTTTTACTAGATCATCTACGCCGAGCGCATGCCTCCGCAGACGCGACATGCAACGTTTTCGAGAAAGCTTTCAAGAAGATCAAGCTCAAGCAAGACTTCAATATGTCTGATGAACTCGTATCTTTCTCGACACATGAAAGTGGCCCTTTTCTTGATGAAGGGTTCTGGCGCGGTTCTGATAACATTTTCGGTTTTCTTAATGCAACCACGCTGTTCTACAACGAAAAATCTCCAGGTGCTGGCTAAGACCTGGAATCTTCAAGTTGGAGAAGTGCATAGCAGGGTGTGCCTGAAATTTACTATCTTCATCCATTCAGAGAATAGAGTTTCGTTTTCCGCGCAAGTTCAAGCGACAGGGGGGTATAAATACTGCGCCGTGCAATTCACAGGGTGTATTACTATAACGAGGGTTCTCATCGTACAGTTGTACACTTATCAGTGATATCGTCTCTTCATATCCTTACCTCAATAGTGGTGAGTGGACCTCTAGCCGGGACTCTAGCAGTGCAACAGCAGCTAGCCACGCTAATGTTAGCGCATAGGCTGGTAGCAGTCCTTTGAGCTGGAGCTGGGTTAATGGTGCACCGTACTGGGTCATATTTTTGGGTGGGTAGGTAATCAGCGATGTACACACGATACTTTCCACGGACACGATCATCAAAAGTAGTGTAGAAAGCCTTCACATCTGTAAAATGCAACATTAGGCACCGGAGTAGTGTTTCACGAGTAAAAGTTGAAGACGGTAAAAACCTGAGCTTGAGTATGATCGCATAACTGAATGAGGCCATGGAACATGGTCCGACTACCTGTGAGAACCAGAGCGCGCTAGTAAACCATCAGGTGGCAGAGACTCAAGAACCTCAAGTAATACCAGACCGCGCTCCGGTATACCTAGCATCCATTATAGACGAATGAGTATCTGTTAGTGTTCTATACATTGAAAGTGGATACACTTGAGTTGGTGTTTCGGTTGTGAACCGACGTGGAGATGTGCCAAACATTCCAGTGTTGTTTGCTATTAAGAAAGCATACTCTGTTGTGGATCGGCAGTGCACCACCCGGGCAAGCCCTTTCAGATGGTGAGAGAAAGGTTTGAAGGCAGCGTTTTGCACGGCTCTCGGAAAACTGCTGTATTTTATTTGGCGGTCCTGATACTCAGAAACGGGCCTGCCAAGGCGGCATTCAGTGTTGCAATGTGGTATCATACAATTCAATGCTCGCAGTGCTCTGAAATTCAATTTTACCAAGTTTTGAACCGATTCCAACTCATCCTGACCGCTAATCAGCGGCGAGATGTCCAGTGCAGTGTCTATGATTCAGGCTTGGAGTGGACAAATTGCCCTTTCTCGCTCAGCTTATTAGGTGAGATCTGATTGCAGACAAATCTTTGATCGTGCAATTCATGGCATCCTATTTCCTGAAACCTTTTTTGTAATACACAAACATGAAGAATAAAACTGTGACGTGACTAACTGTGGCTAACAGTCTAACTACTGGTAGCCCGCCACCCGTAATTGTTTACAATACCGCAACCTATTGCAGATAGATGCTCGTGATTGCTTCCTATAAACCTTGCTCCCTTATTTGTATAACCATCAGTTGGTCTTTCCAACCCTTTTATCTACCTCTGCGGCCTTTTTCGCCATATTCTTTCCAGTATTAGTCTCTCCTTCTCCAGCCTCTGCGTCCATGTCTTTGCCACCCTTACAAATTTGACGTGGTCCGCCAGGATTTGTCTAATGCCGCTACCAGCTCTCTGTTCCAATTACTTCTCTCGTGCTACAAGAAGTCAGCAATGTAGATGATTTAATCCACAATTTTTCTTTTACTCGATTTGGCTGGCTGTGTCACAGTGTCGGAAACCGCACGGAGCAAAAACGCAGATGTCAAGGAGACGGTTTTGGAGACATTGTACTGCATCCTGTCAACTTGAGAATTTCTGTAGAAGGGTGATATTGAGAGAAGGTCAAAATTGTTTGAGAAAGGTATCGGTGCGTTCCGAAACTGCTTTTGATGTTAGATTGAGGTATGGATTTAGTGTTTAAGTATCTGGTGATGTATCGTGCAGACTGTTGAACATTAGTCGACGGCGACGGCCACGGACTTCTGATCTCCACATCAATGAACTGTATGAGAGCATGAAAGTAAGCTATGCTATTTCACGCTACCGCATTCTGTTTCGAAGCTAGAAATGAAGATTCAAACTACTGATACGATTCGCAGATCTCTCTGCGCCATATAAAGGTGCGTAGACAAAGCTTCAAGGAACTTCCTATGTCACTGGGGCTGGTGGCCTGCGTCTCCCACATGCCGCCTCATGAAGAAAGAGGCTGTGCTTTTTACATAAAAGTTTGACAACTAATATTTGAATGTTGTAGCTGTAGTAAATGACTAAGGCGATGAATCAGGGTTCTAATTCGCACGGAACAGTCGTTATAAAGGCGCTGTGTCTAGAGTAAGGGGTGAGCATCCTGGGCTGATACTTTGTTACATGTCAAATTGTCTGTTGCTCGCAGCGGTATAGTTCCTTGAGAGTATCATGGAACTATAGAAAGCACTGTACCAGAGAAAACGGTTGACATAACATTGGTGTTCTGCGTATCAAAGTTTGAGATTGACTCCACAAAGTGCCGAAATATCAGGTACTATTGGGTCAGCGCAGCCTTCCACAGCAACACGCAACAGTTTCGGTTTGGAATCCCTTACATCGCATGAATCAGTAACCCGCTTTCCGAATGGCCAAGCGAGGCGGATGGAGGCTTATTGACTCGTAGATAAGACTTGCTGTAGGAACTTTGACTTCGGTTTTGACAACAGCTGTACCTGATCTGGCAACTATATCCGCTGAGTAGCCATGTCATGTCCTTTCTTTTGGGATTCTCTCATGCAACACCACGGTTGCCATAAGGAACAGCTGAGCCATCGTGGTCCCAATCCAGCTCATCAGGAGGTTCTGTGAAGCACTGGCCAGGAGTTGCGTCTCGTTTCAAAGATGAAAACTGTCGTTCCTACTTTTCGTGATACAAATTAAAGCATTCTATACCATTAATATTCAGGGTCTCGCTAGATTGATGCAAAAGTGGTATGGCTGATAGTAGTAGCCCGGCAGTAAGCATTTATATATTCACTAAATGAAGTCTTGTCATCTATCTATATTGCAGCCCGTAAATCTAACCAAATTATATTAAATACGAGGGTTGTTTATATCTAACCAGCTGGTTAAAAATCCATACTTTATTAACCTTCCATTTCTATGCCTTGTTGAATGTGGCATTATGCTTCGATTGATAAAATTCGTATTTCAGAAGAAAGCGCTCAAAACTTGTTGTCCCCCATGGAAGCAGGGTATGACCATGGCTCCTCTTCGATGTCTTTGGTTTCTTCGATGTCTTTGCGGTCCTTTTCGCCTGTGTCTGGATCTTTCGAATAGGCACCAGGCCCGATCGAACCATTAGGAATGTGAAAAGATAAGTCAAGTCGAAAGTAGGCGTAGGCAGCCACAGTTATAATTTCGAGCAAGAAACCAGTCATGTAGAAAACGATTTTGCCTGATAGCGGAGATGTAAAGCTGGGGCCATTCACCGAGATAGCCAATCTCACGCCTGCCCCAACCGACATTGTGATTGCACCAAAGACTAGTAAGCTCGTTTTGGACCGAAATTCGCCGACGCCAAAATTCTCGATCCGGGGACCTGGTTTGGCAGTCGCAAGAAACACCCAAACTAGTGGCATGGCGGCCACCATCAAGTTCCAAGATGAACCAAACATCAGTAGTTCCTCCGTGACTTCTCGCTGAACAGGGTCAACGCTAAAGAAGTTTACAGAAACGGAAACGGCATTCATAGCAATGACTGCAGGAATAGAGAAGATCAAGAATTGAGAGAAGATCGTGAAGCCGAGACCCCAGCCAAATGAAGGATGCATCGCGCGAACAACCCGTTGTGCCAGTACTAGGTTAACAGCAAACACAGCCGCGACACTATGACTCGTTAGAAGAATGCCGGGCGAGGCAAGGACGATACCAGACTTACCCTCCGTTTTGGACAATTGTTGCGGCTAAGACAACACCTTGAGTAGCAACATTTGCCCAGACAATGCGCATGATGCACGTAACCACCCGGAGGGTGCAAAAGTCGAACAGCAGCTCTGACAAGAGAAATTTATGGCCGCGTTTGGTGTTGGTGCGGGCGATGATGATATGAGTAATAGCAGCGAGACCGAAGAGGAACAGAAAAATCAAAGTGACGAATACGTCAATACCTGGCTCTGGCGCACTTCCAGGTGAGTTTGACGGTTCTTCTTTAGCCGTTTGTGCAAGCGCTGAACCGTCCACCTGCTTGACCGGGGCGGCCAAAGCTTGATCTGTGGCTACCACTGCTGGGGTAGTTTGAACTATAGTTGGTGTAGGTAGCTTATTATTGTTTGTGTAAAGTTCTGCAGGTGTCTTTCCCCCTGATGTTGGCTGCAGCTCTCTGCTCACAGTAGCGATTATCTTCCACACCTCGTAGGCAGGTGAGATATTGGTCGTCGACGCAGACCGAGGTTCGTCCCTGGCCCCTAGAGACGTCGGTAGGGACTTTATTTGCGCGTTGTCTTTCCTGGACCAGCTAGTACCGACGTGGAAACATATGGTAGCGTCGGCTGTAGTAAGAGCAAAGGATGTGGGAGTGGCTTCAAGGCCTGGTGAGTGAGCGCCACTAACTGCAGTGCCATTCCATGAAGCCATCTTGATGCAGCGTAGGACTAGTTTATCAACAAGAGATGTATGTTGAGAAGTGTTTCTTTAGACTCGACTCTTTAGACTCGACTCTTTATACGACATTCGGGATATCCGGGTGGGTCATTGCTGCAGATATGGATTTAAAGGCGTCCTCAATTCTGCAAACTGGCACCCAACTTATGCTCGGCCTACTTACAAGCCAATCTCGGCAAAAACAGAAGCGCTCGGACGGAAATCCGGTATGATGCAAACCTTCGAAGACCCCCTTGCTTTGGATAAATGAGCGCTCTGGCTACAAGGATGCTCGAGCGTTCTTCACATATCAAAAGTATCAAGGGCCAGGGTTTCCAGGGGCCCCTGTTTCCAGGAGGCTCTTTTCCAGGTGGGAGGAAACGAGTAATCAAATCTCGACCTTTCTTGAAGAATGCTGCCATGAAGAGTAAGGGATCACGGGGAGTCGCTAAGACACATTCAAGACGGACTGTGCTGATACCTGCGTCTGTGCACAGTCTATAATTTTGGGCTGAATATTCAGCTGTTAAGCTACTCGCTTCGGGATCCGGACCGATCTTCAAGATATCCTTCTGTTACAACCAGTTGTGGCAACGCATCATGTGCTGTTCTGGGTGTTTGGCAGCGAGTCTATGGTTACAGTTGACTCCACAAGTAACCGGTTAGCTAACTGGCACAACAATGCTGTTCAGCAAGAAGGCAGGCAAAGCTGTAGTGAGCCCCACGTCCAAGCTGTAGACTTGAGAAGCATCCTACCACTCCTCCACGTAGGTGTCAAAACAGCCGCTTGAATAAATAAAGGTAGTGATTGAATCTTTTTTCTCTCTATTTATTCCACGAAGCATTCTTGCTCTCTTTTTATTCTTGTCGCATTCGTCTTATTTTCTTTCGTTTTAAAACGTTACTGGCCTCTTCTTTCTTGGTACGGACACTCCTTATCCCTGTAATAAACAGACCCTCTTTTCCTTCTGGTTCGGGATAGTCTCGTCAACATTGACGATCTTAGTGATCAGATGCTCCCTTATGCGACATCAGCCGGTACCCCACAACTAGCCGGATCCCCACAAAGAGCCGATTAAGAGACAGCATCAGAGATTTTGGACTTTCGTTTCGAGTCGGCGCACCAATGGTGCCGAGAAGGCGTTCCGGGGACACCAGAAAAGATGCTTATGTACGCTGCAAGTTATCTGCCCCATGGTGCAACTCCACAACCTGAGACGCGTGACTCGGTCTGCTACGGTGCAAGTGTTTATCATTTCTCGAATTACGTTCTGAGTTCGAGTCCTCAACACCATCTGCATCAGACTCGATAGCACGGATATTCTTCAAGCCACTAGCGGGTAGGTCAGCCAGGCAAGGCCTGAGTGGACACGAGCATTCCAGCTCGGGCGCCGGTGAGCCCCAAGCGTTATCCCCAGTATCAAAAAAGTCGCAAGCTGCTGAGTCGCGCGCCGATGAGATGACTTTCTGGAAACTGGTGGTAACAGACCCAACCTTCTGGAGAAATCTTTGAAACGCCGACTGCGCGTGAAATATATAAATGGAGACCTACTGTCCGACTCCTTCTGTCTCCGCATGTAAACTGTCTACAGCTCTGAAAGCCATTCAAATTCTATCTTAATAAAATTCTCCGATTGGCAACAGAGCTCACATTCATCGGAGCAGTACAATGGCTTGGGAAACTATTCGTCAGCTCCTCCCCTCTCGTCACTTTGATGTTGACTTCTGGTGGAACATATCGGGATCACAACTAGCCATGATGATGGAGGCAGCTCAATATCCCGTGGAGAAACAGTATGAGATACTCATGTTCCATTATCATTGGATTGTAAGTCAAACATATACGAACCAGCTTCGACCTAGCTTTAACCCTTCCACCAAACCCCAGACACCATATCTAGGTAAAGCTTTCAGAGTGCGTGGTAACCTTCAGTGGCATTCTGTCTTAGGGGTTGAGGGGCTACCACTGGAGTACTCGTGGAAATGGAACACTGCTAAGTCACGGCCCGAAATCCGGTATACTCTGGAGGCTATCAGCCAACTGAGTGGTACGGCAACGGATCCCTTGAATCAAGATGCTTCGCGAGTGCTCTTACACAAGCTCAGCGAGGCGATGCCGGCCGTCGACGTTTCTCGCGTCTACCATTTTCTCTCCTCTTTATATGACCACGATCGATCGAAATACTGCCAGGAAGCGGCAGAGGGCACGCGGCTCGCCACTACTACCCTCATTGCGGCTGAATTTCCGTCTACCGGCGTGACGCTAAAGACCTACTTTATCCCTCGCAAGTTGGGCAATAAAGGGGGGCCTGTTACCACAGAAGCATGGGGGGAAACTCTACGTGAGCTGGAACCTGAGAGCACAGGTCGAACGCAAGTGTGGGACTTCTTCAAAAATAATCCAGAGGGGAAGCTACTACAGCCATTGTATGTGATGCAGACCTCAAGCCTTTTTCTCTTCAGTAAAGAACTAATTTTAGTGTTATTATAGCATGATAGCTATAGACAACATCGCCCCCGAGCAGTCGCGGCTCAAGCTCTACTGCCGGACGCCACGTACCAACTTTGCGTCTATACGTGAGGTGATGACAGTGGGTGGTCGGATTTCCGTTTCAGACAGCCAATTCGAGGATCTTCGCACTTTGGTTGCCGTGGCCGTCGGCTTAGATGCAAACTTCTCCGACGAGCTGGAGTGGCCACTATCTCAGCAGTCCAGCAATGCAGCAGTAGATGCATTTTCCGAGCTTCCGGCCCTTCAATCAGGACTAATCTACTACTTCGATATTGCTTCAGGTATTCCGCAACCAGGAGTCAAGCTGTATATTATGGTACGGCATTATGGGCCTGATGATTTGATTCTAGGACAGGCTATTGCAGGTTGGATGGAGCGTCATGGCAGGGGTGGTTTCTGTGACGCGTACCTGTCTATGCTTCAGAAGTTGTCTCCGGATAGTGAGCTGTCTGGGAAAAAAGGCGTACAAGTGTACCTTAGCTGCATGTTCAAGGGCAGTGGAGAGCTTGAGATTACCTCCTACATCGCTCCACGAGGCTTTTCCCCCACTAGCGGTTTATCTCCCAGCGCACTGTCGATTCCTCCCCGGGTATCTCTACGTCGCCGCGACAGTTGATATTTCATTTTCTATAGTTTTCTATAGTCTGCTCTCGAATTCCTGGATACCATAGTATGATTTATCTAAATTGCAGAAATGATTTCTGGCGAGAAGGATTCGTAGCAGTTGTACTTAGAAAGAAATCTGAATTGGACGGATTATGCGATTCTATACCCTTCTACTAGCACCGCCGCAATACACCATTACAAAAAACAAATGAACGCCTCTCAGACCAGGGCGCGCGAATGAAAACAAGGGTTGCTGATCGCTACCCTAAAAACTCTATTGTCTTCATCACTTTGATCACAATTGGGAAAAATATCGGCAGCCCTATTTAGCATATCGTAATACTGCTGGCTACTTGATTTCCAATGAACGTATATTGGCAAAGACGTCACGTCACAGCTACCAGAATGAAACCATCCGCCAGTGCTCCCTACAAACATCGACGGGCAGCTTCCTGATACCACACTGGGCTACGACCAGATTGACTATGATAGTGTATCTTCAGGCTTCAGGCGCTCAGTCATTCCGAAATCTTCAAAAAGAATCTTTTATTACCAGAACGTTTACTCTCCAGGCAAGCTCGGGATACGCTTCTCGAAGAAGTCATCAGGTACCTGAAACGTGGCGTCATACTGCCGCATCGCTGTGATAGTCGCGCCGACTACATCGTATCCAAAGTTGTGCCGTTGTAGGCTGATAGGGCTCACTTTGAGTTGTTAGATTGGTAAAAAATTATTGCGCCCAATATGCGACATACAGGGCAACTCGTCCTCGTTGTAGTATTTGAGAAGCTCCTCACGCAGCATTTCTGACTGGTCCTGGCCCACGTTGCTTAGGACCTGCATCACTGAGGCGCGGCGTCGTCGTATGCCATCATATATGGCCAGTCGCTTCTTAACATCGCACAGTATAGATGCTGAGTGTAGGGTTAGGCCCAGTGCAAGTCCGTCTTCAATGCCCTGTGCGCCGGCCTGCCCTTGATCTATCGAAACTATGAGTGTGATGTAATAGCATAAGATATGTTAGACACATACGAGGAAGCATTGGGTGGGCTGCATCACCCACCAAGGTCATTTTTTCTTTGCTCCAGAAAGGGATAGGGTGCCTATACAGCAACGGCCATGCCTTTACAATTGTGGCCTTACTGCAGGGAGTCAGCTGGATAACTGCTCCGGTTAACAGACTGTACTGTTCAAACCTGATCACACTGAGGAGCTTCGGACTAAAGTCATTATACCGCTCCAGTACCTCGGAGACGTCGACACTAGCCTGCCAATCTAGCACTATGTCAGCTACAGCGAAAAAACAATCACTGAAGCAACACATACCTTCGCGCCGCTTAGACTTCAGTGACTCGTCACGGAAAAGACCCACAAAGTTGTGAACAGAATTGCTTCTCGACTTAGTATACTAGAATTTTTGCGTTAAAGTGCGGCTTCACTTACTCGCGACAGGGATATGCGACGATCCGGCGGTGCGTCTCGTTGTGCGTCAGAATTCTGGTCCATCCGTGCCTAGCTTCATTCCAAAAGCGTGTTTGAGGATCAGCTTCCAAAGTCTCTGCCGGAATTAAAAAACGAAAGCAACAGTTGCTGTAGGCAGGGGTCACAGGCTCGTTGACGTGGCCGAGGATGAATTCTGCTGCCGTGGAGTGCACTCCATCAGCACCGACGACCAAGTCGCCACAAATCAGGGAGCCATCCTTAAGAGTTATAGAAGGAGCTTGAAAATCCTATAGATATAAGAAACTACCATATGATTTGCGGTCAGGTGAAAGGGGGCGGGGCAATTCACATACATATCCGACTACTTCGCAGCCCAGGTGAAATATAACTGGTATACCAGGACCGTCATCACGCGACGCTAGCCATTTCAAAGCATTGTGCAAATCGACTCGATGAGCATAATACAGCTCAGTCCCTCCTATGGATGATGCAGTTTTTTCGGTGGCAATCGTCCTGATCGTCTCTAGAGAGAAAGGGTCGTTGTATGTTACCCGTCGAGACTCGACAAACTTATGGTGACTAGGATCTAGTCCCCATCCTATAAGGATTCGGGAGGCATTGGGCGGCACGTTGATCGCGGCACCGACCTCTCGGTTCAGGGCTGATCGCTCATAAACATGGACAACATGGCCGACGCGCCGCAGAGATATAGCAGCCGCAAGGCCAGCAATACCAGATCCAACAACGAGAACATGCATTCTTTCAGCTCAGTTGTCTGCTTCGAAGGTGAATATCGCCAGATTCCCGTCAAATTGTGGTCGTAAAGGAAGATGAGTGGATTATCAGCAACTTTGCAGTTTCACGGCCGGGATCGTGGCGGTTGAAGAATAATAGTGAACTGGAAAATATGTTGTGCTAATAACCGTAAGAAGGAGAAATAGCTCGCGGGGACTGTTCCATGCTCGCTGGTGTGTGTTTGCGAACGGTAGGACTTCGATGAGGTGGTGTGGTTGGTTCAGTTGAGGCTTGCAAACGTGTCCTAACGAATAAGCCCGAGCCCCTAGAGTATCCTGAAACTAGAAATGCTCCATAAACTGGCGCTTGGTCGCGAACATGCGCCAAAGTGTTATCGAATTGTTCTCTTTATGTTGAAGCGAAGACTAGCGGTGCCGGCAATGCGTGGGTCGGCTGGCATTACCTTCGTAGGGCCAAAGATTGATATTAGCCGGCAAATAGTGGCTATCAGCCGGGGGACCGAGCGATGGCTGCTTTGATCTAATATACCAACTAGGGCTTTGATCATGGCATTAGACTACCGCTAACAAGGCTCGGGATCTTGTGGGTCTACCCGAGGACTCCACGACTCGGTACGAACTGGATCAGTTTCAAAACGCGCTGGACTGTACTACTCATGATGCTTTGAAAAGTGGCCTTTGCGCGCTGCTCGATTATATAATGCGGCCTATCAGCTGTTTACAGGGTCTATCACAATGCAGCATGGATCAAGATAGGGGCCGGTAACCGACAAACAGGATATGGGATCCAGATCGGTACATCACTGTACACTAGGGACACACTTGAGTCAAGTGTTCTTGTATAGCAAAGTCCGTGATTATTCTGTGGGTTTCAACAAACTCTCGACGCAAACTATTTGCTCTCACGGACTCGAATTTCCAGGAGCATTAATGGATCAGCCATCATGCTCGAGCTATTTCTCTTGTTCAATTTGCGCACGTCTTGACAATATACCTGCTCATATAATCTGAGCATGTCCCCTCCACTTTACTTTAGCCAGAAGCTCCTATAATACTGCCAAACCCAAAACTACCATAATATTCTCCTCAATTTTCTTTTGAAGAGACAGGCCTCAAAATGTCGTTCCACGTTTTCGGAAACTGGTTGGTCGAGAAGAGCGGCTTCACGGTGGATTACGTCGGCACTAGCGTTGCAGGAACACTAGTGGAAGCCTATTCACGCCAGGCAACGCTGGCACTCAAGGAGGAATTTCATCGCGTCGGAAGACAGGATCGAGCAATACTGCCTCAGTTTACCGATTTCAGGGATTTGAGTGTGCAGCATGATCAGTCGGCACAGAAACACGCCGGCATCGAGAACGCGTTAGTCTGCGCCACACAACTTTGCAAGTACATCAGGTATGCATCCCAACGTCTCAATATATTGCTCCAAGCTAAGGAAGACAGCTTTTTTGAGAATAGTTCCTATGCGGAGCCTGCCAACAGAAACAAACATTTTGTCGCGTTTGGTATTGGTGGTTTTGCAGCCCTTGCGGCGGCCACGAGTGACACGCCAGCAGCCGTAGTCTCCAATGCAGTCCGCGCCACCCTGCTAGCATTCCGGCTCGGCACATTTGTTGATCAAATGGCAAAAAATATTCTGCATTTAGATACCGAGACGGCAGGCTCCGACTCTTGGGCATACGAGTTCGCTGTCACAAAAGATCACGCCTTGCCACTGTTGGCCGGATTTTATGTGGAAAATGTAAGCCAACAAGAAGTTCAAATCGAACTGAGGAAAATGAGTAACCCGGTGATTTAGAAACTCCCTGCGACAAGCCAAGCCTACATCAGCTGCATTAATCCCAACAGCATTGAGGTTTCTGCACATCCTCAGACACTTAAAAAGCTGGTCTTACAAAAGATATTCAGGGCAAACCCGGTATCGCTCCCAGTCTATGGCCTATACCATGCAGCCTCTGTATACGGCTTTGTTGATATTCGAGAGACCTTGCAATTTGATGGCTTGAACATGCAGGGGACTTTGCATTCACCCGTCATCCTCTCGACTGGCGCTTGGCCCAGTGGTAGCAAAATCAGCGAATTGCTAATTAGTGTTGTCGAAGAGTGCCTCAGGATACCTCCTATTCTCCACGCAGCCTTTGATATGTGTATTAATGCTGCTTTATGTTTGAATGAGCCTGAAAGCCATGTGGTCGGTTACGGGCCCGCGAGCTTAACAGATGCCCTCATCAATAGCTTCAAGGAAAATACGAAGCTGAGTGTTGTTTTGCACGGTCCATACCAAACACCGTCGAGCAGTACTGAGTTTTACGATTCATCTTCCCATCACAGGAAGTTGGCTGTGGTGGGAATGTCAGGTCGCTTTCCCGATGCGAAAAATCATGACGAGCTGTGGGAGTTGTTATGCAATGGTACCGATGTTCATCGACCCGTTCCTACGGACAGATTCCCCATCGACACCTATGTTGATACTACCGGAAAGACAAAAAACACTTCTTATACTCCCTACGGTTGCTGGATTCAGAATGCGGGACACTTTGATACCGGCTTCTTCAACATCTCACCGAGAGAGGCTGCGCAGACCGATCCAATGCAGCGTTTGGCGTTACTGACGGCCTATGAAGCACTTGAAATGTCAGGATTTGTACCAAATCGCACGCCGTCTACGAGGCTTGATCGAGTTGGGACGTTTTATGGCCAAACCTCGGATGACTGGCGAGAGACGAACGCCTCACAAAACATCGACACATACTATATTACCGGAGGGATCAGAGCATTCGGCCCAGGAAGAATAAATTACTTCTTCGGCTTCAGTGGACCTAGCATGAGTATCGATACTGCATGCTCGTCTAGCGGCACGTCGCTGCAGGTTGCCTGCACGTCTCTATTGGCAGGGGACTGTGACACGGCCGTGGTTGGTGGCTTGTCGATACTTTCAAACCCGGACCTTTTCAGCGGCCTTTGTCGAGGGCAATTCCTCTCCAAAACTGGACCGTGTGCTACCTTCGACAATAAAGCTGATGGATATTGCCGTGCTGATGGCTGTGCGACCGTCATTGTGAAGCGACTAGAGGATGCCATTGCCGACAAAGACAATATTCTAGGTGTCATCCTCGGCACTGCCACCAACCACTCAGCCGATGCAAGGTCTATCACACATCCACATGGCCCAACGCAAGCAGCTTTATTTACGAAGATACTGAGCGCTGCCAGTGTGGATGCCTTGGATGTTGACTACGTGGAGATGCATGGGACTGGAACCCAAGCAGGCGACAGCACAGAGATGGGCTCTGTGACTGACGTATTTGCACCAGTGACAAGGAAGCGACCAAGCGATCGGCCTCTGTATCTTGGAGCTGTGAAATCCAATATTGGTCACGGGGAGGCTGCCTCTGGAGTTACATCCTTGATCAAGTCACTGCTGATTCTCCAACACAGCATGATTCCGCCTCATATTGGTATCAAGCCAGGGTCAACCATCAACACGCAGTTCCCAAAGGATCTCCTGGACCGGAGCGTGAGGATTCCATTCAAGATGACACCATTTTCAAAGCAAAGCCAGCGGCCAAGGCGCATCTTCGTCAACAATTTCAGCGCCGCAGGTGGCAACACTGGAGTGTTGCTCGAAGACGGCCCAAGTCCTGCAGCGCAGAGGGCCGACCCTCGCAGCTGTCATATCGTCGCTATAGCTGCCAAGACAAAGCAATCGATGATCAAGAATGTGAACAGTATACTGTCTTGGCTAGAGTCCAACCGAGAGATCCCACTTGCCCATCTGGCGTACACGACCACGGCGCGGCGGATGCATTATAAGTGGCGAATGAGTTGCGCTGTTTCTACCGTTGACGACGTCCGGAGCTCATTCAGCGCTCAGCTGGCCGCTGATACTTTCTCTGTTATTCCTAGCATCGCTCCACGCGTCGTGTTTGTCTTCACCGGCCAGGGGTCCGTTTATTCGGGAATGGGCCGCGAGTTATACGAGGACTACTCAATCTTTCGAAATTGCATTAAGAACTATGAGCAAATCGCACGAGCCCATCGGTTCCCGTCTTTTATCGCCCTACTGGTCGGCTCTGAAACCGAGAACAGATACATGGAGATGTCTCCAATTGCGGTCCAGCTGGCGCTCTGCTGCTTTGAAATGGCACTCGTGCAGCTGTGGAATTCGTGGGGTGTTCGACCACAAGCTGTAATTGGCCACTCTCTGGGCGAATATGCTGCGCTTTACGCTGCGGGCGTTTTGTCCGCTAGCGACACAATATACCTCGTCGGTACCAGGGCCAATCTGTTGGCACAGCGATGCACTATGCACACTCATGCTATGCTCGCCGTTCAAGCTCCAGTCGCCTCGATTGTGCAGGCCCTGGGGAGTGAGGAGATGGTAACATGTATCAACAGCCCGTCTGAGACTGTTCTGGGTGGTCCGGTCTACGATGTATCCGTTGCGGCACAGAAACTTGGCGATCTCGGGTTGAAATGTGTGAAATTGAGAATCCCCTATGCGTTCCACACAGATCAGGTTAACCCCATACTCGATGAGCTTGAGATATCCGCTCAGAGTGTCAAGTTCTGTCAGGCAAAAGTGCCAGTGGTATCGTCTTACCGAGGAGCCGTTTTGGAGAATGAAGTACTGGATGCTTCGTATGTCCGGGAACATACACGCAAGCCCGTGAAATTTCTTTCGGCGATTCTTTCGGCCCTCCCCAGCACTAAAAAAGACCAGACGAATATTTGGGTCGAAATTGGGCCGCATTCAGTCTGCACTCCAATGATTAAAGCAACGATTGGAGGTGCGGCAGTCGTCGAGCCCTCTTGTCGTCGCGGCGATTCTGTGCACCAGGTACTCAGCAAGACTCTGGGGCGTTTGTATGGCCTTGGACTCGACATCAATTGGGACGTAATTCACTATGATTTTTCCAATTCAGTCAAGCTATTGGCTCTGCCATCATATTCTTTCAATGAGAAGGATTATTGGATCCCACTGGAAGACCGTCGGAGTCCTACAGTGAAGAGAGACGTTCCTCGAATCACGCATCAGAAGCCAATTTTATCAACCACGACAGTGCACAAAGTTAACAATGAGACTATTAATGGTACTACTGCCTTTGTTGCGACAGAGACTGATATATGGCGTGAAGACACCAAATCTATCATTATTGGCCATCGTTGCAACGGCGTACCGCTGTGTCCATCCTCGCTATACGCCGATATAGCGATGACTACTTCAGATTACGCGGTTAGGCTACTGAAGCCATCTGTCTCGGTGGGCCTTGACGTTAGCAACTTGCGAGTAACTAAGCCTCTCATACTCGTTGAAGATGGACCACCTCAGCTACTGCGATGTGAGGTCCAGGCGGATATCACTGCTGGATTTGCCAGTGTCACCATGTGTTCTGGTGAAGGTAGCTTAAGGCTACTCCACGCTACCTGCAAGGTGGTGTTTGGAAATCGGGACACATGGAAAACAGAATTCGAGGGCTTAGGGCCTCCGATTAAAGCGCGAATTGATGCCATGATCGAGGGTCCATCTGCGTCACAGAGTTGCAAGATCAGCAGGCCGCTTGCTTACAGACTGTTTTCGAGCTTGGTTGACTATAGCTACCAATTTCAAGGCATGGAAGAAGTGTTTTTGCAAAGCCAGACTTGCGAAGCAACAGCCAAGATCACCTTCAAAACCACACCCAACAATGGCAACTTCTTTTTCAATCCTTATTGGATAGACAGTTGCTGCCACCTCTCGGGTTTCATTCTCAACGGAACTGATGCAGCGGGCTCGCAGGACCAGGCGTTCATCTCCCATGGGTGGAACTCGTTTAGATTCATCGAAGATCTTCAGGAGCAGGGCTCCTATCAAGCATTCACTTGCATGCTCCCCAAGACAGGAACAAAGCAAGTCGTTGGCGATGTGTACGTTTTTTCTGGGGATCGGCTCGTGGGGATCGCTGGTGAAGTCATCTTTCAACCTATTCCGAGGAGAGTGCTTGACACAATTCTTCCGCACCCCAAACCTTCACCTTTGCGACTGTCGTCGTCACGGCACGTTGTGATCCCGGACGCTGCGAAATCAACAGGCGCTAGCGAAGGAGTGCGTATTGGTTCTATGAAACACTTGAGTCTGCAGAGTACTTCCATTGCCACATCAGAGAAGAAGGCCGCACCCGACTCAAGTTCAATTGTGCCCAGCTTTATGGAGATTCTTCGAATGGAGATGGAAAACGATCTGCCAGATTGGGACGACGGCACGTCTTTTGTGGAATTGGGCTGTGACTCGCTTATGGCTTTGAACGTCACCAGCCGCCTGCGTGAAGATCTACACATTGAAGTAGACACGCTTGACTTTTTGACATACCCAAGTTTGGGAGAATTCAAGGCCTTTTTGGCGAATTTGGAACAGAGCAAGGCTTCTAAAGTCAATGGTGCACTGGCGGAGTGCAAACATCCTCAATCGCGAACGAGAATCAATTCACCTGTGAACCCCGTCAATCCACCTACGGAGCTGGTCGCCAGCGAACCTGATTCCAAAGAGAGCCTACGAGAGATTCTACATTCAACCATTGCTGAAGAGATGGCTATTGACCGAGAGGAGCTCGCCGCGACTTCTGATCTGGCGGAACTGGGTTTGGACTCGTTGATGATCCTGTCCATACTAGGGGCTCTCCAGGACAAACTGAATCGGAGTATCCCTACGGAATGGCTTACCTTGAGCAATTCTATGTCTGATATAGAACGCGCTTTTGGTTTGGGGGGTCCATCATCTGAGAGTGACACTAGTCAACCACAGATGTTCGCCGGGACCAATGGGACGGCGACTCCAGTCAGCATGATCAGCGATGCTACGACTCTGGACATGCGGCCAGTGCCATATTCTTTTAATCACAACACGAGGCAAAAGGCGACCGCCGTGCTACTTCAAGGCAACACGCGTACGAACACGAAAAATTTGTTCGTCTTCCCTGATGGAGGAGGTTCTGCAACATCGTACCGGGAGCTAGGGACCTTCTCAGACGATTGGGCAGTTTGGGGCCTTTCCTCTCCGTTTATTAGGGCTCCAGAAGATTACAAATGTGGTATCGAGGGCATCGCTTCAATATTCATTGAGGAGATTAAGCGTCGTCAACCCATTGGCCCATACTCTTTTGCGGGCTGGTCAATTGGTGGAGCCATCGCATACGAGAGTACGCTTCAGCTCTTGCTCGAGAATGAGTACGTTCAGCACCTCATCCTCATCGATGCCCCTTGCCCTCTGATTATGGAACCATTGCCCAAGGATCTACCTCTATGGTTTGCTGAAATCGGGCTGGTTGGTACAGCGACTGGTAGTGGGAAATATGAATGTCCTCAGTGGTTACTCTCTCATTTTGCCGCCAGTTCAGAGGCTTTATACCTCTATCAGCCACGGACTTTACCTCTGGGAAAATGCCCTCAGGTTCTGGCGATTTGGTGCGAGGATGGAGTATGCAAAAACGAGAGTGATCCTCGCCCCGATCCATATCCAACCGGGCACGCAGAATTCTTGCTGGAAAACAGAACTGATTTCGGGTACAACCAGTGGGATGCTCTTCTGGATGTGTCCAGGTTTGAAAGCACGCATGTCCCAGGCAATCACTTTACAATGATGCGTGGCGAGCCTGTAAGTACAAGTGCCATCACGGTACTCACAAAATGCGCGCAAAACTGACGATTTCAGGCCAAAATGTTAACAACATACATACGCAACATGCTGGCGAAGTTTAAAGACAATTAGGCCTTCGCTGATGAAGACTGGTTCTTACCCAGAGATTTAGCCGGGGGTCTGGCCGATTCGGTAACCTACCTGGGCTGCTGTTTGCTGGTCAACATGTGTGTATTTTATCTAAGACGATGATGATTCTTTCGTACAGCTTTATCTGTGCTTGTTTAATATGAGTATACTCTTGAAATTTCTAGTTTGAGGTTATCTTCGAGTGCTTTAAAGAACCTGTTCCGATCATGAAAGTGTGGCAGAAATTTTAATCTTCCAACCTCTACAGCACCTAGCGATGCTGAAGCGGCACAAAAACCAGCTGCAAAATACATGAGCCTTGATTTGAATGGAGTGTGCACTCAAGAACATAATAAGCCACGTCTATCTAGTGATGAGAGGAAAAACAATAGCAGACCAATGGTAGTAGGAGCAAATAGTAGCTTGCAGTACGGGCACGGCCTCGATCATTTTCTTCCTGCTTTGGCATGAATGGCGTGCTCCCGGACATTAATGCATTGAGACATGTATTTTTCTGGCCTCAGCACGAGAGCCACAGCACGAGAGCTACAGCGCCAGGCCGGCAGCGGCTACAGAGTCAGAGCCGGTACATACCTAACTACTGGGTACCTAATGTTAGGTAGGCGTGCAGCTTACAGCGGCTAGGTAGCAGCCAGTACAGTGGCCAGTACTTATCATTAGGTACCTACTCGCGCTACCCCCTGCAAGCCATTACGCCACCTAGGTATGTATGAGCTTGAGCTGCGACATCCTGAAAATCAACTCAACATCTTCAATACATCGCATAACAACTTTCACCTCCACAGCTGGTTGCAAGCTGTTGCACAATTCGCTTACAAGTGCAGCTCATGGGGGGCGTTGGCATCCGTCATGAGCACTTCGCGTTTCCGACGTCCTTGCGCTTTCTGCTCGTGCCTATTGCCCTAAATTATCACACTCCCCGTGTCCTAAGCAGCTTCGCGGTTCCTCGAGGCGCTGCCGCAATCTTGGTGGGCGAACCTTGCTGGATCAGTGAATTCTTTGACGGACTCTGGCCCCTCTCTGTCCAAAAACAAAAAGAAAAGCTACCTTTCCCTGAATCTCTGCTTCCTAGGAGGTTACTCCTGCTCGATGTGCCTTGCAGCACAACCGAATTGGCTTTGTGCCCATGATTAGAGGACCATGAACAATAGAAGACATGTGGTGCCTAATCAGTATCAATTTTTAACAGGCTGTCGTCGTGTCACGAGCTAAAACTAGGAATGATGATGAATCCAAAACAAACGAAAAAGAAAACAAGGGCTGCCAATGGCCTGCAAACTACAATAATCCACCTAATCCTCCTCCTAGGCTCCCCGATCCTCCCAATTTTCCGGATCCTCCCAGTTTTCCCAAAGCCCCTAGTCCTCCGAGCACCGTCAGTCCTGCCAATCCAGGCTGGCAATTCAATGCATAAGCCTTGTCCCAGTCAAAGTCCAGAGGTTTGTAACTTCCAAACTTGAACGACGACTCTAGGGTTTTCTCGAGCAGCTGATTCAGTCCGCACAAGAGTTCCATCTGCAGGTCTTTCATCAGTTCTGCCTTGTCGGCCACCTGACCATTTGCATGAACCGCAATCCATCTCAAGCTCTTCCTGAAATAGAGGCCAGCCGCCAATCGGTCCAGGCGCAGTGCACTATTTACCACCGACGTGAGTGGGATTTGCGCCCGTGAAAGAACTTTTTTGCGCTGCTGTTGAAGGCAATTTTTGCAGGTGACCGCTCCCTTCTTCGAGACAGAGCTGAAGGTGGAGACACTGCCGACGAGATTCTTTTGCTTCAAGTACGGCACTCCGGCGTCAACTTCGCCGAGGAAGAAGAGCAAGAGGTATGGTCTGCCTTCAAACGCATAACTAAGGAATGAGAAATATCAGCAAAAGGGCAACTGCAATGTCAAAGGTGGGGGCTCGCTTCTCGAACGTACCGGTTGTAAATCACATTAATGACAGGATCTAATTCTGGTCCGATGAGGTTGAAGCAGTCCTCCTTGGGTCCATACAACTTGTTGATGTAAACGTGGCTCTTCTCCGGCACAGTGTCCCCATCTTTGTCCGTGATTTCGTCCACGTAGTCATAGCTATAGTTCAGCGCATCAACCTGCCGGACTCTATTGGAGTTGTAGAAGTCATAGCGATCATCGGACGCGTGGAAAGGAATGAGCTCTCTCTGAGGACTGAATTCGACCTCCTCGTCCTTCTGGCGGAACCAATTGCTCGGGTTAACAGTCTGCCACAAGTGAAAGATTCTGTCAATGTTGCAGTGATGCAGCCAGAAGACGGGGTCGAATGCAGCCACTGGCACTGCCGACATGTGGCCGCCACCACCTTGGGTCTTTTCGCCGCCGACATACGTCTGTTGACAAGTTGGAATCAATGAATCGAGTTAACGCTCATGCCAGATGAATACACTTACGTGTATGTTGTTGTGAACCTGCTCTAGATTCAGGAAGAATTTGACATCGTTAGCTGACGCCTTCTCTTCTTCCGTATTCTTCGGTTGGTATTTGGTAGAAGCGAAAGGCACGTATTTCGTAGCATATTCTTCTGTAAGCAGGCGAAAAACTGAATCCCTTAGCGTGCGGTGGTGCTTTTTCTCAGCTGTGCCCTGCAGCGACGCGTTGACTTTCGCGGCGTCAGACTCGCCCTGAACCCACCGTCGTTCAGGGTCGTCATCTGTGATACTATGGCGGCTTGTGCCAATGCATTCCTCCCACTGCATGTCATTAGCATTGCCTTTGAGTCATAAAGCCTCAGCTAGTGATACGTACTGGACCGTCATCCGGATCTGGTTCCTTGATCTGGATACGGTAGTTGCCATATGCCACATCGCCCATCGGTTTGCCACCAGGCATCTGAAATCGATACATGGGGTTGTCCAATATTTCCATCTGAGGCTCACCATGGCGTTTCCAAGATTTAATCACGCGAATAGTTTTCTCGGAGGCTAATTCAGGAAGTGTTGGGTCGGAAGCCCAGTCCCAATATGGCAAACGCCAACGACGTGCGGCCGTGATCCATCCGTCTGATTCTTCGACGCGGGTTTTGGCTTCTTCCATCATCAGGTCGCTCACTCGCCGCTATGTCCTGTATCAGTCATTAGATCTTCAGTGTAAATGAAGGAATGTACCTCAAATAGCATCATGTATGCGCGATGCCAAGTGGGGAATAGGTCGTCGTTGTGGTGGCAATACCAGCCACCCTGGGCCTGTTCGAGGAGATCGTTCTTTTTGGGGTCGTCGAGTGCAATCACTGGTTTTTCCATGTTCCATGGTACGTTACTTGGCTCACCGTGAATGGCAGCAATGCGATAGTAGGACAGTTGGTTCTCAGGAGGGAGGCTCTGGAAAGCTCTCATGGCTCGAATAAACAGCGATACCTGAAGTCCTGTTTCGTGGCAAGTCTTCGACTTTTCGTACCACTTTTGGACGCATTGGCGAACAGGGATCGACTTCTCAGTATCAATCGGGATTGGAGTAATTGGTACAGTATCTGCATCCCGAATAAGAACATGTCATGACAGAGCTAGTTACGCCCGGTGTGTGCTCACGGTTGTCCTCGCCAATATCAAGAACGAGGTACCCATTAGCCGCAAAGATCTCCCACCCGCGGAAGCGAGCACAGAGTCGAACTCCGATGACATTTCCAGGCTGCTAGTGTTAGACATGGATACAGAATTGTCGGTCAGTTTTCTCTCACATCGAGCCCTTTGACGAGATTGCGTCGCGTGTCAAAAGTTGCTCCCTCCAGCCACTCGAACTCCGTAGTACCGGCTTTGTTCGAGTGACTCGTAACGACAAGTTCTTGTTCATCGCGGCCCCTCTTTGGAGACGTCGCCTTTTGGTCGCTGAAAATTGCCAACTGGAACCAAGTCCAATTACCTGGCACTAGACCGCTGACCGCACCCTGATCGTGCGACTCGGCAAATAGCTTGACCGCGCGAAGCATGCCGATCGTTTCAGCGGTGAGTGGCTAATAGAGTCAATTAGATTGATTCGAACAAAGATGTATGAACTAACTGGAGTCTTGAACCAAGTCACAGCCCCCAACTCCTCGCTTGATGCACTGACACTGGCTTGTGTCTCGCACTTGACGGCATAGCTAGTGTTAATGCGTGGTGGCTGATTCAGCCTGGGAAGCTTTTCGACCTGCGGTCGAGTAAGATGACTAAGGTTATCGAACTGATCCATTTTAAGGATTGCCGTATATGGTAGCAGATAGGTATATAGTCGATGTTTGCCTCGAATTGTTGGCCTTGCTTTGGTGGGATGAAACTCACATTTTCCGTCGGGTCGACCAGGCTTTATATAGAAATTCCCACCTACCTGGACCGTTGCTATTCAAAGCTATAGATTCTTCAATCGAGCAATTACGTGACCTGATACCTGCCAAGCACGACGTACACGGAGTCTGCACTTTGTGTTCAGCTTGGGCACTAAGAAACTCCCCACGGCTCCAATGGCAGATGCAGTTTAGTCCTGCAGTGTTACATGATGTAGTAGCTCTCAGCCAGGCTTTCTCTGTCTTAGTACCGGGCAAGCTCGGCACAAGCTTCATGTGTACAGAAGTATATTGCGTCACGCGTGGTATGGGACCCTGAAAGAGAACGGCTGTCGGTGATGCCAAGATTTCGGAGGACTAATTGCAGAAAATATACTCAAGACCCGTATTAATACATTTTAAGTAGTGATTATTCCGGGTAAAGTCGAAGTATGAAAGACTGGCATTAGCATCCATACAGCAAGGGGGGGGGGACAAAAATAGCCCACCGATTGATTAACATTTCACCCGTTGATGTGCTGAGTTGTTGCACGAGGTTACATGTTTCCGAGCGGTCCCTCTTCAAATGGCCTTGACTGCCTAGCTTCACATTTGTATTTCTGCCCAAGTGGCGAGGGCGAGGGTTGCTTCGAGTAACGGCTTTACATGCGGTCAGTCTAAAGCTTCGCATCATCAAGAAATCTGTCAGTGCGACATGGCGAGCAGGCTCGGCTAGCCTCAGTGTGCTACTGCAGTAGCCCTCCATGATTCTCGGCATATGCCGGCATGAGCGACTTCACGACGATCATATATATGATAACATCCCAGAGCGGTGACAATACTTAAGCCTGGAGGATTTATATTGAGTGGCTTGCAGAACTTCTCCCGAAATGGCTGAAATGTATCATGAGTTGTCCGCAGTGCTTCTCAGGCTTACACTGCCGACCGCTCGGCAGTTTTGCCCGGTTGGCATGGCAGCTCCAATTGATTTAGGTGAAAGGGTGGGTTTTGATATACAGCCCATAGCCTATGGAAACTGACGGCAAGGATGCACACATGTGGGACTGTTTCGGGCGGCCTTAACACTGCCTGGAGTTCAACGGTGTGTCGCCACAAAGCCGGGGAAACAGCATTATTACTTTTGCCGCCTTTCATCGTCCGTAGCATCATTTCTTAGCAAATAGTGAAGCGCAAAGCCCCCTCCCGCCTCCACGGATGATCCGTGGCGAGGGTCACTCTAGAATGTTGCTCATTGGTGAAGAGGATGTCAGCCAGCATCTTTTCGAAAAGTCTCAAAAGAGGGGTAGTCTCTGGCCAGCAGCCATGCCATAAAGCTACGGTTGTGATGCGTACATGCAGACTTCACAAAACGCATCCTGTACAACTACACTGCAGCTGTGGCTGGCTGAGGCCGGAGCTATATGCAGCCCCTTGTGCTGGCCCGCATCCTCGTTGGGCCAAGCTTGCATGCTGCAAGTAGAAGTTACTCTCCGTCAATTTCATTTAAATTCGTACCAGTAAATTTCATGGAGAAAATTAAGCCCTGCATACGCCAACTAAAGCTTGGGGTTGCAGTTCCACCCGTGGTTGCAATGCTATGGGATTGGGGATGGCCATACGGACCACACCCAGCTTGCATGCCAAGGAAGAGTCACCTCGCCATTCGCTGGTGGATACGCCATAAAGTGAAACTGGAAATATTTCTGAGTGGCCACTCGTGCAATGCACGCGGCCCAAGCCTAGCAAGGTCAAGGGCGACTAGGATACTGGGTCGGCGCATTGTAGTAACCTTCACTTAGCTCGACCGATGATGTATCCCATCTATTGGTGGGCTATACGGTAGTTACTGAAATCCAGCCTTTGGGGCCGAACCTGCGGACTGCGATAGATAAAAGGAGGCGGCGCGTCGGGTTTCGCCGTAGAGTTCCAGTCCGGAGACGCTGCCGTCGGGTTCTTGCCCGGTTGTCGTGGTTGTCAGAGTAGTTTTTTACCATTAACATCGGCGGTGCTGTGATCGTGGTCGCCCTGGTTGAAAAATGCCACCTCATGTTCTTTTTTGCCACGTCAATTGTTCGTGAAACTCATTGGTAAGTCCAGCTCGGAGTCGCACCTTGCGACAAAGAAGAACAGCGGGCTTTTGAAAGGGAGGATAATTGGTGCATAACAGCCGTCTCTTTACATTGAGCAGCTTGAATTTATAATACAATACGACAGTTTTAGTACACTTTCCTCAATTCCCATCACGTATTCCGCTGTTACCACATGGTCTCCTGTACCACCTTCTTCTGCTTGGTGCTCTTGATCTTCTCCTTTCCGGGCACCTTGAAGTACAAACTCGGCGACTCGCCCGGCTTGAGCTGATGGCTCAAGTACCCTCTATGCGCCGGGTCCCTATAATACTCCATGTCCTCTCTGCTCGTCGGATCTGGCAGTCTGTAGCGGAACCCCTTGGCCATGTCCAGCACGCTCTCCACGTGTTCCTTGCCCACCGGCAGTGGCGTGGCAGTATTGATTGACTCGCCCGTCAGTAGTCTCCGGATCGCCAGCTTGGTGTAGTATCGCGTGACAACCTTGCCGCCAGCACCTTCAATTGCAGTGATGGCCGAAGCCGAGATGCGGCTGACCATGACGTCGATGGGCTGCTTGAGGCACTCGGCGCCGCGGGACAAGATCTTGACGCCATCTTTGACGCTGCCGAGGAGGCCACTCTCGATAAGCTCTTTGGGGGTGATTTGCCGAGTCGCGTCGAGACGGCCCTGGTCGATCCAGGACTGGATCTGGTCGAGGTTGACCTGGGAGAGCTGGGCTGCGCGCCTGCAATGGTCCTCATCGTTAGCTTTTATCTTCTCCTCTTCATAATTGATTCACCGCTGCTGCTGGAGTGAAAAGGAAATAACTTACCAATTGCTAAATCCTTTTCGGCCGTGCTTCACAATCAACGGCGTCTGACCACCCTGGAACCAGGGCCTCACGTGGCCATGCTGGCCCTGACCTTTGTGACCGCGTCCTGAGGTCTTGCCGTGGCCTGAGGAAGGGCCACGTCCAATACGCTTGCGCTCCTTTACGGCGCCCTTGTTCGGTGTGAGGTTGGCCAGGATGGAAATCGTTCGGGACTGGTTCTGCATTGAAAGGTTGGCGAGGCGCGCTGTGAGTGAAGTAATCTGCGTGGTGATGGGTCGGGCGCGGCACGCAGCCGTAATCGCACTACGCGTAAGCAACCTCGGCGGCATAGTTTTCGTACTTGCGCCGCTATCGCAATTTGGTTTGATGTGGTTGTGTCGTGTCGAGAAGCTGGCCAAGCATGCAATTGATCGCAGGTCCCCCATGAATTTTTTTGGGCCAGGGGCGCTGGACCCACCGTGAGCCTCCATTGGCTGGTCCCCTACACGGAGGATGGCCAGAATGTCTAGCGACCACCTCACCTGGAATGCGCTGTTTTCGTTGAGCACGACAAAGGACATTGATGATAGGTGCAACTCATTCGCAACAAGGATCCATTGATGTCTACATTTCCATCCGTCATCTCCGCAGCTGTTCCTTTGATACCCATGATTCTTGCATGTAACATTAATATTCGCTATTCCAATTCAACTTCTAATTACAACCAATTCTGGTCCAGGTTTCCGCGTTCAAACACACAAGTAGTACAAGAAAACCTTGCATTTCCACTCCTCAAGTAAAAAATGTAGCCCGGTACCTATCAACCTTCTTTGGCCGCCCGTCCGCCCAAATAAAAAGGTGTTGTCACAAAAAAGTAGTAGTTTCTGTCCAGGAGTGGAAGACCGCGTGATGAATCTGTAAGCAAAAGATTTTTTCCAATCCTAGAAAAGGCTTGCCAGTAGCCAAATCCATTCAACTCCTCTTCTTTAAAACAGACCCTTATCTGCTTCGAATATGTGCAATGTGGAAGAATAAAACGCCGCGCATTGGCCTTGATGATGCTTGGGTACGTCTTTGCTGATGGTGCAGAGTGCAACAACTCTTTGCCCAATGAAATTGTCATGAAGGGGTCGAAAAAGACAAGTGATTCTTTCGCAGGTTATACGCATAAACAAGCAAAAGACACCCAGCGCGGCCTGGGAAATGAAAGAAAACTCCGCTCGTCATGTGGAAAGGATTAGGTCGTTATATCCAAAGTACGAGAGTCTAAGGGCTGGCCCAGCCACCGGCGACGTCGACCCATTCGGCCATGCATGATCCTTCCTTGCCCTCGACGTCAACAATGTCGGTATCACAACGGCAGCGGCACCCGACGCCGTTTTCTTGGGGCTCGTCGTACTTGGCCCAATACTCGTCTTCTTCTTGGCGCTTCTTTTCGTCCTTGATGTTGGGGTCGAGGAAAGGGATCGGAGGGAGTTGTCGGGCCTCGGGAGCATTTGCAGGACAATGCTGAATGGTGGTGTGGCGGTAGCCAATATCGCGGAAGTAGTGCAGATCGCTGGGACCAAGGAGAGCACCAGCGGCCAGAGAGTGGATAGGTGCGTCACCCCACTATGATTACTCGTGTTAGCTTGCATGCCTTATGATAGCAAAGACTGTATCGACTTACACGCTCCATCCAGAAGCCGCCGCTGCGGTCGAGCGTCTCAAAAAAGTCTTGATACTCCTTGCTGCGGAACCAACTGAGGCGGGCGATTTCAAAGTTGGACCAAAAATGGCACATATTGTAACTATCGCCTTCCATGGTCTCAGGGTCGATATCGGGTAGGGCGCCGCTGCCCGGATCGCTCTGGGCAATCTCCTCTGGCAGCGCGTCCTTGATGACTTCGGGCTGCTTCTTGCGGGGCTCGAGGAACATTTCCCAAAGACCCTTGGAGGTGATGTTGTTGTTTCGCATGTAGGCGGAGGCGTAGCGGAAGACATTTGGGACAGTCTCGCGGAGTTCCTTGATGGCAATGGTGAAGCCGTACGTCTTTTTCTGCTCAATCATCTTCAAGAAGGGGTCACTGTCCATGTTAGCATATGGGTGGAATCGAGCAGAGGGCAAATGCGTACTATGTGATATCGCAGAAGTAGGTGATCTCGGGCTCGACGCGCCAGTACCACTCATACTTGAGCAGGAGAGGGTGGTTGAAGAAGAAACTAGTTTTGTTAGCACAGATCCGAAAGAAGCACAGCACAGCAAGGGGCATACCCAGAGTAGAAGCGGCACATGAAATGATAGCTTTCGAGTCCACCGTACATGACGGCATTATCACCTTGCTTCGCGATACCCTCCTTGGCGACCTTGGTATCGATCCAGTCGGGGTAACCCCACATATCGGGGCCAACCTTGCCAAACTCGACGGTACCTGATGTGTGGTTGCGAATCGTCTCCTTGAAGGTCTCGTTGAAGTCGCCATCGTTCAGGAAAACGTAGGGGTAGTTGAACCAGCGGTTGAAGTGGCGCTCAACGGACTTGATTGACTGCAGGACGCCATCGAGCTCTTTGTTTCGGGCGAGGACAACAAATGTAGCGTTGGCCCTGGGTTGCTTGTTGTCGGGCGGTTGACAGCCGGTCAGAAATACTTTGTCGTACTTTTCGCTAATTTTTCTACAAGCTGTTAGAATCTCTGGCGCACAGTGTGACAAGCGCATGGCACATACCTAATAGCTGGGGGTGCACCAGCTGGGACTAGAATGTTGCCGTTGTTGTTCGGATGGCGGACGAAGAGCAGCATGATGAGAATGACGACGGTCAGGGGAAAGAGGATGACGACGCCGAGGGGTACAGAGACGGCCGAGTTACCTCGCAAACGTAGCGGTCTGCGGAAGAATGCGAGGCGAGCAGCCCATCCTTTTTGTTTCGTGCCGCCTCTTTTTTCGTCGAGGGTGGGTAGCTCGAGCTGGGCCGTAGGGATCATGCGCTTGGCTCTGTGAAAGAGATCCATGGTGGACGGCGGCGAATGTGTGTATCGCAGACAAGGTGTCAATGAAATCAAAAGCGACAGGCGTCAATTTGGTCCTTGCTGGCACTATGCGTCTTGAGCGTGGGGCATAGGCGCGAGATGGGAGCTGCTGTGTAAGGTTCAGGGGCAGGGAGCCAGTTGTATTATCGCCCGAAGCCTCGAGGTAGGTGTCCGACCTCGCGTAAAGTAGAATCGCAGAGTGTTGCAGATGATGGCATTCAATCAAGTAGCAATGGTGCAGCCAAGCTTGTCCCGTAAGCTAGAAGGTGATGCCAAGCGGGAGGTGTGGTTAAGGAGGGACGAGGGGCGAGGGGATGAGAGAGCCTTGCTGATCGCCGTTGATGTCGTCAAAAATTCGAGTCTATAAAACAAGAGGGAGAGAAGAAGAAGAAGAAGAAAGGGTCGCACAAGATTTCGCCAACGGGCAAGAGATAATCTTGCAAGCTGGACAATCTGGGATACCGCCAAAAGAAGGCCGTTGGAAGGTTGCAGGACAGCAAAGCAGAAAAAAGAGATGAGAGGCAGAGATAGGACAGGGCCTCCGTACCTACTACTGGTATCCGCAGTGCCGTGGTTCGCTGGGAGCGCGACGGCGCTAGACTCGTTCGGGCGGTTCGATTCAGGTCGAGGGGAAGCGGCTTCGTTCTTCTTGTTCGGTGAAATCTTCTGTCGTAACTTATCCATGATTTCAATTCATGACCTTTTTTCTTTTTCTTTTGGCTTGCCATCCTTTTTGCCTCCTTTCACCTTGCTTTCAGTGCAGAATCGCGGAGCCTGTGCGCAAGGTGCCTAGGAAGCCAAAGTAGGTACCTAGTCGTACTGTAAACCTGCAGATAGGGGCCCCCCCCAGCTGGACTGATGAGAGCCCCTTGGCATCGCTGTAATTAGCCTTCTTCCAGGCCTCTTCCACCCACCTTCAAGGTAAAAATTGGGTCCAAGCATCGCGCAATTGGCAGATAAAAGTTGGCGCCCGCTAGATTATGTAACACTCAATCGTGAAAACAAGGTCCGCTCAACCCAGTGAATAAAGTATACTGATGGGTCAGCGACCAGCTTGCTGCTCCTCCGTAGACTCATTTTGCTTTCTTCATCTCTGACCGGGTTTTTATTCTTCTTCTTACTCTTTTAAAGCCAGAAGCCGTGTTATACCCGAGCATTTACTTCAGTCCTGATTCGCTTCAAGCCCCCACAGGCATTGCCGCCACTATCGAGGCACACCATGCCAGAAAAGTTCAATTCCAAAAACTTGGCCTACACCTCCAAGGCCCCTCCCTTCCTCGCAGCGCTCCAGGCACAAGCAGCAGGCCACGGCGGCCCTGATCCTATCACCGCCGGCCGCAGACGAGCCGGCAAGAAACGCTCCGACAGCGAAGAGGCTGAAGACGTGCCTTTGGTGGTGGACGAGCGCGGCAATACGCTAGCGCTCGAGGTGGACAAGGATGGTGAGGTGGCTTCCGGACAGCACGATGGCCCGAGGCAGGCCAACGCCGACAGGGAGGAGGTAGAGGGCAAGAGGGAGGTGAATGTGGCAATATCCATTGGTGGGAGGAAGAGGAAGGCTGGCAAGGTTGTGGGCGGTGACGAGGCCGGGGAGAACGATGGGAAGAATCTTGTCAAGGGGGAGATGAATGACGGGAAGAAGAAAGACAGAATGGGCTCCACGAAGCCTAAGAAAAAAGCCAAAACGATCAAGCTCAGTTTTGATGAGGACTGAGCAGGCGCTTCCCTCAAGCGTCCCGGTATCGTTCTTTGGTATCTTGTTGCTCGCACTTGTGCTAGTCAACCGATTTCGCCATTGTGAGCCTCCCAGGCTCACAATGTGACGCCCTGCGCGCAGCCAAGCCTTAACATTCCCTCTCGAGATGCCTGCCTCGTCTGCCTGCCAGCTATTTAGGCGCTTACGCGACTGTCAGACCCATGGCTGGAGGTTTTCTGGCACATCATGCCATGTGACCACACGTTGCATAAAGACAGAACCTCGCTCTCAACCAAAATCCATGCCGTCGGTGACCCAGAACGCATTCCTCGAACAGACAGGCTTTAACGCGCTAGAGGCGTCTGTCGAGTGCACAGTGTTACCAATAGAAGCTGGCCAAGAATGTGACCACGGCTACGGAACGCTCCAAGGGCGCATTTGCACTACAATAAATGGCAAAATTTACACAGCTGATTTTTCTATGGCGGACAACCCATCTGAAATGAGGTCATGTCTAGGCGACTGAGCTGCTGACGGCGGCATAGTGGGGTGGTGGAAGTCGCCGCGGACTCGTAGCTCTCAGTGTCAAGAGACAAACGTTGGATCTTGGAAGTTTCCCCATACACTACGTGCATACTCTGCTCGCCCAGGCTCGGCCAGCGCTGCCAGCTTCGGTAGCAGCTTGCAAAGTCTCATGACAGCAGAAACGCAAATCCGAAAGAGGATGAAAAGCAAGTGTTCGCCTGTCATGCCACTGTCCTACCAAGCTTCTGCCACCAACGTGAACTCCAAGCCTGGTTTGGCTGGCAACTGCTGCGGTGACTTTTCATCTTGTCATATCTTTGCATTCCACCATTTGCCCGTTCTCTGATTAGAGTAAGTCTGTTCTCTTCCGCTGTCTTCTCGTTCAAATTTCTCGACATCTGTCTTGAAGTGAATACTTCTCCGACTCTTGTCATTTTCCGTATCATGCCGGCTTTTCTAGGCTTCTGCACATGCTTTGTATTTGGGACGTATTAGATGCGATCACCTGAGGATGAACTCGTTTCGACGCCAAGTATCAACAAGCATTAGTTGGGCCTGCCAACACAGCTTCATAGATGCATCTTGGCACGCGCTAGATTACTCCGATGTATGAGCCTCGGAGCTTAAAGTCTGCCCTGTGTAACCTTTTGTATCCTCTGTCTGGCTTAGTGGCGGAGCCGGTAGGCTTTGAGGGCTGCCTTTCCCAGCACAACTTTTAGATGGCTAGAGTTTAGCCAATTCGTTTTGAGTTTTGTCAATAACAATGTCCATTTCGGATAGCTTTTCCCGCCTCGAGCACAACAAGTCGCAAGGATTCTCGTTTCTGACCGCGCGCCAAACGCCGCCAGAGAACAGCAGACAACTGAAGGCTGCCACGAAGCGTACACAGAGCTTCTACTTAGATCGTTCTGGAGAGCTGTCTGTTATGGGGGAGATGTATCTTCGCGCCTGGGCTGTTGTGAGCTTATTCAAAGCTGCCCCTGGGTCTGTTAGTCGCAAACTGGTCGGGAATTTGTCAATTACCTTTTTAATGTCGTGTTGTTGCGTTCGATAGTTCAAGGTATGTGCCTCAAAGAGTAGCCCCTGCAAGCTTCAGGACGCTCCTTGACAAGACGGAGAAGTGACTTCTACCACAAGCCAAAGTGGTTTCTGTTCACAGCGGGCAGGCATGTATGTAGGTGGAAGATTCAATTAACAAAGGGGACAAATTCTCCGTATTCTACAGTTCACCACTCTCCGCGTGGTGTGCTTTTCCGCGCTCCTTACTTCTATGACACTGAAATCCGCAAAGCGCTTCTCCTGCTACTCTCTATGTCGTCTCCTTGTACAGTTGTAACAACGTCGTATCCCCGGCGCCACAAAATATCTCAACATTTCTAGCTGAGATTGATTGGGCGATCCGCTCATCGGTAGCGGTACTCAGGCTTAATGTAGTCAGCGAAAGTCTGGGGTTCCGGGTACTCGGGAGCGTGGTGGTGGCCGTGGTGGTCGTCTTCGGCACCGACATAGTCCATCTTGTAGACGCTGCCGCACTCGGGACAGCGCTCAATGGGGCGATCCTTGGAAATCTAAAGAGGTGTTAGGGACGATACACGATGTAGGGTCTTGAATGTAAACGTACGCCGAGCCAGGTCACGACGTGGGAATCGGCAGGGTAGCCGGTGCAGCCGAGGTACTGCTCGTCGCCGGCAGAGCGAACGGAGATGGGGTTCTCCATCGTACCCTTGCGGCTGGAGTCGAGGGGGCGCATGTCGAAAATATCGACACCCTCCATCTTTCCGAGAATTTCGAGACGCTCGAGACCGGTCGACTGCTCCAGGTCGGTAGGGACGGTGCCGGCCTTGGCGCCAGGCCCCATCAGATCGTCCTCAGTCTTGATCTCTGCAGAAGAAGGGTAATTGTCAGCTTTCTCATTACGTCTTTTCTATCGTCGTGTCGCAATTGATTGATTCGGGCGACGCTATTTCGCGATCGGATGTTGTCGGGAGTCGCGATGGCTCCATCGAAGCGAGGGACAAGAATAAAATTCCAAAAACGTACGGTTGAAGGTCTTGTAGGCGCCGACAGTCTTGCTGCTGTCGTGGGCGAGGGCCGCAGCCTGCTCGCTAGGGGTGGAAGGGCCCTTGGCGGCTTCGCCTGCGAAGACGTCAGTATCTAGCATTCCGTGGAAAACAAATATTTTGCCGGAGCGAATGGCGTACGGCGGACAAAGGAGGTGGCGAAGGAGCGGGCGACGACGGGCTTGATGGCAGCACGGCGAGCCGCGGCGATGGCGGTGCGTTGCATAAACATGGCGACACGGTTCGGTGCGGTTCGGTCGGGGTTGGTGGTGAAGCGGATGGAGAGGAAGTGGTGGCCTGTTGTCGAGGGATTTGTGAGATGAGCTGCTTCGGGTGGAAAGGTGCCCAGTTCTCCTAGGCATTGGCCAATCACAGGGCGCGTAATCGAATCACGTGAGCCTCGCGCTTTGCCGAGCAGCGACATCAGCTCATCTTGTCACAAGCCAGCGTCATCCCGAATATGGGGAGAACAAATCTTTAAAAACACCGAACGCATGCATTTCTTCTCCCATTGACTGTTAATTATCATTCTAGTATCGCTCAGATTACTCGATTGCCCAGTTGTCATTAGCCGCTGTTGATTCCTCTAAACACTCAAAGCCGATTCCGCGTTGGGAAGCAAAGCACGCCGTGTTGCCCTCATACCAAAATATCCCAAATCCAAGTTCCCAAATACCACGGCAAAAATCCCTCCGCGCATGGTGATGTTTCTCAGAGCTTGGCTCTCGCATTTTCGGCCCGATGAGCGTTGACTCCCGCATACACTTGGGGTCGACTCGTCTGATCTCGGCGCTTTCTGCGTCGCATCTCCAGACGCGAGATACGCAACGCCAAGTCGCGACCTCCAAGGCGAGAGCTGGTATGGGAGCCTTCCCACGGAGCTGCTGATAGCTTCGGTGCTATTGCTTGGCTGCGTGATCCTGTCTTCTTGTGCTTGCCAAATTTGTTCTCGTTGCCAGTGAGAGACGCCCAATAAAGGACAATTGTCCGAAAAACTGGATCGGCTTGACCACTGTCGTCTCCCATACTGCGAATAATTCCTGACAGGCTATTTCGAGAATTGCTGAGGGCATTATGAAGATCAGGCCTAAGACTCTTACAAATAACCCACCGGTAAAACTCATAGGGATCCATGACTAGCTTCTTCTTCAGGTAGAGTTCCTGGAGATTGGAAATCTTTAGCGCAAACTTGTAGAGAAGCTCTTTCTCGCATAAGCCCTGCGCTGGCATGTACTTTTTAGCGACGAGCTGGTTTGGGTGATATTTGCCAGTGTCGTTGCCAAAGATCTCCCGAATCTTGGCATATTTAGAACAGTCGTCGCTTGCGACTTTTTCCTTTTGTCGAAGCTTGTTCTTTCGATCCGTTTTGGGAATACCAAGCGCTTCAGCTTGAGCTCGAAAATGCTGCTTGTTTTGCTGCGCATCTTGCTCTGCAAGAAGAAGCGTGTCGAGGGAAAGCCATCCCTTTTCCTAGTAGGGTGACGATTCATCGATACGCTCCACAGGGACACCGCGAACGGCAAAGGGTTCTTGGTAGGCTTTACCATTGGCGGTCAGAACAAAGATAGAATCAGAAGTGGTTGCGAGAGCTTGAAACATCTTAGTCCTGATGCGGCTGTCGACATTTTGGAACGGAGATCTAGACGCGGCGAGGCGTCCCAGCTTTGTTCATTAGCACACGTCGTGGGATGGCCGGATGGATTTGGCAATAGACCTACATCTTGTCCTGATAATTCCGGCTTCGAGATGGGCACAAGAGCTGGTTTCTGGGCTGAGGCTTTAGCCCCTTCGAAAATAAAACCGCGAAGTAAAGGGGGAGTGGCGGCCTTCCTGCCGCCAACGTTCTTCGATGTTTTGTCCGTCTGGACTGCCTCGGCAGCCGCAGCCCCGGAATGCGGCATTGGGTGGATGTACATTATGCGCTCGAGTGAGCGGGGGTTTCGAAAAGTCAGAAACGACTGTAGATGAGTATGAAGTAGGGTAGAACAGCTTGACGCTGTATTGAGGTGTTGCTGCACAGTGGAAGGATCAGGAGAGGAGGGAGAGAAGGGAGAGAAGGCTGCGCGAGAGCAACACGTGCAGTAAATAAATAAGTGGCGAAGGCAGCAACGAACAGCTTCAGTCTGTGTATGTGCGCGCTTCGGTAGCAGTGAATGGAGTCTCCGCCATTCACTGCTGCCAGCTGGCGACTAGTAGGAGTACAAACAGAGTAAACTACGCAGCCCAGACTGGCTAAGAATACGCTAGATCTATTTATCTTTACAACTTGATTTACTAGCATGTGAGTTATACTAATATATTGCCATACTTAGATAAATTCTTTTTCTATAGTTTTTGGGGCTAAAATACTCCCGAGAATGTCTGGTCCACCGTGAGGCTCTAAAGTAGGGTATACTAAGCCAGTGCCGTGGTTGATTGCTGTATCCCACGATTCTTCATCGCCCTTAAGACTTAGCTGCACTTTACCATCAGGCTGCCCTTGTGTCACCACAATCGCTGCTGTGAGCTCATCTAGGCTATACTTGTTCCCTCTGACGCGCGTAATCTTTTGCGAAGGCGCTAGGCCAGCCTCGTCCGCCCGACTGAAGCGTTGCACGTCGACGATGGTGCCGTCTTCAGCGACGCGTACGCCTAGCGAGTGCCAAACAGAGTGTCGGCGCTGCGCGTTAGGCACGGGCGACTCAATCTGCTTGTCCGTGTAGCAGAAATTATAGCCGGCGCGCTTGAAGCCTGCTAGGTTGGCTTGCGCCTGTGGCGTCTGTACGCGCTCCTGGATGAAGGCTGCCCAGTCGTGTGGCAGCGTCTCTTCAAGTGCTGACACGACCTCGTTCAATGTGTAAGCAACGACAAGCGGCTGCCTCTCGCCAGCCGTGCCAAAGAACCTGCGTGCAAAGTCATCCAGCGTCTTAGTTCCGCGGCTACGCTCTCGGATCAGGGTATCGACATCAAGCCAGAGCAGGGTTCCTTCATCATAGTAGTCAGCGCCACGCAGGTAGCTCTCCCATCCGCTCGGCCCTGTGGCTTTAAGGGCCACGCCCGTCGCCGTGTCTTCAGTCGGCCGCCAGCCCCGACCCGATTGGCACTGCATATCGGCGATGGCGATAGCGAATTTAGTTTTAATAGTGCTCTGGGCCGATAAACCAGATCGCGCGGCTAGCACATAGCCATAATAGTTTGTAAGGCCTTCATATACCCACAATAAGGTGCCATCGAGAGGCGTAGTGAAGTCGCTCGGCACGTGGCCCGCCGGACGGCGATACTTGCCGTTCCACACATGCGCATACTCGTGGCAAAAGAGTTCACCCATCCAGTCAAAAAGGTCATCATCAGCGTAGACTCTGCTTGAAGTTAGGAGGTGGCACGACTCGGCATGCTCTATGCCCCCTCCGTCGGCTCGCTGTTCCCCTGGCTGGAGGATGTCCGATGAGATGGACAGAAACTTGTACTGTTGGTAAGGCCCTGAGCCAAAAAGCGCTGTGGCTTCATCAATGAGTCTTCTGAGCTTGTCGAGCCGTTTTCGAGGGGTTTCAATAAGTTCCGGTTCGCTAAAGGCGACGCAGAGCTGGTGCTTGCCGTCCTTGGTAATATTGTTCTGGCTGAGGTACTGTCCTATCAGCACAGGCGAGTCTTCCAGTCTCTCTGCTGACACTGGCTTGAATTTTATTATTCTGTGTGCGCCGTCAGAGGCAGCCTCCGCCTCAGCCAGAAGGCAGGTAGCGTAGTCCCAATGTCCCAAGATCCGAATTGTAGCTTGAATGGGAGTCCTTGACACCTGGCAGTAGGCTGGGTGCATCATGAATGATTCCCATGAGGCCATGGCCATGCGCCTTGTGAGATGCCCCTTCATGATGGCGTCAAATCCAGCGTGCACCGTTGTCACCCCGCTTGGAATGTCGACATGATAAATATGAAGCTGTGTGGAATCGCGACGCCACTTAAGCGTCCGGTTGCCATGGTCGGCAGTAAATGTGAGACCTGCGATGCGATTGACAGGTCCATTAGGCTTGTGTGAGGCGCAGAGCCAAAGAGGCGTCGTGAAGCTGGCCGTGGTGTTGGGCCGCACGGGCAAATTGGCCTCGACATGGGCGAGACGGCGCGGGACGTCCGTCAAGTCGACAGTAAGCTGAATAGTTCGCATGGTTACTGCTTCTGCAACTGTTTGTGCTACCAAGATGACACAAAGTCGAGCTGGAAAGTACTGGTAGGGGCGACTGGCAATCGCGGGGTTGTATCCTCAGCCAGGCTAGAGCCTGGCCGCCACGTAACAACGCCAGACGTCCGGATGCGGTACCCCATGGCAAGAGCGCGCGAGGGACTTCTGGCGAGGCTAAGAAGTATACGCGCGGCTGTTTGTATGACGATAGAACCTCCAAAGCGATACAATCAGGCGTGAGGATGTAACGAGATGAGACTTTCTGCGTGGTTTGCCGACAACCTGCCGTGTCGGTCGCTATGACGGCCGGCGGGCTGAACTCCTAGCATCTTACGCTTGTGGAAGGGTAAGAGGGAATAATGAGGTAAAGTATATACTTCTTGGAATACATGCATGGCGCAATGGCTCATAATAAACTGGCACGAATCCCGCTGATTGTGCGATTATAGGTACTCGACACTAAATTCAAACACCAATAGGACACCTGCAGCTAGTAGCCCGATGCGCATTCCCAGGGCCAGCCTTATCTACCCTGCATCTGTCGAAATGGTTGATACTTGCGCGTCGGTGACTTTTTAGCCGTCGCGAGAACTTTTCCGCTGTAGAAAGAAGATTTAGGGAAAACACAGGGAACAGATGAAATGAACTAAGTTTAAGACGACAGAGAGAGTGGAATAAGAGCCCATGGTTGCCGGCACACAATTGGGTTTCACGATCTCAAGCGCCTCGTGTCTTTTGTGACACATTTGTCAGAACAGCCTATTCTGTTTTGCGAGAAAGTACGGGGGCACGGAGGCGAAATTGGTGCAAAAGGCCATGATGTATCTTAGTGGGGGATTTTAAACAGCATTTGGCAACTTATCCATATCCCCAACTGCGTCATCGGTGACTCCAAGGCCGTGGCGCCATAGTTTGTAACGCCACCCCCACTAAGCTGTGCCTGAAGAGCCTAATAAACTCGTGGAGGCTGATGTAGGGGCAGCCATTTTGAACCTTCATCTGCCTGACCGCATATATAAAACTTGCCTGTCCGACCCTGGGTCTCTGACTTTTTCTTTTTGGCAACACATATGCCTTCACAACAGAAACAGATACACAGATACACAGACGGCAACCACAAATATGAAACTGCTATCGCAAAAGCAGTTCAAGGACGTCGAGGAGGAGCAAGTCACACTCCAGCCCGAGGAACCTGAAGACATGGTAGCTACCTGCAATCCCACCCTCGTCTATGTCTAGATGCCTATAAGGTTGTGTGCTAACCTCTACAGTGGCATGCATACAATCTCATAGTCGTCGGCGACCGCGTTCGCGGTCACGCTATTCGCAAAGTGAGCCTTGTCAATGGTGGCACCGGCGCCACCCAGTCGGAACGCGTCCACGTCGACCTCACCATCAAAGTCAAGTCGCTCTTTTTCGACCCAGCCGCCTCGTCGTTGCGCGTCTCAGGCATCATCTGCTCCGAAAACGAACATGCGCCTATGGGATCCCACCACACCCTCGACCTCGAAGTTGACCGTCCGTTTACTCTCATCAAGGCGCACGGCTGGGACAGCGTCGCCCGCGAGGCGCTCGCACAAGGCCTCGGCGACGATCGCAACCGCGCGACCGCCACAATTGTCATGCAGGAAGGCCTTGCCAATATTTGCCTCATTACCGAGTTCAGAACCATTTTCAAGGCCCGTGTGGACCACGTGGTGCCCAAAAAGAGAGACGCTGCGGCCACGCAGGATGCGGGCATTAAGAAATTTTACGAAAAGACCCTCGCCACTCTCCTTCGCTCAATAGACTTCGCCGCCCCGCGCCCACTGCTGCTCGCCAGTCCGGGCTTCATCGCCACAGATTTCAAAGAATACATTGCCCAGCAGGGCCGCGACAAGTCCGACAAGATACTCACCTCGGTCGCAAAGCAGGCCACCATCATTCACTCCAACTCGGGCCACATGCACAGCCTGCGCGAGGTACTCAAGAGTCCCGCGGTCATGGCCCAGATGCGCGACATGAATTTTGCCAAGGAGGCACAGTATATGGACACCTTTTTCGAGCTGCTCAAGCGCGACGACGGCCGCGCTTGGTACGGCGCCCATGCCGTCATCAAGGCCATTACCGATGGCGCTGTCGGCCCTGGCGGCGGCGTGCTGCTCATCAATAACTCGCTGTTTCGCAGCAACGACCTCGCGATTCGCAAAAAGTACGTGGCCCTAGTTGACAAGGTAAAGCTGGACGGCGGCGAGACGCGAGTGCTCAGCAGCGATCACGAAAGTGGCCAGCGCCTCAAGATGCTGGGCGATATTGCGGCCATTCTAAATTACCCCATGCTTGACCTGGACGAGGACGAAGAGGAGGAGGAAGCACAGCCAGAAGTAGATAGAATCAGGCACGAGGAAGACGATGTCGGCATGTTGGATAGCGTCATTTGAAGAACTGTTCAAATAATAAATAAAGTAAAAAGTTGGAAAATTCAGAAGCCAAATTCAAGAACAGCGCTACACTAGCGCACCGTGGTAATCATAATACTTCTGATCGCAAACCAGATGGTGGAATACTATTATGCATCGGCAGATAGCGCAAGGCGTAACTAATACACTGACTTCAGCGGTGAGGCGGCGCGAAAACTCGACAGGCTAGTTAACAGTAACCGCCAGGACCCTTGCCCCCTGACGATGATTTGCTTATGTCTGCCTTTTCGCGCTGATCTTTTGATGCCCCTTTGGCTTCATTGTTCTGTCCTGGTGATTTGCTGCCCTCCTTTGGCGGTTTACTCAGATCTGTGTTTGCTCCACTGAGTTCGAGAGGGCTGTTGCCAGAGCCATCGGTTGAATCGTGTAGCTCCGCTTCTGGCGCATTTTTCTTAGTGGACGCAAAAGCAGTGTCAAGCGCCGATACATCGTCGTCACGGCCAGACATTGTATGCTCTGCCGAATGAGGTTCGAGGCTGTCACGATCTTGGGTGTCTTTATAGGCATAGGCCGAGACAGCGCTGCCATGAAAAAGGCGACCACAGATGATAGGCCTAGCGCGGACAGTGACTCGTCGTAGGGCAACGGACATATTAGCGGCTTCTCGGGCAAGTAGTGTCGTCGAGCGGACAAATGCTGTATTTTTCTTTTTGGGCCGCGATTATCTAGAATCGAGTGCAGGCTGAACTCATGTAATAACGTAACGAGAAGGAGAAGTTATGCATAATGCGCAACAGCCAATTTAGATCTCGTTCTTGTAGTGCTCTAAGCCCGTGAGTGAGGATGCTGAGTCATGGGTCTCAGCATGACGGAATGATGATAGCTACGAAGTACGGTAATAACTGCGGACTGTAGGTGTAATAATGACCGTTGTAACGGATTAGGATGAGGTGTAGTCGTTGGCCCGGTGTATATCATAGTACCCTCCAATGCCAGTAGCCGTACAACAGAGCTTCGTCCGAGTTTAGATTTCGAACCACGGCAGCAGAACTCATTGTTAGTGCCAACCTGTTTTGGGGGAACTTGCACCAAAAAAAAGAAGAAAAAAACACCATCCCAACGGTCGCTAACGTAGGACCATGTGTCCAGCTTCAGCTTCATTTACGCCGTCCTTTAAATGACATCGGGATATACAGGCTTGACTGGCTCGGAAGTCCAAATGCGCTATTGATGCCATGGGACTTCGATGGAAGCTGTTGGTGAGACTTGGTGAGATCCGGGACAGTGGTTGTGCTGCACTGAGTAATAGTGCCTACCTACCTAGGCAACTAGGTACCTGGAAGGCTACCTACAGTGGCTTGTGGGCCAGTGCTGGTTGCCCAACCGGCCCCGGGACCCACGTCTTGTCACACAATGCCATGTTTGACGCAAGCAACATTTCATCTTTTAGTCACTTCAAATCAATTCTTCCTTTTTCCATTCGTCAACTTACATGCACAAACGTACAGCTGTGGCAATGTCGCAGAAATTCACGCTCGCTTCCACGGCCAAGCTCAACTCGGGATATGAAATCCCGCTCCTTGGCTTCGGTGTACTTGATCTACATGGTCACGCAAATAAGTAGTTCCTCTGGCTAACTATTCTGTCAGGTCTATCAAATGTACGAACTATAATAGCCTGGCAATAACGGCCTGGCGATAACGGTCAAACACGCAGCTAATTCATGCAGCCCGAAAGAAGAGTGCCCAGCCATCTGCCAAAAAGCTTTAGAAGCAGGCTACCGACATGTGCGCTCTACAATCAACAAAGCTGAGTAGATCTTTTCTTAGGCTAACACTCACAGATCGACTCGGCTTCCCTCTACCGTAATCAGGGCGAGTCTGCTTCTGCCATCCCGGCATCAGGCGTTCCACGCAGCGATGTCTTTTTCACCTCCAAGGTGCCATTTTTCAAGGCCCCCATGGGCTACGACAGCACCCACAAGCTCGTCGACGCCGCTCTCGAGCAGACGCAGCTCAATTACCTGGACCTGATGCTTATCCACTGCCCCTACGGCGGGCCCGAGGCTCGCAAAGGTGCATGGCGCGCACTTGTCGAGTGCGTCGAGGCCGGCAAGGTACGCTCCATCGGTGTCTCCAACTACGGCGTGCACCACCTCGAGGAGCTCGAAGCCTATATCAAAGAGCTCGAGGCCGAGCGCGGCCCCGGCAAGGGCGGTGTACTTTCTGTCGGCCAGTGGGAGCTTCACCCATGGCTGATGCGAAAAGATGTGACGGAATGGTGCAGGAAGCGCGGCGTCGTGCTAGAAGCCTACTGCCCGATTGTCCGCGGTGAGCGCTTTGGTGACCCCAAGCTGAAACAGCTGGCCGCCAAGTATAGCAAGTCGGAGGCGCAAATCTTGTTACGTTGGAGCTTGCAAAAAGGTTTCGTGCCCCTGGTCAAGACAGTCACGCCGAGCCGCGTTTTGGAGAATGCGGACTTGTATAAATTTGAGTTGACAGAGAATGAAGTCAACGATCTCGCAACTGACGAGTATAGCCCGTGTGCGTGGGATCCGTCTGTTGAGACGCTTGATAAATGACGCATTCGAGAGCGGTCTGCATCGCAAGTCAAAATTACAAAATGATCTCAATAAACACCATTATCAGTATTATCGATCTTTTACGAATTAAATTAATTACTCATGAATTTGGAAGCGCAACTTGCACCGAGGTCGTGCGTCATTCGTAGCCCCGCACGTGACTCCGTGCGAGTAACGCGTCAACACACTGGTACAGCTTCACGTTTAGACCAACAACCAGCGACAGTTTCACGTCGAAAAATGTGCCAGCCGGAGTTGCCCAGGTAGCACACGGACGAATAGTACATTCAAAATGACGCGCCAGAATACATTCACCGTCATCCCGCAGGCGCCGCGCTTCGATGCCGACACCGCGGCCCCCGCACGACCGATGACCTCCAAGCAAGTGCGCAAGGCATACAAGGCCGCTACCAAGACTCCAACTATGACGCGCGCCGACCGCGTCAAGTGGGAGCGTGAAGAACAGGAGCGCATTAAAAAGGAGTTTGAGAAGGAGAAAGCAGCGTCGAAAGCGCGCGCGGCCCGAGAAAAGAAAAAGGAAAAGGAAATACAGCAACGCGAGGAGAAGCGTCGCAATGGCTTGCCGCTGGTGAATGTGCGTCCAAGCCAGGATACAATTGCGAGATTTGTGAGGGGAAACAGCTCGAAGAAGAAGCGGGACGCCGAGGGGGTGGTGGTCACGGCTGCAGAAGAGGTCCTGGTGGACGAGCCCGAAGAACAACGAGGCGCAGGTGCGGCGGCGGTGGGCGCGAGTGCGATTGCACTGGGCTCTGTAATGGAAGCAGAAGAGTACTTGGACGAGAATACGATTCCGGAAGATATCACCAGCGACAGACCGCCACTACCGAACATAGACAACAAGGCAGCGCTGCCGAACATAGACAACAAAACAACCGAACACAGTGTAGGCGCAGACAACGCCCAAATACTGCTGAATAACGAGAAATTGGACGAAACGAACACACAAGAAGGCCTGGATGTAGCTCCTGAGGATTATGATGTTGATTTGAGTCTCGAGGAACCAATTGATGAGGCCTCATTCGACGTGGCGTTGGATACAGTTGCCCAGGCTGAGCTGCCAAAGATCTCTAGTGCAGGCCCCCCCGCCGATGATGTCAAAGATCAATCCGAGCAGTCACAGACTGAAAATACCAACTATATGCCATCACAGGATCTGCTCGATGAAGAAATCAATACGGACATGTTGGAAGAACTCGACGAGCTGCTCAGCGGGGGCAAGACACCCGCCAAGTTGCAACCAGTCAGGTTACCTTCTTCGGGCAAATATGCAACGAGGACTACCCCAATAAGGAACATATCGCACAGAGAGCCCCGAATCATACCGGAACATGAGTCGACGAGCCCACGGCAGGAGCAGACGATATCTCCATCACAGCGCCAGGTCCAGATCCAACTATCACCAGGGCGACCACGGCAGACGCCGCCACTAGGGACACAGGCTATTCTTGTTAACTGCGATGACTTCTTCCCTACGTCGTCCCAGCAGCTTCGTGAGCTCGACGACGAGCAGGAGCCTAGCCATGACAACACTTCGCCACAAAGGCCATCACATAACATACAAGGGTGCATGACGCCTGGTCCAAATATACAGCCACAGAATGGCTCAAGACAGCCAACAGTTTCAAATTCAGATTTGGAAATGGACGGTTTCGAGTCTGAATTTGGCTCCTTTCCTTCCACGGCGCACCTGTCACTGTTAGAATGCTCCGCGACACCACTCCAACCACCGCGGCATCCACCACAAATACATGCAAACACGTCGAGCCACCGGGCAGAGCCAGTAGCACCACATCCTCCACAGTCACAACCCTCTCGCTTCTTTACATCATCCGGCTCTCGGGAGCAGCTCTCCCTCGCGCTGCAACGCAGCCGCCGGTCGGCCGCCCTCGAGCAGATCCAGGAAAAGGAGCGCCAGCGGCAGGAAGCAGGCCTCGTGATGCGGCAGAGCAAGTACGACGAGGCACGCCGGTCAGCGTCCCCGACCAAACAGAGCAACGCCCCGGAGCAGGGCAATACCACAGACAAGGAGAACGTGCCGCCGCCAGAGATGCGATGCTCTCAGGAGACAGAGTACGGAGGTGAGTGGGTGGAGGACGCAGCCTGGGATCTGGCGCTGTGTTGAGGACTGCCGAGGACGAAGTAATATACACATATAGATACCCACGATTCACGTCTCATGACTCGCAATAGGACTCGAATACTATTGATTACAAATCAACTCTTGTTGAATTCGCTAATTTGATGCTAAAGTGGGAGAAAGCAGAAGGCGCTTTTATCATCATGGTCGCCTGAGTGAGTCCGCTACGCCCTAAACGCCTGTCATAATCCGTTTCCGCATTCCATGCTTATGCCTTTGTCTCACCTATACAGTTAGAAGGAAGTAGGAAAGGTACCATTTACCAAACAAAAAACTCCGATTAGTCCAGTAGGAAAATCATGTCATCATCGTCGTTGAGAAGAATCAAGTGGGCACGCGTCGGCTACAAAAAGATTCCCACCCACTCCGTCTTATTCGCCACCTTGGAGTCGCAGCCTTCCACCGCGCAGCGCAAATCGTGCGGTGCTTGCTGCGGCAGCTTCCCTGGCGGACCGGCGAAGCCCACGCCGTCGGGGTTGGCCTTCGTCGGTCGGCGATTTTCAAAGCATTCCGCGCAGTAGACCTATATAGTTAGCTACCATGAACATTTGGTAGAAGATGGACGAAGACACTCACATGTCCGCACTTCTTGACGGCCCAAAAGTGATGGTCGCCCGCGGCACGCTTGCGCTTCTTAGCCCCAGTGGCTGTGGTCTGCACCGCGGCGCCTCCAGCAGGATCGTAGGCGAGCTCCTCGTTACAGGACGGGCAGACGGCAACGCGCTCGTCCGTATCCGCGCTAGGCTCGACCACCGTGTCCCTTGTGAAGCCCGATGTGGTCGGGGGTAGCGGCGGCATTTCCCGCGGAGGACTAGGCTGTCGCGGGTGTCTTTGAGCATACAGGCGCGCAGGCAGTCCTGCGGGCAGCGGCAGAGACGGCTGGGTCTGACTGGTGAGGAAGTCGGCGCTGAGAATATCAGCAAGTGTACGGCCGAAACCCCTGGCAAAGGACGATGCGAATCCATAACGGATGGCGTGTCGCGGGTTCAGAAACTCAAAGTCCACAAGGTGGTCATTGCCACCGCCGACCGTGCTGCTGTCGGGATGCGGCGGTATGATGGGACGCTGGTGGTTGCGGTTGCTGCGACGGGGCGGCTCGTTGTTGGAGTTTGTGTGATGGCCGTTCGTGGTATCGTCGTCGCCGGTGAGATCGATGAAGCTGGGTTCCGACGCGAGCATGATGCTTTCGCTGCGGGAGAGACGCGGTGGCGTGAGACGCTGCGAATTTGTGCGGCGAGGATGGCGGTGCGTGCGAATCGGTGGGAGCCGTGCCGCCGGTGTCTCCCCAGTCGCATTACTGGTCCGCGGAGCTGCTCGCACCTCGACCGGCGAGTCGGGCTCCTCTGTGAGATCAATAACGGCTTCCTGGGGAGGCGGGCGCGATCCTGCATGCTGTCCTCTATGCATAGCGCCTGTCGAGGACGGTCGACTGCCACCAGGCTGTGGAAGAATGGGGGGTGGCGGAGGGACGGCGCTGGCAGGCCTGCTGGGTCGCGCCGAGACAATCTCGACCAGGTCGTCGTCGTCGTCGCTCAGCGCCTCGAAGCCGCTATGCTCGGGCGTCGTCATGATCTCATGCAGAAGCGTCACAATGTCGTCGCGAGGGCCGCCGTGGGTTCTGCGAGGGCGTCGGCGGATGGGCGGCGAGTCGGGCGGCTGTGGGAGGCGTAGCCGTGGGTTGTACCCGAGGGCGTAGGAGGAGAGGTGAAAGTCGGACGTTACCGCGTCTAACGGGAAGCCTCTGCCAGGCATCGGCTGCGGCGGGAATTTAATAGTGAAGCCTGAGAAGGGTGTGGCAACACAGCAAAGGGCTGTGAAGGGATCGGGCGTTAACTCCGTTCGTTACACGCTGTGGTGATTGGCCATGCCTAGCGCTCAGAGGCAAGTGATCGCTGGGAGCCGGGCGATGTTGGAGCGGGCTTGACGGCGTGTAGAAGCGCTTTCTTTGGTTTGGAGAGACGTAAGACGCAGAGTTTTGGGCTGGTGAGAGTTGGAGAGGTCGACCTCTGGTGTGTGGCGAGGGACGAGTTGGTGATGTTAGGTCTCGACGGTGGGGGCGAGGCTGTTTGTGGGCCACAGGCGCGCCTAGATCTTGCAGCACAGGCAGCAAGTGGCAAGTGAGGCAGCGCTGGCGCGAGAGCCTATGAGAAGGAGTTCCAGCAAAGATTTTCCCACATAGGATATTCGCAGAACAGAGAAGAGACAAATCCCACTGCCTGTATAATTCAAAACTCAATTTTTGTCTCTTTAATTATGGTGTCGTCGTGGTGCGAGCGCATGTCTTCCCGCGCGAAGACTTATATTAGTTAGTGTAGACTGGTTCGTAAAGCACATCAGCCAGATAGTCTGGTTTAATGACACATTTTCACTCTTGAATAATCCCAGGTTTCCAAAGCCAAAAATCAATGTGCTCACTCGGTCACAAATCGAATTTGATAAAATACATATAGCAACAGTATCCAGTTGATTCATATCTGTGCCACTCCTTTTGAAATGCCGTCTTACGGCTAGAAAACAGTACTAGTCCCTGATCATACTCCCGGAATCCGATGCAGACAGAACCACCTCGCCTCCCCTTATGCCTTGATGCCGACGACGCTGATGACGCCGTCTCCGTTGACGGCCACCAGAGTCTTGCCCGACTCGCCCCATCGCACAGCGACAGCACCCGTGGCATTGCGGAACGGCTCCGCCCACTTCTTGCCACCCTTGGCGTACTGCTGGATGGTGAGGCCCGAGGGACCAGCCGTGGCCAGATACTGGCCAGTGTAGTCCCACGCAAGCGACTGAACGGCGCCGCCAGTCTCGAGAACCTTGGCCGTGGCGGCATCGCCTTCTTTGCGAAGGTCAAATATCGTGACCGAGTTCTGGCCCTTGGCAGTAGCTGCTAGCCAAAAGCCGTTTTCGGAGAATGTGAGGGCTTGGATGGGGGCTCCTAACTTGAAAACGGCAGCCTGCTCGAGAGTCTTGGTCATATATAATTTCACGTCGCCCGTGACAGTACCAGCAGCAACAAGATGTCCGTCAGGATGGAAAGACACAGTGGTGAGTGCTGCTTATGTTAGCTCAGCCAGATCAGATATTCAAATGCGACTGTGGACTTACAGGCGTCAACAAATGTGCGGCTCACGCGCTTCAGGTTGGAGGTCAAGTCGTATAGAACAAGGCTCTTATCGGTGCCAACAGAGGCAACAATATCGCCACTCGGATGAATGCTCAGACCAGTTGTAGGGCCTGAGTGCTCGGAAGCTGCAGCAACCTGGTTGCCGCCCTCAAATACCTTGAGGCCGCCATTGCCGGTGCCGTAAATCAGCTTGGAGCCAGTCCATAGCGTGCTGGTGGCAGGCTCGCCAACAGCAATCTCTCGCTCCAGGGAGTCGGCCGCCACAGCGTAGATAGCTCCCTGGCCTTGCAGGCCACCAACAGCAGCGTATGCACCCTCCGTATCCAAGCAGGTTGTCTGCGCGACTGGCAGCGCGTTCGTAGCTGTGACCTCGAAAGCGGCAATTTCGTGAGGGGTGACCCAGTCCTTGGGAACAGGGCGCTTCTTGCGACCCTTGGAAAGCCTGACCTTAATGTTAGTCTCGTTGCGCTGAACTGCATTTCCGTGACATACTCTTGGTGAACCTCGTCTACGCGAGCCGCCAAGGCGTCTGGCAGACCTTCTGTGTCAACAACCATCTCATCGGAATTGGCACCGGCTCCAGAAACAGTGATCCTGCTCAGGGTATCTCTGGCCTCGTTTCTCTCCTTTGTCAGACGGGCAATGACGCGAACGGCAGCATCGTGCTGGTAGAGAGAGGTGGCTAGCTCCTCCCTTGTGCGAGCAAGCTGCTCGCGCAGGTTATATGTTTCTAAAGCGAGGCTATCCCATTCATTCTGAAAGGTAGCGAGTAGCGCAGGTATCGAAGTCAGCGTAGGCGGACGCGGGCGGGCGATGCGGGAGGAGTTGATGGAGAGGAGGTCGTCGGCCGTGAGGGCCTCGCCGGTGCTGGGCTCGGTGCCGTGCTCGTTGATGTATTGCTCAATGAGTCGCTTCTCGTAAATGACGCCTACAATAGAATTGTTAGTCATCGGGACAGCCGCAGAAGCCGTCAGCAAGCAGTGCGATGCGACGAACCTGACTTTCTGGACGCGACTGGCTCTTGAGGAGCTTCTCCAGAAACTGCAAGCATTGTTAGGTGGGACGGTCTCGGTAATGGTTAATGTGTAAAGTGTGACTGACTTCCACAGAGCATTGTGATTGATGCTGAAAGCTCCGACGGCTTTCAATGGCGATGTGTAGAAAAAGGCAGCGCTGTCGCCTGATGAAGCTGGTGTAGTCGCAAACATGGATTTGTCCCAGTGAGATTTTCTGCCTAGCGCGGACTGACCAACCACAGCACAGCGTCGGGATATTTGTGGGGCTATACATTCCCAGCTGTGCGGCTACTACATCGCCAAGCTTCAGGTACAGCGGTTGAGTGGTTACAGAGCATGACGATGTAGCAGGAACCTACAGCTTGTCAAATCAATTTCGATACTAGGACTTCGATTCTTGAGCAGTGCTCCAGCCTGGGAGACAAGTACATTGGGCCGTTTCTCGGTTGCCACGTCGTATCAAACACAAAGCCAACCGCAGACATCGCCAACCACAAATTAGCATTTTCATCCTGATTACTTTCTCTCCAGCGCGACCCGAATTCCTTCCTGAATTGTCGTGCGAGATTATGCTATTTAATTGGCGCGCCCGGCTTTTTGAACTTGGCATGCTGAATCGGCTCCGCGCTCCGCCCATCGGAGACCGCCGACGGAACCGCGGCGCCACCCTGTACTAAAAGACAAGTCTTGACGATGCCGTAGCAGCACAAGCAGATCGATTGTTGCTTCTTCAACATTAAAAATGACTTCTGCCAGCCTGCCAAATATCTCTGACCTAGGGAATCTTTCCGATGCTAGCAAGTCTGCGGTATTGGACCTTCTGTTTGAACCTAGTGCAGAAATCCACAAGACGCTGATCCCAGTGATCAAGTCTCGTGGGTTCGCGTCCTATAATGAATTGATTGAAGCTTGTCGCGAGGCTTTTCTCGCACTCGCCCTAAAGTCCACAGCAGCCAGCCCGGATCAACGGCTACTCTCGATCCTGGGCTCTCACCCTCGCCTCGGAGCGAAAAAGGTGGAATCCGAGCAGTCGGCCGCAGAGCAAGCCAAACTGGGCGGCGAGAGTGAAATTCTAGCAAGACTCAACCGCGAATACGAGGAAAGATTTCCTGGCCTACGCTATGTAGCCTTCGTCAACGGGCGCGGCAGACCAGAAATTATGGAGGACATGAAAGCGCGTATGGACAGGGGCGACTTTGACAAGGAAGTCGATGCTGCACTGCAGGTATGCTATTACAATTCTTTGCAAGCAATTCCAGTATAACTAATCAGTGGACCATCCACAGGCCATGTGTGATATTGCGAAGGACAGAGCTTCGAAGCTGCCTGTCCAAGCGGCTGGCCAGGCAGGGGCAATTTGTAGCTGCTCTACGCGGGGGACATTACCGACATGGAAATGCTAGTGGCCATGATATGTACAACTCTTATATAATTAAATAGAGCATAAAACAATGGCAAATAAGGAGAGATTGGGAATGCTGGGTCTTTCTAGATAAGCTCGCAAGTTTTATACATTCGTCTGCCGCGGAAATGCCAACGCGACCGCGCTGTGGGGAGCCACTGGATTCCGTGCTATCGTTCTAGGTACTTAGCTGCCCCGTGGATGCTACCTAGATTGCCGAGGCACCCAACCTTTTGGCTTGTACAACCGCCTCGCAGCACACCTCTACCTAGGACTTGCAGGCATGCGACGTTGAGCAGATTGATAACGACTAGACGGATATTCTACGCTTTTCGGACAACTGGTTGAGCAGCCAATTGGGCCTACCGCTCTTGCCTTAGCCGTCACGTCATGGCCGACACACAAGGCCGGCTCGGCTATGAGGCCTTCGATCTGTCTAGAGTTCCCGGCTGTACAGTGCAGTACACATCACGATACCCTGCATGGAGGCCAGGCGCTGACCTGCCTCCGGGGGTAGAAGAACAGCCGACCAAGACCAAGACAAAGAAATCAACCACCACAGGCGTCTTTGGTGGCGTTGTATATGCTCAAGCGCCTCTGGCTGCATCGCGAGCCATTGAGGCCGATGAAAAACAGTCGCATGTCACTCAGAAAGGATACATGGGGATACATGTAAGGAATAGCGCAACTGAAAGTCGCGGGATACTAACACAACCAGTCTATACAAGGTGTGTTTACTGTTGCTGGCCATTCTGATCGTCCCTTTGTACACGAGGTGACGGCCATGCACACTGGCAAGTCCTTTGCGACAAGACTAGTGCAGACGAGACAGCCAAAGAAAGCTTCAGTTGTAGACCCAGCCACGGGAATTTTCAACCCTTCGGACGCAACTGAGGAACTGAACGGGGTCTGCTTCACATGCCTCACTACGTTCAAAAGGTCTATGCCTTCTCCGGACGATATTCAAGAACAACAATCACCACAAGTTCGATTCGCAGAGATTCTGGCGAGGAAGCGACCGGAGGAATGGGAGCGGCCCCGTATTGTTCATATCGACTCGGTCCAAGACCAAGTTTTGCGAAGCGGACAGACCGGACCGGGGACCTTTCCTGTGCTAGAAATGTACAGGGTGGACATGGAGGCGTACAACAAGGGTCAGGCTGTACCGGAACGTCGGGAGCTCATACTTTACCGACCATTAAAACCGATCCCCAGAGATGACCCCAACGGTCACATTGTTTGCCACGCTTTCGAGGCCGATAGAAACGGGCTTACCATGCTTGGCTGCCACCTGGGCTACGGTCACCGATGGGGAAGAGCCGCCAGCTTGAGCTACGCATTCTACGTTCATGTGAATGCGGAAGAAGCTGTCATGGGCGATGGCTGGTGGATTCAAGAAGCGTCTTGGCCGCGAGTGGCTGCTGGTCGCTGCACCATGATATCGAAGACCTGGAGTCCCGAGGGGAGGCACGTGGCGACGGGATATCAAGACGGCATGGTTGTGCCGGAAGATCCGAGTAAGCTGTGAGAGGGAGGTTCCGCGTGTCTATTAATACTAGAGCAACTTTCGATAGATCATTAGACCTGCGCACTAAGTTTTTGTTTTTACAGACATGTGCGTCTAACTTGTTATTATGTATCTTGTGCGTCACTTATTAGTGGTGGCGCGAACAGGATGGCTGGCTTCGGGTGGAGAGGGAAAGCTCGCGGTACGCACCGTGGCACCGGACCACGGCACATCAAGTGCAGCGATCTCAAAAGAAACGGCGAGTAATCGAGGCAAAGCCGGGTGAAACATCGAATTCACAAGCCACAGGAGAGATACAATGATAGTTCGTTGTCCTGCGCCAAGCCAGGTTGTGGAAATCAGCACGCGTATTATGTCATGATGATGGTCAAGACTCTTCAGGGTCATCTACCGAAACAGCCTAGGTCGCGATTCGAGCCGAGTGGTTGCCAGGCACAACCTAAGTGACCTAGAATGGCAAAGTCAATCCGAAAGGCACATTAATTCACAGACTTGCGTCGTGGGCTCGGATCCAACCAGCCTCGAACGCGAGGTTGCAAGGACCCTGGGAGTCAGTACGCGTAACAGACAGCGAGCGGAGGGCATTTTTTTGGTCTGGCCTGCGACCTTTTTTTAACCTTGTAAAACGAGTTACGACGACTGTGGGGGAAATCCGACCGTGGGAATGCGAGCACGAACTTCAGCCACCAGTTATCCGTAGACGATGGCCTTTTCCTCCCTCCCCCTCGGTGTATCCAAGGCGGGCAGTCTTTCACAAGTGCGTGCGGACGCTCTATTATCAACAGCTCCATCGGCTCTAGGTCGAGGAACAAGACATGTCTAGCGGGAAGAGAGGACAGCTCGTAGGGCAGAAGAGGGGAAGAGACTGAAATGGATGGGCGGGCCAGGATTGTATTCTTTCGGTCTTAGCGTGCACGCGCGGCGAGATACAAGGCTCTGTAGATAGGTGTAGCCTGTAAGCAAGCCACATGCAAATGCAGTCACATACGCACGACGGATCACTGATGGGGTGACACTCGCCGAGGCTTTGGCAACAGCCTTTTCTCGTTCTGGTTGCCGTCCTCTGCTGGAGTGTTGTGTCGATACAGTAACCTGCCTCCGTGCGGTAATAGCTTCTTGGCGCTCGCACGAGGCTCCGGTCAAGGTGTACCTAGAGAGAGGTACTAGTAAGGTAGCCAGGTAGCCAAGTGCCAGTCACCAGCCAACCAGCCTGAGGGGCGCATACACATACCTACCTACCTTTCCAACCGGGCGCGGGCGAGACCGTGGCGCGCCAGCAATAGCTATCCCTTTTCTCCCGGTGGCTGAAAGTTCCTTGCTGGTGTCCTGGCCCGTAACTAGCTGCTAATGACACGATGTGAGCGAAACCGAGAGGCAGCAAGAGACGGCCGCCCGGCCAAGCCCTGAAGGTAGCATCGCGCCGCTGTTATGGACCCGTCTGGATGGAGCAACGACGGGTTAGGCTTACTTTTGAAGTTTCGGATGGCGGCCTGGGGCCGGGCTTGGAGCATGGCGAACCCCCGGCCCCGGAGAAAAAGTGAGAAAAGAAGGACACGAAAAAGAAAAGGTCGTGAGTAAGCCATCGGCCATGAACGGGGAAAGAACCAGGTGCTACTGGTAGACGAGCCAGAAACCGGGCGTCGGCTGGGGTCTAAACTGGGCCTTGTATATGATTGAATGCCAAGTACGGAGTAGCAAATCAATGGTTGTCCAATGACATGTAACATTACGCAGAAACAGGGACTGTTATGTTAATACCTTGTACTGGTAGAAGTAGCACCGATGGCTGGCATGGTCATGGTGACAACATTGGACAGGTCTCGTTTAGCAGGTACCTGCCAGCGCGCCCAAAATAGCGTGGGCTGGATGGTGCCCCTCCATCAGCGGCGTCGTGTGTAGTCGGCCATTTTGCCCTGTAACTTAGTTAGTTGACAATCGGCCAGCTGCCAGTCATATCATCGACGCGCTTCCCTGTTTGCAACTTCTTTTCTCTGGCATCACCCTATTCGCCACGTGCACATCTCTATATTCAGCATTCTTTTCTTCTTCGCGATCTAGGCACTCGTCGCTGTATTCTCACGAACCTCCATTGACCCAGCCTTTTCACCAATTCCGTCCTCAGCCAGGGCTTTTAACTTCACCGGCTTTCCCCAGCAGCAACTCTATCCGGCCTGCGTCGCACCGTTTGTCCGGCACCGTCATCGATGCAAAACCAAAGCCAATTATTCTACATGTCCTGCCCTACGTCGTTTTCGCACTTCGCCTGCTCCTCGCTTTCCATTTCTAGCTTCATCCGCTGAAAGACTCCGAACCTGGACGACTCCCCCGGCACCCAAACTCCGCCCTTGTCCAGCCTTCGTTTTCCTCTTGCGGATCTCACGGCTACGGAGACTAGCAGACCTCCGAACTGAAAATCAACTAGATTAGCTGGAGGCTTACCACAGCGCCGTGACAGCCCAGGTCATCCCGACGATATTTTTTTTTTTGCCTTCTCATCTTTACGTGTCTTACAGACGTCCCGGCCCAGCAATTTACGCTCCATCACTGTTTCGCCGTTTTACAACGGTTTTGCTACTGGCGTTCCCGAGTCTACCGAACACTTGTCCGGGAATAGTTGAACCACTACCAAATCTCGAAATTTCACCTTTGCCCTTCAGCAGCACGTATTTTCGCTGCCGCGCGCCTTCCTCAACGACGGCCAGTCGCAGTCTTTTTTGCGCCTGCGGACTGCTATTTTTGGGGACTGGCTGAGCGCGACACCACTATTCCCACTCTCCGCCGCCTGCTTCTCCCGTCCCGTTACGTGATGCCAGCAAATTGAGCTTGCGCTCGCGCCACGACTCCTTTCGCCGGAATCACACATTGCTCTGCCCTTTGCTAGCATGGAAACATGACCACCGACGTTTCTTCGCCTACGCTAGCTGGCGATCTGCACTCGGCCAGGGACCACGATCGACACGCGCGACCTGCCGCCAAATCGCCGTCAGGTCAGTCCCACGACCAACAACGGCAGCCCCCCAAGTATATGCTAACGGAACCTTAGTGGATGAGAATGGCTCCGAGTCCCTTAGTCCAATTGTCAGTCGACGCCCAACCTCCAAGCATTCTCGCAGCACCGGCCCGCCCGTCAGCAAAGATAACCAGTCGAACAAAAATACATTAAAACCCAGCACGTCAAACCAAGGGCACAACTCTGGATTAGATCCCCTCAGCACAGTCCGTATTATACCGCTGCACTACGAATTGAGCCCTGCTGACTCCTATAGCAAATATACCTTCGGACAAATAGCAATACCGAGCCCACCATTGCGCAACGCCTGCTCAGCGCCGGCAGACCCGACAGCCCGACCCCCGACAGCATTGGTCGCCCCAGCCACGACTCGAATCCCAGTGCGCGCCCTGATAGCATCAAGGACCGAAAAAAAGGTACTTCCTTTCTCAGTCGCCTATCTATTCGCGGACCTTTCAAGAAGGATGACGATATCGATTCCGACTCTGAATTCGGCGACCACGGCCGCACTGATGGAAGTAATGCCCGGGCTCTTACCACAGTCATGGGCGCGGGAGGTGGCTATCTCCCGCTGCACAAGGAACCGCCCCGATATATTCGGGTCAAGGCGCACAACAAAAAGTCTCGCAGCTTCAACCACCTGTTTCTCGCTCAGGAGCTTTCTAGCACTAAGAAAGACGATGGGCACTCGAAACATGCGCCTGCCACAGTCGTTGGCAGCAAAATTCTCAAAGGAGGCGATGCCATATGGGCGGCTGAATTCAGTCTCGACGGTCGCTACCTCGCAGTTGCGGGCATGGACCATATCGTCCGCGTTTACGCCGTACTATCGACACCCGAGGAGCGAAAAGCCTATGAAGCTGAGCAGGAACAAGAAGACGAGAAGGAGAGCCGTTCCAAGAGGGAGCGACTGAGTGCGCCCGTCTTCCGCAGCAAGCCTATCCGCGAATTTGAGGGCCATTGTGGAGAAGTACTCGCGTTGAGCTGGAGTAAGAATAACTTTCTGCTGTCTTCCTCTATGGACAAGACAGTGCAGCTATGGCATCTCAGCCGGCAAGAAAGTCTCTGCACCTTCAAGCACGATGATCTCGTCACTTCTATTAGATTTCATCCAACCGATGACCGCTTCTTCCTGGCTGGATCCTTGGATGAGCAGCTGCGGCTCTGGAGCATCCCTGACAAGTCTGTCGCCTTCGCTGCGCCGACGGGTGAATTTATCACGGCCGTGGCCTTTACTCCAAACGGCAAAACGGCCATCTGTGGTCTTCTAAGCGGCGTCTGCATCTTTTACGAGACGGAGGGTCTCAAGAATCCCTGGCAGATTCATGTTCGCTCATCGCGCGGCAAAAATGCCAAGGGCAGTAAGATTACCGGCATTCGCACCAAGGCGACCTCTGTACACGGCACCCGCCAAGCAGATGTCAAGGTTCTCATTAGCTCCAACGACTCGCGTGTACGCATCTATAGCTTGAAGACGCGGATGCTGGAAGCCAAGTTCAAAGGGCACGAGAATTCGTCCAGCCAGATTCACGCCCGATTTAGCGATGACGGTCGCTTTGTCACCTCGGGCAGCGAAGATCGCAAAGCGTATATATGGGACATCTCGCACCCTGAGCTGGAAGTCCGCGACAAGCAGCCTTATGAGTGCTTTGATGCGCATCCCGAAGTGGTAACAGCCGCTCTCATGGCTCCCATCGCGACAAAGCAGCTCTTAGGCGCCTCGGGTGACCCAATTTATGATTTGTGCAACCCGCCGCCGGTGACGCTGATGAGCTTGAGCGAGGCCACGATAAGTCAGAGCGCTCTCTCCGAGGCTACGCACTCGGATGCGCCGGCGAGCGTCAAGAAGCAAAACGAGAGTCCCGCTTACATCGAGCGCTCCAAGCACAAGGATGGCAACATTGTTATTACTACAGATCGGAAAGGCATCATCAAGGTCTTTAGGCAAGACTGTGCGGCCGTGAAGCGGCACCAAAGCCTGTGGGAGACAGGATCCAAGTTTTCCGGAAAGGTGGCCGGCGTTGGTCGCAGCTCAAGCTTGGCAACGAGAACAAGCGGTGGCAGCCGTGCTCACTCTCGACGTGGATCTCTGAGCACGAGTGGCAATTTGATGCCAAATCAGATTTCCTCTGACAGAATTATGAGTTGGCGACAGGACATTGAAGGCGGACGAAACTCGGTTGGAACGCCGGCAACAAGAAGTGAAAGATCAGTCTCACCGTCCAAGACCGGCATCCGAACGCCGCTCAATGGTTCAGTCTCCAACCTGGCGTCGGAAGCCCGAAAGCAGCCGTATATCGCCACGACTCCGTCGCGAAAGCTGAGCAACGGCAACATGCAGAGGCGTGGCCGAACAACCTCGAGCAGCCTTGAGCCCCTCAAAGTGGCCGGCAAAGAAACAGACCAGAACATGGGACCTGCTGTTCCTCCGACCCCAAGTTTTAGTCTAATTAGCACCACGGACTCTGATATACAGGAAGAGGGCCGTGACGGCAGCTTTTGGAACCTGAGCCGCTGGCGCGGAGGCCTTTCTGGGCTACGCAACGTGACTAACAGCAACGCCGCAGGCGACAAGCCATACACCGGATCTCGCCGGACGAGCACCTCGACAGAGCGATCAGCACACGGTCACCGTCGCAGCATGGGCGTGCACGATTTGCGGCGGTTGATTGCGAGCGGGGATGAGACCAGCCGACGGCGGTCCATGTTGCCGGCAATGTCTACATCGGCAACAAGCGACGTGGAGTCGGAGGTGCTTTCGCAGACGGTGAGCCACGAGCCGGCGCAGCGGAATGCCGTTGTCGGGAGCAGGCGGCGTCAAGAATCGCCAGGCAAGAAGCGGACTGACTCGGGAGTCGGACAGCTGAGCGAAGCGTCGAGCGAGGTGAGCGACTAGGCTGAGATGCAAGGTGTGGGGATGCTGAAGGCTTGGATATGAAATGCATGTACGCGGGACGTACGACGATCCTGATGAATGTGACAATTGAATGCGCAGCGTATAGCAGAACATCTTACCTCATTTATCTGGAGCAGGTAACATTTACTTTGAAAATTTGCATGCTGCAAAGCGCAGAGCTGGATAGCGAATGAATCAGCCAATCTTGTATATATTGGGACCAAACACGATGCTTGTGATCCGTGCATGGCCTTTTGTATTTCTTTTCGGGGTGCGCAATCCACATGATTCGGCGACTAATGAAGACGTCTGAACGGGGAGTATTTCAATTGTTTTTGAATTTATGGTAAGTAGCTATCCTGCTAGCTGCGACGCGACTCTTTCGTCGAGTCGACTCTTGTTCTCCGCCCCGGGTATAAGATGTTCAGGAATCGCAGTATTTTTTTTCTCAGTAGTCCTTGTTCGGTGTTTAGAACTCTTCGCTCGTCGAGAACTGCATAAATCACCACAAAGAGAGTGTGCCGTTAGAGATGTGCAGCATTTCCATCCGTCGTCGTGGCACTCACAGCATCGCCCGCTTTGGCCTTGGTCGAGAGGTCCTCAAGAGTTTTCTGCAGCGCGGGGGGCTTGGGCGCCGTCAGGTCGCTCGTCTTGTCGCCCTTTTCGAAGAAGAAGAAGGCGGGGATGGAGCGGACGCCAAGCTCAAAGGCCAGGTCGGGCACCTCGTCGGTGTCGAAGCGCGCAAAGGTGTACTTTTCGGGGAGGCTGAGCGAGGTGGCGAACTTGTTGAAAAAGGGCGAGATGGCCTTGCAGGGGCCGCACCAGACGGCGTGGGCCTGCAGAGCGACGTAGGGCGTCTTTTGGACGAGCTCGTCGAACTGGGCCTTGGTCTTGATGTCGATGATGGACATGGTGGTGGTGTTTCTTCCCTTTTCTGGCGTAGGTAGTTGCAAGAGAGCAGTTTTTGGTCGGTGGTGGGGGTGGGAGGGTGGCCGCGTTGGGATGTAATGAAGGGTTGAAGGAGGGAAAAGTGCCGCGAGTGGACGATGGCTGGACGAATATATGTCTCCAGTGCCAATTGAGCTAGCGAGTTTGATAGCTGCCAAGTTTGATCGGTAAGCTAGCTGTTTTGTCATCGACCAGTGCCGCCGCCGCCGCCGCCTGTCCTCCGCCCATCACGCAGGACGAGCCATGACAAAATGCCGTGAGGGCGATGGCGTGCTTTGGCGGGGCACACAGGCTAGTTCGGATCGCCGACGACGCGGCCACGACGGGGCCGACGACGTGAATGATTCCAGCGAAAGAACTCGGATCATCGGCATAGAAGGGATGGGCGGCTCAAAATGGCAATGGAACTGCAGTGTTCGAGGGGATTAATGCCCTGGAATCCCGTCGGTTCGCAGCGACATGAGTGTTGAACATCGCGCGTGGCATTTGCCGATGGTCCGACTGTGGGCTAGGGTGGCTCAACAGGCATGCCAACAAAGAGGCAAGAAGTTATAATACCTATACGTTGTGTTAGTAAATTACTGATGGTGAATGGTATGTAATTTTTCTTTAAAAGAATTATGCCAGAGGCAAGAATAAAAGCGAAAAGAGGATAAAATAAGGAATTCTAAGTCAATAGAGGAGAACAAGAGCGCTACTCTCAAATTTACTGTCCTGTCTAATTGACAAGACCCCGGATTATGCAGAACAGACATGGGTAGGGTACGGGTGGCGAGGCAAGAAAGGCGTAGGTGCTGTTTCCAAGCAAACAAACAACTTGTTGATTTGCATAAGATAACGAAACGATTTCAAGGAACACATTAGAACGACATCGTCCACTAAATTGTTACCCATAGCTAAGGGGAACTTGCTCCTTTATTCGAGCCGCGCCGGTGTATTGATTCGCCCGCGTGCTGGCTTGAGGTAGCCTTTACACACTTTGAAACTTTGCATTATCATCAAACTCGGCAGTTTCATCTCTCACGCGCTGCTTCAATTGCTCTAGGCTATAATATGGCGCAAGCAAAGGCTCATGGCTTCGCAGCCGACCATGGTCTTAGTGCGGAGCCAAAAAAATCACTTAGAGATGCGAACGAAGTCGAGGACTAGCGACTGAGCCGGCCGCCACGCCACGCCACGCCACGCCTAAAAATAATAATAAAAATAATAAAATAAAACGGCTTGCCTCATAAGTTGAGCAAATACTCAAATTGAACTATCAACTCTAGTAGAAACGAAGGGGCAATTTCGTACAGAGGTTAGCTGCAGCTGCCGACCGGGGGACAGGTGCCGGATGAGGCGTTGTCAACATCAGGGCCAGGGTCCGGGAACTCAAGATCGCAATTCTCAGCTGTACCACATCCATCATTCACATTAGCCACAAAAATAGCCGGGCGGCTTCCAAAGGGGTCTCCAGCACCTCGCCTGGAAGTCGAGCCTCCACTTCCAGCGCCAATGGTAACGTGCGCGCAGTTCATGTACATCTCGCGATTGCCGATCTTGTTGAACCACGACCAGGCAAAGAGCGCATCACCCGCAGGGGTATCGTTAGGCAGCGTAAAGCTCCAATTGGACATCAGAGGACAGCTGCCAATGTAGGAATGGATCACGGTCCATGACGCGCCGTGGTCATAGGAGAGCGATGCCTGGCAACTGCCACCTCCGTGAGTAGCGCCACCAACAATGGTCATGTTGTAAGTCTGGCCGGCCTTCCAGGTGACCACGGATGCACCCTGCGGTGTGCCCAACAGAGACTGGTATCCCTTGCAGGGGTAGTTGTCGCCATTGGCGTCGAGAGGGCTGTTCATGTTGTAGTCGATGTCGGTAGTGTAGGGGTTGTACTTGGATCGAAACGGCGGGGGCCAGCTCATTTGCATGTGAGCAGAGCTGAGGGTGCCCATAAAAGTGGCTGTTGTCGCGAAAAGTGCCACCTTCATTTTTGGAAATTCTTTCTTTGTTGCGTTGAAGTATATGTGAATAGTAGTGGCTCACTTGTCAGGCTGCGAATCTGGGGAGCCAACATGCCGCCAACCAGGCCCTTATATACTTCAGATCGCCCACTGCACTGTGCGCGAAGCTCTTTGAGCAGTCTGAGTTCTTGCCATTAGAATTTCCCATTGGGCGTGGAATATATTAAAGTCACGTCGCTATGTTGATAAGAGCGATGTTATCCGGAAGAGGAAGCTGTCAAGGTAACGTATCATCAAGAGCACTCTAGCTTAGCGCCGACATCATTCGTGTACACAGTCACACGACTCCAGCTGTGCCGGGAAATCGGCATTTGTTTTATTAATAATAAATGAAAGCCAACTTGGCAATCATTCTATTGTGACGCTACGACGGGACATGGACGCTATTTGTGCTTTACTCTGTAACTCTAGTCTCTGGAGTGATCTTTTCCTAGGTTGCCTCGCATCAAGATGTCTCGGAAACTAAAAAGTTGTTTCGCCGGCGCTTAAATGGTTTTATCAATGAAGTGCACGAGAGGAAACGTTCTATCGAACAGATATCAAATCAGAACTTCGGCTGGTAATACGTCGCCGGCTCCTCCAACCCTACCCTCGTCAGCATCTCCGACCCGTCCATGTAATCACCAGCCATGAAATCCCACATAATCGGCTCTCCACCCTCCACCGTTTCACTCTCAAACAAGAAAAAGGTATTAAAAATGCCTTATACATCATCTCCTGGCTCTGAACGCATGCAAAATGCAGGGAACGATAGCAGCGCCTCCTGCTGGTCGTCGGAAAGGTCATCGTCACTGGGCTCGATAGGGCCACTCGTGTACGATGGCGCATTATACAGACCGGAAAGGGTCGCACCCGCAATGAGAATACGGCAAATGGCCAGATAGATGTGTTCACTGCATTCGATCATGTACTCGAGAGGCTCTACGTCGATGCCGATGACAAAGGCACAGCAGTCGCCGTGCCGCACGATCTTGTCGCACATCTGGGTCTCAACGAGGTGCTGCGCCCAGACGTCGTTAAATTCTGCGAGACAGGGTCTTTTGTGGCTGCTTCTGAATCGAAAAACTTCAATTACAGACGGAAGCACCTCTTTGCGCATTTCATGCTCCAAGACAAACTGCGCTGCACGAAGCTAAAATACGTCAGGGCTGGCATTCAACATCGCAAGACACAGACTGAAGAAAAAAAACAAAGGAGGCTGTCGCAACTTACAGAAACAAGTGACTCTTCCGCGGCTGGGATGTGTCTCCTCCATAGCGACCACAAGACGACCGCTCCTTGGACTTGCATAGCGCGTAGAGCGGTTTGCTGGAAGATAGCATTGGCGATGCCGCAGGCATCTCTGGGCGAAGCTGAATATATGTTTGGAAAACGAACTTTGCACTGAAAGGAAGAGCTGTAGGAAGATGATCTGCATTCATGTAACCGGTCGGCGAGGTTCATCGCTTGGCATCATGGTGAGCTTACATTGTACGACAGCAGCATCACTGCACTCCAGACGGCCTTGTCACCAGTGCCACCAACACGGCTGATATTGGTGGTCAACATTTATCAACACACTTGAGAGCTTTTCGTAATTTACACACTGTATTTTTCGTCAGCTCAAACATTGTCTTTTGCTCTCATATGCTGCGTCGTCTTTCTATCTTGCTGCAATTCAGCACGGCTTGTCCTGCACCGAACGAAATGATACCAGTGTTTCGCTCCACTGCAATCATTATAACGTGGCCTGCACACTTGTGATGAAAATTGCGTGAATCCATGTGCGTTCACAGCCTGTCTCTGTAGTGTTATTGTAAAGTTCCGCCGTGTTTACCAAAACCCAGATTGTCGCTCCGGCGATGTTGTCGACGGACGTGGGGAGGGAGAAGTTCGATATTCGTTGCTCGCGCGTCGTCGCCGACGGGCCACGAGCCATTCACGCACCTCATGTGCCCATGGAGTCAGCCTCATACCCAAAGAACGCATGCGAAGCTTCTCGGGACGCCTTTCAATAGAGCCAGATGGCCCCGAGGGTGTAGTAGACTCAACCCGGGGCAAGGTAGTGTCTGGGCTGGCACGAAACGGCCACCAGGCCAGAAGCCTTGCGCGCCAGTGTGAAGCCCTCACGTGTATCCAGTAAACTGCGCGTGACCAGGCGAGTTTACGAAGAAAAACCTGCCAGTAGTCTCCAAGCTTTGGCATCCAGTTAAAGAGGCCCAGTGCTGAGCGGTCGTCGCCCAGATTTTGCTCACCACCCGCGGCATCCGAAGCATCTCGGGCTTCCTTAAAAGAGCGATAGACACCATTTAGGCGCTCCCAAGTGTGCTTAACGAGCGCGTTCGCATTGTCCGAGTAAAAGGCGTAGACGGCCAATGTCACTGAAATCAATGACGACGCACCGACTATGCGGTCTCAAATCAATTGAAGAATCTTGTGCATAGAGGGAGTTGACTTACACATGATGCCAAATGCCCAAGGCGGAGTCTTGAGGAACGTGTCAATTTGTACTGCGAACAGCGAGGTAAAGTATGACATGGGTAGCTACAACAAGAGTCAGTAGTTTTGGCTGAGAAAGCAAAGCAATGCCAGGAATGGGAATAAAAGAGGAGCAACGGTGGATAGACGTACAAAAACAATGGTGACGACCGTAAACAGTAAGAGAATCCGCCCTTGGTATACCGCTGCGTCTGTCTGCGCAATAGCGGTTGCATTTTGTTGGAGAGTCAAGGTTCTATTGACCTGTGGACAAACAAATCGTCAATACTTGCATCAGTCTGGCATATCTGAAAGCCAGCTGCTCGACTTACAGATGTTTCGATAACCTCGATATTCTTGTCCATTTCTAGCAGGTCATCGACAACGTCCTTGAACCCGCCAGCTTGAGGTTGGATGCTTGCGAGGACGAGAAATTCTTTTTGAACGGAGCGCTGAGACTCGGCAATAACCCGGAGCATCTTAAGCTCATCACGGATATCCTTGATCTCACGGAACAGTTGGGCAGCCTCAATGCGATCGTTTGGCGACGAGGGGCTGTCACCGCCCTGAGTGGAGGAGCGCCCGCACTCGGCCACTTGTTTGTGTTTGTCAATAAACTTCTGGTAAAGTCTGCCTTCTTTTGCTGCCTGTTGAACAGCATTATATTTGCCAGGTTAACCGATCAGTCAAGTGCAAGCTTGGTGGCGGGAATTTAAGGGGGGGTTGCAGACTGAGAAAAACTTACGGCTTCGGCGGTGACAGTGACGAATATTTCACTGATGCATATCGCATCCTCTCCAAGCGGCGTCTCGCATGTCCCAAGAGTCCAAGTGATTTCTTGCTTTTGGAGACCCTGTACTTTGCCTCTGATAATTCTGCCATAATTCTCCCAAGGGTCCAGCCAATTCATCCATTTGGGTAGCTCATTCATCTTAAATTGCCAATGTAGCAAGTTGATGCACGAGGTCATGACGAGATTCGCCATCTCAAACGAGTTCTGTGGGCTTTTGCCTCCCGCATCGATGGATTTTTGCAAAGCTGCGAGTGCAGCCGTAAAGACTGGATCGAACTCACCGTCGCGCCGATGAGTCGCAGATGTAACGATGGTATCTAGAGTAGAGTTAGGAGAGAAACGAGGCAGAAAAACAACGAGAAGAAGTAGAAGAAAATCAAGAAACGAGACAGAAGACGGATAGAGCTAATTTGCGAGCGAAAGCGTACCTTTATCCACGATCCAAACCCACAGCTGGCCGACATTGACCAATACCCGATCATCTTTGGCACCCAGACGCTTGTGTGCGTATCTGCTCAAAACCTGGTCACCATTGCGATCTTCCATCGTTTGGCCTATATCTTCCAATCGACAACGGTGGTAAAAGTACTCATCGAGCGTCCTCATTTCATGGATCACGCAATCGTGCTCCACGTAGTGTTGCAGTAGCGGGTCGCAATCCATGTCAAAACAGTGCCAGGCTGGAGCGACATATGGCATCTGAGTGCCAATCAGCAAAAATGAATGGAGTGAGTAAAGGCTCTCCGGGGCTCACATATACAGCTGCGCATTTCTGTTTACATGTTAGATTCTGGAAGTCAAATGAGCAGGGAGTAGACACGTACTGTCTGGCCTTTGTCGAAGCGTGCAGTACAGAGAGGCTTCATAAAGTTTGTTTTGTGGCCGTTTCCCACAACTTCTGCCCAACTGGTAGACAGTCATTCATAATTTGTGAGCGTTTCCTCAACTTCTTTGAGCTTGAGCTCAGAGTTCAGCTTCAAACACACATCCTGCCCATTCCGAATTAGTACTGCCTTGACATATTACTCCTCTTGGACGCTCACTTCATGCCATTTCATCTGAAGCTGTGTTAATTTCGATTTCTCAGTGGTAGAAGAAAATGACTCACATTATTCACCGGAAGATGAATCCACCTGACTTTCGGAGGCCCCTGGTGTCCCAGTGTATCGTCTGTCTGTTCCGGTCCACTGAACTCGGCCTGTAGCTCGCGTGTGCGCTGTGACGTGGTTTCCATAATTGAAACGGGGCCTCTATCATACAGCGCTTCTTTGACCGAGACGGATCTTCGTAAAAATGAGTCGTTTAAACACTCTACCAACTCGACTCTGTACTCATCAACGAACGTGGCTGGATGAATCCTAGCGCTGTAGACAGGCCCTTTTTCGGGCAGACTTTCGCCGGGGGGCTCGAACTGTGGCGGGTGGGTTATGTAAAATCTCTAGAACATCATTATATACTTTGGACGTCTCGCCAATCACTGAACAGGTTTGCCGGTTGATGGTAGACTCCATGCCTTCATCTGACAACCAGTCTCCTGCGATGCCAACGAGACCGGCAGATTTTCCACTATTGGCTGCAACATGCCCCTGCAGTACAGAATAGGCGGTATTAATAGCACTCTTGATACTATTGTCTCTTGATGGGCCAGGGGAACTATTTTGAAGCAGCAGCCATACGAGTCTTGCAGACCCCGAAAACGCGGCCCACCCCAGCTGATCCAGGTCCAGTGGCGGAGTATAGCAGCGATGAGCAGACTCGTTTTTAGACAGAATCTTGGAAATTACCTTGTGGTGTTCCGGACTGTTTGTGAGCCATTTTAGCAGGTTATCCCTGTCCTGAGCGTCATGGAAGCGAATCCGGGTCATTCTTTTGGCAAGGAATTTGGCAACGGCTGGATCTCGCTTTCTGAGCGCACAAACAAGTGGTGTTTCTCTCTCGGTGTTTGTCGATTTAAGAACGTCGTCCAGATTTGCGCCATAGAATGGTGTTAGGAGGGGTTTGCGCAGATCGATGTTCCCTTGCGCGGCTGCGAGGTGCATGACCCAGTTCCTGTCCGTATCTGATAGAGAACTGGTGATGTCTTGTGGACTTGTCATGCCATCAGACGTGGTATCATCTCCAGGCGTCTTGTTCAACCTCTTGAGCTCCTTGAAAAGTATTTCTAAAACGGAGATTTGACCCTTTTCAGCACCGATATGCCATGCAGTGCAACCATTGCAATCCCTGACGAATCCCGCCTCTGGAGCCAGCTTCGCCAGAAATTCAGCTATATCTGTGAACTCATTTTTGCATGCAAGGCTTAGCGGTGTGCTACCATCTCTGTGGACGCCGAAAAGCGCGAGCGCGCTGCGGTCATTGAATAGCAGATTCTGCACATCGGTCAAGTTACCACAAAGCACAGCCGCATCCAATGCGTGTTCTCTGGTGGGAGTTCCAAATCGAATGTCAACTTCACTTCGCATGAGTTCTCCAATCGCACGCTGAAATCGCTCCAAGTCTGTGGATTGCAAAAGAGAGTCCAAGAAATGGCTTGCCACAGAGCTTTTCAGAATACTGCCCATGCGATCAATGGCGCCGAGTATAATATCGTCAAAATCAGGATCGATCCCTGTCCCCTCTCTACCGTAGAGCTGCAGTAAGGCAGAAATCAGGGCCGGGTTGGTGTCTCTTTCGGATGGAAGGTGAGAAATTTGGTCGTCCAAGTAATGCTGGAGTTGCCTGCCGTGGTCCTTCCATTCCGGTTTCTGCAGCTGCAGATAGAGGTCTGCTCTTGTCTGTGCTGCAGTATCGGCCGGTGCGACTTGAGAACTCTCGTGAACACCCATGATGTCTCGGGTGTACGCAATCTTTCGGTTGCACGGGAGAACAGACGACGGATGACGAACGACAGACGAGAGGGCAATGCGGAAGAACACAGCTACTCTCTGCTGCTTTGTGTAACACCAGCACAGCCAAGCGCAAAATTGACAACCCTTGCTGCGGGCACCAATGAAAACATCTATTTTACCGCCGGAATTAAAGCGCAATGCAGGATGCACGGGATATCACCTAAGGGCATTAGTAGACAAGCCTGTGACAAAGTAGACCACCCAGACGTGCCTCGAAACAGAGTGCATTTTCTTACGGACGACGCCGTCCGAAATCCGAAACAAAGACCATCTAACACTTTAACTAGCTTTATAAATTAGGAGAAGGTTATTCATAGAGGTTTAAAACTCTGCTTTGGTAATTTTGCTGGTCAATGGCCCGCACGCAACGTTTTTTGCACCCGGCGGTGAGGGAGGAGATGTGCATGCCACCCATGCGGAGGCTGCGCAGCTTATGAATTGGGGCAAGAATTTAGTATTTCGCTCTCGGGCTACTCCCCTGTTTGTGGCCATGGCCTGCTGAATGCCTCAACTACCGCTCTCTGTCTGTTCTGTGTACTACAGCAGCCCGCAGATGGCAAGAACAACTATATGCGACCCATCTTCTGCGTTTACATCGCCCACATATCCCAGCTTTCCGCTTCCGACTTTGGCCAACGCAACGGCAGTCTCCCCTGTGACATGAGCGCTTGTTGGAGCAAACACCGTAGACTGCACCACCGATTCCTTGTCGGTTGTGTACAGCATGTCCCCAGACGCGACATGGCTCACAAACAAGGCCTTTTGGCTGTAGCTCACCGGCATCTTCTGGGCGTTGACATTCGCTGCGTCAGCCGTTCTCTTGTTGACTGTCAAAGTTGTCCGGTGATATGAGCCCCTGGCCCAGTTTAAGCCTGCACGGGCAAAAAATGGCTTCATATTGTCGGGTAGTACAAAAGACGAGAAGAAACATGTCACAACAGCTGTACCCCCAGTGCGGACATAATCCAACACCGCGTCCCAGAGAGCAGAGTGCTCGGGCAGCGTCAAAGCCTGATCAGTTACCAGCACGGCAGACGGCGTTGGCTCCTGGCGTAGGAGTCGCAGGGCAGATGCTGCATCCTCGGTTTGCTGAAACTCTGCCTTGGACTGGATGCCTGTGACAAGTGGTGCATACATCTCATCAAACCACGGCTGGTTCATGATGGAAATGGCGAGAATCCGCGCCTGTTTGGAAGCCATGGCAGATTATGAGGCTTAGCAATGGTTTAGAACCTGACTCGAGTTGTTGAAGTGGGATATTGCCTCGAGAGCGTGATTTTATAGGGAGGGGTACTGTAGCGAATCCGCTGCTGGGTCTTGCTGCACATTGTCTCATGTTGGCACTCACGGGGCTGCTTAGTGCGGGCGCCCAGTACCTGGTAGTTCTGATAAAAGAGAAAGAGAAATAAAGGAGAGAGGAAATGATTGCAAAACCAGGAAAAATGTGAGAGGAGTAGAAAATAATCAAAGATAAAAATGGTCGTAATTCACTGCTTCTACTTGAGCGCTGCGCTGTGGCTTTTTGGCACTCCTGTGGCACTTACACCACCAAGTTGACACCGCCACACATACGCCACAGCTACAGCAGCCACATTTAGCGGGAGCACCATAGCTCGTCGCAGCAAAACTTTTCGATGGCGGGGCAAAAATTATTTACGGATAAGCTGATAAGAGGACCACCACCAAAATTCTTAGCTACCACTTCCATCCTCTGGGATCATTTTCTTGCACGGCACATTCATATACCTATACTTCTCACCATGTCGAAACGTGCGGCAGAAATTGGGCATGAGGGTGCCCCCCTCAAGGGCGGTGATCGTCCTGAGAAGATGGATATTGACGACAAGGAAATGGGCGACTTTGAGGACGAGTACGAGGACGAGTTTGAGAGCGAAGATGAGATTGTCGAGGCTGGTGTAGACGGGCGCCCCGACGCAGAGCGCGAAGCTGAAGAGGGTATGACTCTGTTTCTTTGGTATTACATACAACCTGCTAATCCCCGCAGCCGCTGCCATGGAGGTCGACCAGGGCACTTTTATCGTTGGCCGCCACAAGCTCGAGCCCGGCCAGGTGCTGACGCCCGACCTAACAACCTACGAGATGCTGCACAACTTGACGACGCCGTGGCCGTGTCTATCCTTCGACATTGTCAAAGACGGGCTGGGTGACAACCGCAAGGCGTACCCGGCGACCATGTACGCCGTGACCGGTACGCAGGCCGACTACAAAAAGACCAACGACAACCAGCTCATGGTGATTAAATTCTCGGGCCTCTCCAAGATGAACAAGGACGGCGGCGGCGACGAGTCTGATTCTGATGACGACGACGAAGACGCCGAGCCGATCCTCGAGTCCAAGAGCATCCCGCTGACATCGACGACCAATCGCATCCGCACGCACCAGGTCCCCGCTGCCGAGCCCGGCCGCGCGCCGACCACGCTGACGGCCACCATGACGGAATCCACCAACGTCTTCATTCACGATGTTACACCGCACCTAGCATCGTTTGACACGCCTGGCACAATCATCACGCCGGCGCAGAACAAGCCCGTCTCGACGATCCGCGCGCACAAGTCTGAAGGTTACGCCGTCGATTGGTCGCCCAATCATCCCAACGGCAAGCTGCTGACGGGTGACAACGATGGCCTCATCTACCAGACCACGCGTAACGACGGTGGCGGTTGGGTCACTGACAACAGACCCTTTGCGGGCCACACATCGAGTGTCGAGGACATTCAGTGGTCTCCCTCTGAACAATCCGTGTTTGCGTCGTGCTCAGCCGACGGCAGCGTGCGCATCTGGGACGTCCGCTCCAAGACGCGCAGCCCCGCGCTCACGGTGCAAGTCTCAAACTACGACGTCAACGTCATCTCGTGGTCGCGGCAGACTTCGCACTTGCTCAGCACCGGTGCCGACGACGGCACCTGGGGGGTGTGGGACCTGCGCCAGTGGAAGGCCACGGGCACCGACAAGCCGCAGCCACTGGCCAGCTTTGACTTCCACAAAGAGCAGGTGACGAGCATTGAGTGGCACCCGACCGACGACTCCATCATGGCGGTCGCGGCGGCGGACAATACCGTCTCGCTGTGGGATCTCGCTGTGGAGCTCGACGATGAAGAGAGCAAGGACACGGCGGGTGTCAAGGACGTGCCGCCGCAGCTGCTCTTTGTTCACTACCTCAAGGGCGTCAAGGAGCTGCACTGGCACCCGCAGATTCCGGGTAGCCTTGTGGCGACGGGTGAGGAGTTTTCCATTTTCCGTACCATTAGCGTCTAATTTGGATACAAAAATGATGCAAGGAGGGAAGACAGTGGGAGATGCGAGAAAAGGGGGAGTTGGAACGCATGCTTGTATATACCCGGGGCCAAGGCAGTCGTGCTGCGAAAAGTATATAACGAAGAAATGATAGACTAAAGTGAAGCACGGAGTCATTTACGCATGTGCGACTATATGTGCTGTTATTGATAGTGTATGTGAACGTTATAAATAGACTAATAATATATAGTATAAACAGAAACCACTACTTTGCTTCTTTTTCGCAATCCGGCGAGTCGGTATGCGAGTCCCGCGGCGCCACACCGTCCGTCGCACCGACCGAGTCGCTCCGCAGCACGGGCGGGCCGGTGAAGTTGTGTCGCGCATGCACCAGGTACCAGAGGCCCGCAATCGCCGCAAACCCCGCAAAGACGACCGAGGCGTAGTTCATGGTGTCGGCCTCCACGGGCAGGGCGCTGGGCATGGAGAAGATGACAATGGCAAAGAAGATCCAGACGGCGCAGACACCATTGACCACCACGCCCCAGCGACCAAGCGAGTATGGCGAGTCCTTGACGGCGACGCGGCCCTGGGCGAGGTTGACGATGACGGGCACGGCGTAGGACGCGGAGAGACAGATGGTACCGACGCCAGTAAAGGAGTTGAAGGCGGTCGGGGAGCCAAAGTAGATGCAGCCGAGGAGAGAGATGACGATCGTGGACAGGAGAAGGGCCCAGATGGGCATGTCGAAGCGGTGGTTGATGCGACGCCACAGCTTGTAGCCGGGGATGGCACCATCGCGGGCAAAAGCGTAGGTGCAACGCGAGGCGGCCGTCAAGGAGCCAATGCCAGCAAACATGAGAATGCCGAGGATGAGGAAGAGCAGACCGAAGCCACCGCCGGCAGAGCCCGTGGCGTGCTTGAAGATGATGCCGATGGGCTGGCCACCGGCATGGTCGTTGGCTTCCTTGAGGAGGGCGCCCACCTCAGGGATGACGAAGAGCAGCGGGACGAGGTAGAAGAGGCCGGTGACACCGGCGGCGGCGACGGAGAGGACAATAGCCTTGGGGACCTCGCGCTCGGGATTTTGGACTTCTTCACACATGGACGCGACCATGCCGTAGCCGGTGAGGACGTATGCAGCTGTTCACCATGAGTCAGTATATTGGGTGTGTCGTGGGAGTTTTGTGGTGGACGCACGCTGGAGCAGACCAACAAAGAATGACCAGCCGGCAGGCCAGCCGCTTTCAGAGCTGTCGTAGTGCGCAAAGACATATCGGCCGGAATTGCGCGTGTCCGCCATGGACAGGAGCGTGACGAGAATAATGATGACGCTGGCGCCGGTCCAGTAGATGCAGACCTTGTTGATGAGGTCGAGGTATCTCGAGCCAAAGGCGTTGATGGCGGCGCAGACGAGCATAATCGCCCAAAAGATCAGAACCGTATGCCAGGACTGAATGACATAACTCTCGTCAAACATGTATATAGCAGAAACAATGAGCTGGGCGCCGCCAAAGTTGATGGACAGGGTAATGGTCCAGTTGCCGACGAGCGTCAGCCAGCCGTCGATGAAGCTGACAATGGGCGCCCAGCGACGGCTCGAGAGCATGGCGCTCCAGTAGTAGACGCCGCCGGCGGTTGGGTAGACGGCGCAGATTTCGGCGAGCGAGGCGGCGATGCAGAGCGAGATGATGGAGACGAGGCACCAGCCGTAGAGGGTGGTGACGGACTGGCCGTTGACGAGCGAGTAGGACATTGTGGTGGAGAGGCCGTAGGGCACGGCCATGATGGCAAAGGACAGGCCGAGGACGGACATCATCTTGAGGTTACGCGGGAGCTCGCTCTTGTAGCCGAGATTGGCAAGGGCAATGTCGGCCTGCTGCGTGGCAGAGGCGCGTCGGTCCTCCATGGCTGTGGTTTTCTGGGGTTGTTCGGCGGTGGTGGTGGTGGCGATGTCAAGGTCGGTTCATTCGTGTCGCGGCACGTCGCCGACGCAATTGTCGCAGCAGCGCGGTCTATATATGTAAAGATATCGGACTGTGACTGATGATAAAAAAGCCACACGTACTGGTATATCAAAATAGCGCGATAATTGATAAAGAAGAGATAACGGCGTAAGCAAGGGCGCGGCGCCGACCTAAATAAGAATGGAGCTTGGGGAATCGAGTCACAGCTTGGAGCTTGGAGCTTGGAGAAGGACCGGCGGCATCTGTCCGGTGGAGTCTGCCCTTGGTTTTAGGGGGGCTTGGGGGACTTGTAGTGGAGCGGACCGCTGAAGAAGGGTGCCCTATTTAGTGGACTCGAGGCCTGAAGAACGTGGCTGCAACGGGCGCAAAAGGCGTTGCCAGCCCCTGTGCGGAGTGCCCAGTCTCTGCTGCAGGGCAACGACTCAGGGCTGCCAATAGAAAAAGGACGCACGGCGCCCCGTGCAGCGCAGCACAACGCATAAGAGGCAACACCAGCGAGCCTGGTCGCGTGGCGTCTTGCTCATTTCAGCCGGGTATCCGTTTCCTCCAAGCATTGAGCTCTCTTCCTCGGTATAGGTGCTGGATATAGTACCACTATCACTATATCACCTCGTCCCGCATCATCGACGCTCCCCCGTGGGGATAGCTCCGCCAAATCTCCCCCTATCTCTGCAGCCTGGCCTATTCGCTCCTCAGTGTGGCCTAATCGCTAAAAGTACGGATTAGTCTGAAAGCAGCCACTGATAAAGGACTGCATGGCGAGATAGTGCCGATGTAGCGCTGTGGTGTCCGGACCGCGCACTCAGGCTGCCAGCCACAGCCCAACGCGGCTCGTAACCGCGCTCACCCTCCAATCACGAGACCGAACTCTAATCAGCCCAGCCCCTCGCAATGGAACCTGTCCGGCCCCGGATTGTTATCAGCCTTCCCCAGGATCGGCGCTGGATCACTTGCCGCGCGCACCGGGAGACGTTGGTCCTTTGCGACAGTGCTTGGTGAATTGCAACGTCAACCGTGGAAGATGGCCTCGCCACAACATGGCGTTTGGCGTTGACTGCCCGTGTACCAGGTGACATTCGAAGGCTGCATGTCGACGCCACCCAAGCCTCACCACCTAGACATTACAAAACACAAACACAAATAGTACGCTGTTGCCACGCTGTTGCTCACTTACCTCGCTACTCTTGAGTTTCCACCATTTCCGTCGCCACCCCGAACCCGTTTGCGCGCGGAGAATAGTCCTCTTCGGAGCTTGCGACAGCAGCGCGGCAATGAGCAGCATAGATACTCCCAATCCAAAACTGCCGAACATCGTGGCCCGGCAGCGGGTCCATTTTGTCGAGAGCCAGCGAGGGCACAATCGAGCCCACGATGAACATGGTATTGATACAACCTACCAAACTGCATGCATTCCTGTGGCTCATCTGTGTTGATTTCTATCAACTTCAAGGTGGTGGAACGGCCAAACCCTTCTCTTCTTCTTCTTCTTCTTCTTCTTCTTCTTCATTTCTTCTTTTTTACTAGAGAAGAAAGGCCAAGCGCTTTTCTTCTACTTTTTTTCTGCTTTTCTACTGGAGAAGGGAAAGCATTATCCGCAAATCTGCCCACGCTAATCACCATCTCTGATCCAGCCGTGTCGCCTTCTGATTCCGAGAGTCTCAAAGGCCTGAATCAGTTCTGGGATGGCTCGTCCCGAGCCATCTCGTCGGCCAGGTCCTGCGCTATCCTCGCTTCCGTGTATTCCTCTGGCCGACGATAGCTCGTGTGCTCCCGCTGGTTTGTGTAGACCCACCACGCCGGGTGCCGTTCCATCAGAGTCCGGACGGTGCTGCAGCCTGCGAATCTCACCTCGTCGGCACTTTGCGCCAGCACCTGGATGTACGAGCTGTACACCTCGTCCGTCGATCGCGGCAGGCCATCACCCCAGAGAAGCCCGTGCAGCGAATGTTCGAGCTGATAGTACGCATACTTGCCTGCGGATATCATGCTCAGCTCCTCGTCGATTCCACTGGTGCTCACCCACTTGGAGTCAAAATCACCGGAATTGGTCCCGGCCGAGCTGAATATACCCCTCTTTGTAAAATCGACTCCTTTTACGGCCGTCTTCTACTCCTACAGGAACAGGCTTGCCGTGGATGTCCTATTCATAGTGTGGCTTGGGACGTAAATGTTTGTGATGTCGGGATAGTTTTCATCGAAGCAATTGCGCAGGCGTCCGCGACACTCGATGGGTTTCCTGCTGAATACGGGCTCGGCGCGTTCACGTTTAAGAACCTCGACGGTAATGGGCCGTCGAATCTCCCATGGAAGGCTTAGTAGCAGGGCAGGAGTCATGAATTCAACCATTTCGGAAACCCGGGAAGCCTTTGACCCTGATGATGCGTTCACTGACGGATGTCTAGACTCGGGTGTAGTATGGCTGGTTTCTCAAGTACTCATCGTCAAAGGACAACCGGGCGGTGATGCATTTCGAAGAGAGATGTAGATTGTGTAGAAAACCAGCTCTGCACGGAGCTCTGCGTTTCTAGCGACAAGGCTGTGGTTAATTAGGTCGAAGCGGGGGACCAATTTTACATCAGCCAACAGTCACTACCCAAGCATTGCTGTCCTTTTTTGTTGGCAATATGGGCTTGGCGAGCTCGACGCCACCAGCGGACGGGGGAAGTGTGAGTGTTCCCGTGTGGTGCGGCGTTTTGTTTTCTACCAGCTTTTCAGCCAACCATCTCACACAACCCAGCAGCCTACAACGGCCAAGTCTAATAGGTCATCTACTACGGATTAGGTAGTCAAGGCAGTGGGCGGCGAGTTCACTTATTCAATATTTGCAATGGCCAGCAGCCCGTGGTTACAGGGACAAGCACCCGCTGGCCCTACCTACCTACAATACCTACCTAGGTACCCAACGACCAAAGTACCTGGCTGCTACAGCCGTTCCACTGTATTGGCTGCTTGTTTGTCGACGGACTGACTGCCGACCGTTACGTACCCACATTGGATGGTCGCGAATTGATAATGGCGTTGACGACGGTGCTGAGAATGCCGTCGCATGATGGAGTAGCTTCATCGGACATGAACAGACATAAATAAATGGTAAGGTATATGAGTTAATTGGTATATGCAGTATATGCTCGTGTATAAATACAAATCGCTAAATGTCATGAATCATTCCATCGCTAGCAGGAGAGATCAAATCCATACAGATCTCGATCTGTAGTACTTTGCGCTCTCAAGGGCACCGTCGGCACGCCAATGTTTAAATTCTCGGGTCCTGAGTTTGAGGTCAAACATGCGGTCAATCTCAGACGGGGTGCGACCCTTCATCTCAGGCACGTAGAGCCAGGTAATAATTAGACTGAAGAAGCAGAATGCGGCAAAAATGTAGCCAACCATGGCGCGCAAGTTACCGGCATCCGGGTTGTATATGTAGGGCAGGCCGAGGCCGAAACCAGCACTAAAAGCGCTGGAAAACAGCCAGCCAGCACCCTGGGCTTTGGCACGCAGGTGCAGGGTGGAGACTTCGGAGCCAACGGCGTATGAGGCGGGCCAGACGGTCAGACCTGAGCTGGCGGTGACGAGAATCAGAATGGCAGAGCAATACCATGCGACAGTAATGTTGCGGGCGATGCTGCCGGCGATTCCCATGCTGAGCCAGAGGAAGCCGCAGACGGTGAGGCCAACGAGGGAAAGAGAGCGGTGGCCGAAGCGGCCAATGGACCACATGCTGATGATATTTGCAATGCAGCCGGTCAGGACACCGGCGATCAAGAGGACCAAGCTGACCTTGGCTTCGATGCCTACAACCTGGCCAAAGTAGCTGGCTTGCGAGAGGAGGGTCAGGCCGAACATCTGCGGAAGAACGCTGGTGAAGAGGACAACCATGGTTCGGCGCAGCTGAATCTTGGAGAAGCAAGCGGTCAGGGTTGCAGGGGACTGGCGGTTTTCGTGCTCAATGTCGCGCTCCATGATGGAAAGGATGCGGTCGGGATCGGTATCGTGGCCCGCTAATCTGTGCTGAGCCTTGCGAGCCTTTTCGATCTGGCCCTTGCGGATCAGATAAATGGGACTCTCGGGAATGATGAAGGAGACGACAAAGGCGATGACGGCAAAGATCCATTGGGTGGCGAAGGCAATAGCGTAGCCGTTGGGAGACGAAACAAGACCGTAAATGACGAGGGCGCCGATCAGCTGGCCAACGAGGGTGAAGATGGGGAAAAAGGCGAGGAGCGGGCCACGAAGCTTGGGAGGGGCAATCTCGGAGAGATAGGTCTGGCAAGTGGTCATCATCATACCGAGAGCGAGACCTTGAAAGCCCTTGCCGCCGAGAAAGGTACCGCGGCGCTGGAGAATCTCGTCGGGGTACTGGGAGCAGAAGCAGATGGCCGTGGCGATGGCGGCGAGGAAGGAAGAGACGAAAAACGAGGCTTTGCGACCGTACCAGTCCTGAAAGTAGCCAACAAAAAGGGATCCAATCATCATGCCGCCGGGGGAGATGAATGTCCATAGACCAAGCCAGAGCGAGGGTATAATCCACTGGCCTTGATAGTACTCGCCAAAATCGTGCCTGGAGCGGTTAGTTGTTGGTTGGCTAGGGATTTGCGGTTACGAGTCGCATTGGCAGAAATAGACGTACTGGAAAGCAGGCATGGAGGACGAGTTGCCGACAATGACGAAATCATAGCCAAACATGAGAATGGTTGATGAGATGGCGAGCGAGTACCAAAAGACACGATTCCACTTCCTAATGGCCTGCCATAGTGTGAGGTGACCATACTCGTCGACGTCGACGGTGGTGCTGTTGGACGAGGTCTGGCGCGAGGAGTCGGCGAGGGGCTCAGCAACGACACCCGAGTCGTGCTTATTGGCGTAGTCGCTTGCTTGCGACGAAGCCATTGCGGAAAGGGGAGGATGGCGAGATGCGCTGCGGGCTGAAGGGCAATGCGCGTTGTGAGATCCGGCGTCGATGGTGAGAGAAGGAAGTCGTCGAGGGACAAGAGAAAAAAGTCGAGTCCAGAGTGGTCTTGCCGAGAGCAATCTTACATGTCTGAGGTGACAGGGAGGGCCCGGTGCTATATAGGTAAGGCTACTCTGGGAACGGGTAGCAGTGCAACGCCAGCGGAGCCAGGGCCAGGTTCTGTGGTGGTTGTGGTTGTGACGAGATGTGGTGGTGGAGGTGTCGAAATGTCAAAGCAGCACAGTCGTGGAGTGTGCGTCGTAGCTGTCTGTACACGCCCCGAAGATCATTGGAGGAGCAGAGAGCAAGACCCTTGCTTGCCGCCATTTGTGCTGCGGGCGCCGCGATGATTGTTAGCGTCAGCCTACCGGCATGGGGATGTGGATGCGAATGGGGAGGGCGTACGCACTAATCACAACCTGGCGGCAACTAGCCAACTAGCACAGCAGAGTTCGCTGGCAATTCAGGATCCCATCAAATGGCGATGCAGCAAAGCACAGTACAGAACGCGCCGGTCAACGCCATTTCAGAGACGAAGGATTAACGCCAAAGTTGAAACGAGGATCAAATGAGGGGGTGGGACTGGCCAGACGGTTGCTGGCGATCGGCGGCATTGGGGATATCAGGCTGGCTGGGCAGGGCAGGACAGGGAACAAAAGAGCGGGAATGGGCATAAAATTGGACAGGTGGGCAGGCTTTCGATGAAAAGATGCCCGGATTGGGCATGATTGATGCTGGGCGATGGCGATACTGGCGATGACGACGATGGAGGAGGGCGGTGCAGCGAGATGAAATGGAGCGTCCGCCAGGGAAACCCGTCTTTGGCAGAGTAGGTACACTGGCACTGGGCTGCAAGGCTGCTAGAAACTACCTACCTACCCAACTATCCATAGGTACAATTGCCCGCCTAACCGGCCCCTACAACAAGGCCCGAAAGGTCATGTCTCACAGCGCCACTGCCCGCTAGATGGCGCAGCCATCCCGCTAATTCCAGTGCCAGAGCCCTACAACACATCGCTCCCGGGAAACGGCACGCCAGCGTAAAGCTTTCCGCATCAGGCATCTCAATCCGCATCGTGCACACTCAGCCACCAGAGACGCGTATCTACGAACAATAAAGGAACGAATCGAACCGAGGTCAAGAAAACTTGGTTTTCTCCCTTCTTCTTTCCAACCTCGTTTTTTTCCCTTTGTCCTTCGCAACTGAATCAGAATACCGGGTCAAAGCTGACGCTGACGCATATATACGACTAATAAATAAGAGGCCCCAAAAGCATATGAGGTAGCACCGTGTACGGATACTGCTCACAGTCTCCAGCGACTGTCAAGTTCAATAAGACAAAAAGAACTCGCCTCTAGCAGCACACATGTAGCGATGAATACTGAAGCTTACAGTTGGCATACGAACCACGGATTGTCGCTGGCGCCACCGGTTCTCGCCCGCTCGCGCGAGGCTAACCACGAGGCTTTCCAATCATACCAATCACAGCTCGCAAATACGGCCAGCCACGCTCCTTCGCTTCGTCTCTCATTCGCTGTGAATCCACCCCCTCCGGATGGGTTTGCGCCCCCTCAATCTGCTCCTGCCCTGTATCTTTTCTTTGCCTTGCCCACTGACCAGATTTGCGTCGGCTCACTTTCTCTTGCTACAAGATTAAATATACAATATCTGAACAAGGTCAAACTCCAGATATCACGGAAACAGTTTTTTATCTAAATTGGAATTTTCCATCGCCCTCGCAACGCAGCAGCAACTTGGCGAAACCCTTCTCCACCATGGTCGCCCATACTTATCACTTGCATCATCTCCTCACCATCTCGTTTAAACCTTCTATATTTTCCAGCCTTCACCTTGTTGTCGATAATCTTTTCTTCGCAAACTGAGCTCAACTGTCCGACGTTTCGTCCTCTTCTCCGCTGACACATCTCACAAGCCCCATGTCTCGTTGGCGTCAAGCTGAGCCAGCCCGCCACCCTGCCCCCTATCCTCCCCTGTCAGCTCTCAGCTTACTATGCCCACTGTAGTTATCAGTCTTCACCTCCCACTGGGAGACACCGCTGCTCTTGTTCGCCGTCGACACGCACGCCCGTCACACTGTACGAAACGGCGTCTTGCACCGGACTACAGTTGCCGACGTACAGATTCTAGCCCCCAAACTCATGTTGGCAAGGGCCGGCGCAAGGGTTCATGCCTTGCCTCTGCAGTGTTAGCGCTTGACCAGCGCACCGGGCACCCCAACTGCTTTAGCTCCGGATGACCTCAAGTCTAATCTTTAATCCTCTTACACGCCGATATATAGGTCGCGGGCAATAAAATGAGCTGCAAATCTGGAAATACAGGCCTCAACAGTCAAAAACTTGAGATTGGTGGAAATCGGCTGTAGTTTTGGTAGCCCACTGCCATCGCCGGCCCTCTTACATGCCTAGCCTGTCGTCTTGCCCGATATGGCTTCAAGATCAGCACTCATCTTCCATCCGTCTTTTCCGAAGCGCCATTTTTATCTGACCAAAACGCCATTGCGGACAGCCTCATACTCAGCCTTCCTTTTCGACTTGAAACTACATATGCAATCCCTATAGCCGTGTTCCAAATGCTTCCGTCAGCCCTGAGCCGTGGACCTTGCCCCATTGCAACCGACGCCTGCGCATGCATGCCACGCTGCATCAACGACTGCACAGTCACTCTACACGTGAGATCGGGTCGCGCGATCTTCCACGCCATCCTCTTTAGCACTTGCCGCTGCCGTTTCCACGGCCTGCATCAAGGCAACTTGTAAGACCTAGTCTAGCACAACTGCTCCGCGCAGGGGCGTGTAGCCAGCGCTGGGTGAGACGGGTGGGGATAAGCCCTACGCAGCTCAGCAAGTCGACAAGCAAGTCATGTAGGGCTCTTGGTCAGCTTGGCTTTTTCTCGGTAGATCCATTGGAGCATACCGATCGTCCCAATGTACTCATGGTATTCCCAATCGATGTTGCTATTGGGTGTCGATCAACTCCTGCGCCACAACGTGGTCTGCGGCCGTACCAAGAAGGAAGTAATGCGCCACGTGCATGCCGATTTTCTAGAAGGTCGATACTCAGACCTTTCAAATTGCACGGATAGAGGCTGCGCTAAATTTAGTAATGCCACACAAACACGCGCGGCTGCTGCCGGTGGCTGTTGCGTAACGTCAATCTAACCTCAATCACGTTTGACCAGCCATCCTCGTACATAATCACGCCCGACTCAGCAGTAAGTGAGTTTTGATAGCAGTAAGTGGTGTAGATGTTCATTCAAAATTCGTAGCCGGTAGCCGTTATCGGAGGCCCTCCATCGGATGTGTCGCTCCGAGCGGCCCGAGACGTAAAAACAGAGTTGAGACCTGTCCAAAATCCCAAGAAAATAACAAATTGCTGGTTTCCATATATGCAAATATCATGCGCCAGTTCCGCAGCATCCTTCAGTCATACATCGTCATCTTAAGAATATACAGCCTGTCGTCCTGATTCTCTTGTCTTCTTCCCCGTTTACTCGGCAAAATGCAGTTTCAGCGGAACGCCTTCGCCGGGGCAGTTGGTCAGGCCCAGACCGTGCGACTCAGCCGGCAGCGTCGAGCCGTCGAGATCGTCGAAGCGCTGGAGCATGCGCACCACCACGTACGTGATTTCCGTCAGCGCAAACTGCTGGCCGATGCAGATGCGCGGGCCGCCGTTGAACGGGAGGTAGTCCCAGCCGGGCCTGCGCTTCTCCCACCGCTCTGGGCGGAACTCGTCGGCGTCGGCGCCCCAAAGGTCGGTGCGATGGTGCATGACGTGGACCTGTGCGGGAGTTAGCATTTGAGGCAGCGAGGTGGGGGCCTTGGAGGAAACTGACTGAATATCCAATATCCTGCCCCTTCTTGACCAGGATCGGCGAACGTCCATCAGCACCGCCACCAAGAGGAAGAACGGTATCCTTGACGGCGGAGCGGCCGTTCATGGGCACAATTGGGTATAGGCGGAGCGTCTCGTTGACGCACCACTGCAGGTACGACAGGTTTTTGAGGCCCTCAAAGGTAATGGGTTTAGGGTTGCGGTACGTGCCAAACTCGTCGACAATCACCTCGCGCAGGCGCTTGTAGATGTGCCGATTCTTGGCTTGGCCCATGGTGTAAAAGAACCAGCCAAGCGTCGAGGCGGTTGTGTCGCGGCCGGCAAGCAGGATGTTGATGAGCTGTGAGCGTAGCTCCACTGGGTCCGAGGTCTCCTTGGCAATAGCCTCGAGGAAGACGTAGCGCTCATTGTCCTCGGCCTTTTCACTCGTATTCCTCTGTCCATTAATCGCCTTTTGCACAAAATAGTCGATAAATTCGTGGCAGATTCGCACGTCATTGTGAAACTCCTTGGTGTGGCCGATCCAGTAGTTGTTGCCGTAGCGGCCGGCAATCGCCAGCTGGTTCTGTGAGGCGTCAAAGGACGTCGCAAAGGCCGCCGCGTTTGTCGTGGCGTCGCCCTCGCGCCGCAGCTGGCTGTTGACGCTCTCACCAAACAGGAACTCGGTCGCCGAGTCGAGCGTGAGTCGGAAGAAGAGCGGCTGTAGGTCTACGGCCGCCGACCACCCCGTGCCCTTGTCGAGATTGGCGTCGAGCACCGTCATCAGGTTTTGCACGTGCGTCTCCTCGAGGGAAATGTCGCTGACTTGGCTGCGGACAAACTGGGGGCGCAGCATGGCGCGCGAGTGCTCCCACTTCTTGCCATCGGACGCAAACTAAAATGACCTCATATTAGCCTACACAAATCCTTCGGTCGCAGGGAGTATCAGCTCCCCGCCCGTCGTAGTGAAACATACAATGCCGTCGCCGAGTAGTGGCTTGAAATTTCCGATGCGGTTCTCGCCGAGGCTAAAGTCTTTGAAACTCGTCGCGAGAATTGTCTTGATGTTTTCGGGTTCGCATGTGAAGAGCACGTTGCGGAACAGCGGTGCGCTCATTTGAAAGGTGCCGACCTGGCGGCCCTCTCGCACCGACAGCCGCGCAAATTCCTGCCTTATCCAAATGGGCACGTTCTTCTCGCGCTGCGCCTTGAGGCCCTTCCTCATCAGGCTCAGGCCGGCCCAGTCGCCGCCAAAACCCCAAACGGCCGGCTTGCAGCCGAGGCGGGCCGCCGCGCTTCGGAATCTTATGTACTCGATGAGGCGTAAAAGGACAAAAGCTACAGCCAGCGACACCAGCAGCGCTGGAATGGAAATCACGGATAGTACCGCCATAGTGTATGTCTGTATGGTTTGAGTTCTGTCTTTGTATCTTAGCAGGAAAGACTAGAATGCCAGGACAAAAGCGGAAAATCCAAGAAAAAAAGGTGTCCTCGACCCAGTCTACGCCATCTATATAGTTATATAAAGCCGATTGGGTGGCCGAGCGAAACCCCGGCACTAAAGAAGGCCCTACTGCGAGTCTGCGACACACTCTTAGCAGGGGGCGGGGAAACCTGTCGAGGCCGTACCCGAGCAACAACACAGCTGGGTCCATAGCGTCATTTGGCCATCATGGGCCAACAAGGGTCGGTGCCACAACAGTGCGGAATGGCTCAGCTTCGACCCGGGGAAAATTGGCACATCGGCGCTGTGTGGTGCCGGTCCGGGGACTGCGCCCACAGCCTCTATGGCCGTGATTGGGCAGTTGGTTATCCGATGCTTCACTTTGGCAGTTTACAAATATCAGCTTATGATATCTGTCCCGTCTGAGGCGGAGTTGTTCACGGGGACCGTCCCTCTTTCCTTTTCTCCTACTCCGCAAATCTCGGCTCCTTCATAGATTGTAGCCTCCCAGGGCTGTCCACTGAGATGCTGCACATTTACAAAACGGCGCGCCAACGCACCGCGTCGGTGTCAGCTTTCCCCTTCGCCGGGCGGAAGCAAAGCGACAATACATATGTTGTTGATTAGAAAACTAGTAGGCTATCGGTTGCTAGCCTGGGACCTCCGCATCCAAGGCGCGCATAACACTAGTATTGACACGTAATTACTGGTATTTATAAGTAATCGCTAGTAAATTGCCATGCGTCGAAATACTGTCAATTGTTATGAATTTCTGCCAAATTGGTTCTGATACCTTTATATTTCACTTCTAAGTAAACATGATCATCATTTAGCTATTGCCACTTACTGAATGCCTAGTTAAAGCCCAATCTGCGCTCTGTTCGGTGGCGTTCGCATGTGAAGGTGCACACGACGCCGATGACGAACCGGCCATGAGAGATGCTCCGCGTGGTGCGTTTCACGTCGCCCTGCGCCTCTGGCAAGCCCAAAATTTCGTTGCGTATGCCGGCGAATCAGTAACGCTCTAATTCCTGCCCACGAGCGTGACGCTAACGTTGGCCAAGTGGGCTACATCGGACTTTTCTTCGCTCTCGTTTTAGTAATAGATTCGCTCATCGTCGCCTTTTCAAAACTCCGTTTACCGTGCTAGTAAACAGCCTTTTTCCCAAGAGACGTTGCAATTGGAAATGGGGTTGCTATGCAGGTGAGACGCCGCGTGCGTCGGGCGGACAATCGGTCGGCACATTGCCCCATGCTTGCCCGAGCCCGAGATGCATTTAAGTCCGCGCATGTTGCATGCATGGCCGCCGCGGAAACTATGCAGGTATAACGGCCAAGAATAACCCGACAAAAATGCTTCCGCCTCAGCATCTCCGCAAGGCCGAACTTTTCGACCGCCTCATAATTTCTTAATGTATTCGACAGCATCACATCACGGTCTATTGGCTTACGACATCTGCCGGCTTCGCGCTGCTACATAACTGGACTCTTGCCAAGCCGACCGAACCAAGATGCCGCCCAGACGTATGGAGGGGAAACGCGAGGCGGCCCCACGCACCTGTACGAGAGCTTGGATGTTGGCATAAAGTCGTTGACTCTGATCCGAGAGGCCGTGGGGTCAGTAATACAGTCTGACAAGCGCAGTAGAATAAAGAGCGGCATTTTAATGAAGTACACACAAACCTGCTCTGACATCCACCAAAGTCGTCATCGCCAGCCACTGCTCCGCGCAGAACACTTGTAGAGGCACGGAGGGACTAGAGAAAGAGGCCCAGTGGCTAGGCTGTTCGTCATTACAGAGAGAAAGAAATTCAAGGGAAAAAAGACTAGAAAAGAGGAGGAACGAGAAAAACAGGAGGTAATAAAAAGAATGTGAGAGTAACAATGAGAACAAAAAGACACAAGTACAATAAGTCGCTGCTTCTACTTGAGTAAGTCAGAGCGTTTTCAGCACCTCCCCAGTGCTCCTGTGAGAGGCTGGATGCGGCAGCAATCTTCCTTTCCCCATTGCATCTCTGCGGATATCGTCCCCTCTCACTTGCGCACAGGCCGATCAGCACTCACATTAAGCCGTGTACATGTTGAGCTCATCAAACTCCGTGTACCTAGGGGCTGTAAAAACCACTCGTGACTTGTCATGACGCGGTCCACGACAGTCTCATATAGCGCGACGATACGAAGTTCATCTCAGCTGCTCCAGTACCTGTTAAGGGCATACGGCCAAGGAAGTGTGCAAAGCAGTGTCGTTGTGCGTTGCCAGTACGCACAGCGAGGTCGCTAAGCGACCCCTCAAGCTACGGGATGTTGCGCAGCTCGATGGGCGAATTTATTCGCCCAAACCCGACATGAAGTGAGCTACCTGACAGGTATTATACAATATTGGACAAGAAATTCATGAAATTCCTTAGCAGTGTCGTGTCCAATACTGCGCAAGTAAGGCGGCCTGGCCGCCTCTGAAGCGACTACCTCGATGACTCTTCGTACGAGCCAGGCATACTCATCACTATATCTCTCAATACCACTTTTCTTTATCGCCTCACTGCTCAAATGACGCAGACTTTCTTTCCAAAGACTTTGCCACCGAACCACAGCTTTAAGTAATGCAGGAGCAGTCTGGCCGATGCTTAGGGACAAGTCTGCACTTATCACGACACTACTCAGCCCTGCTATTTCGTCAATACACAATTCCTCAGAAATACCTAGAAGAGCTCTCTCATTCCTTACCTAGTATCACAATCATCAGATCTGATATGGAAAAGTGTTTGCCAGTGAGAGAGAGTTCGGCGGGCAATCCAGGTTCCTGCACCAAGCTCTGGATGCAGCCATGCACCGAGTATCGGTAAGATGGAATGTCATGCAGCTGAGATAATGTGACAAAATCGGTAGCATTTCTGCTATTCCAAATATCGAGCAAGCAGGGCATATCACCTGTCATTTCTCGCACCGAAACTTGTGGCGGCATATACAGCATGTTTGCCTGGTTCCAGTCAGCCATGGCCGTCCAGTATGCGATTCTATAATCATTGACTATTAGTGGGTTTGCCAAAATGAAAGGAGCAAGGAAGATACCTGATGCAGCTTTCTGTCTCGACAAACTGAAGCCAATCCGCACCAGCTTTGTGTGTGGTTGCAAATAGCCCCAATTTTCGAACAGCGGATACTAAAGCTGGGAGTCGAGCTGCTCTCGTTCTCTGGAGAGTCACAGCTGTGCTTGACATGAATTGTATCTGATACATTAGAATCGCAGCTTCTAGAGTCTCGAGCAGTTCCCTAGACCGATCATCTGACTGGACATTGGTCATCAGGTATTCCAACTGTCGGAAGACAAGTTCTTCCAAAAGCCGTGCTAGGCTGCGGACACACATGACGTTTTCACTCGTCGGCGATCGTGTAGAGCCTGCAAATGCGACCGCTAGCAAGAGTGCCGCAGAAGTGTCGTGTGAGCCAAACGATGGTCGATGCACCAATGATATGTATCTATGGGACTGTTGAAAGTAGACAACAGAGAACATGATGACAGTCCTCGCCGAAAGAGCCAATTTTATATGATGTTCATCGAGTTCAGTGTGGTACGATGGATTGTGGGCAAGAAGCTGGCCGTGTAGAGAGCTGAGTCGGACAATGCTCGACTGGATCTTTCCTTCAAGCGTTTCAAACGCAGAAGGCGCGAATATGGGAGCCAGCTCTGCCATGCTCGCAGGTGGGCCGGCAATGCCAAAGTCATGTGAAGATGCCAACCCCAACTCGTGCAGGTCGAGTACAGAGCTGAGACTCCACAGCAAGATGTCGTCTTCCTGCGCGACAGCCTGGCCCCAGCCGATGGTGGCCACAGCGGCGGCGCCATCGATGTCAGGGTCTTTGTCGTCATTTTCGAATGATTCCAGCATGGTGCTAGCGGCGGGGTTCGTGAGCCGAAGCAAAAACCGCATGTCACATTGCGGAGCAGACGTCGTCGCCTCAATTGGCGATGGCTGGCGGTAGCTGCATTCTATCTGGCGAGACTGGCATCGATCGCAGGGTTGACGCTTGTCGCACGCCGATTTGCTCCGATGGCAGGCTTTGCAAGCTTTCGGTCGTCGCCCACGAGTGAGCATCGGCAGATCGTTGTCAGCATCTCTCTGTGGACATGTTTTGGCGTGCTTGCGGCAGATGTCACTACGTTTAAACTGCGTTAGAACCGGGGTACAATGGACAAGATTGTATGAGATGAAGTGACATGCCTTCTCGCGAACGTTTTGGGGCAATACCAGCAGCAGTGTCGGCGGTCTCGAGTATCTGATAGCTTAGAATTAGGTGTCGCGGAGCGAAGTACATTTGTCTGCCACTCACGAGTTGCAGTGTGCCGAGTCAGATGGTGTTGGCGCGAAAACACCTTGCCGCAAACCAGACAAGGAAATTTACCGTCCATGGTCGAATCATTATTTCTTTTTGGCATGATAGTCTCTTGAGGTTGGTGCTTGTTTGGCGGAAGTGTGGTGGGTAATGTCCGCCAGGTTCTGGCAGCTAAACTAGCAATCTGGCGGGTTATCTCCGGAAAGGATCATTCTACTACACTGGGATGGGGCACACTTACGTTTACTCTCCAATAAATTGGAGTTGCAAAGGTTTCTACTCAGATGAAAAGAAATTCTGTTCTTCTCTTCTTCCTTTTTTTTTTTGCTTCTTTCAAATGATGGTCAAGTGGTGAAGTAAATACGCTTCACACATGGCATCTTTCCTAATGCATCGCGTTGCGCGTCGAGCCATCACAGGTCAGTACATTACAATTCTAAATACCAGGACTAGAGTCCGCTCATGACCAGCACTAAGCAATCTCATCTGTAATACAGGGTCACATTTCTTAGTACCTTGTATCACAGTCTCTTCCCCATCATTGTTCGCACAACCCGAAAAGAGCATAGCGCAGTCGAACATATCTGTTGCATCTACGAGATGGGTTACGACCTCATCAAACAAACCGATCGAGTCTGTAAATTCGGGAAAAGAGGATTCATCTGCCGCTGAGTATGCGCTGTACGTTTCGTGGTATCCATTCAAGCTCGAGTATATGCTAATACATGCAGGACGACGCTCGACGCACTGGTCAACTGGGGACGTCAATCGTCGCTGTGGCCCCTCACGTTTGCTCTGGCGTGCTGTGGTATTGAGATGATGCATGCATCTATGCCAAGATATGATCAAGACCGGCTCGGACTCATCTTTCGGGCTTCTCCACGGCAAGCAGACGTCATGATTGTTGCGGGCACCGTCACAAACAAGATGGCATCGGCGGTAAGGCAATGTTACGACCAGATGCCTGACCCGAAGTGGGTCATTAGCATGGGCAGCTGCGCCAACGGTGGAGGATACTACCACTACAGCTACTCTGTTCTGAGAGGTGTTGATCGCATATTGCCCGTGGACGTCTATGTTCCTGGATGTCCTCCAACATCTGAAGCATTATTGCAGGGCGTATTCTTGCTGCAAGCCAAGATGCGGCGAACCAAGGTTACTCGCATGTGGTATCGAAGATAGGATGTTGGTTCAAGACTTGTTTTGCGATACGTCACATATTCGTACTCTTTTTTACCAACAGTCATCTCTATAATCTAGCCAAATGAACTGCTTTGCACAAAATCGAAATCTGCACAAAAGAAAAATGGTAAATTCCGTAATGACCTTTTGATCCTAGTCAGAATTCATTTGTAGCAAACGTAGAGACGCGTTGGAGTCAGCCTAGTTGGTTCATAATAGATTCGAACCCCTGACGTGATCACTGGATCGGCAGTCGCCATCAAGGAAAGAGCGCATAAGGAGTACTAACAACCAGTAAGTTGGTGCCCAGCAGAGTCCAAACGAGTTGCGTCCAGTGCTGAAGAAGTTTCTAGCTAGTCACAGCGCATGGCTTAGGGATCGGAGAATTGTTATCAAAGTTGAAGGCTGAGAAAACAATAATCGCTTATGTACAAAATAAAGGTAGGCCGCTCCCATTACAGCCTTTGAAAACTCCAATTTATTGAAGAGTAACCGTAAGTGTGCAAGGCAATTAGCAGAGCCCGCGACGGCAGCGGCCGACAGGGCAACTGCAAGTATTGTTTCCAAGAGAATCATGATGCCAATGATTAGCTTCCAGACTATCATGCGAGTGAAGAAAATGAATTTTTTCTCGTCGCTAGATCTACTTATACTATTATTTCACGGCCCCGAACCCATCTAGGACAGTCTCAGCCTGACAACAAACAAGCCATGATTAGCTGAGACCACTCAGAGCTGCGCCGCTTTTCGGTGCCTTTGGTACTGCAGAAAAAGAATACTGGGTAGAACAAAAATCAGGCTTGCAATCAGACTGTCGCATTTGTTCATAAATGTCGAAGTTGGCGCTACAGCTGCCGAGTGACTCATTCAAATTACTTACGCCAAAGAGTGCACAAATAGACAACCAATAGTCCCCGAGAAACAAGTCAAAAGCGGCATATAGAAACTCCGCCCCATCCAACCCCAAGCCTAGCCGTCAGCAACGCCTGCGGGGCTGCTCTCAATGCTTGCCGTTGTGCTCCAGATGCTTCGAAGCATCGCTGTCATCCACAGGCGCCCCTGTTGTCCTACTCAGATGACGCATAAGCCCTTCGTTACCAGATTCAAACTCGGCATGGCCCTTGTGAATCCTGAGTAAGCTGTCGCGCATCAAAAACTCATAGTACCCAGTCGCAACAAGAGTCGCAGGAATGCTGACCAGGATACTGATTGGTGAGTAAGTCATGTACGTAAACGCCTCTTTCCCAAAGAAAATCGCGGCAACTATGCGCGTTCCCAAGTCACGAGCCATGTTCGTGCTAATAGTAACGTCTGCAAAGCCCCATACCATGGTTGCATAGGCACAGCCAATAACGAATGGGGCGCTTGCTGGCGAGATGAAGGGGTTGGTCGGGTCGATGGCGGCCCAAATGACGAAGGCGAGGAACGCATCAACAAAGAACTCGGTCATGAACAAAAAGCCATGGTTTGTCTGGTTTGGGTTGGGGAAAGAACAAAGGATACTAGCCGGTGCACCATTTGCAACCAATGGCTTGCCTGCGGCGATGAGCTCTGCTTTCATTTCCTGAATTTCCGGCCAGTACATGCCCATAACCAGCAATCCCGCTATGAAGGCGCCGAATATTTGACTGATGATATATTGCGGTACCTTTTTCAGAGGAAAGCCCTGCCAGAACCAGAAAGCGATGGTGATGCACGGATTGAAGTGTCCACCAGACGTGGGCGCGCAGCAAATAATGGCGAACGCAATGCCGAAGCCAAATGCCCAACCAATCTGGAAGAGGCTGCCGAAGGCCGCCACTCCGACCGGGTTCGAAAGATTCAGGGTGAAGCCGGCCACGGCGGCGATGCCGGGGAACACATAGAAGAAGACGCCCGTGGCCTCGGCCAAGCACTCGCGCACCCATCGAGGGCGCGCGCGCTCAAACTCGAGACGACGCTGCGACACGGGCTTCGGAGGGACAACGTGACGCGAGACATGTTTCTGGATCGCATCGGTGACACCAAGCTCTACTGCAGGGCACACACGCATCAGTACAGATACCATCAACCGGGGCGACCATGGGCACAGCACTCACAGTCATGGGTGTGGAGACGAGTAAGGTCGGGAGAAGACATTGTTTGCTGGCCAGCTCTCTGCGAGGTGTGACTGAGACAAGGGCCGGAAGTCGCGGCTGTGAAACAAACATAAAAATTAGGTTCTTGGAGGGGAAACCCTGCATATATACTGGTTTGGCTGGGGCTATTCCATTCCCGGAGACTTGGTTTTGTCCGCACCCGAGCGCTGGAGCGTCCAACAACCGTTCGAAAACCGAAATCGCGGCAAATAGTTGCCGGTTCGAGACCAGTTCTATTGATGCGCGGGGCGGAGGCTCTACTGAGTTATCCACTCGAGCCACAAAGAGTGTGGTTGGAGGCTCTGTCAACTCCCGCGTTTCTTTGGGAAGTGGCCGGGCTGACCGCCCGCACTTGCAGCAAAACGCTCCTTGATGCTACAGAGGGGGCCAGCGGGCGTAGGGGGCGGAGGCAATTGGGGAACATTAAAACAGGCTCAGTCTGAACTATTTGCGGGGGAGTGGTCAGTGAGACGCGCTGCAGTTTCTGGGGTAAAGGCTAATGCTATAACTGGCATTACCGCCTGAGGATCTGGCTACATATGTGGAGGGCGACGTGGTTACCATCAGACCAGGACAGGGTCTTTGGACCAATAGCGATTCAATATCGGTCGCTCTCGGCCGAGGCTCTTCCTGGGGGCTGCGTTTTCCCCGGTCATCGGAGATGGATTAATCTCATCTTTTTGCGGCAACCTGGTTTACCCCAAATTGTGGCTTGCGCACCGGGCAAGAGGCGGCTGCGAGTCAGCCTTCACATTCGTCGGTTTGACACGCCACGCCGGACATTTGGGAAAGTGGCGGTTATAAATTCCGTCTGTCAATGACGACGCAAACTCTCATCGGTTAGCAAGCTCGGGAATTGAGCTTTGTATGTCTGCTTTGCGTAGCAAAGCACCATGAATGACAGCGGGATGGAGACGAGTGCGGGGGGCCGGGACACACCCTCCCCCACAGCAGACTACTGATCTCTAGCATCAATCAGCCGCTGGGTTTGGTGACTTGCCCGGGGCGAAGTGGAGCGTTCAGTCCGCAAGTCTCTCAAGGGAAGTCCTGTTTCCGTGCTTTCCCCCTCATGGCATTATCATCACTAGCTACGTGGTCGCCCCTATCTGCTCAGTGGTCCTCAGCTATTTGGCGATATAGGCAGTCGAAATCCGACCACGAGCAGAAGTCATGATTATGCCGTCCACTTGATTCACTATAGCCAGCCTCATCGCCCCCCCTTTCCCGTGCCAAGAAGAGGCTTGGTGAAGAACTGCAGCCACCCGAGATTCGCCAACAAACACAAGGGACCGTCTCGTGTCAAACCCGCCCGCCAAGAGTATTTTTACGGAGGCGCACAGTATTTTCCGGTGGGAGGTTTTACACCCAGAAAATGTTGTGAGACAAGGCCCCGCGTGACACTACCCTATACCCTTACCAAGATCTATAATACCCGATGCAAATGGACCGCTTCTATCACGGCGTCTCAATAAATCAAAAGCTTGGCAGCGCAGCGATATTTATTGTTTTTCCGTGTGCAATGTTACGATGCGCTGCAATAATTGTTAATAAGCAGCTATAACCATGGAGAACTATTAAACAATGCAAATCACAACTTGGAACGAAAGCCCACTTTGAAACCTCCTTCTCTTTTCGGAAGGAGGACTAAATGGCCCGGGGGTATTAACTAACTGGTCATTTGAAGGTTTGCGCGCCCTCATGACCTGCGCTACCAGTGGACAGCTTGCCGGGCCTGAGCCAGTTGACCCTAGCTAGTAAATAGTGCACAGTAGGGAAAAGTTGGCCTTTCTCGACGAAAAATTTCGGACCGAGCCCCTGTTCTTATCCGCCTCAGGAGTATCGCCCCTGATTAGCAGCGGGAGCGGCCCCCGACGGAGTGAGGTGCCATGGCTGGTGCTCGATGCTCGGAAATGAGGACGCGTGCCGATGCGCGACGCGCTCAAGTTTAATTAGACCGGATTTAGTTGGTGCAGCCAGGGACTGTTTCTATTTCACTATTTACGAGTCAAACGGACGAAAATGCGACCTCGAGAGAACAGCGAAATACATCTCGGTAATCTGCCCGCCGCATTCAAGCGGACACAGGTTGGTACCGTGACCATGGACAAAATTTCCACGTGATGGGAGCAACGGCACCTCCTTCACTATCAGGGTGGTATTCGCACGTCGCGTGCGAAGTATCATGATCGACGGAAGGATGCGCAGTGCAACCCTGCTCACTGCGCGTAGTGGCACGCCAATCTGCCGCTGGCGATGAGACAGTGCAAGACTGCCTGTAGAGAGGCATTCTGTATTACTAGCTGCACTCTTGCATACTAGCATTGCTTCGACGCAATGCCCGGCTCTCCCAGTGCGTATATTAACTCGTGCATCCCCGTGCTTTCGCTGCATGCTTCTTCAGGACCGCACTTGCATTCTTGATTCGCAAGACGCTGCCCCGTTGAAGATATGGCGCCTGCACTCAAATTCCTAGCCCTGTCCTTGCCAGTCGTCGCGCGAGCGGCCGCAACATCTCGCGACGTCCACTATGACCCCATCGACTATGTCGACCAGCTGATTGGCTCCAGCAACGGTGGCAACGTCTTCCCTGGCGCCACCGTGCCCTACGGCATGGCCAAGGCTGTTGCCGACACTGACAGCGGCAGCAACCAGGGTGGCTTCACCCTCGACGGCTCGCCCGTCACGGGCTTCAGCGTTCTGCACGACTCTGGCACCGGAGGCTCTCCCTCTCTCGGCAATTTTCCATTATTTCCGTACGCCTCCTGCAAGAATAATGATGTCGATCTGTGCGATTTCCCGAAGAAGACGCGCGCACAGCATGGCACGTTCAAGAACGACAGTGTCGTCGCCACGCCTGGCTACTTTGGCATCACGCTCGATAGCGGCCCGAAGGTGGAGATGACGGCCACCCATCACGCAGCGCTTTTCAAGTTCACCTTTAACGGCGCCAAGGATGGCGACAAGCCTCTCATTTTACAGGATTTGACCGACTTGTCCAACTCGCGCCAGGATAACGGCACAATCTCCGTGGACCCCCAGACGGGCCGTATCAAGGGTAACGCCGTCTTTGTTGCTAGTTTCTCTCAGGGCATGTACAAGGCCTACTTTTGCACCGACTTCAAGGGGCCCAAGATTGCCGACTCAGGCATCTTTGCTGATAGCCGCGCGAGTACCAAAGTCCACGATCTCAAGATCTCGCGCTCCATCAACGGCTACCCTCTGCCCGGCGGTGCCTTTGTCCGCTTCGCGGACAACCACACACCCGTCTATGCGCGTGTGGGTGTCAGTCTCATCAGTGAGGACCAGGCGTGCTCCAATGCCGAGAATGAAATTCCCAATTTTGACTTCAACAAGCATTCTCGGGAAGCCAGAGATGCATGGAAGTCTAAGCTGATCAACATCAAGGTTGAGACCGAAGGCGTCGACGAGTCCTTTGTGAAGAACTTCTACTCTGGAATCTACCGCACCATGGTCAACCCTCAGAACTACACTGGCGAGAATCCTCTGTGGAACGATGGCGAGCCTTACTTCGACTCATTTTACTGTATTTGGGATCTATTCCGCTCTCAATTGCCTTTCCTCACCATTCTCGACCCTTCTGCCGTGTCGCAGATGATCCGCTCTCTTATTTCTACTTACGAAAATGATGGCTGGCTGCCCGACTGTCGCATGAGTCTCAGTCGCGGATACACGCAAGGTGGTTCAAATGCCGATAATGTCTTGGCCGATGCATATCTCAAGGGCCTCGAGGGCGGCATCGATTGGGCTAAGGGCTATGAGGCTGTGAAGAAGGACGCCGAAGTCGAGCCATTCGACTGGTGCTGCCACGGACGAGGTGGAATCGATTCCTGGAAAGAGCTCGGCTACATCCCCGTACAAGACTTTGACTACAAGGGTTTCGGCACTCTCACTCGCAGCCTCAGCCGTACGCTCGAGTACGCTTACAATGATTTTGCCATTTCTCAGATTGCCGGTCGGATGGGTAAGAAGGATGAGCAGCAAAAGTACCTCTCCTCCAGCCGCAACTGGGAGAACTTGTACCGTGCGGAGCAAAAGTCGTCGTTTGAGAATGGTACCGATACCGGCTTCTCTGGCTTCTTTCAACCCAAGTACCTAAACCAGACTTGGGGATACCAGGATCCGCTCAAGTGCAGCAACCTGGACAGCAAGAGCGTCTGCTCGCTCCAAAATAGTGGCCCCGAAACCTTTGAGAGCAGCATCTGGGAGTACGGATTGTAAGTAAAAATTCATGCCAACCGAAACAACAAATACTGATTCCTATTCTAGCTTTGTTCCGCACGACCAAGCTCTCCTTGTTACTCTCTATGGTGGCCCCGATGCCTTCTGTCGCCGACTTGACTATCTACATGACCAGGGCATCACTTACATCGGAAATGAGCCTGCCTTCCTCACCGTTTTCCAGTATCACTATGCCGGCCGTCCTGCCCTGTCTGCCAAGCGCAGCCACTTCTACATTCCCCGATTTTTCCAGCCAACGCCTGCCGGTCTTCCCGGAAACGACGACAGCGGCGCGATGGGCTCCTTTGTCGCCTTCAGCATGATGGGGCTGTTCCCCAACCCCGGACAGGACGTCTACCTCATCACACCTCCATATTTCAGCAGCGTCTCCATCAAGCATCCTATCACAGGAAAGACGGCCAAGATTCGCAACGTCAACTTTGACGCCTCGTACAACGACATTTACATTCAGAGCGCGACACTTGACGGCAAACCCTACACGAAGAACTGGATTGACCACTCTTTCTTTACGGAAGGCAAAGAGCTTGTCCTGACGCTCGGAAAGAACGAGAGCAGTTGGGGCACCGCCGTGGGCGACCTGCCCCCTAGCTTGGGCCGGTACTCTGGCTACAACCAAACTTACTCCAAGAGATGGTCTGTCCCAGGAGGTGCACAGCTGTACCCGCCTTCCATGTAAATACACAATACGGCTGACTGGCATTTTATTAGTAATTTAAATTTGATACTATCTACTTCGACAACCTGCTCTTCATTTGTGAACCCCGCTATCAATTCTTTAGCCTTGGACCGTTGTCCTTTCAGCACAGGACTAGGGCGAGAACAAGTGTAGTGACCATGAACAGCGCCCGTGGAAGCTGCATTGTGAGGGCCGATGAATTGGGCGACATTGTTGCTGTGGGCGAAGTAGCGGTGCCGCTTTCACTACCTGAAGTGGTGGAGCCACGCTTCACGCACTCTGCATCAGCGCTCCGGGGAGATGGCTGAATCAATGACCGTAGGCGAGCCGGGGACTCTACTTGCTTCCAGGGCTTAATCATTGCGCCTTTGGCAATAAATCTCGCTTGAAGATCCTCAAGTAAATCCTGTCGCGATGCGAGCAGGCGCAGCATGTCAGGCATGACCGGATTGTCGCACTGCGCACGCCTCGGTCGCTCCAACTGAACATCTCTCTTACTAAATGTCGCGCCAGGCTTGATCTTATGGCAGTTATCCTGGCTGCGACCGGCACGGAGCTGGCAGATTTCCCGATCCTTGCAGTCTTCGTCGCACTTCTTCTTGATCCAGCCGCGACTCTTGCGAGATACATACTCGTCGAATAGAGTTGTGTTGCTTTCGAATGCTGAGGTGACATTGTGCCAGAAAGATGGCGTCAGATCAGCCTCCGCCGCGACGGGTGGAGAGAGCAGCGCGCCATACGTCTCTTTGGCAGAGTAGTATTTCTTCCAAACAGGTCCGGACTTTTGGAACTCTGGGTCGTCCATATCGGCCATATATGTAACGGAATCGAGAATGGCAAATGTATCGGGGTCGACGTCGTACACGCGGAAAGCGGGCATGCCAGAAGTCGGCACGAGAGATGGACAGATGTAGGACATGGCAGTGGCGTGTGATGAGTCGCGCTTCGAGTAGTCCGAGTAGCTGACCTCGAAATGGTCGTCGTGGGTGTGGCCAAAGAACAGGCCACGAATGGTTGTCGAGTACCGTTGAACAACCTGGTCGAAGTAGTTGGCGTAGTCGGTCAGCGCATCGGAGGTGCCCATGGGCATGTGACCAATGATGTACACATTTTCCCCAGCCTTCTCCGCCTTGTCGAGTTCCTTCACCAGCCATGCTAGCTGACCATTGGGATCCTGCAGCATCTTTTGTTGATAAACGGCAAAGTTGAATCGATAATACATGTTGGTGTTCAGGGAAATGACCCGCAAGTTGCCGTTGGGGTACTTAGTAGAGTAAGCACCAATGTCCAGAACTTCCTGTTTGGCGGCGTCTCCAATCCATGACGCCCATTTCTTTGCTATGGCATCGTATACCCACTGAGATGCGTTTCCAACCGACTTGGGCTCGAAGATGTTGACGGGATGCACTTCGTGATTGCCGATGGTGCCGTACACTAGCTTGAAGCTGTCGTTCATCTTGTTGTAGGCGTCGTCAACTACAGCGGTGTTAGTACAGAGTTTCCATTCGTCCTCTTTCGTCGTCGGCTTACTCTCATTGAGATTATAAGGCTTGCTGGTATTAGAAAGCATATGGTCAACAATGTCACCAGTGAAAATGGTAAATGCTTGATCCGGAAACATTTTCTCGATCGCGTTGTACATGCTCAGCTCGAGCGACTCAGGGACGCCGCAATTGTGGTCGCCGTAAGGTCCAGCAGGGGATTTTGTATTGCCTGGCTCATCATCTTTGGTAAACGGTCTAATTGATTAATGTTAAGTTTTCCCTTGCAATGATTCTTGGAAGAAAGGTGCTTGTTACATACCTGCAGCAGATTGCCTTCTTGCACTCAGTGCTGGAGCCCGTCACGTAGAGTGGATCGACATGAATGTCGCTGTAATGAACGACTTTCAGAGGCTTCTTATTGCTGGGAGCAGGGGCCGGTGCATCACAATATGGCTTCGACGGAAAAGGAACTGTCCACTCCTGAACTTTTGGGTAGTCGCAGACGCCGAGAAATGTGATGCAGAATTGAATAGCAGCCGTGGAGTTGGGCTCTACGTTCCGAGCCAGCTCGGCCAGCGCTGGAACCTCGCGCTCGACAGTACCAGCACAGAATTCCTCATCGTAGGACTGTTGCACAATCAGAATGACGAAATTAATCAACAAGGAGACAATGCATTACAGTGCTTGCCAAACACAATGTTTTCCCGACCGAAACAAGTGGCTCGTCGCTGTCCTCAACCAGTCCTTTGATGACACTGATGAGATTCTGGCAGAACGGTTAAAAGACAGCGTCGGACTTCGATAAATAGACAACTGACCTGGCAAGAATCACAAGTTTTGACCTCAAACATGTCTCTAGTCTCCAACGCCCAAGTGCCTGCCTCCAGTGACCTCTGGAGCATTGCGTGCTTGCTTATTAGCTGCTGGGCACGCGCTAGAAACGCGCATTGAAAAGCTAGGGCAACGAGGCCCAAAAAGCGAACGAGGGCCATTTTGCGCGAATGTTCTGATTCCTCTCAAGACCAACCCTGGAAAATAGAAGTGAAGTCGTTACCTTGAAGTACTTGTCGCTGAACAGAAAGCACCCCATTGCCATTACCGCGCACCGAGCAGAGACTCCTCACGGACGAATTGTCTTGGAAAGATTGGTACGCGGCGTCCATACGAGCAAGGGCCCTTTACGTCCGACGAGGGAGCTCGCAGCTGCGGGGGAATAATTGTGTGGCGGCCCCGTCAGCTCTAACTATTACTAGGGTCAGAAAGCTGAAGGAGTGACATTGGGAACTGAGAGCCCCTGTCCATACTCCGCATTCTGCTATCAACTTTAGTATCCGCTTCGTAAGCGTTCGAAACGGCGATTGGTAGCGGATACCTTTCACTGACCCACGTGTGGGCGAGCGGAGACAGTCTCGTATGGTTCTAGTCCAGTTCTTCAATCTTGCTCAGCCCTTCGGCCTCTTCCCTAGCCCGGCGGCCGCTAGGTGTCTAATGAAAGGGGCGGGGCGCGGGGGGCAAGGGGGGGGATAATGGAGCTGGGAATGAATTCGCAACACTGCTGGAAAGAAACGATCTCCGGGGAGATGGCAGCCCCATAGCGCTATATGGGGTGACGGCAATCCGTCGCAGACAGCTACTTATGCAATACATGGTCAAGAAAGGACTTTGGAAAACGGCACTTGATGACACAATCCAAAACGAATTTACTGCGATCGATAATATGAGAGAAGCTTGGAACCGCCACATCGCAGCAAGTGAATGAAAACTATATATTAGAAGGTAAATATAAGACTAGATCGTACATTTTGCTCGTAACAGGGGCATTTGCCAAGGAGACAAAGTTGAAAGATCGTACTAGACATAAACGTGAAGAAACTACGTTTACATGACAAGAGCAGCGATGGCAAGAGCCAGAGCACCAGCCGGAGCCATCATGTTGGCGCCGTTGGTAACAACGGGAGGAGCGTTACCGTTGCTACCGGATCCAGAGCCAGAGCCAGAGCCAGAGCCGGAGCCAGAGCCGGAGCCAGAGCCAGAGCCAGAGCCGGAGCCAGAGCCAGAGCCAGAGCCAGAGCCAGAGCCAGAGCCAGAGCCAGAGCCAGAGCCAGAGCCAGAGCCAGAGCCAGAGCCAGAGCCAGAGCCAGAGCCAGAGCCAGAGCCAGAGCCAGAGCCAGAGCCAGAGCCAGAGCCGCTGCCATTGCCAGAGCCGGAGCCAGAGCCGGAGCCGCTGCCATTGCCGTTGCCATTGCCGTTGCCGTTGCCACCGCCGTTACCGTTGCCACTACCAGGGCAAGTCTTGCAGTCGCTGCCGCCGCCGCTGGTGGTAGTAGGAGAGGGGGTAGTGCAGATGGTAGTGACCGTAACATCACCGCCAGTAGTAGTAGTACTGGTGCCGTTGTTCCAGTGAGAGCTGGTAGTCACACCAGTGGTGGTGGAAGTGCTAGAAGAAGTAGTACCAGTGGACGAAGTCGTGCCAGTGGACGAAGTCGTGCCAGTGGACGAAGTCGTGCCAGTGGACGAAGTCGTGCCAGTGGACGAAGTCGTGCCAGTGGACGAAGTGGTAGCGGACGAAGTGGTAGCGGACGAAGTGGTAGCGGACGAGGTGGTCGAGGTAGCGCTCGTGGTAGAAGAAGAAGTGGTAGGGTTGGCATCGTTGCAGACTGCGTACGCATCCACAGACTTTTGCAGAACTTCCCTCACTAGACCAGCCAGAGCCTCAGCTGCTTCCTTGCCATCCGCGCCAACACGACCAGTGATGGTGTCAATGAGACCAGTGGAAGCAGTGTAGATTGTCCGAGTCTGCTCTTGAACCATAGAACAGTAGTTGCCCTTCTCGACATCGGGCTTGCGAGCAGTCAAGTTATCGACCAGCACACCCGAGTCCGTCCAGAGCTGGGTTGCGAACCCGGAAATGGCAACAACGCCATTAATGTCGAGAGGGTCACCAGGGGTTGAATCAATGAGAGTCTTGCTGTCTTGAACATGCTTGATCAAAGTATCGGCAGCAGCAACAACGGGCTTGATGTCACCGTTGAAGGCCTTGACAGCCTCGTTCAGGGCGAGGGTGTCTTGATCTGCCTGATCAATCGAACCGGAAATAACATCGACAAGTGTAGCAGCAGCAAATGAGTGGCCAGCCAAAGTGGCCATAGAAATGATATTGGAGAACTTCATTTTGATCGGCAAGCACTGAAGGTGAGGGGTTTAACGAAGGTCAAAAGGGTTGGAAACGAGTGAATGTAAGGAGGAGAAAGACTGATGAGGAGTTGCAGGGGAAACTTGAGTAGGATGTATGAGAATTTATTATGCAACCTGCCATCTTAAGCGCGGGGCGAGATGGCTCACAAGCTACCGAGGCGAAAACTATAAATTACCTGACAACTTCTAGCGCGCCATACTATAGCCAGTAGCTGGCTTGGACAATCAGGCTGCGTGATGAAATGAGCATTTGGCTTATGGATACGAGCACCAATAGACAAGTGAGAAATACAATAGCCACACATGAGCTGGCGACGCCACATTACAAGTAGCAGATGAACTAAAAAGAGCCTTGCAGAATACTTGCAGAAATGGGTGCACCAATGAGGCGTCAATACGGGCCGGAGATGCCAGCCCATTTCGGAAATGCCCGACGTAACCAATGCTGCACCTCTCTAGCACAACTCTGACTGGAGAACGATAGTCGGCGCGGGGTAGCTTGGGTTCGGGTTGACCGTGAAAACAACAGATCTACTCCGCCCCGATCGAGACCCTGATGAGCGACAACGGGCGAGAAACGGGACGATCACTTTGTCAAACATAGGAGTAGAATGCACACTATCAACTGCACTTAATTATTGAGGACTGAATCTGGGACAGGCAGTGAGATCAAGCTGCTATCGCTGCCTTTGTTTGTTTACCATGTGGTGCGGCAGCCCCGACTGAAATTTGTACAATGCAAGCTGCAAGCCATGGCCTGTCATTTGCCGTTAGGCCCATATCCCGCCAAGTAAAAATAGAGACTAACTAATACGGAGCCACCCACCAACTCCTGGCGCGGTGGATGCAGCGCCACGCCGAGACTGGGCATTTCAATTTTAACCGTGGCCGAGATTTGCCTCTGAATCCTACCTCTCCACTTGCCGCTGTTTGTCTTGTGCCAGCCCTCGGTTGTCTACCCCATTTGGGTCCACACCATACTCACTATTGACGCCACCAACTTACACGACGCTGCACGCTTGCTGTATTTGGCCGTCGCAGGTCCATTTCCACCAGCCGGTCGTTGTCATAGAATGTAGCCATGTTCGCCGCGGTGGTTCGCGTGGGAACCGCAGAAGGCAAGGTCCAGGGCTGGTCAGACGACGGATGACTGCCCCCGATGAGCGAGCGCCCCCTAGGGCGGAAAGTGACCAAGTCCGCGATGGTTCGAAAAAAAGAGACAAAAGCATCCACAGTCGTTTCGGGGCCGTTACCCGCAACAGAATTCACCAAACCCATTCGTGCCAATTTTCAGTCGTGCCTACCCCCATATATCCCCGCAATGGCTCTCCATCTGGAGTAATGTGCCTGGGTCGATTGCACATCTACCCCCCGAGGTCAAGTGAACTGTCAGCATTGACCTAGTGAAATTGTTCGCTCTGCTCGACCTCCCTATTTTGGAAGGACCGATTTCGCATTACGCTGCCGTTTGACAATTGCAAGTCGGGGGAATTGTTTCTTCTTCTCCGTGCCAGTGTGGCACAAAACTACACTTTGAGGACTCGGCAGAGGTAAGCGTACGACTGCATCACTCACAGGCATAAAAAAAAGCGAGACCGTTTCGCCTCAACTGCGGGTAAAATGAGTAGGGTGATACTGGTTTAGAAACTTCTCTCAGCCTCGAGTCAATAGTGCGCGCTATCTTGTTTTTGGTAGCTGCTTGATCAGATGTTTCATTCGGCAGTTTGAACAAGATGGCTGGATCCGGTACGTCCATACAGTGCCCTCCATGCAGACCCAAGCGAATTAGTGGTGTCTGTATCTCTAACTGGCATACTTGGCCAATCAAAATGAACGTGGGGTTGCACTGTACCATGTTTTCCAATTGAACTCCGATGGCGCAAACACTACTTGGGCCAAGTCCCGTTACCTAGCAAAGCTTGGAAGGCTCACTCCATTCTTTGACGTGAAGCAGAATGCGGGGTAATGTCAGCCTTTACTATCACGTAGCGATATTATGTCGTTTATACCTGTATAGCTTCGTGTGGCGTGAGAATACTAAGGAACTGAGCCTCGGAAGCACATGGAAATTGAGACCCGTGAGAAGCAGTGTGTTGCCGTGTAGGATTCAAAAGATATAAAAACCCCCAAAAGTCTCCCAGTCCTACGACTGAAAGTTCTTACAGACAAATCACTCATCACAGTCTTCATACTTTCAACCCATCCTTCTTCTTTCTTAACGCTCCACGTTCTTCACCATGAAGTTCTCTGCTCAAATTGCCGTTGCCTGCCTCAGCGCTGGTGCTTTGGCTCATGTCGCACCCCGCGCTCTTTCCGATTTCCAGCAGGTCCTCACCACTGTACAAACCGATGTCGATAATCTTGACTCGGCCATTAACGCATTCACCGGCAATACTGCGCCAGTGCAATCGGCCGCCACCACCCTCGTCAACGACATCAACAGCGGCAACAGCCAGCTCTCTGGCCAGCCCGTCTTGAGTCTTGCTGACACCTTCACTCTCAACAACCAGGTCACCTCTTTCAAAAACCACGCCAAGACTCTGGTCACTGACATCAAGGCCAAGCGCCCTACTGTCATTTCTACTGGCAACTGTGGGCTTGTTCGGGACAACGTCAATGCCATCAACACCGCCGCTGGGGCCCTGATCCAGACTATCGTTGCCAAAGCCAATCCTTCGGCCAAGAGCATTGCTGAAGGTCAAGCCAAGGACATCCAAGCCATTCTTGACGATGGCAAGGCTTACTACACCACTGCCAACTGCCCTTAAGGCTTGCGGCATTGCTTCAATCACTGGGAGGCTGCTTTATGAAAAAGACCGGCTCTTTTGTACTCATCGGGGCACGATGGAGACGCGAGCTTTGCAAACTGCCTCAGTATAGCTACGTTGGATGACAGCTGAATAAACCGTTAAAGTAAAGATCGCTCAGTTCTCTCACTTTTTTTGATAAAAGAGACACATCCGACATGGCATTGTAGTTTTCTTACTGCCTCAATCTTCGGGCTGCTCCAGTGTAGTCTATTCTTCGGAATGGCCCCGTCAGTGACCTGTAGTCTGACTGTGAAGCAAGAGAGATAGTTGATGGAAAAGTGGTTTACACACATCATTGCGCTTAGCGCTTACTATGGTCACCATAAAAGCGATTACGAAACTTGATAGAAACCTTGTAAGGGAAACCATTATGAGATTTACTAGCTATTTTGACGTAGTCGAAGTAAACTATGACTACGGCCAAGCGAGGCTAGTAAAAACACCATAAAATCTTGCTTTGTCGTTGACTCCCTTTCACGTAAAGCGTGGCGAGTCTGGATTTAGTCTTCGCGGAGACAGTTTTCGCTAGAACTATGTTGTAGGACTCAGCCGGAAGTGCCTCTTTCCTGACATCATGGCACCTCGGGGAACCTTCTATGCGGCTCTTATGCGGGATCAAGTGGTCCAGGTTGTCGGCAACCTGTTTGCCCGGAGAATTATAGATGGAAAGACATCCAATAGAGTCGGGCTAGTCTAGGGCTAGCTGTACGTAGAGAGTATCGGCTCCATTTTGGAAACTAGTATTGATCAAATCAAACTAGCCGCGCAGAAATGCTGTTGGTGGCGAGATTCCAGCCGGCGACCTCGTCATTAATAAATTGGACAGTGCTCCTGAATGTAGCTAGGTCGCGCTGCTGTGTAGTAGCGATTGTACCGGCATCAAAGACGACAGCTTACATGAGCTTGATGACGAAGCAAGTCGTGACAACTGGAGTACGGGTGAATATTTGTATCGACAGAAAATGTGTAAAGTTCGGCACTACAGGAGTACTTTAATATGTTGTGTCTAGGCCGGGCGATGAAAGAAAGAAAGAAAGAAAGAAAAAACAAAGCTCAGCAATTGGAAACTGGTAAATTGAGTCACGTGAGTTTAGTAAAGAATATTGAATTTAAGTCGTTCTAACTAGCACTGACATGTCTCTGTCAGGAGTGGTTTACGACACAATACTAGACGCTTCTCACAGCTAGTAAGATTCCTATGATACTCGCGACTGAACAAAAGCTGGACAATATTCTATCAGACCGCATTACCATCGCAACTCAGAGTGTTATACTGGTCAAGGATCTTGCCCATCATATCGTCGCTGAGACTTTTGGCCAGCGGCTTGAGTTCACTCGGAATCTTCCGCGAGACGGAGGTGAAGAATATGGTACCGAAAGTGAAAGCGCGGAGCAGAGGAAGTATGGTAGCACGACATTCGCTAGACTTCTGGACGACCTCTCGCCGCTCCGCCAAGTGGCCCATTGCGATGTAAATCTCCGACTTGAGCGTGTAGAAGTCCACAAGCAGTGTTCTCGCCTCATCCAGAGTCAGGACCGGCTGGTTTTTAATCGTGGAGATGGCTTGCCTGAAGAACTGCTGAGTCGTATTCAGCTGATTTGCGACACCAATGATGGCGTTGTCAACCGCAACAAAATCAGCTGTGGCATTCCTCAAGTAGGCTTGGAATAGGGAGAGGTCGCGTTTCTGTAGATTCTTGGCGCCAACGGTGGCGGTCAGCGCAACTAGAACGAGTTGAATGAAAGACTTCATAATAAACGGAGATAAAGATGTGTCTGGATAATAATATATTGAAGAAAGAGTAAGAGGTGCGGATCCAGTTTTGCATAGCTGGCTAGCAGACCAGCTGTTTAAATATATTCGCGGCCATAGCCGTCGCATGCTGCCGAGAGCGAAAAAAAGGTTTACGAGAATCAATATCGCATAGAAGGAGTCAAGATGTCTATCTGCCTATAAAGCTGCATCTAGTGCTGCATGGCGTTGCGTCTGCTTATTGGGGAGGGGTAGATCCAGCACCCACATCATCACAACTGTTCTGGTGGCCACGCTCAATCTGGCTTGTACTTGCACCTATCACTTTACCAAGCGGTGCATTAATCTTGAAACATGGCTCACAATGGTTGCTAGACTATATTTTTGTATTTTCCTTTTTTTTTTTAAGGTTTTGAATGGGAATTAACCGCTTGTATTGGTCATTGTAGATGAACGTCTGCCGGAGTTGGCGCGCACCGGCGCGCCGTGCAGACGCAGCAATTCAGACGTAGTGCTACCATTGGCGCTAACACAGTTTCCGCCCAGAAGAAGCATTACCGGATGCAGGTCGCGGCCCGCTAGATTATTCCTATGGTGACATTTTCTACTGCAGTTGTGGCTTACCAACCCTGTCCAGACCTTTCGACAGGTGGCGCTGGCGCTGGTGCTGCGGGAGCATTCAAGCCGCCATGCAAAGTCACAGCATCATCTCGTTGTTGCGGGACGAAACAGTACACCGAACCGGAGGGAGATGCAGCAAACCGACGAACAGCGAACACTGCTAAAAAAAAAGTACTGATGACGGGTTTGACACAGTTCTGCGGGGTGTTGGCCGTCCTCTCTGCAGCTTACACAGCATTAGTTGCATTAAAGGCAAGTAATGTGATTCACTTGACTGAAATACCAGTCAAGCTACAGCTTGGGAGATTTCGAGCGCTTGCAAGTCAGAATCAGAACCAACACTAGCCATTAATCTGCTTACAGGACTCATCTGCCATGCTCACAATCCAGCTCCTCGAGCCTGGGGCGCTGCTGCAATTTCTTGGTCGCGGTGGGGGTGCTGGCCACTTCAAGCAAAAGATCACATGCAACCGAGGATTTTGAAGACCATATTTTCGATAATGTAATAGCTCAGTAAATCCTACAACATTGCAGGAGGTGGCGTTGGCTGTCAAGTCCACGATGCACAACGCTAGCGGCGCGCCTGTTAGGCTTGTGAACTAAGCTACCACCACCAAGATAAGATGGCCGCAGCTTAAAGCAAGTGTTGACGTTATAGCATAGATTCTCATCTGAGTTCGAGCTAAGATACATCCAATCGCATTCATGATGGTAGTCCCAGACACTCGGGGGTGACAAACTCACCATCTGGGACCTCTTCCGGCCGGTGGTAGATGGCGGAGGAAATGGCGGGGGTGGCCGAGCGAAACGGCGCGGGGGACTTGAACCGCCACAGCGGAGCAGAGAATCTTTGATGGCTGGAAGCGAGGAAATTGCTCCTCGAAATGACTGTAGTTGCCTAGTTGCCTAGTGTCCTAGCTTGTATGCAACAACAACGCCACCCGTAAGACTGTCGCTAATTCGGGCTTTGGCACGGGCAACAAGGCTGTGGGTTGCGGGGCCGCCAGCGCCAGGACATGTTAACCTAAGCGTGGCTACCATCGAGACCAGCAATTGACCAGATTAAAAAGTTCACTACACTGTTGGCAGGAGGATCGGGCCAACCCTCTCGCCGCTTTTCCCGTTAGCCACACTCTTTCTCCTTGCCTTCGCGGCCAACCAGGCGCTTTCAACTCAGCGTGCTGCAGCTCAATTTTCGAGCCGTCCACCCCCACCGTGTTATGCTTCGGGTCTGTAATCTGTAATCTGTAGCACGCGAGCCTTTGGCGGAGGCTATGCTTGGTCCCCCCATTCCTTCCGGCCTACCTTAAGTTAGTGCCTACGGCGCGAGTGAGTTGGGCCGGCGAGCAACCCACTCAGCCGGAGGATGCTACTCTTCTCACCTAGCGTGCTCACTAACACGCTGCGACAAACTCCCGTCGCAGTGTCTGGCTTTGGAACAGTCCGGTCTTTCGTCCAATATCTCTCCTTCAGCTTGTTAGAGATAGAAGAGATGATCAAGGCACCGAGGTTCCACTCGCCATCAGCGCCAAGCTCCCCGAAACTCTTCACCTTTTAGAGGCGCATTGGTGTAAAAAGCGCATTCGCTAATGACAGTGGAACTAATGTTCTTCTTGGGGACAGTATTACATTACATAGCTAATATCAGATGAAAAGACAGAGGCTCACTATCCCTCCCACAGCTAATCACATTACTGAGATGCTATAATGAAGGCTAGAGGCGCTGGAAGCATACACTGGAGGTGGCGCTACAGGCCCTGAAGGTGCTAGAGGTGGCGCTGTAAGCACAACGTTTTATTAGGTACTGCTGACCTCTGATGGCTGTGTCTGCCATTCCTCCTGCGATTTGAGTGCTGCATGACGTTGAACGCGATTTGACATTTAGAGGCACAGTAATAAACGAGCCTATCAGGGAAATATGCTTTGTATCCGGCCGAACAACAGCTGGAAAACAAGAGCTACTGGGGGAACCTAGAACTGTTATCTGGTTCTTTCTACTACTTGGTACGATTATTCTATTATTTTCACTATGGGTCTTGGTCCTAGCGAGTTAAACATGGCCTTCGGCATTTTTGCTTCCATATTTCAATCATTCATATTTCATAGATCAATTTTGCACGCAACCATGTTCTCTGAAAAGAACACCGTGATGAACAGACATGGCCATCGTCTATTTGCTTCATTCACCGGGTTGATGGCTAACCACAAGCGCTGTGCTCGACGATCGGATCCGTTTGCCCTCGTTCTCAAGCACCTTCTCAATACGGCAGCTGTCGCCGGGTTTCTGAAGAGACTTTGCGACCTGGCTCGCTTTTATGCCCCAGACCACGCTGGGGTAGGCTGCATCTGGATTCCTCATGGTCAGCAAGACTTTGGCGGCTTTGGCGAGGCCTACGAACTTCATATGAAACTACTCTCGTCGACGTCGTTTGCGGCAACCGGATCTCGGAAAAAGGCGGGATTGTCGAGAGTGAGTCAAGTTTGAGCGAGGCCATTATCCGTATTTTCAACCCGCCCGACTCCGCTCGCGGCACAGGTCACAACTATCTCATTTTTCGTTTTTCCATGCCCAATACCATTTGTGCCGTGAATTTAGGAGAGAGCCCCAGAAACTCGAACCGTGCTGCTTTCGTCTCCGATGGCGGTCTCTCCTGCCGGCAAGTAAACCCGGATGTGACCAATATTAGCCCAGCTGCAAAGCCAGTTCACGTCCTCGAAGAAATTCATGTATTCTTCTCTGAAATAGTGATCGTTGGTAATGAGAAACGATGAGGGAGACAGCGCAAGATTATCATTGGGCGTAGTGATCAAGGGATGCCACACCGTGCGTACATGTGTCACAGCGTCCGAGCCGATCTGTGATGGAAAACTTCCACCACAGAGTGGCATTTTGGTAATCGCCCAATAAAACCCTGCTAAGAACGGTTGGGTTGCGGTAGGTGGTTAATCACCAGAATGCAAATGGCTGTTCCCGGTGTTGAGGCGGGATCATCCTCAATATCCATGCCGTGAGTTAGAAAGGCTTTTCGAAACCATCAAGCCGGAGATGGCGCGTCACCAAGGTCTGTAGCGTGCAGAAGCGACTGGTGTAAATACGTGGTGCGAGAATAGGTGGGACTTCGTAACCTGGTAATATAGCAAATGTCACCTTTTGGATCGATCGTCTCCAATGAACCTTGTGGTCTGCGAAATGATTTCAGGTCGTTGAAGGTATCCAAAATAGGCTACCATGAGAGCCGGGTACCTGAGTGGGCTTCTCCAATCGTAAATATGAGACCCGACGCCTCATAATAGTGCATGCCCTCGCATTTGGGCGTATCCTGATTGATGTTAAAGTCTGAGCCGCTGTCCACTAGTGTGTCTCAAATCCTTCTGAAAATGTTAAAGACAACAGCCAGCTTGGGCAACAGTGGAGAGACAGCCATACTACTCTGATAAGGAAGCAAGAAGTATAAGACTTTAACAAGAATAGAGACGTAGCGACGCACAGCTTTAAACAACAACTATATTTACCAACTATATTTGCAATATGCATTGTAAAGGGCGGCAGCAAACCCGGGTTTCGAGACAACTCTGCTTAACAAGACACCGATAAGCTCTTGCGACACCATAGAATGACGCGCAGGGGTATAGATCCTCGGTTACAACAAAACCGGCGACCTCTCATCCGGCAGTTGCTCTGGGTACTGCAGTGTACGCGTCGCCTTGGACCATGACGCAGCACAAATCGCCAAATGGAGATAATGAGAGACAATTAGCTTTCATCAAACTCTATCAGACAACCTATTTCGTACAAATGCAATACAGGAGCGCCTGCTGGGCAGGATATTGGATCTAGCACGAGCAAGAGATATCTCTTACCCTTTGTTTAGCTTGGCCTATAGCAGGGACCGTCAGGAGCACTATGGCCTCATATTTATGGCTTACGCAGAGTCAAACATGTCTTAACTGGTGATCATCTCTCAGTTTCCAATATAGTTCAGGTCTCGCTTGCTTGGTCAATGGCAATTCGGATCTTGTCCATGTATGATCCGGTCTGTCACAAGAGCAGCATTTAATGTGGTCAATAGTAGGTATACCCTTTCTCGGATTTAACTACCGAGCACCACACTGTTTTGGTAGAGAGTCTCGACCCAGTTGCTCTTTCATAATGTTTTCGGTATTGCGATGTAGTCTCTCCTTGAATCTAAGAGTTTGTCCAAAGGCAAAAATGGTATTTTGCGTTTGAGAAATGCCGCTTAAAACGTCGTCCAGTTGCAGCGTCAGTAAGTCCAGCCCTAGGCCAAAGCTGCGTCAGTTTGTCTTCGAAGCGTGCTGCGGCTAACATGTCAATCACCATAAAGTGAAAAGTAGTGATGAGCGGCGACAAGCCGTAATATTCTGAATATTCGCCATTATATTCAACCAGTCAACCAAGATTGCGAGCAAATCGCAGCAGAGATACAGGTGCGGACATGCTTGATGCTTGGGTTGACTTACACGGGGCCTGATCACTTAACGTTAACTAGCGGCTCTCAGGCGACACGTACCGCGGCTGCTTTCATACGATACCTGCTCACACATATAGAGAGTAATATGTTCTTGGGATACCTTATGCGTCTTCCGTAACTTTCTCTGGCTTTCCTGTCTCCGCCGTTTTGCTCACAGTTGGTGGAGTGGAACGCGTTCCGTGGAACGCGGGTGCTCAACAGTCGAGCCCTCCGTGCAAGCCGTGGAATGGTCCTTATAAATCCGGCCGCAGTCGGTAGAGGAATACGAATGGTTGGGAAGACGAATAACGACTTGATTGATCACTTTCTACAATTTAAACAAACTTCAATCAGTAATCCTTTATATCATGTCTGGATTCTCTGCCAAATTGCTACAGGGCAAGGTTGGCATCGTTACTGGCGCCGGCTCGCCGTACGGCATCGGTCGATCACTGGTACTCGGCCTAGCTGCTGCTGGCGCCCGCGCCGTGTATGCAACCGACCTGATGACCAAGCACATTGCTTCCCTACGCGACGAGGTCAAGAAGAGCGGCTCGTCCTGCGAGGTGCGTGAGCATGTGCTGGATGTAACCGATGAAGCGCAGACGATCGAAGTCCTCAAGAAGATTATTGCTGATTATGGCCGCCTCGACTTTTACTTTGCCAATGCCGGTGTTGGCCTGTACAAGTGCGCCGCGTCCCAGCATCCCTACACCACTGGCACGACCACTAACACGAGAGACTTAGGCCTCTGCCCGAGACTGATACCAGCTATTATGATAAGATGATCAATATCATGCAGCGCTCATTTTTCCTCGCAATCAGATACGGTGGCCAGGCAATGAGCAACATTTGTGCCGAAAAGCCTGCTCCTGGCGGGTCGATCATTGTCACCAGCTCAATGGCGGGTGCATCTGGTGGTGTTTCTGACATCTCGTACTGTAAGCGCTAAAGCACAGAACCGATCAATCACAATATTTCCAGTGCATTTCCCGACTGATCTTTCCCCGTTTTGGCAGCCAGTGCCAAGGCTGCTGTTTCCGGTATGGCAAAACCTGGCGCAGTCCAGCTCTCGTCGACAAATGTTCGTGTCAACGCTATCGCGCCGGGGTTTGTTCGCTCGTCTATTGTCTCATCGAGCGCCGGCTTCGACACCAGCAGGGACGATAAGCCATACGAGAAGAAAGACGCCGCGAGCGCCTTCGATCGTACGATGGGCCGATTTGCCTCTGAGAAGCACTACTATTCTCGAATTTTGGAGCCCGAAGAGATTGCCAACATTGGCGTGTTCCTGGCGTCAGATCTAGCCGCTTCTATCAACGGGGAGAATATTATGGCAGACAGTGGTAGAATTGCAGCGGGCAGCAACTATAATGAGCCTATGCCGCGCATGACACCTCTCCAGCCATAGATATCCCAACGAGCTACCACATTGGTGTATTTACTCAGAAGACTGCGAATTGTAAATTGGATCTCACTTTGTTAGCACGCGACAGAAAAGGTACAAAGTGATATGAGCTCGTAAGGCTGTGTGTTACTGTCTATCCCAGGGCTACAAAAGATAATCATTTAAAACCAAGAACAACGCTTTCAATCTGGATGCAATAGAGGTATAAAATCAAATGACGAATTAGAGGTGCTTATCGTCGCTGGTTCATAGGGTATGACTCGTGGTTCTCAGGGTAAGAGTTGCCGCGGGTACGGTCGTAGCCGCGACCGTTGGAGTGACCGTAGCCGTTATTGTAGCCGTCACGGGCGTTGCGGCCGGGGCCGAACTGGTTGTAGGCTTCACGGGCAAGACCAACGGGGCCGTGCGACCGACCACCCTGATAGTTGGGGCGGTACTGTGTCGGGGGCTGCTGGTAGCCGGGACCAGTGGCGTAGGTCTTGCTACCACTGTCGTTGCGGTTGAACTTGGAGGACGAGTAGTCGCGAGCAGCGATGGTGAAGGCGGCGAAAGTGGCCTTGAGAACATCAAAGGGGTTGATCATGCTGAAAAATGCACGGAGACCAAGGAAACCTCCCTGGTAAGAAGTAGGAGCCCAGGTTTGGTTCTCACCACGCTCAGCGCCACGGGCAACCAGTGACTCAAGCTTGTAGGGTCCCACAGGGTAGGCCCAGAATACAACGAAAGAGATGGGAACCATTTCCAAGCAGCTGAGAAGCGAAGGGATGCCATAGTGCAGATCAGAGTAGGTGAGGGTGTCAGTCTCCTTAAGAACGTGGGTGCTCTGAAGAATCCAGAAGAGAATCTGCTGCAGGAAAGCCAGGCCGACAACGAGTTTAATGGCGACGAGCTTATGGATGGGCTTGAGGTTGGGCATGTGCGTTTTGAGCTGGATAGCGACGAGCAGAACAGCAGCAATGGCCATACCAGAGGAGATTGTGATGACGATGCTGAGCCAAAGCTTGGCGAAGTTGGTCTTGCTCTCAAACTGGCAATAGACGCCAGCAACCTGCGTGATGATGGTGGCAATGGCGACACCAAGGGAGATGAGGGGATACTGGAAGATCATGAAGGAGCGTTGCTTTCGAAAACTTGTTAGCGCTTGCGAGTCGTCGCAAAGATCACAGGGTAATAGCTTACAGCGAACCACTTGACACCGTCCTGGACAACACCACCCTCGGCCTTTTTGTCCTTGATCTCAATCTGGGAAAAGAAGCCATCGCGACCCTCATCATGGGGGGAAATGTATTCGCAAAGAAGCATAAAGTAGGAGGCGAGGCATAGTGCCTGGATGAGCTCGAGGATCGGGTCGAGGTAGACTTGGGCCTGGGGGAAGCAGATGCACAGGAGGTTGACGATGGCGTAGAGGGGCACCAGCGAAATGACCCTCATAACCCTGTAGCGGAGAAAAAGCAGGACAAGGTCAGCAAAAGAGATAACATTATCGAGGGCTAGTTTGGCGCGCAGCGAGCTCTGCGTGATGGGCGGGAGTCGCAAGGGGGCTGCTTACTTGATCTGCTGACGGGGCACCGACAGGTGAGTGGCATGCCGCCACATGTGGATGAAGCTGACTAGACAGGCCAGAGCGGTGCAAGCACCTGCAAGGATACGGTTGAATTCCTGAAATGTGAGACCGGCGAGGAAGGTCTTGTTGGCACCTGTAAAGAAGAAGAAAAAGTTCAGCCATTGCGGTCTTCTTTCGCCAAGCCGTCGCCGTCGCTGGGTGAAGCCTTACGCGCTGTGAGGTTGTGCGTGGGGCACGAATCGCCATCGTCGTCGTCGCCGATACCGAACATTGTGAAGTAGTTGTGAGTGGCTCGGGTTAAATGCCAAGGGAAGACGCTTGCGAAGAGAAGAAAAGAGCTCAGGTTGTTGTTGTCAGAGTCAATACAGTATGGCAAACAAAAAAAAACAATCCAGGGACGAGCTCACAGCGAACCGCTACCTCTTATATCTTTGCTTATGCGGCCGGCGAAGCTGTCCCAATCGGGTAACCAATATGTCGAGACATGCATCTCACAAAGCGGTTGGCAGGCTGCGACTAAGACAGGGCCCTGCCACAGCCACGCCAGCCTGGCTCATCGACGTCAGCCTTTGCGGTCGCTGGTTCCACCTGTGAGATTGGACTCGCGCCCGCACTCGCCCAATGCAGCCCAACTAGGATACGCTCTTCTGCGGTGACAGCAGATCTTTCCCGTTGGACGCTGGGGCTCTTCCCCTGGACCCAATGTGGCTCGGCGCAGCGACGCTCTCACGATAGGCAGTTGCCGCTCGTCCAAGTGAGGCTACGAGGCGTCTACATGATGTGCAAATCTTTTGCGAAGAGTAATTCGCTCAACGCGGAGGAGCTAGACAAACTCTGCGACTATTGAAGCGTCACATTCATTACAGGGAAAAATTGATTGATTGCGCAAGCCTTTTCTGAATCCCGTTCCGGCTGCGCCCATGCTGCAACCCCACCGCTCATACCCGATCCACGCGATCCAAGAGGTACATCTCCAGACTCGTGTCTTGTACGCGCCCAGGGGGGAGAGATGGCCCTCTGCTCCCTCCCCGACAAATCAGCGGGCTGTGTTCTGCAGCTAGAGCGTGGGACGGGATTTGAGAAACGTTTTGGAGGTGATCCAAGCACATGCACATACGCGGCCTGTTTAAACTAGCCCGGGAATAGATAGCGAAATCTCGGTAGACCCTTGTCGAGCACTGTGCCCTTGTTTTTTGCTGTCTTTGTATTGACTTCTCATTTTGTCCTGTTGAATGATCAATTGTTAAAAGATAAAAGCGACGAGTGTACTTGGAGGCCAGGCTACAGCCTTGTGAGGGAATGCCTACCTAAAACAGCCAGCGACTCATGCATGCCAACACACCCTCCCAGCGCCCAACCAACCACACAGAAATTCAGAAAGTCTCCAGCTTCGGGTGAAAGACGTGAAGCAGACGATGCAAAAGAAAAGGCTAGTTGTTCCTTTCTTCTTGAGCGCCCCGCTCTTCGTCTGGGACAAGCAACAGTGCACAGCCCTGCAACTTGCCGGGAGCCGGAAGTCATTACATCTGTGGCTTGTGAATTCCGGTCTCTCAGCCCGCGAATCCCGACTCTCCCTTTTTTTCTCGCCGGGGTTGGGCGATTCCCCCTTGGGCTGCCTCTCTCTCGAAACCAAGTGCAGTGGCGCAATGCGTTTTTTTGAACGACCAGGAGATCTTATTAGTGTGAAATCAACCTGATGAGGCGCATTCTAGCATCCCTTCCGGTGCCGATCTTGAAAGGCTCGCGTGTTCGCACCTCGGCGTCTTGTTGACCTTGGCAGCGGCCCATTTGTCCAGATGAGGCACAGCGACTTACAGACGGCCACACCGCGATCGTCGCACACATTCATCAGCCCTGTGGCGTCCACCTGCAGACAGCGCACCATTTTTCCAAAAAGGACCTTCTTCGAAATGCCTATCGATCAGTCATCTTTGCCTGCTCTTCGTCCCGCCACTCGCCTAAAGTGGTCTGCAATCTATTCACCAATGATTCTGCGCGACCGACTCAGCGGAGCAAGACGTTACGGTCTCGATTTGACGCTGTCGAACGGCGGCGCCACCGACCACTGCCGTTCTGCTCAACGTCAGCCTAGTAGTTACCCAGTATCTCGTAGCAAATAAGACCCGCAAAACGGCCCAAGAAGCGGAATGAGCGACAGGAAAATTTGTTTGGTCAGAGATCGAAGAACTGCATTAATAGTTTCTGGGACACGCCGACTTGTGCAGGTTTGAGTACTGTGGCCGCTGCAGCTCTTTCGCCTCTGAGGCTTTGACGATAGTCGAGTAGCCGAGGGCACCAAGCTCGTCCCAGAAATATTCATAAAAGCAGCACCTGCGTGCGAGTGGGTGGAAGTTTGAAAACCGTCACCCGTTCAGTCCCAGCATACCGCTTTTCTTTACCAACCGAATCTGGGGAACGCTGACGATCCTAGTGGTTCTATCTCTGGGCAGCTCGGCAGCTTGTACGTGCGATGGGTTGAAAGATGATGTAACTACTGTAAAGGTGCTCTAGTGGCCCACACAGAGGTCGCAGCTAACAAAACGTCCACGCGGGTGTCACGGGGAGTTGCCCAGCAGCTAGCCTGTGTTAAGGAGGCTCGCTTAGTGCTTGGGAACAGAAAAACTCATTGTTAGACCATAGTAGTTCTTCGAAGTATGGTTTAAATAAATAGACAAGCCTTTGCGCTTTAATTTAATTCGAGTGTAGGGCGAGGTGAGCCCTCCCGAAACCATGCCCCGGGCGCCTCTTGCCGAACCTACCCTCAATGTCCACTCCCGTAGCTGGCCCTACTTCATGTGGTAACCCCGGGCTGCGGGGATGTGTCAGTACCAGTACGAGGTTTTGTCCCGATGCCAGTGCGGCATATTTTGTTCACAAAAGAGCTCGCGCGAGGCTCTCAAGCAAAGGTACCATAATCGTCCCACAATGTGACATTCTACGATGGGGACAAGCGGTACCTGCAACAAGCCTCGTACAATCAAAATCTGGGTTGGCAGGGCCATTTCACGGACACGCCGCCAACAGCTTTCCTAGCGCATGCCCCAGTTCATCAACAGAGAACCTACCTCTAAGTGTACCCAGTGGCATGTAGATGAGCAATCAACGAAGGCACATGCATCTTGCTGTGAAAAGCCGACACACTCTTACTCTGCATCGTACGATATTACGTATGCGGAGATACTAAGTAAAGTGTTCGCGATCTCGCGTGACCCGGGCAATCTTGTAGATCCTGTTTCTCGCTGCTGCCGTAGGCCAAGGTGTAGTTGCATACAGTGACCTACCTAAAGCTCCGTTTAAGAGAAGATTTTCAGCCTTGGAAGTGCAGCTGCACTAAACTGCGCAAACCCCAGCCAAAATGTATTTAAACAGATACGCAGAAGAGGCTTGTCAAGTCAACAATTCCTACACTTGTGGGTTATGGGGAGCGAATTACGCAGCTTTTTCACATTTACTACGCGATCATCCTGAACTTAAGAACTACTTCAACATCGCGAACCAAGAAAATGGCATCCAGCCCCAGGCCAGGGCATGCGTCATCCTTCAGTTCCCTGGAAACATCGATATCATCCATGAGCTAGTCTCAAAACTGGAGGCAGTTTGCCACAAGCACAGCTCCCTGGGAATCCAACCGGAGCACTATGGCATGGTCGGAAAGTATCTAATCACTGCATTTAAGCACTTTGATCCGTCAATGACATTGCAGACAAAATTGCCTGGAAGAAGGCTTATGACATCTTCGCCAATACGTTGATGCACAGTGAGCAGCAGCTCCTCGATAGCTTTGATGGCTGGACTACGTGGCGGCCATTTCGACTTGCTGAAAAGGTCCCAGACGGCAAGGATATTCGCTATTTTCTAATCGAACCTGGGGACAGTTGCTAATGCCAACATTCTTCCCTGGACAGTATGTCTCTGTACGAGTCGATATCCCAGGACGTCCGTACGAACAAATCAGACGATACGCTCTCTACAACTCACCGCACTCGGAGTACTACGAGATAGCAACCCAACGGGACTTGGGAGGCTTCGGTAGTCAATCTGTCGATACAGCTACTCATTGTACTGCACCGGTCCCTGGAATTGTTTCAAGTCATGTGGCCGGCGAGATCTTGGCGGGCGACTCTCTAGAGCAGAGTCATCCTACTGGTCAATTCTACCTAGACACGAACAATCTTTCTGAAGAGCTAATTGTGTTGTTTTCGGCTGATATCGGTGCTGCGCCACTTTTATCAATATTGCACTATGTTGTTGAATAACAACCTGAGCGAGCAATATCGTGGATTCATAGCGCTTAGCGTACTGTGCCGTTCTCCCGATATATAAGCAGCTTGTCGCAAAACAAACGGGCGTTCTGGAGCAAGGTTTTCAAAATATATCTCTCCGATGCGGATTTGCCGGGTGTCACCTACGACTACAACTGCAAGATTGACCTGACAAAACTTACTCCAAGTAATCTATACCTGCCATATAATTTCGCCAAGTATTATGCTTGGGTCCCGAGAGCTTTACCCGAGAGGTAGCAGAGTACGTAGCAGCTCTCGGTGTTGACGCTGCTAGGGTCAAGTTTGAGCAGCTTGGTGCCAGAGAACTGTTGAGCGCATCAAGCACAAGACTTCCAACTAGCGCTGGAATACTAAACTGTCGACATATCTCCTCAAATTCTTCTTCAACTATCGGTGTCGAGGGCTCTGGAAGTTTCGATCTTGTGGAGGACTCAGAATGCCCCGCGCCAAGTCACAGGACTATAGGAGGGATGCTCGAAACGAAGGGATCGGGCGCTACGCATTCATTGTTGAAAGTAGAGCCTGAACTGCAAAGCAAGGAAAATCAGGGCAGCAGTGTCATTTCTGCTCATAATATGTCTCTCCAATAGACGGCAGAGCTATTGAGCACAATGAGGTGTCAGATAAGTCATCTGCAGAAACTTGTCCCTGACCAGGGCAACGCTATCAGCATGCAAGCAGACGTGATGCTACAGCTGTGCTCTTGGGTTCAAAGCTGGAAAAACGCAGATACATTTTCTCCAGAGGAGCCACTAAAAACGATGCAGGAGTTGGAAGCAGCAAAAGCTTCGTCTACACAAACTGCAGAGCTGCTCGGAACAGGCAAGGCCGGGCGCGAATCTGGGTTGAAATAGGCCCCAGAAAAGAGAAGTGGCGTTCCCGGTAGTCAAATGACATAATGTATTTTGCATAGCCAAAGATCTCTAGTAGACACTCTCTTGACGCTTGTGGCGGGGGATGGGCTTGGACGACGTTGGAGACTTGATGTAGATACTACAGGGTGGGGCAGAGCGCTACAAGGGCGTGCGTGCGCATTTGGTACTTATACTGCCGTTGTACAACATCTTGTCTCGCCTGTTTCAACAGTAATAACATGAGGAAGCGCCCGTCTTTTTCTCTCCATCCAATATTAAAAAGGGTCGGGAGATGGTCCTATCGTGCCCTCGACAAACCCATTGACTCTGCCACAGCCCAAATTCTGCCGAGATGGCTGGGGAAATAAAAATTATTTTATGGATTTTCGACAATCTTGGATCGTTAGGTTACAAACCAGGGTGACAATTAAAGGGAAATTTTACCAGTTCAGATCTATTGCCCCGGGCATGACTATTCATGTCATTATCCCTAGCTGTGCGACGAGACTTTGTACTGAACCTCTGGGTACCAAACTAGCACGATTGGCCTACAAACCAGGCAGCGAAGACAGCGGACGAGCATGCAGAATGTGTTTTGTTAGGCTTCGAAAAGAAAAAAAAAATCAAACCGATGACACGCAATATCAATTACACATACGGGCGCAGTACTGGGGTTCGGAGGCTCACGATTCCCGTATAAGCCTGGGGACAAAAACACTAGGAGCTCCATGCAGAATACGCGGAACTATTTCCACAGTGACTTGTCGACTAAAAACATATCATCAGCGCTCACCTTCTGCTTTTCGAAGTATCCCCAAGCTTGTGCGCAACCTTGGCGGTCGACCGGAGGAAGCGCTGGCCCATAAATGAGATTTGTATGTGTCATGGCGCAGGCTCGCGATGAGCACAATGTTGGGGCGAATGCCGCCTTTCTCACATATAGCCTTTTATTTATCCACTTGCGAGCCTCGTGCATCTCTCATCTACATGCGCAGAACTGTAGTCAGCGCACCCAGCTGAATCCTGGCATTCACGTAAACAGAAGGTGGCTGGGCTGGCTGGGCTGGCTGGGCTGGGCTGAGCTGAGCTGACTCCAGCGGCAGCCCGGCACCGACTGCGCTCAATGCTTGCGTGCCCTCCGTAGAGCATACAACCTATGGGTCTTTCGGCAACGAGCGAGGCGCGGCCCATGCCACATCGAGAAATCAAGGAGGGCGACTCCGCATTCTGCTTCTCCGCATGCATGCGCCACACAATTCGTCTACTCCGTACATGCGCAAGATTCATGGTTGCCGCCGTTTAGCATGGGCCTTATCGGCGGGAACTTGTACCTCGTGTTGTTTGGAAATGCATCCTCACCTTCCTAGATGGGTAAGTCTCGACAGTGGCGGGTGTGCATGCATATTGGCGGCCGCGGTGCCCTGATGTCCCGACGGCTCACTCTGTTTTAGCGTCTGGGCGGACGCCTCTCCTCAGTACGAAAAAGTCTGCAGCACCCGGCGCACAAGACATCGGGGCTCCATCTACGATCGCATCTCTTGGTATAACAGCCACAATGGCTGCATAACTCGAAGAGCCCACAGAGAGTCTGCTCTCATCTGCAACACTAGATTTAGTATCGGGTAACACCCTGATCTGCGCCGAGGCAAATCGTACCCCGCAAATGTAACTTGGCTTCTTTTTTCTGGCCAACCTGGTCTGCAATCTGCAACTAGCCGGTCAAGGTCCGGTGTGCATGGACAATCCTTTCCGTAGGTGGAGCTAGAGGTCGGGAGACAACTCGGATCAACAATGCAGGCCTTTGGCCCTTTTGCTAGCGCTGTTGCTCACCTTCCTAAACTAATGGCGAGGTTGCACGTCAAGCGGAGCCTACAGCCTTTGTGACCTCGATACTGCCGGCCGATGCCATGCAACTGGAGAGTATGATAGGTGTTTCCGGGCAGAGTGGTCCATGCATGTCATGGTCACCGAGGGCCTACGGCTTAATCTCGCTCTGGAGGGTGGTTGAGTATATATACCATGGCCGCGCCGGCCGTATTTACTGCTTTGCCATCTTTTATTGACAAGTCAGTGCAGACCGCCAACTCGAAATCATGAAGACCACTCTTCTCATTGCCAGCTTGGCTGCGGGCGCTCTCGCCCTCCCCTCGGACACTCACACTGTCCACCAGCGACGCAACCTGGTCCAGGATGCTCGTTTCGAGAAGCGCTCAGCTGTGGATGCGAACGCCAAGATTCCGTTCGAGATTGCTTTGAAGCAGGGCGGTCTTCAGGAGGCCGAGGATAAACTCTATGACATGCAAGTCTTGGCTTCCACTGCGCCTTCGTTCCTCAACTAACCAATCTCTTACTGCAGTTCCAACCCCTCCTCTCCCAACTACGGCAGCCACCTTTCGAAAGAAGATGTCGTCCAAATGTTCGCTGCCGATGACAAAAGCATCGACTCTGTCAAACAGTGGCTGATCAGTCACGGCATCGCGGAAAAGGACATCCACGTCAACCCCACCAAGACCTGGATCACCGTTGATACCACTGCCGGTGTTGTGGAGAAGGCTCTGAAGACGAGATATCACATCTACCGCAGCAACGCCTCGGGCCAGGACCACATTGGCTCGGAGGAGTACAGCCTGCCCAACAACCTGCTCGACATTGTCGACTTTGTTCGCCCCGGTTCTGCGATGACCAAGGTCACGGTCCGCGCTACGCAGCCTGCAAAGGGTGATGCGCCCATCGGCGAGCCGGTCCGCAAGCTGAGCCAAGACCAGATCAAGTCAGTGCAGGATGCCATCAAGACTGGTCCCAGCGCCGGTGGTGACCCTCACAACACTGCAAACTCTACTCTACGTGAGGGCCCTTCTTGAAGAACTCCCATAATTGTACAGGACAACATCAGGGCTAACATGTGCTTCTACAGCTGCTTATCTGCAAATTTGCGGGCAGGTCGTTACCCCCGACTGCATCGCCTACCTCTACAAAATCCCGAAAGCTACTGGCACCAACAGCACCAACCGCCTCGGCATCTACGAGTCCCTTGGCGACGTCTACGATCAAGAGGACCTTGACCTCTTCTACAGCACTGCGGCTCCGTACATCCCTGCCGGAACTGGTCCTGAACTGGATCTTATCAACGGTGCCACTGCACCCAACAGCCCTGACAATGCTGGCGGCGAGTCTCTCTTGGACTTTGACATGGCTTACCCCATCATCTACCCCCAAGGTACCACTCTTTTCCAGGTGAAGCCTGACCAATACTACAACATCTTTGGCGACTTCCTCAGCGCCATTGACAGCGACTACTGCAGCCAAGACCCCTACTTCAACAACCACAAGATGTGTGGCAAGTTTGATCCTACCAACGTCGTCTCCATCTCCTATGGTGGCCCCGAGGATGTCACTGACCCCAAGGGTGCTCACGTATGTACCCGCTTCCAACGAGGCTATTGTATAAAGATCCCTTATTAACTATTCATTCTAGCGCCAATGCAACGAGTTTATGAAGCTTGGCCTCATGGGCATCACTACTGTTGTTGCCAGCGGCGACGCTGGTGTCTCCGACCGGAACGGCTACTGCCAGGGTCCTCACCACGACATCTTTGTCGCCGATGATCTCTGCAGCTGCCCCTACATCACCGCCGTCGGCTCGACTCTCATCCACTCCATTGACAAGCCCGAGACGGCCACCGAGTCCTTTTCCTCCGGCGGTGGCTTCTCCAACATCTTCACCCGCCCCACGTGGCAGGACGATGTCATCGGCCACTACCTCCTCCGTCACAACCCGGGCTACTTTGCCTACAACACCTCGGAGGGCAACATTCCTACTGATGCTGGAATCTACAACCGCGGCGGCCGTGGCTTCCCCGATGTTGCTGCTGTTGGTGACAACGGTCTGGTCGCAGCCGGTGGTGGCCTCGGTCTATCTGGTGGCACTTCCATGTCTGCTCCTATTGTCGCTGCTATTCTGAACCGCATCAACGAGAAGCGTCTCAGCGCTGGAAAAGGCCCTATCGGCTTCGCCAACCCCGCCCTATACGCCATGTCAAAGACCAAGGGAACATACAACGACGTCACCGTCGGCGATCAGGCGCTAGGCGGTGCCTTCAGCGACCGTGGCTACAGCGCTTGTGGCAACAACGGCTTTTCTGCTGTTGAGGGCTGGGACCCCGTAACTGGCCTCGGCACGCCTGTCTACGACAAGTGGGAGGCCTACTTCCTCAAGCTTTAGAAGGCTGATGAAGCATATATTCATAGAAAACGTATATAAACAGCAAACTTACAACATAAATAATGTATTCAATAAATTCATTAGCGCAGCATGTCAGACTAATCCAGGTCGTCTTTGTTTCCATTATGTGCACTGTGGATGTCTCTGCCATCGCCGCCGACGAGGCAGAAGAAGAAGAACACAGCCGCCATAACCTCGAAGGCACCCCTGCCCAGGCCACCAAAGAAGCCTTGATTCTTTCCGAGGGCGTCAATAAGTGCCTTAACAGGTGCTTCGCCGAGGCCCAGATCAATAACTGCCATCATAAAGACCCTGTGGAGGGTACTATTATCAACACAGTCAATAAAGCTGTCGATTGGAAGAGACGATGGATTTGGCAGCCAGGCATAGCTAATACGGAGCGGAAATAACGAGACTCCGGCGTCAACACATGAGAAAAAGACCCGTTTTGTCGCTTATTTGACGTTTTTGGAGGCATTGTCGATTTTTGGCCTCTAGAAGAGAAAACTGCCAGTGTTGCAGCTGCTGGCTGCAGTCACTGGCAGTCACTGAATGCAGGCCTATCATTGGCCGTCAACTCCATGAAACCCATTTTTGTACACTTCTTTACTGGTGTCTCTAGCACCAGCCTACAGTGCCTCCAGGTAATTCCGAGCGCTAATTTATTATGGCAATTTGTTGGCAGTTCGCTCGGAATTACCTTCAACCCACTGTAGATAGATTCAACCACCACCACCAACAGACCCTCGCGATACGTATCGTACGGATCGAATCCTTTGTGATTCCAACACCTAACCCAGTTTCGCGGTCGCACATACAATATGGAAAGCGAAATCATCGCGAACAGTACAGTCGAACCTCGCTGGTTGCCTGGGGCGGACAGATTCTGGTACCGTGTTGGGCTGCCCGACAAGTATCAATTTGTTCTAGTGGATTGTGCCCAAGTTACTCTCAAAGCTGGACTAGATAGAGATCGTTTGGCGGCTGAGGTAGAGAGACTTACTGGGCAGAAGCTGGATCTTGATGCTCCCACCACAAATGCGAAAGAACGGAACTTGCCTCTCGATAACTCGAACTTGAAAGGCACATTCACTGATAAAGAAGGCCCTTCCCCCTATGCGTCCATCGCAGTATCAATTCGATTCACTAACATCCGCAGCACCCCTCTGACCCTGGAATGGCTTGATCACGCTGCCGAACCAGTCTCGCGGGGCCGCGTTAACGTAGGCTAGTCTACGAAAGTATTTACATGGCAAGGACATCTTTGGAGAATATCTGGTATGGAAAACGGAGAGACATACAGGCTACTATATGCGGCTCTAAAGGAGCATGATAGCGATGTCGTGGCTATTGACGACGACCTGCTGCACGATCGGAATGATGCGCGCAAGCCTAAAAACGAGACAGACTATCCCCGGGTATTTGTCCGTGACACGTCTGTATGGGTATCTGATGAGCAGGGGAAGGAAGAAAAGATGGTCAGCGATGGCAGCGGTACGAGTCCATTCGACAAAGACAGAATATACATCTCCCCCGACGAGCAGTATGCTGTTGTTTGGCAGTATATTCCAGAGCAAGAACATTTGATGTATCTGGTGGAATCCTCACCGGTCGATCAGCTTCAACCGAAAATGAAAGCAATCCAGTATCTCAAGCCTGGTGACCGGGTGAGAATTTACCGACCACGTTTGTTCAACTTGACGGAGCGAAAAGAAGTATCTACCGACGACACGCTGTTTCAGAATCCATGGGACTTGGTGGATATTGGCTGGAACAGAAGTGGGAGCGAGTACAGATTTCGATTCAATGAGCGCGGCCATCAATGCTTGCGAGTCATTGGGGTTGGCGTTGATGGCCATGTCCGAGCATTGGTGGAAGAAAGCAGCAGCACATTCATCGACTACTCGAGCAAGCTTTATTCTCACCTGACTGAGGATGAAGATGAGATGATCTGGGCGAGTGAGCGCGATGGCTGGAATCATCTCTACCTGTACGATCTCGTCAAAGGGTGTCTGAAGAGCCAGATCACCAAAGGCAAGTGGCTGGTCAAGTCTGTGGAAAGAGTGGATGAAAAAAGCCGGCAGATCTGGTTCAAGTGCTATGGAATAGTTGAAGGCCAAGACCCTTACTATGCGCAATTGGCGAGGATCAATTTCGATGGCTCCGGCCTCACGGTGCTTACCGACGGCGATGGAACTCATTCTTGGAAGTGGTCTCCGGATAATCGCTACCTGATCGATAGCTGGTCCCGAGTCGACTGTCCCCCAAGAACCGTCCTGCGTACGGGCGACACCGGTACCAAAATTATGGTTCTTGAAGAAAGTCAGCTGGACCGCCTCATTGACAAGAATTGGAATGCTGTCGAGAGATTCTCCACCACTGGGCGCGATGAAGCCACGATGATATACGGCATAATTATTCGGCCCGCAAGTTTTGACACAGGCAAGAAATATCCCATCCTTGAAGAACTCTACGCGGGGCCACACAGCTACTACACCCCTAAGGGATTTTCAGGCCTCTCTGGGTTGCGGCGTTGGGCCGACTTGGGCTACATCGTGGTCCGTCTGGATGGCATGGGCACGAATTGGCGCTCCAAAGCATTTCATGACGTATGCTACAAGAACCTCCAAGACGCCGGACTTCCCGATCGCATTAAGTGGATAAAGGAGGCAGCAGCAACCCGTCCGTGGATGGACATTGATCGCATCGGCGTTCACGGCAGGTCTGCTGGCGGCCAAAGTGTAGGCGCCGCGCTAATCCATCACGGCGACTTTTATAAGACAGGTGCGGCAGACTGCGGGTGTCATGACAATCGCAAGGACAAGATCTGGTGGAATGAGTAGTGGCTAGGCTGGCCAGTGGATAAGGCTTATGAGGATGCAAGCAACGTTTTCAACGCGGACAAGTTGCAGGGCAATCTCATGTTGATTGTTGGCGATTTGGATGGCAATGTCGATCCCTCTTCGACTTTACAATTTGCCAACGCTCTGAATAAGGCGGGCAAGATCTATGAGATGCTCATAATTCCAGGTGGGAAGCATGGATGTGGTGGCAACACGGAGCACGGCAGAATGCGCCAGGGAAACTTTTTTAAGCGTCATCTCCAAGATGCTGGGAGAACCTGATTGCATTGAATACTTTACTTACTTAGCAAGTCAAAGCCAGAGGGCTTAAGTTCAGGTCTTCGAGAAGCTCCTAAGCGAACAGTGACGACAAATGCGTGTCCTGGAAGAACTGCGTGTCCTTAGCCCAATCTTTCAAGACAAAGTCTCGTCCCATTGCTAGCCCTTTCCCAATGGATTTTTTCTTTGTATCTACAGCAGTTGCAATTTTGGGCCGTCTCTGATACCAGGTGATTAGATGGATATCGACGTAAATGGCGGTGCGGAGAGCCATGTCTTCTCCTACCGCGCCATAGCCACTGATCACGGCTTGCATCACTGGCATCACCACATCGTGGTTTCTAAAAGCCCTTCTCTCGTACAAATCACCAAGAATTCGATCAAAATCATAGGAGCGATGACCGAATTGAGCCATCTCCCAGTCGATAATGAACAGTTTGTTCGTGTCGTCTAGTGACGGCGTCGACTTACAACCTGAGTTGGGCGACAAAATACCAAGTGCAACGCGTTAGAGATATGGGCGTTGTAAAAACGCAAAGTTGATTTTACTTTCCACCCCAGAGTTCTCCATGTACAATACCCAACCCATCTTCATTGGGCGATTTGCCAAACTCCGACGCCATCGCGTCGCGAATGCTAAGCAGTGTTTTCTCATGCCTCTCCATGACCTCAGGAAACTTTTCAAGCGCAACAATAAAGTTGTAGAATGTAAAGCTACACTTAAATTGCCGCATCGGATCGTCATGAGGCAGCAGTATCCGCAGCCTAGCTTGTTCAGCAGCGTCCGCCCACGAGTGAAAAGCCCGTAGCCATGAGCCTATATGGTAGCCAACACTCTTGCAGCTGGATTCATCGAACAGTTACTTTTGAGCTGGGGCTAACCAAAATGAATATAGAACTTCCCGTGTCTGTGAGATCTTCTTCCAGATCGATTCCAGAGAATAAGGCTACATCCAATATCCAGGTAATTAGCAGCGAGCCAGAAGCCACACAATTTCTGACCTCGCAAGAAGATTATAGCCATAATAAGAGAAGTTTCATACTTCAGAGTTTTTCACGTTATATTTGTCCACTACTCTCTTCAACAAATATTTAATGTTTTCCTCGCGATGTCAAACCTTCATGGCGGGCCAATCAATCACGCTCGCGTTAGCCTTGTTAAGCCCCGTCGGCGTCAGGAATAAAAAAACCTCGAGCCGCGCGCCGCGAGCCGAAGCAACATTCCATCTTGAACATCTGCACCGCTGTGTGTAACAATGCTGCTTCGAACACATGAAATAATAGTAGGCGGGGTTGGGGAGCACTAGGAGTTACGTTATGTAGACTCTTGCTTGCTGTCGCTGATTAATGTCGCTGAGCGGCTTTGCTGCTTGATGAGCCGGAGCCATTCCGGAGAGAACTGCTTCGCGCGGTCTCTTTCAAAGTCTGCAGCCCGCCGAAAGAAGCGTAGCACGTTTTCGAACGCTTTACGGGCCAAGACCCCTCTTCCAGTCCAGGTGTGATACTTGCCTGTATCAACCCAAGCTGAGCTAGGCCCATGTAGTAGTCCCATTGCGTCGTTGTCCCAACCGAGCTCCCTGGCAGCTGCAGCGATGGGATCACCACGGTCTAGAGTCTCGTTGCGCGTACTTTCAACAGGATCCGGCTTGAAGCCAAAGACTCCAGCCTCTCGTTGCTCGAGAAGGATGAGAAAATCGATCGCAGCCCGTAATGAGGTTTCGATCGCTTGCGTGCGACCAGCCGAGTCGCACGCTTTGTCTAGCAACTCGGCCTCTGGGATCAAAGAAAAGTCGATAGGGGCGCTAATATCTTGCTTAATTCCAGTAGAAGCAATGAAAACAAGTATAGCTCCAATATCAGGGATGGTTTCAAAATCATAAACAGCTGATCGAAGAATAATAACAACTGCACAGAACAATGGCTGCATGACATAGAGCTACCGGTCCATTCATCTCTTATCACGCAACGTATCAATATTGCTCGTTTCTATCGCTCTGATACGTTCCGCCCGAGCGCAAAAGTTGGTATGGAACTTCTTCACCCAGTCGACCATGGCTAACGAGCATGTTTTGGTCGGCAGCGTGGTCGCTGGCGGCACAATAGGTTTCGTCAAAAACTGACGCCGATCAATATCGCTGCAATAAGGGCAAAACCAGCGGTCCCACGTAAAAGCGTGCAACTGAGCCAGCAGAAGCTGTGCTTCGCCACCCAGTTCCGCGAACTGGGTTCGATTCCTGCGGATCCGGCAGGTCACGCAGAAGATAGACAGGCGCGGTGCGATTGTAGGCGTCGACAGCATCTTCTAGACGCATTTCGGACAAATTGTCAAAGTCTACAGGTCTTGGGTTTCCGGGCGTCAGCAACCACTTCGAGCACGAAGTCTCTTGTATGCGGTTGAAGTGTTCTGATTCCTGGACGCCGCGTAGAGCATGAAGAAGCTCATCGATAGGCAGAGGGAGGCCCTCGGATGGAATCCCAGAACCAATAGGGGTGGACATCCTGCCGATGCTCAAAATGATTCGGTGTTCCGGAGCCAGGCCCTTTGAGGAGTTTCATATTTTTTTCGCAGTGTGCTGGTTTGTCATAAGTGCCTTAGGCTGACTATACTTCGCGAAACGGCCGATGGAAGTTGTACAGTAAAGAGAAGATGAGACAATATGGAGCAGGAAAACAAGGGAGCTAGAAGCAGCTTTATGGATTTATTGGCTTCTGGAATTACAGAGATGATTTAAGGTTCTCTGGAAATTTTAAGAACGTTTCAGGGCGCAATTGGGACGCCGAATGACTGATTTTTATGATGCCCGTCCACCCGCCCCTTCCCCAGACAAGTGCAAACAGGCGCCACTTTAATATTTAGATATAGGGGTACTTTATTTTCATAGTTTTTGGGCAGTCCAACACGGTACCAGAATCTGTCCGTTCCAGGCACCCAGCGAGTTTCGACCGTACTGTTCGTGTTGGTGAATCTCCAGTGACTGGGCTAGGCCCACTTTTACCACCTTGTGTGGTGGCTGCCTGGCAGGACCTAGATAACTTCTTCTTCCTTCCTTCATAGTCAGTCAATTCTTCAATACGGCAGGAATTAGGCTATCACCACTCATATTATTACGTACCTATCTGTACCAACAGTTCACGATGATTTCGCTTTCCATACTGCATGTGCGACGCAAAACTGGCGTAAGATTTAAGAAAGAGCAAGAGTATTGGGGTAGAGAGGAATTCCCTCTAGAAGGAGTCAAAAACGTGAATCAAAATTGCTTAGCCGTGTTTTCCACACAGAGTACTCGGTACAATTAATGCTACCCCCGCACAAGGCTGCGGCTGGAGTCGTCAGCCCCAGCGAAGCTGACACGAGAAAAATAAGTATTTGTCATGAAATTCGAAGTACATATATATAATTAGGGGAGTAATGTTAGTTACTATTGAGAGACGAAGTATTGTTGCTTTGCGTTGAAACAAGTGCAGCGCTTCATCTTTATCATTGTGCTGCACGATGGTCAAAAGCCCGCCCGTAACGCTGATACCCGGGACTGAGACTATAGTGTTTTGAGACCGTGAAAGCTGTATCTGTGGTTCCACATAAATCAATCTTTTGTGAGTTGTTCCACGCTGATACGCGGAATGTCTTTGAGTGAAAGTCCAGCCGTGGTGGGCATTGGCCCAGCAGGATGAGCCCAAGCGTAGCGTGGCCCTTCTTGGGGTGTAGATTGCTTATCGCCAGCCGTTCGCGAGAGGCGCACAGCTTTGCCGCCGCGCTCTAGCATCTCTTTTTGGTATTCGTCAATGCCACGTTTCCAACCTTCGAGGCCTGTGCCTTCTTTCGCGACCTTGGCAATGGTGCGGGCGAGGCTGAGAGAATCGCGCATGGCGTGGATACCACCTTCACCCCGGACTATTGTGCAATTAGTATTTACTCTCGGTTGACATCAAATCGGCAAGCTCGATACTCACAAGGTGTCATGGAGTGTGCTGCGTCGCCGAGAAGGGTCACTCTGCTGACTGGAAGCTCCTCGATCTCGAGATCTTGAAGTGTAAACGACGGAACCACCATGCCGGAAGGGTCCGTCTTTTCCACGACTTCGAGGAAGCGTGGGTCCATAGTTTCAATCTTGCTGCGCGCAAACTTGTAAAGCTCATCTTTGTCGGCTGATGCGGTCCAGTGGGGTCGCTTTCTGGCAGCTTCATCCTTGTAGACAATGCACCAGTAGTAGTGGCCCGAGGTGCCATCAGCAGTGACAGAGTTGAGGCCGACAAATAGTGAGCCTTTTGATTGATATCCGGAAACGTAGCAACTATTCGCCAACTCCAACTGTCGCTCAAAGTCGGCGCCATGGAGCGTGACTTCCCCTAGTAGTAAGACAAAGGGAAGAGGGTTCAGAGGATCAGGCTTTCCAAGTTTCGAGAATATGCTGTGCCGAACTTTGCTGAAGCAGCCATCAGCACCAACCAGAAAATCGCCACTGGCAGAAGTGCCGTCTGCAAAATGTACGATCACAGCGTCGTCATTTTCGTCAACCGTTTCGACGACCTTGCCGTGTTCAATATCAATGTTGGTAGCCAGCCAATCACGTAAACGCTGTCGGTTTGCTCTGATGATGTCTTGGCGGCTCGCAGCCTGCACGCCAAAGCGAGAGTCGAGGGAGTGGCCGTCATAGAACGCGATCTCCGCAGGGAGATCCAGCGGAAGCAAATGGTCTGTTACTGCGGGCGAAGGCATGTCGTCCGGAAATGCGGCAACCAGATCTGTAATAATGCTGTTGTGCTGTTGTATTAGCCACTGACGCGCTGGCCGAGCCACAGTCTCGCGGGTAGAGGTACATACGAGTGAATTCCAATGGCATAGCCCTGCGCTCGACTAGCGACGGACCGTTCGAAAACCTTGTAGGAAATACCCTGCTTGCGCAAAATCTGCGCCAGAGCTAGTCCACCCAGGCCGGCACCTGCGATGAGAACATGGGGTTTCGGCGTGCTTTCGGCAGTCATCGTGAAGTGTAATTGTGCAATGTGCAATGTGCAATGTAGTTGTAACCCGATCTTTGGTATTGAAACGTTGTGTGGACTGATTTTTATGTTCTGAAAAATGCGAGAGGGTTACACAAGAAACCGCCAGACTATTTATACAAGCTGCCCCAGGTTAGATCTATATTTGTCGATAGTGGCATCCTATGCTTCACGACCTTCGGTCCCGTCTGCAGCCCGATCGGCGCAACAGTGAACTATGCGCGGCTTACGAGTGACGTATAAGACCGTAAGCTTCGTGTTAGTTAGCTCAAACTGCATGGAATGGCTGTGACGGAAGTAGCAGTAGCGCGAGGCCGGCCGCTAACGCATTCTTGGTAGCTCCAGTGTAGATGGCTCAACATCGCGGTGAGTAAGACAGCATTTCATGGTGGAGCAACGCCGCCAGTGGGCTCTCTGTGGCCCGGATTCGGGGACATACACCTGCTCGGCACCGATCGACTTTGCAGGGGGGGGGGCTCGGGGGCGAGCAGTTGGCGAAGCCGAAACTGGCTGAGGAATCGAACACCATTTGATACGTAGCGAGGTACTCTGTTTTAGTTACAGCATCCCCGTGTATCAGTGATGACAAGACATACTGCCATGCCGGCACTTCTTAAGTCCGGCTGCCGGCCGTGTCAAGACGTCTCTATGCCGCTCTGCAATGGCAGGCCACGTCCGAAAAAAATGGCCTAGTACTTTAACATGGCGCTACGCGTCCCATCGCTCAATTGTCGTCATGAAATAATCACGAGCCTCGCGTCTGGACTGCAAGTACCCGTGCTCTCTGGTACGCATTTCAACCGCGAAGATAAAGAAACTTTGCCAAAAACATGGCGTTTGACATTTATGCACGATTGTGTATCGCGGACCTCGTAACGTAGCAGCCCGCAGCCCATTGGCCAGCCATGCTCGCCTTCAGTGTCGCCCTTCACTTTGACACGCGGGTAGCCAATGAGCGGCTCCCATCATCGCAGTTTTGGCCCCGACCGCTGCCAGCATAATAATAGCGTCATCGCTAGTCCCGCCCAGGCCAGAACCCCGAGCAATAGAGTGTCCATTTGCTGCTGATGGGACAAACAATCGTCATGTAGAAACTAGCGAAGTGTCTACAAAAGTTATGCATCAAGGCAAGGGAAGTGAATTCCAGGCCTGTTAATTCCGGCCATGGCACGAAGCTGCTCACCATGACAGCGTCAGCCAGTCTGTAACACTATTAAAACACCGCGGGGGGGTGCTCCGATTGCGACGGCAAGAACGAAGCGTTTCCCCGCTAGCGAGCTTGAGCCTGGAATGTAGAGCTATGGTGGCACATGAATGCAACAGTTCTACAAGGGGCTTCCTTGAGATTTCAGATGCTACAAAGTTTCTCTTCATCAACAAATTCGACGAGAAATTTCGCCGCAGTACTATTTACAGCCCAGCCACATCATGGCAGAGACAATGAAAGCATGGCAGCTTGCTTCTCCGGGAAGTATGGAAGAGAAGCTGAAGCTAAACAGCGCTGCCACCCGACCGACAAGCAAGGATCTCAAAGGTCACGATATTCTGGTCAAGGTCAGCAGCGCTGCGCTTAACCCCGCCGATTACAAGGTCATGGAGCTGGGTTTCATTGTCAAGGCTGTCCTCCGATTTCCAAAGACGCCTGGCATGGACCTGAGCGGCGAGGTGCTCGCCGTCGGCCCCGCAGTGACCGATGTCCTCGTCGGCGATCACGTTCTGGGTCGTCTCGATCCGTTCAAGGCGGCCGGTGCCTTGTCTGAGCAGGTCATCCTGGAGCGCGACGGCTATGCCAAGATTGACCGCGACGCAAACCTCGACCACGCCGCCGGCGTCGGCACCGCTGCGCTAACCGCCTACCAGACCATCAAGCCCTACGTCAAGGCTGGCGACAAGGTCTTCATCAACGGCGGCTCAGGCGGTACCGGCACGTTCGGAATCCAGATCGCCAAGCTCCTTGGCTGCCATGTAACAACGACATGCTCCACGGGCAAGATTGCCTTGTGCAGGGAGCTCGGCGCCGACGAGATCATCGACTACAAGACGACCGATATACTCGAAGCGCTGCGAAAGGCCGGCCCAATATATAGTGTCTTCGTGGACAATGTCGGAGCCGTCGGCGACCTGTACCCCAAGTCGTCCTCGTTTCTGCTCCCCACAGCGCCTTTTGTATCAATCGGCGGCGCCTCGATTGGCCATGTCGCCAACGTGGCCAGCGCCATGATTCGGCCGTCCTTCCTGGGCGGTGGGAAAAACAAATTCATAAGCTACTTGACAAAGAATAACCACGACGATATTGACCAACTTGCCCAGTGGTATAGCAAGGGGAGCCTCAAGTCTGTGGTCGACTCCACGCACGAGTTTGACAATGTGCTGGTCGCATTTAGCCAACTCAAGAAGGGATCTTCGGCAGGCAAGATTATTGTGCACGTCGGAAGTAAAGCTTAGTTAAAGGGGACATTGTTTTAAGTACTTGATCGATATGCAATACGAAGCGATAATTAATTATTTTATGACTGGGGCTTGTTGCTACTGCTATTCCTGCTCGTGGAATGTTTTGCGCGTGACCTACATTCTTTTGATAAGATAGCGCCGTTATGCTACAGGGTAGGCTGGAACACGACAGCGGTAATGTATCGTAGACATTCGGCAGGATATTTAGCATGGATTAGATGTTCAAGAAATAAATGAAAGGTTGCTATCCTTTACCTGTAAGAATTGGCTGATATCGGAAGGCGGTATATGACGAAAGCGTCAGCAGAGGGTAGGAAGTCAACACTAATCCAGAACAAGAGAATAGCAAAAGCATCGCTCAGCTTCTTCTACATGGCGTCCCTAGCCAGGGATCCAGAATCTCTGCTGAAACGATGCCACTAACAAAAGAACGACCGCAGTACCTGTGCGACGGGAAAGAGACAGCATATTTCCCTACCTCGGTTACAGATCGCCTCGCTACTGTGCGAGGCCATTACGTGAAAATCCGGAGCCTTCCACGAACGTGATGACATGTCCAACAGGAGGCTGCTAGACTGAGATATGTACATTCTGTGCGTCTCAGAAGCTGTTGTGGATTGCGTTGACCAACGGATATTGGCAGAGCTCAGGCGGGCGCACCTCCAGCCCAGCCCAGCCCTGCTAGCTCAATGCGCGACAAACATTGTTCTTTGAACGGTGTCCGCATTGAAGACCGGTAAAGCCACAGCGGAGCAGTCTTCGTGCGCTAGCGGAAGGGATGACAACTGTTTCCGTCTTGTGGCCTACGATGTGCGCACGTGGGCAAACTTCAAAGGCCGCGGCTGCAGACAATCCCCATCGGAGCCTGAGGAGAGCTAATCAAACAGCAGCCCTGACTCGCAATAAGAGTACTGAATCGACATCGCATGATTGAGCAGCCAGAGAAATTTGAGCGCTGCGGCAATATATGCAGGCCGGGCATCACTATTGAGCTGGTTGCGAACGAGGCGCTCATGGCTTCAGACCAAGGACCACATAGGGAAGGGATCACCGGTCTTGGCACGCTTCGTATGGTTAATACTTGGGATTTCAATGGTCTGGCATGTGGGGATGGTAATCTTGGGCTGGGCCTGGCAAGGCTGGCGGTGCAATGCTACTGCGGGCCAACCGCTAGCGACTCGTTCCTCCTGTTTTTTCTTCAGCTTGTGCAGTTGGGTTGTTCCTGGGGAGAAGTCAATTTTAAACCTAAAAAGCGGGTGCCCCCGGATTGACGTGGCTGTTGCGTCGTGCTCTTGTTCTGCCACTCCTTCCCACGTCCCTATCGATCGTACGAGGCGCCCGTTCATCATGACCAAGATCCTGACAGCCCTGAGCGTTGCGCTCGCCTCGACAGGCTTCCTCGCCTCGGCGACTCCTGTCGACGCCGCCGCCGCCGCCGCCGCCAAGCCATGCCTCAAGGGACCTCCTCTGCGACACTGGCCGCGCGAGGCCGCAAAGGCGCTCAACGCCATGATTGCCGCCAATGCTCACCAGGGTCGCTACGCGGCGTTTGACATGGACAACACGAGCTACCAGTACGATCTGGAGGAGTCGCTGCTGCCGTACCTCGAGAACAAGGGCGTCATCACACGCGACACCATGGACCCCTCGCTCAAGCTCGTCCCCTTCAAGGACACGCCCGAGCACAACGAGACACTCTACGGCTACTACCTGCGACTCTGCGAGATTGATGATGCCATTTGCTACCCCTTTGCGGCGCAAATTTTTAGCGGCATTCCCTTGCGCAAGCTCAAGGTCTACGTCGATGACCTTATGGCGCTCAACGACACCGTCCACACGAGCTACTACGAGGGCGACGAGCTAGTCAAGGTCGATGTCAGCCCGCCCAAGGTCTTCCGCGGCCAGGTGGAGCTGTACAACAAGCTCATGGCCAACGGCATCGAGGTCTACGTTGTCTCTGCCGCTTCCGAGGAGCTGGTCCGCATGGTCGTCTCGGATCCCAAGTACGGCTACAACGTCAAGCCCGAAAACGTCATTGGCGTCACTACGGCGCTCAAGAATGTCACCAGCAATGAGCTCACCTCTGCGCGCAAGCAGGTGAGCGACGGCACATACGACGAGCAGGCCAACCTCGACCTCATCATGACCCCTTTCCTCTGGACTCCGGCCACGTGGAAGACGGGCAAGTGGGCTGCCATCCTCTCTTATATCGACATGTGGAAGAAGCCCATCCTTGTCGGCGGCGACACCCCGGACAGCGACGGCCCCATGCAGTTCCACGGCGTCGATGTCCGCCGCGGCGGCATCCACCTCTGGATCAACCGCAAGGACAAGTACCAGAAGCAGATTGACCAGATGAAGGCCGACTTTGCTGCCGAGCAGGAGAAGGAGGGATGGCCGGTGACCGCCGATAAGAACTGGGTGACGGTCAAGCCAGCCGACATTCTGTAAATGGCAGCCAAGACTGCATTCAGCAGTACAATTTGTAATTTGGTCAAATATCTGTAGAGTATATTTAATGCACATTACTCACCTGCAACGACTTTTCTTCGATCAAGGTAATAGTCACTCGAAGCGCGTACGTAATATTTAGCGCACGCAGACACTCGGCATGCATTCTGGCTTACACACAGCCTCCACCGGCTGAAAGTGCTTGCATGGGCTGCGATACTGTTGGCTGCACGCTGCATGTAGTCGACGATCATGCGCAACTCGAGTCGATTTCAACTCGTCGGTCAAGCAAAGGGCACGACACGGCGCCTCGAAGACGACCAATTGACTTGGGGCAGAGATTGGCATTTCAGCGCCCTAGGGCGTCGTGGCGGAAAGCCACTAGGCGCACCAGGCCGGGAGGCTTTCCAAAACGTCGCCGCCTGCCGAACGGGCGGCAGTTTGTGGTGTGGCAAGTTATCAATGCGGCTGATTATCAATAGAATAACGAAAGGATTGCATGGATGACAGAGCCAGGATAAATTGCCAAGTCAGAGAGGTCCGGCATGTTTCGTCATCTGTGCCAGGTCTCTCTACAGCCGCCACGACAGCGGTAGAGTCAACAGAATGCGAGACCCCAAAATATTCGACATTTTATTAAGAATAGCAGCAAGTTACTGTACGTACCAAGAAGATGCATGTATGGTAAACAGCAGCTCCATAGATAGCTATCGACCCTTTTGAGATAGACTACCACACCTTCTTTTTTTTTTTTGGCGGTCGCAAGCGAGGCTTTATTGCCCATACCGGCCGCTCCTATTCATTAAATGGCGTTTACGCCAAGATGCTTTGCAATCGACCAGAAATATAACAACCACATGACTAACATACAGACCTGGCCAAGTACTCTCAATCGCTCTGCAAATCCTATGCCAGCTGCATGTCCATTGCATCGGCCATGTCCGGTGGATCATCAGAGACGCCTCCCCCACGATGTCTGGACGCGGGGAAGCCTGCATCACAGTCCATGGCATGCACCCCCGACCGTCGGCCTGGAACAGCCAGCCACAAAGCCACGTTGAGTTACCTGGAGAGCTGGGCAGCAGCACCGGGGTAAACTGCGGGTAACCGAGCGGCCAAGGCCCTCCGTATGTTGTCCCGTCACGATCAGCCAAAACCGAGCCTGCTAGTTAGCCAACGCTACTGAGTACTGTCCACCTTTTTTTCTTAGCCTTGGTCCGAATGTCCTGGCATTGACACTCGCGGAGGGCCCTGACTAGTGCCTGTGCGGCGTCCGCCGATGGCCGGCAGTCGCCCGTCGGGGCCTCGAGACAATCTCCCCGTCAGATGTCCCTATTGCGATTGAGGAAACGCGGCTCAATCGGCGTGCAGATGGGGGAGGGAGCCACACGCTTCACCACTTGTCCGGTTACAGAAAAGTTGTATAAAACTTGAGCAACGACGCTGAAACCAATCTCGTGGAAAAAGAAGAAGGGTCAAGCTTCCCTACGTCTCGTTGTTCAGATCGCCCCGAGCTGCACATTTATTACCGGGTCTCCGCCACTAAACGAAATAAAAGCAAAAGAACGAATGTCAAGAAATTACCAAAGCATCATAACGCGACGCATCCTACAATGGCAAAATATCTTGGCCTACGCGGCCCGGCACTGACTCGGGCCATCATCTGGCTTGTTGTGTGTCCTGCCTTTACCTGCTACGGCTACAACCTCAGTGTCGCTGGTGGTCTTTTGACCCTCCAGTCGTTTGTCAAAATGTTCCCGTTGCTGGACACCATCAACACCTCCGGATCGGAGCAGTCACACAACTCGACCATACAAGGTACATTTTGGTCTTTGCTTGCCGCTTGCGGTACGTTAACAAGCTCTAGGCACCGTTGTTGCCCTCTTCACCGTCGGTGGCATGTTCGGCTCGCTGTCCTGCATCTACCTCGGTGACCTTCTCGGCCGAAAGCGGGTTATACAGATTGCCTCTATAGTGACCATCGTCGGTGCCGTGCTCATGGCGTCCTCGTTTCACCTGGCCCAATTCATCGTGGCGCGACTGGTTCTCGGCCTCGGCACCGGCGGCTATCTCGCCACTGTGCCCGTATGGCAGGCCGAGATATCGCGCGCGAGCAAGCGTGGCGCCCACGTTGTCATGGATGGCATCTTCATCGGAAGTGGTGTCTCGATTGCGTTGTGGATCGACTTTGGCTTCTTCTTCGTCGCGAATAGCTCCGTTGCATGGCGCTTCCCACTTGCGTTTCAGGTTGTTCTCCTCCTCTTCGTCGCCTTCTTCATCTCGCTGTTCCCGGAATCCCCTCGATGGCTTGTGAAGAAAGATCGCATTGAGGAAGCCCGAGAGATTTTAGCGGTGCTCAACGACGACCAGCCGGATTCCGAGGCCATCAACAATGAGATTCAAGAAATTCAGCACTCCCTCTCCGTCTGTGGCGCGCTCTCTTGGAAAGCCATGTTGACAATGGGAGACCAGCGCTTTTTCCACCGAACTGTTCTTGCGGCTGGTGGTCAAATCTTCCAACAAATGTGCGGAATCAATCTCATCTCCATGTATGCGACAACAATCTTTGAGCAGTATCTCCATATGAGCCCGACCAAGTCGCGCATTCTCGCGGCGGCGATGGCAATGACCCAGCCCTTTGGTGGATACTTGGCATTCTTTACCATCGACCGCCTTGGCCGCCGGTTCCTCATGCTTGCCAGCGCGGCCGGCATGAGCGTGGCTATGGCCATGCTGGCGGGCACTACATCGGCGACCACCAATAGCGCTGCTCTTGTCGTTGCAGTCATCTGTCTCTTTGCATTCCAATTCATCTACACTGTTGGATACTCTGGTTTGACATTTCTCTACGCTACAGAGGTTGCTCCACTGCAGCTGCGCGCCGCCATTAGTGCTGTTTCGACCACGGCCGTCTGGATCTTTAACTTCTTGCTCGCCGAAGTCACGCCCGTCGGGTTCAACACCATCTCCTATCGATACTACATCATCTTCGCCGTCCTCAATGCATCCATTGTACCCATGGTCTTCTTTTTCTATCCCGAGACGAGTGGCCGCTCGCTTGAAGAAATTGACGAAATTTTCATGCAGTCCAAGTCGATCTGGGATCCGCCGAGAGTGGCGCGCACCCTGCCGCACATGACGACAGACAACGGGGCCACGGTGAGATCTCTTTCAGGAGACGATAAGAATCAAGATATCAAATAAACGAGATGTCGAGAAAAGGGCTCGTTCAAGGGTTGGGTGGGCTTTCTAAAGCCACAAATGCATCGGAAATTTTTGCCCACGTCATAGTATATCCAGAGAGACGATAATGAATAAGTTTCATGAATGATCAGAACGTGACAGTCTCCAGCAGTAGATTCGTAAGATGCCTTACCAAATAGCTGGCCACATATGGGCACCCGACCCGAGGTATGGCTATCCTCTACAGACTCAGGTTTGCGTGGCCCGCCGCGAAAACGCACTTTTTTTCTACTATACTCTCCATCTTCCTGGCTATTTAGTGCTACTGTCTGTGAAACAGTAGATTTTTACTGCCCATCTCGGCGTGGTTCACGTCGCCGACAACGTCGCCGACTTTCCGGGCGGCTGTGGGCCGGACCCTCGCCGATGTGAGGCTGGAAAATCCCCTGCAGCCACAGCATGCAGTGTAAGCCGGCATCAATAAATATATATAAGTCGTCCAGTCAGCCGCTTTTCTGGCCCGCATTAGGCTTATAACAGTATTCTTAGCCCCCGAAAAGATCAATTCACCTCTCTCGCGCAACAGTTTCTGCCTTTCAAGACTTCAAGACATGGCCACTTCTACCACCGCCGAGGGGGGCCATTCCCCAGATCTAGAGATGAATCATCTGAAGGATTCCCATCTGGCAAACGACTCTGTTGAGTCCTTTGCATGGGAGAATCTAGAGGTTCAAGTCAAAGACAGGGCAACCCGCGCACCTCTATCCATTCTGTCTCAGAGCTCCGGGTTCGTCCGCCCCGGCGAGATGCTCGCCATTATGGGCCCCAGCGGCTCAGGCAAGACCACTCTTCTCAATGCCCTTGCCCATAGAATTGCCGCCGCTGGTTCTACCACCACGGGCGATATCCTGGTCAACGGCCAGCCCGCCAATTTGGGGTTGATTCGAGACTTGTCTGCCTATGTGGAGCAAGAAGACTCGCTGATCGGCAGCTTGACCGTGAAAGAAACCATGGTCTTTGCAGCCAGGCTTGCGCTTCCCAGGTACGTAGTTAGGTTCTATCATGTTTAAATTTTCGCTGACAAGTCCGTAGCAAGGTGTCGAAGAAAGAGGCACTGCAACGTGTCGACGACCTCATCAGCAGCTTCGGCCTTCACGCGCAGCAACATACCATTGTCGGGACAGCCATCAAGAAGGGACTCAGTGGCGGCCAAAAGAAGCGACTTGGAATAGCAAGCCGTCTCGTGACAAACCCCAAGATTCTTTTTCTTGACGAGCCTACGAGTGGCCTCGACTCTGCACTCAGCTATGAAGTCTGCAGCTACATCAAATCCATCGGACGGCGAAACAATGCAAGTGCCTGTAAAACCTTCACAACACAAATGAAAATGAAAATCTAACGCCTCCAATAGCTTATCATTATTGCCTCCATACACCAGCCATCTTCGGCTACCTTTCGGCAATTCGACAACCTCTGTCTTCTCTCCGGTGGCAAAACCTGCTATTACGGATCAGTCTCCGACGCCTCCACTTACTTTTCCTCGATTGGGTACTCGATCCCTCCCGAAACCAATGCGGCCGAATTCTACCTCGACTTGATCAACACAGACCTGGACAAGGACGGCGAGATTCGCGCCAGAACCAATAGAATATGCGAAGGTTGGGCAATCTCGGCGCAGCGTGCAAACCTAGACACCTCCGTCAGCAAGTCCCGACAGTTGCAGCAGGCGGCCTCTAGTTTCAAGTCCGAGAAGCCTGCGGCATGGCAGACGCCGATTGTGCTTCTCCAGCGCTCATGGATCAAGTCCTACCGCGACGTCATTGCCTACGGCATTCGCATCGCAATGTATCTCGGGCTGGCCATCCTAATGGGTACCGTGTTCTTGCGCTTCAAAACTGAGCAGCAGTACATCCAGCCCTACATCAATGCGATATTCTTTGGAGGTGCATTCATGTCCTTCATGGCTGTTGCGTATGTGCCGGCATTTCTGGAAGACTTGAGCACGTTTAAGCAGGAGCGCGCAAACGGTCTTGTCGGACCGCTCGGTTTCATGGTCGCGAATTTCCTGATTGGTCTTCCGTTTCTCTTCCTCATCGCCCTGCTGTTCTCGGTCGTCGAGTACTGGTTGTCGAATTTCCGGCCGAGCGGGTCTGCATTCTTCACCTGGGTTCTATGGCTGTTTCTAGATCTTGTCGCAGCCGAGTCGCTTGTCGTTTTGGTTTCGTCCATTTTCGATATTTTCGTTGTGGCGCTTGCCGTCACTGCATTCGCCAATGGACTGTGGATGTGCGTCGATGGCTTCCTGGTTCCCATGAACATTCTCAACGTCTTCTGGAAATATGTTTTCCACTACATCGACTATCAGGCATACGTTTTCCAAGGCATGATGGTCAATGAGTTCAAAGACCGCGAGTACCGTTGCGCCGAGACCTCGTCTGGCCAGTACCAGTGCCAATACCCCAGCGACCTCAACGCAGAGGGCAAAATCCGGGGCACTGACGTTTTGCGCCAGTTCAGTATAGAGACAGGCCTTGAAGGTACCTGGATCGGTATCATGATTGGAATCATTGCGGGATACAGATTGCTTGCGTATCTAGTGCTGGTACTTCGCAAGTAGTGGGGTGTGGTATAGTAAATTGATTGGTCGGGCTTGCATTTCGTGATAGAATTAGACGTAATAAGTAGTACAGAAATCTCCCCTTGAGCTAATACAGAAAATATTTTGGAGACACTTTACTTGCATATCCCTCCTCTGCACCTCTATCTGAGTTGCTTAGCTCCAAGCACTCAAAGCTTCCGTCACCGGTGCCAAATGACGCATCCTTTCTCCCGCCGTCCGAATTGGCAGCATAGGCGGTAGCCTGTGTTCCAATTTTCCACCTTGGGTCGCCACCGGGACAAGATGCATCTTGAGAGAATTCTGACTTGATGTACACGTGATGGCCGAGCTTTTTAGAAGACGCGTTGTGGAAGCTTGGTAGCCTGCTGCGTCGGCCATTCGCACCGTACAAATTGCTGCCGCCAGTGCGTTGGGAGCTGAGCCCAAATTTCCAACCTACGGCCTTGACAAGTGGTCGTAGAGTGGATATACTAGCTGCACTGATGGCCAAACTCATCTCAATCGTGGTCCAAATGGCAATATCGGTCGTTGCCCCTTGCACAGGTCAGTACTGAAGTCATCCACGTGGCAGGTTGCGCTACTTACATAGAAAATCGGGGTCGTTGAAAGACTTTAAAAATGGCATTCGGACAGCTACCGCCGCACTGGCACTATTGCATCTGTCAGTTCAGGTCTCGTTTTCTTCCAGGTGTGTCGCGTCACTTACACACATCCCATGGTGATGAGAATAATCACGACTAATCTCGCCCGCTTCTGGAGATTGAGATGCCAAACAACGAATCCAGGCAATATGGCAAATGCAAAATCGGTGACAACACTAAAGGCGCTGTACAAATATCCCAGCGCAATTATTATGTCCATGCTGATGCAGTGACCGGAGTCCGTCTTGTCCCAATAGTGCGAAATGGGATGGCACTGCAGCAGGGTAACGAAGAAGAAGACTACGCCCCCGACCACTGTGCACATGGATGCCGAATAAATGATCCAGGCGTGAGCTTTTTTGTTGATAATTCGGAGGAGGAACCATGCGAATGACAGCTTTGACGTAATCATCGTGATGCTAAAGAATAAGTAGCAAAACCACCATTGCTGCCGAACAATTAGTGTAATTCCCACAATATAATGCCAATCAATCATACCATCATCGCTCGTTGGTAGTGAGCCTCTGACAAGTCCGATTTATGTTGGCCGGTGCCATATTTGACGCCAATGTTAGATGATATTATGTATCCGAGGTAGCATATCTAAGTCAGTTAGCAATGCTAGGCCGGGGTCGACTCAGTTACATTCTTACTGTAGCAAGTATCATGATCAAGTCGTCCACCCCAAACGCCCTGACAATAACTGCTCGTGTGTAGCAGCGCAGCAAAACGATGCTGCATGTAATGATGCTAAAGGCAATGTTGACGCCCAGTAGTTGTGGCCCCCGATTCTCCGCCATGATGTAGGAGGTGAAGAATGGTATGAATCCAGACGCAAGCAAGGAACATAGAGCTTATGCGCCATTAGAAGAACAAAGGGCGAAAATAAATACCAAAAAGAAAGAGGTGCTACCCCTGGATGCTTTTAAAACTAAATCGCTTCTGCACGCGGAGAGCCTGCATTGAGCTTGCAGGTCTAGCGGGAACCAAGGCAGTAGATTTGGGATCGCTGAACAACGACGTCGACAAGACAGGCTTGCCACGCCATGTGGAGCCGCAAACACATGATGGCCTGTATTTGCGGCTCTTGAACGGAGCTTACAAGAAGCAGAAGCTCAACTTTTGCCGCTATTTGGCCCGCCATGTGGCATATGCAGCCATGGCGTTGCGTCTTGGCTGTATTAGGAAACTAGCGCCGTGCAACACGGAGGTGCTTGCATACAGGCAGTGCGCCCATGCATGGCAGCTAGTTGGTGGGCAAGCGTGGTAACTGCTTCGCGGGTCGGCCTCGAGAAGGGACCCAAAAAGTGGTTTCATCCGTTGTTAGTGTTGAGCCGGACGCAGAGCATCACACAGAACACCGGACGATCTATTGAAGACTGAGGGTGGCTGCATCGTTTCAAATCCAGACCATCCTAGCAGAGAGGCAACTATTGTATATTCGCAGAACACTAAAAAGAATAGGAGCTCAAGTCTTGCCGCTGTAATAATCGTGGAGCTGTTATTGCATCTATAAACTGCAAATTGCACATGTATAGTAGGCGCCTCTTATAAACGATCGCCGCTGGCATATGCCTTGCCGCAGCCCTGGGCATTGACAGCTTGACGTTTGTGGAAAACTAATTACAGGGGTAAGCAGCTAACAGTTAGGAGGCACGGCAGTAGAGGCGGTGGCTTTTATAGTACTCTACAGCCCAGTCAATGGCGTCTTTTTGGTACCCTGTCTTGCCAGTTAGAGGGGTCGAGTCTACTCGAGGCGCTTTGACAGGACGCCATGAAACTCGCCACGAGGCTAGGCTTTGCGCTGTGCCTCGGCCGAGGCAAGGCCAATTATCCATGGAGACTAACTAGGTCTACAGCCTCCAAGTGGTCTGTCGCGCAGGGCTTCGGCCTTGTGTCCATTTTGGCCATTAGTGGCCTCGCTAGCTGGCAATCACCGCTGTGCGACCTAGACTCCTGAAACAAGTCTAGTCCGTCGTAGGGGTTCTTCGAGCTGGATATTGGATCTGGCTACTCAATATGTCGAAGTCCTATTCTGTCAAGAGAGTATGGGTTCTGACTTGAGTTTCTCGCTGGGACCCCACCAACTAAGTTAGTTGTGCTTCATGAAGCCATTGACAACAGGTGGCGACAAAGAACAAAGGGCGGCCGACACACACAGGTGGAACAAGAAGAACATGTGCTGGAGCTTCCTCGAAGAAGGAAGATATACTGGCGTTTCCTAATCACTTTTCCGATCGCGTTGACTTTCAATTTCAGATAGTGAAGGAGTAATTAGGTCGGCTGCCTAGACGTGTGAGATCAGGCTGTGGTGGGCTGTCAGCCTCACGCCATCGGAGTTACTTTAACGAGTCGCGTTATCGACTTTGCCCTCTGTATGGGGTGAAAATTCGGTCTTCCACACGAATTGGCCAATTAACGCTCGCCGGATCTGATGAAGTAATAATAAAACGGGCTACTCGTGAGCCACTTGACCACTTGATCACTAACGTTAGACGAACCATGCCGGTACCAACAGCTGGCCACATTGTAGACACAGTCCCCGCCCTAGGTGCAGATTAGGACTCCCGGACTTGACAGGGCGGTGCGAGGAAGTTCACGCGACTGTGCATCCATTCACGACGATGCAGCGTCCAATCTGACTCTTTGAACCATTACGCGACTTCTCCATCGTACCAATTAAAATGACTATGCCTCACTTGGCCCAAAGGATCACTTTTACAACCAATCCACCAACTATAAAAGCCCATGATAGCCCGTCGCTCAGCGCCCAACTCTCCTTGCTAATCAACTTCGCAATCTAGCCCTCCTGAGCAAAAATGCCTGAATACAGACTCTCCGTCCACTCCCTGACGCCGCCCGCGCTTCCTGCGATCCCAGAAGACGCGCACCACACCGACATCCGCTCCGGGTTGAGCGAGGGTGCCAAAGGCAGCTCCTACGCGGCGGCGACGTCGCCGCTGCGCTTCACGCTGTCCCTGCCCGACGCGCGGCCGAAGAACCCGCTGCACCCGGCCACGCACCTGCAGGTCACCTATTTCTACGCCGGGAGCGGCGAGTCATACGTGCCTCGTCTCATCATGCCCACGGACGTGGTCAAGACGGACGCCGACGACGACTCGTCCACGCTGTACGAGGTCGAGCTGGGCCCGGCAGACATCTCGCGGGTCAAGGTCAACGAGGGCGAGACGCCAGACGCCGAGGTCCGCGTCAATGCCTGGCGAAACGAAAGACTCCTCGGGCAGTTCACAGTCGGCGTGATCAAGGGCCTGGGCATCGAAGGGCTCAAGTCGTGGGACCTGGCTAAGCGACGAGTGGAATACCGGAAGGAAGAGGCTGCGAAGAAGGCGGCTGCCTGACTTGTCTTTATTACAAAAAGAAAAAAAAAAGAAATTAAGAATATACATGTCATAAGTCATCATTGAATCTTGGTCCAGTAGCGACTACCACTTGGACATTCCCGCCGCTAGACAGTCGTCTCCATGTCCGCCAACGTCGTCGTCGCCGTATCCTCCGCAAAAATGTTCAGCATGTCCTCCTCCGTGACGTGGACCAGGAACTGCTCCATCTGGCGGCTCTGCGCCCTCCAGCCGTGCACAAGGCCCGCCACCTCGCGCACCTGGCCCAGGGCCCTGCTCGCCGTCCCCCAGACCGTCGCCATCTGCCGCAGCGTGCCGATGCAGAGACGCACCTGCTCGCGCACCATCGACTCCTCCTGCTCCTCCTCGCCTCCGCCCTCGCTGCTCGACGACGACGACGACCACGCGCTGAGCTGCACAATGGATGCGAGCACGACGGCGCAGATGAAAAAGTGCGTGTGCCGGACCAGTGGCGTGCGGTGCGTCGCCAGCTTGCCAATCTCGTTGGCGGCCGAGAGGACGTGACGCGTGTGCAGGTTCACTGCTGCTGCTGCTGCTGCTGCTGCTGCTCCCGCGCGCCCGCCGTCCTCTTCTTCCTCGTCGGGCGGTGGTGCGCAGGCGTCAATGGTTCGGGTGGGCGCGAGGTCGAGCTGCGCGCGGGAGCGGTGCAGGAAAATGGAGGTGGTGTGGTTGAGCATGTGTGCCTGGAACATGACCTCGTCCGGGCGGCCGTCGCGCTGCAGCGAGTCCTGTTTGGAGGCGGGGAGGTTGTGGCGCCAGCTGGTCAGCAGCATCTCCAGCTGCGCGTGCACGTTGTCGTCTACTTCGGCGGCTTCAAAGTGGCGCATGACCTTGCCGAGGTTCTGGGCGCTGAGGATTCTGTAGGTAAACGACGAGAATGGGTAGCTGTCCATGGCAAAATCGCGGTCGTTCAAGTCCTGCACTGTTCGCGGCTCTGGTATTTGCTGCAGTGAGCGAAAGCAGTTAGCATGTAATGCATTGGAAGATGTAGTTTGTCTCTTACATTTGTCGCGTATTCGTCTTCTTCGCATGGTAGGCCAACATCAGTTGGTACGTCAAAAAGGGAGAAATTGGTCGCCCGATGCGCTCCTGCAAACATGGCGTCCAAGACGTACAGCTCCCACCATGTGCGGCGCCAGCTTTCGTCTAGACAACCAGACCGCGTTTTTGACTCTATCAGAAATTGGTTGTGGTTCATCCCGAGGGAGAGAAGCATCCGCTTCGCTCTCCCCAACAGATCTATGGCCTGCTGCTGATATCCGGCTCCGTCCAACGCCACCATCAGCACGATCATGGCCTGGACTGTAAAACCATTGGCGCTCTTCGCCTCGGCCTCATCCACGGAGGATTTCGCCACATCCAGCAGCGGCCCTTGTTCCAGTTCCGGCGCAATGTACTTGGAGCCCACCCATTGCATAACCGCCAGCAACGGCTGCAGCGCCTCCTCCTTGACCAGCGGGCGGAGGTTCGTCTGCGGCAGGACCAGAGGGTGGCTGGCGTGGAAGTTGTAGTAGTACGACGAGATGCAGCGCTCAAAGCCCACCGCGGGATGAGGGCGCAGCCGAGGCGGAGGTCCGGTCGAGGCTGGGCGGAACGCGGGCTTGCTCCATGCGACGACGGAGCGCAGGTCGGGCGGCGTGATGCTTCGGAACAGAAATTTGCTGGGGCAGTCGCTCGGCACCAGTCCGGCGTCGTTTTGCGTGCGCTTGATGCCTGGAGATGCATCTGCCTCTTGGGGCGGCGTGTGCAGGCTGGCGCGGTTCGTAGGATATCTCTGTCCTCGCCGCGACGGCACAAAGACGCAGGTGCTGTCCGAGTCGACGCAACGCTTGCAGGGGCGTTTTCCGTCACATTTGACATGTCGCTGGCGCTTTCAAAGGGTCAGTACAGATGGGAGAAGCACTTGTCGCCGTCGGGACGTACACATTGGACACAGGCGGTTGATGCGCCAGATTCTGTATTTTCTGCTGCGGTGGTGGCCGTGCCTGCGCCGCCTGCACGGGGGGTCGCCAGTTCCGCAGGCATTATAATGCGGCAGGTTGACGAAGAAGAAGAAAAAAAAACAATGGTTGCACGGAGAATTGAGAATATTCAAAGCTGCGGTGATGAAAATGATGCCGCAGATGGAATGACGTGGCTCATGACTCAAGGTTCCCGACTGTCTCATCCTCGGCGTTCTCCCGGGGCTGCTTCGCTTCGCTTCGCCGATGTACAAGCCCGGGGACCCACAACATCGCCGTCCTCTCCGTACGCCGTTGCTATTACATATTGCAGGGAAAGTCGATGAGATTATATTTCAATTTATACATTCTTCTCAGTGCACTGTTTTGCCACGGCACCACGTCACGTTCTCTTGCAGCAGTCTCTTGCAGCTAATAAAGAGTAGAAACGTTTCCGCACCTCCCCCCTCGAAGCCAGTCCTCTGAGCCAATGTACGAAGATGCAGTCTCTCTCCATTACTTTACTGAGCCACCGCCGAGACTTCAACCTCGTACCAAAGCCCGCTCTTGGCCAGGCTCGCCACGCCCAGCACCGTATCCGGCGGCCGATGTCCGGCCGCCTCCTTGTCCAGGTACGCCGTCCACAGGTCCCCCCATCCGCGCGACACCACATCGACCTTGTCCAGCGCGGCATCCCCCGTCGTGGTCACAATGTAGTGCCGCACAAAGACAATGTCTCGCGGCGTCGCACCTGACGCCAGCAGGGCATCGTGAACGGCCTTGTAGGCACCAGCAACCTGCTCAATAAACGAGGTCGGAATGGTGCCGTCGGCGCGCAGACCAGTCTGCCCGGCCAGGGTGACGAGCTTCGAGGTCGGGAGCAGGGGTGTCACGCAGGCCTGGGAGTAGGTCGGCGGCGGGGTTGGTACGTTGGGAGGGTTAAAAGCGTGAGGTTTGTTATCGCTAGAAGCCATTGTAAAGTCTGGTGTGTCTGAATGAGGCGATGAGATGATGGAATGAAAGATGCGAGAGGTGAGAATGCAGCTTATTACCAAGCACATGCGGAGGGGAGGCGTCTACTTCAACTTGCCCCACGCGCCGATACCACCAAGGACTTGACAGCGGCCACTTCCGAGGCACAACAAGCCAACGGCGGCGAGGTTTGAAACATGGCGGGATGGCTATCAAGCGCATTGATTTTAGTGATAGATGCTTGTCGCTGGGATAGTTTGTAGGACACTTCATTCTGTGAACTGACAAAAGCGCGGCCCCAGCGGAATGTCCGATCAGGTGCCCATCTCCAGTCATGATTCGTTTACTGGCAAGAGTGCATCTGGCATTAATTATATAAACAAACCACCGTCCGTATTCGAGCTTTGTCTACATCAGCCCTGCAGTTCATCCCAATTTCAAGATCCCCGCGTCAGTCTCCCCTCTTCTCGGCCGGGTCCGCCTCGTCAAACCACCAAAGCTCCAACGACCCACACAGTCAAGTCAACCTTCACTTTCCCTCCTCCTCCTCCTCCTCCTCCATCAGCTCCCATCGTCCCGGACGCACTCGATGATGGAATCGCCCAGACTCTCCGTGTACCGATAGATCTTCTTCACCCTCAACCCCGCTCGCGGTACCAGCTCCTCCCACTCCCTCCTCGTTCTCTCGCGCGCCGCCAGCGCCGCCATCATGACAATATCCAGCTGCGCCGCGTGCCAGTGCGTACCCGAGTTCGGCAGCACCATGTCGTCAATCAGCAGCACCGACTCCTCGCCCATCGCCCCGCGCACATTTCTCATAATCACAACCGCGTCATCGTCGCGCCAGTCGTGCATAATGTTGCGCATGTAATACATGCGCGCGCCGCGCACCGGCTGGGCCGTGAAAAAGTCATGCACCATGTGCTCGACGCCGTCCTCCCGCCGCAGCGCCGCCTGCTCAGTCAGCGCCGGCAGGTCCTGCACGATGATGCGTCCCGTCACGTCCGCCGGCAGCGCGCGACGCAGCGCCACGCTCTGGTGGCCGACGCCACCGCCGACGTCGACAAACAGCACCTGGTCCGGCCTTGCTGCAGCACGCGCGGCTTCCAGATACGGGTATTTGTCGAGCCACGTCGGCATGCCCTCGCGCTGCACGCGCATGAAGCGGTTAAAGTGCGCAAACAGCTCCGGCTGCGAGGGATACCAGCTGAAGCACCGCTGGTCCGTCTTGTGCCCGCGGTTGAACGCGCAGTCGGCGGGGTCCTGCGAGTCGCGGTAGCCGTGCTCCTTGAGGAACTCAGGCATGGCGGCGACGCAAGGCGCGATGACGTCGAAGCTGTGCGCAACGCGTTAGTCCCACTGGAATACCCTCAAAAAGACGAGAAGGGAGGCGCGTCTGCCAAAAACGTTCTTACTTGTGGAAAACAGCACTCTGCCAGTCCCGCGACGCCAGCGTCCGCGTCGTCGTCGTCGCGCTGTAAGCATCCGGCGCCGTCTCGCGGACCACGTCCACCGACGCCATGTACCGCAGGAGCCGCCCGAGCAGCAGCGGCGAGGCGCCACACTTGTCGGCGAGCTGTGCGCTGGAAAGCGGCTGCGGGCTGTCGACAATGTGATTGAAGAGGCCGAGGTCGCACCCTGCGCGGACCACGGGCAGCGTTATGGGCTTTGATTCCCCATTGTCTCGTTAGGGTCGGGGCCAGCAACTCGGGTCAAGACGGCGGGATTACACACCTGGTAGAGGATGCGCTGCATGCAGTCCTGCGGCGTCTCCAGCTCCCGCGCCAGGTGGTTCAGCTGGTCGATGATGGCCTTGCGGCTAGCCCCGTCGGCGTTCAGGGCGCGCTCCCGCACCGAGGCGAGAATCTCCATTGCAGTATCATGCACTTGCAAAATGATGAGAAGATGTAATGAAGAATAAGAAAGATGTGTAGAAAGTGTGCTATTCCGCGTGGGTAAAAAGGCCAGCCGATCCTAGTGACATGCCACCAACGCCACCGCTCGTCTACTTGTACTTCCCCGTCGGTGTCCCCAAGCGGCTGACGCCAACACCGAAGAACTGTATATGATATCCCTATCGTGGAGCCGCCTTGTCTTGTCTGTACTGTTTCTGCTGCACGTCGTGCGTGTGGCTTGTGGTATTACTGGGAACATGCACCACTCGCGCGCACGCGAGAGAGCCGAGGACCACGCAATAAACAAGGCAAATCCAGCCAACAAGCCAAAACGTGGCGCTGTCTACCTGCGTCTCGTTCAGTAGTGGCCCACTGGGCGCACGCATTAATTTGGGTTGTCCCAGGCGAGGTCCACGACCCTGTCCAGAGCGGACTCGAGGCTTGTAGCGGTTTCCGGGCATGATTCTAGCCCATATAGTCTCATATAGTTAGAAAAGCCTGTTTCGTCACTCTATGCAGTCCCGCCTCTCGATCCCGGAAATCAAATTTGACAGAGGAAAAGACATGTCTAAAGAACGCTTTCTGAGAAACAACCAACAGTTGGCGACTAGTTGTGCGCCACTATATGCGACTTACTCACACTACAGCACTACAAGTGCGCCTCACATGCCGCCACTTTCTAGACGGCCCGTTACTCAGCTCCCTCTTCGAAAATACCCCCTAAAAGAGAGGCCGTGAATGAAGATAGTTTCAGGATTGCCGTTACGCCTCGCAGCCTTAGTTTCCCACAGAGTCGTACAGCTCAGTAACCACGTCCTGTCCGCCCATCTACCCGCCCATCTACCCGCTTCCCTCCCCCACTGTACGAATCCCAACTAGGCATACAGGGGGGGGGGGACGGACAATGCATGCCAACAAGGGCTTGTTCACGTTCCACCAATCTGCACGCCCCAAATTCAATCTTCCTACATTGCCATCTCGCAGCCCTCTTTTACGTCACACTTATCCTCGGCCCCTTCGATAATAATCAAAAGCCCAGATGCCTCGGACAGACGAGGCCGCCGCCTTTTTCCACGCCGTCTACTCCGCCATTAGCGAGATCCCCGCCGGCCGGGTGACTTCCTACGGCCACATAGCCATGTTAATCGGTACCCGTACGCCTCTCTCTCCCTTTCCCAATTTTTTTCTTCTTTTCCAAAAGTAGTCTTCATCTAACTTGATCAAATTAAAACAGCCCAGCGTCCTCGTCAGGTCGGCGTATGCCTCAAGCACCTCCCCGATGACCCTTCTGTCCAGTGGAACCACGACAGCGTGCCGTGGCAGCGCGTCGTCAACGCAAAGGGCGTCATATCCCCGCGGAACCACCCGACGGCGGTGCGCACGCAGGCAGAGCTGTTACGGGACGAAGGAGTCCAAGTGACGGATGGTGGCATGGGGGAGCTGAGCGTCGACTTGTCCGAGTACGGGTGGTTCCCGTCGGTGCTGCCGTCCGAAGCCGCCGATGCACCAGTAAAGGAAGAAGACGCACAGGTCAAGGAAGAAGATGACAGCGATTAGCCACCAACCTCTACTTTTTTTGTATATAATACCATAATGCCCCCATTTACTGTTCAAGGGGACAACCACAGTCACAAGGCCAGATGTTCAATGACACAAAATATATTCCAACGGCAGACGAGGTATGTATTGCTGAATATCAACTAATTCACATCAGACAATCCCACAATAATCCATAAAAGAACCAAACGAAAGAAGAAAGAAGAAAGAAAAGAGTCACAAAATAATCTTTCGTTCCAGTTTTCACCAAAAACTCCAAGCAATGAAGGTGTTGCTGAAGCAGTCATAAAAAGAACAAGCAGGCCAAAAGAAGAAAAAAGCTTTCGCATGAGCACGTCCTTGACCAATCAACGTAGCTCATGCAGTGATACAATTTGAATGACAGCAACAAAAAAAGTCAAAAGAAAAAATATATGCCTCCTGGTTATGCACTGGGCCGGACGCATACCATGTACATATAAACAGAGCCCATTTCGTCGTTACTGCAACGCTAAAAATCAAAAGAAAAAAAGAAGAAAAAATCGTGTTGCTTAAAAAAACAGAAAAAAAGAAAACCGGCGCTGGGATATGGATGAAAAAGTACCGGTCATGCGCTTTTCGAGTTCGAGGGGTCGTTGGAGTGATGCGAGGTCAAGCAGACTAGGGACGTAACCGTCTGCTCTTCCTCTGGCGTGTGCGGCGTCTCTGGCGGCGTTTCCGGCTCGCGCTGAAATATCTTAAACGCATAGCTTAGCCCCCTCTAGAAGCAGTTCAAGCTTCCCTTCTTCTTCTTGCCCTTCTTGATGGCATTCATCCTCTCCTCCAGTTGCTTTCTAGCCAGCTCCGCCGCCTGTCGCTTCTTGCGTTCCTCCTCCACAACCTGCATGCTCCACCGGTTGTCCTGCGCCGATTCTGTCGGGCGCTCCTTGAGCTCCTTGACTTCAGTCTCCAGGTCAGAGGCTCGCTTCCTCCACGCATCGCAGTCGGCCTTGACCTTCTTGGATTGCTTCTCTAGATCGCTCAGAGCCTCCTCTAGAGTCTGAGTCAGCTGGCGCTCCGCATACAGGTGCTTCTCAATGGTACGAATGCGGGCCTCCTGATCTTCCGTAATCTGTGAAATGTTCATATTGTCCTTGCTCAGAGGACGACCGCTCGTGGGCGATGCAGGCACACCGTTAATGGACGAGGCGGCAGAGCCGGGCAGTGGTGGCAGAGGAATCGCAGGGGGTGGCGAAGGAAGAGAGTTGTGCGAAGCAGCCTTGCGGATGGTCGAGCCAGAGTTGGAGCGGCGCACGTCGCCGTTGGCCTCGCCTTCGTTCAACTTGGTCTGTAGCGAGTTGTACTCGAGGCGGATCGCGTCTAGGTCGGCCTGGAGCTTAGCTCTGGCGGCATTGACCTCTTCCAGTTGCGCGGCCCGTTCCGTCTGCATAGAGCTGAGGCGCTTGTTCGTCATCTGTGCCTCATCAAAGTTGTTCTGCAGCTGCTCTTCCAATTCCTCAACCAGGCGGCTGTGCTTCTTGTTCTTAGCCTCCAGGTCATCCATCTTACCCTTTACGGCAATAATTTGTTCCTTGACGGATGCGTGTTCCGTGGCTGCCTCAGTCTCAGGGGTGGGTCCTGCCAATAGCTCAGCAAGCTTGGCCTTGACCTCCTCCAGATCCTTCATGATGGTCTCGTTGATGGTGGTGAGCTCGGTGACGTGCTGCTGCATCTCAGCGGATTTGCCCTGCTCAGTCTGGAGTAGCTTTTGATCGTTGATCAGGCCATCGATACGCTCAGTAAGCTTCTCGATGCTAATCTCTAAACCTAGGGCAGAAGCGACTTGCGTGGCAACCTTCATCAGATCATCGCGGGCATCATTGGCCTCGGCCTCGAGCTTACGAGTCGACTCGTTATGCTCGGTCAAGAGAACCTCCATCTGTTCCTCATAGCCCTTCTGCTCGTGGGCCTTCATCTCGGCAATTTCCTTGGCATGCGTCGTCGACAGCTCGTCGAGAGCCTCCTTGTGCGATTTCGCCGTGCCTTCAAAGTTGGCGATTTGAGCTTGCAGCTCAGCCACGAGTTCCTCGTGCTGTTTGGCGTGAGAGGCGACCGTACTATGCGAGTTTGATATGACCTCCAGCTCAGACTTGGTGGCGGTATGAGCCCTTTCGAGCTCGGCAACCTTGGCAGAGTGCTCATGAATGAGCTTCTTATACTCATCAATCTCACTGCGCAAAAAACTGACGAGATCTTGGTGCTTGCGCTCGTTGCCGGCGATGGTATCGGAATCGGCCGTCGAGGTGGCCTTGGCCGTTTCGAGGTCGGCGGTCGCGGTGGCGAGTTCGGTCTCGAGCTGCTGAATAGTGCTGCGGAGCTCCGTCTCGGCGGCTTGCGTGGAGGCAAGGACCGCTTTGTGCTTCGTTTCCCAGGCGGAAAGCTCAGATTGCAGAGAGCTGACTTGAGTATCCTTTTCGACGGCAGCAATATCAGCGCCATCTCTGTGCTTGGCTTCGCTCTGGCCATGCTCAACTCGCAGCTGTTCCAGCTCGGCGAGCAGAGTCTGCTCGCGGTGCTTGTGAGCTTCGCCCATCTCGGCCAGCTGCTTCTCGTTCTGCTCAAGCTTCTGTCGCAGGGTCGCGACCATGGACATGTCCATGGGACTAGCCTTCAAGCTGGTGCGCTCACGAGTCAGGCCAGAGATGATGGTCATTTTAGTCTCCATTTCCTTCTTTGTTGACGCGACGGAAGCTTCAAGCTCTTGAATGCGCTCGCTGCGGGTGTGAAGTTCGTGCATGGCGGCGTTGAGGTTGAGCTCAAAGTTCTGCATGACTTCTGGGCGCGTCTCAAAGTTTTCGCTGGCAATGTTACGCAGAGAGGCAAAGGAGCGGTGAGCTCTGTCAATGATTAAGAGGTTCTGGCTGGATTTGCGACGAATGACGGGGCTTGAGGTGCGTGGCGATGTGGCCTCGACGGCACGTGCCTTGGACAGATCGGTCTTGAGCTCCTCGACGGCGTCCAAGGTATCGCTATGGGTGGACTGAAGCTGCGCATACTTGGTTGCGAGTTCCTTGGCAGCCTCCTCTCTATCATCGGCCAGCTGCTTGAGGCGCTCAAGCTCCTGGGTTAATTCGGCAGTCAAATCACTTTGCGTCACGTCGTCGCTAGCGGCGTCAGGCCTGGTTGTGGCCGTGTCGTCGTCTTCGGCCATGTCTTCGTGCGCCGAGGTGTCTGCGGTATCGGCCGACTCCATGGCAGACGAAAGCTCAGATGATAGAGAGCGTGACGCAGAGGAGCGAGGACCCTCCTTCGCCAGCTGGGACTCGCCAGAAGAGCGGAACGAGTCCGCTCGCTGGTTGGATGAGGCTTCCGAGATGATAGAGTCGCGGACGTTGTGGACTTGGTGGACATGGCGGGCTTCGTCGACGGCATCCTGGAGAGTAGCCATTTTTTGCACAGCTTCTTCGTACTTGGCTTGGAGGGCATCATAGTCATTGACGGTAGACTCGTGTTCGACGCGGAGGCCAACCAGCTCCTGTGTGACACTCTCAAGTTTATCTGCGACATGCTTGGTCTGGGCCGGGGTTTGTGCAACCTGGGCGAGACCATCAACGTTGTGAGTTTCGGTTGGCTTGATGTCGCGGCTGACGTGTTCGACAGAGTCCTCGTAGACTTCTTCTCTGACGGTACTGGCGCGCGAACCAGCCGCTTCAGCGTCGGCGTCCTCGTCGTCCTCGTGAATCGTCTCATTAATCTGACTTTGGGTACGAAGATGAGCCAATTTGCGAGAGTGGTCAGCAGAACCACGGCGTGCGGATTCCTGGGTGCCGTTGAGTTCGGGTTGCTTCGCCTGGTCGACGTGATCGAGCTCGTACAGTAGCGAGTCAAGCTTGCCTAGGCTGCGCTGGCGCTCGACGATTTGCTCGAGCCGATCAATCTCGCGTTGCATCAGCTCACCATCCTGATCGGCCTCGGCCAGACGCTCCTCCAGAGTGGAAATGTAGTCTTCACAAGAGGCTTCATTTTCGCGAGCGCGTGCAATTTCCTTGCGCAACTCTGTAATGACGGAGGCATTCTTTTCGTCACCGTTGCTATGGCCGTCGAGTTTAGATTCGAGGTCGTGGAGGTAAGACTCCGTGTTGGCTTCGCGGTCCATGAGCTTTTGGACTCGGGCCTGGAGCTGTGTGTTTATGGTGTCGATGTAGGCCAGCTTCGTCTCTCTCTCTAGCAGCGAAGTCTCGGTGGTGGACAAGGTGCTTCGGGTACTGGAAAGGGATTGCTCGAGGGATTCAATGGTCTTTTCGTACTCCAGAACAACCTGCTCAACAGCTTGGGCAAAAGAATTGGATCGGTTCAGTCTGTCGGTGGCGCTGTTAACTTGCGTGGATTCTGAGCCCTCCTTATCGGCAGACTCCTTGTCGCCGGCTCTAGCCATCTCAGCAATGAGACGCGCGTGGCGCTGGCTGAGGGCGCTGTAGTTTTCTTGCATGTCGAGAAGCTGGTTCTGCATTTCGGCTTCGCGCTCCTTGTCACGTTCTGAGCGTTCGGCGGTGCCGGCGCCCGAGTTCTTGGAGCCCATGTCACCATTTTGGGAGTTGCGGATCTGCTCGCGAAGATAACTGACTTCGGCCTTGAGGCGATCGATGACGGCTTGCTTGTCGCCCTCTTCGACTTGCTGAATGCGGGGCTTGGACTGAATAGCGCGGGCGCGCTGCGCGTACTGGACAGTGTTGAGGGTCTCGCTGAGGTGAAATTCGGCTGGGGTGACGCAGGCAATCATGTAGGTGATTGCATTGCCACCAAGCGAATCTTGAAGAAGACGGGTGAGCTTGGAATCGCGATACGACACGTGTGAACCATGTTGGCGGGAGGATAGCTGGCTGATGACTTTGCCGAGCGAGGCCAAACCGGCATTGATGGAAATTCCTTCCTTGGCTCTATCGCCCTGTGCACCGGTATTCTTCAGTCTCTCACTACCGGCAAGATCGACGAAATGCAGTTTGCTGTCTGTGGTGATGGAAACTTCCTGTCCTGTCATGGCCTCGATGGGGACGGAGAAACGCTTCTCGGCGGCACTGGTCTGTGTCTTGCTGCGTCTTTGCACCAAATTTAGTGAGAAGACGGCATGAGAGCGAGAGGACTTGGCATTGATTGCGGTGGCGTCGGTTTGGCGAATAGTCGAGCCCAGAGCGAGGGCGTTCATCAGGTCCTCGGCGGACTCGATTTGGACCTGGTGGAGGCCAGTGACGAGGATGTTGCCTTTGGTGTCTTCCCGGATAGCGACATTGGTGCGTTCGCCCAGCGGGGTCGTTTCGGGGGTAAGGAGATCTCGAAGTTGCTCGTTGTAGATTTCCACGTAGGTGGCTTTCAGTGACCAGTTGCGGTCACCAAGAGGGTTTTGCTGGGCGTAACCACGTGGGTTTTTGAGTTGGGTTAGAAATTGGCTGTTGCGATTGGAGGCTAGTGAGACGTCTTTTCTGCCGTATAAAGATTCGAGCTTTGCGAAGAGTGCAGTTGCAGCGCGGGGGATGACACCTGAGGAAAAAGACGTGTTAGCTAGTGGTTTGGCGGGAGGTTGCGCCGAGTCCAAAACGACGCGACAGGCGACGCTGGCTTACCCATCATCTTGTCATCCTGCTGATCGAGGGGGCCAGATGTGCCCATTGTGTATGACTTTCCGGCGCCAGACTGGCCGTAGGCGAGCAGCGACACATTGTAACCCTGGGCAAAGGCGCTAACCGAGTCGGCAAGGTAGTCCCATATGCCCTCCTGCTCGATGTCGGGGCCGAAGACGCGGTCGAAAACGAAGAGTTTGCGGCCTTGTGGCGAGTCTATGGATAGGTTTGTGTCTGAGGAGGTCTGAACCATGGAACGCTGGAAGCGTTGCGGTATCAAGTCGTAGCCGGGATCTGATGGCTCCAGAGGCGGTCGGATACGGACAGCTATGCGTGGGATGAGTATTGGGCGCGCCGAGGGCACAAACACGCTGGGATGAAAGAGAACTCACCGACACGGACCGCAGTGCGCGCGTCCTCATCTGAGGCACGGCTGCCGAGTCCCGTTTTGCTGCTCATGCTCAGTCTGCTGCTGCTCCGCGAAGGCTTGACAATGGTGGACGAGGGCCGCTGGTGAATAGGCGAAGCTGGCGGAGTGCTCGCCATTTTGGGCGGGAAAGAGCTCGCGGGGACACGGATGGTCCCGGCGCGTGTGAGTAATGGTGAATGTCTGAATTTGGAAAAAGGATGCTAGTAGGGGTAAGGAATTGCTTGTTGGTCCTGGGTGGCAGCTCTGGGCGAAATAGCGAGGAAGAGGGAGAAATGAAAAAAGGTGCACCAGTCGTTTGCGCGCGAACTGGTTGGCGGCTTAGCAGGGGACAGACCGGGATTTTTGGTGGGCAAGGCAGGCCTGGTGGACTGATGGCCGGTTAGCTTGAGAAGGCTGGAAGGCACTTGTCGAGACAAGGTCGCAATGATACGACCTGCCCTGGCAGTACAAGGTAAGCAAGCACCTACTGATGATGACGACGAAGCTCCTTTTCGGCCGGCAACAGGAGGAAGCCTAGAGTCGTTGTTGTTGGTGGCCCCACGAGGAATGGCGGATTGGGCAAACCTTCAGGCAAGCATGCGTGTAGAGAGAGGGATGGCAGTACTCAGTATTCAGGTGATGACCAATGGAACAGTCAAGTGGACATGTCCAACGTTGAGCTAGGCAGGAGTATGCGCGAGTCGAGTCGGAATTGTTTTTCGTCCCTCTTGTTCTTCGATTGTCGGCATGTCTCTCTGTGCGTCAGGGCCTCGTGGGGTGTGTGGCGGCGAGCAGCAGGAGGCTAGCATGCAACGAACAGCAGTCCCCCGGGGGCGCGAGTCGAGTAGCTCTGGGAGAAAAGAGGGTGCGAAAAGCTGGGTTGGCGTTTTTAATCAAACGAGAAGCCGGGGTGCAATAGCGGCGGGCGGGCGGCACCGTTGCCGTTGATGGTGCCAGTGTCAGTTGCTAACTACCTAGTGGCTGGTGTCACTGATATGGCGGTGGCCGTCGCGATCACGCGCAGTCTAATTATGCATCAGATACGTCAAGACGTGTATGTCAATATAATAAGAAGCCAGGTCGGTAGCCCGAGTCAAACAGGATTAGCGATGGTGCAGCATTGTCTCCAAGACAAGGCCGTAGAAAAAGCAAGATGTTTAGCACGAGCGGCGCAACCACAAAGCGGAATAGGGGGGGGAGGGTGTGACGGGCAGTGGTGCTACCTTGGCCCCGGTACATTGCAAGTACACCGACTGCGCGGAATACAGGTTGGAGAAAAGGTACCCGTGGTAGAGTGGCACGGAGTGGGTTCTGGGGGGCCGAGGGTGGTTGTGGTGATTGCAGTGGTGCTGGTGCTGGTGCTGGTACATGCTACAGCAGCCAACGCCGAACGAGAGGCCCGGGAGAGACAGGTAGCTACAGGCTGCAAGAATGTGCTGGAGCGAGCCACAAAGTACTCAGTACAGTACAACCTCCGAATAACCCTTGTTCCCAGCCATGCGCATGGAAACCAAGAGACAGAGCGTGTAAACGCATGACGCGATTGCATAACCCATCTATTAGGAGATGGTCAATGTCCAGAACAGAGCCGGTGTGCCCCCAAATTAATTGGCTCCCAGTCACCGCCATCGAGTATCAGTGCAGCGCAGTGGCTTGATTGCGCATGACTATCTCCAAGTACCGGGGCGTACCTGCGCCGAAAATACAGTACCTCCAGCCGCCATCAGGGGCGCGGCCAGCCAGCCAGCCAGCGAGCCAGCCTGCTGGTCAACAGGGGTCGCATCCCCCTTTTTCAGCCAGCACCAGCACCAGCACCAGCACCAAAGCAGGTGTCGTGGTGTCGCACTGGTAGAGTTGCACTCGTGGGCTGGGCCGGGTTTGTGCTGACCGGTCCCCTCGCGTGAAAAGCCGGTTGGTGGATTTGCCAATTCTTCTCATCACCTCGTCTCTATTGTTCATTGGGCTTGGACCTCCCGTTACAAAGTCCGCAGTAAAAAGGTGGCTTGCGTTTTACTGGGGCGGCCAGAGCAAATCCCCCTGACCCTCCAGCGTACCCGGCCGGCCAGCCACCTCTTGGGTACATGCCTGGTACCGCAAGTCTGGGAGACCTGGGGGGCCCGTTTCGTTCGTTCCCTCTGCAAACAAGCCAAACTCACAAGTTGCTTTTTCCTACCTAGTAGGCCGCCCAGATAGCCGTGCCAGTCAGAGAAAAAAGCGTACGACAAGAGGAGCACATGTGTTTCTTTTTGCAAAGAGCATCCTTACAAACATGCTACCCCTCTGATTCATGCACTCTTCCGGATACCGATGCTCCGTGCATGTCACCCACTAGCACAAACCAACCTCCAACTCGCTATTCATGCCTCTTCCAGGGATTATTCCATAAAGAAGAGCCCGAAATCCTTTTTTCGCGTCTTCAGCCATGCATTTCTGTATCACAATAGCAAACCTGAATCCTTTCCTAAACGGGCAACGACCGACATATATTGGTCTGTATGCTGTGTCGCACATCTAAATTTACCTTCGCCTGTATCGCTACAGTGTTGGGTGCGACGCGCACAATTTCCGATATTCGCTCCCGTACTGGTAGCCTTTAACCTTGAACATGGCCGCGGGAACACGACCACCCTCGCACACATGGCGACAGGGACCACGTCGACGGCGCCGTCGTTGGCTGAACTCCATTGGCCCTGCAGCGACCATCACCATCTCTCCAAAGTGCGCCTCCCGTCGGAGCAGGGCGTCGCCCGCCGTAAATTATTAAATGTAGCATGCCGTCGTCGTCTCAGGAGCCCTACCCGTTGCTGCTTCTTTTCCCGCGTGCGCCTCCTGTCAGATCTGCCGAGCACTCCCACCACAACCACCACCACCACCGGCACGCTTTGATCCGGACGAATCTCGTTAGATGAGCAGTTGACCGTTGCACAACCGCCTTCTTCTCCCAATGGAAGAAGGAATCGAAAAATGCCAGATCGTCGAAAACGTTGGTGTGCGTCAGTGCCCTTCTAGCTTTTGTCTGAATCACCCCGCCTTGCGCCTGTGCGCCGCGCCGTCCTCGCCCAAGCACCCTTCCATCTTCCATTCGTCTTCCTCTCCCTCCTCTAGACCAAAACCAGTTCATTCATCCTGCAGTTCGCCCCTCAAACATGTTTGTACCTCAGACCTGGTCTCTGATCCAGACACTGTAAATCCCATCTTTACTTTCTTCTTTTTTAAAGGGTCTCGGTATATCCACCGAAAATGTTTCTGATTTTAGCCAGCCTCTCTCTGCGACAGTGTCTTGCTTTTTTGCCGTAATGAGACATAGCTCGGCCTGCCCGGCTGAATTCAGTCCATGGTCTGCTGAGTTGCACAGATTACATGCAGCTGTTTCGCCTCCTCGTCCGTATATGCAATAACTAATCCACGCTACTTGGGTTTTCAGCAGTCAGCCGCAACGCCGCCAGCATCACAGCTACATAAACTCTATATCGTCTAATCGCCCCCAAGCCCCTTTTCAGCAACCGCCCGTCTGTGCTAAGCCGAGGGCTTTGATGCCAACTGGCTACCCAATGACTCGAGAAACGGATCCTCTCAGAAATGAGCTATCAATTGCCTGAAAATGTTATCAGCATTCTCGGTCCAATGTCGTCGGTAGAAGCTCGCTTGCAGTCGCTCCTCTGAAGCGTCATCGTCGTGTAAGCAATATTTGTGCATGTATGCCCAAATGTATCATAAGATTCTGCACTGGTAGAGTGTCCAGCCGACTAAGAGATCGATGGCTGCATGTCCCCAACGCCAATGCATGTACAACCGGCGACTTAAGCCAGGACGAATGTCCGACATTTTAGCCACTGAAGAAAGTCCAACCCATACACAGCTGCATGATTGCTTTTGCTCGTCTCGTTTCTCCTTTGCTGTGGCCCTTGGCCGCTGTTCTGGTGACTCCTGGCCTTGTCCTCCTTACTTGTTCCACGCCTCTTGCTTTTTTTCAGCACCAATTTAGCTTGCTAGACCCCAAGGATTCCCACCGAGCTGGAATGCTACGTCGTCCAAACTTGCCTGAAAAGCAAATACCGGCACATCGGCTTCATTGGTCAGCCTGCTTTAGCAGAGCTTAGCCGGTCGCTTGGGCTCGCCATCAATATGTCTTGCAGCGGAGGAAAAGATGCTTCTATAATAAAGGATCAATCATATAGAAGAGATTCACGATGAGACAGAATGCTAGCTCTAAAGGACATGAGACACATTCAGTTGACTCGCTTGACCCCAGAGATCAGCACGGCCGCTTGTGAAGGTCGCAGCTTGGTCCAGTCTCTCCCTACAAGTGGCGCCCGCCTGTGTTGTCGCAAATGCGCCACAGCGCCAGTGTCAAACCACGTGATCTCGCGTCAGAGAAGGCAAAATGCTTCGCCATTTCCTTCGCGTCGCCTGCGCAGTTGAACGCCAGCAGAAATAGACGACCTCTGCCAACCCCGCTATGGCCATTTGCGAGCTGGTCTCCGGCCATGGCTTCTAATGTAATCGATCTCATCTCCTCGAGTCCGCCTAGAGACGTCAGGCCGCCCAGACATGAGGTGGTCAAACCAAATGCTGCGGCATCAAGGCTGGCCCAAATCGAGATTCAATCAGATGACTTTTGTAGCAGCGGAGAGGATACGTTGGAGGATCTCAGACCCGTAAACGCACCCGCTGCGAAAAAGCCGCGCCTATCGCCAGAGGCCGGCAGTATTCAGAAGTGCCACCCGTCGGACTCGTCCGCCATGACACAGCCATTTCACGCCACGGGCCAAAAATCAAAGACACCGAATGATGATATCGAGTTCGTGAGCTCCATAGAGGCACACACATTTGCTTCTCCCAAACCCCGGACGACTGGCCTCAAAAGGAGCAGGACTGAGCCCACGCTGCCCGGCAGCAGTTTGTTTCCCGACTCTGATCCATTTGCTAGCTCACCAGCAAGACTAGTCCCCAAATCAACACTTGTTCAAATTACTCAAGACCTTTTGTCAGATCCATTCGCTAGCTCACCAGCAAAGATGCCTCCCAAATCGAGACATGCTCAGGTCGCTCAAGATCTTTTGTCAGATCCCTTCGCTAGTTCCCCACCCATGAGAGCTGCCGCGACCTCTCGCGTACCCAGCACGACTCTTGCTCGAGACCGTACACACCCAAGGGGCACCGTCGCTGCGTGGGATCCCATTTCTAGCTCGGCTCCCTATTCCTCGGCGCCTCCCGAAGCTACTGTTGCACCGTCTAATCGCCTACCACGCAGCCCCTCTGTTATTAGCATTGGGGACTCGTCTGCTTCCAGCGATGGCGACCTACCAGCCATTGACAACTTCGACCTATCACAAGGTCGCTCCTCATACCACGATTATCTATCGACCACAGCTCAGAAGAAAGCCAGGTCGGCAAACAATTCCAAGCGCAAGGCTTCCGCTCCTAAGCAGAGCAAACCGCGACAGACCATTGACCCGGGTCAACGCGCTGCGGCCAAGGCTCTTGAGAAGGAGCAGAAACGTCAACAACGAGAAAGAGAAAAGGAAGAACGGCAGCGGCAGAGAGATGTTGCTGCTGCCATTGTGGAGGTGAACAAGGCCAAGGGAAACAGAAAGGTTTCTTCGAAAGAAATGATTATAGACATTCCGCTGTCTCTTCAGCCGGCAGTCAAGGTGCAGCTGGAAACGTTGCTCGATGGATTGGAAATACAGCACCGAGATCATGACAGTCCTGTCCACAATGTGATCAAGTGGCGTCGCAAAGTCAACAGCAAATTTGACGACGAATCGGGACAATGGGTTCCCATGCCGCTGCGCATCGAAAATGAGGAGCATGCGCTGGTGTTCATGACTGCAGAGGACATGGTGCAGCTAGCCGTGGACGATGGCCTTGCCGACCACATGACCTCAGTCCGAAGCCACTATCCAAAGGAAAAGCTCATATACGTCCTACAAGGCGTAACTGCTTGGACGAGGAAGAATCGTAACATACGCAATCGGCAGTTTGCCGCTGGCGTTCGGTCACAAAGCGAAAGCCAGGTCACAACCGGACGCCGACGAGCTGAGCAAGCGGAGTACATTGACGAAGACATGGTCGAAGACGCCATGCTTCGGCTGCAGGTCGAGCACGACGTCCTCATTCACCACACTGCCATCCCACTCGAAACGGCGCAGTGGATTTCCATCTTTACGCAAAACATCTCTACCATTCCCTACAAGAAGCAAAAGGACGAGGACACGGCCGGCGCACGCTTCTGCATGGACAGCGGGCAGGTCAGGACAGGCGAGAACACGCAGGACACCTACGTGCGCATGCTACAGGAAATCTTCCGCGTGACGGCCCCCATTGCCTACGGCGTGGCGTCAGAGTTTGAAACCGTCACGAAGCTGGTCGAGGGGCTAGAGACCAAAGGGCCGACCGCGCTGGAGCAGGTGCGCAAGAGCGCCAACAAGGACGGCGCGTTCTCGGACCGGGCAATCGGCCAGGCCGTGAGCAGGCGCCTCTACAAGATTTTTACGGGCACAGACGAGACCAGCACAGATGTATAGTACAGCGGTAGCGCCGAGTGGCTTGAGTAGCAGTAATATCCCCTATGTTGAAAGAGTCAGCAATGTGCATCAAATATAGAATCAAAAAAAGAAATGAAAATTTGACATCAAGCATCAGACAGCAGTTGGTAAAATAAACTGTCCACATAGTGTGTTCGGTACAGGTCTGTGAATATTTGTTCCTCATCATATACTTGGGTTGCAGCACGAGGCATGCATTGGGGAAATCGAAAGGAAAAGATTGCAGAAAAAAGGAATGCACTCACCATTTGCAAAGATGCTGTAGTCAAAATTCCAGCCAACGCCAGTCGTTATCATCATCATCATCATCATCATTATGCTGTTTTGTTTTACAGCTTCTTGCCACCAAAGTAAGATTCAATTCTGCGTTGCTTATCGTCGTGCGGAGCGCTTCCAATGCCGCCACGCGTCCGCCTCAGGTCCTGCAGATGCACCTTGCAGTTGACCTGGAGGACGTGCATGCGCAGCGGCCCGCCGCCGGGCCTGCCGTCGGGCGCGAGCTGGCGCAGTATGAGCTCGAGGTACGCCGTGTTGGACCACCAGGGCTGCAGCGGCGGCGCGCCGGGGTCCCGCATCAGCGCGGCGTCGAGGGTGAACTTGCCGCGCGGCACCCTGTCCATCAGGCAGGCGTAGATCTTGGGCAGCAGCAGCCCGTGCGCGACGACGACGTACACGTCGTCGGGCCCGGTGCCGTCGCCGTGCCGCATGTGCGGCAGCAGCACGTCGACGAGGAAGCGCCGCGCGCGGGCCTGCATCGAGGCCACCGTCTCGGCCACGTCCTCGACGTTGAGCTTGCACGCGCGGAACGCGGCGCCCTCGAGCGGGCCAAAGTCGCGCTCGCGCAGCAGCGGCGTCGTCTGCAGCGGGATGCGGGCGGCAGCGGCGGCTGCGGCCGGGGCGACGATGCCACCAGAGGCGGCGCGGCCGACGGCGGAGCGCACGGCTTCGCCTGTGCGGTGCGCGCGCTGCAGGTCCGACGTGAAGATGGCCCGGATGGACGTGGGGAAGCGCGCGGCGAGATGGGCGCCGAGACGCTCGGCTTGGAGCACGCCGTGCGCGGTGAGGGCCGAGTCGGTGACGCCGGCAAAGTTGCCGGCGACGTTGTCGACCGTCTCGCCGTGGCGGATGAGCAGCAGGCGCATGGGGAAGGGAGGTGAGGTTGTGATGCAAGCCGGAAATGTGAAGTTGGGTATAGAGGAGGGGTCAAAGTAGGTACAGCAGGCACGAGGGTATAGTCAGATTGGAGGACCCGGTGCCTGCTGCAATGAAGGGGGATGAGGTAAAGGTTCAAGATAGATAAGTAAGGTGTGAAGTTTTTTCCTTGTGTATCGTTGGTCTAAGTGAATATGTACATAAGCAGTGCTGTATCTAACGAGAACTGTGTTTTGGTGTGCAGCGGGGCGTCTGCCGGTGTACCATGAGTCTGGACTACCCTGGAGGAATATCTAGTTGACTTTTTAGCAGTCTTTCGTCTGTTGCATGTCATGAAAGAGGCTTTATAATTCTTGAAGTGTCTCTTCTGATGTCTCGCTAGTATTTCCTATCACGTCGTCTCATGTCGAACTCTTGAGTGGTTCAGCAACGACTTCACGTCCTCTGGATGAGCTATTCTCTCCGTGGGAAGCACTGTCGGCTAAAGTGGCCAGTGTTTTGACCGAAGCGCACTGCACACACGAACTTGTTGTGCCCATAATAATGCAAAAGAATCAAGCGGAAGAATAATGAGCCAATACAAAATTGAGAATGTGCCGGTATGGGCCTCTGCGGATTGGTTAGTATTGTGGCAGACCCTGGCATCTTGGCATCTCCGAAAGCAATCTGCGCCGAGGGGCGTGGCGCGCCAGGCTTGTGGTTCTAGAACGCTGCCTTGATCAATATCAAGCACGCCCAGAATATCGAATTACTCGCCTCATTCACCATTCTAGTGACTGACCAACACACTGTTACAACATTCAATAATACGATCAAGCATATGAGGGCAGTACTGGCAATTCCGCCTGGCGATCTGGAAAGGCAACTACCCCGACTTATTGGTCCTCCGCACACTGCGGGTGTATTCACAAACTTGACCCATCCAAGTTTAGTCTGCAAACCGCCGTAAACACATGTCTATTAATCTATTGCGTGAACTACACCGACCATTGTACACTGAAATACAATAAATTACGTGATCTATCTTGCGTCTCCGAGTGGTATCTTGTAAACGCAACTCACATCATTAAGCCGTTTCACGGAAGTTATTAGCTTAGATGGCAATCGCAGCGAGGAGGAGAGCGGCAGCGCCAAAGACGGCACCGACACTGGAAGCACCGCTGGTGGGCGTACCGTTGGCAGGCGAGGTGGAGCTGGCAGAGGTGCGCGAGGAAGTCGACGTGGCCAGGGTGCTGGTCGCGTTGGTACCATTGGCGGTGGAGCTGGTGGCCGCAGTCACGGAGCTGGTCGAGTTCTTGGTCGACGAGGTCTCGGTGGTAGTGGTGGTGGTGGTGGTGGTGGTAGAGTCAGACGAAGTAGTGCTCGAGGTGCTCGAGTCATCCGAGGTAGCAGAGCTAGTCTTGGAGCTGGAAGCAGAGGTGGAAGCGGAAGAGGCAGAAGAAGAGGAAGAGGAAGAAGAAGAACCGCTGTCGCTGGCAGTAGTGCTGCTACCGTCCTTGAGGTTGATCTTGATGCTCTTGGCACTGCCAGACTTGTCACCAAAGACGTACTCCTTGACATCCTTGTCGGTGGCGCTGCTGCCGCCGGCGTAGTCGACAACCTTGATGCTCTTGTAGATGGCAGTGGAAGCGCCGTTGGAGAAGTCGGCAACGCCACCCACCCACTCGAGGGTGCCCGGGCGGTTGCCCTCGTAGCCGGCGACCCAGGCGCCGAGCTTGACCTGCATGGGGCTCTGGGGGAAGGCATCGCCGACGGAGGCGCGGGAGAGGGTGCGCACGACGGCGCCGTTGATGATCCAGTCAATCTTCTCGGGGGTCCACTCAAAGGAGTACTTGTGGACGGCGCCGAGCGGGTTGTCGACGTCGTGGAAGCCGCCGCGGTTGAAGACGGAGTCGTCGCCCTTGGAGAAGTAGTTGGACTGGATCTGCTTGTTGTCGAAGCCGACCGTCTCAAAGTCCACTTCGTCGAGGTCGTCGGACAGCAGGACGATCGAGGTCACGATGCCCTTGCCGGCGGCGGCCTGCATCTCGACGTCGACGCGGCCGAAGAAGAGGTAGTTGTCGGAGCGCAGCGTAGGCGCCTGGCCGGGGGCGTCCATGGCGGCAATGGCACCGCGCGAGTCGTAGGTCACGGCCTTGCCGTCCATGGCGTGGAAGCCATCGCAGGCGCCGGCGGTAAAGTCACAGTTGGCGCCGTTTTTGCCGAAAGCAGGGTCGGGCTTGCAAGCTGCGGAGAGAAACAATTAGCAAGTCAAGGAAAACGTGCGTTTGGAAGCCGAGGGCGGCAGAGATTAGGTGGCTTCGTACTGGTCTTGAGCGGGTTGCAGTCGGTCCAGGTTTGGGCCGAGACGAGCGAAACAGTGGCCAGGGCCACGGCAATCTTGGAGAACATTTTGAAGAGAAAGTGAGCAGCGAAATATCACGAGGCGAAAAACGAGTGTGGTGTTGTGAGGTAATGTGAAACGAAGGACTGAGTAGCTACGAGAGAGGGAGGGGAAAGAAGAGAGCAAACGAGGGACGAGGTGCCAAGTAACGATATTATAATACACAACCAAGAGCGAAGGCCAAGCCAAGAGTCAATAACAAGGACTCCACGAAAGGAGCCTTTGAAGAGGGCTCATCTAACGGTGGATATGACGGGCGGACCACTCGCAAACCAACGCAGGCTAATATTACATCGAGCCAAGCGTCTCATACGACCCTCCTCATCCCCGCCAAGCAAGGGTCGCCTGGACGGTCTGGCCACTGAGAAAACAAAGGGACAAAAGGCGTCGGAAAGAGAGGAGACGCAACAGGAGGGTCCCATGCTCGGCGGGAATGCTTGGGTGCAGGCTCGGCAACAGAGGACACGAGGAAGCTCCAAAGAAGAATCTCGACAGCGGGGGCTTGCGCAGGAACACACGCGCCCACCGCAACGTAGCCTCGATTTTTTTTTGTTAATAAAATTGAGTCCGCTCGGCGCGCCCCGCGACCAGGGGGGTGAAAGAAGGGCAAGGGGTAACTATCCATCAGAGTCCTGCAGTCACCAGGCGCTAAATATCAGGCTGCGTGGGAAAGAAAAAAAATCACACTGGTAGGCTTGTGAAGCTGTTCCAGTAACTAGCAACAGTTGCACAGGCAATGACCGCCCAGAGAATGCCAAGAGAGCGTGTTCCATAATTCGTGTCCTAACTAAGCCAAGGGGTTGGCGGTTTTGCCTCGTTTTATTTATGCATAGCTGCGCCCCCCTGGGCTGCCGTTGCGCCGTTGGATGCGCCAACAACCGTCTCTAGCTGCCGACTTGACAGTGTGTAGACACAGGCTAACAAGGGACAAGTAAGTGTGCACCGATGAGACAGCCCTACATCTACATGCGGGACGAGCTGAGACGGAGAGGTTTGAGATGCAAATGCGCCAGATACGGGGCGCTCTGGGGAGATGGGATGGCGTTCCGTGGCGAAGCGGCCTGCACAACTTTATTTTGTGGCCTTGGCTGGACTTGATTCTCGGCGCCGACTTGGCTTTTGCATTTGATTGCGTCAGGGGCGACAGATCGGCAACGTCGACCTTATCTGGACGGCTGGCAGCAGCCGTGTAGTTGGTTCGTTGACAGGCGACGCGTACCATCAAAAAAGAAAAAAAAGAAAAAAAAAAGAAAAATTACGAGGTTTCAAGAGAAATGCCTTGTCCAGGTAAATCATACCCGAATCGCGTGATTCGCGGCAGGGAAGTAAAAGTCTGATTGGCTAGTTTTTTGCTCGCATTTCTATTCGACCTCTGGAGTTGTCCATGTCGAATGCCACTGTCAGGCATTACCTTCGGTACCTCACCTCGCCTCCTAACATTATTAAACTAGTGGTTTGGACCGTGTCATTGTCCCAAAACCCTCTGTACCACCTAACAAATTGACAAGCGTTGAAATTGCACGTGGCGCTGTGTACACATGCCGTTGCCCTGCATTTGTATTGCTGATGCCGGAAGCAAAATGTCTAGATTCGAGAGAAATAACCATACTGTGGTTCAGTATCCAGTACAGAAACACTATTGATTTCAATATTCGTAGACATTGACATTCTCATCCATCTCCAAACGTCGCCCATGTCTCGAGTCGCTTGCCAGATCAACGCCGCCGCCACAGGTCGGACCCCACCAGTCGCAACCCCACCAAACGTCATCACAGGCGCCAGCTCACGAGCTGTCAACCGCAAAACAACAATCGCCAGAAAAGCGTCTACTGCCGCTCTGGAGGGCGACTCACCGCATCATGGACTCCAAGTGAGTGGGAACTGACCTCCGAACTACAGAGCTCTCGCTGATCGCTGCAGAACCAGCAGCATTCTCTCGTTGCCGTTTCGACGGTCGGTGCACCTGTCGCTCGCCACCACCATCCGCCAGTACATCAACGCCAAGTATGACCAGCACCCCGACATGTTTCGCCCGGACCTCGACGCCATTGATACCCTGCGGACCGATGCCGTCCACGTCCGCGAACCGCACGTCAGCGGCATCAAGAAGCTCCAGGCGTACGCCGCCCAGCTGGTCTGGATCGGCGGCAAGTTTCCAATCGACGTGCGTCACCCGGCCTGTGCCCCAGCTTGACGACGATACTAATAGAAGCGCAGATTGGCGCCGAATTCACCTGGTACCCCGCGCTAGGCTACAATACCGAACGGCCAATGGTCCGCAACAACCTCAAGTACGAGCTCATGAACGTCCTCTACAACCTGGCGTCGCTGTACTCGCAGCTCGCCATCAGCACTTCGCGCGCCAACACCGACGGTCTCAAGACGGCCGCCAACTACTTTTCGCAGGCTGCCGGCGTGCTGTCCCACTTGAAGACGACCGTCCTGCCCGAGCTGCGCATGTCGGACCCGCCCGAGGACATGGACGAGCACACGCTCGAGTCGCTGACGCAGCTGCTGCTGGCCCAGAGCCAGGAGTGCTTCTGGCAGAAGGCTGTCATGGACGGCTACAAGGACGCTTCGATTGCCAAGCTCGCCGCACGAGTCTCCGACCTCTACAATCTGGCCGGCGAGTCGGCCGTCAAGAGCGAAGCCATCAGCAGCGCCTGGATACACCACATGACGGCCAAGCACCACCACTTTGCGGCTGCCGCGCAGTATCGCGCTGCTTGTGACTGCCTGGAGAAGAGGAGATATGGCGAAGAGGTAGCACGTCTGCAGGATGCGGTACACTGCGTCAACGAAGGCATCAAGGAAACCAAGGGTGGATATCTCAACAAGATTGTTGTTGAAGACTTGAATGCGCTCAAGCGAAAGGTGGAAGAGGATCTGAAACGGGCAGAAAAAGACAACGACATCATCTTTTTGAGTAAGTCGAGCTCGCGCTGCATTACGAACGCGCACTGACTTGTATAGACATTGTGCCACCAAAGTCGGAGCTCAAGATTCTTGAACGAGCAAACATGGCCGTCGCCAGAGTGCCGAAGCAAGTCTCGGATCCCTACGAGTTCTTTGGAGACAAAGCCGAGTTTGGGCCAGCGCTCTTTTCCCGCCTGGTCCCATTTTCGGTACACGTCGCCACTTCGATATACGAGGAACGACGCGACCGAATGGTGGACCAAAATATCATCCAAGAACTCGAAACAATGACGGAGCAGTTCCACAACGTTCTGGCGTCCCTTGGTCTGCCAGGCTCTATACAAGCTGTGGAGAAGCCTCTAGGACTACCACCCAGCCTCGTACAGCATGCCGAGGAGATTCGGCAAGCAGATGGTGTCAATAGAATTCACAAGTCCTTTATCGATATTGATAAACTGCGGGCAGCCGACATGGCTATTTTTCAGGAAGGGTTCACAACGCTGGCGGCTGAAGAGGACGAGGATCAGGAATTGCGCGCCAAGTATGGCACCGATCGGTGGTCTCGCCCCGACAGCAAAAACGACCCGCAAGGCGCAAAGCTTTGGAACCACGTCACAGAGATTGAAAGCTACTTTGAGAGTAGCTTGAGCAGCGATAGCGTGGTGCGTGAGAAATATGCAGCCAACGAGGACTTGTTGCGTATCCTGTCAGGCCCTGACAGTGGCATCTCAAAATACGTACCTTCTGGTGGCCAGGTGGACATGCGCGAAGACCTCCGGACGTCCATGGGCAAGATCCGTAGCGCGTATAGTGACGCGGTACGCCTCGAGAGCAAGCGACGAGTCAAGGTGAAGAACTTGAAGGAGAATGCCAAGCGCGACGACATCAAGCCTGATATCCTAAAGGAAGCTGCCAGGCTGGAACGCACATATCCCACAACCACCATTGTGCCAGCGCACTTTGAAGATTTCTTTGACAAGAGACTGGACAAGCTATATGAGCCAGAGATTGAGGCGCTGGGCAAAGAAGCCAAGGAGCAGGAGCAGCTCGTTGCACAGCTAGAGAGGGCAAATCGCGAGTTTGAGGCACAAAAGCAAAAGGGAAGCTCACGTGCGAACCGCGAACGCGAACAAGCGCTGCAGAGACTGGATTCGGCATACTACAAGTACAAGGAGATTCTCAACAACTTGGACGTGGGCCGGAAATTCTACAATGACCTGAGCAAAATTGTTGGGCAAGGCTTCCGGGATGTAGCCAAGTCGTGGGTTGCTCAGCGGCGTATGGAAGCCAGAGCTTTAGAAGAGTGAGTTTGCTTTTACCGTTGGTGAGAGAGCGGTGCTAACACAGTCCAGGGAGCTAAGCATGCCAACGCTGTCGAATCTCAACATATCGAGAAACCGCACGCCGGTACACAACGCGCCTCCGCAGGGAATTTACCAACAGCAACAGCCCCAGCAACAAAGCTATTACGGTGGCATGCCGCAGCAGGGCGGGCCGGTGGAGGTTGCAGCCATCCAGTCGTGGGCTGGCGCGGGCGGCAACGTGCAGCAACCACAGCCCATGCCTCCCGTGGCGAACCCGATGGGCGGGATGTGGACGCCGGGGGCAGGTATCCAGTTCGGAGGAGGAGGACCGCCGCAGACGGGAGGCGGCAGCGGCGGTGAAGGGCAGCAACCGGGGCAAGGGACATGGAATCCAAACTCGGGCATCAAATTTGGGTAGCTGAGATTTCTGCTGTGGGCATCGAAAGCAAAAGTAAGAAGAATATGAGAACTTATAGCATGGGACAAGCAAAGGGTTGAAAATTTGATATCATTTATTCTGTAGCCATCGCCTTCTCAATCTGCAAGATGGAACAAACCTATTACACTAAGATACAAAGGAAAAGACGTAAAATGTGGCTAAGCTCATCAGCACGGAACGGGTATTTCAAAAGTCAAAAGTCCTCCCCACCCCCCCAAAACATGGAAAATATGACAGTCTATATGCGAAACCATTATAAAACACGCAAGACCAATTACCAAGACCAAAAAGTCGACGCAACATCAAAACCGGTGTTGGACCCCGTCAACGCCCACCGTTGACCTTGGCCTTGGCCTGGCCCTGCTCCTGCTGCATCGCCTGCTGCGCGGCATTCAGCTTGCCAAACTGCCACTCGGGGAGCGTGATGCCCGTCTGCTCGTTGATGGTTGTCATGAGCGGCGGCAGCATCTGGTAGACGTTGCGCATCGCATCCGCCGCATCGCTGCTGCCGCCACCACCACCACCACCAGCGCTGCTTCCGGTGTTCCACACGGAAATCTTGGGCTCGAGGCCGCGAATCGCCGCGGCGTTGGCCTTGGCCAGCTCGACGTAGGTGCCCTTTTCAATCATCAGGTACTGGAGCAGCCCCGCGGGCCCGCCAAAGGCCGTCGACATCTTGCCGTACGCGTCGGCCATGGCCGCCATGCCCTCTGCCTCCTTGAGGCGCCTCACCACGTCGGCGTCGGCCGTCTGCTGCGTCGCGTAGCTGCCGGCCTCGGCGTCGACCCTGACCCTGAAGGCGTCGGCCTCGGCGTCTCTCTGCTTGGCCTCCTGCTTGGCCCTCGCCTCGGCCGCAATCTCGTACGCCGCCGCGTCGGCCTTTTGCTGGGTGCTCTCCTTTGCAATCGTCGCCTTGACGACGTCGACGGCTCGCAGACGCTCGAGCTCGGCGGCGGCGCGCTTGATCTCAACCTCCTTCTTGAGGTCCTCGTCGGTGGACTGGATGGTGCGCTGGGCCGTGACCTTGGCAATGTCGACGTCGCGGTCGAGGGCCGTCTGCTTGGTGCTGAGGCGGGCGCCGGCGGCGGCGCGCTCAATGTCGCGCTCCGTCTTCTGCACGGCCGTCTCGGCGTGGATCTTGGCGATTTCGCGCTCCTGCTCGCCGCGGCGCTTGGACTCGCCGACGTTGCCCTTGAGCTGCGCCTCGGCGACGTCGATGCGCGCCTGGTTGGTGGCGCCCTCGTGGGCCTTGCGGGAGAGGGACTCGAAGTAGACGGAGTTGGGGGCGTCTTTCAGCTCTTTGACCTGAGTTGCCAGTCAGTATTGTAGTTGAGCAAGAGTAAAACTCGGCAGTTAAAAAAAACATACGTTGGAGTTCCAGATGCGCAGGCCAAACTGGTTCAGCTCGCTCTGAATGTTGTGAAAGATGCGCTTCTTGAACATTTCGCGCTCGGTAAAGATTTCCTCCATGGTCATGCTCGACACGAGCACGCGGGTCTCGCCCTCGATGATACCCTTGACAATGTTGGCAACGTGGCGGCGCTTCTCGTCGCGGCCCTCCTTGGCGTCGTCGCCCTGGGAGAGCAGCATAGCGTACTTCATGAGGGCGTCGCCGCGGTCCTCGCGGGCCAGGTCGTCCTGCTCCTCGCCGCTGGCGGGGGCCGTCGTGTTGGCGCCGCGCGAGTTGACGTCGGGCCCGACGGTGAAGACGACGGGCAGGGCAAACTGCAGCTTCTCCTTGGTCATGGCCAGCAGGTCCATGGCGTAGTCCTGGGGCTGGACGCTGAAGCGGGTGCAGCGCTGCAGGGGCCAGACCCAGGTGGCTTTTGTGATTTTGACATTCTTGATGCCCATGCCGGTGATGGCGAGGTACTCGTCGGGGGCGGAGATTTTGTACGACATGGCTGCGGTGGGTGAGTGTTGATGGCAGTGGTGTGTGTGTGTGTGTGCAGGTGGTGTAAGTGGTGTAAGTGAAACTGTATTAGTCGCGGGTATTGGTTGCCACAACGAAGGGTCGAAAGTGTAGTAGCGAGTGTCAGTGGCTCGTGAGAAAGATGAGGAAAATTCGCCGAGGCACTGCAAGATTTTATATTCGTCGTTAGGCTGTCATGATGGTGACACAAAGTATGTCTGCGGCTGAGGATGCTCATGAACACGAGGCTGCGACAAGGTCATCGTCGTGAACAAGCGTAGGCGTCTGGGGAGCTTGAGCTTGTTCCCCACCACCCGCCACGAGGGCAATTAGTTAGCGGGCGTTTAGCGGTGTTGCAGGGCGATTGGGCGGAATGGCTGGTGGTGGCGCAGCAGCTTTGGGCCGCTTTCAGGCACAGGCGGGCTCCTGGAAACTGCCTGCCAGCGTCTTACAGGGCGAATGTGGCATGTTTCAGTGGAGCTCAAACGCTGTAAGATGAAGATGCAGGGACCTTTTCTCCACTGGAGCTAGCCGCCCCATGCTGCTTGGCTGCGCCCGACGTGTGCTCACATCTCCGGGGAGCCTGCAGGACGGGACATGAGTAACAAGCTCGAGATTGTTCCGAAAGCGCGTTGGTCGGGGGCTGTGTTGGTGAATTGCACTGATGCACAGAAAAAGTGTATCAACGAGGCTGTCAAGGGAAATGAGTTGTACGAATATGCAGGTACTGCTTTTGACACATCCGCGAGAGCTGTCTTGTAACATCCTTACAGTGCATATACGCTGTATTCTCACCCACAGTAAAGCAGCAGCAGCTCTACCTTGGGCACCTGTGCGCGTACTCCAATAGCCATCATTCCCGAATCTTGGCACTGTCGCGATTGCCAAGATATAACATTTGGTTTTAAACATCATATGTAAGATGACATGGCGTCACATCAGAGGTCGCTCGACCCCTGCCCCCACCAAATACGCCCTGTCGCATCCAGTGACCGACTTTGGTCTTGGTATGCCGCCCCGGCCCGCCACTACTGTAGTGAATAAACACAACACACCATCATCACTTACACGCCACCATGCACGGCGCTCACCAAGTGCCGAATCGCGACCTACTCAGCCTCGTCTGAATCGGAGGACAAAAAAAATCATTTTAAACATATCTTCATAAAGCATAACATCATATATACAGTTTCCAACACACAGGCAGGGGCCACCATACCAGCCCGTACGCCATTGCATCCACGTGACACACTTCTCATGCAAACAGCCTCGCGACTCCGTACCAAGACTCATCCCTGCCCATGCGACCTCACGAGCTGAGCATTCACAGCCCCCGCCACACACAGCTTCCCGACTACGCCCATCGGTGAAGGTTGCTGCCTGTCCGGGTTACCGGCATCGGTGTCTGGATCGGCGGCGCGGGCATCGGCTGCGGCCACACCTGCTGCTGCTGCGACACACCACCGCCGCTCTGCCTCATGGCCGTCGCCATCCGCGTCTGCTGCGCGCCGACCGCTTTCCGCCGGTTCGACCTCTGCCGGCAGCAGCACACAATCACCGCAATCGCCAGGAGGACTGCTATGCCACCCACCACGCAGATGATGATGAAGACGGTCCGGTTTCTCCGTATCCACGACGCTACATCATTGGCCCCTCCTCCGCCGCTGTCATTATTCGTCGACCGGCCACCGCATGTCCCGCTGTAGCACCGCCGCGAGCCGCTGCCGCACGGCGTACCGTCGCGGAAGGACTTCTGACTCGCTTGGCACGTACCGCTGTCCGACATCAGGCCGTCGCCGCCCGTCTGCATGCAGTTGAGCTCGCAGCCCGTCGCGCTGCACGCCTCGGCCGTGACATTCCCGGCATTGACCGTCTCGGTGCTGTTGTTGCTCGTGAGAAGCTTGGAGCACTGCGTCGCCCGGGACGTGCAAACACCCGTAGCGCACGTCAACCCTCCACCACCGTCACCGCACGCCTGCCCATCTGGCAGCTGCTCGTCGCGCGGGCAGTCCGCCGCGCTGCCGCTGCACACCTCTTGCGGGTCGCACAGCCCGATGCTCTCGCGGCAGACCTGACCGCTGGCCGCGAGCTGGCACTGGCCTGTGCAGCAGCGCTGCGTCGATGGATCGCACACGGAGCCCTGCGTGAAGCGGCACGTCGTCGGGTTGCAGCAGCTGTTGTCGCCGCAGCCCTCTGGGCCGCCGCAGTCGCAGTCCTCGCCGGCGTCGACGACGCCGTTGCCGCACACCGACTCGGACACGGTCGGCGTGTTCTCGTTGCCGCGCAGGCACGCCGTGTTGATGTTGCCGCTGCCCCACGCCGTGCAGATCTGCCCGACGGAGCACGGCGAGAACTCGGTCACGCGCGAGCTCACCGACGGGTTCATCATGTACTGCCCACGCGCGTCGCAGCTGCTGCCGCTCAGCGGGCAGCAGAGATTCCGCCCGGAGGTGGAGCCGGAGCTCTGGCAGCCCGCGACGCAGTCGTGCACGGCGCCAAAGTTGTGGCCCAGCTCGTGCGCGAGGACCTGCCACTCGGCCGCCGTGCGCGCGACGACGTTTGTGCTCGGCGTCGAGCGCACCGAGCCGCTCCGCAGCACGCCTGGCTGGCAGACGCTGCGGATCCAGGCGATGCCCACCGTCGAGCCCGAGGTGCACGACGTCAGGAGCGTCCACGCCGCCGTGCCGTCGTCGAAGCCCGCCTTCCACAGCGAGAACTCGTTGAGACGGTCGCTGATGGACAGGCTCGACGCGCAGGCCCGGTTCCACGACAGGCCGTTGTCGCCGGTCGGGCAGTCGGCGTCGGAAATGGTAATGTTGAGCACGCGCAGCTCCACGTTGAAGGCTGCCTCGTAGACGCGCGACGCCGTGTTGACCTGCGTGAGGATGTTGCTCCGCAGGTCCTGCTCCGAGCTGAACTGCGCCGTGTACGAGCAGTCGGTGGCGATGCCGAGCAGCGCAATTGCCCGCGTCGACGGGCATCCGCTCGTTGATCCGAGGCTCCGCAGCAGACTGTCGGTCGTATCGCCCCCGCGCTGTCGTCGTTCCAAGTCACTCGCCGCTTCCATGCCAAGTCCGCAAGTGGCCTCGTCGTCGCGCTTGGCGAGCACGCCACCTTTGTCGTCGGCATATCTCCAGACGACATTGTATGGCTGGCCGGCCGCCGTCCGTGATGCATCCTGCTCGCTGCGCGTTCGTCGATATGTGGCATCTGTCTGGATGTGGTGCTCGAAGCCGTCGACGAAGTAAGCGCCCTCTAGAAGCGGCACGCCATTGTCAACATGTAGTGAGACGCGCGCCCAATTTTGTGCATGGCCCTCTTTCCCGCTCGTAGATGCTGCGCCGCGGTATGCGAGGTGGTTGCCCGCCGGCGTCGTCTCGGAGCTGCGTATGGAACCGTCGGCGCGGAGGCGGTGCACTGTGACGGGCTGCGTGTAAATGTCCTCGTTGCGGAAGAGCGTCAAATTTATGCGCCGCATGCGCTCCGACAGCTTAAATGATACGGAAAGCTGTGAGGGGCTTGCATCTTCCGCGAGTGTCGGTGTAAATGTAATATCCTGTACAGTGTGCACGAGTTTTGCTTCAGTTCGTCGGACGGAATGCGCTACCCGTTCGAGTTAGTGATTGCCACCAACACCTCTAAACAGTTCCCGTTGAACAAACCTTGTACGGCTGTTGACAGGAGCTGTGCGTATACCAGTAACCTGCTGATGCTAAAAGTCTTCATATCCAAAGTAATAAGTTGCTGCCGGGCTACCCGCAGCACTATAGTCATGCACAACCAAAAGAAAGAGTGGCACAGGTACTTTTTATAAACTCTTAGACTTGAAAGAAGCTTCTTTTCGGAGATCTGGAATCTCGTTACGCGTCCACGTACTACATCTCGCCGCAGCATTAACCTTTATGCAACCCGCTGACGGGCGCACATCCCGCACGAAGCGTCGGTGTTGTGGGGATGGTGGTGCAGGCGGCGCAGCTTGCGCCTCATGTCCAAAAGAAAGACGAATCATGAAACTCCATAGAAGCCTTGGGCACCCCAAAGACGAGACGGATTATGCTATGCCAAGAGAGGAAAAAAGAGAAAAAAAGACCGCTTCCGAAAGAAGCGTGTCTCCTCTGGTGTTGGGAGAGTTGCGCCCCCCGTGTTCCCGACCAATGAGCGGGATAGCACAAGTGCCAAGAAGCACACTTCGGTGACGCAAGTCAAAGCCAAGACAACTCCGCCACTGGCAGTGCCCGCTGACAAGCAACGCTTCTTTGGAATTATTTCACGAATTTATAAGCGTTTTTGTTTCTTCCATGAGAGAAGAGAGATGACGGTTAGATTTTGAGCCTCATTCGCCCCCGGCTTTATTGTATATGATGTGTTAAATCCGACCGAAAAGCTTCACTGAGGCACAGTCTATTGCCCGTCTATTAATACACGCATGCCAATTCAAACGACATCTACCATCTCTAATTCCCTCTGAAACCCATCATGTACATGCTGTCGTAACGTACACCCTTGGCAACGTTATACTTTCCTTCGCCCCGGCGCCCGCCCAGTCTCTTGCCACTCGTCGTTTTCGCCCGATCACCCTTGGTATTTTCCTCCCAAAACCAAATTGTGGAATACAATTAGAGTGACCGATTAAGAAAAACAGCGGGATACAGCGCGGGGTGGCGCGGAGTTGATTGTTCCCAACTGCCGCGCCTTGTCAAGCATCTGCCTTCGTCATCGACATCGGGGTCTCTTCGTCTGGGCGAGGGCTTGCTCCGCCACCTTCTTATGTCCGATAGATATCAGCAGCGTGCGATTATCGGCGCCATACAGACACTGATCTGCCCTTCTTCCCTTCTCCCATGTTGCCCGTTTCGGCGATTTCCACCGAAAAGACATACGAGGCGAAGCAGTGTGGGAGGGCCGATCACCAGACCGCGTGTTCAGGATGCTCTTCCGCCGGCCTATAGTAACATGATCCGGTCTGCACGTCCCCTCTCATTGGTCTCTACTCCCCCTTTCTCTTTTCGGCGCAGATACTATCCCCGAATTCTGACTCGCACTACTACGCCCCAGCCCGTGCTGCTCTCCCAGATGCCCATCTCGTTCTCCCGTCGAAACGTAACCTCCTCCGCCGTGACATTCATCGACACGTCGTCCTCGACCTGCACCGCAGCAGCTGATCGGGAGGCCGCCGCGGCCGGTAGCGGCGGCGGAGTGTTTCCCTCATCACCACTCTTCCTGGTACCGCCGAGTATATTCCATCTCGACCTGGCCTTTTTTGCTTCCGTCACCTTAGCCGCCACCGTTGGTCTGTCCACCGCTGTAACCTTGCGCGCAGGCTGCAAGTGCTTTGCCAACCTCCTAGCCAGATTCTCATCCTTCCACCAGAGCTCTTCCGCCTGTCTTGATGTGCCGCTTCCAGACATATCCTCCCCCCAGCGGCCCCAGCCGTCAAACTCCTGCCCCTGGCCTCCTGCCTGCGTCGTCGCGGGTTGCTTTGCATCACTTGCCATCTTGGCGGGCGGCTGCGTCTGCACCCTGACCACGCTGTGCACCTCCCTGCTTCTCTCCTTGTACGTCTCTGCGGGCGTCCAGTCGGGTGACACCGCACCTTCGGGGACCAGAGTCGTCTGGACGAGCTGTGGCGGGGGTTCCAGGGCAGCTACGGCGGCGAGCATGGCCTCGACGTGAGGGACGAGGAGCGCCAGGAGCCACGTGTCGTGCTGGTCCTGAAGCGAGGCGCGGGTGGTCTGCTGCTCGCGGATCTGGCAGCGCATCGAGGCGAGATGTGCGGCAAAGAGCGAGTCGGGATGGAGGGAGGAGGACGGTGGTGGTGTTTGCGCGTAGGAGGGGCTTGCATTGGGCTCTGGTGAGTATGGCGGCGGGAGCTCGCCGTCGCCGAGGTAGTCGCCCTCAGGCTGTTGTTTTGACATTTCGATGTGGTTGCGAAAAGATGAGGTGAAGGACAACGCTTGCGATGCAGTTTCGTGCCTGGCTGTTGGGCAATTATTAGGTATCAGGTACCTAGGTAGGCTTCTGGCGTGAGTCTGACAACTAACACTGGTGTACAGATTACAGGTGACCTCATTCCGCCCTGACGAGGCGGCTTCAGCGCTCAGCCTCATTGTATCCCCACTGTAGATCCCCGCTGGGCGGCGCCCTACCTTCGCCCGGCCACCTGAAGACTGCCTTGTCAATACTGGGGCATTTTGATGACTTGTACCTCGAAAATAATATAGGGTAATTATTCTCATATAATGTTCGGTGTTGTGAGCAGCAGTTACTGTGGGACCCACTTCTACCACATTAGGTGGTGGCTGCCTAGCAGGACCTAGATAGCCTCTTCTTTCCTCCTTCATAGTCAGACAGTTCCTCGATACAGAAGGAATTAGGCCATCACCCACCAATGCCACCTTGTGACCAACATTAGGGTTTCATCAATTACCTCAAAATCTCATTTTCTGCTTCTTCATAAGCTGATACTGCGCAATATGTTTGACAAGGAAAACCTGTCGTCTATCTGCCACGATTCCAAGGCTCCAGTCGACAGTTCCATGTGAATCTGGAAACCCTTGCTGAAAATGTGCCTCATGACATGCACAGGATTAGTCCTAGACTCTCCCTGCTTATATGGTTCTCTGTCCAAGTAATGCCATTGATTCTCGAGTGCTGATATAGTGTTCATCACAATACATGTTCGGTGACTAGCCTCATTGGTGGTGCGGCAACGATTCTATCATTCATCTGGCTGTGAAACTGTATAGCTAACTCATTGTGCAGGCCGCTGTATCCTTGATGCATTTAAGCAGGGGGGAGAGCAGAAGGGACATCGCCGGTTCCGGTGTTGATAGGGCCGTTGGGATCGGCGGCAACGCCGGCGTTGGCATCGGCGCCCTTTTTGGCATCGGCAGCACCTTTGTTGGCATCAGCAGCGGCGCCTTTGTTGGCTTTGGCGGCACCATTGTTGGCAGCACCCTTGTCGGCGGCTGCGGCACCCTTCTTGCCACCCTTCTTGCCCTTGGCGGCGGCACCCTTGGCGGCAGCACCCTTGGCGGCAGCACCTTTCGCGGCAGCACCCTTGGCGGCAGCACCTTTCGCGGCTGCACCCTTGGCATCAGCGCCCTTTGCGGCAGCGCCCTTGGCAGCAGCACCATTGGCGGCCTTCTTCTTGGGGTCACGCTTGGCAACGGCGCCCTTGTCATCGTCCATGCACTCCTCGTCGTCAGCGGCATCGACGGCGTTCACGGCGGCATCGTCGGCACGCGTCTTTAGGGTGTAGACATCAGGAACAGCGGCAGCGGCACGAGCAGCCATCACGTCGCGCTTCTCGGAGCTGACTGCCTCGCTGAGGGGTGCGGCCAGCGCACCTGCAAGCAGGGAAACAAAAACAGTGGTAGTGGTGAACTTCATTTTGCCGGAAAATGATACTAGAGAAGAGAATTGAAGAGAATTAAAAGAGAAAACTGTGGAGGAGATGCTTGATGACGAGAATTAGCCCTGTTGGATGTGCGAGAAATCACTTCTTTATGTACTCGCCATGGCGACTCATGCGACGCAGCATGGCGTTTCCAACATCAGACAAGAGAGCCTAGAGCTCGTGGAGAGGGTGGATCGGTTACTTCGGCAGGATCCCCAGCCCTAGTCTTGGCATGAAACCGACGATGAGACTGGATGATGCCACTGCTACCGTAAGATCGGCCTAGACCGCCCTACGCGTGTGTGAAGGGGACTTACATGGATGAAGAAACTAGTATACGCCCGCAACAAAGGCTCTTCTGTACCAGCCACCAGTTAGCCCTCGAACTAAGAGTTAATTGGAGGCACAGAAGCTTGGAAGTAGGTTTTAATATGGTATGCTCGTAAACTTGACCATCAAAGCTCATCTACAGCGTCGAGCTCCTCCACGACTACCAGTAGCCAGGACACTAGACTGCCTCGCCGAGGGGAGGCGCTGAACTCTGGTTTTCGGCACAAAAACACTGATTCATGGCTTTTTAGCCGAGTTTGGCTTAACGGAGGTACGGCTGTTGCGGCGAAACGATCAGACGGAGTTGAAGCTGGGTTGGAATAATGGGTCTTGGAACACTCCGTAGACGTGAGCAAATCGCTGGCAATCATCGACAAGGAAACCGCACCAGCGTCTTGGCCTTCGTCTTGGCTTTGCATCCGATTTTCAGTTTTGGCTGTTCCTGCGCAAATCATCTCAAGACGCACATAATACTTGGCGATGACCAGGGTGGCTCAGCGTACATCAGCGTTTCAAGGGACGAGGGGGTGTTTCGACTGCCCAGCGCCTCGACCACTGCGCCCTTCTGTTACGACAGCTGGTATTTAGAGAAGAATGTCACTACGATGCGAGAATTAAATGTGCAACGCGAAACGACAAATACAAATGCGTATATACAACAGCTAAATTTGACGGTCGTGTTGTCGTCTGCCGCGCAACTTCATGCCCAAAATTCACTAGTGGATTTTCTCCCCTTTGGCCAACACCTTGTAAGTGCAGCCCTTCCAGTCGCAAGTATTCTAGAAATTTTCCGTTAGCATTTACACACCGGAGTCCAACGCGCAGTTTATCTACCTTGTGAACCTCGGTTCCCCACCACTTAAAGTAGCTGGCGGCGCCGGTGTAGAAGATGGAGAAGAAAATCAGGATTCCCGCAATGGCCACGGAACAGTCCATGGCCGAGCTGAGAATAAAGTTGTACTGCTTCCACCACTGCCTCTTGCGCTGCTTGATCCAGAGACCAAAGATGAGACCTACAATAACCCAGCTGCCATAGTTGGTACCGGATGCCGGAGGGATAAAGTTGAGACCACCGAGGAACAGTGGGATGTGGATCTGCTTGAGCCACTTGGTCTTAGGGAAAACGTAGTTTTTGAGGATGTAGACGGCCGGTGGAAGCAGAGCACCGAGGAAGAAGAACCAGAGAAGATCACGGTACAGAGCGCCATTCGCAAAGAAGCGGCGTGGGCCGATGGCACCCCAGACCATGCTGGTGTTGAAGTGGGTGCGGGAAAAGGGACACGTGAAACCGTTGTCGGCCTTGTTGGTGCAGATGTTGGGGATGTTGTTGAGAGCCCACTCTAGGACAGCGACTTGACCGAGCGTGCCCATGATGATGCCGACAACCTGGACGGCAAAGAGCTTGCGCGGCGGAATATTGCAGTAGATTCCGAGCTTCAAATCTTGCGCAAATGCGAGACCCTTGATACCAGAGATATAGCCAATGTTGAAGAACCAAATGTTAGCCAACACCTTGCCTTCCCAAATATATCCCGCAACAAGGCGACAGAAAATGTCAATCTGGATCTTGATGTTGGTGGTGGCATAAAGCCATGCGAGCGGAACAAAGAAGAAGGCGGAAATGATCATGGCCAGGAGAACGCCGTACCAATGCAACTGCACCGGGTAGTACTCGCAAGCAAAGATACCAACTCCGATGGAAACAAGAGTAGCAACTAGATACCACCATGTTGGCACTGTGCCGTACGCCTGCTCCTGGACGGTCTTTTCCGTCTTCGGAGCCAAGCGAAGGGTCACCGCCAGCGAGGAATTACAGAAACCTTCATAAATCTCGTGGCGCTTCTCGAGAATGAGCCACACGATGAGGGCCGATATACTAGCGAAGCAGAGGCCAAATGTGTTTAGGGCATAGGTGACTGGCAGATAGATTGGAGAGTAGTTGTGGTACTTGTTCAGGTCCAGCACAAAGCCGTCTTTCTTGTCAATGACCCTGGTGACATTATAGACCTTGCCGAGATTATCGTAGATTGAATTGGTCTGCATTGGAAGGTAGGCAGTGAACCACGTGTTGCTGTAGTAAATGGCCGGGGTAACAATGTAGATCCAGAAGACCAGTGATGCGCCAATATTGATAATGGCCCAAGTCGGGATGACAAGTGGCGAGCCAATGTATGCAATTTGGGCCCCTGTAGTAAGTTAGCGCTAGTGAAACAGAGTAGGTCTCGGGAGAATAACTTGCAATCAAATGTAAATGGCAAAAGACCAATACCGCTCTTCATGCCAAAGACTTGGTTGACCACGGCGTTCTTTGGCGCAATCCAGCAAACCCACGTGAAGTAGCCTAGCGCAGGAAAGATGAAGTCTGGGAACCAGTACCAGATGAACGAGACAGCAAATGCCATCAAGAAGAATCTGTATCTCGCTCTGTTGGAGATGCCGCTGGGGATTCTAGGCTCTGTTAGCTCTGGCTCCTTTGTTCCTGCATTCTGATTTACATACTCTGTAGTCTTGTACGTGTTTTCGACGGGATGCAGCGCCGAGTTTAGCGCCGTATTACCCAGCACACCCGGCCACATCAAGCGAGAAGGCTCGACAATGATTGAACGGGACAAGCCAGCAAGCGCAAAGCCAAAGAGCAGCGTCGCGAGCGTAATGGTAATCTCAAAGCCCCATCCGAGGTTGAGGCCGTAGAAGACGCGCTGCTCCGTCAGCACATCGGCGCTGAGACGGGTCAGGAAGCTCAGGTTGGCCAGGATGTAGATCAGAATATTCTCCTTGTAGTTGAACGGACCCGGGTTCAGGCTGTAACGTTCACCAAAGACGGTGAAGCCCCAGTCGGGCACGACAAAGTGCCAGGCGCGGCCGACGGGGTAGGACAGCAGCTGAATCGCCGACTGCGACAGCGTGACGGCGGGGAAGCGAAACGTGAAGAGTGTGTTGACGCCACTACCGATGAGGCAGAAAGCGATGCCAATCACCCACATGCGGATTGTGAGGCAGGGCATCTCAGGATCGTCCGGTCGGTGGCCGATGCCCGCGGCGACGAGCGTCTCCTCGCGCGAGGGTGTCGAACTGGCGACTTTTGTGCAGCATGTCAGTCAGCGTTACCTAGTGCAATTGTGACTCCAACCTTGGAGGGAAATACTGCTACAAAGCGACAGGAGAAACTTACTTGAAGGCGGACGGCCGACAGGGCTGTCGGATGAAGCCCGGCGCTCGCCGTCATCCTTGAAGCGAACCTCGACGGTGTCGGGCATGTTTTATTGCCAATGCTACTCAAGTATGCAGAACTAGAAAGAGACCACAGCTAGCAGAGGATGAGAGGAACAAGGACAGCAGACAGAAAGCGGGCACATGCAGAGGTAAATATGGCTGCGGCGTCCCCATCAGCGATTGATCTGATAAGATCAATATTTTCCCACATTCCCAAGTCGTCGTCGCAAACATTATCCCCAGTGGCGTCCACCTTCACCAGCCATTTCTCCATACGTTTTTTATCCCTCGGGTCCAATCTAAATGAGGCTCTGGCTCCCGCAAACCGAGGCCAACAATTGCCTGTTTGTGCCTTCTCGCACTTTTTTCGGGGGTTTGAGGGTGGTGTGGTGCCTGTGAATGCCTGTCCAACACCCTAGGCCGACGCGGAGCAACGACACTAACGAAAAGAACCCAGGGTTGCATGGTGGAGAAGGAACGAAAGAGATGATATCCACCTGGCAGGGTAATATTACTCTTGCTGCATGTAAGAGCGAGTCCGTGGGAAGAATGGCGCAGACGGAAAAGAGGAATAGAGTTTCGGTCAAAGCCTGGTGGTTCATCGCGTGATCAATAGTAAGCTTAAGCTGTAGGCGTTGCTCTCGTTCTTGTCGTGGCCAGCGCGCCGGAAAGCGAGATGATCTCGTACTACCGTCTTCCGCCCAGAGATCAGCCCGGAATCTTTACCGCCAGCCGAAGCTCCGAAGATTGCCTCCCTTGGCCGACGCGAGACAGGGCTCCTGCTCACGCCACTCAGCACGAAAATGGCAAAAACCGAATACTTGTTCCCGGAAACAAATATTGGCACAGCCACGCCGCTGTTGGCCATGGTTAGGTAACTGATTGGATTGATTTGATTTGATTGATTGATGGCTGATTATTACCGTCGGACGCAGAAATGCCTCCGCCATCGCTCCACCATCCAACGGCCTTTTGCCCGCCAAGAAGAGCACATCACGCTGGGCGCTGTGGGAAGTTGGGAAAGAAGCCCCTCTTAACAATCCACAAGCCCCCATAAGTTGAGCCGAGTTCCGCGTTCAGAGGAGGCAGTGCTCGCCGTCTGTGGGCACAGGGTCGCGGCGGCGATCGGGTCCGTTCTCCCAGCAATTCTTTCTCGTACGAAAACCTCAGCGCCTTGCAAGAAACGGCCTATCATTGGCGTGGACGTCTTTGCGGGAATACAGAGGGACGCACGAGAGGAGAGTGAAGTATCCTTGAAGTGAGCTTGGGCAAACAGCGCCGCGGAAATGAATAAATTGACCGAGACGCCCTACATCTAACTTGCAAGCCTTTGTCGGTAAAGACCACACCACCAAGACGAAAAACCAGGCTGGCGGTGGCGGGTCTCGCTGCACGCGAACGCGCCACTGGGATGGCCGACTGCAATGAACAAGGCAAGCATATCGGCAATGCAAGCATCAAGCATAATAATACAAGTCATTTGATACTTTTCCATTTCGGAAGCGTTCTACTAGACCCCCCTCCCCCGTGCGCCCGTCGTAAAGATATCGGAAGCTGAAGAGAGTCAAATGTGGTCCTCGCTCGGCTCGCCGGCCCTGATCAGGAAGTTGCTTCTTTTCAATATGAGTATGGATGGGGAAGGGTTCGGCCAACTTGGTTCCAGATCCCTGGGTTCCCCGCTGCCACGTTTTCCACACTGAACCGATAATCGCTTTACAGCAGAGCTGGGCAAGATTTCTGCCAATGAGCAGAAGAAAAGGAACAGATTTTGCTAGCCTAAGCTCATTTTCTAGCCTGGCCAAGTTTCATAATAGATGGCAGCTACATATGCTAATGGCGCTGTTGCTATCCGGTATGAAGTGGCCGTAGGATAATAGAAAACGACAAGGTTCAACATCTACGCAATGCATGAGAGATCGGCTACAAGCGTCAAGACATCTTGCAGGTACGGAATAAGCCCTGCGCTATTAAGAGCTGAGATGTTTCTGAGGAGGATTCATTTTCGCCCAAGAACGGCCAATGCTAGGATGATCAATAAAGAAAGAAGAAGAAAAGAACTTTTAGCTTCATCACCGCCAATCAATCCTGTATTTTGAGCTGTAACGCACTATCCGGGAACAGCAGCCAAAAGAAAGAGAGGGAGACATCTTGCACTCAGAACAAAGCAGGCTACATATGATTGATGCTCACCGCGTGGCTCATTTTAACGTATCTACCGGCCATCCACTCGTTCGGCAATTTACTTTACATGCCTCTGCCGGTCGCATGAATCTCATGAAAAACTCCTGAATGAGAGCACTTGCTTCGAGATGGGTTGGCTTGTCCAATGCTGCCAGCTGCGAAAAGTTAGGCCAAGGAGAGGCCCAGTCGTGCTCTGGTATAGAGTTAGCGTGAAGGTTCAAGTTGGCAGATACGGCTGTTTTGAAACTCACTCTGGTCATCAGTTTTGTAATGCTGCAGCACACCCTCCTGGCCCTTGCATGTCCAGCTGAGATGGTGCACATCGCCGTCGTACAAATCTTCCTGCTTGTTGGGGGTGTCACATTGATTCCGATCAGCCCATCGCTTCAACCTATCCAGCCCCCATGTTAGAGTGATCCCGTCAAGCACACACCGGTTCTGTGGGACAGTGACATACCAATTCGGGATGGATGGCTCAATGCCGCCTTCACCTTGGCCGCCGTTGTAACGCACCGACTCGTCTGCGCCACCGTGAAACTCCAGCACGGGCGTCGGCACCCGCGCGGGCTTGCAATTTTGGTGATTCTCGTCATTATTTGTGTAAAACGACCCAGATGCCGGTGCAAACGCCGCAAACTCGCCGCCGACCGTGGCGTTGCACGCAATCGTGTCGACGAAGCCGCCGCCGCTCGACATACCCGTCGCGTAGATGCGCGCGCTGTCGACGCAGAAGTTGCTGCGCACGTCGGCCAGCAGATCCCACACAAACTGAAGGTCCTGGTCGACGCCCGCCACCGAGTAGTTGGCGCCCGCCCACGCGCCGCCGAGGCCGTTGGGGTAGACCATGATCTTGTCGCTCGTGTACTTGGGCAGATCAAGCCCCGTGTCCGCCTCGAAGAAGAACCCGACGCTGCTGGATCCGTGGAAGCCCACAATCACGGGGTACCGGTGGTTCTTGTCGTAGCCATCGGGAACGTGCGCCAGGTAGCCGCGGTCCTGGCCGCCCGACTTGAGGCTGCGGATCTTGGGGAATGCGTTGAAGAGGTGAGTCTTGCCACAGCCAGAGGTGTCGCCGCCCATGTACGGCGCAGGTGCGGAGGCGGCCGCGGCCGCAGCCGCGGCGAAGCTGGCAAAGCCCAAGAGCGCTGACGGCTGCATGGCGGGCTGGTTTTCGCTCGTACGAGGTTGCGCCGTGTCACGTCTTTTGATAAAGCAGGTCGCTGGGCTATCCTGGCACAAACTCGGGGGAGACAAAATCAGCATCTGAATCTGAATGCCGGCTTCCTCTGAAGTTGTCTCATGCCTATCGAGCTAGTTGCCTGGCCCCTGCTGGCTCTCGGAGCTGCATGCTGTTTTAGTGGTCACAATGTTGCATCGGCCCTCAGCTGATGGCGCCGATCCTTGGGGTTGCAGCGATTTGGTAGAATGACCAGTAAACATTGAGCATACCAAAGTCTCCTTTGAAATATGCGTTTCCCAAACGCAGCGGCCCAAAACTTCATATTTGTATTTGTATCAGAATTTACTGAAATAAATGTGGTGGGTGATGCTGGTTGAACATCGCCAAGTCTACGAAACGAGAGCTGAGTGTTGTGTCAGGAGCCTATGAGCCACCGTGGCCGCTCTGACGAAGATATCGAAGAGATGAATGATTTCAGAGTTGGCTTCGTAATCTCGCAGCTATGTATGGCCAAAAATCATTATCATTCGGCTGCCAGCTTCATTTAAGCAAGGCCAGCGGCCCGCCGGGACTCAAACATGAACGGCTGCCGTCCAGTCTGCCAGTGCGAAGTTGCTAAACACCATGAACACGTAAAGTATTCCCCAGTCCAGCGTCAGATGATTAGTGTGCTACGATACTGTTTTATTGCAAAAGCGTGAGAGTTTTGGCATTGTACGGCGCGCTTGCCGTTGCGTCGAGCAATGTAGCTGTATGTGCCAGCACAAAGTTGCTTATCAGGACTACATGGCGCAGAACGGTCGAAAATTATTAACAGGCTACATCAGACACTTCAATACGTGCAGAAGGCGCAACTCTGTTCATTTATTGTTCGAGGCTGGACTATGCTAGCTATTGCGCTTCTAGATCTTGATTCGCTGCGTTTGCGAGAACATCTGAAAACAGCTGTCTAGTTTCTCGCTCAATAAGCTTAATACAACTTAGTCTCATCGCTGTGTGTAAACACCCGTGCTGACTGCGTGATACCCCTTCTTGCCCACCTTGACGGTGAGCTCGCTCCGCCACTCCCTGCCCTCGCCCACCATCCTCACCGTCTCCGCAAACGTATACTTGGGCTTCCAACCGAGCTCGCGGACCGCCTTTGACGAGTCGTACACGCGATCGATGCGCTGCAAGTAGTCCCACCCCTGAGCCTGGAAGACGGCCTCCACGTCCGGTGCCACGGCTCGCAGCACGCTCGCCGGGTCGCGGTCCAATGCTGCGAGGGTTGCCGGGTCGCGTGGAAACGGCGGCGGCGCGCTGATAATGTACCGGCCCCAGCCAATGCTCTTGGCCTTGGCCATGCCGCAGACGCATGCGCTGACGATATCCTCAAGGTCGCACCGGCGGTAGGACAGCTCCAGCACCTTGAGGTTGGCGTCGCCGAGCGCGTTGCGGCGATCGTCGTCATCATCCTCCTCGGGGAAGAAGCGGCTGGTGCGGAGAACGAGCACGGGAAGACCGGTCTGCTTCTGGACGAGGAAGCACATGTCTTCGGCGGCTACTTTGGTGACGCCGTAGATGTTCTTGGGCTGCGGCACCACAGACTCGTCAATCCATGCTGCCGGATTCCCAGGCTTCGGGCTCAGGGCAGTGCCAAAGGTGCTAGTGGTACTAAGGAACAGAAAACTATCAATTTGGTTTCCTAGCCTGGCGGCTTCCTCGAGAAGGACGATGGTGCCGGTGATGTTGGTCTCCACGAATTGCTCCTTGGTGTGGCTGCCGACATGCGGCTTGTGGAGCGTTGCCGCGTTAATAATGTGCTTAATGCTGCTTCCTTGCAAGAGGCTGTTGATGAATCTGCGGTCGCTTATGTTACCGACCGCGGTTGTGGTAGGTGATTCGAGAATGTCGATGCCGAAAGGCTTGAAACCGAGCCCAGGCAGGGCCAGCATGAGCGCGGTGCCGAGATGGCCGGCCGAGCCGGTAACAAGGACGTTGTAGGTGGGATCCATGACTGTGCTTTCACCGTTTTTATTCCGCTACCAGCCCCTTAGTGTCTCCTTGTCGATACTTATAAGGAGATAGAATTAGCCAGTGAGAGGCGTGGTTTAAGCTTAAAAGTTCTGCTCTAGCCAAACCACGCACCGGTGTGACTCAGTGGAGTGGTCTCCATCTCGGCGTGGCAAAAACTCAATTTCTGTGCAATCTGACCTCCGGAAATCGGGTAGCACGGGGAATGAGCAAGACACCGTCAGGGGGTGGGCGAAAAAAGGACGCCGGCGGCGGTTCCGTATAGTAAAAATAAGGGAATTAATGCAACGACAGAAGGAAAATGAGAAGAAGAATATAAAGAAAGTAAGGAATAATTATCCACTACTCCTGTCTATGGTCGTGGAATCTATACATCGGAATCGGCTTCAAAGAATAGCACCGCTTCTGCCGACTCTGTCAACATGTTCATCTTGCGCACGACAGGCTCCAACTCTTCCGCCGACGCCGGAGCGGGTGTTGGCCACGTCGTCACAAAGGTCATGCGGCCGATGTTGATGTACTGCAGCGCCGGGCATGCCTTGGCCATCATCTTCGTCGCCATGATCGAGTGCTCCAGATGCCCAACTTTTTTAAACACTTGACTGTTAGTGGCTAGATGAACCTGTAGCACTCTAAGCCGCGAAAGCGTGGCGAGAACCTCGCAGAGGGCCGGCAGCGCGGCCTCGAGCTGCTCAAGCGTCGGCTGCATCGGTTGCGTCGATTGCGCCCGATCGTTGCCGGGTTCATCATCCAGCATCAGATACAGCGCAAGGTGCGTCAGCCAGTCGCAGTTACTGACACATTTCAGGAGCGTTCCATAGTCACAGCCCTCCTCGGTTCTAGGGTAAGATAGCCGCAGCTGCGGTGCTCTGTTGAGCTTGGCCAGCTCATAGACATTGCGCCCGAGCTCGTTCTCATGCCAAAACCCGGCGCAGTCTGCGCGGAAGAAACTGCGGCCTGTTGTTACTTTTGTGATGCGGCGCCAGTTATCATACGCCAATTCGCCAATTGTGATGCTCCGTAGGTTCGGGGTCACCGCCGGGTCGCAGACCTCAAGCACATCCGGCTCGACAACAGCGAGGCCGTAGTCGCACTCGGTGACGTCGATTGTTTCCAGCGCCGACAGGTCAAATGCCTTGCGCAAAACATGGACCGTCGGCGTGTGCATCTGCTTGCCAAGACGCAGCGTCTTGAGTCGCACGCGACGCCCGTCCTCGCAGCGGGAGGCATAGTTCTCACACGCCTTCACGAGCGTGTCGTCGCACTCTTCATAGTACGCTGTTAGCTCGAGCTCCTCGAGGCCGCGGGCGTGAAGCATGAAAGAGGCAATGTACTTTGGCCAGTCTACGATTCCATATTGCATTTCTAGCAGCTTCAGACTCTTCAGGGCCGAAAAGGACGACGGGCCACGGAAATAGGCGGGGTTCTCCGCGCGGGTTTTGTCGGCCACAATCATCTCTGACTGGTCGTCGGCAGACATGTCGTGCAGTATGAGTGACTCCAACTTGGGCAGCTCCTCCATATCCCGCATCCACTTGTCGTCAAAGCTTGCGTAATTGGTGCTTTGGAGCACAAGGTCAGCAGACAAGCTTCCACGAGGAGTGAGGGAGCGTGTCTGGCTGTGACGTACCAGTGTAAACGGGCTAAGTTGGGCATCTTGTCGAATAGATCTGCAATCAAGGCTCGAAATCTTTTGAGATTGCCATGGTTTATGGAGTTTTTCTTTCTGCATGTGCCCGTATGGTCCAGGAATACAATCTCCAGTGTCTTGGTGGCAGCGAGATGCTGACTCTGCGCTGCTTGCTGCAGCATGCGGAGGCTCGCAGCTGTGTCATCGGCATATTCCTCTACATGCACGATGTTGTAGAGTACTCGTGAAAATACAGCATTGAAGGCCAGGTTAACGAGGCAAAGTGCATGGGCAGGGTAGTGGTGACGCGCGGCGTCCGTCTGCACAAACTAGATTCTCCCTTGTCAGATCGACTAGCACAGGCGCTATTCCAGGGACACGCGCAAAGAAAAGCGTACCTCGTCTGCAAACAGTTCTAGGAACCATGTTGCGTTCATGAGTTGCGAAGGGGTTGCCATTATGCGTTTGCGAAGAAAATAGTTGTAAGCCGTAGGACAGAAATGCCAGCAACAAAATCAAGCCAAATGGTTAGTCACCGTCTGGCGCGCTACATTTCGCTACCTCTGGTAACACTACCATCCACCAGCTTTCAGCAAAAGTTGTAGTTTGAAATCTACGACCGAAAGAGAAAAACAGATATTTCATCTACACAATTTTAATTTCCGGCTGGTGCCATCTGGCGGGCTTCATGAATGTTGTTGCCAGCAAAACGTCTCACCTGAATCTCACACTCTTCCGCCTTTCCAAACCAGGAGAGGCCGCAAAATGAGCATTCGCTTTGCCCAGTAGCCAGTTTGCCGCCCGACAATCCTGAATATCCTTGATAAACATTGTTGTTGAGATTTCCCGATCGCTGCGCCAACCCCTCCGTCATCCCCGCGCTTTGCACCGCTGCGTGGACCCGATCTGTGACCGCGTCGGAAAATCGATAATTTCGCTCAGGTGCACCTTACAGCCTTTGTATTGCCTTATGCCGTCTTTATCCCAGACTCGTTGCGCGGCCATGATAGCGTGCTGAGCGGCCCGCAGCGGCATGGCGTAGCGCTCGCTCAGATACCTAGATCAGGCCGGCTCCGCAACCCGACATGCTGGTGCGACATCTCGGTACATTTTTCGTGGTGTTTCATTTCCTACAAAACGCAACGAGAGCAAACCCATTTCTTTTGAGAGGAATGAGCGGTATATTATCCATATATACTTTGCCGCGCAGCACAAAGTCCTATGTCTGTCATGCCTGATGCCCATGTGCGTCAATGGGAGAATTTGCAACGGGATTGCCAAGGTCAAGACTGTCATCCACCATTAGATAACCTTGACTGTATCGCCGCGAAAACGAAGACGATTATACAAGCAAGTCTGAAACCCTTGGCTCCATCGCAGCATTCGCTGGCATGTAGAAGACTGCTCAAAGAAGAGAGTCGGCAAGGAACATGGCTAGCAGACAGTATTCTGCGCAGGGCTTGTGTGACGGGGGGATGCATATGAGCATGGCCGAAGACTTCAATTAATCAAGTAAGCGTATCCAATCACAGGTTGATGCAGTTCACAGCATGTCAGTAAAACGTCGCTCTGGTTGCACGAGTACACAATATAGCTTGAGGCGCAGCAGTGGTTTCGTAGCATGTCTGACTGACATCGTCCTCTTCCGTGAGGAATGTCCAAGATGGGGACTTGGAACGCAGCCTACAGGCAATAGGTACGTTGCAAGAGCACGTGTAAGTACGTCATTGCTTCAGATGGAGCTATGAGCCTCCGTCTTCCGCATTGTGGTGGACATTGCCTTTGTTCGAGTTCCCTCTGCTAGCTTGGGAGAGTGTGCATGTGCGACAAGCTCCACGTCGGGATATGATTAGCAAGCCAGGCAGGAAACACACAATGCCAGCATAATACTAAACCCTAAACAGGTTTGAAGTCCATTCTCAACCGCTGTCAGGAGGCGGCGTCTTGGGACGAAGCCTGCTGACTCGTCTGGGTTGTCCTATGCTGGAGCTTCTGCTTGTGCAGTTCACATCCAGGAAAATTGCAGGCCCTGTCCTCCACGCTGGCAGACACTAGGGATACCCAATACGAGGTTTCTCCCTGTGGCTTACGGGAAAATCTACAAGCCGCTGCCGACGTGTCGGCCCAGTGGATTTCGCCATGGGACGGAGAAATGAGATGAGAATAGAGACTCGCAGAGACGATTCGATCGACATGGACTTGGACGGATTCCTGTTCCGCGAGGATGAATGATTATCAAATGCGTAAAGGTATCGAAGAATTCCAACAATGCATTGGAATGAAGCCGGAAAAAATAAGTCGATACTCTGACGGTCAAAGCCGAGCGTAGATATGATAGGCAGAGGGCCGCAACTACGGCAAGCCACAATTGCTGCGCTTGTCTAGCTCAGAGGGCTGAAGGTTCAATCGGGAGATGGGTCGTCGGAAATATAATGATGTCAGTGCAGAAGAGGTCCCTCCATGTCGTGACGCTCCGGAAAAGAAGATCCCGGCGTACGTTGATGGGTATGGGGATTCCCTGTTTGCCGTTTCTCGGCAGCACTCTCTTCTGAAGCAGTCGAGTTACAGAAATATGCTCTGAACGAACGCTGGACCAGCAGTAAGTCTAGTGACAAACGGCACTGCTTGCAATATCAGGACTGAAGGTGTGAACGAGAAACAACGTGCGCGAGTAGAGGGGCCGTCCAGACGCATGGCGATAGGAACCTCGGGCGGGATAATGGCAGCACCTCGATGGATGATGTAGTTGGTTCCGTGGCCATTGTTCGTTCGACGTCGTCGTGCTGGTGGTCCTTGCGGGACTCAGGGGCCAAAACAGGCCCGTTCTGCAGTGTCAAGAGCAAAGAACCTCGTATTCGACGAGGGCCCTCTGATGGAGCAGGAGACGGACTTAGCAAGGCGTCGGACGCGGGTTTGGATGGGGAACGGGCATCGCAAGCCTCACCGGGGGTGGGGGATGGGGGGATGGACGAGGCAAAGGGAGGCGTCGGAAAAATTGCAGAGGAACAAGGCAGAAGTGGAGGCATCGACAAGGCTATGCCGATTCATCCACCAACCGCGGCGCGCGGAGGATGCAGGCTGCATTAGTAGAATTGAATAGGAGGGTTACTTTTCTTACAACTAATGCATTTTATCGACATTGATCAAAATATTATCTGCCTTATTGAAATGGTCGTGCATTCTCTGAGCTTCGATGGAAGCGGAACGCCTGAGTCGCCCAACGTCATTATAGCGAGCTTCGTTACAGCGGTTTGTAGCGCTATTAGGGGCCATCTTGGAGCAATTTACGGGGCATTTTGGCCTAAGAATTGCCAAAAGGCGCCCCCAACAGCACTGTGTTTATGGCGTCGTTAGCAGTGAACCCCCCACTGGTCCTTGGCCCATTCATCCACCATCACCATCATCACCACCACCATCGACCTAAAGCTACGCTAAAATCACCGTCTTTCGCCGCCACCAGCTCGGCATTTCACCACTAGCCTGCGGAGCCATAGACGTCATATCGTAGCATCACCACCCATTTTGTTGATTGCGGCCTCGTATTGCCCAGCCACGGGCCCTCTGCTGCTGCTCTCGTCTCCATGAACCCGCTGTTGGGGATCTGGCTGACGCTTGGCAGTCATCAGCCTAGCAATGATGCTGCCGATGGAGCAACAATTCTGTCTTCCTGCCTCGACACCCAAATTTCCGCCCCGAAACGTGTTCTATCGTCTATTTCCGGCTGAGGAACCTGCTGCTCATTTTTGCTGTCGGCGCCGAAGCCGCGCCACCCTGGTCCCGTCCTCGTATACAGCCGGCCCCTGCCCTGCCGCTTGACAGCTCGTTCCCTGCAGAACGCATCTAGGAAGCGGACCAACTTCGTTTTCTCTACACGCTCTGTCTAATCGGGAGACTGAGTGCGAAGTGCCAAGCCGCTGACCATCCATACCTCCCGCCGCCAACGTTGCCGTGCTATCCTTGATTCCACGATGCACACTTGTAAAAACCATATATAAACATCACTACTGTCCCTCTTCTCATCAGTCTTTTCACTCATCATCCAGCATCATCATCTCTCAACAAGCCACTCATCACCTTTTCCCAAGCAACTCCTTCACAAACCAACCAACTCCTTCAAAATGAAGTTCACCACCATCGCCAGCTCTATCCTCCTCAGCAGTCTCGCTGCCGCCGACGACATCCAGTCCAAGCCCTTCAAGCTTGTCCTCGACTCTGAGGACGGTAGCATCAACGGCAAGACCATCTCTTCCTGCCACTCCGGCGCTGCTATCGAGGGTCTTTGCATCGGTGAAAGCGCCCCCGACGCTTACAGCACCTACTACCTCAACACCACTCAGGGCAGCACTGGTAGCCCCGTTCAGGGCTACAGCGACTCTGGAAAGCTCGTCTGGAACCTCCCCGTTCGTAAGTCAAACTGCCCCAGCTTCACCTCATTAGCAGTCACTAACCTCTGTGGTTATATAGAGGGCCAGGCCGAGTCCGAGGCCATGGAGTTCTACTACGACCCTTCCACCAACGTCGCACACCCTCTGTTTGAGCCTTCCTACACCGCCACCTACGTCGCTTTCAGCGACGAGGACAGCGAGATGGCCATCTTCAGCTACGTCGACGACACCGTCAACCCTCCCAAGGCCGGCCCCTTCAAGGCCCTCAAGCAGTGGTACGCCTGCACCACCTACTACAGCGGCTACAGCTACTTCACCCTCAACTGGGCTGTTGGCAACGGCAAGCCCCAGAACCCCAGCTGCGTCAAGACTGAGGTCAAGCGTGTCTTTGTTTAAGCGCCGCATGATCTGGGAGTGCACCGAGAGGAAGACCTGCTGCGCAGAGCAAGTATTAATGGCAGCTGTGGGATATCGAACCATGTTTACATTTAATGAGCCATGTCGTTTATATCAATATTTTATAGCATATCTTGAAAACTGCATCTATCCGTGAATTTGTGGATATGCACACTACGTGTCTAAGGCGCGGAGCAGATTGCCGCTACTTTAATGGTCTAGCGTTGCTTGAACTAACTCGAATGACCAGCTGAGATTTTCAGACAGCCGTTACACCATCAACTATCGTTTCAATTTTGTGCATGACCCGGTGCGTCTGCCGAGGCAAGGCTGATGATGTGAGGGAACACAACCCGAAGTCTGTGTAGTACTAAGTTTACTACTAAAAGGGATTCATAAATAATAGTAAGTAGAATTAGATAACTGCGCCATCTCATGTTCTGCAAATTACGGGAAACTTTTTCCACAGGCAGCGTAAGCGACATTGATGTCGACGATGAATACGGCGACACTGGCCAAGTGCGGGCTGATGTACATAAAAAGACGTGCAACAATTTATTGCATATTTGAGAATCAGGCTTGCGCAACACTCGCACCGTCTCCGGCTGCATCCCTGTAAATTTCATGTTGCATCAGTAAATGGTACCTTGCATGTACTAAAGCGAGGGCTCAGATCCCTCGGAACAGCTGTGCCATGTATCCAGGGTAACTAGTGGGAGCCGAAGGATGCGAACTACGGGAGCCACCGTTCCAAAAGTTCCGCCCGCCCGCGCTCGCCAGTAGACGGGCTGACATTGTCGTCGCGAATTTAATCAGTGAATGTAGAATGTGTATGTATGTATTGTGTAGTATATGTACTTGTTCCCCTATGTACAGTGCAGCGCCGGCTATTCTAATGTTGAATGACATAGCTCGGGCCTGTGGGGAATTGGCATCACTCATCGCATGTATCGTGTAGTCCTCCATAAATCACTGTTGCTCTCGCAAATATGTGCTTCCCTCAGCCGGCGTGTAAATGGCCCGGTAGAACCTCGTTATAAATGGCTCAGAGATTACCATCCAAACAGAAGCGCTCAATCAAGCCCCCACGCATCATGTACGCAAAGAGATAACTATCATTTCCTACTTGTGAATGGTAATGGGGCTGGCAAGCCAGCTGTACCCGTCGTTGGCGAGAAAGAAGGCCTGGTATTGGCCCGAGGCCAGCTTGCTCGCGTCCACCTTCTTGACGCCGAGCGCGTCCGTGGCATACTCCCAGACCAGCGAGGCGCCGACGCCAGACTGGCTGTCGGGTCCTTGCCCGTAGGGCCAGATGCCGATCCAGTTCTTGGTAGCCGCACGCTGCGTCGTGTACTGAAAGGTGAAGCTGCCCGCGGCGTAGTCGACGGCGATGGCGCCCTTGAAGACGGCGTTGCCCTGGGCAAAGATCTGCGGCGAGGCCAGCGACTCGTACCCGTCGTTGGCGAGCAGGTACGCCTTGTACACGCCGTCGCCGAAGCCGTCGGTGGGGATCTCGACGGAGCCCTGGGCCTCGCCGGCGTACGCCCAGCGGACCGAGGCGCTGCCGTTGTTCGCGCCCGTGTCCGGCCCGCCGCCAGCCGCAAAGTAAATGCCGACCCAGTTGTTCTCATTGGGCTTGCTCGTGCTGTACTCGACGCGGATCGGGTACCCGCTGGTGGCCTTCACGGTGCCCGGGTAGGTCTTGTCGAGGGAGAACTGCACGGGCGCGCCCTGCCAGATGTAGGCGTCGCGGGCGAGAAAGTAGGCCTTGTAGTCGCCGCCGGGCAGGCCGTCGGTGGGGATGGTGACGGTGCCGTCGAGGCCGGACGCGTACGCCCATTTCACCGAAGCCTTGGTGCCCTCCTGCTGGTTGTCCGGGCCGCCGCCGTCGACGGCCGGATAGATGCCGATCCAGTTCTTGTCGTTGGGCTGCGACGTCGAGTACCGGATCGTCAGCGGACTCGTCGACTTGACCTCAATCGAGCCCGGGTAGCCAGAGGCGAACTGATTGCCCACGGCAGCAGCCTGCGCAGCGCCGGCAAAGGCCAGGACGCCGGCGACGGCCGCTCTGAAAAAGTTGACCATTGTGTTATGAGACGAGTTTGGTGGCCTGTGAGAACAAAGTGTTAGCTGCTGCTGGCGCGGGTGACCGAGCGGGGGTTGAGTGAGGGGGCCCTTACACGAGGAGGTGAGGTCCTTTTGTTGGACGAAGCTACTGAGTATGACGCAGTCACTGCGAAAAGCAATTATATTCACTCGTGCTCAGTTCCCGAACAAAGAACAGATGCGTGAGACAACTGAAAATGAGGCACTGGTAATTTCTTTGCGGGGGGGCCTTTTATACACTTATACAGGGGACCCATGCGGTGGTGTTGTCCAACAACCTGTGCATGTCACCCGGCATGTGCTCGCCGCGCCAAAATTCAAAATAAAATTAGTAAAACCGAGGGAATAAAAAAACATTGAGGAAAAAACAGGAAGCAAACTTCCCATCCAACTTGCTCCCCCCAGAGCATCCTTGCGAGGGTTAGTGAGCTGGCCATCTGCCAAATGAGAGCCTTGGGACCACCGTCGTGGTGCATGAGTGGGTGGAGCAAGTGCTCTTCGGCAACAAAGAGGTTTCATGGCCCGATGGGCGGGCGGTGGGAAACTTCGCCTGAGCCACCCGCCCACGGGGTGAATCTTGGCTCTTGCATCTACTGGCAGGGACTGCGACCGCCCTCACGGGGCAAGCCCAGGCAAACAGTTCGGAGCTAACAGCCCACTAACTAGGGCGAGCGATTTATGGTGTGGGGGAGGTGGCATAAGGGTAGGGTGGCATTGTCTTGGCTGCTTAGCCTGGTCCGATCCCCCCCCTCTTGTCCATTCATTGTTCTGCAAGACGCCACGGGGGCCTGATCAGACCTGCAACCTCAAAGTGTATCTGGTGGTCGGGTGCGCGTGCGCCTGGGCACGCAACCCCTGGCCTGCCACCTCTCTCTCGGTATCGAAAAGAGATGTCAGTCGTGTCGTTGTCGTAGGTTTTGTTTTTCGGCGCGTGGCACACCCGTCAACCGGGCGCCTGCAAGTGCCTCCGCAGTCTGTCCGTAGGCCGGTCCGCTGCGACCCGTCGCAAGTTGAACTCTGTCCCCCGAAAGTCGCACCAGGAAAAGAGAATTCGCCGCAAGGGAAATTGGCAAGGTGGGCGGTTTTGGGCCTGTTGGTTATTTTCGTGTGTTGGTTGTCCCTTGGGTTAGGGCTGGCCCAGGCCCAGGCCGATCCAGGTTCCGAGCACTTACAACACCAACAACGAGCCGAGGATGAATAACGTCTCGACCTACAGTACCATGTTACTCGCTGCTCGCCGGGTAGCTGCACCATACCAATTTTCGGACAAGGACAAATGCTCAGTTGGGTCCGTTAGGGCATTGTGCGATCGCGCCATCGTGCATGAAGTGCCAAGCTTATTCTTATCTGCACCCTATCTCAAAATCAGCAAAATCAACGAACTGCTACGCTTTATCCTTGCCGGGAAATCCCAGTGATCATTACTAGTTGTCCTGATACGTGCCACATGTAGCTAGTCACTACCTACAACCAGTAAGTTCCGCGACCACTGGTACAAAAGCTTATTCCATCAGAAACCTGTGGTAACTACATCATTTGTATTCGTTTTGTTTCACCATTCCACTCATCATTTCCCTTCATCGCTTGGTGTTCTCGGTTTTCTTATTCTCCTTGATTTTTATTTTGGTAATCTTCGTCTATTTTTCTGGTTCCTCTTCTTCAGCCCCAACGCACAGGCCAGCCTCGAAAATCTCTAGAAACGTGCTAACCCTGCACAGCTAATTTTCTCTTACGCCTTCTTGCATTTGCTAGTAGCCTTAAGGCCAGACGGGCAGCCTGGCATGGCACTGATGCTGCTAGCGTGGTCACTTCCGCGGAAGGCGGCGATGGATCCGGAGCCAATTGTGCCTTTAATCTTGGAGTCGTAGATCTGAATCTCAACACCGTATGTGTTGCTCAAGTCGGGAAAGTAGCACTCAACATCTCGGTCCATCTGCTGATAGTCCGAACCCTTGTTGAGTAGATCCACGTCCTGCATATCGTTGAAACAATCGGTGTAGTCGATGCCGCCGTTCGAAAAGTACTCGTCGTTGTACGACTCGCGCTTGCCAATGGTGCTGGGATCGCTCTTCTGGCCAAAACCAAGGGACATCACGGAATGGTCAACCTCGTGGGCCGTCAGCGTAAAGTGCATGCTGGTGTTGTGATGGTTGTACATGTGGAAGACGGGCCAGAGAGTACCCTCGGTCAGCTGAAGGCGGGCAAGCTTGGGATGGTGGTGAGCCATGAAACCGTCGAGGGCTACGGGCACCATGAACATCTGGCTCAGAGCCTCTTCAGCCTCCAGGACGGCGTCGCTGCGCTTCCAGCCGCCGATGGAGATGCCGTTCTGGGCCAGGCGGTCGTGGATGATCTTGACGGTCGAGGCGCCGTGCTTGGCCACGCCGATAAAGGTCGCGGCCGTGGAAATGGCGCCCCAAATGCACGTGGCGGCGTTACCGGCGCTGCTGCTGAAACTCTTGCAGCTAGTCGCAAGACTGTAAAAGGCGAAGACCTGGTTGCCAGTCCACAGAGCGGCGCCGAGGAACCAGAAAGGGAACCGCTTCGACAGTGTCTTGCCATCCTCGTTCTGGGCATGTAGCTGCTCTTCCAAGTAAGCACGATACTCGCGCTCTTTGCCGAGCTTAACGGCCATGTAGGCAACACCGAGGAAGGTCACACCGGTGAGAACGACAAGGGCGAACAAGAGCTTAACGGCACGCCGAAGGCGACGGTTGAAGCCGTTCATACTGACGGTCGAGACGTACTCCTCACCGTCAGGGAAAGCTTGGTATTCTGCACCCATCTTGAAGGACGAGAGAATTAGGGAAAAATAAGAGCAAGGAGAATAGTCGAGCCTAATTTAACTCGAGCTGTTGGCGAGGAGCTTTCATTTAGACGAGGTAGAATGCCAGCCTATACTTATACATTTTGCGCGCTCTATCAAACTTCTCCTTAGGTCTTTGATATCTTCTTGCAACTGCCGAGCACTTTGATTTAGTCTGAAGCTATTTTTTCTTACTCTTCTCGTTGTAAAAACCGCCGACTTTTGTCTGCTATCCTTCTCTGTAGTCGCACCCACTTCGAGGCGCCCAGCCGGCACGATGCTGCCGTCCATTCTGCAATGCAGCGCCAAGGCAGTAAAATCTGACAGAGTTCTCTTTAACTAAGCCCTATCTGCAATGTAGCTGGAAGAAATGGTAATGCTCGCACCAAATCCATCGTGAGGGCGCACTGCCATGACGTCAGCCAAGGCGGCAAGCGGCACTTGCACGGAAATACTCCATTTCGCCCGCCCGGACATCCACCGGAAACACTATTCAGCCACCAGCTCACCAAGTGACGGAGATACTGTCGGGCTGGTGTGGAGCCTCATCATTTTCATTTTGGCATCTCATTGCAAACTGCCGTTCTTCGCCACGGTACACAGCATCTCCGGACTACCCACCGCTCCTTTGCCCTTTCTCGCTCACCCATGCGCAGTCATGTCATCATGTGAGTGATGTGTATACGCAAAACTTATGTGCAGGCAAATGAGGGTCAAACTAACATCTTGCAGTCTTTTACTCAAGGAAAACAGCAGACCCAACAGCATATCCGCTTCCGCCGTCGCTTGACCGAGAGCGCGTCTTGGGTCTCCTTCACAATGAAACACTTCTCCCGCGGATTCTTTGGCCAAACAGCGTAATGGAGAACAGACAGCAGACTTTATCTGGCCTGGAGGGTGTACTATCGGACACCTACCTCAATGTTTCTTTGTTAAAACTGGGAGACGGCGTAACCTGTGTTGAGAAACTCGGTGGCTTTACACTGACCGTGTCTTACAATATCATGGATAACGATGCACCAGGGGAGGACAGAGGCAAAACTCGCGGTCTGCAGCTACGGGAGGAGCGGTCTTTGCGCGCATTGCGGCCGATTGCTAGCTTCACTAAATTTAAGCCCGAGTCACCTGCTAAGACTCAAAATCTTTTGCGCTTTTTTGAAGCGTTTAGCAGGAATGGTGCCGATTCTATGGCTGCGCTAGAGAGCATCGCAATAGCAGATTCAAATATTGACAAGCCAAAGTCGGATTAGCGCACGACTGGGTACTGTAATTGGAAAGTTCTTTAGACATGATACTGATAATCGGGATGTTTGTTTGCGCCAAGCGCTCGGTATCAGCTACCTCACATAATGCATTCGAGTCAATGACAAGAGCAAGTCAGCTGCAACCTAAGCGTTCTTGGCTCTACAACGTTTAGAGGTGGTAGGGTCGCCAGTGACGAAATTTTTTCTTAAGCAGCCGTTATACAATAGACCCGGAATGGGTGTCTGTCCGTGCCAGACAGTTACGGTATCGCTGCGTGAAGGAAGAACGAAGCGGAAGTGGTTAGACTCTAGGTGAGTAGAAATTCGGAAGAGATGCGTACAATGACTGAGTGAGAACTACCTAGTGAGCAAATGGCAGAAGAACTGAATGTGTCTAGGGCAAATATCCGTAAAAGTATTTTTGTCACGCGGTCATGTTGCTTAGTAAAACGTTCGATGCCGATTACGCAAAAGTGAGGAAACGCGAAGGATGGCAAAGGACCAGGTTCCTGCTCTGCAGTCACAACTCGGGCTTAGTAACTATACAGACAACATGCAAAACAAATCAGCGGCTGACACAGGCTACATTTATGACTTTGACTACTCATGGAGCTTTCCGCTATTTTGCATAGTTATTTTTTAGCATGAGAATCTTATTTCACCTCTTAGCTATACAAATTCGTGGCCGAGGTGGTGCGCATTCCCTCAGCGGCTGTATCGCCTCGATATGGAAAAGTCGAAGCTCATGTCGCGAAATGCCCATCGCCCCTTTTTTTACCTCTGTTCTCTAGTTAGGCGTCCACAAATGACTACCGAGGGCTGAAAAGCCACAACAAATCGAGGCTTGCCAGTGAGCCCTGCGCGAAACAGAAGGAAGGACAAAGATACTGGCCCATGTCTCAGCCCTTCAATAGTAACCGTGTGGCTTCGGCGCCCATGGCGGTCGGCCTCGTAGCACCACAGCGCTGCAGCAATTTCAGCTGCAACGCCATCGCCGCGGATATTACTTCAAGTTGTTCATTTGGGTGGCATCGAGACTCCATGCGCGCCACCACGCCAACGATGTCAGCTGCCCTCTCCAAGTCTGTGAAAAAAAAAGTATATCTCTTCATCTCCTCGCAAAGAATAGTCACTCGTTTGTGACTGACTTATTCGTTCATCGCCATATAGAGTTTGTTAACTGGCTTCTCTTGCACAACTCTTAATCGGCTTTCCACACCACGGCTTTTGCACCGAAGGGTAAACGTCAACCAGACCGATGCCGTCGCAGAACAGTCAGACTTCATGCCCGGCCTATGTTAATGGCAGACAAGAAGCATGGCACAGACGCAGCAAACGCCTCGAGAAGTGGCTCAAAGTCTACTCAAGTAGCATCGGTGGGATCGCGCTGCTCAGTCTCACCGTGCTCGCCCTTGCTGCTACCAGTTTGGCACAAAAATCGCAGACAGTCAATGCGCTGAGAGGTATCCTGGCGTGGAACATTGTTCTGGTAAAATATGACCTCGCCCCCTTCTTTCTGGCCAGCTTTTGTAATTTTACATTAAACTGTAACAGCGATACGGCAAAGTAGGAACTTGCAAAGATGGAAAATAGCTGACACAATGGCGGGTCTCATAATGTAGTCCGCAGCGACCGTCGTCGCCGCACCGTTCATGGCCAAGCATGCTGCCGGGACACACCCGGTGCTTCTCAGCTTTGCGCACCTGTTTGCTATCGGCCTGTGGGGGTCTGCCTTTGCTCCTATCTTAACCGTTGGCTTGTGGTCTGGAAAAGAGGCCCAGTTCCGGCGGCGCTTTGAGGTCGGGCCAACCAGCGACGTGATCCAAGGCGCAATCGATGGCGGACCGCTTCTGGGATGTATGATCGGGGGTATTGTAAACACGTACGTTTAATTTAATTTTTTCTTTCTTTTTCAAGCTGTAAAGTCCCGATACTGGAGAAACAAAGTTCGTTTCGCCAAAGCTGGCTGCGACTTTGCCTCTACAAGCATCTGGCCCCCCTGCTCCTACATTCCTCTCCGAAAATGCTATTTTTATTTTGTTATGCCTTTGAGAAAGAAAGGTGGCTTCCCATTATACTTAAAGTAATCAGAACTGACACCAACACCTGTGGTTGTTATACAGATTGCTATTACTGTTTCAGGGTATATGGTTCTGCCTAGTACGCGCGCACTGTTGACTGCCGAGAAAGTGTCCTCAAAACTGCTGGACACCCGCGAAATGGTGGGCTACTCCCTGGGATGTTCCGCATGCCGTCGAAAAACTTCTCCGCAGAGCCTTTTAAGCGGTTGATAGATACCTGAGGATTTACTGTCGCTAGGACGATCCTTTTTGTCCTTTATTGGAAATCATAATAGTAAATCAGATATTTATTTACCCTCAGCACTATCAGTAGTTAGTTAGCGAATTCACATTGCAGTGCAAGTTAATATCAGGAGTAAGTCCTCTGCAACCCAACTCCTCCATGGACCATGGTAGGTTCTTAGCTGCTCTAAATGTGACATTGAAAACAACTTATCCTAAATTCGAATTGAATCGTCCAGCTAACATGGCCGCCAGATTTTATTCTCGGTCATTGCCTCTAGTGGAGGTGGCAAAGGATCCAGCAGCACTTGCCGTGGCCGAACCATCCGGCACTGACATGCGGTGCGAAATATGGCAACAGTGAGAGAGAAATGTCACGATTCAGTCAAAAATGATAACGCCGCGACTAGTTTTGTGGTTGAAGCCAAAATTACTGTGGTCACATTTCGGCAGTTGCCTCAAGCGCTCAGGTTCCGCGGCAGGCAGTGGCACGTTCGCTTGGAAACTGGACGCATCGAGTTTTAGGTTCCATTTGTAAGTATATAATGCTTTGCGCAGGAACACCTCTTCACCACCACATGCTAGTCGAAAAGTCACAAAAAAATCAGACCTATCTATCAAACGCCGTCGCGGTGGATTTGATCAGTTTGCGCAGTTTGGCTTCGCATTCTGGTCCAAGATAAGAATGCAGCGGTATAGCCTTGTACTTACGGACGACAGGCATCGACTTTTGGCCAACGTGTGCCATGTTTGGCACAACATCACATCACAAGCACCCTCGGATCGGCGAGTCTTACCGAGCAATATTACTGTGGCAGCGACACAATAAAAATCGCCTGCAATATAGCAATAAAATAAAAATAATAGCGGTAGGTAATGAGCTGGTTTTCTTACCACAGCGCCATCAGAGGTGTTATTCAATAGTCCCAATGCAAGCGAATGTAGCCGGGATTGTACCTTTTAGAGGCATACCACGTCTGCACAGCTATATAAGACGCACGGTACGGCTGGTTTCTGTGCGTGTTTCTGGCCGCATGCGGTCCTGTACCCCTCTCAAGAATTTTGTTGAAGAACAGAGGCCGCTCCGGTTGGCTCGGGCTTCACTGGTAGCAGTAGCCCATCTCGGCTTCGCTAAGTATAGATGGACTCCGGGCAGAGCTACCCGCATCATCGTTCACTGCGAGCCAGCATGTCACCAAACCAGAATCTCGGCCGACTTGAGTAACAAGTCACGGGGCCGCCTTTTCAAGAAGAGTGCTGGTGTCGCTCCTTCACATGCAGATGCTCTGTATCATGATCTGTTTTTCATTTCTCAAATCGAGCAAGTGGTCGCGTGCGCAGTCGGACCGGATACAAGTTTCGAACAAGTGAATTTCGGCTTGTGCCAGTGGTAAATATGAGAGACTTGCTGCCAGCTGATGTGGGTTTGCAGTAGTGTGCAGACTGTCCAGGACACAAGCCTTCGCCCAACTCGGCTCGAGTGACAGCCTCAATCAGATGCCGCCGCAGGGCTAGGAAGGAGTCAATAGTCACAAACAGTATTGAGAAGAGGTGTTTTCGATTATTATATAATGCACAGAGATCCACTAGCATCTGTCGGCTCCCATGTGATCCTCGGCTCTGGCCCAGAGTGTCACTATACCCTCAGCATGTCCGCATGGCCGTTTTCTTTCAACGTGCTGTGCACCTGCTCCAAGACCGCAGCGTGAATGCTCGGCGGCGCCGCAACGAACCCAAAATTGCGCTCAAACTTGCGTCCCGCCATCCAATCGAGCGGCTTGCCGTCAATGTCGGTAATCTTGCCCCCCGTCTCCTCGTAGAGTAGCATGGCGCCCGCGTGGTCCCATATCTTGCCCAGCCGCTGCCGGCTCTTGTAGATCTGCACCGTCGTATTGCCGAGTCCCATGGCGAGTACCGTCCAGCGCAGCACCCACGGCAATAGGTCGCAGCCCGGAAAGGCGATGCCCATACGCGCTGTGAGTTTCTCGTGTATGCCGGGCAGGATTGAATCGGCCATGTCGTGGCTCGTCACGAAGTTCAGGTCCTGGACACGATTGACAGATGGTTGTTGCTGTAGTCGGCGTGGCGTCACCTCTTGCGTTGCGCCATGCATCGGTCGGACCCATGCACCATGGCCCTTGACAGCGAAAGCAATGCATCCGCCGTTGGATGGGTCGATATCTGGGTTATTTATCGGCGCCTTGGCGTCCATCGATGTGTTGGGGCAGCCAACAGCACTGAACATCTGCTGTCCGTCGACCAGCAGCCCAATATTGATTGCATAGACTTGGCCCATCATATAAGTCCTTGTGCCGTCGATGGGGTCGAAAACCCATGTTCTTGTGCGCTCCGGCACACCAGATCCACACAGATCAACAAGGTCGCAAAGCTGCTCTTTCGACCCAGGTACCTTTGTGAGTCCGTCGCGAGGCACTGTGCTTAGCAGCTCCCATACACGACTTAGAAGCGCCTCATTAGTTCGCAGATGTGCTGCGTCCTCCTCGCCCACAAAATTGTCTTGCGGAAATGCTCCTTTGAAGGTTGCTGCGAGCAGCCCTTGCACTGCGAAATCGGCGACGGTGACGGGGCTCAGATCGTCCTTTTCAATTCCGGCCTTGTCCTGGACAGAAACAACAGTCTGACTCAGACTCGACGCTTTCTGCAAGACATCGAATGCAATTTCAAGCTCTTTTCGGTAATTGCTGTCCATTTTGAAAATAATTTCGTCTCATGTACAATGCGAAATCGTCGACGACGCGACGTCATAAGGTAAAAGATGGTACCCCGATTGAGCGATTCGTATCCGCTATATGCATACATTGTCAACTCTCCAAACGGCACGCCGGCCAAGCTTGCGTTTGCACACTTGGTACTCGCAGCAGAAGAGTCGAAAATGCAAGATATCTGAAATTCCCAAATGAAGCAACCTTTATTTGGCGCGCATGGCCGAAACCGCGGCTCCGAGCGTCGATGCCAACGCCATCGCCACGGCGCCCGACCATGAAGCATTCACGCTCGTGCCCGTCATTCGAGATATACTGAGGACGCGGTACTGCGCTCCAGGCACCATTTTTCTCGTGGAGGGTGTCGACATTATTCCCGTGTCAAAGACGGGCCGCTGGCAGGCTGTCCGGCTTCTTCTGGGCGATGGTGAATTTTGTGTGCAGGCGCTCCTCAGCGCCGACTGTCACCGGTTCGTGGAGACTGGCGAGGTCTCGACGGGCTTTTACATTAAGGTAGATCTGTTCGATCTGGAATTCGAGGTTACAGACCCGGAGGATCGTGCTGCCAATGGGAAAGCAGATCAGAAAATGGTCTTTCTCGCACTGCACAGTCTTACCACTATTGGATGGAACGACTCGTACCGCGAAATGATCAAGCAATATAGAACCGAAGTGGTGATTCCTGACGCTGAGTCAACTCCTGGGAAGGATAAAGGCAAAGGGAAAGCGACACAAAGGACGCCCCGGTCATCGCCGACCGCTTTTGGTCCGGAAGTGGAGGAAGCGCCTGTTGCTGTCAAGCCGGAGCCAGCCTCGTCAGGATATGGTGACGACTTTGATATGGACGACGCTTTTGAGGACATGGAAAAGATTGTATTTCCAAACTCAAGAAAAAAGAGCACGCCAAAGGTGACACCGTCATCGCGCGCACAGGGCCCAGTGGCGCTCCCTCGGGATTGGGCTGACCGCCAGACGCCGCTCAAGCTCACCACACTACACGCGATTCCGTCGCTACCGTATGCGCAAAATTGGACCTGCAATACCCTTGCCATTATAGTGTCACTGTCACCGGTAGAAGCGTCATATCTGCCGCCGTATAAGCAGCGCACGGCGCGGCTGGCAGACCCCTCGACCGCGAAGCAGGTGCACCTGACCGTGTTTCTTGACCCCGAGTCGTTTAACCCTGCGATTGGTAGCGTTGTTCTTCTTACAGGTGTGAAGAACCATCGGTTTGACGGCGGCAGTCTAAAGAAGTATGCGAGCGATGCCAAGAATGGACGAGAATGGTGGTTCGAGGATCCCGTCGACATGACCTGGTGTGACGTGGCGGGCATCAAGGCATGGTGGAAGCAAATGGAGGGTCATTCTGATGAATGATGGTCTGATATAATCGCGGCAGTATTTTAATTACTGAACGTTATAGCGCACGCAGTATACATGTACATGTGTAGAGTTAGGACTGCATCTCCGTTTTGTTACATGGAGAGCTTGCGCCATTAGCGAAGATGAGGACTGCTGGGATTGTTAATTGAAGAAAGTCCCAAGATTATCATAAATAACTTCCGATTCGATCCGCTGCTTTTGAAAGACTGAACATTATCAATATTTGCCTGCTGGTTACGGACAAACAAGATGGTTGAATTACACTGGGTCAGCCAGACAAGACGCCAGGGCACACGTGCGCACATAGTGACTCTTGCACCCAAAAACTCGGATCCTCCCACGCTGTCAGCTGCCCTCTGCATCTCGGCCAGCGACATTCAGCCCACGGCTGCAGCAATCTGCGCAAGGACGCGCATGAGGTTGCATGCATACAAGCCATCGAGCCATCCGCTTTCGTGCGCGCACGAATATCGCTCACGCCCTAGACACCAGCCAGGGTCCGGTCCCTCCCCCACCACGAGCCGGCCTGCTGCCCAACCCCAAGGTGCCCATCCTCGCTCATAAGACGGGTGACGCAGCCAGCAGTCCGCTCCAGCTCTCAAAGTTCGCATTCAAACTTTACATCGTCTCATGCACCAACAATCACCCTATATAGCATATATAACCTCCAGTCTGAGCCCCATTTCTCGGTGTTGATGGAACTTGAAGGGTTGGATACACGCGAGAGGCAGCTGGCCATTGATGGCTTCCTCGGGAGCTTGTCGTCCTGGGATCTGCTCTACCTCCGACGACGCATGCACATCCACGAGACCCGCATCAAGCTTGCCTCGCTCGAAGATCTACCTGCTGAAATCATCATTTACATTTCGCAGTTTCTCGAACTCGAGGACCTGCTCACGTGCGCCAATGTGTGCCGCAGCTGGCACGCCGCGTGGACCTTTGGCGCCGTCACCGCGTCGGTGTGCTGTCGTTATTTTGCTGGCTTGACGGAGAAGCATGGCCTACCGCACTCGGACGGCCAGAGGCTGTTTTCTGCGAACGCGCGGCTGTACATTGACAAGTACCTACGGTGTCGCCCGAATGCGTACTTTTCATCGCGATGGTTCGTCGGCAGCAACGAGGCGCTGGGTGTCGATGATATGCGTGAGGACGCTTTTCACCAGTCCGAGTGTCTGGATTTTGGACTAGACAGCCCTCCGATGTGCTACGATGACGGCCTGCTAGCCTGGCAGCCGGAGGATAGTTATGTGGTTGTCAACGACCTCAGGACACTAGCCCGCAGCAGGTGTAGCTTCGGGGCAAGTCTTATCGCTGGTCGTAAGCTACATTTACAAACCTTGACGAAAAAGCTGATCGTCTTCCGCTCCATTGACTTGAATGCGGGCAGTCAAGTTTGCCGTGAACTGTAAGTACCTTCAGTTCCACGCACTGATCGAGACTGTACTAACCCACTTGACAGCCAAATATGGAATCAACTACGAGGCGAATGGAGGCGGCTCTCATTACCTGGCCGTTTCGCAAAATGCTATGCTCATGACAGCACGGTAATTGCCATTACCAGCAGTGGCGACGTTTTTCACTGGTCCTGGGGTGGATCGACAGTAGATCTCCAAGCGACAGCCTCTGAGCTGACAGCTCCGCCGCGCGGATGTGTATCGTGTCTACAAAATGTGCCAGGGGCTGTGTTCCACCCAACTGATGATGGCGTATTTTTCCTCTCTTGGGTCTATAAACCTATGCCACTCGGTATGTCTTCACGGCAATTTCTTGTCGCTTACTGACTAACTTGAATTGCAGATACTCGCATTCACATCATTGTCGTAGTCAAATATAGCCAGGGCAAGCCCGTTCAAAGATACGAGACAACAGTCGCAAATCCGTCACGGACCGCAGACCCGTCTCATCCCTACTCGGACGGCATCTTGCGATTTTCATTACGATGCCAAAAGATGAACAATCATGGCCTTTACATGCTCGGCGTTGTGCAGACATGTCTCCACTTCCACGGGAGCAAGAGCACCCTGGCCGTGTCCCAGTGGAAGCTGCTGTGCTTCAATGTGCTCACCGAGACGTTTGTCCACCGGGACTACGAGAAATGCCTCACCAGCCCCAAGTTCCACCGCCCGACCTGGGACTGGGCCGAGTGGCACAACATCCAGGCGTGGGATGACTACCTGGTGGTGCTGTGGCAGCCACGGCCGCACGTCATCCACGAGCCCTGTACATTTAGCGAACTGCTCCTGGCGACGGACAACATCGCATGCATCTCCAGCTCACAGCAGACTTTCAATGACATTATCCGCCCAAAGCGGTTTGAACCCGCGCTCACCATTGACACGTTTCACCAGCGTCGGTCTGGCGTCGCCAACCACGTCTTCATGGACGACGACTTTATTATCTACGCGGCGCCTGACTCGATCCTCGTATCGACGTTCAGAGGCGCTCGGCATGTCACTATTCCGCCGCCCATGGACGGCAATCCAATTAATGCACTCGCTAGTTTGCCAGCGCCAAGGCGGGCAGAGCCACCGCGGCCAGTACCGGCGTGGGACTGCGAAGTATACACAGCGCTCGAGGCACCGCAGCTATATACTTAGCTCAAGGGACGCATTCAATAAAGTAAAATAATCTTAAAACAAAGCACTTCAGCCTCGTTATGCTTCTTTCTTTCCCTTTTCTCTTCCCTGGCGCTGAGGCGTACATACGCGCATGGTTACGCCCGCAGCTGCTAGAGCCCGTGATTCAGACGACGCGATTCTGAGACGCACGTTACTAGCAAAGGCGCATTTTGCAGACCCCAACCCCATGTTTCTGGTCAGTTGAGTGCCCCAGATAGAATGCCTCGAGTCGATATGAATCGACAAAATACAGTGCGATGAAAGAGTCTCTCGGTGCGTCGGCGCACTGCGCCTATCGAGGTTAGCGGCCCCAGGAGTCGAAACAGTACGCGAAACTCCCAACACCGGAAGCAGTTTCACGATGTCAAATACAGCCTTACGACGCTGAAACTGGGATTTGCGGGCTAGTTGCTGTTCTTATTATGATTAAGCTCCCCGACACTGCCTGCGTCTGATCTTCTTTTTTTTCAGTCTTGTACTCTTATCTATTTCACTTCTTTCTTCATCGGCCGGCCCGGATTTCTTTATACTTTTTTGAGTCGTACGACTACCTTTTTTTTTAACCATCCAACGTTCCTTCACAATGTTTAAGTCGAGAAACTCGCTGCTAGCAGTGTTGTTTGCACTGGTGGTCCTCTGTCTGGCGTTTGCCGAGGCTGCTCCTCAGCGTAACAACGGCAATGGCAACAATGGCAACGGAAGCAATGGAAATGGTAACAATGGAAATGGTAACAATGGAAATGGTAACAATGGCAACGGCAAAAACAACAACGGCAATGGTGGCAACGGTGGCAAGAACGGCGGCCAAAAGCTCACTGCGCAGGAGAAGGCTGCGCAGAAGCCTGGTGGCATCTCCACTGCCAAAGATGGCTCTACTACGCTCGACATGACTGTCCAGATCAAGTAAGGAAGCCTACATCCACAACACAGACCACTGAATCAAGACTAATCAGTAACGCAGTAATCTTCCTATCCGCTTCAGAGTCAGCGCACCTGCCGACCAGTTCACCGCGGCGTCCGGCGTGCAGGGCGCACAAGCCGCCCCCAACACCGATGGCGCCATTGGCATGAACGTGCTGCTTCACGGCGACGGTGGGCAGTCCTTCTTCGCATTCCCCAACGAGGGTGTCAACTCTAACCTTATGGGCGTCGCGGTGCTGGCCCCCGACCCGAACCTGAAATGGGGCGGCGCTGACCAGAACGGCGTGCAGCGGCCGCAGGGGGCCGAGCACTCCGCGGCCGTCAACGAGCTCATCACCAACGTGCTCCCAGAGATGGTGACATTCAACAAGTCCAATGTCTTCTTCATGGGTGTCAGCGGCGGCTCGCTCACGCTCGCAGGCTTCTTCATGCCCGCCTTTATGGGCAACTATCCCAACGCCGGCGTAATGCTCTCGTGCGGCGGGCTGGAGCCGCAGGTCCCGATTGCAGCCAATGCATCGGACGCACTGCAGAACACCAAGATTCACTTCCAGTCGACGCAGCAGGAGCTGGCGTCGCTGCAGGGCCTCATCCCCGCGACGATTAAGGCTTACGAGGCGGCGGGCCAGAAGGCCGGTCTGAGCGACAACCAGATTAACGCGCTGCAGACGGTGGACAATACCCCCAACGGAGGGCACTGTGCGTTTGACGGAAAAGACTTTGAGAGCGGCGTGCAGCTTCTCGCGGACAACTATGCAAACATCATGCTGGATGGCGGCAACGGGCAGCTGCAGGGCACCGGCGATGTGCTCAATGGCGTTGTTGGGAATGAGAATCTTCAGTTTTCCCAGGGCCAAGGCCAAGGCCAGGGAAAGAAACAGGGTCAGGGACAGAAACAGAGCCAGGGACAGAAACAGGGCCAGGGGCAGCAACAGGGCCAGGGGCAGCAACGGGGCCAGGGACAGGGACGCAATTAGGGAGGAAAGAGAACCGTCCCAAACGATTTAGCTCCGATTCACAATAGAACAATGGAATCTTTGTATTCGGAAAGGGCAGAAATATCGGAACATTATTTGCCGCCCAACAAGATTCAAGCTCACCGGCTGTTGCTGCCCAATGTAGGGTATCTCAACAGCGTACTGCAACTTGCTTGCAACGCCCTGGTAGTTGTAAGCGCCAAAAGTCCATGTCTCAACCATCTCAACTAGAAGCTATAACGCGCTCAGGACAACGCCTCACCCGCGCTAACTCACAGTAGCGGCTGCCAACAAAGCACCTGTCAGCCCCAAGTTGAAGTTCTCTTCAGCCCTCCTCGGCGAGGCCCCAAACAGGAAAGGCGGGCAAGCCCATCTCACCTACATAATAGCCCAGCGCGTTGCCCCCTTATCAACAACTTTCAAGGATAGCGCAAGATCGTCTCCCTCTGCTCTTCAAACAGGAATCTTCACCTAGAAAACAACATTCTCGACACTCAACCGTGAAAGGGAGAGGAAGAATCATGGTTGAAAAACAGCAAGAGATGGGTACCGTTGTTTCGGAGCTGCGGCCCGCGCGAGTGTCGACAGATGCATCTTCCACTCCCAACCCGCCGCCACCGCAGCCGCTGTCGCATAACTTTATGCTTTTTGCTCTCGTCGTGCTGCTGCCTGTATCTGGAGCTGTTTTCGCTGCCATGTCGGTGAACCAAAGCTCCATAGGCAATGCGCAGTCTCAAACGGCCAACCAAATAGCGCTGCTCTCCTTGTGCTACGCCAATTCTGTAAGTCTGTCGCCGATGGCCCTTGTTCTTCCCCACAAGGCTGGGCACAGCCACCCGCAACGTCCGATTTAGTATATTAATGATGAAGCAGTCTTCGTCGTTTTGTTCAGAGCTGCTGGGCCGAACCGACACCATCATCCCAGAGCTTGCTGAGAAGTTGTTCCACCATGCGCCTGCCGGCCAGTCCATGACTCTTTTGGATAGCGAGGGCGGTCGATCATTCTTATTCTCGTCCATTATTACTTTTTGGGTGTTTCTGGCGGCATCGGTGCTTTGCACCCTGTGGTACTCGATCGAGACGCTGTGGCGATGGCGACGGGCTCGGCAAGCAAGGGTAGCACACTGAACATTGGGGATGCAGAGTTGTGTATCAATCAAGAAGATGCTTGCTAGCCAATCCTGGCGAATGGGGAGGTCTTCCGGTACGCTATGTATAAGTTATCGTTCTGCTGCAACGGCTTTCGAAAACATGAGCACAGGGTTGCAAGTTCGCAAAAGATGCCCAATTTAGCCCACCTCGAAGACTCTCTAGAGAGGTCTAAGGATGTGCTTAGAGAATCGGTGAAGGCTGCTACTGTCAGTCCAGCCTGAGAGATAGCCTTGGTCATGGTGAGAACTCCGATAATGCAATTAGAGCGACAACGCCGCGAACAGCGTCGTTGGTGTGACCAGTGCAGCATCAGAGAGCGGCGCTTCCGTTTCGGCCGGCATCAAGGGAAATGTAGGGACCGACTAATGAGAACAAACTTGCATTTTCGAGCGCAATGAATAAAGAATAAGAAAAAACATTGTCCCCCAAAGATAGAAACTGGCTTTTCGGATGGTCACTACAACCCTTGAGCGATATCTAACTTGGTGATGGCGCAGTTGCTCGGCGTGCCGCTCTTGGTCGCCGATGTGACACGACATTGTGATTCTTCAACCTCTGTCAAAAACGAATTTGAAGCAGAACGAATGAAACGGTGAGTGAGCGGCGTTGACAGGTACCTGACAATGATAGTTTGCTATCACTTTAGAAGCATGGGCAAAATGTTGATGATGATGGTTGTTTTGTCGACATGGCCTCGAGTAACACCGCGAGTAGAAGCAATTTTTTGCGAGATTGACATTAAGTCGACATTCGTTAGCTAATCAACTTTTATATTAATCAACCCGAGGCGTTATGGTTTGCCTGGACCCGATTCTCCAGAGTGAAGCTGTTCCTGTGCCTGTCCCCTGTAGCAGCCTGGAACTTCCCCGCACCAGCCCCATTCTAGCGCCAAAAGTCCATTCTAGCGCCAAAAGTCCCTTCTTGTCGCCCACTCCAGGTAAAGCCGCAGCGGAATTACAGCGCCTCACCCGCTGGACGGGTACGCTGGCCGTGGCGGCGGCTGGCCCGGCATGGGCTGCGACGGATCGGGTAGGTGACAGTCACAGTCGCAGTCGCAGTCGCAGCCATGGTCACGGCGGGCAATTACGTGATGCGAGCCATGGCCAGCGTGACTCGACCCGGTGGTCATGCTGTCGCAAGCACCCACCGTTATCTTCCGTCTCTTCCATCTTTTCTCCATCTCTGCTTGTTTCTTTCTTGGTCCCGCCCGACTCGGTTCAGCAAGTGTCTCTTGTTTTCTATTTTTTTTCCCGTCGCCTTCACGTTTATTTTCTTCTGCGCCAGCAAGCACAGCTCTCCAGTCGTCAGCCTTGTCCAGCGCCGAGGCCTAGCATGGCCCCGTCCGACGACCGGCCTGCGGCGGCCACCAGCCAACGCAATGACGACCACGACGACAACCTGTCCACATATACCGTCAGCGACGACGGCGTCTCTTTGTCCGACACGTCAGAGCGCCGGCGCCTGATCCGACGCAAAAAGAATGTCCGCACCATTGCCCTCGTCGTCGCCACCCTCATGTCCCTGTGCGCCGGCTCCAACGCCGTCTTCTCGCTCTACGCGCCCAAGTTCCAATCCCGTCTGCGCTACACCCAGTTCCAGGTCAATGGAGTCGCCATCGGCAGCTCCGTCGCCCTGTACCTCCCCATCTCCGTCATGGGCTACGCCTGCGACCGAGCCGGGCCCGCGCCGCTGTCGCTCCTGGCCGCGCTGCTCTTCGCCACCGGCTACGGCACGGCCGCCACCCTCTACCGCAAGCTCGACATCGAATACAATGTTCTCGGGAAATCGCCCGAGCGCGGCAACGAGTGGTCCTATCCCCTCATGGTTTTTGCCTTTGTCTGCATCGGCGCCGGCACCTGCGCAATGTACATCTCCGCCGTCTCGACCTGCGCCAAGAACTTTGGCAAGGGCAAGTACAGAGGTCTCGCCCTGGCGCTGCCCATCACCGCATTTGGCATCAGTGGCATGTGGATCAGCCAGTGTGCCAGCCGGTTCTTGTACACCCTGCGGCCAGATGGCTCCAAGGGCGACGTGGACGTGTTCCGTTTCTTCATCTTCCTGGCCTTTCTCCTGTTGGCTGTCGGAGTTCTCGGCTTCTTTACCTTGCAGGTCGTAGACGAGCAAGACTTGATTGAGGAAGCCATCGAAGAGTTGGAGCAAAGCGGTCTTCTGGACGATCGCTCGCTACTTCGACGTGCGGAGAGGACCTACGGAACGAACACTCCCGGCACGCCTGCGTCCCTCGAAAGCGCGCCGCTGCTTGCTGGTTCTTTTAGAGACGACGATGAAGCCAAGTGGAAGAAGAACTGGATTCTCAACGCCGAGACCAGGAGGTTTCTGGCCGACCACACCATGTGGCCGTTTGCACTTGCTTTTCTGTTAATGGTCGGACCTGGCGAAGCATTCATCAACAACCTCGGCACCATTATCGGGACGCTGTCTCCGCCTAGTACGGAAGGCTTTGGGAGCGAGACGTCGGCGGCTACCCATGTGTCCATCTTTGGTCTGACGAGCACCTTTGGCCGCATGTTGATTGGGACCATCACCGATCTGGTCGCCCCCGCACCACAAACGCAGCATGCCCAGCTACCCATTCATCGCACTTCGAGGCTGCAGCGATTTACCATTTCTCGCGTGGCATTCATGTTCTTCTTCGCCATGGCCATGTCCCTGGGCTTGGCATTCCTAGCCTCGGGCGCGGCGCAGAACCATGCCGACCGCTTCTGGGTCGTCTCCGGCCTTGTCGGCGCTGGCTACGGTGCCATCTTCAGCCTGGCGCCTTTGATTGTCACAATCATCTGGGGCGTTGAAAATTTTGCCACCAACTTTGGTATCGTGACCACGCTGCCTGCCTTGGGCTCGACATTCTGGGGCCTCGTCTACGCTGCCGGCTATCAATCTGGTGCACACCAACCCGGCCAGCCGTCCGGGCCAAACGATGGTGGCGAGGATGAGCTTTTCTGCTATGGAAAGCGCTGCTATTCCGCCACCTTCTGGGGTGAAGCCATTACCGTATGGGTCGCCTGCGCGCTGCTGCTTTGGGCTTGGCTGGGACCTGGTGGCTGGAGGAAGCGCGGTATCCTCATCTAAACCCTCATGGCTCTCTTGTACATAGACGTTCTTTTCAACTTCATTCTCATACACCCTTGGTACTAGGGACATACACGCATGCATCACGACCGGAGTTTGGTAGATATGGGCTTCTCTGGTCGCCCCTCGGCGCACATTATAACATTTCAATTAGATTGTCATCTCAAATCGCATCAACTTATTTGTTCTGCGGACTTCCAATTGTTTGTAGCTTGTGAAAGGTAGCTGTGTTGCAGTGATCAATTAAACCTACACGTGATTTCGTACCATTTCGCGTCACAGCGACCGTTAGACTCGCGTCCACTCCACCTGTTCATTCACCTGCCCGTTTGCCGTCCAGACGATTTGACGACCCAGCTGCACTGGCTGCAGTGCTTAAAAAGTCGTCAGTTAGCCTCAGTTGGTGGATTAGGGCTGTTTCTCAATAGAGGGTAGCAAAATGCCTGGATCTACTGGTGAGTAGCAAGCCGGCAACCACTCATTAGCCTCGTGGCGTGCGTTAACACAGCGTTAGATGCGCATACGATTCGCATCCTGGTAGCGACGGATAACCATGTCGGGTTCGAAGAGCGAGATGCCATCCGCAAAGACGACAGCTGGCGGACTTTCGACGAAATTCTGACTGTAGCCCGGACTGAAGATGTACGGACGCTCCACGATCCCTCACAGCCTTTGCTAACTTGTCACAGGTAGACATGGTCCTTTTGGCCGGAGACTTGTTCCACGATAACAAGCCCTCGCGAAAGTCGCTGTACCAGGTCATGCGAACCCTCCGACAAAATTGCCTTGGCATGAAGCCGTGCCCACTCGAATTTCTCTCCGACGCTGCGACCGTCTTCGAAGGCGCATTTCCCCACGTCAACTACGAAGACCCCGATATTAACATTTCGATTCCCGTGTTTTCCATCCACGGCAACCATGACGACCCCTCTGGAGACGGAAATCTCTGCTCGCTCGATCTACTACAAGCCTGCGGGCTGCTCAATTACTACGGTCGGGTGGCGGAAGCCGACAATATCGAGGCACGGCCGATTCTGCTGCAAAAAGGCGAGACCAAGCTAGCGCTCTTTGGCTTGAGCAACGTCCGCGACGAGCGAATGTTTCGAACCTTTCGCGATCACAAAGTCAAATGGTTCAAGCCCAGCGCCGAAACCGGAGACTGGTTCAACCTACTAGCTGTGCATCAAAACCACCATGCGCACACTGCCACTTCATATCTGCCTGAGAATGTGCTGCCGGACTGGATGAATCTGATTGTATGGGGTCACGAGCACGAGTGCTTGATTGATCCGACGCAGAATCCTGAAACTGGCTTCCACGTCATGCAGCCGGGTTCTTCCGTGGCGACATCACTTGTTCCCGGTGAAGCCGTTCAAAAGCACGTGGCCATTGTTAGCGTCACTGGGAAGGAGTTCAAGATGGAAAAGATTCCATTGAAAACAGTTCGGCCCTTTGTCACAAGAGAAATCATACTCAACCAGGATAAGCGCTTCAAAGGTTTGGATAAGAAAAAGGACAACAGGCAAGAGGTCACGCGCAGACTGATGGAGGTCGTGGAGGAAATGATTGAAGAGGCAAGTACAGAGTGGGAAGCTATCCAAACAGACCAGGAAGCTCTGGAAGAGAGGCCGCTACCGTTGATTCGTCTCAAGGTCGAGTACACAGCGCCAGAAGGCGGACTCTTTGAGTGCGAAAACCCGCAGCGATTTTCCAACCGATTCGTCGGCAAAGTGGCCAATACCAATGACGTGGTATACTTTTATCGCAAAAAGACGGTCCAGCGCAAGGCCACAGCCGATGCTCCCGCAGAGGTTATGGACACTCTGGGGGACGATGGTGACATGGTCAAGGTTGACTCGCTGGTCCAGGACTTTCTTTCTGCACAGTCGCTCAAGGTTCTTCCGCAAGGGCCGTTTTCCGAAGCTGTGAACCAATTCGTTGCAAAGGACGATAAGCACGCGATGGAGTTGTTTGTTTCTGAGCACCTCACAGGCCAGGTAAAACAGATGCTCGGCCTCGAGTCTGACGACGAAGATCTGAACAGCGCCATGGAGATTTACAGAACAAGGGTGGAGCAGCAACTCGACAGAGGTGTGAAGCCGGTGTATGGAGAGCGACGTCGCGTACTCCGACCGAAGCCTGCAACGTGGGACAGTGATTTCGACGGAAATTGGGAAGAGGAGCCTGATGCATGGACATATGAGCCTGTCAGCGAGGTTAGCTTCCTCGCCGGCTCGGCGCCATCTCGAATCGCCGACTCGCTTCCGAATGAGGACGCGGCACCCGCAAAAACAACGCGGCGCGCCGCGGCAACAAAAAAGGCACCGGCGAAGAAGACGACGACAGCGAGGGGCCGTGGCCGCAAGGCGCCGCTGGTAGAGGAGGAGGAAGAAGAGGAAGATGTGCTGATGGAGTCGGACGAAGAGCCAGAACCCGCGCCGCCGCCGAAGCGAGCCACGCGAGCTGCGCCAGCAAAAAAGACCGCGGCGGCTCCCAAAAAGGCTGCTGCTACTAGGACATCTACGCGGGCGAAGCCGGCAACGCAAACGACACTGAATTTTTCGCAATCTGGGACTCAAGCTAAGGGCATTGAGATTAGCGACGATGAGATTTCAGACGACGATGCGTTTGAGCCTGCGCCTCCGGTAGCGACGAGGTCAAGAAGGCGATGAGCATGGTGCTGCAGTTAATGATGCATGATAATTGAGCTGTCAAATGAAGTTGCTCGCTAAATTTGCAGTTCAAATGTCCAGCGCTAAAAAAAATATCCAGAAGAAATGCAGCGAGCGTGAATGATGATAATAGTAGATGTATAAAAGACGGAACAAAAGCAAAAAAAAAGAAGGGTTGCACTTCTAGGAAGTGTGGCGGATCTCTCCCGCCGGGAATTGAACCCGGGTCTCAAGCGTGACAAGCTTGCATACTGACCACTATACTACGGAAGATGTTACAGGCGTTGAGCGCCTGTCGTAGTGAGATCAGCTGGTTGAGAAACGGGGGCGTTATTGGTCATTATACAGGGTTGCGGGATTGATTTTTTTGTGCGTCTCCATTTAGGCGTTTCGGCAAGTGGGGCACCTAGTTCAGTGTGAGTCGCCAAAGCTCAGTGTGAGTCGAGGGATGGATGTTATCAAAGCGCTGAAGAATCCAACTCGACAGATCATCTATATAATAGATGTATCGAAAGGTGCCATGTCCACATAGAGGAAAAGTCAACAGCGATCCCTCTCTCTGCCCACTTCGACTCACAATGAGCCTGTGCGACTCAGCATGAGCAGCTGGGTCCCCGGGCGAGTGGGGCCGCCGGACCTGGAACGGCCGGATCGGATGGTCGCACGACGGGCTGTCAAGGGTTCAAGTACAACGCGAAGGAGAGGGGATTGTGCATCAGATGCAAAGAATTGCCAAGGTGTACTGACGGTGGGCAGTGAATCATGACAGAACTAGCGGGAAAATCGAACCATTTCTCGACTGTGCGTGTGCCAACTGCCGACCTTACCCCCGCGCCGGTACTGGTAATTTTTGCCCAATAAACCTTGCGGAAGCCACCGAGCTCCCCCCGCGCCACGAAGGCCGCTGGCTGCAGGTAACAAGCCGATTAAAAGACAAGAGCTCAACCCCTCCTCATCCTCATAGACGGCCGCCGTCCCGTGACTGACATCATACCTATTCATTCTCCAACTACTGCAGGCTGCACCATCCACCACCATTCTTCTCAGCTATACTTTTTCTCAAAATATAGAGAAAGGCAGTCTTTCAAGTACAAATGGCAAGCAACACCATCCGCCTCGGCACCGCCTCCCCCGGCACGCAGGCCACCAAGGCCGCCACGCTGGAGCAGCTCGCCCTCCTCGCCCGCCGCGCCGCCTCGCAGCGCGTCGACCTGCTGCTCCTCCCCGAGGCCTACATTGGCGGCTACCCGCGCGGCACGCACTTTGGCAGCGTCATCGGCGAGCGCAGCCACGCCGGCCGCGAAGAGTACGCGCGCTACTTTGAGGCCGCCGTCGACCTCGGCGACACTACCGGCGAGGGCGGCGGCGGCGCTGGCGATGCGTGGGTCAAGCGCCAGCTGGGTGGTGACGATTCGGAGGAGAGTAGGAGGGGAGATGGCACGCGCGAGGAGCTGGAGAGGATCGCGGCGGAAACGGGTGTTTTCCTGGTGGTTGGGCTGATTGAGCGCGCGGGCGGCACGTTGTACTGCGCGGTGGTGTATGTCTGCCCGCGGGAGGGCACGCTGGGCAAGCGCCGCAAGGTCATGCCGGTAAGTAGCATCTTCTCCCGCCCCGGCTCGCTCCTAGAATGACCATTGACACGCGTGTACACACAGACCGGCACAGAGCGCCTCTGCTGGGGCCAGGGCAGCCCCAGCACGCTCCGCGCCGTGTCCACCACCATCCGCGGCGTGCGCGTCAACCTCGCCGCCGCCATCTGCTGGGAAAACTACATGCCGCTGCTGCGGCAGGCGCTCTACGCGCAAAACGTCAACCTGTACCTCGCGCCCACCGCCGACAACCGCGACGCGTGGCTGGCGCTGATGCGCACCGTCGCCGTCGAGGGCCGCTGCTTCGTCGTGACCAGCAACATGTGTCAGCGCGACGACTCTCACGGCACTACCACCGCCACCACTAACAACATGACTTCTGCTGCTGCTGCCGCCCCGCCTCCATCACGACGTCGCAACTCCACAATTACCGCCGAGGGGAATGAGATTGCGCTCCCTGCCGCTTCCGCGTCGTCAGGCAGCCCCTCCCGCCGCCGACGCAGATCCGTCTTTGACGTCGACGGGAACGAGATTGTCCTCTGCGATTCGACGACGCCGGAGCCGGCGGGACCACCCACTGCGGCGGCGGTAACGCCCGCCGTCAACGGAGACGTGACGCCCAGAAAGACGGCCGGGGTGGCGCCCGGGTGGCTGTCGCGCGGCGGATCGGCGATTGTCTCGCCGTACGGCGACGTGCTGGCCGGGCCTCAGTGGGAGGACAGCGAGGGCCTGATCTGGGAGGATGTGGACTTTCGCGAGTGCATCAAGGGCCGGCTGGACCTGGACGCCGCGGGGAGCTACTCGCGCAGTGACAGCTTCAAGTTTAGCGTCTCGGGGCTTAATCTCGATCCTCTGCCGTACTGAAGGGGCGAGATGAGGTCTTCGAGTAGCGGTGTGTTATTCTGCAGGAGTGATATTCTCGTGCTTCTTGTTTCATCTGGAGGGCGTGCATGTCTCTAGTTATACTTTTCAACATATGCCCCTAAGTCACCTGTGGCATAGCTTTCATCCTAGATAAATCAGACTGCAGAAAAATGATCATCTGTGTGGTTCAATCCGTCCGCAGATCTTCCCAATCTGTCCTGAAGTCGCCCGCTGGTCCTAGCTGTCTCGGGTAAGTAGGGAAAGCTCGTCGTCTCAGACATGAGCACAAAAGAAAGGGAAACGCTTCTGCATTCGGATCATCTTGCAGCTCTCCATGCATCGCCATAGTTCTCTGCTTCGGAGCTGTCCGTACCCGAGGCGCCCTTTAGGAATAGTTCCGCTCTCCAACTTCTGCATTCGGATTACCTTGCAACTCTCCACTCATCGACATAGTTCTCTGCTCTGGAGCTGTCGGTACCCGAGGCGCGCCCTTTACGAATAGTTTCGCTCTCCAGCAGCTGAGTACCCCGCGGCCTGCTTGTCTCGCCAATGTTCAGCAGCATAAGCCGCACCGCATCAGCAGTGACGGCTGCGAGTCCAGACGAATGCTGGCGGCTATAATAATGGGGCTCCCAGTACTCATATCGGGCCGCTTCTTCTTTCTTTTCCCTTGCAAGCTTACCACTGCTTCTGCACGACCGATATACTCCCAGCTCTCCACTGTCTCCAGACCAGCCCACCCGATTCAGTATGCATTTCGCCGCCGTCGTCTCCATTGTCGCGGCCACCATTATGGCTGCCTCGCGGGTCTGCCCCGACGAAAGGCATGGCTACTCTGCGTGCTGCACTCTCAACCCCTCGACTGGGCGCTATCGCTGTCGCATCCGTGAGCTTATGGCGTCATCCACTTACACCAAATTGAGGACATAATCAACTGACCGATGCTTTTTTTGTAATATAGTCTTGATCCCTCCTGAGGACATTGACACATTTGTTGGCGAATGTCGTGAGACGAATAGAGAAGCCAAATGCTGCCAAGGTCGCAGCCGCCTAGCAGAGTACACCTGCGTCGATCCCTCTACCGTTTAACGAGCTATTATTTCATGAAAAATTACAAATTATTATCTCAATAGTTTACTTTCCTTAACCTATTATACTATAGCTCTAAAAAGTACTTAGTAAAATGGTCCTTGAGCCTTGTGTGTTATTCAGTCTATTTACTAATTCCTCGACCGGTCTCGGGGGGCTTTTTGGCCTAGGGCTGTCTCGGGTGACGGCCAAGTGAGGGTGGCTCGTTGCGTCAGATATCTGCACGAAGAAAAATGAGACAAGCTCACCGCTCTACCAGACTAGTACGGATAGTCGGATCAATAAGAAGCCAGCCAGGGTATCGGCCTGGTTTCCTGTTTCGGGACGAGCCGCTCCCGAGCCGCCGTGATCGCTGGCCCCGTCTAGCATCATTGCCCGCGACATGCTTCTAACAGCCCTCTGCATCAGCGTTGCTGGTGGTGTAGGCCTTGACTGTCAAGTCCGTAAGTTCCCGAGATGCACATATGCCAATTCTACGGCACAAACGACCGACTTTCCTATTTCCTTCCACAATAAAGCTGCCCGCCCTGCCCGCGACTCTCCCGACTTTACCAACATATGCAAAGAGGGTGGTAAAATGCCCATATGCTACGTTAACCCGGGTAACGGCGTGCGTGATTACCGTATTGGTCACGCCTACGATTAAGCGTGCTGTTCTTTCATACAAACTTCCTCTTCTTTCGATAGACAAGTTACTTTCCAAGTCAAAGAAAATCGGCCTCCTTCTACTGTTTGTATCCCCCAGCTGGCGTACCCCACGTCTGCCCTGATCCTCAATTAGTTCCACAAGTGTGCGACAGGGTCCTTGGCTCGCGAATTGCCCCTATATAAGCGAGTTGCCAGTTGCGTTAGTCAGTATGCCCACAGTAAGTATGGTACATAGTTGGCTTAAGTAGGCTGCTGTTTCCCGCTCATTCTCTTAAGTAGCAGAGAGCTGAACGCGTTCCAATTGTCTTCTCGTGCCGCGCAAGTCAGGCTGCAAGAGACGCTAAATCACCAATGTATTTCGTAGGCCAAGGCTCGGCTACCTTTGTCCAGCCTGCCGGCTTTCTCTGTTCGTGCATTTCGTAACCCGCGGGGCTTGGCAGCTCCACAAGGCGAGGCTGGGAGGTCGATCACCACTGCGGTTGGCGATTCGAGCGGCATTCGCGCAGCTTATGTACGATGGCATCAGTGTCTTACAGAGGCAACGAGAATGGCGTGAATTTTCAGGGAAATGCGACGCTACGGCCGTCGTACGTCCGTGTTTATCCCCGACATAAGGTTGTGCTAGGATGAGCCAAGGCGTTAGTTGGCCATCAAAAGAAACTATCCAGCAAGCTACCGAAATGCCAAGCCTAGAATGACGACGGAGCATGGGTTCTGATGCTTGGCGTAAACAGTGTATTTAAGGCATATAGTCAAAGTATATATGCAGGAGCAGTATTCGACATACGTTCTCTCCCCTCATACCACATACCCCAGACGCTTAACCAGAATAATATCACAGTCATGCGACTCATACGGCAAGTCGCCGTCGCAGGCACCCTCGCCGCCCAACTCGTTCGACTAGCGTATGCCCAAAACAGCTCCTTGCCAGAGCATTGCGACCTCACAATTCAGCAAGCAGCCGCGGGCGGCTTTTTCAATTCCACGGGCACAGGCGAGATTCAATTCGCTCGACAGGATAGCCAACATCCGCTAGAGCCGTGGTACATGACGCAGACGTTGCACGTCACTCGCGACGAGAAAGACGCATGGCGCACGCAGTCGCTGACTGTCTTCCTCAGTGTGCCAGAGTCGTTTGTTGGCAGCGACGAGGCCAACAATACTAATGTCTGCGCCTATCGTATGAGGGGGCTGAATGCAACGGCCCACGACGACGGCTCGTGCGACGAGCTCCTGAGCGACGATTGTCTCGACGCCATAGACGACCTCCCTGCGATGCCAGACAGCGATGGCAACTGTCCGTCGGTCAACGTGCAGGATGCCTGTGGCCAGGGTTTTTTCCTCTCCACTGGTAAGTTTTTACATACTTTTTCCAGTTGCCGATCGGTGTAGATCCAAGGCTAAGTTGCGGTATCCTTGGCGTAGCTCGCCCCTTCAATTTTTCAAGCTCCGTGTGCTCCATTTCGGGCCTGTCCGGATCGGACCTACCCGACAACTACAGAACGTTTACGGGCATCGGAACCGTCACACTCTCACTCACTCCGGAGACTGATGACGACCCATACGCCATGTACGACCTGCGCGTCCGCCAACCAGCCCCCGTTCTCATCAAGGCTCGTCTAGGGGCTTCGGGCTCCGTTGCCTACCAACAACAGAAGATGTTATGCATTGCGCCAAACAAGGTTGTCGAAGGAAGCAGGCGGCCGGTAGGTGACTTTCCGCCGTCGAGCGCGAGCGGCGCGGAGAGACCGAGGACCATGATGTTGGTGCTGGCCGTGTCGCTTGCTGTGGCTGGAGGCATGCTGTAGACTATGTTATGAAGCTTGCCTTCTACGAGGACGTGGACAATATAGCCAAATGATGCATTGTCAGCTCCGATGGCGATTATACCGCTTGCCGTGAGGCTACTTAAGCGTGTTGCTATTCTGTAGAAGGTTGCCTGCCTTTCGGTAAATAAGCTACTTTTAGAGTCCAGTGATAATGTTTATTTACTTCCATGTAAAGTTTGAGCCATGATAGAAGCTGAATCGCGTAGATCTTCTAAGAAATATTAGTATGTAATCTTTTCTATGCGTCTTATAAGTTCTATATCATGCTGCTCATTTCGGAGACGTACCGTTTAGCGGATGCTACTGGGCTTGGCTATCCTCGGATGACGTCCGAATAGGGCGACTTATCACCACAGATACCCTGCATGAAGGGAGGGGGAGAAAGGCCCTTCTCTTGCTTCTGTAGGTCCGGTTTGATCAACAACATATGTTAGATTAGCAAGGGTCTTCTTTCAGCTTTGTCCGTCCCCGAGATGTGATTGGCGACGCCTTGCCGTTCCGCTCTCCGGGGCTGAAATGCTCGAGGCTTCTCTCGGCGATGTGCAGCACAGCGCGAGTGACGAGAAAAAGCCCGAGGTTGGACGACATGAACCTCCTTTAGCTTCAGCTCCCACGCAAGGCTAAATCATTCAAGCATTTGATAGTATGAACATTGCGCTACAAGTAGAATTGTCAGTACTGACTAATATATAACGCGCTTTCATCTGGCTCGACAGAAATACAAGCGTGAGAGTTGGGCGTCGCGTCGGTCTTTTCTTTTATTTTGTATCCTCCTTGAGCAGCATTCTTAGGCAGCCTCAGGTGGCGCTGCGAGTGCATATAGGTGTCCCAGCTTATAATAACGGATTGCCACTGCAGTATTGCTTTAATCCTATCCCCATCGCTTCATCTTCCAGCTATCAGCGCTTTTGAGCACCGAAAGCTCGTCAAGTACCGATCTCCCATGCTGATAAACCTGATTGAGAATGCAGTCCGCCGCCATTGCTGCCCTCTTCGCGATCGCTGTCGTCGCCGTCCCGGCTAGCCTCGCTGGCAGCAGCGTCTGCCGCGATCTTTTGTTCAAACTCCCTTTCTGCTGCGACGTCGACGTCTTGGGGAGGCCGGGCATCAACTGCGTCTACCGTGGGTTTTACCGCATGCGCCCACTTCACTTATCCCGATTCGATCAAAAAAAGCACTGACTTTTTTTATTATTTTTTCACAATATAGCTAGTGCTGACCCCCAGAAATATGCCGATTTTAGGATGGTATGTGGCAAGGTGAATAAGGAAGCACAATGCTGTGCCAGCAGCGAGCCCAGGCCGGGTTACTTGAGTCTTTTCTGTGTCAAGGCGTCCAAAGGCACTTTCTTCCACAAACACTTGACTTGAGATCGGCACTAGTTTGTACATGGCCTTATTCAGATATTTGACGAAGACGGGACGTGTCATCTCGTGATAAAATAGGCACTGCTAGTATGGTTTTCTATGCTTGAATGAAAGTCATTTAAACTACTTCATCTACACCTGTTGCAGCTCCTGAAAAAAAGTCCAAAAAATGAACATATATCATATTATATCGCCTGCTTAATGCCATGCTATCCTTCAAAAAACTCCGTATTAAATGCAATTCATGTCCCATGCTCACTCAGGAGACTCGTCGCTTGGTTGCTGCCTTTGGCACGGCCTCCATCCTTTCTCCGCCGCCTCAACAGCCTTGGCTTCCTCCTGCGTTTCCTTGCGCTGTCTCTCCAAGGCCGCCTGTGCGAGGACCTCGCGCCGGTTCAGACCGGCGGTGATGCTACCCGCAGCGGCGACACCGCCCTGGCCATCGCCGCCGAGGACGAACTCGCCCCCTGTCCAGCCGCCACCGTCTTCTTCCTCCTCGTCATCGTACGTTTGCTGGCCAGAGATGACGTAGCGCGACGTTTCTCCCACCGTGTGGCCTCCCGACTTCCAGTCTGCGCTATCCACCTCGCGCTCGATGGTGTGGCACAGGTCCCAAAAGTTGCGATCGTGGTCGCTGTGGATATTATGTGCCAGCTCGTGGCACAGCGTCTTGCGAATCGTCTTGTAGTCGCGGTAGCCGTCGTGCGCATCGGTTCGCAGCCGCAGCTCAATGACCTCGCCCTTATTGCGGTTGAGGCCGAGAATTCTCGACGTGCCCTCGTGCGTGGACTGTGTATTCGACAAGGGCTCCATCTCCGTGAGCAGCGCAACGGTGTACTTGCGCTTCTTCATCGTCGCCTTGATGCCGGGGTCCTCCTTGAGACGCATGAGCAAAGCCATGCTCCGCTCAGGCCGCGGCAGGCCCTGCAGGGGCTTGACTTGTAGAAAGGTGTATTTGGTATCATCGGCGCTCACGGCTTGTTTTCTCTGGGTGCGTGCCTTGCCGCGGTTTGCTAGGCGCGCTGCGGCACGTTGCTTGATCCTCTCGCACATGCTCTGCACGGCCTGAACCTCACATGAGGCGGAGCCCATGAGCTTGAGCGTCTTGCCCTGAAGTTCGGTGAGGGCCATGTCAGGGTTCTTGAAGGGTGCTTTGAGCAGCGGGCCCTTGGGTACGAGGATCTTTTGGTTGGCCACGGGAATGTCGAGCGTCGCCTCGAGTTCTTCAAAGAGCTGGACGACGGTGGCGTCTGGGGGAAACTGCACGGCGCATGTCGTCTGGCGGTGGGAGATGTTGATGGTGATCCAGTCGCTCTCAGACTCGGCCTCTGAGGCGGCGGGGCTGCGTGGTCTCTTCTGGTCGGCCATGGCTGTTGTTGCTCTCTGAGCAGGCCGTTGGTCGTTAGAGAGCGATTTTGTTTGATTGCTCGTCGATCTGGCGAGGATAGGCCGACGTAAGCTTAATTGGAGGGCTGGTGTGACACGATTACAAATGCGTCGTTGTAAGTCCGCAGGCTGTGGTACTGAAGTGGAGTTTGGTTCGTCACCACAATCTGTGAATATATCGAGATGGGATCGTACAACTATGATGTCAATAGTGGGAGAGGCGAGGGACAATATATAGCTGGCTGCGGACGTGTCCAAGGGGCAAACTCGGGCTTTTCTGGGGATGCCAAGCCCAAGTATCTGAAGGGTTCGGGTTGTTTCGTCGGTGCTTTGTAATGACGTTTTCGCTGCTTAGGCATGCGCCACACGCGGCCTTGGGGCATTCGCTGGCGCTGGCCGCGGGAGTGAGGCGCAGCCCCAGCCACAGCCACTCACTAGCCACGGACCTCAGGCCAAAGTCCGACGGCGCGAGGCCAATTTAAGTGGGTCTATCCGGCCAAAGGGAACAGGCAAAGACGGTCAATAGCCAATGAAGAGCGACTTCTAAAAATAAAAATTAAATCGAGATACTTTCTAGGAATTTCGATGGATTTGTTAGCAATTAATTCTCGCTCTGAACTAGTGTGCGGTTAAGATGTAAATGATAGGTTATCACAAAGCAAAGTTCGCCCGCCCACCGCTCCAAACAAGTCATCTTCCGTCCCTTCAGGCAAGAGGTGGAAAACGCAAGACATACAAAGGAGAGGTGAGAAAGACTTCAAGGCGCACTTGCCTTAAAGTAGCTTAATTTCTTCTAATGCTACACCGTTGTTCTGTAGCACGTCAATGGTGACGGCTTGGTACATTTCGGAGATGACCACGCTGTCTCCCGCACGCACATGAGCTCCAGCCTCAGTGGCCGAATAGAGTCTCTCGATGCGCGGGTCGGATCGAAAAGGTCCGCCGCCCAGTATGCCAACGTATCCATAGCCGCCCTCCAGCGTGAGCCGCACTTCTCTCAGCCCCCAAATCGGACCCAGGAGTGCTTCGCCCGCCATGTTCGAAGCCACGAGCCCCGAGCCAATGACGCGAAATTTCGTCCCAGAGAAATGTCGAAGTATGATCGAATATCGGCAACCAGGCAGTGCAAAAAGCTGGTCACCTGCTTGCGCTGAGTTGATCACTGATCCAACACTACCAGGCGAAGTCTTGATGAAGCACCGGCCCGTGCATCTCTCGCGAATGCACCTGGCAACCAGCGGGCTAATTTGAAGGGCAGATTGCTCCTTCATATCGTCTCCACCTTGTTCTCGGTCACTGGGTTGTAAGCTGCGTAAGAAGTGAAGAGCTTCCGCGATAGGCACGAGGCCATTAGCAGGGTCTACATCAAGTGGCCAGGTGGTTTCCAAGATCCCTTCCGGAAACAGGGCGAATGCAACTTCGGTCAAGGCATTCAAGTCCAGGACGAAATCTTTGGCTATCCACCTCAGCAGTTTCTGAACTGCCACGCAGACATCTTTGTCACTTGATGCTAGAGACAAGCCTAGATCAATTACGTCGGTAATGTCGGCGAATTTGCGACCCCAGCAAATTAGTTCACCAGGACAATCTTGCCGGTACCGATTGCGCAGCAGACCTGAACTATGTCCCATTAAATTGGCATGCCCGACTCGTCTCGCGTGCCAATTTGGTACCCAGGACGGCAAGCCGCTCATGCCATTTGGCCATTCGCACGATCCAATCAAGTCTACGCCATCTTGCAGTTGGCGTATGCACACCTCCTCGTAAAGAACCGCTGCGGTGAACGAGGGTCGGTAGTTTGGGACCACGTCCAAGTTTGGTCGGCAAATCCTAAGTGCCGCGTAGATGCGATCCCGCGGGTCATGACAGTCACGATAGCGGATGGTTTCCATGGCTGACCCAAAGTCCAAAGCAAGATAAAACTTGGCCATCAGGAAGATGAGGATGTTGCCCCGCCGAGCCGACCAATTCCGCCGCAAAATTGCCGAATAAGAGTCATTATCAACGAAACAGCTTTGGTAGACAATGATGGCCGTCTGCAGGTGAACAAACGGCACGGATTGCGCGCCCCATTGAATGACGGCAGTATCTGGATTGGCGAGACCGAGTTCCTGTAGCGTCCAGACACGGTCAAACCATGTATTAGACACGCCAAGGACGAGACTCTCTAAATCCTTCTCTGTGAAAGCCAGGTCCTTTGGCGGCGAGTCTCCAGTAGTCCAGGATAAAAGATCCTTGCGAAAGTTGTATCGGGCCATTTTTGCGAGTTTACTCAAAAGGGCAATACATGCATCGGTTCCACCAACTGCTGGCCCGAACCAGATCACCACGCGCTCAGCGAGCTCATAAATGGATCCCATGTGCGCTACCTGATGGCTCTTTTCGCATTCATCTTGTTGATTAATACATATCGCATCAATCCACAGAGTACGGACTGCCGATTCGCTCCGCAAGTGCTGCAGCGCGGATCGCAGATTTTCGCGGACAGTCAAATATCGCGGTGGCGCATTCGCCGGATCGCCGTTGTTCTTGACACAGATTCTCGGTTCATCTGGTAGCAATGGTCCCCAGACGTAGGACAGCGCCTCATATTTGGGCGAGTTGGATCCATTTCCCCAAATAGAAACAGACTCCAGCTCGACTTCAATGCTGTCGGCGAAAGCACCGGGTAACAGATGCAGCAGTCGGGATGCGAAACAATTCGAGTTGGCTGCTAGCGGGAGGTGTGCATATGGAAGCATGGTAATATTCTTGGCGTGGGCAATTGGAAACAAAATGATTGAGCCTTTCTCGAGGGAATGTTGCACAACGTACTTGGTATTTATGAGTGCGGCGTAATTCTGCTGATGAGTAATAGGCTCAGCCTCATTTATCAGTGATGCCTCGGCTTAAAGGCGGCTTTTGTAGGTTGCGTTGTTTTGTCGACTTCAGCTCTCTTCATCACTATAGCCCCAGTCCCCTCATCGACGCTAGTTGCCCGTCAACGGCATGAGATCGCTCCGGATCCCATCCCGTCCTTGGCGAGCACTTATACCACCTAACCCTTCAAAAAGCGGCGCCCATGTCGCCGAACTGTCGCCTACCAAGCTTTGCTCCTTCAGCTCAAGCGCAGCTATACCGGAAAAGGCACCATCGCAACGCTGCGAGGAATATGACTGGATTGAGGGTTTTGAGTATGTTGAGAGATACGAAACTGGTGGTTATCACCCGGTGATGGTTGGGGACATCCGGAGCAAGCGATACCAGGTCGTTGACAAACTTGGTTATGGAGGCTATTCTACAGTTTGGCTGACGCGGGAATGCAGCAAGGGACATATGTCGCGCTCAAGATTGGGGTTGCAAATTCGCGGTTGCACGAGACCATCGTGTTGAAAAAGCTTTCTGCATACAATTGTTGCGATGCATGCTTTCGTACGATCCGCTACAACGTCCTACCGCCGACGAGGTGTTTGGGTCTGATTGGGTAGTGAAATGGGCAATGAATGACTTTGAGCGGAGCTGCAGCCGAGAGGAGAAATAAAACTAAAGGCTACTTGGTTAGGCACCGAATGCAACGCATTAATTTCTTTGGCCAGATAGTAGCTGGACAAGGAGGGGTGCGCGGGTACTCGTACCCGACAGGTGTCACACTCCGGTTTCTTGGGCTGGGATTCAAACATTTATTATTTAAGTATTGACAAGTTCCTGGTATAAACATCTCTCTCTTGGCCAAGTCTCTTGAGACGCACAGGCTCAGACTCTGTTCTGTAGCTCCTCAGACTCCCGATCCCTGAACCTCAATATGTCGACATCCCCGCAACAAAGCAGTCGTGCCGAACAACACTTAACGTCACTGGCTCAGTTAGCTGCGAAATTGCACGCAAACAGCAACGATGCGGATCTTTGGCGTGCGCTCGACCGAACTCTAGACGAAGTCTTCGGACACGCTCTATTCACCGTCCTGGCCTTCACCAAGCAATCTGGCGCTACAAGGCTCTACAGCACAAACACCAACTTGCACCCACTGGGAACAAGAAACAAATCGCCACCTGGCAATCATGAAAGAGTTCCTATCGGCAATGCACCTCCTCCGGCCGACCGCGCTGCATGGGTGCAGCAGGTTTTGGTAGACGGTCAGATTTGGCGTGGGCAGGTGCGCGAGGATTTGAAGGCGGCATTCGAAGATTGGGAACAACTTTGGGAAGCAGACTTGGGGTCGGTTATGAACATTCCGATCCGTCTGAGTGGCTCCACGATAGGATCGCTCAACATTCTTGATGAGGAGCACAGGTACGACGCAGCTGAGTTTGAGCTGGGCATTCTGGTAGCACAATTGGTGGCAGCATTCGTTAACCGAGTAGCCAATGAGGCTGCAAAGAAAAAGACCATGTGACGGCAGTTTTCGCTAGCTAACTAGTGACACTAAAATGACTTGATTTTCTGTGGCTGGCACGGACATCGTCTCTTCACTACCTTTAAAATAACTTCTGAAAAGTAAAGTCTGAACTGCAAATAGAACAATGAACCTAATAGCACATTTTTCCCATGTATATACTTCCTACAGAGAGTATCGGATGTGCTTGTTCTTCCAATCAGTTTCGTCGGCCACGCCTTGGCTTACAACCTCCTCAACAGCTAGCCCGGCCGAGTGGGCCTCGGTACCAAACTCTCGGTCGCGTTTCTTGTTCCAGAAAGCCATGAGCTGTCTCATGGCTAGAACAATGGTGATGTTCAGAACAAAGCACGCAATCATGATGTTAAATGCGGTCTGGAAAGTGTCAGCATGACTTCAAAGAGTCCTTTGTGGGTAACATAGCAGGAAAACGTAGACTGACCTTGTAGCCCGGTGCTTCGTGCGGCAGAAAGGTAAGAGGGCCAATGATGTACCCTGTGCAGAAGCCGACGAAAAGCAATCCGCTTACTGTCGCTTTTTTTGTATGCCCTGTGATGTTGCTGGACACGAGACTAAGGATAGTAGGGAAGGCACTCGCATAGGCGCTGATCAGCCACAGCCCTCCGAGGCGGCTCAACTTTTCCGACTCTGGAAGCAGCTTGACCATAAGTGCACCTGCCAGGGAAATAAGATTGAGTAAAGCTATTGACACGCATCGCGCGTTTTTGAAAGAGATCGACACGACCACGGTGAGGATGACAAAGAACAAGAGGAAGCCGCCTTGCGACATGGTGAGAAGCTGTGCCTGCAAGGTGCTATAGCCAAAACTTTTCAAGACAACACTTCCGAACTGCAAATGCACACTCGTTAGCTCTTCTTTTACACGTAGGGATGTGTTTGAACGGTGGCACATACCGCGGTCAGACCACCACCGGGAAGAGTGGTGAAAACACAGAGCAGGAAGAACAACCAGGATCGAGGGTCTACCAATGCTTCCTTCATCTGCTCGTTGTCCCATTTTCTGGTTTCGGTCGAGTGCCGTGCACCTTGCACACGGGCGAAAGCCAACTTTCTTTCCCTCTCATTCAGGAACCATGCGGTTTGAGGGTTATTCGGCAAAAGCCACCAGATAACCAGGCCCCAAATGAATGTGGCAGCTCCGAAAATAAGGAACAGAAACTGGCTCGGTAAGTTAGTTACGGACTGAGTCATTATCAACTGGAATGCTTCCCACGCAGCTTGACCTACCTGCCAGCTTTTGATCGAACTCTTGATGTGGGACATGGCATATGCAAGGATACCACCGAAGACATAGGCTACACTGGCTCCTCCGTACCACAGACCATGGCGTAGAGCATGTTCGGATGGCTTGTACCACATCGACGTGATGATTGTGAAACCAGGGTTGATTGCAGCTTCGAAAGCCCCCAAAAGAATTCGCAAAGCCGCAAGACTTCCAAAGTCATGGCCAGCGGCCATGGCCATTTGTATGCCCGCCCAGATAAGTCTATACGAGGCAAGCCAAATTAGCATTCCAAAATTTCCTATTCGGTGCGGCGTTGTTCCGAGGGGTACGCGTACACCGTTAACACCACAACTTTTGCCACCGAGAACCTGACCAGCAGGAGCGAAGACAGAGGGCTCGCTACAAGAAATCCCACGTAGAAGAAGCTAGAAACCCAGGAGTATTGTGTTCCTACGAGTTTCTGTCGCAATGCGATTGTCAGTCATCGACATCGCTTGTCAAAACAGTGAGCTGCACTTACAGTGTCCGTAATTATACCCATGATCGCGGTGTAACCAAGAGATGTCTTGTCGAGGTATTGAAGGAGATAAAGGATGAACATGAGGGGCATCAAACTGTCGCGTTGTTAGTCTCAAGGACGGAGGTAAAGGCCTCTGCGGATGTCTTCATTTCATTTGGAAGGGTGAAACTTTATGCAGTGGTAGCCAATAACTTACTGCAAGTCAATCTTCCAGACCAGCTTCTTCTCTTCTTCGGGAGTCATGGCCAGGAGCGAGCCTTCTCCTCCGGTACCGGCTTGATCAGTTGAGTAGGAAATCGAGGCCTTGGCCTCGACCATGGAGTTTTTCTCCTCGTTGGAAGACATGGAGAATCTCAAATGTCTGGCTTTGATGCCGGAGAGTTGCGAAGATGCTGGACCAGCGTGGGAGTTGCCTTTTTCTTTATACAAGACCTGGCCCCCCTTCAGAAGAAGAATCGGCTTGCGAGGCGTTTTTGTTGCCCAATAAAGTCGAAGTTGCGTATCTCAGAACTCTAAGATACCCACGATCTAGACCCCTACGTGGTTTTCCACCCTCTGCTCAAAAACCTGGGGGAGCGGATCACGGGTACTTGTACCCGCTGGGATCCTCTCGTTGGCGATAGCATCAATCTGGGGTAATCCACACGCCGGGTACAAGTACCCGAGCGCCGAAATGCTCAGCTTTCAGCCACTTCCCCGAATTTTACGTTCATTCGAGTCATGGGCAAGACGAATGATCCGGTTTTGGGACTGATAAGCTCCGTCAAACTAGTCGGGTACGAGTACCCGAATTGGAGTTTATTTCCCAAGCTTACGTGCAGCCGTGTCCGGAGCTCACTTGCTCCAGCATCTCATAATTGAAAGAACTAGAAGATCAAGTAGGGCGCTCAATTTATATTTCTTTCCCCCGTTGCTTCTTTTACTTTTTTTCTCACCCCTGTAGATCTTTTCAAGGCTTCAGAACCAAGTCAACTCATATTTCCTCCCCCATTGCCTCTGCTAATTTCCCTTTTGACTTCTCTAAAAACGTTGGGAACTTCGATCATCATTTTCTTATCATGACGGCAAAAACGAGACCCTCCGTGTTGTCAAATGAGGTTACCATTCCTTGGACGCTTCCTCCTCCGCCGAGATATATACTGACGGGCGCCAATCTCATTGACCCAGTCCAAGGCAAGGTGCTGAGAAATGCGACAGTCCATCTTCATGGCGGCGTCGTGAAGTCTGTCAATGGCGATGCTAGTGAATGGGAGAGCGATTCGTCCGCGATCAAGATCGATCTGGCGGGGAAGTTCGTGTGCCCTGGCCTGATCGACTGCCATGTTCACCTGGTGGCAGTTCCCTCAGAGATGGGACTACAAGAGATGCAGGGTATGAACACGTCTGCTTCACTGTTGCGCCAACCCCAGGTATGCAGGTCCATGCTGGAGAGGGGATTCACAACCGTGAGGGATTGTGGAGGTGCCCTGTATCCATTGAAACAGGCGATTGAGGAGAATGTGCATCCAGGACCACGACTATTCATTGCCGGTCACGCATTATCCCAGACGGGCGGTCACGCAGACATGCGGGGGATCTCGGATGAGCACGAATGTTGCGGCGGAGCAACGCAGGCCGTGGGGCGGGTGATTGATGGCGTGCCTGACTGTTTAAAGTACACCAGAGAGGAGCTTCGCCAGGGAGCGGATTTCATCAAGATCATGGGTGGCGGAGGCGTCGCTAGTCCGACGGACCGCATCGAAAACATTCAGTTTTCAGACGAGGAAATTCGAGCCATCGTCACTGTCGCGACAAATGCAGGCACCTACGTGACCACGCATGCCTACACACCCCAGGCTATTCAGCAAGCCCTGAAGCAAGGTGTGATGGGGGTTGAGCACGGCAATCTGATTGATGAAAAGACTGCGAAGCTCATGGCTGAGAAGGGGGCATTCCTTACGCCTACCCTCATCACTTACGCCACAATGGCAAAGTTTGAGGGTTTCCTCCCGCCAGCCTCCGCAAAGAAGAACAAGGAGGTGCTGGAGAAGGGACTTCACGCCATCAAAATTGCCGCCGACGCCGGTGTGACCATTTGCTTCGGCACGGATCTGCTTGGCAAGCTGCACTTCGCACAGTCCCGAGAGTTTGGTCTGCGCAGCCAGGTTCAGAGTTCCCTGGAGATCCTGCGGAGCGCGACCATCAACGCTGCTCGTATGCTCCGACAGGACAAGTTCCTGGGCCAGGTCTCTCCGGACTTCGCGGCTGACTTGTTGATCCTGAACGAGAACCCCCTGGAAGACATCAAGATCCTGGACGAGCCGGAGAAGCACGTGCTGGCAACAATCAAGGCTGGGCGCGTCCACGCATCGAGGTGGTCAAAAATGGCGACTGATTTGCACCGAGTTGACAACATTGCTTAGTAGATAGACTAAAGGAAAAATACAAGTTCTCGCCGGAAATTCGCCAGCTGCGATTCTTTAGCATAAAACTTCGTTATAACCTTTGTGGACAGTAGAAACAAAAAGGTTCTTTCAGTGGTTGATTCCAGAGCTAAAGATTCTCGGAAAAATGTAGTGACAACCTATTACATCAAGCAGTTGTCTCATAAAACTGGTGAAAGAGATGGGGTTTCGTACGGATACTTTACCCAGTTTGTACTAACAGGTGGCTGACTTTGCCAAAACTCGCACGTGATCGCAACTTAATCCGTAATTGCGTTCCTAGCTCAGTTGAACCCCATTTCGCAAAGCCAAACTGAGGTCTTTCATCTGTGCAACATTTCCGCCTGACAACCAATGTTTGTCATCCTATGTAACCCTAACCCTATCAGGTCTTCGGGCAACCTCATCGGAGAAATTATCATCGGTCACCACGTGTCAATGGAGAAATGATTTAGGCATCACACTCCTCATGAGCAGACTGCCCGAGTACACCATGCCTTTCCCACCCGCACGCCCATCAAAGCGATACCGCCCGCACGTGCCTTTGGACAGACGCAAGAGGGCTGTACAAGCATGTATCTCCTGCCGAGATGGAAAGAAGAAGTGCGTTTTAACCGCAGTAAATCAGTGTCAAAATTGCACTCTTGCCGGCCAGACTTGCACTTTTAAACCGCTTCCCAAACCGCGCGAGGGCGGTCCTTCGCGGGATTCGCCAAAAGGCAACACGTCAGTTTCCGTCCCGTAGCCATCGAATGCTTGCGATACCTGCATCAGAAGTCCGTTCGCTAACCTGTCAACGGGTAGCCCGGATTGGGAGACAGTCGCGATGAACGTCTCTCGGAGCTTCCACGAAAGATTTCCTAGGAACAACGTAGATGCCAAGCAATTCTCAGTCATCTCACAGCTCTTTCAGGAGGCTGTCCATAAAAGCCAGCACGGGTTCGTGGCTGAGGACAGGAATTATGGCGGGGAGTCATCCACTTCTTTCCGCCAGGTCTCTGTACCTGTGGTCAACAACGAGCCTCAGACCACTGGCTCATCAGCTATCGCAGCAATTGGTACGTATGGATAGCTCTGCAGATGTACCCCTTTCGTTAAAGTCGCGAATCAGAGAACACACCTTCGGCATCCCACGCCAGCTTTCTGGAGGCGATTTCCGATACAATCTCGCCGGTCAACGTCAGGCGCCACGATGTAAGTAGTTTTCCGGTGAAGTGAGAGCTCAAGGTTCGTTCTAAGAAGTTCCGGCTGACTTCTCTCCAAAGAATCATCCCCAATTAGACAGCCTCGCCACGGAGGAGACCGCATTAATGCTAGACACGGTTCTCGGCCACCTTCCGCCTTACGAGGATGCCCAGGTTCTTGTCGACGCGTTCTTCACATTTGTCGAGTCCAACTGGTACTATTTTGATGAGCAGTGGTTCCGGGACCTTCTCATGGAGGTTTATCGGAGCAGAGCTGCTGCGTCGCAGCCGAAGCAATGCACCATCATATGTCTTGTTTTCCTCGTGCTAGCTCTTGGGAGCTCTTTTAAGCACCTTTCCAAACCGGCCAGGTTGCTCGTTACCGATCGCGAAATTCCAGGCAGTGTCTCCTTCGCGCAAGCGATGAAACTGATCCAGCAGGTAATCGCTGCGAACACCGTTGAAAGTACGATGTGCTGTCTTTTGATATCATTGTATCTTCTTGCAACCGAGGAAATCTCTCACCATCACATATACCTGGGACTGGCCTTGAATCTAGCAGTTGGCCAATCGCTGCATCGTGAGGGGATACGCAACGACGAATCGCCTAGAGAGCGCGAGATGAAAGTCCGACTGTTCTGGACCATCTATAGTATTGAACGGTGAGACTAGCAGAGAATAGATCGGGTGTTCTTGATACTAATCCCGCATTTAGTCAGACTTCTTATATAATGGGGCTGCCAACGATACTGCGACTCGACGACATCACCGTCTCCTTGCCGCAAAAGAGACAAGATCTCGATAAAGACGGTTTACACCGTGTAGATCGACTTGTCGCATACACTAAGTTGACCATAGTGCTGGACGAGATTACCGCTGCTGGGTATGTGGTAGATTGGTGTTCTAATTTGGAATGACACTGCTGACATGGGTTCATAGCCCCATTGAACAAAGCTCTTCGACATATAACTGGGCTTGCTCCAAGCTAGAAACATCGAGGCAGTCGATTCCAGCCTATTTGCTCACAGCCCAGGAGTCATCATTTAGACCAAACGCGCATCTCAACATCTTGTATAACATGATTTGGGTGACTATTGGCCGCGGAGCATTGTTGCGTCTCGTTCGTGGACGCCTTCATCCTTTGGCTACTGATACTATAGGGTTAGGGGATGATGGAATGCAACTCCGATCTGAGGAATTAGCACAACGATGTACAAAGGCAGCCACGACGGTCACTGAGTGGATCGTCCAGTTACAGAGCCGTAACCTTCTGGCCAGGTTCTCCTTTACGGACTTGCATACATGCAGCTCAGCTGTCATTGTTCTGCTTTTGAACGCTTTTCTTTGTCCAGCTGATCACCAACTATCAGCTGTTACCCGTGGCATAGATGCCCTACACTTCATGGCCGACGGCAGCACGTTGGCGATGAATGCGCTGCGGCTTGTTGAACGCCTGCAACAGGGGATTTATCAAGCTACTGGGCTTGCTAACACAGAAACCATTCCTAGCCAGGAGCCATCACTTGTGCCGCCCCTTGGTCCGCACTTCTCACATGACAGTACGCTTGGAGTTGACCAGGACACTTTGTCCGGTGTGCCTCTGAATGACAGTATCGGCAATAACGCCACCTCCGACGTTACGCCACCTGATTTAAGTCTATTCACGGATCTGGAGCCATTTTTTCTTGAACATTCTGATCAAGATCTCAACTTGTTCGGATTTGACGGCTTTGGATCCACGTTTGACCTAGACAGTTTAATGCAAAACTGAAGAGGCGAGGCAGCACGGCATTATCCTATTCGTGAGAAGCGGGTTGTCTCATGATTTCAGTATCCTTACACGGAGAACTCACAGATGTTCTAGTTTCTGAATCAATACCGGTAGTTTTGTCCCTAGAAGGCTAGCCGTCTGACGTGCCAAAAGTGCTACCGATGGTAATATTGACCTTTTCCTTCTCCTTGAGCCCCTGCAGTAGCACAGGCCACCCCTGGCCGGCAGCCGCTCTGACGCTAACCACATCTGGCAAAGCTCTGCAATCCACTGCGGCGCCGCCTGTAACTTCTTCCAAGGCCACTGAAAGGAACGCTGAAACCAGGCCACTCATCCACTTTAGCTCGTCCCGCCCTGGACCTGAGCAATGACGCTGCATCGGCAGGCGAGGGCGCCATCTTCCAATGAGCTCGCTAGCGCGTGTCGTGTCCTTTTTGCTTTCATCTCGTTCTCGACTCCCTTTCATCCTTTCTGCGCAAACCCCCCCATCGACAGCTGCCTCGAGTCGCCGCCCATTTTGAATTTCCCACGCGAGCACTCGATTCCCGCTCGATCCCGCTCGACTCTCCCGAATTTCGATACATTGTTTACTACTCGAGTGACGAGGGGCGCAAGCTTCCAGCTCTTCCGCAATGACGCTCAACATCTTCCGCCTCGCTGGTGCGCTAGACCCCATCCCACCACGGCGACATTTTCAAACACTCCTGGTAATGCTAACATGAAGACCAGCGGATTTCTCGCATCTGGGTAGTATCTTTATTCTGCTGCACAAGATGGTGCAGTTAAATGTGCGTATTTGCGCCGTTGCCGAGCTTCATCGCGTACCGTTGGCTAACCACATCCAAACAGAGCTGCTCCGGCATCTCGTTCAAGTCGCAAGCTCTCTACCTCATGGTCTACGTGACGAGATACCTCGGTATGTCTCCCCTCGCTGCCTCGAACTGCATTGGCTAACCATTGGCCGATTTCCTGCAGATCTCTTCGCCACCAACAGCTTGTACAACTTTGTCTTCAAGATCCTCTTCATCGGCTCCCAGGGCTACATCATCTACCTCATGACCAATGCGTACAAGCCCACCAACGACCCCAACGTCGACACTTTCAAGGTCCAGTATCTCCTCGGCGGCGCCGCTCTCATGGCTCTCATCTTCCCCGTCCGCTACACTGTTATGGAGATGCTCTGGGCCTTTTCCATCTGGCTCGAGTCCGTTGCCATCCTGCCCCAGCTCTTCATGCTGCAGCGCACCGGCGAGGCCGAGACCATCACCACCCACTATCTCTTTGCCCTCGGCAGCTACCGCGCCCTCTACATTCCCAACTGGATCTACCGCTACTTTGCCGAGCCCAACCACAAGCCCGACTGGATTGCCATTATCGCCGGCCTGATCCAGACCGTTCTGTACAGCGATTTCTTCTACGTCTACTACACCAAGGTTCTCAAGGGCAAGAAGTTCAAGCTGCCCGTCTAAACGACTTTTATACTCCAGTCGATCTTGGGGCGGGCAATCAGGTTGCACTAACATGCCCTGAATCCAGCACTTCAAGATGATGGGAAAGCAGCTACATTATACGAGACACTCGAGACAGTCGACAAAATTTGCAAAATATCGCTCTTCATCCGCAACACTTGATTGCACTTTATAGACGGCGTTTGGGGGACTTATTTGCTTGGACAAGGTCGCTCTGGACACGCCATGATGCGCAGGAAAGATTGTGGCAACGCAGCACGAGGGGACGGGATGGACAACAAAAGCAACTCCAAGTTTACGATTTAGAAGCTTATGCTTGATAATGAATACCAAAAAATTAAAAAGATTAAAAAAAATTCATCAATGGTGTATCCCTTGCATTTCACCGTTTGCACCAGAGCCGCGCCCGTTGACGGTCACGTGAAGGCCTTTGCATCGCCCGCGTGAGACCCTGGTTGAACATTATCAGAAGCCAACATCATCTCGACCACAACCTACCTGCACGCACTTTTTTCTGGCCATCTCCATCAGAAAAACAAGGTGTGCATCTCATAATCCCAAATGGCCAGCGACGCCCCCGACAACAGCCAGCAGCCGCCCGAGGCCCCCAACGGCCCGGTTGACGGCCCTACACAGCTCCCTGCTGGCGCCGAGGCGAAGTTGGCGTCACCCAAGGATACGTCGCTGCGCGAGTTCCTCAACAAGGTGGACGACTGCGCGCCAATTGTACGTTCTTTTCTTACTTTCTCCAGAAATACCTTCACCCCTTGTCTTTTTTGCTAATGCGCTGACCTTGATGGCAATCTTTAGATCCCCGACGCCGTCACGCAATACTACATGACCAAGGCCGGCCTTCCACCACCCCCCCAGACGGACCAGCGCCTGGCGCGGCTCCTCGCGCTCGCGACACAGAAATTCATCGCCGACATCGCCGCCGACGCGTATCAGTACAGCCGCATCCGGGCGAGCAGCAACACAAACGCCAACAACCCGATGGGCTCGCTCGGCGCCGCCGCGGGGTTCCCCATCCCGGGCCAGCAGGCGGGCCAGCCGGGCAACAAGGACCAGGGCAAGGGCGCGCCGCTGGGCATCCAGCGGCCGGGCTTTGGTGGCGGCGGGCAGGGCGGCAGCCAGAACAGGACGGTGCTGACCATGGAGGACCTGGGCATGGCGGTGGGCGAGTACGGCGTGAACGTGAAGCGCAGCGAGTTTTACCGATAAAGGGCGTGGACTTGGCGGAGAAGGGTCGGCTTCCTGCTCTTTTTTTCTTCGGGACTACACATGGACTACAAATTTTGGGTTTGGGATAATAAGGAATCGGCGTTTTTGGTGTTGGGATTTGGCTGCTCGGGAAACACTACCCGCATGAAATGAAGCTGCAATGGGGCAATTTGCTTCTCTCGTACTTGTCACCATAGAATAAGACTGGTTTTCCAAACAATTGGACACGGTTTCTTTGCTGGTCATTATGTATTCGTATTGATACAGTTGTGGTATTTGTACAGTGCGACACATCACCCTGCTGTCGCAGTTCCTCCCTTTCGCCTCGTTCGGTTTTGCGCTTCCTTTATTTCTTGCCGTAAATGTTCGGTTTCCGCGTCCTGTGTCAATCCCGGTTAGCCCTCACACTCCCACACACACTTCTTCCCCAGGATATACGTACGGCGCAAACTCGCCCAGCTTGTGCCCGACCATGTCTTCCGTTATCGACACTACGAGGTAGTCCTTGCCGTTGTGAATCTCAAATTTAAGCCCGACAAAGTTGGGCAGGATGGTGGCGGAACGGGCCTGTGTGCGCACGGGAGGCACCTTGTCGCCGGCCTTTTTGGGCCACACAATGGGCAGACTGCGAGGCGATCGCGGGTTAGGGAGTTTAGTTTTTCGGGGGAGAGGCACTTGGTTCTTACGGGACGAGGTTGGGCCCTGTAATCGTTCTGGTTAGTGTCGTAGGAAAATGGAGAGCAATCGGGGAGAATGTTTCTTACCCTTCCATACGGAGCGCTTCAGGAGCAATCTTGTGGGTTGCATTGTGACTGATTTGGGACTGGACAGCTGGTGAGGCCTGCAAGCTGGAATCGACTTCGGCGCCACTTGCAGGTAAGGTTGAAGGTCACGTGACGCCGCGGCTCTTCCGCGTTGCCTCACTCGGCGCAAGCTGCTATATGAAAAAAGAATGGTACAAACGACTGCGCGTCGATTTGGGATATTTATTGTCATTTGATTATTCTACATTTTTGTTGATGGTGCTGTGTGTTTGACTGATAAGCCTCGGTCGCTTCCTGACAACTCAAGTAAGCAGAATAACACTCGATAGTAAAGCATTGTTCAGCAAACAATGTGCAAATATCAGTCAGACAAACCACAAAATACAACAAAGACACTGACAAAGAATCATTACTAAAATTCGGTGGATTAGCACTCTTTCCTGCGTGCAAACCCAAAAAGTTCAAATCTAATCATGCCTGCAGGGTGAACACTAAACGCTGCCATCACGTGGGGTAGCGGCAATGACTGGTAACAATGCCGTGTAGATGAACAGCAGCGTTTGCGTTGAGCAACGTATCCATGCAGTTGTTATCCGTGAGACACGTAGAATTGCATGGCACGAAAGTGACTGCACGAGAAAGAAAAGACCATCATTGTATCACACAACATGCTCGCCGTGTCCGTTGGCGTAATTGATAGCGCGGGCTGCGACGCCCCTGTTGCCACGCCGGCTTCTGGACCCTTTGAGGTCGCTCCACTGCGCCGTCGCCAAGTTCCCCCCAAAGCCCGCTGCAAGAAGCCACCTCAACCAACAAAACCGCAGCCGAACTGTCTTTTGATCCATTTGCTTTGCATAGGTGGCCAATATCGCATCCATCGAGGATCCCACCAACTCATCATCGGCGCAAGCGTTTCTCGACGCCCGCAGCGCTGATAAATATTTAATCGCTTCCTACCTACGCAGTTCGACCGAGGATACACACACACGCTCGCCCTCCACGCATCAAAAAGACGACATCCGCAGACGCACAATCACACCCAGCAACATAAATACATAGATAGATATGCCAGACGCAAAGGCCTCGGGGGCCGATACGGGCGGCGGCGCTCGCGCGCGCGATCACAACCAGGGCAACCAGGGCCGCTCCTACACGGTCGAGCAAAAAGCGGCGGTGCTGCGCATCCGACGGTGCAACGCCACGTCGTTTTACGAGATTCTCGACATTGAGTCGGTGCGCAAGACGTGCACCGAGGGGGAGATCAAAAAGGCGTACCGCAAGCAGTCTCTGCTGACGCACCCGGACAAGAACGGCCATGAACACGCCGACGAGGCTTTCAAGATGGTCAGCCGCGCGTTTGGCGTGCTCGGCGACAAGGAGAAGCGCGAAAAGTACGACCGCTACGGCACCGATCCGGACAGCCGCTTCGCCAGCGCGCAGGCGCAGAACCCCTTTTCCGGATTCGCTTCACGACAGCCGTCGGGTGGACGACAGGGCGGCCCCATGGGCGGCGGCGGCGGCTGGGATGACGATATCAGCCCCGAAGAGATGTTTGCGCGATTCTTTGGCGGCGGCGGCGGCGGTTTCGGAGGATTTGGCGGCGGCGGAGGTACGGCTGACTGACTGAACTCTGCTTTTCTCACCAGACTTGTGCTAACATACAACCTTTGCAGTCTTTGACACAGGTCCGCAGTTTGTCTTCAACTTTGGCGGCGGCCCCGGCATTCGCGTACACCAGTTTGGCGGCGCCCGTCCGCGCACCCGTCCGCGGGACACGCAGAACCGCGGCGGCGAGGAGCAGGCCCAGGGCAGCGGCTTCCAGAACCTCATCGGCATCCTCCCGATCCTGCTGTTCTTCATCTTCCCGCTGCTCACATCGCTCTTTGGCGGCGACGGGGGACCCGCGACGCCCAACATGGCGTTTGACAGCCCGAGCCCGCCATACACGAGCGAGCGGCTCACGCCCGTGCACGGCATCAAGTACTTTGTGCGCGGGAGCGACATCAAGTCGTACACAAAGGGCCAGCTGGGCGACCTGGACCGCATAGCCGAGCAGAACGCGCTGCACCAGATCCGCAGCGGGTGCGAGCGCGAGCAGGCGACGCAGCGGCGGATGCGCGAGGACGCCATGGGGTGGTTCTACCAGGACGAGGCCAAGATGTTGCAGGCAAATGCGATGGAGATGCCGCACTGCAAGCGCTGGGCGTTGTTGGTGGAGAAGAGCAAGAAGGGGAAATGAGGGGGGTAAGCGGCGTCATGAGGGAGTAGTAGCTCAGACGGGCAGTTTGAAAGTAGATTTGTGTGTATGAGGAGCTGGTTGGGAACCTGGGCGTTTCTACGGCGTTTTTCGTGTGTTTGCAAAAAACATGTGTCTTTGTATTCTGCATAGCATTTGGTGTCGAGTCGAGCCCGGACAGTGTTGGGGGCTGCATATAGTTTTATTTCGAAAGAAGCATATAATATACATCATGGTTACATGACAGTGTCTTTTATTTATACAAGTGCCATTATGAATATCAGGAGCAGTAGGCTGCAGTCGGCCGAGGAGCTGGTCCTCGAGGGCTGACGTCGGATTGGCGAGCAGGCCATATGTACTTGGGGTCAGCCCTGTAGTGCCAAGATACGTGTCGGGTTCATCCAGGACCCAGCATAGCCCTACCCGCAAACGAGTAACTATTCCGCAGCGCAGCCAGTCGCGTCTCGTCGCATTCGCCCTGGTACGTAGAGTGTTACGTATGTCCCAGGCAGACCGACGTAAGACAGGCGGGCAGGCGGGCAAGCGGGACAGGTTCATTTGAGTTAGCGCCTTCTGCAGCGGGCGACCCCACCTGTAGATCCAGGGCTTACAGCAGCTTACAGTGCGCGTTGCAGGGGATCAGTCCGCTGAAAGGGGAAGCTTACAGCGCCAGCCTCGTTTTCTTGGAGGGCCTGCGGAGCCCGTAGGTAAGGTAGAACCCGCTGCCAGCCTTCTTAAGCTTCATGCTGCCGCTTCTCGCAGATCCCTTGAAAGGACCTCGACTGAACCATACATTATCGCCGGTATGACCAAAGCCCTATAGACCAGCCTGTGCCATTTGAACAGCAGACATTTTCATTATTCCTCGTCGCATATTCATACCATGGGCATTCTCATCTCGGCATCACACGGGCTTTGAACCACATCACGCAACCGTCCTAGGTAGTACACTACATCGTCGTCATCGCAGGCACAGGGCCTCCCCCGCCTCTTACAGCCTCCCGCCCGGCCACCAATATACAGAAACAACAAGCCTCGTCACGGCCTCGACACATTTTGAAGAGCCACAATTGGCGCTGTAGCGGAAATGGTGTCGTTCCAGACCTCTGCCGACAGCCCCGCGGGTACGCCGGGCAGCCAACCAACACAGCCTCCCCCGCCACACCCCCAGTCGACACAGTCGCACGACGACGACGCCGCGAACCCGTGGGCGAGCACGAACTCGAACCAACACACTCACAACAACAGCGTCGACGGTACAATGCATCGAAAGCCGGTCCCGAATGCCCTCCAGCCAGGTCTTGGCAGTGCCCCGAGGCCTCCCATCCCACAGATGCAGTACCAGGACACGGGTGCTACCACGGGCAGCAGCGCAGAGGCAAAGACGGAAGACAACAGCGGCAAAAGCTCCACGGAACCAATCAATCGGGTACCCAGTATCCTGCGCCCAGGCGGCAAGTCTCCCAGCCTGAACCCGTTCCGCAATAAAGAGGGCGGCAGCGCTGCATCCCAGGTGCCGACAGAGGCCATGTCCAAGATGCACCTAGAGTCAGCCTCGACCAACCCCTGGGGATCCGCTCTGCCCACGCAGCATTCCGGGATCTCGGCGTCAGAAGGGACCCGAACCCAGCAGGTGTCACCACCCGTGATGCCGCCCGAGTTCCAGCAGGATCCGTGGGGCAAGCACGACGCCGTGGAGCTGGACGCGACATCGTACGCCCATCCTCCGAAACCACTAAGCGTGCCGACGCCCGAAGAGCAGTCGGTCTGGGGCGGCGAGTCGCAGAATATGAGTAAGAGCCAGGCCGACTCGCAGAGCACCCTGGTGAAGCCGGCAGACGAGTTCTCGCAAATCTTTGACGATCAGCACGCCTGGGACGATTTGGGTCGCACCCCAAAGATGAAGCGGAGTGGAACAAACAAGACGGCCGGTGAAGACTCGGACCAGGATGACTGGAACATGATTGACTCGGAAACATCGTCTCTTGCCGGTGACGCTAATGGCGCACGCAAGACTGAGGCTGAGGCCAAGAGACCACCGATACCTGCTATGGGAGCACGACCAGCTGGCGTCGCGAGCGCAGCGGCAGTTTCGAAAACAAATACACCTGTGACTCTAGCGGGGCCGCGCCCATCGACTCCTTATGGTGATGCGCCGGCCACTCCTTGGGACGATCCCCAGCCTGAGAGCGGCAGATGGACAAGGGCAGAAAAGACGACCGAAGTCGAGGGCCAAACGAAAGAAGAGGCTCCAGGAAAGCCGCCAGCTACCACGGTGCTAGAATCGCAAAACGAACCCAAGATAGGCGGACCCCTTATCGAGCCTATTGGCTACGAGCCACCACCACAATCTTCTCAAGCGCAACACCCGCCGCAAACCGCAGGCTTATTACCGCAGCAGGAAGAGGAGCCGCCTGCGCTGCCGCCGCGGCAAGCTGAGTCAGTGCCAAGATGGTCTGCCACTCGTCAACCTGTAGATGGCACGACCGAGAGCTATCAGATCAAGAAAATCCGCTGGAACGACCCTGACTCAAACAAGAATCCGCGCGTTTCTCCCATCTTGGTCCAGAACGAAAACGGCCCTTGTCCTCTCGTCGCGCTGGTGAATGCGCTGAGTCTGACTACGCCAGCGGATACGTCCGGAACCACACTCGTGCAGGTTCTCTGCTCGCGAGAACGGATCAGCTTGAATTTAATACTGGATGCGGTATTTGACGAGCTCATGTCGCCGCGACGGACCTCGTCTGAAGACGCGCTCCCTGATATCAGCGAGCTGTACGAGTTCCTGCAGAGCTTACACACTGGCATGAATGTCAACCCGCGTTTCGTCCCGACGGAGCAAATGGTCAGGGCTTATAAGAGAAGCTCACTGACCCATCTGCACCCCACCGAACGAGACGCCCTGATGCCAGGCACATTTGAAAATAGCCTGGAGATGAAGCTCTACGCGACATTCTCGATTCCGCTCATCCATGGCTGGCTTCCCGCCAAGTCGGATCCAGCGTATGGTGCGTTTGAGCGCCAAGCGGCATCGTACGAAGACGCCCAGAATCTACTCTTTCGGGAAGAGGAGCTGGAGGCCAAGCTCTCAGATGCAGAGGGCGGCTTGTCTGGGCCGGAGCTTCAGCTGTACCAAGACGTCATGGCCATCAAAACCTTTATGAGCGAATCTGCCACCCAGCTCACCCCGTGGGGCATTGAAGTGATAAGCAGAGCGATTCGGCCTGGAACGTTTGCCATTCTCTTCCGCAATGATCATTTCAGCACCCTCTTCTGCCACCCGTTCACGATGCAGCTGCTGACGCTGGTGACGGACGCGGGATACAGCAGCCATGAAGAGGTGGTCTGGGAGAGCTTGGAGGATGTCAATGGCGAAATGTCCGCGCTGTACTCAGGCGACTTTAGACCTGCAGGCTCGCCGAACCCGGCTGGGCCCAGCTCAGAACCTAGCCAGTCAAATGACTCTGGCGGCGAGTGGAGTAGAGTGCAGAACCGCCGCGGCAAGGATCGTCAAGAAGAATCAGACATGGACATGCCCATGTCCCCTGGTGCCGACCATGAGCAAGAGGATCGCGACCTGGCGCTCGCGCTACAGTTACAAGAAGAAGAGGAGCAAAAGCAACGCGAAGAACAGGAGCGCCGTCGCCAGGAGAGCCGTCTCTCGGAGCAGTTCATCGAGCAGCAGGGCCGCCAGCCACCTCAGCCCGTGGCCCGCGACCCGCGTCGGCGCACCAGTGGCAGCGGTCCAACATCACCAGGACGCGCCTCCTCTAGTAATGTCAGTGTGACCGTGTCCAACCCCGGTGGCGGTCGCCGCAGCAGCGAGGTGCCGCCACCGCCGCAGCCCCCTCGGCCGCAGACGCAAAATGTGCAGTCCTTGATTCCTCCTGCGACGACGGGCCTGCGACCCGCTGGCCGGCCAGCCGTCAACAGACCCGCGGAGTCGGGCGAGGAGGCTCCGCCGTCGTATGAGGCGGCGCAGCACGACAGACGCTACGTGCCGGGGCAAGGTGGTCCGCCAGCAGGTGGTGGTAACGGCGGCGGCGGCATGATGTCGGGAGGGCCGCCGGTGCGGCCGGGCGTCCATACTGGAAACGTGGTATTTCAGCGGCCATCCAGACCACCAGGAGTTCGTATGAGCCAAGGCCCGGGGAGGGACAGAGGTGACTGTGTGGTCATGTAAGGACGTGGTAGTTTTATTGGTTTACTACAGCGGGTAATTGGGATGGTGTTAGCGGAGTTCTTTTCTTCTTTCTTTTTTTCTTTCTTTCTTCCTTGCCTTTTTATACGATGCACCGTATTATTGTTTTCTATGACGCCCTATGCCAGCTAGCCTTGCGATCATGACCAGTACGACTAAGATTTAGTGTCAAGCAAAGAACCATATTGACTACATGCACGCCAAAGCTAAAAATGTAGTCTGTAGACGTGAGAGCATGTAAGTTGTAGGCATGACACAGTTTTACAATCTTTACTTCTCTCAGAAGATGTAGATTGCGGAACAATAAACCGACCGTTTGGGCGCCTCTCGGCCGATGGGCCCCGCGATCTGCGCCGACCGACCCCACCAGAGCTCCTGAGTCCATCGACGACGACACCATTTTGTCTCGCCTCTGGCATTCTCTTCTCCCTCAGAACACACGACAGAAAGAGAAGGAGCCCAGAGGCTGTCAATACCACACACCCTCCTCGATAGCATCTCTTTGCTCCTTTTTTTTACCAGTCGAGAGGCTTTCGATTTCTTTTGCGCAGCAGCTTGCGGACAGGACCTCGTTCAACCTAGAAAGTAAACAAACTCTTCCTCGTCCACAGCCACCATGGCCATTGTGCAGGACTGGCTTCCGCCCACGCGGGAAAACTACGAGACGCTCGTATTCATCTGGCAATTCCTCTACCCCATCGTAAGCCCCCCCCCCTTCCGTGTCCCTTCTGTCAACCCACTAGCAAAGAAACTTCCCTGCTGACCCTTTTCTCTTCTTCCCAACTGCCGCAGCTAGGCTCGATGCAATGGGTCATTAAGTGGTACGGCATGGGCAAGACGTCTGTCCGCAGCCCGCTCAACATCCCCGGGCGCATCGCTTGGATGACCATGGAGGCGCCCGGCTTCCTGACCCTCGTCTACATCATGAACACGCTCCCGCAGCAGCACGGCATCCACGACCTGCCCTGGCAGAACCGCGTGCTCGGCGGTCTCTTTGTACGTCTGTCCCTTGCCACCCCCCCCTCCCCTTTTCCCTCCCCGCCCTCTTCATGCTGACATGTGCAAAGGTCATCCACTACCTCAACCGCGCCATCCTCTTCCCGCTCATGCAGCCCTCCATGGCGCCCATCCACGTCGCCGTCTGGGCCATGGCCGTCGGCTTCCAGCTCTGCAACGCCACGTGCCTCGGGTCCTGGCTCTCCGCCTACGGCGTCGTCACCGAGGCCGGCTGGACCGCGCAGTCGCCGCTGCCGCAGTTCGCCTTTGGCCTCGCGCTCTTCTACGTCGGGCTGGCCGGCAACTGGTTCCACGACGAGGAGCTGCGCGAGATTCGCCGCAAAGAGCAGCGCCGCCAGGACCGACTCCGCGCGGAGTCCGGCGCCGGAGGAGCGCCGGCGGTGGAGAAGCACTACGAGATCCCGCAGGCCGGGCTGTTCAAGTACATGCTCTACCCGCACTACCTCCTCGAGTGGATCGAGTGGCTCGGCTTCTGGGTCGCCGCCGGCTGGAGCTGCACCCCCGCGAGGGCGTTTCTGGTCAACGAGATGACGGCCATGCTTCCGCGCGCGGTCAATGGCAAGAAGTGGTACGTGGACAAGTTTGGCCCGGAAAAGATTAACAAGAAGTGGGCAGTCATTCCCGGCGTGTGGTGAGTTTGGTGGGAGTGTTGGGGTGGTTTGTCGGTACGCCTGGGGTGACTGGCTACTTTGATGATGATGAGACTTTTTAATGCGGTCTGTGCAAACTCCCGCCTGCTATGATGCAGATCGCGTTGGCCATGTATTTATATTGCAAGTCCGTTATTATTGACATGAAGAGATGGGTCAAGCATGTACATCTAAATTTGTATATTCCATTTCCCTTGTCCAACTGTCCCGACCCGACCCGAACTCCCTTCCGGCACGCATACTTTACGCAGTCTTAAACTTGGGCCACGGCTTCTTCGTCTCGGCGTAAAACTCGCCCACCCACTTGTTCACCTGCTCAATCTCGGCGTCCCACACTTTCTTGAGATCCTCGTTGGCGTCGGCATTGTACTTGAGCATGTCGACGCAGTGCGCGCCGCCGGGCACGACGTGGACGGGCGCCGCCTCGGTCGACGCCAGCATGCCGCCCGGCCGCCACGGCGACGACACGGTCGCGGGCCGCCACGGGTCGTTCTCGGCGTTGCACCACATGAGCCGCGTCGTGTTGACGGCGTCCCAGCCGCCCGTCAGCGCGTTGATCTGCTCGTAGGTACGGCCGTTGCGGATGCCGACCTTGGCGCCGTTGACCTCGGGGAAGTAGAGGTCGCACTGCTGCCGCCACGCATCGACCGTCACGAGCTTGCTGGCCATGGGAGGCTGATCCGCGGGCGCGCCGCCAGTACGCCAAAACTCGAATCTGTGGGCCAAAGTTTGTCAATAACACTATGGAATGAGGGGAGGGCAGAAAACAAGAGTACGTACGGTTCGTTGCAGAGCATCCACATCCACTGGCGGTTCTCGGGGTTGTTGACCCGTGTGTCGCGGTAGACGGGGCTGGTGAAGTCGTCGTTGATGTAGCAGGTAACATCGTTCTCCTCAGTCCACCTGGAATAGCCCCAGCTAGCGCAGCCTGAAACAGTATTAGCCAAGAAGGGTTTCTGACAAGATGCGTACATGCTGGATGTACTAACCGCCAGGGATATCAATCTCTTTGAACCACTTGGAAAGACCATTAATGGCGGCGCAAAGACCGACGCCTTCGGGACCAGGCTGAGGAGCCGAGCTCCCGGGCCAGCGATTCTGCAAAGAACATGCGATTAGTATGCAAGCGTATTGCTTTTATGCTACGGCAGGGCTCACCTCAACGTAGTCGCAAAATTGATGGAATTTATCCGTGACATTGTACTTTTGGTCACCGAAGCCAAGCCCCTGGGACAGATAGCTGCCGTCCTGCAGAGCCATGGCAAAGTCGACGTCGTTGAGAATTTCAAAGCCAAACTTCTTCTTGAGCTTCGTCTTCTGCGCGTCAGTGCCATTCGAGAGCACCTTGTCCACGTGAGCAATAATTTTGCTGTAGTCGGTGCTGCAGTTCTTGGGCATGGTGTCGTGCACGATGCTCGCGTACTGCCAAAAGTCGCTGATAATCTCGACCACGGCGCTCGAGGCGTGGTAGGCCCAGTACGTGCCCGGGTACAGGGTCTGCAGCCAGGCGGTGACGGCGCCGCTGTACGAGCATCCCGTTAGGACCCACGGCGCCTTGTCGGGCTGGCTGGAGCCGGTCGGGTCAAAGGTGAAGTTGACATGCTTCGCAAAGTAGACGAGATCCTGCAGATGCTGGTCCAGGTTCAGGTGCTGCAGGTTGTCCGTGGTCAGGTTGGCATACGGCGAGCTGTAGCCCCAGTAGCGGTGCTCGAGGAGGATGGCGGCGCCGCCGACGCTCTTGGCAAAGTTGCCGGCCAGCGTGCTGTTGGTCACGTAGCCGTTCCAGCCCGTGGCGTTGTTCTCGCCGGGCGAATTCATGATGATGGGGGAGCCGGGCCCGGCATAGTACTCAAAGTCGTAGTAGTACAGCTGCTTGAACGTGCCCAGCTCCGGCTTACCGTGGTCGAGGAGCTGGTCAAACCAGGCCCAGTGGATAGGGCTGTCAGCGCGTTTCTGTACGCTGTCGGCCGGGGAGGGAGCATCGAGGTGCAAGGAAGGCGCTCCGAGGCGTGGACGCTGTCCGGGCCGAACAGCGCTGGCTGTGCTGGCTGCTAGGAGCAGCTTAGCTGCAAGAGTAAGAAATCTCATCTTGCAAGTGACTCCGGGGAAAGAGCGTGATGTAGTATAGACGGTACTAGAATAGAGGAAATGAGGAAGTGATTGCCAGGGGAAGCGGCTAGGCCATTATATTCATGTTCACCTCCGCCATATAGCTCCGTAATTTTCGTCTTTGGCGCCATGACCTGCACAGATAACGGCCCCTGGGTTACATTCAAGATCGAGTGCGCTCTGTCATCAACGAACGAGGCCGGTGGCTTTCTCGGCCCCATACTGAGCTGAGGAAATTGCCTAGAAGGGTATCTCGTTGGGTTCTACACCACGGGGGATCCATGCTCCATCATGGAGAATGTGGAAAAACGCTAAGGTTTGTCGAGAAATGGCCTCAGCGACCACGCCCGAGCGGGTTGAGGTTGCCGAGAAGACGTGGGTGCGCCGGAGCCCATGCCGGCCGGACCAAGAAAATACTTAGCACGCTATATAGCATGGCCTCTGCACGGAGAATAAATTAGCATGATAATAGCGTCCAAGTCAAGAGCCTCCAAGAGGCTGACAGCAGTAGTTGACAAGTCAACATGAAAAAGGCTGTTGAGCGGCATCGCGTGTGGCGACCTTCCTATTCGGGTAGGCATACAGACGGCGTGCTCAGCAGCAGACAATCTAGAGCCTCTGCAGATTGTCAGACGGTGGAGCGGCAGTACCCATCAACCCCTTGCCTAACGTTGTAGACTGGCCAAATTTGTCACTAGGTAAAGGGAGAACCCTGCTTGACATTGTGACACTGCAGATGTTGGCGAGCGACATGGTAATCGCTACGTAAAAGAAACCACTTGATGGCACCCTGCATCTGTAGATTGTCGGTGCGGAGGATATGCAGTGCGGAGAAGTGGGGGGAGGAACAAGCAATACGCAGCGCCGTGATAGAAGATGAAAGGAACAAAATTGCCGTACTTATGATGGCTTGCCCGATAATAGACACCTGCCGTATTGCCATACGCGCAGCGCCATCATGACCAATTCTCCCCAATAGGTAGGTGGTTTCTGTGGCATCAGTATTTTCACCGTGGCTCTGTCCGCCTGATCTGGAAAGGGATCAGTCCCAAATCATAGTGTTCTTCTCGGCATGATCAAGCGGTTTGCATCTCATAGATGCCGTTCTGCCAAGTTTGTTGAAGCAGTGGCAACGTCATATAAAAAAAACCTTTGGTGAGATGAGACTGCAAGTGCTCGACTTGCCCTGCTGATCAAGTTCAAGATGCAAAACGCCAGTACGGCCTGTAAAAAGAAATGGTACAGCGTCGGCTAGAAACAATTCCTACTGCCTTAGTTAGTGTCGCCTGCACAGCCCCAGCGTGTTGAATCAGCTAGCATTTCTTGTTAGGTAATATCTGGGTGCGGTCTGCAGCCCCGATACCCCGGCATCAGGGTAGTGATTTCGGGCCAGGGCTTGCCGACGTCCCGTGAAGAAAAAGTTGCCATTTCTGCTAACTGTTGTCAAAGTTTTGGTTCTGCGACAAGATTCGTATTGAGGCGCCGTTGTCTGGCGGCTGGTAATCAATCCGCGTTCGCAGGCTCTGGTGGCCAATATTGGATATTCGGTAGAGAGGACATGCAAAAGGGAGTGTCGTGCACAGCGCCGCGGTAGTCTTTCTCGTATTTTCAGAACGTCCGTTGCAGGTTTTCAGTCCAGAAAACTGAACTAAGCATGTTGTGGATGAGAACTCTACTGGCGGTTACTGAACGCCAGGGTACTGTCAAGGCAGCGTCACCGAGACAGCTCGGGGCTAGGTAGGACTAAATGATGCTCAGAAGCAAACCGAGAAGACCCGAATGCCCGAAAATGAGTATCTGTTTACGCTTGTGCTCAATTGATTGCCAATGAGTAAAATGTTTCTGTCGAAGGCATCGTGGTTCCGATTAGTACTCACACCCAGCCTCGAAACGGCCATACGAAATGACGACATACCTCGGACAACAATTTCGATGTTGGAGTCACCTGCTTCATGAGGCGGGATTGCATATGTACTGGTAGCTCTTCAACGGTCGGCAGTAGCAGCTAAGCTCACGCCTCGCCGGTAGTGCTGATGGTACATTATAAAGGCGACGATCATTTACCAAAGACACGCAAAGACGCAACTAGTGCCGTCCTTGTGTCGAATACGTGGAGCGCGAGCATCGATAAGATGCTCACTTGCAAAACAAAAGGAAGAATGGTGCAACCAAGACAATTGAGACATGGTTCCCCGCCATGTAACTAAGGATGCTGCACCTGCATGGAACTTGCGCAGCTAGCATGTATGCTGTTGGGGCTGGCTGGCGCGATTTTCAGGTGGCCCTTGCGTGAGGTGACGAAGCACTTGCATGGACACGTCTCGTTCTTTTTAAAGAACTGATCGAATGTGACGAGTATTCATCCCATGTAGCCAAGACTTGCCATGGCATTATGGCGGAACGAAGCGAAAGGTACCCTGACGCCTTTGCATTGTAAACACGGCTCTCGCGTGCCGTAGGGAAATTCCGCGCAAGCCACTGTCGTCGGGATTTGCATGCTAGGCACTAGCGTTGGTAGAGAAGGGCCGGGCGCGGCGCAGGGTTCACGCCGTGGAGGCATCATCTGCAGCCAAACCCGACAATCAGCGAAGCAAATGTGAAGATCGCGATAGCAAACAGGATAGCAAACGAGGAGTCGCATTCGTGGGCCAAGCCTCCAAGAGGGCCAGTCAGCGTAGACCAGGCGAGTCAAGCCTAGTGTCGACTGCGTCGTGCTCGAGGTGCAGCAAGGCCGGTCAGCCACCAAGGGGAGCGCGGCCTGATTGGTTGGCGAGTTCCGAAATGCATGGTACGAGGGTCGACAGCCGTTCCTTTCAAGCATAATATTGTGCAGATTAATTCTCAGCTCGCCTGCCACGGCAAGGTTCCGAAGGAGCGCCAAGGACATTCAAAACGTGCATGCATTGGGCAAGTTATTCGAGATGTCTTTTGCTCGGTAGAGAAGATGGGCATGAGGAGAGCAAACGCCGACACAGCAAACGGAGAGCACGTTTCCCAGCTGCCAACTGCCGAGCCAGCAGTTTAGCCGGCCGGCAGCCGGGCTGTCTTAGTCGAGGCTACGCCGACCGCCGGCACTGTGCGAGCAATGGCGGACTGGCCGAGACATGAGTAGGCATTGTTTGAAAAGGTTAAACAGCGAACAGTAATTTTGAATTTTCTTGATGGAATGGAGCCTTTGTGCCCGTTATAATGGATGAGGATAATACAATGTCTTCAAGAGAACCCGTATCACCGGTACTGTGCGCATGTTGTGAGCAGCAGGTGCAAGCAACTGCGTACAGTGTCTCACTGTGCCGCAGAAAGCTGACGGTGGCTTGCGCCATGACGAGGGTGGCCCATTAGGGTGTCTCTGGGCGGACGCGGGCATTTTAGGTCCTGGTACGGCTACAGTGGATGAGTGGTGGTGGGCATGGGTGGTTGAGTGGGTGCGATGGCGAGTGGGCGATTGATTTCACTGGCTGTGGAGAGTGGCAGCGCCGCAGGATGCCCTGTTGGGCGGCCGCCTTCTGGCTACTGGTACAGTCGCTGCATCAGTAAGTTAGCGCGCGCTGCCACTCGCTGCACCTCGCCCAGGGTCCCTGTATTTCTGCTCCAGCCCCCATCAGCCCGCAGCATTTCCAGCGGCCACGGCGGCTCTCGCACTTAGTGGCCCCAGTAGCACCACCTTGGATGGCGCTCCTTCCCCAAACCGGCCGCCGCCCAAAACTCTTTTTCCCTACTGTGTCTCTTGGTCTCCTCTTGCGACTGTCCACTCGCCTCTGCCAAGTTGCAACTCCTCCTTTGCATCGCCAATCTATCAAATCACTTACTTCTTCATCCTCTAAGCCGACGCTTTCTGCTTTCCGCCGTTGAATGCACATCTCCTGCACCCCAAAGTGTCGTCGATAGCCTGCGTCCGTTGCGCAGCCCTGCCACGGAATCCCGCCTTTCGCTGCACGCGCTGTCCAACCACCGCCACGGCCACCGCTACCAACGTACCGACGGCCAGCCTAGCGGGCGCTCCTCGCCGGCATTCACCTTGGTGCGGCGGAGCGAGCCGCGGCCACAGTCGCAGTCGCAACAGTCACAACTAACAAGCGTCAATGATTTTTTAGTCTTGTCCAACACTGACTGGTTGCTGGACTACTAAAAATGCTGTGGCCCCTCTCATCCAAGTCAACCGTTGCTTCCACGCAACCCGGCAGGATGACTCCCAGGATCACAAACCTATATGCCATTTGCGGCCTCTGCACCCTCGGCGGCTTGCTGCAGGGCTTTGGCGTCTCGTCCCTGTCGGCTATTTTAGCAACATGGCAGGCAAGTCACTGCCGAGCTTCTTTTATACGTGATCCACGGCTAACAGCAGATGCAGTACAAGGACTACTTTGACAACCCAGAATCAGTCACTCAAGGCGGCATCATGGCTTCCTTGGCTGGCGGATGTCTGGTTGGCGCACTTGTTTCGTCTTATATTGGCGACCATTTAGGTCGTCGAGACTCTATGATGGTTGCCTGTGTCATCTTCATCGCAGGCTCTGCTGTCATGTGCGCCGTGCAAGACAAGACCATGCTTATCATTGCCCGGATTGTCAATGGCTCAGGTGTTGGCCTACTCACTAGCCAAGGGTATGCGCGCAAGCCGCCTCTTCGCAAGATCATCTGCTAACTTGTCAAGGCCCATCTATATCGCGGAAATGAGCCCAGCAAATATGCGAGGCAGACTCATTGCCATGCAACAGTGGATGATTACGTGGGGCGTATGTACATTCGCGCACGCATCTATTCTCCGATGGTCTAACTTGCTATTCAGATCCTCATCATGTACTATGTTTCTTACGGAGCCTCGCGCATTGACTCAACTGCTGCCTTTCGACTTCCATGGGGTCTGCAGATTATCCCTGCCTTGGTGCTGCTCTTCTGCCTGCCCATGATGCCCCGGTCCCCAAGATGGCTTGCTACCAAGGGCCGCTGGGACGAGACCTTGGAGGTTTTGGCCATGGTTCGCGCCAAAGGTGACAAGACTGACGCAAACACTCTTGCTGAGTTGCAAGACATCAGAGATAGAGTCGAGTAAGTGTCCAAGGCTCTCTGTGCTCATTCACGTACTGATGCCCACTAGGCAAGAAAACAGTTACAAGTCTACCTCTTGGGGCGAACTCTTCACCCGTCGCAACATTGTGCGTCTCCACGTCGCCTTCTTCACCCACATCTGGTCACAGTACAGTGGTGTCAACGCCCTCATGTACTACATTGTCTACATTTTCCAGATGGCCGGCCTTTCGGGCACGACGAACCTCACCATTTCTAGCATTCAATATGTCATCAACGTCGTCATGACTGTACCGACGCTAGTCTTCTCCGACAAGTTTCCCCGACGCAAAGTCATGATGACTGGTAGCCTTCTCATGGCCATCTTGCATTTCACCATGGCTGCCGTCATGGCTACGAACGGCCATCCCGTCCCCGGGGGGCTCGAGGGCACGCCCACCGTTACCTGGACACTATACGCTGGACGCGCCAGCCAGGCCATTATTGCTTGCAGTTATATTTTCACAGCTACTTATGCATTGACCTGGGGCCCTATGGGCTGGATATATCCTTCCGAAATCATTCCGCTGTACATTCGATCCAAAGCCGTTTCGTTGGCGACTCTCTTCAACTGGGGCTGCAACTTTAGCCTGACCTTTTTTACCCCGACGGCGTTCCGCAACATCCAGTGGCGTTTTTACATCATCTTCGGATCTTTTTGTGTCGGTGCCTTTGTTCACGTCTTTTTCTTCTTCCAAGAGACGCAAGGCCGTTCATTGGAAGAAATGAATGACATTTTCGACAACAATACGTTTGCCTTTGGAAAAATTCAAAACGATAGCCACGATTTCCGAAAGCGCGTACGAAAAGCGGGAGAGAGACTTGAGTACTCTCCACCAACGTCAGAAGTCGCCGAGCTGGGGCTGTCTGACCGAAACTAAAAATTATGATACCACAGGGCGCACGCCCGCTCAGATTTATGAGTTTGTTTTGGCTGAAACATCCATTTCATCGGCGTTTTATTGCATTAGACATATTTATATGAAGGGGCTTTTGAAGCTGGAATTTGCCGCATAGCTAGAGGATTCTTGCATATCCAGATGCCTGCATAATTGACTACTTGTCTAAACTCGCTACCTTTGATGTTGGATATGGCTGAGCCTGTTCTGTGATTCGCAAACAGCATTCTATGCCTTTGTACAATATGTGCTTGCTTCCATGCGAGAAAAGAATGCTCCGATTAATGGTTACGTTATTTAAGTCTAAGCGCCCCGCGTCTGTTTACGCACCTTTGTCGGTGGTTTGCTCCAAACGCACATTGCCGCCAACGTCAAAGAGGAAGGTCGCATCTTTACTCTGTACATTTGTATATAAGCACCGACATCGAACATGAGAGCCCAGTCTGTCAGTCTGTCAGTCATACCACTATTCACGTTCTCAGAGGCTTTACGGTAAAGGCACACGCGACATCAAGGAGGAAGGCCAGCACTGCACTCTGTGCATTTCATATATGAGCGCCGACGTCAAACAAGTCGGCCCAGTCTGTCGGTTTGTCCGCCTGTCAGTCTACCACACTTTCCACTTCCGTGCCATTTTGGTAAAGGCACACGGCCACCGCCATCAAAGAGAATGGCCTGAATCTTGACTCTACACGCTCCAGTTGTGGCCACCAGTGTCAATGAAGACGGCTCAATCTGTGGATCATGCCATTCTTTGCGTTTCCGTGGGCTGTGTTGCAATGATGCACAACAACCGTCATCGAAGAGGGCAGACCAGGCTGTCAATCATGGCACTCTGGTCATGTGGAAGTATAAAATGACCTCTGTTCCTCGCCAAAATTGAAGAAGAAGAATTGCCGCCACCAACAACCTCTTTTAGAGACTAACCACCATCACGACACCATCACCAACAGCACCACCATCATGTCTAACAACGGATCACGCATCGCCGAGAGCGACGTCACCGATGCCTGCGAGCAATGGTCCATCTCATACCGCTCGCCGACGCCCCCGCCGCCCGGCAGCAAGCTCATCTCCGTCTGGTGGTGCCGGGTCTGCCACCACCGCCACGGCCTCGGCGTGACGAGCAACTGCCTCAACTGCAGCGTCCGGTTCCACCCCGACAACTGCCGCAGCCTGTGGTTCCACGTCACCGCCGACGGGTACCGCACCGCGTTCATGTGGAACCAGCGCTTCCGCCGGCCCAACAGTCTCGAGGCCGCCAGCGCGCTCGAGCAGGCCGAGCTGGAGCAGATCGAGGCCGAGGCCGGCGTCGTCGCCCTCAGCGACGGCGAGCAGGACGAGGACGAGGAGGCGACGAGGACGAGGGAGGGGTCGGTCGCGAGCGCCACGGGAGGGTTGGTCGAGGGCGGGGGGGTGCCGGATGCTGCCAGCGGGAGAGGCGGCCGCGCGAGCTACCCTGATAAGTTGGTCAACTAGTTATTTATCCTCTTGCTATTTTACTTTTTTCCTTGCGTCTCCAATGGACGTTAGTCTTTGGTAGTCTTGGAGGTCGTTGATACGAGACTGGAGTTGTGGAGTTAGTCTGGCATATAGCAACCAGAGTTGAGTTTCGACCAACAAGGGGTCAACAAGGGGTCAACCAATTTATGAAGAAAAAAAAGAAGAAAACCTTTCTTTTTTTCGAAACACATTGCAGTTATGAGTGAGCAAATGTCTTGGTTGACCAGAGTAAATGTTATTATTTTTCCTATCGTGGGACGTCAAAAGGCAACCGGGGCAATCAATGTGGTGGTTGTCTTGGGAAACTCGCTTTCCTTCAGTTCTTTATCCGGCATCACAGATTTGGTTGCGCCAGCGCCCGCAGTCTTGCCATCTTTTTTCTGTAATATTTTTGCTGATTTCTTTTTTCAGAAACCAGTATACCGACACCCTAAAAAAGGAAAAGAATAAAAAAAGGTCGACCAAAAATAAAATAATCAAGCACATCCCAGCATTTCCCGTTTCCACAACAGCCCAGAAATCAAAAGCGGCATCACAGAATTAAACAAAAGAAGAAACGTTCGAAACAAAGCAGGGTATAACAAGGCAATAGCGGCAGACGCTTATGCCTCGAGGGCCTTGTTCTTCTTCTTCTGTTCAACCTTGAGCAGCAGCGCGCGGTTGATGTGCGGCAGAACACCACCGTAGGCAATCGTGGCGCGGATCAGGGTGTCGAGCTCTTCGTCACCACGAATGGCGAGCTGAAGATGTCTGGGCGTGATGCGCTTGACCTTGAGGTCCTTGGCGGCGTTCTGCATCAATGGTTAGCGGAGGTTCAAACGATTCGCGCCGCGTGACGCGCTGTCCGAGGAGGAAATGAAAAACGTACGCCAGCCAGCTCGAGGACTTCAGCGGTAAGATACTCCAGAACAGCAGTAACGTAGACGGCAGCCTTGGCACCGACGCGCATCTTGCTCTGGGTGTTTTGCTTGAGGAATCGCTTAACACGACCGCAGGGGAACTGTACATTGCATGACATGGTTAGCATAATCATAATCCGGCAGACTGCCTGTGAAAAGTTTGCGCAAAGCTTCGCCAAACGCTCGCGACGCAATCGCACGAGCCCCACACGCCAACAGACTCTCGGCGGTGGTGTCATCGACTGCAGGCGCAGCAAACGTCGCGCATCGAATCCACCGCCGCGGGAAGCTCGATTCGTGCGCTGCAAACAGAGTACGATGCATTTTCCGCGTGGAGGAGCTCGGTGACGCGTTTCGGATCGAGAGCTGGCGACGGTGGCGGATGCGGCGGGCCGTTCGAGGGGATGGCATGAGGGGCGGCGCGCGCGCGACATTGACAGCGGGCGACAAAAAGACACAGAGAAAAAAAGTTGCTAATTTCGCGGGGTCGTAGGAGACTGCAATCATTCCAAAAAGCTTACCTGGAGGCCGGCGCGGGCAGAGTGGCTCTGCTGCTTCTTCTGGCCGTCGGCGCCGCTGGTCTTGCCACCAGAGCTCTTTCCGCCAGAGGACTTTCCCTTGCCGCCGGGCATTTTGACGATGATATCGGTTGAGAGAAAAAAATTCAACAAATTCGAGAAATCGAGAGAGGATGCGACAAGTTCTGCGCAGCCGAGTCGTGAATAATAGTGAATGCGAACGAGTTGGTGATGCGATGGAGGGGGGGGTGTCTGTTGATGAAGGAGGAGCGTTGGTGCGATGCGTGGCGGCGGGCGGTGTTTACGGCAGAAATTTAGCTTTGCTGCAGCTGGCGTAGCTGATTCCAATGTTGTTGTCTGGGGCGCTGGAAGAGGAGGGGAGGCGGCGCTGCCTACAAGGCCACGGCCCAACAGGCTGTTTGTTTGGAGGACCCTCGGCTGCAGCCAATAAGAGGGCGTCGCTGCTATCGAGTGATGCGCCACGCTTGCGAGCTGTGGCTAGTGCCTTTTGCTCCGTCTGTTTCCGGAAGCCGAAGATTCGCCGCTCTGAGGCGTCCGGCCCAGGCAGACAGGCGGCCAGCAGGCCCAAGGCAGCAGTGGCCGGTTTGCCCTGTCGTGCATCATCCTGTACAAGGGACAACAGTTGAATGCCGATTATCGCATGCTTTTTTTCTTTTCGTAGATCGATGGTGGTGGCTGCCACGGCGTGTGCGGTGTTGGCTTGATAGATGCTGGTTGAGACTCGCTTTCTGCGGGGAGCCCAACACGGGAGCACACAGAATGTATCGGCCAGCCGTATTGTATCATGGGCTCAGCGAGCCATCTTCTTCGGTGGAGGTTGCATCGTATTCGATGCCATAGCCACTGTTTTGCTGTGTGGTCGGCGACAGCGTAGGGCAATATATTGGACTTGAATGGGTGCTGCTGTTGAGGCACCGCAATCGAGGCGCACGAGGAGACAGCCGTCCGCCCCGCTGAATGCCAGCCACTCGATGTGGCTGGAGCGAACGGCCTCGCCACAGCGGCCGTTGGCGTAGCGAGAAGCTCGCGAATGTAAACACTACATGCTCTCCACTCGTGAGACACGCGAAATCTGCAACTGGCATCTGGCTGGCTGTTTAGCGCGACACGGGGCATTTCTTACCTGCGGCTTCGGTTCCTTTGGGTTTGATAGCTGCGATTGCCGAACTCACAGGCATCTGGTGGATCTGTCTCCGCGACACGGCATGTTGCAGATTGCAGTATTGGTACCATGACGATTCGCTAGGCGTTTTAGCGATCTGGTGCTTGCCATGCCACGAAATTACGCGAGAACAGCATTGGGACACATAGCCATTAGTATCATGGATGTATTGGAAACCACTTGCTAGTTGCACGGGGCACGCGACATGCATGTATGAGTGATGCTCTATCACTTACCCTGTAGGTGCATTTGTGAGTATGCCCATGGCGAAATCAGACTCTCACAGGCCAAGCAGGGCAAAGGGACCTTTTGTAGTAAAGACGGATGCACGATAGAGGCTGGAAGTATTTCGAACAAAATGGCTGCCTGTTATGTCCTTATAGTTATTCTATCCAGCCTCTCTGCTTTGCTGGATCTGTGCTGAACGCGATGCGGTGACTTACACACTTCCATCAGACAAACAATATGTGACTTAGCCCACGCTGATGTAATGTACACGGAATGAGCATAACGTAGCACGAACGAGCCAAGTTCTACAACTCAATTAAAGGGCTCTACATCGTAATTACAGGCGCCCTGCATTGGACCGGCAGATACATCAACACACACCGCTTGATTCAACACGTGAGATGGCCAAGTACGCCCGGGACATGAGCGACTGCTTCACAATCACAGTTTGCTTTATCCGACAACATGAAAGTCTCGTGTTTATTAAGCCTATAAATTGCCCTGGCTCTTGAAAATGCCATCCCCGGATGGATCGCTGGCGCACACGAGCGCTGCCCTTATACCAGCAACTGGCAGTTTGCCGGGATGACCAAAAATTCCAGATCGTGCAAACCTCTGTGCACGAGAGCCTTGTCATTCCGCTTATTACTGCACGCAAGCTCAAACCCAGACTGCTGGGTGAACCGTGCAGCTGCAGGTCGAGTGGGGGACGGACGGCCGTGCAGCCAAAGCCAGATTTAGCTGCATGATGCTACTAAGGCTGTACTGGTATGTAGAGCACAAATAGACACTACTAATATCAGAGTGGCAGAAGGGTTTGCGTGACAGGCCTTTCATATTTGAGGTCCAAGTCGCGATTCCGCAACGAAGGTTTTTATAGTATAATTTGGCCAACGTGCCTAGGGCATGAGCTCTTGTTTCAAGGAAACATAAACACACCCACACTGAGAGTTCAGATACTGGCAACGGTACTCGGTACACATCGTGTCCAGGTCAAAAAGGGGTCCAATTCCCAACTACCCAGCATATGGTGGACCTACTTTCCCACGACCGGGTTGTGCTGCTGGATTAGCGCTGAAACCGTACTCGTGAGCAGGATCGGCCCGGCTGTACCACAGTACATGACGTCAAATGACGAAACCATTGGAGCTGTCTTTGTCCACAACGGCAATTTGGTACTGCTTGTTAGCCATTGCGCTACTCAGTATCCGTAGGCGGTTGATATGGACTGAGCATCATTGCTGCCTGAGTGGAGGCTCTTTGCTCCCAAGTGACGATCTTGCAGGGCCGCCGCTCTTCGAAGCTTGGTTCCCAAAGCCTCGGAATCGATCTAATTTGGTCGCTGTCCCAGGGTGGCTTGAGGCTGCTAGGATCCCTTTAGCGAGTTGTGGCGGCAGAAAGGACAGGGGACCTCGCGCCCGGGTGTGTAACCCCTTAGATGGGATGACGGGCTCCCCGCCTGCATATTCACACCTGGTACAGATGTGAGAAGGTCGAATCAACACGGCTCTTTCTTGTGTTGGAGGGGGAATAAAAAGAAAGTGCTAAAAAAAGAAAGCACACACGCCCGAGGCGGCCCGCGTGATTGCAACCGCGGGTCGCCTATTATTATGCAGACCCTTACCTTACGGGATGAGCGCACGTCCTACCGATTGGCTCGGCGGCCGTCCCCGCTGATGATGGCCCAGCTCCCGTGGATGCACGTCACCTCTTTGTTCGCGCACATGCGTCGAGTCGTATGCGGGCGGCTGCGTGGACTCTGGACGCTGATGTGGTTATGCAGAAGCAGGGATAGCTTAATCGTCAGGTCCTTTTTGTATGTGTGAAATGAGGGGCGATATGGGCTAGGTGAAGCAGCGCGCGCTCTTGGTGCATCCCATCAGCCCATGTATATGCACTGATAAACCTAGATGAATCAGCACCACGTTTTCTTAGCCTGTGTCTCTGAGTCCCGCGCCCCTGAGCAGCCATCATGCTGGCCGTGGCATCAGAGCTATTCTGTACTTGGACACCAGGTGGGCAGTGTCGTAGCTGGAAGCCCGTACTGGGCACTGCAAGCAGGCTCAAATAAGATTGGCAGTGGGGAGGCTTGCGGTGCGCAAGGTGGTATAATCAGTCGTCACTGCTCAGCGCATGCCCCCTTTTCGAGGCCCAGATGCTAGTGGAAAAGTGTTGAGGTTGTTGCAGCAGGGAGAAGAAGGAAGGAATGCAAGAATGCTGTCCCCTTGCTAGTCTCGTGTTGGCGACTTGTCAAAAAGATGGCTCATGTGAACGAGAGAAGGCGCCTCAACTGCGAACGAGACAAGACTATGATACCGGTACGTTACTCTGTAGAGCGCAGAGAGCCTGCCATTCAACAGTAGAAGAGAAGTAAACCCTGCCGACGCCCTGGATCGATTTCGGTCGCCTTGCGCCTTGGTCAACTTGTGTCTGTGTGATCACTGTGATTTGGATGTCAAGTGGATTCGCTCATATCAAGCCTGACCCACCGGCGCCGGGCCACGACAGCCCCTTGCGGCTTGCTCTTTTTTTGGCTGGCTGTCATGTTGGCGGATATTATTGATAGTGGACAGAGGTGAGACATGGACCATACTTTTCTTTGGGGACGAGTATGATGACGGGGAAGAGGGTGAGCTGTTGCTGGTGCTGGAAACAAGGGGAGGTGGCGAGCAAGGTGGCAGTGATGTTGCACGTAGAACGATGTATACATGAACCGTGGTACTAATACAGGCAAGCGAGGAGAGCAGATATTCCTGGACGCTGCCATGAGTAATCTGGACAGTACGAATCACTATTAAATTAATTTAGCCGTTATTAGACCCTGATTCGGGTTTCCGCGGGGTGTTTCAAGTGGGAGAAGCTGTCATAATGTTTTTTTGTTGGTATTCAATGTAGTACAAGAGAAAACGGCTAACCGAGGAATTGAGAAGAACAAAGAAGCGCATCTTTTTTTAGACGTTTGTGATCAGGGTGGCGGCGGTTGCTGGGACGAGGCGCTTTTGGCGGCCTGTCAATACCTGAACACTGGCAAAGAGGCAGCTGTTGAGATGAGCCAAGTCTCTACCTTAGCACCAAGCGAGGGGGGCGGCCGGCGTGGAGGTTACTGTCCTGGTACATGTTGGGTGAGCATACTGGTAGGTGCCGTGTCTAGCTCGCTGCGACGAATGAATATGGGAGAGTATGCAAGTTGCTACCTGGTTGGCTGTAGGATGATTTATTAGGTTGGTACCGTGAAAGTTTATAGGGCAATACGGCATTGTGGTTGGGTGGCGCTTTTGGAGATGGCAGCTGACGAGTTGGGGAAGCGGGCAGAGCAGAGCGGGCTTGCGGTTCCTCCCGGGGCTTTACTGTACTGTACTTCAGTGAGGGTCATGGGTGCTGCAGTACCTAAGGTAGGGAGCTTTACAGCGCATTGCCACCAAGATTACAGCGGGTGCTACAGCGCGCTGGCCGCCCCTTTCTGGGCTCTTCCCCGCTAAAATAGTGGAGGCTGGGCCCTGCGACGAATCCGCAGGGCATCCCCTCCCCTCTGGCCCAGTCAAGCAGTGACCCCCCCCATGTCCCCTTGCCTGTTGGCACTGGTGGTTGACGATGATTTTAATTAGGCATCCTGTCCAACTCGATACCCAACGTTATTGGTGGCATTGCCATTCTACTCATCATCAAAGACGGTCCAAGTGTGGTTTAGCTGGACACGGCCCTTGCAGGCCCCTGATTTTCTTCACAGTCTTTTAGGGGAGGTCTTGGTACCTTGGTACCTTATTACAGGGCCAACCAGCCAGCCCCTCTGCCTGCGCCGCAGAGGCTTCTCACCACCAAATAGTTTTGCCAACCTCCGCCCGCACCCCATTACCCATTGTGTGGCCCCAATCGCCTGTAGCGTCTTTTTTTTCTTCTCTTTCCTCCTCTGCCTCTTTTTTTTTCTTCCCCCGACTTCCCATCCATCTCTTCCTCATTGCTAGCATCTCCTTCTTCTTTTCTCCCCTCCCCCCTCCCCTCTCCGCCGCCGAATCCTGCCTGATCACATTCACGACTGTCGATCCCGCTCGGCTCGTGACAGGAGAATCTACTCTGTCTCGCTTCCTTTTGTGCGAAGACTACCTAGACTTGCTTGGCTGGCACGGCGCCATCTCGCAGCCGCCCCCCCATCCCGTCTCCCACACCTCGGGACCCCGAGACCGACCACCTCACTCCCGCAAAGGAAGTTCTTGTCTCGCAAAGGACCCTAACCGACGACCCTGTGCGCTCTGCATCTTAGCGTCCGTCCCCGTCACGTTGTACGCACTCATCCTCTCGACGCTTCGACCCGGCCTGCTGCTAAGCCACATCAAAAGGTCGCCTTCAGCCCGCCCGAGTCGCCCTCCGTACAGAGTGTCTTGACTCTGCGGTAACTACTGGACTGGCTCCCCTTCGCCTACTTCCTTTTCTACGCCCGCGGCCCGCCCCTTTGTCGAGCTGCTGTGCTGTCCTCTGCTTCGTTGCTCACGCATCGCTGCTTGCTCCAGAGAGCCTGATACCCCCGGCCTGCACGTCATCGACTCCAGTCTCGTCGACCGTCCTGCCTCGCAGACATCTCCGTCGTCCTGATAGCAACGCAAGACCGTCGGCCTACCGATACCTCCTTTGCTGCATCTCATCGCTTCCGTGGATACTCTGCAGTTTCCGACGCACATGCTTTGCAATTTTTAACGACGGCTTCGAACGAGACGAATTTTCATGACTTGCCTCCTGAACGAATAATCCCTCCAATAATCCGAATTTTTGTTCCGCCGATTCCTCCAACACACGACATCGCTCTTTGTCGCAGTCCTTTGCTGCTAACCCCCCTCATCTTTCCGCAATCCCGCCCTGTCCGGCTCCAGAGCTACCCCTCCAAGCTACTCTCCGGTCATCGCGCATAATGGCTCAGCAACCCCACGATATGAGCTACCTCGACTACAACTCGGGCTCCAACCGCTCCCCTAGCTCCTCCCGCCAACAATATGGCGGCGGTGCTCCTGGCTTCAACGCCGGCATGTCGCTCCCGAGACAGGCCCAGCGCCCCTTCGATGGACCCCTTGGTTCGTCTTCGCTCTACTCCTCCGACCGACACAATCCCGGCTACAATGCTAGAGGCATGGATACCATCTCCGGCGCCGGTGTTCCTAGCTACATGCTAGAAGGCAACCAGGGCTGGAACTATGGCGCTTCTGGTGCTGCCACGGTCAACGGCGCTGTCAACGGCCCCAACAGGAGCCGCAGCGTCAATCGCAGAGGTGCCTTGCCCCAAGTAAGCATCCAATTTATGTGTCTGAAAAAAAAAAAACACGCCACTAATTTTTCGTAGAACTGGACCGACCACCCCAGCATGCCCCCCATGCCTTCTAATCTCCAGGCCTATGGCGGCGGCCTCAACGGCTCCCAGCTCTCCAACGGCAGCCTTCGCGTTGACCACCCAGGCACTCACCCCTCTCCCTCTGATCTTCGCTCCACCAGCTCCGACCCCGATCAACTCATCCCTACCGCTATCGTGATCAAGAACATCCCCTTTGCCGTCCGGAAAGAGACTCTCGCGTCCATTATGCTCGAGATGCACCTGCCTCAGCCCTACGCCTTCAACTACCACTTTGACAATGGCGTCTTTCGCGGTCTCGCTTTCGCCAACTTCCAATCCGCCGAAGACACCAGAGTCGTCATTGAAGCTATGAACGGCATGGATGTTCACGGCCGCAAGTTGCGTGTGGAGTACAAGAAGATGCTCCCCGAGGCCGAGCGCGAGCGTATTGAGCGTGAGAAGCGCGAGAGGCGTGGCCAGCTCGAGGAGCAGCACCGTGGTCCTATGCTCCACCAGCAGAGCTCCATTCAGTCTCTCGGTGCCATGTCCCAGTCTCAGCAGCGGGGCAATCCTGCTGGCTATCTCGGTATGTTGCAAGTATACCGCCCAAAAGGACCAGAACTAACCTCTTTTTTCAGGTGACGTTGACTTGAATGACCCCCAAACGCTAGACTATTATACCGATCTGGCCATGTTTCGTCGCGATGACTCCCGCGAGATCCTCGTCTTCCCGCCAGGCATCGCCCCTGAACATCGCCGCTCGATTCATATCCTCGCCCATCACATGGGCCTCGAGCACCAGTCCATCGGTGAAGCCGATTCTCGCCAGCTCACCGTGCTCAAGCGCCAGCAGCCCTCCCCGACCGCCAACATTCACAGCGCACCTGCCAACAGCCTTGATGTCCATAAGCGTGGCTTGAGCAGGGCCGCCACTTTTGACTTTGCTGCCGACCGAGAATCTCGTGCTGTCAGCAACAATTATTCTCATCTCACCGGCCGTCAGGGACCCACACTTGAGCTTCCCGGTAGCCCTGACGGTGTTGGCATTCCCAATAACCTGCGCGCCGCGAAGAGCTTCGCCGACCTGCGTTCCTTTACGCCCAGTCCATCCCAGGCCTCATCGAGCTATCTGACTCCTGGTGCCGGCATGAATAGCAACGGTCCTGGCTCAACCGCCCGCTTCGGCGACTACATCAGCGCTCAGCAAGCCCATGCCGGTAACGCCTCCACCCCTGGCTCCAAGAACGACCGTGGACTGGCTAGTGGCCTGGGTGCCCTCAGCCTAGGCTCTTATGAATCGAACACGGTCTCTGGCCAGAACCGCAACGCCCCTGGTGCTATTGGCAGCCAGCGACCCAGCGGTATGAGCAACGGACCCAAGGGCGCCCCCGAGCGTCAGCCCCGTGGCCCCGAGTGGGAGGCTTCTGCCGGATTTGGCGGTCGTGGTCGATCCAATGGGCACATGCAGCGAAGCAGCGGTAGGTCGTCTGGCCAAGTCTCGGCAAAAAGATTCGACTAACTCGTCGCGCCAGACTCGTCCGACAATGGAGCTCGGGTTAACAACGGACCGACGAATGCGGCTCGCTTCTAAGCATGGACGATAACGGCCACTCTCACTGTTCCTCGGAACAGGTGGCCTTTTGCTTGCTAGGGTGGCACTCTTTGAGCGCGATTACGCCCTAGTTTGTATTATGAATGACCCCTTTCCTGCTACCACACTGTGGCAGCATGAAACCTCTGTTTTTATGATATGGACCTCAGAGTGATGAACTGAAACTCTTGATGGCCAGTTATTACGATGCATACGGAACGAGAGCATTGGATGGAGGCTCGAAGATACAACATTAATTCAACCTTTTGACAACCTTTTCACGACAAGTCGAAACCCATCTCCACAGCAACGGCAAGCGATGAAAGAGTCATTTGCATGCTTACGAAAGGGTGTAGACCACACGTTGACGATGATGATGTGTTATTTATTTTACGATTTGACGTCTAGACAACTGCGTCTGTTTAGTGCTGAGCTGCAAGACTCTCACTGAAGACATGACGTGGCTGCTCCAGCAATGACCAAGACAAAAGTCAGAAGAGAAAACGAAAACGCAGAATGACAAAAAATTACGCTATACCCATTTAATACCCCGATCAAACGAACAGACACGACTACGACGAACGACGAATTACTGTCCCAGCGCACGCGTATTGACGCAGAGCGGCTGTTTTATGGGAGGAAGGGTACTGAGCGCAAGCATTGCCGGTCACTGAAAGGTTCCCATGGCAAGGGTCTTGCCAAGGAGACGACGAGGTTGAGCATTTTTTATCGCTTTTTTGAAACAACGCCTTTTGATTGTTGAATTATCCTGTTGCTAGTCGTTTTTGTTTCTTTTTTGCCATTTTTTCTTGGATTTAGTTTTGAACGCTGCGGACACCTCATATTGGTGTCATGCTTGAAATTGTTTTTTGTAATTGGTTAGGGGCGGCAAAAATCCTATAGACTGGGAGCGAGGACCTTGGTAGATTGTCACTACTGGGGTGTCTTGCGAGGAATGGAACCTTTTCTTTTTATTCCAAAGGAGGGAGGAGTTGGAAATTAAAGAAATCTTGTTTCTGGGCATTGGTTTTGGGAAAGACTGATACTGGAAGGGGTGGGGTGGGGTGTGGTGGCAGAAACGCGCCAACAACGAAAACGAATGTTTATAATGCTCTGGCTACTTTCCCAGGGGCAAGAATACAGAAGCAAAGTTTGAGAATGGAGACGTTTTGACTGCAGTGCATCTTGATTCTGTGACTGTCTTGTGCTGCGTCTACCGTTGGTTGTACATTGAATGATGCTTTGAATGATGTGTCGTTTTGAAGCGCGCTTCACCAGCAATGATTCGTGCAAATTGTCCCTAAGGGTAAAACAAGGCAAAGCTTTTGTATTCTTAGTAGCGGCATTGCGCTCCATCATGGATTCGTAGATATGTGACATATCACGTCGTGCTTCAGTAGGATAGACTCGGCACAGTCTGGACCACTTTTGCTAGGAAGATAGCGCCGATCCAACTGTCTGGGATGTCGCGTGCCCGACAAGCTGCCCGCGGCCGTACCAGGAAGGCAATGTGTGACGTGCCCTTTGCTTTTTCTTAGCCTGTCAGAAGTTGCTAGTCCCGAATCAACTGCAATAATCACAAGCGCTGGCGCTGATTGGGGCGCGGAAGTTATTAGGTTGAGTTAGGCTTCGTGGCTTGGCTGCCTTGGCCAGTAAAAGCGAAACGTCATCGCCGTTCAAGTCTAAAACCGCCCCAACCTCTTTGGCCCACGCACTCCACATCCGCCCGTCAACTTCATCTCTTGCATATTTACACAGGCGTATTTATATCAGCATAATTTACGGATGCACAATGACTATACCGACATCAATACAGCATAGCGGCGCCGCTCCAGTGGCGGCGCCGGATGGCATCCGCAGAAATTGGGTGCACGTCACCGCGCCCAAGAACAAGCAGTGGACCACGGCCATGGACGGCGTCGACAAGCTCAAGCTCGCCGAGGCCGACCTGCCCACGCCCAACGACGGCGAAGTGCTCGTCAAGATCCACGCCGTGAGCATAAACTACCGCGACATTGAAGGTAAACCTCAGGGCCTCGCTCCGCTCGTTTCGAACCATCTGGCTAACAAGGGGACAGTCTGCGAGGGCGTCTTCAACCACTACAACACGCAGGCCAGCGAAGCCGTCGTGCCCTGCTCCGACATGTGCGGCACCGTCGTCGACGCCTCCAAATCCAAGAGCGCGCGCTTCCAAAACGGCGCCCGCGTCATGGCCATTTACCTGCAGAGCCACCTCTACGGCGACGTCGACGAGGAAGACCTGGCGTCGAGCCTCGGCCTGCCTCTGCCGGGCGTCCTCGCGCAGTATCGCTGCTTCCCCGCCGAGAGCCTCGTCGCCGTGCCCGACTACCTCTCCGACACCGAGGCGAGCTGCCTCCCGCTCGCCACCACCACGGCCTGGACGGCTCTGAACTGGATGCGCCCGCTGGCCAGCACCAACGAGGTCCGAGACGGCGGGCCCTCCAGGAGGACGGTGCTGCTGCAGGGCACGACGCCCGTGGCGCTCGCCGGCCTGCAGATCGCCAAGGCCGCGGGGCTCCGGGCCGTCATGACGGGCTCGACCGACGACTTCACCGCGCGCGCCAAGGCCGAGCTCGGCGCCGACGAGGCCATCAACTACCAGACGCACTGGGCCTGGGAGGGCGAGGTCCTCAAGGCCACCGACGACCGCGGCGCCGACGTCATCTTCGAGACGGGCGGCGGCGCGCGCACCCTGCAAAAGAGCTTCAAGTGCGTCGCCTTTGGCGGGCTCATCAACTGCATCGGGTCGCTGTCGGGCCGCACCGACGACGGCGAGGACGGCGACGGCGGCGGCGGCGGCGACGGCGGCGACGGCAAGACGCCCAAGCTGCATAGGCTGAACGTGACGGCTCTCGCGCTGGCGCGAAACGTCACGATAAAGGGCGTCCTGAACGGCGGGAGGGACCGGCTGGAGGAGGCGCTGGCGTTTTACCAGGAAAAGGGCATCAAGCCCGTCGTGGACAAGACGTATGCGTTTGGCAAGGCGCCCGAGGCGCTGGCGTACGTCAAGAAGGGCAAGCATTTCGGCAAGGTGGTCGTTACCGTCGAGGACGAGCCCGATGACAAAGATGGAGAAAAGAAGCCCAGGGCGTAAATGAATGACCTGCGTCATGTTTTTGATCATGTACGGACTGGCGTTTTTCTTTTTTGGGACGACATTGTTTTGGACAACCCTCTTTTGCACACTGTTCTTGGACAGCATCGTTTCGCACATGGCTTCAGACACGGACACGAATCTCGAGATTGAAATGAATAACGAATGACAATACACGAATAGGATATAAAATGAAATTCCACTTCATCAACCATGATTTACACTATAAAAGATACCAAAATGATACAATTCGTCTTTTTTTTTACAGTGCCAAAAAAAAAAAAAACGCTTGTAAGCCCCTAAAGATGCCCGGCGGGGTCATACTAGAAGACATGTCGATTCTCTCTTCTGCGCCTTTAGTACATTCCATGCCTTGTTTTCAGTCGTGTATCTCTCGCCCTCCAGGACCTCCCTCTCTTCGTCATTGGTCCATCGTCCGTCCCGTATTACCGCGCAAAAACCTTGACGACGCCGTCGCCGCCGCCGCTCACGACCCATTTGCCGTCCTGGCTCCAGACGCACGAGCACACGCCCTCGCCGCGCATGACGCGGTGGCTCGTGATTTCCTGGACGCACGAGCGCTTCTCCAGGCTCCAGAACCGCAGGGACGCGTCGTGGCCCGCGCTGACGAGCTCCCGCCCGTCGGGGCTGAGCGAGAGGCTGGAAATGGCGTCGGGGTGCGCGAGCATGTTGTACGTACATTGGCCTGTTGGTGTGCGTTAGTGCATTTGAAATGTAATGCGAGAGACTGCTTTAGTACATACCGCTGTTGGCATCAAAGAAGCGCACAAAGCGGTCCTCGTGGCCTGTAATGATGGTGCCTTCAACGCCGCTGCCGGCCATGGAGCGCCCGCCTGTAGGTCCGCCACCACCGCCAGACTCTTCTTCATTAATGTTACTGCCGTGGTGCTGGTTTGCCTGGTCCAGACCAATGGTCGTGGCGACAACCGCGTTGACGCTCGTTTTTTGCGTGCCGTCGTATGTCTCCATGCTGTCCATTTGGCCCACTTGTTCACCAGTTCTCGTGTCGTAGACAACCACAGCGGCGTCGGCGTAGGATACGACAAACGTGTCTCCTGAAGTGCCGAGCGGCGCAATGCTCGTCGGGCTGGCGCTGGAGCCGTCGGAGCGGTTTATTACGTGCACTAGCGTCTGGTGGAAGGGCGAGTTGGACGCCGTGCTGGCTTGCGGCGAGTTAGGGAATCCGCTGCCCGAGCTCATCGAGTTGCCACGCACACGGCGCCCGGCGACGCCTCTGTTGGATCCCGGCTGCGGCGAGCTGAGCTGCGGTGGAGCGCTCACAGACCACAAGCGAACGGAGCCATCTGCAGCACCGGACACAAGCAGTATGCGGTCAGAAGTGCCATACTGACTCGAGTTGCCGAATATGGCACCCAATGTCGTGGGCAGGACGCACAAAGCCCACACTGCATCTGTGTGACCCTCAAGGGTCGCTTTGGGGTCCACCCGACCGCGCTCCCAGACACGGATGGTATAGTCTTGTCCACCAGAAAAGATCCAGCCGTCGCCTTGAGCGCGCCCGCCTGTAGAGAAGTTGGGTGCTGGGGACCACGATGTAAGAGAGAGAACAGCACCGTTGTGACCGCGATGTGTAAAGTTTGCAATTACGTCAAGATCCGATGCGGCATTGCCCATGCCAGAATGGGCGTCGAGTCGTGGGATGTGGAATCGCTTAATCATGCCGTCATCACCGGCTGTGCAAATCTCGGGCTCACCCGGACTGCCACCACCAGAGAAGATAACAGTGCGCACGGTGTTGAGGTGGCCTCGCAAGCCGAACCGCAGTTTAAAGTTGCCGCTGTCTGCCTTTTGAGAAGCCAGACTCAGATCTTGATCGCTGCTTCTGCGCTTCGACATGGAGCTCTTTCTGCGCTGGCTACCAGGCACGCGGCCAGGCGATTTCGGCATGTAGTCAGCATGAGGGAACACGTCTGTGTCCGGACGGTTCGAAGTAGAAGGGCTCTGCGACTGGGCAGTTTCGGGTAGTGTGCCTTCGGAAAAGTCCCACCCATCAGAGTCTTGGGGTGGTGCGGGCGTTCGCTCTCGGCTCTCGGGGTCTTGCATTGTGCCCAAAGCCTCTACGGCTTGTGAGGGATCAACACTGTTGTCATTGACAGCTCTCATAGAAACAGACATGGGGGCGGACCAGTCGTTGGCGTTGCGATACTGCGGCTGCTCCTCTGCGCGGACCACAACCTGCGGATGGCCGTCAGAGGCCTTCTGGCCGTAGCTGGATTGCGGATCTTGCATCGAGACTGTCGTGTTCGTAGGTGGGTGTTGCCTGGGATTTGTTTCTTGGACATGGTTCTGGGACGGTCGTGACGGTAGTTGAAATTGTCGGATTTCTTGGGGGGCACCGAGCCCGTACGGGTCAACCTCGCGCAAGTCCTCGATCATAGGTAGGGGCGGAGAGTCTCTCGGCGGGAGGGGATTCGCTGGCGCAATCATGAGGTACATGAATTCAGATTGACACTGGTCCAGGAAAGTCTTGAGTTCCTGCCTGTGTGCTTCGTCATCGGTACGCTCCATTTCTACACCTTCGACGCCAGGAACCGGCTGTTTCTCAGCGTTTCCTGTACATTTGTCAATATTATCAATTGGTGGAAGCGGCGCTGAGGCTACCAACCATGTAGCTTTTCTTGAATTTTGGCAGCACGATCCTTTTTGGCATCGGCATTGGCGTCGTCTGGGCTCGTGCCTGTGAGTTGGGCAGCTTGATCCTTGATCTTGCGCTCGAGAATGGCGACGTATTTGCGTAGAGCCTTTTGCGTAGCATCGGCGCGTCGTGCCTGGCCCTCGAGGTGGGCTATCCTGGACCTCATCTCCTGGTTTTCGATTTCCCAGGCATTCCTATCCCGCTCGTGACGATGCCATTCTGTCTGCAGGAACCGCATCACGCCCTGCAGCGTGTATTCTGTAGCTTGGGGTACGTTTTGGCCATTATTCTGCATCCCAGGCCCCATCTCCATGCCGCCGAAGCCATTTCCAACATTGGGGCCCATCATGGCGCGCCAGAGGTGCAGCTAGGCGAGCTCATCGAGGAGCAGCCTCCCCAAAACGCGGCGGCGGGCGGTGCCAGGGTGATCTCGCGACAGGCAGAGGAGCGCGATCAATGGGCCGTTTGAATGCAGAGAGTTGACGGCGGCTGTCAGCCAGGTCGATTCGCGGCGGTTGGGGTGAAGAAAAGCGGGAGATCTGGCGTGCAGGGAATAGTCTGAAGCACAGCGATGGGCGCTGTCCTGAAGCTCCCAACTGCTGAGCTTGGTGGTGTCCTTCTCTGGTCCGCGGCCCTGACCAATAGGCATCGCGTATTGGAGGTCAGGCCACAAGGCACCAACTTTTGCAGCCCCTGGATGGCGACCGGGATGTTTGGTGCAGCGCTTCTGCACAATCCGACGAGGGTAGATAATCACCGAAATTTTGTATATATTTCTTATACTTATGCTGCCGTTACCATATTAAAGCCTCTTCTGGCTGGCAAGGAATCTTGGCGTAGGCGACGACCTGCAAGCTGCCTGCCACCGCCCTGGTCATAGGCACGAGACACCATGGCCAAGCTATTTCTACCGAAATCGATGCCCCTTTGGCAGCCCGTTAGCTACTCGCCACCTTTCTGATTCCGCTTGGACGGCTTTACCAAATTCTTCTCGCCATCCACCGATAGTATTGTCTTTATGCCCGAGGCCGCCCCATTCCCATTCGACCCAGGACCCGGCTCTTGAGCCCTCTGGTGCATGAAGAAGACCCATGGCGATATCGACCTGGTCAGGCAAATCATCCACTGCGTAAAATACGCTTGCGGAACAGCGTGAGCAATAGTAGCGCTGAACATCCGGCGAGCTTTCGTAAAACGTGAGTGTACCGAAGCGACCGTTTTTGCCTGCCTTGACAGCAGCTTTCAGGTCCGGCGTATTGGTAGGAAAGCCTTCATGGTCCTGGTTTCCCGAGGCAAACCCGAGTTGTGCAACTCTGGCAAACGTCCAATGCATTATAGGCACGCCAACCATGAACCTGCAGCTGTCGCATGCGTCGTAGGCGGCTACAGGTTTCAGCGTAGTAGGATTCACCCAGCCCGGTAGTCTGTCCTGCGCTTTGAGCTCGCTGAAACTATCATTGCCACGCCAAAGTGCGAAGTCGACACCTTTGCAAATACACTGGATGCGTACACTGCCATGAGACGAAGCGTTCGCAGTCCGTCCCTGGCATGAAACCTGCGACGGCCATTCGCCATCAAGCAAGCCATCCGCCTCACCACGACCCTTCCGCCAGCGAGGAATTGGCTGAGAAGTCCCATTCAGATTCTGCATATAGACCGAGGCACCACCATCCAGAGTGTCTCCTACCCAGAGATGCTCAGCAATCTTGACCAAGTCAACATTCAAGTTCGGTAGCAAGCCAGCCGTAACATAAAAGACACCAGGGGTCTCGCCTTCATATGTCCTCTGCGCGAAGACTGGCGTCCCACACACCCCGCAGAACATCAAGACTGAATTTTTGGCGCACTTGTATCTCTGAAGAGATGATGCCAAAATGGATCCTGGGGGCCCTGGCCACTCGACTGCGCAAGTGTACATGCCCCCCGTGAGGTGACGGCACTCATTACAGTGACAGCAGTTTGCCACGAGTGGCAGCTTGGAAGCGGGAAGTGACACCGAAAAGTTGTGCGATCTGCACAGACAGTGCACACTAATCTCAATGTCATTTGAATTTGCCATTCTGAATAACGAGTTTGGAAGATTTGACTAAAAAGAGCACCAAGAAGAATCCTCCTACAGCTGAGGTGTTAACGCTTTCCATTTATACCCGCTAGTCAGCCTCGGGGAAGCTGAAGATAACGCGGGGTTCACGCCAATCTTCAGCTCAATGGATCTATTCCACCGTGAATTTTCAGCTAGCACTGAAAGCTAAAGTGAACGTGTTGATCACGCCCGGCTGACTTGCCGTGAACAGGTGCAATGTATACCTCAGTCGCGTCCGAGGCAAGCCAGAGAAAAAGCCATTGCCTCTGCTGGCAAGCTCTACTTCCAAGTTACGCGAGTTGTCACGCATTACATCGCATTCATGGGCAAATCGTAAGTATTGTATGTATGTACGTCTAACAGACTAATTTTTGGGTAGTCCCACTAATTTACCCAGCTAGTTCTTCCACTCACCGGCGATCCAGCGGTTGAAGAAGTCGAGAGAGGAGACAGGCTGGTCTTCCGGTACCATGTGCCCAGCAGCATAGATCTGCATAAAGTTGAAGTTTCCAGAGTGGGTGACCTTACCATATTCCTTGCCGCTGCCACCAAGCTTCAGAGGCTGCTCAGGGGCCTTGTTGAAGGCCGCCTTGCCAGGCCACTCGAGAGCCTTTGTCCAGGCGCGGTTGCCCAGCCAGTTGCAAATGTAGTCGGCATCACCTGCATAGATGAGGACAGGAATCTTGGCAAGGAGATCAGGAACGACGCGCCAAATAGGCTTCATCCAGTCACCAGTGTTGGCAAAGGCTTGGTAGACGCTGCCGTCACACAGCTCCCATTCATGCTCGGCGCCAATGATGCTTGTGGTGCGGTTGCTGGTGAGGAACTCGGTGACATAGTCGGGCGTTCCCTCACCGTTCCTCTTTCGGATATCATAGTTGTTTCGGCCAGATCTGCCGTAGACACCCAGAACGTTTCCGTTACAGTAGTTTGTAGCGCTCTGGCAGGTACGGTCATTCTCGGTGTCATAGCAGGCCTTGATGCGTTTCTGGCATTCTGGCAGCGCATTGTCCATGGATCTGCAGTCCGACTGGCCCAATACCGCAGGGTAGCCACCTTCGCCACAGGCCATTGGGCGGTAGTACTTGTACTGAGTGAGAGGCTCAGTTAAGCCATTGCCAACGAGAATGGACTTGAGGTTGATATTGCGGTTGGCGTGAGAGAGAATCTCACTGGCAGTCACCGGGATGTAATGGCCGGCGTAGGATTCACCCGAGATGTGGAAGTCCTGCTTGGCGTACTGCGGGTATTGCTTGAAGAAGAAGGTCAGCAGGGCGTAGAGGTCCTTGGCGCCGGCAACGCTGGTGCCGTCATTGGAGCCGCTGTAGGAAAAGCCCGTGTTGACGGGCTGGTCAATGAAGATGACCGAGGCGTTGTTGTTCCAAGAGTAGTTGTTCCGCACAGGCTTCAAGTCACGGTTCGGGATAGTGGCAGGGCCAAGCTCGGTGAAGAGACCGTTCATGGAAGAGCAGCCAGGGCCGCCATTGAGCCAAAGGACGACAGGGTCCTTGGCGGGATCATTACGAGACTCGAAGAACCCTATGCAATGTTAGTGACTTCTTATGCGACATGAATAGTTCGAGGGGCGAATGCGTACAAAAGAACAGATGCTTGTCATTGGCATTGTCGTCAATGTAGCCGCTCAGTTGCTTGACAGTGTCGACTTTGAGCGCAGAGGGGTCAACAACTCTCGAGCGCAAATCATAGTCCACCAAGTAGCCATCAGTCTTGGCGTACTCATCTGATCGCTGGCTTAAGAGGTCCGAGCCGCGGAGAATGTAATCCCACTCGCTGTCAGGAACACGGTTGATGCGACCAGCGGCATCGACAGAGGCCACGAGCCCCACGAGGAGGGTAGACACAGAGAACTTCATTGGGTATGAAATTAGAACGGCCGCAGGCGAGAATAGAAGTCTGACCAGAAAGACAAAGAGAAGTATAAAGAGAGGGGACCTGGCGATATTATATCTTTGTCTTTTTGGTCTCGGCGGCGCCTGGGCATCAACCCCGTATCTGATGGAGCCTTGTCCCGCAAGCTACTACAACATTGCGCCTCAGTAGCGGATCGTATCGGTGGTCGCGCAAGGGCCGTCCGTCAGCCTATGAAGAATTAGCCTAGAGCAGTATTGGGAAGGTCAGAGAGCAACCATACAGGTTAGACCACCTAGCCAGTAGAGTGTAGCATCGTGCGTGGACAGAATGGAGCAACTTGGTCCATCGCACAGCCGAAGCATAGCCCAAACAGGCAAGTTGATAAAAAGTATGGGCCGAGCTGGCCCACATGAGGAGTGAATTGTTTGTGATCGACCAGCCTCGGAAGCTTCCCAGTGCTGAGCTTGGGCATGGCTTCCCAAAAATGGTTGATCGTTAAGTAAAGAGCGGAACACTTTCAGCGCGACCGAAATAAGCTCGAAGCACAAACGTGGTACCTTGCTATTTTTTTCTTTCACCCTCACGCGATGTCAAGTCGGCTGGGATTCTCTATTGTCCTGACGTGCTCGACTAATCCGAGTTGAGCAAGTCGCTAACTAACTAATGAATTAAGGTAGTATCTACACTAACCACTACAAACATGGATGGCAGCCACAACCGCAAATCTTGAATTTATTCATCGGACACCGGGAGCTGAACCCGTACAATCATTTTGAATGCACAAGCCAAATTCATGCCTTACAATTATTGCCCCCGATGGTCCAACAAACCACGCGCGGAATGACTCAGGGCTCAAAACGCCCGGTACACTAGGATCAGCGTTTATAATATCCAGCCCGGCCCCTGAAACCTAAAATCCAGGTGGCGCTCGCCCCAGAGATCAGGCCCCGGCTTTACCGCCTCCAAGTGTGCCCCGAAGACAAGCTTACAAGAGAGTTGCCGGCGGCCAACCCGAAAATGGCAGTCGGCCAAAGGATAAGCTACTGGGTCTTGGCTTGTCCTTAATCGCCTCCGCAGTTGCCACTTTTACACTAGAGGAAGACCTTTTGTAAAATAGTCCGACGGCCTCATATTATGCAGCACTTCCATGCAACCTTGATATATGCATGAGGAAGCTCGCTGGGCCATATGTGCGAGCTGGAGGGTGGCCAGCGCACCAAGCAGTACAAATATATAGAACGCCAGCGACACTAGCGTACTTGCTCAAGTGCCGGACATATGGCTATTAATAGCGTAGCGTAATAAATAAGCAGATTAACTATATACTTAGGGAAGTGGCTTTAAATCTGAAACGTACAATAGTTGCCAAGAAGCGAAAAGGTACAATGCAAAATTCAACGCTTGTTACATAGGACAATCAAAAACACTTAATGGCTTTCCATACTCCGTCATTAACCGCTGCGAATGCCGGACCTTCCAATCGCGGGCTGAGTCAAGGCGCCAAAATCCACCGCCGACTTTTGGATAAACCCGATCCGCTGCAGATACCGCACGCTGGACCGGACTGCATCTGCGGTTCCCGCGAGAGGCGCATTGGCTGACATCATTGCCTCGTCCGACTGAGGAGCCGGGTTGCCAAAGTCAAGGAAGTCCTGCACTGCCCACAGCGGGTGCTTTTCGCGCACCTCCTTCATTTGCTGTAGCGCCGCCACGTGCCACTCCGTGTAGGGCAGCAGGGGCAATTCTAGGCCGACAGCCTCGCCGATCAGTTTCCAGAGCGCCGTCATGCGCATACCGCTGGTCATTTCTGTAAACGTTTCCACTGCTCCCTCGGCCTGGAGCGGTTTGATGATGGTGCCGGCGACTGCATCTACAGCAGCAAGCTGAACCCAATCCTGGTCCTCTCCCAAGTTGGGCGCCTGGCCGAGAGCTACCGAGGCCGCAGCGAGACGCCAAAGAAAATCGTCTACATTTGCCACGCCAGAAGATGAGGTACCGATGATAAGCCCAGGCTTGACAACAGCGATTCGGTTCTGGCATCGGGGTAGTTTGCTTGCGAGTTCGCAGACGATGCTCTCTGAGATGAATTTTGTTTGCGAGTAGCCGTTTTGCGTCGAGAGATCCTCGCACATGTCCTTGGCCGACCGGGTCCCATCTCGCTTGGCACCAGTGCCTCCAGAAACAAAGACAAATTTCGGCTCTCGGGGCGAGGCCGCTGTAACTTGAAGAAGCTGGACTGTTGAGGTGACGTTTTCGGCCTTGAGTGCATGAAAGTCTGCACTCCAGTTGACGACGGCACCGTTGTGAACGATTGCGTCCACATTCCCGCTCGTGGAAAGGCCCAATAGACGTGAATATTGACAGCCAGTCAGACCAAGTTGCTGCTTCCCCAAATCGCCGAGCCACACTTCGACTTTAGCTTCATGCTCCGGCCTCCACCACCCTGCTGTCTCTGCAGTTGTCTTCACTCGACCCATAGCTTGTTCCGGTGTGTTGGCGCGCACAAGAACCGCGATTTTATCAACACCATCTTGCCTCACCAGTTGATGCAAAAGTTCTGTCCCCAAGTAACCCGTTGCGCCCGTAAGGAAGACTGTGGCGCCCCGCGGGAGACTTGTGCAACAGCGCTGCTGCAGAGTTTCAATATCCGAGAGGCTCTCCAGGGCGGACGTAATTTCACTGTAAAAGTCGTGCATTGGCGTTTCGACAGAGTCGCCTCCAGTCTTGTGTGCTTCGATGACCTTGGCCATGACCTCAATAGTAGTTTTTGAGCTGCCAAAGACAGAAAGTCCGACCTCGTCCCCGTGTGCCATTTTGATGCGCTGCACCAGTGAAACAATGCGAATAGAGTCGCCCCCAAGGCTATAAAAGTTGTCGGCCGCGCCAATGGACACTTCAGGGATGCCCAGTATTTGGGACCAGTATCCTCGAAGTTCCAACTCAAGTGGACTCTCGCATTGCCTCGAAGCAACCTTCTGAGTGGCGTTGTATTGTAGCAGCTCAGATGCACCCATTGTTGCGGCGAAAGCTTTCAAGGCCCGGCGATCAAGCTTTCCCGTGCTGCTTTGCGGAATATCGTCCACGGGAATAAAGTATTGAGGCCTCATAGCGGAGGGTAGGTGTGCCGCCAGAGTATCGCGTGCTTCAGCAAAGAGACGTTTGTTATCCTCAATCGATGGCCTCATTGTACCAAAGTCGATGAAAGCCGCGAGTGACTCAGAAGACTCAAGGCCTACGATGTCAACGACAACCTGCTTGGCACCCGGGAAGAAATTCAGTAAGTGATACTCAATCTCCCCAGTCTCGATTCTCTGCCCTCGCAGCTTTACTTGAGAGTCCTTTCTGCCCATGTAGTCGTACGTGCCGTCTGCATTGCGACGCACCAAGTCACCGCTGAGATAACCTCTGCCAGAACTATCAGCAGGCAGCCAGAGGCAGCTCTCAAGCCATTTTTCTTGATCGTTGTCTTCGGCATTACGGTATCCCTGGGCAAGAAGAGGACCTTGAATCAGGAGCTCACCAATGCATCCAACAGGCACCAACTGCTTGTGATCGGTAGGTTCCACCACCCAGAACGCTGACGACAGCGGGCGGCCGATGTTTGTAGACTTTCCTTCCAGCCCAAGGCGCGGCCTCCAGGCGCAGATTGAGGACTCCGCTGGACCATACAAGCCATGAAGATGAACAGCATCTTTCCACTTGTCTGTTACTGCATCTCCGACTGCTTCACCACCAAGACATAGCGTCGTCAGACAAGGCACATCCTCTGGTGACAAAAGATTCGCTACAGTAGGCGTCAGGAAGGCCCAGTTGGCCTGCATGGAATTGATGCTAGCTGCAAGTTCGTGGATGCGAGAGTAGTCCGAAGGAACACATACACAACCTCCACGCATTAGTGTAACTAGGATATCCAAGATGGCGACGTCGAAGGTATATGCAGAGAATTGGAATACTCTTGTGCCGGGTCCGATGTTGAGAGAAGCCCCATACCCGTCCGCAGAGGAACAAATGGCACGATGGGACATGTCCACGGCTTTTGGCTTTCCAGTTGTGCCCGACGTGAAGATCAAAAAGCTGCTGTCTGTAGGGCGGGTTGATGGCTGTTGAAAATTGGCACGTCTCGGAATGTCTGCAATGGTGTCTTTGTTGATGACCAGAACCTCGACTGCGCTAGACTGGAGAGTTTTCTTGAGACTCTTGGATGCAAGGACGAATGACGCATTGACATCCGAAATCAAAGCAATCAGACGCTGTGCAGGTGACTCTGCATCAAGGGACACAAAAGTACCTCCAGCAAGCTGAACGGCCATCATGGCGACGATTGCCCAAGATGACTTCGCGAAGCAGACTGGGACCAGTACGCTCGGGCCAACTCCGCGTTGCTGAAGCATTTCTGCGAGCCGACAAGAATTCTCGTAGAGCTCATTATACGTAAAACTGCCATCCCAAGAATCGATGGCAGGGAGGGCACCATATCTTTGGACCATGTCCTCAAAACGCCAGTGCACACAATCTTCAGAGGCAGCTCTCAGCTTGCTGCTTTGGAGAGCATGGCTTCCGTCCCACTGGCTGACGTGCGAGAGTTCAGAAAGACTCCTATCTGTTCCAGAAAAGAGCTGCTTCAGGATGTGCTCGAATTGGTGAGTAAATGCAACAAGCTCTCCTTCAGAGATGGCACCAGCGTCATACGTAAGAAAAATATTGACCGAGTCTTCTGAGGGGAACACTTGAGCCACTAGAGGGTAGTTGAAAAAGTCGCGCGATGCTGCTTCGTCCAGAATGTCCTCGGTGGATTTTTCAATGAAGATGCTGTCTTTTTGGCCGGTGCCGTCTTGGGCAGTAGTTGAAGCTTGGATGATGAGCAGACTGGTAAAGTCGCACGCCGATTTTGCGTCAGCTCCCAGCTTGGCAATATTTTGGAGACCAAATTGCTCAAAGGCAGCTCCATCCAAGGCAGCTCTCTGGACCGTGTCCAAAAATTGCATAATCGAGGTTGTCTTGTCTATCTTGGTGCGGACAGGGACAGTGGCGATCATTGGGCCAGCCATTTGTTCTAACCCAGATACGGGTGCTTGGCGACCGGAAACCGTGGTGCCGAAGCAGACATCATCGGTGCTCGAGTAACGTGCCATAACAAGGGACCATGCAGCAAGGACCACATTCGCTGTCGTGATTGCCATTTGCGCATCCTTGGAGAAGGAAATGGTCTTTTTCAAAGTTTGGGTAATCCTCTGGGCAGGGCGCTTCATAACCTTGCTTACTTTGGCGGGGAACGAAGCCGGTGTTGCACCCTGGAGTTTCAACTTCCAATAGCGACCAGCAGCTGCTTTGTCCATACTGTGAACATACTTCACAAACCCGGAAAAGGGCTGCAGAGCTGGAGCGGGACGCTGATGGTACACGTTCTCCAGCGTCTGGGTTACAAGACCGAGTACCCAGCCATCGTAAATGGAATGATGAATCATGAAAGAGAAGACAGGTATTCCATCCGTCTGCACAGAAAGAGAGTAGTAGCACAATCTTGAGCCGTACCCAACTTCTGCGTCCTTCAGCGACGCCTCGTTGTCCCATACAGCGTTCTCGTCTACAACAACTTGAAACGCCTGACTGTCGACGAGGACAATCCGAGTGCGCAAAATCTCACACAGCTTAATCACTTGATTCCAAGCTTCTTTGAACTTGGCAATGTCAACACCCGCTGCAAAAGGAATATATTCCTTGTTGAGGTAGGAGCCGGGCTGCGTGACGCTGAGCGACATCAAACCCTCTTGCATAGCAGTGCAAGGGTAGATATCCTCGATTTTCGCCCCATCGGAAATGCCACAAAACTTCGCGACCGATGACTTAAACTCCGAAATACTGTCGCTTCCAACAAGGCTGAACGGAGGCGCCGTGAATATCGCATCTTGAGAATCCTCATTGTCGAGCAAGGCAGCCATGTCAGCGAGAACTGGATTCTGGAACACGGCACGGGTAGTCAAGTTGAAGCCTTTTCTGCGAGCCTGGCCAGCGAGCTGGATTGCGCTGAAGGAATCGCCGCCGACCAAGAAGAAATTGTCTTGCGAACTAATGTCGCTGGCTTGAAGAGAGAGAGCCGAGGCCCAGATCCGCCTGAGCTCTTCTTCTGCATTGCTAGCCGGCGCAATAATGTTTCGCTGATGAATGACGAAGGAGGCGAATTGCTCAGTAGAGAGCTGTTCCACGATATCTTGTAATTTCCGAGTTTGAATAGTCGCCTTGTCGCTTGTGATGCTGTTGATAGGAACAACGTATTGGGGCACCATTTGCGAAGGCCATCGCTTTTGAATGATGTGGAAAGTGGACTGGATAAGAGTAGATAATTCCTTGGTTACAGGAAGAAGCGTCTGGGTTCCAGATTGCGGTTCTTGGGCCCTAGGCTCAATAAAAGCGACGAGAGCTGAAGTTGAGCCAGTAGTAAATGTTTCGAAGTGCATGCCAGATATTTCTGGTAAGTTGGCGACGATGAAATCTTCAACGCCAGAGTACTGTGACTGCAGCTCATCCTCAGACTTGAGCTCACCGACGTAGTCCAGAGACCCATCTGCGTTGTATCGTACGAATTGACCAGTCTTCACCAGTTGATGACCTGATGGGATGGCTGAGGATAAAACATTGCTTTCCAAGATTTCGCACCCTGATGGTGCTAGGTACGTCTCATCGAATTGGAGCAAGAGCTCACCAACACAGCCAATTGCGGCTAGCGAGCTTGTGTTATGGAAGTCGGAGACCCAAAACCCCACCGGAGCTGGATCAAGTGGCAGAACAGTGGTCAGAGGCTCTGGCAATGTGACGTTCGAAGAGCGGTTCCGCTGGGTCAACTGGTCAATATCCCAATCACTAGCGACGGATACATCGCCAATTGTCTGTGCATTGTTTCCCAGAAGCTGCCCAATGGTCGTGTCCAGGTGATGAGACAGTGCAGTAGCTTCCCGTTCAGACATATAAGAAGCGTTGTAGACAAAAGATGTACGCAAACTCGACTCCAAGATCTGACAGTTGACAAAAAGTGGGAAGCTGTCATATCGCTCGGCATCTGCAAGAAGGGTCTCATCTTCCGGCACACAAAGCTCCAAAATCTGTGCAGCATCACCACCAGGGTGCTGTAGCTGGGATTCAATGCTCTGCGAGGGCTGTATCACAAGCACGTGGCCACAGTCAATGGCCTCCTTAAATCCCGGATCCAGCTTGCCAATTTTGCGCATTCCATATTGCTCGTGAGGAATCATTTCAGAAGACTGAGCCTGTACATCCTCCAGGAAGGATTGAACTAGCTGGTCCTTGTTGACGCGAACTCGAAAGGGCACAATGCTGATGGTCACTCCAGACATGTGCTCAATACCGTCAACAGCAGCTAACCGGCCACTCATGGTATCGGCAAAGCAAACGTCATTGGTGCCAAAATATCGTGAAAGGACAATAGCCCACGCCGCGCGCACAATGGATGGAATGGTAACGGACGAGTCTATAGACGGAGGAAGCTGGGTGGATCGGACCAGAAGTCTTGGGTTGTGAATGCTCTTCTTGGTATAAGATTTGACCATTGGAAATATTTTCTGTTTCACTCCTCTCAGCTGCTTGATCCAGAATTCCTTTGTTGAATTGTCGTCTTGAGAGTTAAGATAGTCAATGAAGCCTGTATAAGGCACAGGAGGCGGCAGACTCTGTGACTGATAGGAGTTGTGCAGTGTTTTCAGAAGTATGTTGACTGACCAGCCATCAAAAATGGAGTGGTGCATGGCAGAGAGGAAGCAGATACTGTCTGCAGATTTGACGAGCTTGAATCTGCACAGAGGCGAGCCATACAACATCGGCGGCAGAAGCAGCGCATTGAGCGAATCAGAGGTCCTTTGAACGTCTTCGACCTTTGTTATGTAAGTCTGCTGAGTTCGGAGAACAGCCTGCCAGGTCTTTCCTGTAGACGAGACGAGACGAGTTCGCAAATTGACGCAGTTGTCCACGGTCAAGTTCCACGCCTGGATGAAGCGCTCAACATTGACAGTTTTTAGGAGCTTGAAGGATTGTAATGCGATGTAAGACCCAGGAGACTTCTCGGCGGCTGCCATGAGACTCTCTTGCATGGGAGTGGAGGGGTACATGTCCAGAATCTGTTCTTCTGCAGAAAGTTGGAGAGACTCTTCCGCCTGTCGAATGATGAGTTCGCGATTGTCAGCTGGCAGCAGACTAAACGGATTAATCTGTCGCTTTTGAGTTTCCATTTCTCGAACAAGCAATGCCAAGTCGCAAAGCTTAGGAGATCTGAAAATGTCTTGAACCGTGAAACTCATGTTTTCTTTTCGCGCGTGAGCAACGAGTTCCATGGCGATAATCGAATCTCCACCGACAGTCAAGAAACTGTCGTGTTTGCCAAATTCGTCGGCTCCACGCTTCAAAACCTTTGCCCATAGGTGTACCAGCTTGTTTTCCATCTCCGTAGTTGGCTTGACTCGGATTGTCGACGTGAATGAGTATTCAGTGAGTTGTTTTGAAGTGAGCGCCTTGCCAATGGACTGAAGCGTCTTCCTGTCAGTCTTCATAGATGGCAATAAGGGGATCTTGGACACAGGAACATAGACAGATGGGACGAGATATGATGGCATGATGTGGCTCAGCTCAAACATGAGAGCGGCCATTGACTTTCTCATCGCTGTATCGACTGGTAAAAGCAGATCAGAGTCTGTGCTCGATTTGCCAACAGAAGACTGCATAAAAGCAGCCAAAAAGTCCCTTGACTCGAGACGAATTACTTCCACTGCAATAGCAGTCGCGGTAGGAACTGTTTTCTTAATGGCAGTCTCGATTTCACCTAGTTCGATTCGCCTTCCACGAATTTTCACCTGGGTGTCCTTGCGCGACAAGAACTCAATGTTGCCATCCGCTCGGAACTTGACGAGGTCGCCTGTCTTATAAAACTTGCGCGTGTCGCCTTCAAGACGCGTCATCCAGTCAACATCTTTCGGGAACGCCTTTTCCGTGGCGGCTTCATTGTTGAGATAGCCACGCGCGAGGTTGTGTCCGTGCAGCACAAGCTCGCCCACGCAGCCGACCGGAACAAGCCGATTGTGATCGCCTGGTTCCACGATCCAACAATCAGTGTTGAAACCCTTTCCAATAATTGTAGACGGAGTATCGGGGGAGGTTACAGTGTAGATCGTGTTGGAAACGGCCGCTTCGGTTGGCCCGTAGCCATACTTGATCTCGACCTTGCCGTACCACATATCCTGCACATCTTTCGGTATAGCTTCTGCGCCCATGAGAAGTGTCTTTAGCGTAGTCAAAGAGTCGGGATCGAGAGTTCGCGCGAATGTCGGCGTTAAGACTGCATAGTTCACACGCGCAAAGTTCATGAAGCCGGCACAGTCGTAGAGTCGCTCCTCTTCAGTAGGCGCGCATATGGTACCACCGGCTATTAGAGTTCCGAATGTGTCAATGACAATGATATCAAACATGTAGCTGCAGAATTGCAAGATTCTCGTCTCTTGGGTAAGCCCGTAGGCTCTGATGTGCGCTAGCACAGACATGGAAACAGCCGCATGCTCGAGAATAATTCCTTTCGGCTTTCCAGTTGAGCCCGAGGTAAAAAAGGCATATACTGGGGAATTTGGTGACACTTTTGGGAGCACCACTTTCGAGTATCCGGTCGATAACTCGGCAAAGAAGCTCGGAGACAGCTCAATCACAGTATTCACGAGGCTATCGCAGCCCTGTCTTTGGGTGGGCGAAACAACCATGACTTCGGCTTCCGTCTCTTCGATTAAAATTTGCCTTCTGGCCGCTGGATATGAGATGTCCAGAGGCAAAAACGCAGCGCCAGCTTTCAGAATCCCGATGAAAGCAACAAAGGCCCACATGGACTTTTCGAAGAGGAATGGAACAATCATGCCCTCCTTGACACCGATGCTGACAAGATATTGTGCAAATTTGGTAGAGTAGCCGTCTAAAGCCTTGTAGGTCATGGTTCCCGCAGTGGTGACGATGGCAGTTTTGCCAGGTCGCGCCTGGAGGGCTTTCGAAAGCATGTCGTGCAAGGAAGCCTCCACCGGTACTGCAACCCATTCATTGTTCCAGCTCTTGATTTGCTCAATATCCCAGTGGCTAACCGCGGATAAGTCACCCACAGTCAAGGACCCAGGTGCGATTAATTGTTCGACGATGCGGGCATACTGGTGAGCCATTGCCTCGATCTGCTGCACATGGAACACGTCGGTGTCATAGGTAAAATAGGTGATGAAACTATTTGACAGAGGCTCTACCTGTAGAGACAAGGAGTAGCTCAAGTACTCAGGCAAGGAGTTCCTAATTTCATCTTGCAGGGATATGAGTTTGCTTGGCTCATCGCGGGAGACGTCGTGGAGGGATGGCTGGACAGCAAACATGCTTGTGAAGCTGCAAGCCTCTTTGGCCTCAGGGCTGATCTGGGCAATCTTCGATAGCCCATATTGTTCAAACTCAATACCTTCGGCGGTAGATTGTTGCATCGCTAGAAGCATTTCCTCTACAAGCTGCGTCTTGTCCAGTCGCATGCGTGCTGGAACTGTGGCGAGGGCCAACCCGGGCATCTTTTCGATACCTGCGAGATCAATCTGCCGACCAGACAGAACTTGACCGAAGCATACGTCGTCCGAATCGGCATAACTCGTCAGAAGAAGACCCCATGCCGCGCGCAAGATGGTGGCTTTGGTGATTGCAGACGACGTGGCTGAAGCAAAGTCATGTGTGTGAATGGCGTGTGTCGCGCGCTTTCGAGCGTCGCTAACCGGGAGTGCAGGAGGGAAGAGGGCTGCTTTCGCGTCTCGCAGCTCATTGTGCCAAAAATCAGCTGTCTTTTTGGCATCCATGCCATGTATACTCTGGATGAGAGTACTAGGCGGCGTAATTGCTGGACTAAAGTTGGGATCTTCGTAAAAGCCCTGGACTAGATCCGACACCAGGCCAAGTGTCCAACCGTCATAGATGGCATGATGCAAACTCCAAATGAAGTAGAAATGGCCGCCCCTCTGTACCAGCCCGTACCGACACAACGGCTTCCCTAAACCAGTTTCCAGCGACGGCAATGTCGTGGCCTCACTTGGCTCCCAAGCTGCCATGTCTTTATCCGAGAGCCACCCCGTAGCGCCCTTTAAGACAATTTGTAAAGTGTAGCCATCAATACGCACAAGACGCGTTCTTAAACAGGCACAGACTGTGACTGTTTTCTCCCATGCAGTTCTGAAGCGCTTAGGATCGATATCGTCAGGAAGCTGATTGATGCGATGTGAAGTGTAGGTGCCGGGGTATTTCATTTCTTCGACCATGAGGCCTTCTTGCAGCGAGATTGCTGGGAGTACATCCTCAATCTCAGCTGTCGTATCCAGGTTGCACATCATGCGCGCCTCCTCGACCATGTCATCAACATCATCAATGAGTCCCTTCAGTAGCTCTAAGGGCTTTGCATGGTCCGCCGTCGATGCCTCGCATCGTGAAGTAATGGCAGCCATGTCTTGAAGACGTGGGCATTGGAAAATTTGAGCTGCAGACAGATTGAGGCCTTGATCTCTGGCCAAGGACGCGAGCTGAATGGCGTGGATGGAATCGCCGCCTGCGCCTAGGAAGGTGGTGGACTTGCCGATGCGCTGGGGAGAGACGTGGATGACTTTTGCCCATAGGTCGCGCAATAGAACTTCTAGCTCAGTTGTTGGCTCTAAGACCTCAGACTCGAGAAGCGTATAGCCATTGATTTCTTCCTCTGACATTTGCAGGGCTAATTGGCGCAGTCTCCGTCGGTCGGTCTTCATGGAGCCCGCAAAGAGCATTTCTCGAAGAGGAATGAACACCGAAGGAATCATGTACGCTGGAAGAATGGCCTGGAGATCATTTTGAAGAATGCGAAATACTTCCTGCATGCTGTCGTCTTGTTTCAAGAAAAGATTCTCACCGTCGCCTTTTGAGCCCGCGGTTTCATCCAGTGCAATAAATGCAACTAGTAGATGTCTGGATGGCAAGGTGATGAGATCAACAGCAACTTGTTCCACCTGTCTGTTTGCTTGCTTAAAGGCAGTTTCGATCTCGGTAACGTCTACACGTCGACCGCGGATCTTGATTTGGGTGTCTGACCTGGTGATGATCTCAATATTGCCGTCCGGCAGGAACCTGGCCAGATCTCCAGTGCGGTTGTACTTCCAGTTTCGTAACTTCATTTCAGGCGTTTCCCAGGACATCGAGCTCGGGAATGCTTTTGCCGTCAAATCCGGGGCATTGAGAAATCCTCTCGACATGGCGAACCCGTGCAAGACCAGCTCGCCAGTGCACCCAAGGGGAGTAAGCTTTTCGCAGTTGTCCGGCTCAACAATCCAGCAATGGCAGTTGAATCCACGGCCGACGTTGGTTGACAAAGACCCAGACGATGTCAAGCGTTTCGCCGTGTTGAGCATACCAGATTCTGTCAGGCCGTAGGAGTTGATGAGCGTCGTACGAGGCTGCCAGGTCTCTACCAGGTCTGCAGTCACCTTTTCCCCAAACAACACGAGTGTTTCAAGGGTTGGATAGTCTCCGGGAGTCATCGTACGTGCAAAGGATGGCGTCAGAATTGCCTGGTTGGCTCTCGCCGCTGTAGCAAAGGCCGCTGTGCTTTCAAGGCGCTCGCCCTCGGAAGGGACACAAATTGTACCGCCAGAAAAGAATGCGAGGAAGGCCTCGATAATAGATACATCAAAATTGAAAGAGGTAAATTGCAGCATTCTGACTCGGTTTGGTAGAGCCAAAGCAGCAAGTTGGGCTTTTAGCGTAGACGTAGCTGCGCCGTGCTGCATGGGAATGCACTTTGGAGTACCTGTGGAGCCGGAAGAGAATATTATATACATGTCGGAAAGACGTGATCCAGTCGGTAATTTTGTGCCGTCATAGAGGGTAGAGTCTTGCAAAATGTCATTTGTTATCACAACAGCCTCCTGCTTCATGCCTTGGACATGGGGAGCCAGCGTGGGTGAGGTAATGATGTGCTTTGCTTGAACCAAGTCGCAGAGTGCTTGCCTTCGAGCTGGTGGATGAGTAGAATCTGAATGCACAAAAGTAGCTCCAGCCTTTGAAATGCCCAGCATGACAATTATCGCGAGAGCCGACTTCTCAATGCAAAACGGCAGCACGGCGTTGCCCGCAATGCCGCGCTGAGCAAGGTACTGCGCTACAGCATTCGATTGCTGGTCCAGTTGTCTGTACGTAAGTGTCATATCAGTCGAGTATAGTGCCTCTGCATTGGGCGTCTTTCGCGCTTGTTCGATGAATAGTTCGTGTGGACATTGTCCGACGTCATCATAAAAGGCGGGCTGCTCTTGGTTCCAGCTGTTGACCTGTTGGATGTCCCAGGGGCTGGTGATCGAGACATCTGCTACCAGTTTGCTGCCATCAATTTCGTAAAATTGCTGGATAACATGGCCCAGCTGATTGGACAGTGCTTGAATCTGTGCGTCCGCGACAGAAGTAGTATCGTAGGTCATGATCAGCTCCACCGATGAGCAGTCGGAAATTTGCGCCTGCACATATAGCGGATAGCTGGGGAAGCTCATTCGAGCGTCTTCTGCAAAATCGCTTATATCTAGTATGAGCTTTTCAAGATGCGCATCATGTGCTGCCAGACAAAGAGCAGGCTGGACAAGGAGCAAGCTTGAGAAGTCGCACACATCGCGAATTTCTGAGCCTAAGAGGCCTAGGTTTCTCAAGCCATATTGTTCATAATCGGCCATCTCATGTTCCTGATTTTGTATCCGTGACAAAAATTCCATCACCGATTCGTTTCGGTTTATTTCAACACGAACGGGGACAGTCGCCACACACGGCCCTGCCTGGCTCGCGAACCTAGGACCACTCCGTCCCGACACTGCTGCACCAAAGCATATGTCGTTTGTTTCGCAGTATCTCGCCAAAACAAGCGCCCATGCGGCTCTGACACTAGACGCAGCCTTGTTGAACTGGCCGCACTGATGGGGTAACTCCACTGTCGTCCTAAAATGTCCAGAATGTCCACTGTGGTCGGCTCGGAGTATTTCTCTCTTGGCAGGAAATGCAGCGCGCTTCGCTCCCTCTAGCTGCTTTCTCCAATAGGTAGCAGTCTTTTCACTTGAGTTGCTGGTAATTATGGACCGAATGAATGTCGAGAATGGTTCGAGCACGGCGTCCTTGTTGAGGGTGCCATTATAAGTCTCCGACAGCGACTGGAGGATGAGCCGTACGCCCCAGACATCATGCACAGCAGCATGAGCCTGCCAAATAAACTCCACAGGGCCAGCAGGCTCTAGTCGGCTGAGTGCATAGCGGCATAGCCGCGAGCCGTACCGCACATCGAGATCTGGGCGCTTACTGAGGTTCTCCGCAGCGTCCCACCCGACTTCATCGCGGACGACTACTTGCAATGACACACCATTCACCTTGACGATTCGAGTCCTCAAAGTCGAAAATTTGAGGACTGTGGTTTCCCAGGCATATTTGAAGCGGGGGATATCAATGTGGGTGGGGAGGGTGAATGAGCGGTTCATAATGTGTGATCCTGGGTGTTGCATTGTGCGGTCCATAAGACCCTCCTGCAAAGGTGAGCAAGGCAAGGCGTCTTCGATTATTCGATCATCAAGTAGCTGACAGGATTCATGCAGCGTTTTCTTAATACTCTCAACATTTTCTTGGGGGAGCAATCCGAAAGGCTGGGAGGCTTTGTGACTCTTCTCTGCCCACCCGACGATGCCGGCCATATCAGCCAGATTCTGGTTCTTCATGATGGCAGAGACGGGAAGGCTCAGGCCAAATGTATAAGCCAGAGCAGATAGCCCAATGGCAGTGCTGCTGTCGCCACCAACAGCGCTGAAGCTGTCATGTGGACGTATATTTGTTGTGTCGATCTTGAGGACAGCCGCCCAAAGACAGGTCAGTACCCGCTCCATTATATTCGTGTCGAATCGACTTGTTGACTTCATTTCGTTTAAAAGGTGTTTCGCTTCGTCTTCCGATTGTTTTGTCGAGTTCTGTTGCGTCAGCGCCAACGATTGACGCAGTAGGTTGTCGTCTATCGCTCCGTTCGCAGTAGTGGGCAGGTCGTTCAGCATTATCCAGTGCTTTGGATTTAAAAGTTGAGAATAGCCCTGGATATCTCCCAGCTTTCCAAATGGCCTCTTGGTATTCCCGAGCGTAGATATACCATCTGTCTCTGCGGTATGCAGCAAAACAGCCACAGCCCATTGAGGTTCGCTATCTTGCGCTGCTGTGTTGACGACCTTGGCTTGTCGAATGGATGTATTGTTGCCGATTTGTCTCTCAATCTCCTCTTGCCACTCCCTCTCCGAATCTGGTTCAGCTCCAAGGGGCGTCCTTCGGGGAGGCGAAATGCTCTCGCGCAAAGCATGTGGAGGTGCCATATTCGTCTCGTCGGTATCACCGCCTACTTGGGTGTCTTAAGTGTAAGCTGCTTCAAATTGAGCAGAGATTAAGCCGTCATCAGGGCAAAAAGACACTGGATAATAGGCAGAAGAATGGCTACAAACACGACGTCTACGAGTGGGCGCCAAAATAGTTTTGTTCAATTTCTTACAAGCGAATTCGGTTCCTCTTCTCCCCGCTCGCTCCTGCAGGTACACTACGACTAATGGACCAATATTCTCAACACGCCTCAGCTAGAGCCTCCAAACCCCGGCTTCGTTCAGCCAGGGCGAGGCGAAATGAACGGAGCAAGCTTGGTCGACGTCTGGAGTCAGCACCGAAATGAACCAATTGCGGGCCTTGAAAGCTTACACGGCAATGCCAAAAGGAAGAGACTACCCAAATGGGGCAGCTCGTGGGCCATGGATAGCGAAAAATTGAACGAACCGTACGCCACGGCGGCCGTTAGACCCGGCATTGAGGTAGGCTAGAAGCATAGAATTCTGTCCACCCTCACGGGTGCACGCTCCGATGGCTAACGCCACTTTGGAGATTGGGAACGGCGCCGTGGCTAGGACTCACCGCGTTGCGACGGAATTGGACTGGATGGCGGTTCTCATTTGTCATGAGGAAAAGATTGTGGACAATCATCACGGCCCACGCCCGCGGCGCCGTCCCGAAGGGATGGCATCACCAAGGCCCTCCTACGCGACGTCGCTGGTGATTACCATGGCTACACAGAATTGCCGGCCGTCTTTCAACCACACGTTATGTCGAAAACTTCGGACCCGAATTACGTTTCCAAACGCCTGTCAAGAAGGACGCCAAGTTCTGCCAGCCCCGCCCGTCGTGTCTTTTCAATGAACTAGCCTAACAAGTGATTACATGAAGGGAGTGTATATCTTCTGGGTCCGGGGACCTTCTTAGGCTCGGCACTTGTTGCCACGACCATGGTTGAATCGCTCGTTCACTCCCAATGGGGCAATAGAAAACTCTCAGCGTTCTGGCTTCGGGAACCGTGATGGGATTGGTACAGCCACGGAGACCTCATCGTTCAAATCGTCCTGCTGAACCTCCAGTGTGCGAAAGGAGCTATGGTTCTAGCGTCTTCATGACTAAGACATTGTCTACACTTTTGTTGTCTTTTTCTGCAGACCAACTCGGCGCTTCCGTTTCGGTGCGAAAGGAAAACTGGTCCTGTGCTTGATAGACTGCTGATCTAGTTTCGCAGGGCTGCAATTTCTGCAAATATTATATGGACCTCGTGTCGGGGTAGTGCTTACATGACGACAAGTTTGTGGTATGCTATTTCTGAAAATAGAGCCAGAATGGCGCGCAGAGAACTGCTACTACGGGGCAGGCAATCAGGCTAATAAAAAGAGGCGTGAGCCACCAAGCTCGTCCGCCTCATAACTATGCTCTTATAAGTAGTTGAGCACCACTGCCGTTGAGTCGCCGCCCCGGCACATCCGCGGCGTTGGGAAGGATGATCCAGCGGCTCTGCTCCACGAGGCGTTCGCAGGTGCAAATAAATTACGTGTTTAAACGCAAAATTGTGTTCACTATGCATTTATTGCAGCCGGGGCAAAACACACACGCCGAAAAAACTGGCCATCTTATGATGAGCGCTCGCTCTCGGCCAATAGAAGCCCTGCGCAGCGAACCTGGAGCACCAAAGGACCGCGCCACAAGCAAGCCGTCAAGGCTATTTAGTTACATGGTATTGCATACAAGTGCAACGACAGGCAGCGGGCCGCAGTTCATGCATGTGTGGTGACGTGCGGCAGGCATGGGACAGACTTCGCGAGGGGGGACGAGAGAGAGAAACCCGGCGTGGGAATAAAGCCATGCACTGCGCACAACACGGGACGGATACCAAGGCAGATAACTTTTTGACAGGCCAGCCACCCCGCAAGCCGCACACAGTCTTGGTACACACGGCAGTCGCGGATACTACATGGCATCACCCGACACGGGGCCTCTCTGCTATTGTGTGTGTGTGTGTGTGTGAACCCGGCGAACAATGGGGGATGTGTCGAAAAACAGGCCACATGATGCATCTCTAGAAACGGCGCAGGTGCATCAAGATGTACAGATGTACATCGCGGCAAACTACGGGCGGCCTCCACCATGCCCGTGCCACAGCAGCAACAGAGACAAAACGGAAAATGGTGTGTGTAGTAGTGGGAGAGACTCCATGACTGGACGAGATCACATTGTCGTTTTGAGGTAGCATTGCACCGGCCTCTTGTAGACAGTGCTAAAGGCTAATGGAGGGCGACGGGTAGAGAGACATGCATGACACCATCCGCCGCCGAACAGTGAGCTTGCCTGAGCGACGATGGAGAGATGCGATGTGACGCTGTGACAGCGGTGGCTTTTGCTTCTTCACTCATAACCCGTTCTCTTCACCGTATGTATCATGAAAGAGAAGTAGAGGAGAAAAGCGATCGTGAGGAGTTTCGCGAGTGAACCAGGAGAGAGAGAGAGAAAAGAAAAAGTCAACTTCAAAGCCGTTGTCCGAAGTCGCCTACTCAAGTCAGCTACCCTAGAGACGCCGTGGCCGAGATGTCAGTGATGGGGAGCTCGGGACTCACGAAACACAACATCGCCACCGTGCTTCCCCGGCCATGGCAGAAGCCGAGAGAAATTCGATACATTGCAGAGAAACGAGGCTACATCGCTACACCCTCGATCCCCAACGCCCAGAGCACCGGCGTCGTCGCCGCCCATCCAATAAGAACGGGCAGATGACTCCCTACTTTGTTCATGATGGTGGTGTGTGTGGGAGGGAGGGAAGGGGCCGCAGCGCCAGGCCACGAGCAGGAACTCCGTGGGACCAACCAAGGAACAAGCCCACCGAGATGTGCCGCGAGTGACCAAGGGAAGGGGGAAAAAAGGAGGCAAGGCATGAAAAGGTACTGTACGACAACGATGCGAAAAGCCGGGCTCCGTGTTCCCTTTTTGCTTTCTTTCAGCCTGGCTTTCGCGACGTACGCATGGCGCACACCTCCGAATGAGAGCGCACACGACGCCACTGGGCTGAGACATGCGACGCATCATCTTTGACCAGATACTGGTAAATACGGCTGGGGCAAGGCTCGAATCGAATGTGTGGTGCGTTTGCTGATAATGTCGGCGGACAATAACGCATCAAGCAGTAAACTGGTACCGCAGTTCTTTTGGGGTGTATACTGGTCCGCAGCGAGCAGAAACGATTCAGACATCAAAGACAAACAACGGGAGAGGCTCAGGTTGCCAGGCAAAACATTGTGACTGTATTGTTTTGCCTTTCTTTTTTTTTTTTTTTGGTTCTCGCGCCGCCACGAGTCGCCTCGTGTCTTGGGAGATCAACAATCACAAAGCCCAAGTACACAGCCGCTCGAGTCTACATGGCCAGTTCTGAATCGGACATGTACTGTTTTTTTTCTCTCTCCAGCAGTCGTCTCTCGTCGATCGGGCGATATTCGCCCCGTTGGTCTGTGCCAATAATGCTCCGGGCCGCGCTGGAATGTAAGTTCTATTTGCGGCTTCAACCGTCTCCGCCCTCGCGAGTCGCGAGTACCCGAGCAGCTACCGCCCATGCTAACTACTCAACAAGAAACTTTCAGCTTTATTATTAGCTTTCGTCCGGTGTAGATGTCTCCCGCTCGCGTCGCGGCCTACCGGTACCAATAACTGACTAGTTGCTAGGCAGGTAGTTTACTAGCTAGTTGGAGGCTTGTTCGAGGGGCGCAGCGCTAGTCACAGAGCAGCAAAGGTACATCATCACCATGCACACAGTGTGGTGTGCCTCGGGGGCCCGTCCCAACCGTCACAATCACCTGAAAAAGCCACCTAGCGGCTTGATGAATGTTGTGACTTTCTCGGGCAGCGACCGTTGACTTTGAACGTGTACGGATGCAGTGTACTGCAGTATGGGTTGCCCCAATTACCTTGAAACAAAGGCCCCCCGTCCAGTTCCGCCGCACGCTGAGTAACCTGTTGTCGTCTGGGTCGCCCGGTGGTACCTTGCATGATCCCGAGGCAAAAAGGTGACAAATGGGAAAAGGTAGCGATATCTACGCCAGCAGCACACAGAGCCTCTCCGTCTGCCAAGCCGTGAAATAACATGATGGCGAAACGCCCGTGTCCCCAAAACAGAACCTACATGTGATTTTGACTGTCTTTTCAACTGCGCCGAGGAGCTTACTTTTACTTTTGCTTATCTTTATGGCGTCCAGCTCTTGTTCGTGCTTGTATTGATAGTGGCGCATATCCCCCATTTATCGCGCTCGTTCTCGGGTTAGCAAAGAGTGCCGTTACCAAAGGGGGATGCAACAGTGGCATGTATTTATGCCACGAGCTATTAACCTGCATCGATCCTCAACAGCTAACGAACAAGTTGGCGACGGGAACAAACGCCCCCCCAAACTTCTTTGGCCTCCCCCCCGGTCTTCCCACACCCACATGCTGCAGCTGGCTCATAAAAAAAGTGACGGATCACAATTGAGAGGTGCGGCGCCACCCCGGCCCTAAAAAGATACCTGTTCCTTCCCGCTCGTTAGAGCTAGCACCCTGGTCGTTTTGTTCTCTGTAGCGAGGCACTTCATGGGAGCTACATTTTTAGGGCGCGCGCGGCGGCGGCGGCGTCGTCGTCGTCTCATTTGCTGTTGTATATTGATCAGGCTGCACGTTAACCAACAAGATGACGTAGATTTGTCCGGAGTAATCAGTCGTCCTTAATGCCGTGTCAGAGTTTAAATCGAATTTGGCACCGGAGAATCGACAGCTGCATAGCAGGCTCATGAAAAATAAAAGAACATTGTCTACATTTTGGTTTCTTTGACCATGCCAGCGAATCTGCAGCTTGCGATGTAGGTCAGATCGGCATTTCTGCTCAGCGTCATTTACACAAAAGCCCTCACAAGCCTAGTGATTGTGATGGCCAAAGTAAGTAAGCGCCTTGGCATTGCTCGAGCATACTGCGCGGACGCCTTCGTATCATTGCCAGCCGCAACATGGTAGATGGCAAATATGTTGGCAAAAGCTGAATACACACAGATGACAGGTTGATAATAACTAGCAGACGAGGAAGCCGGCATGGTCATCAGTGACATACACGGACCGTTTCATGTGGGCGATGAACACATCAGGGGGGGAGGAGACCCATGGCGATACTCGAGGCTTGCGCAGCCTCGTGCCCACAGCATGTCGATGCTTTTTTTTTGTGTTGCCGCGCAAGTGTACGAGTAAGTACGTCTGACGCTGATCGGTGCAAATACATCAGCCAGGTTGCCAGGGTAGGTTTTGGACAGGGGAGACTATCCGTCCAGTAGCACGCGAGCTTTGGCTGGCCAGGGATGGAGGATTGGGCAGGCTGTCTTATTGCTCGAGACGATGTTAGACCGTGGCTGATGTGCCGGCGGTGATGCATCGGCCCGGACCTAGGCAGACGACAGACATGCTAGCGTCCCAAAGTAGGCGGCACAGCGACGAGCCTACCGACAAAGGAAAAAAAGGATTCAAGAATGTCCTCACACCCATCATGTACTTGCGCTGATGATTTGCAAGATGAAAAAAGGCGCATTTCATGCACGCCAATCGTTAGGCAGGAGGATCGTATGCCTCTCCAATGAATGGTACGTGTGAGAGCAACTATTGCAAGCCGTCGCGGCGCTATTAGTGGCGTCGGGCGATTTCATTTCGCTCACGGCCTGCATAATCGCCAATGTAGCAATGCTACCAGTGGAAGGACCAAGGCCAGGGATATTGCTAGCTTCGGGATAGTGACGCTAGACATTCTGCGAGATGCACAGACGTCTCTGTCAACCAGCCAAAGTGGTATCCGTCTATCTGTAGCTTACCAGAATATGCATCTCGACGAGAGGCGAGAGGACTTGCCGCTCGCATGCTGACAACATGGCGCTCGATACTTCAGCACCCTAGCTGAGATGAGCCATGTTTCTGGCGCAGCCCTTTGTCTGTTTTTTTTTTCTTTCTGACAGGTCATGTCCTGAAATTGCGCTGCACGTTGCATTGCCGTTGTCAGCCAGGACGCAGAAGCATTTCGCGAGAAAAACGTGGGACACAGATCTGCGCAGTGCTGTCCCACGTTGCCACATGTAAAGACTGGCGTCGCGTTGCACACGATGGACTCGTCCGGCTTCGTGAGTCTGGCCGCCGGGACGGGAAGTGGAACGGGCGGCCTTTACTCGGGATCGTGACGTGAGGGTCATGATGGTGTGCGGCGCGTGGGGAAGCGGAAGATGAGACGAGACTAGAGTGCGAAACGGCCCCGAACCCTTCACTTACAAGTGATCCAGTTACACGATTGCAACAAGAATAGCGTGTCTTTTAATTGGCAGCGCCCGCAGTTACCGCGTTGTTGCAGCTGAGGTTTTGGCGACGCTCCAAGCTTCCGAGAACAGTCCGTCATGGCCGTGTAGCGTGGTATTTGAGCCACACCTGCGGCACTGAAAGGAGGCGAGAAGAGGGCTTGAGAAACGGGGACCGGTGTACCAGTACCCCCCACGTAGCTCGGAGGATGCATCGTGAGACCCCCTGCTGGCAGGAGTCGAAACCCTAGTTAGTTCAGAACAGTTTGTCCGCGAGCTAGGCCCACGATAGCTCGGCGGGAAGGAGCACGGGCCAGCTTGCTGGGCTCTTGGGCATCGCTTGCAACGAGTTTCGGGCCCTTCTTTGTGGCCAAGATATGTGTGCTACAAGAGTGCATACTGTCTTAGCTCGGGAATGGATGGCAACGTTCGAGGCAGATGATGCAGTGCCGAGCGCCCTGCAGCACAAACATCCTATAGCGCAGTCCCGAGTTCGGTCACTCTCTACCGACGATGGGCTCGAGGAAGAGAATGCCGCCTCTGATTTTGTGAAAAGGCGGAAGCTCTACATCTGCAGGTAAGCTGGGGCGATGGCTGCCCAACGTGGTCGGGCGACCCAATAGCGCGAGTGTACGTGGGCTACATGGGTTCTGGAGCATTGCACTTTTCGCTCAACACCAGTCCCGGGTCTCTAGAAAATCTCACGATGCCGATTCTAGGCGGCGGGACCGCCGGGGCTGCCCGAGTGCGGGAGCCAGCCTCCTTCTGGCCTGCTCCCCCGCTAGCCCTTGTGCACCCATGCCAGCAACCGAGAAGGGTCTGGAGCTGGGGTCCGCGCGGGAAGAGGAGAAAAAGAAGAAGGTAGCAATAAGCCAACGAGATCGGACGCAGGAGTTGTACATTTGCATGGCCGTAGGACATTTGTGAACTAGCCTCGTGAGCTTTGAGACTTGAGGCGCTGCCGTATCACGTCACGCGCTTGGCCAGATGCAGGGCGAAGAAGGGTTCGGTGCGAGTCAGGAGCTTTTCTTATTTTGAACGGGCATTTTTTTTTTGGCGAAAGGCAAATTCGAATTCCGCCTTTGATTAGAGCGAGAAAGTATATCGGGTCTCTCGTGAATCAATCTTGGGCAGGGTCCTGTCTCAGCTGGCCTTCGGTTGGAATTTTGTGTCCTTGGTGTCCATGGCGGCGCGCCACACGAGGAGACGTTTATTAGGTGCGCTGCCGAGGCTGGAAGTGCAAGAAAAAGACGGGGGGGGGGGGGGGCATCTTTCTTCAGCCAGACAAACGACGTTGAATTACAGAAGTATTGTCCTGTCGGGCTACTGGTATTTCATTGATGGTTCTTTTTTGTTGGGCGCCAACGGGTCCCTGGCTCCAGGGCGCAGGCTCCTTGAGGACGGGTCGACGGGCGAATGGCGCTAATGCCGGAGGACTAATCTGTAGTGTTGTGTGACAAAGGACCAGGAGAAGCCATTGAATGGTGGAATTATGGTTTGATGCATTGGTGATGAATGCTGCAAGAGTGACGTTGCTGTTTGACAGAGCTGTTTGACAGGAGGGCTGTGAGTCTGCGTGTCTGTAGGTCGGCAGGAGACTCACAGCTAGAATTCAATATCGAATTGGGTTGAATGGAGATGGCGTCATGATTGTCTGTATGCGATGGAGACCTTGAGATGGTTCCAACCAAAAGGAGCAAACGGTCCACGGCGACGGTTGTAGTGGTGGCCGGTTGGAGTAGTTGAGGGAGAGGCAAGGCGAAGCGCCGCAATTGGTGGTGCAGACAGAGGTACTTGTTCGCAGTGCAACTACCTAGTGGTATCGAGGTACCGCCCATCATCCAACCATCGACTGTGCAATACCGGGTGCCAAGGGTGGCCGCACGGGCTCTCGCCGGCCTGGTGCAGGATGGTGGGCGATAAGGTCCAGTGCATCCTGGCACTCTGGTTGTCTGGCGGCGACCTGGTCGATGCAGTAAGGTACCTAGCAACCTAGGTAGGTACCTAGCGGCACATCCCCTCAAGCCCTTGCAACTGTCCACTGCACTGCACTGGTTGACTGGCACGAGTGGTCCAAGTCGGCTTTGGCTTCCCCCCTGTCAAGTAAATCAAGCTGTTGCAGGCGCCCCACCGAATCCACTGCGATACCACGCCGGGACCCACTGGTGGCGCAGACGAGCGCTGTGAGTGGCCAGTCGCCCGTGGCTGGCTGCTCGCTGAAGCCTCCAAGCACTTGCCAGGTCTGCATGCACCTCTCGATACTTTCTTTGCCAGCCCGCCATCGCCAGGCCTCATCAGTTTGGTGGTAATGGGCGGCGGCCGCTGTCTTGGCGTGCAGCCCACTGCTACCTGCGCTGCGGTGCCGTCCCAGCCAAGCACACCAAGGTACCGTTTACTATCGCACCTCCCGTGGGACCTGCTCCGGACAGGCGAGAGGAGGCGTTTTCTCTACGAAATGGTGACGATGGCGGCGGCACTGTGTGCCATACCTCCAGACGGCACTGTGCCTGGCATCCGTGTCTCGACCATCTGGCGTGTTTTTTTCTTATCGTGGACGGCTTTGTCGCGTTGTCTCGCACCGTGGCACTCGATGCTCCCGTTTCCTCTCATGCCACTGCGCCATCGCAACCGCATCTGGTGAATACCTTGCACATGCTGGTAACTGTACATGCACGTCTGCTCCTGGTGCGGATACATTTGCTACTACTCACTAGTAAAATTAGCGCCAACATCCCAGGTGCCTCTTTTTCCTTATCTTTTGGCCATCGAATAATTGCAGCTAAGCCCCTCCCAGCTTAGGTAGATACATGGAGCGAGGTACATGCTGCCGCCAGCAGGGGGTACTTGCAGCGGCCCATCCGCTGGAGCATCCACTGCAACATCCACTGGACTGCATCGCCAGGTCCATTTTCAGCGCTATTGCACGCTAATCCCAGCACTCTCGCAGTCCATCGGCCAGGTACCTTGCCGACTTACCTCAAGTAAACCCAGGCGCCAGCCCGCTGTTCGGTCCAGCCTGGCTGCCCATCGCCTGCCACCGGCCCGCTGCTCTCGCTGCTACTCTTCGTCCACCACAAATTCAGCCAAAAACACCAAAGCATCCCGCCTTCTCCGCCCTCCTCTCCCCTCACAACTTTTTCCCACCACTTCTCCCATTTTCTCTCCATTACCCCCCCTTCACCACGACAATCCCGCCTCAAACGACTTTCCGCGATTCCGAATACCTACATTGCCGAGTCACGCTGCCGATTATTCTCAGCATGTTCCTTTAAGTGCTCGTCCACGGACGTTCACGACTCCTGGTTGCTTCCCGCCCTGCCCCTCGGCCGGCCACAAGATCAACCAGAATGTCGGCGCGAGCCTTTCTTGCGACGATCCCCAGTCCGCCATGATGGAGCAGCCAAACAACTCTTCCGAGCCGCCTCTTTGGCCTCACGATAGGCCTTCCGCGGGCCCTCTCGCCCAGTCCGCTTCGATGCCCTTGCGCACCGCCAGCAGCACACCCGTTTCCTCCCCGGGCCTCTTCAGTCCTACGCCCTCTCGCCATATCCTCCACGCCTCCTCCATGTCCGAGAGCAATACTCCAGCGCCGCCAGCTGGAGGACCCTTTTTGCATCCTTTACAAACACATAAAGTCAGAGAGTAAGTTGTCTCGTCCCTCCGCCGGCCAGTCATGGCAGTCCTCCAATGCCGACGTCGCTGCACGCCGCCATACTTTGGACTCACCAAGCCCGCCGCTACACGCCATGCTGTGTAGCCTTCTTGCACGCCCGCTAACATGACTCTTCTTTTCCAACAGAACCCACAAGGCCCTCATCGACAATGATAACGTCACTGGTCGTAAGGTGATTAATCAGTATGAAGTCATTGAAGAAATTGGCCGCGGCATGCACGGCAAGGTCAAGCTTGCCCGCAATCTCGAGTCTGGCGAGAATGTCGCCATCAAGATTATCCCCCGATTTTCCAAGAAGCGCCGATTAGGCAAAGTCACTGCCATGTCCCCCGAGGACAAGACAAAGAAGGAAATCGCCATCCTCAAGAAGATCCGCCACCCCAACGTTGTCGCCCTACTCGAAATCATTGACGATCCCGAACTCAAAAAGATCTACATGGTACTCGAGCATGTCGAGCTTGGCGAGGTTGTCTGGCGCAAAAAGGGCCTTCCCCATGTCTGCCTCTACGAGCGTCGTCGAGCCGAGCGGGAGATGCGTGGCGAAGCTCCCTCTCAGCAGGAGATCCAATACGACGAGATGCTTGAGCGCCGTCAGGCCATCAAGGAGATGAAGCGTGCCCGCATGGCCCAGAACTACACCGGCTCTGCAAACTTCTGGAGCGTCGAGAATGGCGCCGCCGAGGAGTCGAGCAGCGTCGCCTGGTCACGTCTCTCGTCCAAGGAAGACTTTGACCTCTCCTCTAGCCACCCCTCCCGTTCCACCTCCCCGACTTCCTTCCAATACCAGTCGCGCAGACCGTCTGCTGCCTCCTTCTCCGTCGCTGGTCCGACTGAGCTGGACGAGGAAGTGTACTGGGATGATAACATAGTAACCCCCGGCCCCCTAACCGCCGATATCGATCCCGTTGCTGCCATGGATGGCTTCGACGAGGACGGCTCTCGCTTCCGTCGCCGTTCTCCCAGCATGGCCGACTCGATCATCTCTCACATGTCTTCTATAGACTATAATCCTCACGTTCACGACCCTTTTACCGACGACTACTCATACGTTCCATGCTTCACCTTTGATCAGGCCCGCTCCGCATTCCGAGACACTGTTCTCGGCCTGGAATACCTTCACTACCAAGGCGTTGTCCACCGAGACATCAAGCCCGCCAACTTGCTTTGGAGCAAGGATCACCGCGTCAAGATTTCCGACTTTGGTGTTTCCTACTTCGGGCGTCCCATCCGCGATGGGGAGCTCGACGAGCCTGTTTCCGAATCCGAGGCCAAAGACTTTGACAACGACTTGGAGCTTGCCAAGACGGTCGGCACACCTGCCTTTTTCGCACCCGAGCTCTGCTACACCGATATCGACAAGGAACAGCCCAAAGTCTCTGAGCAGATCGATGTCTGGTCTCTCGGCGTTACGCTTTACTGTCTCATCTTTGCCCGTATCCCGTTCCTCGCCGAGGATGAGTTCCGAATGTTCAAGAAGATTGCCACCGAGGATGTGTATATTCCCCGACGCAGGCTCGCGCCCGTTCATCCCTCTACCTCACCGGCAGGAACATCACTTTACAAACGCCAGAACAGCCGGCCATATCGAGATGACAATGACGTCGTGTACGAAGACGTCGACAATCTATTGTACGACTTACTTCGCCAGATGCTCACCAAGAACCCCGAAAAGCGCATTCGTCTCAAAGACATCAAGCGACACCCTTGGGTTGTACTGGGTCTTGCCAACCCCCGCGCCTGGGTCGAGGAGACGGATCCTGCCCGACCTCTCGGTGGCCGCAAGATTCAAGTCGACGAAAAGGAAATGTCTGCAGCTGTTGTTCCTCTTACCTTTCTCGAGCGAGCTAGGTCCGCTGTGAAAAAGGCCGTCGGCAAGGTTATCCATCCGCTCGGCGAACGAAGCGAGAGCAGAACTCGCAGACGCGCAGACAGTTCCGCTGCCAGTTCGACTGGGGACAACTACTACAGGAGCATGCCCACAACTCCACACCACAACGTCGAAAGGCGCTCCATCTTTTCGCCCGATGACTTCCTTGGCTCGAGACACAACTCTCCTTCCGTCGACCATTCGGCCACCGCATCTGCCACCATCGGCGCCCCGCAGTCGGATACTGGATTTGGCTCTCGGACCTCGCTGCTGACGGCATCCGACATGAACCGTTCGGGCTCTGGTCTATCCGAAGCATTTGCCCAAGACGCGCTACCAACTGCAGGCCGCAGCTGGCATCGTGCTACAGCATCTCAGAGTAAACTTGGCAATCAGTTCTTGAGCCTGTCTCCCGTTCTGGCCGAGCCTGCCAAGATTCGGCCACTCACCAATGATGCTTCGGCTTCGGCTTCTGGAGCGGACAACCGGCAAAAGACTGCGCTGTTTAACAGCTTGGATAAGAGAGCTACGGCGCAGGTTGGCCTCAGCCGGCCCATGATTGCAGGGGGTAGTCACCCCGGTGCTGCGAGCGTCCTCATAAAGCGACCGCTAGACCAAGACAAGACCAGTGTCAGCGCATATACATCGCCCCTGTCGTCTTCGCCTGTTACGTTCCCAAGCTACCGCAACGCTCATCCCAAGTCGGACTCTGACTTCCAAGCTCGCCGTGACGGGGTAATGATGGAGGCAGTCGACTCTACAGATGATTTGGCTTCTCAAGCCGACTCTACAAAGGCGCTTGCATCCAGCCCCGAGTCCTCCATCGCCGCGCACTTGGACATGGTCGCCCTCAGAGCCGATGGCCTGAGCCCTCTGCCAATTGCCAAACCTCGGCCCATGTCCTTGCAGCAGGTTGGCTATGCTGGCCACGGCAAGGCTAGTGCCCAGGGTACAGTCAATTCTGCGAGCACTGATTCGATGGAAGTCCTTGCCACTCCGCTCACGAGCCCAAGTGACACAACCAGCCCAGTAGGGACAGCTCCGACAAGCAAGGGTACTCCTCAAAAGATTCTGGCATACCAATCTGATCCGTCTCTTCCTGCTCTCTTGAGCAACGCCAGCTCTGTTTCCGCGGACATGGAAGGCGAGCTTCTCGGCCGGCCTGGCGTGGTACCCAGCCAGGCGCCTCTTCCCGGGGTTGGTGAGCCGCTGAACTCTGAGTCTTTGAGCAAAGTCGACAACGGCTATGCCGCAGAGCAGTCAGTATTCGGCAACGCCCCTGCGATGGAGAGTGGTCCCCTCACCGTACAGCTTGACCAAAGTACACCGCACAGCCCGGTGCAGCCGGTAGCCGACGAACAGTACCCGGCTGAAGACCCACATGACGACGACGGCAGTGACGACGACGGATTCTGGCTGATGACCAAGTCAAAGAGAAAGACTCTCAGCCCGGCGCCGCGCAGGCGACCGTTTGAGGCCCGACGCCGCGACACCAACCTGAGCAACATAAGCATTGCCAGCGACGAGACGGCGAAGCGTGTCGTTTTGCATCCCGACGATGCTGGTGTATGAATGGTCTTTTATGAATTTTCGCCGATGGCGAGTAACGAATTGAACGACACACGACACACGACATGGCCTCATGAGCACAATGCACATCACTTTATGATTGAACGCTCCATCGTGTTGACTGCGTCAATTACACTATACTTTTTTTTTTGTCGACCACGTCCCTGCTAGGCGGGGGGTGGTTTGAGTACGATAATTTTCGAGAGACGACTCTTAACAGCCTTATATGGGACAGGACAGGGGAGATTTGATTCATCTCCTTTTGCATTGGGTGGATTTTTACTGCATTTTCAATCCTGGGGATAGGCTCTTCTTGGATCCCTTTTTCGCGCCATGATTTATTGTATTTGTTCTTTTTTACTATAAAGATTGGGAAATACCCTTCTGGGCGGTGTGGCTGGTTTTTTCATTCTTTTTTTTTATATCATTCTCTGGAGCAATGTTCTCTGCGCGCTTGTACGACCAGAAATCAGAACAAGGCATTTGTATAGACGTAAGTTTTTTCTATATGGGTGGTAATTTGACAGCAAAGAGGTTGTTTGCCCAGGGGCGCAACCTGTCTTTGTATTCTCTTTTGAATTTATTTTGTTGCATGTGACTGCTGTAGATATGAGAGGTCAAGACGACTGATGTTCGTTGCCGGATCTTATGCATAACTATATCTGTGTGTGGTGTGTGGTGTTCTTGTTGACTGGCAAAGCATGAGAATGAACAGAAGGCAGTTGCTGCAAAATTCAATGTCGTCAAAAGAGATTAAAAAAAATGAATGTGACCCTGCCGCAATAGATTTCTGCGCAAGTAATTATGTATATATATATTCTTCGTGCAATCTCGCTATTCCCCCCCCCCCCCCCCCTTAGAACATTCGGCCTACCCCCGCCGCCCCCTCCCGCAGGGCCGCATTCTTCTTCATGTCGTGCATCATCCACAGCGCGATGCCGAGGGACATGGCGGCGAGGCTCAGGCTGAAGACGGTGCCGACGACGACGATGATCATGGTGTTGTCGGCGTCCGAGTTGCGGCGGGCGACGACAATCTCGCGGACGACGTTCATGAGCGTCGTGGCCATGTGGTCGCGGCCAAAGGTGTCCTTGACGCGGCGGCTGCCCTCGTCGCCCATGCGCGCGGCCTCGGCGGCGGGCAGGGCGAGGGCGCGGCGCATGACGGCGGACCAGGCGAGCGGCTCGTAGGGGTCGCGCAGCCAGCCCGTCTCGCCCTCGACGACGGTCTCGGTGGGCCCGCCCGTGTTGGCGGCGAGGACGGGGACGCGGGCGAGCATGGCCTCGAGGGGCACGATGCCAAAGTGCTCGTTCGAGGGCGTGTAGACGAGCAGCGTGGCGGCGCGGAGGAGCGCCGTCTTGAGGTCGGCGGGCACGGAGAGGAGGAAGAGCACAGGCGCGGCGGTGTCGGCGGGGCGGCGCGCGGTCGGGTTGTCGGCCGCGTCGATGGTGTCGTGCGCGAGGTCGAACTCGTTGGCGAGGGACTGCAGCTCCCGGTGGTACTCTACGTTTTCGGCGACGCGGCGGTCGTACCCGCCGGCGAGGACGAGGCGCACGCCGCGGCGCTCGTCGTCGGGGATGGAGGCGAAGGCGCGGATGGCGAGGCCAATGTCCTTTTTGCGCTCGAAGCGGTTGATGCTGAGCAGCACGCGGACGTCGCCGCTGGGGAAGAGCGGCGGCGGCGCGGCGTCGCCGGCACCGACGAGCAGCTCGTCCTCCTTGGCGGCGGTGTCGACGCAGGGGTAGATGACGCGGGCCGTCGTCTTCTCGAGCAGCTCCGGCCAGGTCAGCTGGACGACGCTCTTAGTGAAGTTGGAGTTTAGGGCGACGGCGTCGGCGAAGCTCATGGACCACTCCTCGAGGCGGTCAAAGGGGATGCGGTAGAGGCGCTTGAGGAGCGAGGCGTGGCGGCCCTGCACGAGCAGCAGGTCCGGGAAGTGGCAATAAAATACGATGCCCGTCTTGGGGGAGACGAGCAGGCGCAGCCAGGGCAGGCCGGCCGACAGCTGGTCGACGATGAAGATGCTGGGCGAGAGGTCCTCGAGCTCGCCAGTGATCCAGATGTGCAGCATGAGGTGGATTTGGCGCAGGATGGCGCAGAGAATGGTGAAGCGGCCGAAAAAGGATCGCGGGACGAGCCAGGAGCCCTTGACGCGGACGTCGAGGGTACCTGGGGGCGCATGTTAGTTTCTTTTGAGGGGGGGGGGGGCGAGCTGGGTGCAGAGAGACGTACCATTGCGGCACTCGTCGAAGCAGTGGTTGGGGTCGCAGTGGTTCGTGTAGACGACCACCTTGGCGCCCTTTTCCTGCAGGCCGACGGCGGCGTCGACGACGAGGCGCTCGGCGCCGCCGATGCCCAGGTCCGGGTGGAAGAAGACGTGACAGCCGCTCACGGGCTTGGGCACGTACTTGGGCAGCGGCTCGCGGAGCAGCCTCTCTGCGTTTTCGGCCTGGCGCCGGGCGTAGTCCTCGCGGAGGGACTTGCGCGCCGCCCTTTCCATGGGGCCCATCTTGCGCTTGGGCTGCTGCTGGGCAAAGGGGTTCGCAGCGCGGCGGGGTTGTTGCTGTTGCCGCTGCGGCGTCTGGTCCTCCTCCATGGTCGTGCTGTGTTTGTAGTTGGTGTCGACTCGTGTGTTTCGCAAAAGAGGCTTCGAGTCGGCGGGGCGCTGAACCTTGCCTATCAGGCTTGCAAGGACGGAAGCATGCGAGTGATGCTGATGGGAGGAGATGCGATGCTGCGGTCGGTTGGTTGGTTGGTTACAGCTTGTCCTCTTTTTTTTTTTGGAGCTGCTTGAGCTTAGCAAGTCATCTGAACCAGTGTCAATGTTGGAGGTGCAGCTGTGGTGGGGCGCAATGCGACGTCACGGCGGCTAGGGCCAACAAGAGAGCTACGCAAGGAGGAGAGGAGTATTGTGCTAGAGCTGGATTGATGTTGGAGGTGGTCATGTCTTTGTTTCGTGTAGAATGATGTAGCGTAGAATGATGTAGCTGGTGTTTGGTGGCGTTTGATGACTGGTAGTGCTGGATGCTCCGTTTGCTGTCACGGTCGTGGCGCTGCCAGCTGTCAGCGACTGTATGGCAGATGCACAATCACATGCTTGCGTAATTGATGAAAGTCGTTTGATTGTAGCATAATAAGAATCCGTATCCTTCCATATTTTTTAGAGGAATTTTACCCACCTTCTAGCAGTTTGCTTGCATTTGGTCGCCATTGCGCCCACGTACGTTGTCGTACTCGAGATTCTCAATCAACTTTGGCGGACTGAGAAGGGCCACTCTAATAGAACGGGATGCATCAGCCCTATATAGTTATAGCTAAGAAACAGAAATGCACTTTTTCCTCATGTCCATCTTGCTTGCATAATTTCTCTTGATTGCTCTGTTTTTATAATTTTCTTTCTTATTTTCTGTCCAGCCGGCCACACTGGCCACCACACTAAGTAGTACCTAACCACACCTGATCCAGACTGTCTAGATATCTAGATGTACTGTACTGTGCAAGCAGCGACACACTCGAATTTGATAGAAGCCAGCTCCAATAGGTAACTGGTATAGTCAGCTGTAGTATATTTAAATCAACTAAAAAATGTAACAATATATTTATATTTTCAAGCTGCTGCTTGACTCTTTGGTAGCAATGGCACCCAAGCAGCACTTGAGCTTTAGCTTGTGACAGCTTATACATATACGTAATCAATCCGTCTTTTCTCGCGCCGTCGTCATCACAACAGCTCGTCCTTCAAGCATGAATAATAGCCATTCTCTACAATTACCCCTCTATCCAATTGCCTATACCGAAATCCCATATAGCCGCATTTCTCATGCACCTTTGCGCCGTGTAGACTTACACCATCCTGGAGACACCAGGACCCTGGCCGCCGCCGGCCCCCACTCTCCGATCTACCGAGGTCCGGCCCTCCAAGAACGGACGGACGATGCTGCCATCATCATCACCGACAACCACTTCTCTTTACTTGCCATTCTTTATTTCAACACGCGATACCCCTCTCCTCCTCCCCCCTCTGGACAATTTTCAACTCTGCCTTCATCATACGCCATGTCCTCCCCCGCCACCCTCTTCACCCTCCCCATCGGCCCCTGCGGCAAGCACCCCGGCGGCACCCTCACATGCACCGAGCCGCAGCCCCAGGTCTACCTGCTGACCTGGTCCTCGCCGCCCGACAACCGCCTCACGACGCCCTTTTGCAAGACGCTCCTCGCCGCCCTCGACATTCTCGAGTACGACGACCGCTACGCGCCCGGCGTCGTCGTCACCACCTCGGCCATTGCCAAAAACTACTCCAACGGCTTTGACCTCGAGCACACCCTCGCCGACAAGGATGTGTTTTTTCCCTTTTTCTACAGCCTCTGGGTCCGGTTCCTGACGTACACACCCCCCATTTCTTTACCTTTCACCCCTTGTTGATGACGCAGACTGACAACAAGACAGATACCCAATGCCCACCGTCGCGCTCATGAACGGCCACGGCTACGCCGCCGGCCTCATGCTCGCCATGGCCCACGACTACCGCCTCGCCCCGACCCCGCGCGGCTTCTTCTGCCTCCCCGAGCTCACCTACGGCCTGCCTCTCACCCCCGCCATGGCCGCCATCTTCCGCCACAAGCTCTCCGCGACCGCCCTGCGCGACCTCACCCTCGAGGCCGCGCAGCTCACCGGCCAGCAGATTGTCGACATGGGCGTCGCCGACGCCCTCGCCGCCTCCCAGGACGACGCGTGGAGGTTCATCGCCGAGCGCAAGCTCGCGAGCAAGGCCAAGTCGGGCGTCTACGGCACCATCAAGGGCGAAATCTACAAGGATCTGATCAAGGAGCTGCGCGGCGAGGGCCTGGTGGCCGAGGAAAAGAGACACAGAGAGGATGGGGACAAGGTGGCCGAGAGGATCGAGTTTGGCAAGGTGTGGTACGAGCAGTGGAAGGCGGGCAAGGCCAAGCTGTAAGAATGGTCTGGTTCGTACAGGGTCAGCATGTTGGTTTTGGGAGAATGTTTGTACAAAAGATGCAATGTATGCAAAATGTCACGACTCTATAGAATAGTTGCTTTGTATAGAAAACCCATGTCCATGTAAGAAAAGGACGACTCGAGTTCATCAAGCCTTTCTCACAAACAAAACAACGCTAAAGAACTCGCCGTCCAACACGTTTAACAAGCACAAAAGAAAAAGAAAGAAAAGGCCGCCAATGCAGAACGGAAGACAAAAAGTATAGGCTCTATGCTTGTGGGTATAAAGTAAACGCAAAAGGTCTAGGAGAGAACAGAAACCAAGCAAGACAAAATATATCAAAAACCCCGCTGTCCTTCTCCAACACATACGCCATCATGCAGAAAAACAAAACAAAAATAGTCAGGAGAGTTCAACGCCGTCGCTATATGCAGCCTCACTGCATCGGCCGCGGCTCTTCCACCGCCAGCGACGCCGTCGACTCGACACTGCTGCTCGCCGCGTCGCTCGCCACCCTCTTGCGCCTGCTCGCCGCACCACGACTCTCCGCGCGCTGCGCAATCATGTCCCGCTCCGCCTGCATGGCCCTGTTGCGCTTCTCCTCGACGTCCTCGCGGCGCACCACGCGGCGCAGGCCCTCGCTCGCCTGGAGCAGCCCGTCGATGCTGATGGCGTGCTCCGTCATGTGGTGGTTGATGTACGTGTAGAGACCTGCGGCCGTGTCGCGCTGCAGCAGGTTGCGCTCGTTGAGCTTGAGCAGCGCGAGCGCCACCTGGAAGAGGAACGTGCTGCCGTCGTTTGTGCACAGCACCACGTCCCACACGCGGAAGAGCGCCTCGGCGCACAGGCAGTCGGTGAAGACGGACAGGAACCACTGGAACGTCAGCGCCTCGAGCTCAATCGACAGCGCGTCGAGGTGCGCCGACAGCTTCGGCAGCACCGTCGCCACGTACTGCCGCAGCACCTGCTGGTCCGCGCGCGATGCCATGAGCGAGTGGTCGTAGTAGCCCTGCGGGAGAATGTTTTCGACAATCGACGCCAGGATCCAAAACGCGTCTTCGGCCGACGGCGTGATGAGCAGGAGGTTGGCGGTGATGAGGTTCATGCCCTGGCAGTAGCCCACGTCCTTGTTGCGCCGCGAGTACGCCAGCAGTACCTCGGAGAGCTTGGACACGCCGGGGCCCTCACGGAAGAATATGTTGTCGGTGAGCGTGCGATGGATATCCATCTGGATCTGGCTGACGACGGCCGGGTCGTCGGATTCGCCGCTCTGCGCCACGAGGTCGTCATAGTAGCCAGGCACTCGCAGCGCCGTCGCGCCAGAGCACTCGGACCACACCTTGGAGCGGTAGGCCACCGGGATACCTCCGAGGACAAGCGTCTTGAACTCGTTCCACTTGGCGCGCCCGACTTTGCCCTTGATGCCGAGGCCAGAGATGCCAATCATCTCGCCGTCTGCAACACGCGTCTCGGGGAGGATTACAGCAGGTCGTTCATAGCGTGCTTCGGCAGCTGCGTTGGCTGCCGCCACAGCCGCGTCGCCCTCACGCTTGCGCTCGGCGCGCACTTTTCGCAAAAAGTCGTTCCAGCGCACCGTCTTGTCGCGTTGCAGCGAGTCGTGGACTTCGCTGAGCTGCTGCAGCAGGAGTTTGACAGGCTCGTTGTCGTCTGGGGTTGGCACAGACGCTGCTGGTTCGGATTCAGAAGACGGCGTCGTCTCACTGTCGACAGCGGTGGTCGTTGTGCTGGCGACAGGCACCAACCCAGCACCAGTGGACTTGATTGTTTGCACCTTTGTCGGTTCGTTGGCCTGCTGCTCCGATTCTCGACTCATCTCGACGCCTTCAAGCACTTCTAGCGCAGAGGCACCAACGCTTGGCGTGTGGCTCAGAAGCTCCGTCGGAAACGTTGCAATGCTCAAGTAATCCTGCCAACGCTTCGGCTTTCCCTCCTCTTGCAGCTTGTCTTCCATGCTTCCGGGCGTACTGGGTCGTCCATCACTGTCGCTAAACTTGGGGCTCGGTAGATCATCGAGCAGGTTGGGCGAGATGCCGGTTCTGCCATTCATGAGCATTTCTGCGCGGCTGCCCTTTCGAATACGATGGGCCATTTGCTGCGCTTCCCTCTGTCGCTTCTTGCGGCGCTGATCGTAGATGAAGCCAAATCGGTCCGTCAAGTGTGCACTGTTGCCGTAATTGTTGTACATTTGCGTGAGGGTCGGGGGCTGCGACTCGGGTGGCAGAATGGCATCCATCTCCACGGGACCATAGCTCTCCTGGCGAGCATCAGCCAACTTTGGAGGGCTGCCGGCCATGCCTCCCCAGAGCTCTTGCGCCTGTGCTCTGGAGCTCACGGGTGCGGCAGCGGAGCCCGGTGTGGCCCGTCTCATGGCCATGAGAGCCTTTGGCCCGGCCACAGAGGCAGATCTCCCAGCAGGCGCCGTCTTGTTGCTGGCAGCAGACGCTCCACGCGCAGACGAAGGCTTGTCTGTGGTGCTGACAGCACGCCCCCTAGACTCTGTCTGCGCGGTGCCGCCCGCAACCAGTTTGAGGGCCAGGCTGGCCAACGAGGCTGGCGGTTTGCGGCTTTCGTCGACGCCCGAGTAGATGCTGGATGTTCTGCTAGAAGACCGTACGGAGCGCGCATCGGGCGGGTCAAAGAGGTCGTCTTGGATGGTGGGCCGTCGGTCGAGACTCGAGTGTGACCGCAGGGCGGTGGCGGCGTCGCCGTTGACGCTGCTGCCACGACTCGTCTTCTTGGCTGTGCCTGAGCCCCAGAGCATATCCTTCCAGCCACGAAGCGTGCCCTTCCCTGCGCCGCTGCCGCCGCCAGACACAGTCGCCGACCCTAGTCGCACGGTCGAGTTTGACAAGTCAGTCTCGCCGTATACACTTTCCGACACGGTGTCTTGCATGGCGTCGCTCATCAAGTCCGTCAGGCCACCGTCTTGGGTCAGCCCGCTGCCTTGAGAGCCGTTGGTCTTCATTTCGCCCTCGACGACGCGCAGTCTCGCCTCGAGGTCCATGGTGGAGAGGCCGCATTCCCGGATGATGCGTCGCATGGCTCGTTCTCGCTCGTCGGCGCGGCGTCGCAGACCGGCCATCTGGGCATCGCGCTGGGCCAGGTCCTGGGCCAGCTGCCTCACCAGGGACACGGCGCCCTGCCGAGCAATGAGGCGCTCGATGTGGCCGTCGGCGGCTTGGTGCAGGGCGCCCGGGACGGACCTAGTCAGGATGCCGTCTTGGAAGAGGGCATCACGCGAGGCGCCGTTGACGTCTGTCAAGCTGTCGACGATGGAGGGGCGGCCGGCGCTGTTGCGGAAGCGACGGTTCTCGGACTCTTGCGTGGCCGTCTTGAGGCGCTCGTCGGCGTGGGCATTGTTGTGGGTGCTGCCGGCGCTGTCGGGAGCGCCGAAGCTGGGGAAGCTGGTCAGGGACTTGTCGCTGGCGGCGATGCTGGACGAGGAGCAGCTGCTGGTCTGGGAGTTGAGGCGGCGCGTCTTGCCAGAGCGCAGGACGCTGCGATGGGAGCGGGCGGATGAGGAGCTGTGCTGGGAGACGGAGCGCTCGAGGCCCAGCGAAGCCTGGTGATGGTCCGTCGTGATGGCGGCCATCGGGCTCCGCGAGAGTCAGAAGCGGAGAGGGGTGTGGGTGTGTGTATGTCGGTCTTGATGCTGTTCAGCCGTCTCGTATGGTTAGTTTCGTTTTTATTCAGAGTGTGACGGAGAAGAGAGCTGCCTGTTGAGTTGCGAGGAGACGACGGGTTATCAGTACTCAGTAAACAAAATCGTCAGGTGAGGGCCGGCCAGCAAGCTCTTGGTGGGCCAAGGGTACCCTGGGAGGCAAACAGGCAAATGCCAGGCTAGTTAGGCCAGCAAGTAGGTAGCAAGCCAGCAAACCAGGCAGTGCGCGCGAGTCTGTGACGCAACAAAACAGCGGGCAGGGCAGGTTGGCAGGCAAAGGTGGGGGCTGATTGGCGCTGCAGCCGGTCCTCTGTCAGTGGATGATGCAACAGTGTCGACATGCGGGAGGCGTAGGTGATTCGGACAGATGCTTGTTCTCGGTCTCTCCAAAAAAAATTTTTTAAAAAAAATTCAAGAAGAATGAGGTTTCAACACGCTACAATCAAGATAAAACCCACCCAACAAAATGGCAAATAAGAAAAAGGGGCCTGGCGACAAAGGGAGCCGCTGTGAACTGCGTCCAGACCCCATCTGATGCCTCGAGCCGACTCCCACCTCGGTGGGGCCAAGCAGCTCTACAGGGGTCGAGGGGGTCTCTTCAGGGCGCTGGCCAGAGCCACAGGGGTTCTCTCCAGGCAGACGGGAATCCACAGGCCATCAGGTCCCTGAATGCAGCGCTTCTGCGGGCACGCAAGCCGGCCACGAGCATCAACCGCCACTAAAAAGAATCCTAATTCCACTGCAGAAGCCCACCAGGTTTCACCCGCAGAATGGGAGAGTCGGCCTGGCCCGTCCGTCCGTCCATCCGTCACACAATGCAATGCACAGCCAGGACCGTCGATTATGCAAGCCAGCCGCTCGCTGCACGTCGAAACGCGGCGCATGATGCTATAATGCGAGGCATGCATGTGCACATGCATTTCTGTTTCCTTTCTTTCTTTCTTCTTCCCCCCACCGGCGCGCCCGCCAGGGCCTTCACTTTCACGCACCACAGCTTGGCGGCCCTGCTAGTGCCATCCTCACTAAACGCAATCTATAATCCAACTGGCCCTAATCTCAGCGCATGCCAAACCGGCCCGAGGGAGAGGTGACTGAAATTGGCAAGGAAAAATAAAGCACTTGAAAAAATCCTACAGAAATACCCAAAACATCTCTTATCCCTCCTTTCTTCCCTCGAGACAAAAAAATCCACTGCCTGCATCGCCTTGATTGCCCTCCCCGCATCCCTCTTCACCCTTGTCTTAGACACACCACATCTCTTGCAGCCTTCTCCCTTGCCGACTTGGCCTCTGCTGGTCTCGCCCGCCGTCCTGGCAAACCCTTCAAAAGCAATTCAGCATACCTAAGCTTACTACCCCGTCATCCCTCCTGGCGAAAGAAACACCCGAGACAGTCGCCTCGAGTCTGCGGCTCCCCTTGCAGCCACCAACACGCTTGCCCAAATGTCACCAACAATCAAACGCACCATCATCTGCAGACAAAAAGTGATATGCGTTCATCTAAATATGCCTACTCATGCCATCTAATCCATGTATCCTTTGCTATGCACAAAAGTTCAAAAAGTGTACGAGAAACCCTGTCCCAAAACAAGTCCATTCCAGGGACATCCTATGCTCCCCTGCCCTTGCTTCCAACAACGCCTGGGGGAGAAAAAAAATCAAAACTCCCCGGATCAAGTCATCAGCATTATTTCCTTCCCGTGTATCCGTACCCAATTCTGTTCCGCCGTTCCCGATCCCATCAATCATTAAAACAAGGCTCTTCCACCTCGCCGGCTATCGCAATGCCTACGCAAAGCTGTCTTCCCCGTTCCATCGACTGCTTTGTGCTTGCTCGCAGTCCTCCTCTTTCTTTTCGCACGCCCCGTCGGCTTCTTCGCCCTCTTCCTTTTGCTCCGGTACCCCGACCAAGCCCTCTTCCGCAAGCGCCGTCAGGAGGCTGTCCATGGCCAGAACCTGCTTCCGACGCATCGGTAGGCCATCCAGTATGCGCAGTCGGCTGCAGCTAGCTGCCAACACTACCTGGTGCAATCTTCGCCGAAGCTTGGTCGGCTCATCTAGTCGGCTGACGTACAGCTCATCTCGCTCCTCGTCGGCATCTGGCAGCGCAAACGGCATTGTTGTCTCTTTTCCGTTCGTCTTCACAAGCGCCTGCAGCGGTGCGTAGAATCCAAGCGTCATGGGATTGTCTCTCGTGTCCAATCTTGTCAAATGAGGAAAGTCGATGAGGAGCTGTGTGACCGACGTAGAGTCCGCAAGACGGTTGCCTGCCATCAAAAGCTTCTTCAGCCGTGGAATGTACTGTAGAGACTTCACATTTGAAATCGCGTTAAAGTTAATATTCAGCGATCGCAGATTCGGCATCAGTTGGCCAACCTCGCTCGGCAGGCTAGTCAGTCCGCAGTTGGCAAGCTCAAGTAGCTGCAGGTTCAACATGTCCACCTTTGGCTCGAACGACCTCAGATAGTTGCCAGAAAGATAGAGTTTGCGCACTTCGTATCCCACCGACAAGAATTCAAGAGAAAGCGGTTCTTGCCCTCGCTGCTCCCGGAGAGAAAGGCTGTCGAGTCGTCTGGTTCGCTGCAATCCAGTCACAGTGGGCAGCTGGTTGCCGTCCGCAAGTAGCATGTGAAGATTGGGTAGTCCACTGACATCGAGATGTGTGAGCTCATTCTGGCTGACGTCGAGATGGCGAATCGTCTTGCATGCTTTGGTAGCTTCAAATGTCTGCAGTCTGTTGTTGGACAACTTCAGTTTCGACAGGCATGGTGCGAGATGTACGTTGCGAACCACTTCAATGCTGTTGCCTGTGAGGTCAAGCTCTGTGAGCCTGTGAAACGCGCTGTACTCAAAGTCGAGCTCCTCAATCAGGTTGTCTCGCGCTCGCAACAAGAGCAGTCCTTCATGCGACTCCAGTCCGTCCAAGCTCGTGAGCCTATTGTTGTCCGCCTTGAGGCTTCGCAGATGCACCAGGTTTCGCAGCGCAGATAGATTCTTTACCTCATTGCCAGAAATGTCAACATACTGCAGATTGACGAGGTGATTCCACGAAGTCAGCTCCGTCAGCATGTTCTGCGACACCTTGAGCTGCCGCACACTACAGGGCACTCCCTCCAAATGACCAAGCGCATTTTGAGATGCATCAAGGGTCACCACCTTACCGCAAAACTCCTCAAGCATATGCAGGCTTGTAAGTCGCTTCTCGCTCAGGTCGAGCTCCTCGAGATCTTGCCAGTAGGGCTCACATGGCTCAACCTCGGTTATTCCTTCGACAAGGTTGCGCAGAGTCAGCGACATGACCTTCCTTGAGCCATCGCCAGTCGATAGGTGTCGGTTGCCCAGCACGTAGCTAACCTCAAATCCAAATGACTGGTCTCCTTGGTTGACGTTGAGCTCGGAGAGCGGGCTCAGAGACATGTTGGCGACATTATGTCCGATGATGGCACTATCATCACCGACGAGCGCCAGGCTCTTGTTTCCCGGCGTTCGGCTGATGACGACGCTGAGCGACCTTTGCCGACTCTCCTGTCCTCCGTAGTTCACGAGACTCTGCTCCCCTATGAAGCTAAGCTGGTTTCCTTCACTGGCGAGTAGCTCGACGGTACCATCCTCGTCCTGTTCGTTGATCGGTGAGACTGGCCGACGAAAAAAATCTGGCCCTTGCTGCGATGCATATCTCATGGTCGGGGGTCTGGACTTGTTATCCATCTGCCGCAGAGCCGCTTTGCCAGAAAATCCTTGCGGTGGTGATTGGTCAGGGCTTTTGTCGTAATTGATCGAGTGCGGGGTCGCCTCTTCGTCAAAACTATCAGTACCCATGGCGATAGCCTCTTGGATGATTGACGCAATCGGCGAGGAGAACGAGATGGTCATGTTTCGTCGCCTTGTTGTTCCAGATCGAGAGCTATAAGTCCCTTGGCCCTCTTGCCTGTCCATGTTTGGCAGCTCTTCCACCTCTCCTTCATTCTGATCGGGTGAGAAAGGGATAAATCCCACTTGTGGAGTGAGAGGAGAGGACTGAGGGCCGGCCACACCAGGGCCTTGCCCATTGTTCATAACAGGCTTCAAGTTTCGTATTTCCTGTGTCATGTCGACGGTCAGATCAGGAATGCTAGCGAATGGATCCTCTTCGCTATCATCAGTAGCTGCGACGCTGTTATTCTGAGCGTCGGGGTTTGCGTCCTTCTTTTTAATCCAGATATTTTGGGACTTGTCAAGATACATGCTGCCCACTCTATCAGGGATAAGATGCGAAACACTTTCAGGCATGATTGTTCTTCTAGAGTCAGAGTTGGTCGAAGATGTCGTGGGCATGGTGTTTGCTGAGCGAGTGGATGAGTTCGAAGGGTAGCCCCGTGTCGGGCTGGCGGGGGGCGATGAGTCCAGAAATGGCCCAGAAATTCGCACATTGGCAAGATCGCTGACGAGATTGTCAGTTCCGGGCAGCGTGGCCGCAGCGCGACCGAAAGTCGTCTGCTGAATCTGTCTCTCAAGATGATGAGCAGCTCGGATGGCATCTTGCGCCATGCTAACAGACCGCATCGAAGACGTGACGAGATCACCCATGTCGCTCATCTCCTTGTACTGCTTCAATCTCGCCTCCAGTTCCGGGTCATTAGAGCGTCCTTGGTAGTTTGGCGATTGCTTTCCTTCACGGCTTGGGGGTCGAGACAGGGGTTCGTATGTGGAGTCCGGCTGCGACCCTACCACAGATGCAATCTCAGCCTCTGCACCTGTGTTGTGCTCTTCCTCTGATTCCTCCAAGCTTGTCAATCCAGTCGGCTTCACCTGGTTCCGAATCATGGCCATGATCTGCGCTGCTTGATCAACAAAATCCTGCGTCTTGATTGATGGTTTTCGTTCCGTTTCGGTGGGGGCATCACCAGCCTGGTTCGCCATGTTTAGAGAGTCTTCGAATTCTTGCGAAGATTTTCGGCTCGAAGCAGGAGAGCAAGGTTTTAGAATTCTTCTTGCAGCTGAGACGTCAGCTTCTGCGATTTGGAACTGGCCAGGTCTAGCATCCTTGCGCTTTTTGCCCATGACACTCTGCATTTGCTGGTGGGCGGCATCCACTTGCGAAAGCTGCTCTTGTCGGTTATGAGTTGCGTCAGAGCGTCGTAAGGTTCGCCTTCTCTTTGGCGTAGGGTCCTTGACGGGGGAATTTCTTGTGCGCTTCGCATCAGACACCTCATGTTCACGTCCTGGGGTGTTGCGTAGTTCAGGTGCTTCCTTGGCAACTTCCGGTCGATGCGCGTCCATCGCCACATCAGTTGATGCGCTAGATCGTTCTCGTCGCCGTGAGACCAGCAATTTAGATGCATTTCCAAAAGACATGTGACGGCGAGACCCCGTAGGAATCATATGCGCCTCTGGCGAAACATTCTCCTTGTCCGTGCCATCAAAGATATCATGCGCCTCAGACATGTCTGCTGTAAATTCGTAATCGTCCAGCTGGCCGCCTCCAAAATGACTCACAGATCGTCGGCTCTGATCCATACCGTCAACCTTTTCAGGGTCAGCTAGACCTGTGCCTTGGCCAGACGAGTTGCCAGAGTCGACATCCTCAAATTGGCTAATTCGCCTCAGCAAAGTTTGGTTCGTAAAAGTGTCGTAGGGCCCAAAAAGCTTTAGCGGACTGCCACTTGGATTGATGCTGCGTTTATCTGGACTGGGAAAAGGTGCTCTGGGCAGGGATGGGCTTTCCATTGACTGAGAAGCGCCTCGAGAAGGCAGTTCTGTTCGAATGGTGGGAAATCTCTTTGGTGTACTGGCTTGTAAGGATTCTTCTGGCAGCATCTCTGAGGTATCCACGCCAAGGTCAGGACTCAGCGCTCTGTTATAGAACGAGCCATCTCCTGAGCGTCCGCCACGTCGCAAATTGATTTGACCCGCATTACGAGTAAAGTGATCAAGTGCCTCGATCTCGGATGGTCTCTCGACCGTTGCGCCAGGGTATAGCGAGTCATTGCCGGCATCACTGCCCTGGCTCTTCAGAACACGCTCAAGCTTCGATTGTAATTCAATAATGGGTAACTCCATAGCGCCGAATTTGACTTGGCCGTCTTCTCCATCATGTCGCTCAATGACAATAGGGCTAAAATCTTCGTTGTCATCGGTCTGACCGCTCACTTTGCGGAGAGATCCCTGTGTAGGGCGCGGCGCATTGAGCAGCACCTTATTGCGGGCAATGCTACCGACATGCTGCAGGGGAGATTCATCGACTAAATTTTCTGCTGGTAGTGATGAGAGAAAGCTATTGTTCCCATTCGACGTCGATCGGAAGTGGGTGCTGCGGTTTCCTCGTCTTGGGCTCGGACTAGGCGTCACTTGTTCGGGGAAATCGTGCTCATCTTGCTCGGCTAGTTCGAGCAATCGATCGATGTCTTCGTCTGGCTCGTATTGGTATAGCGGTGGGCTTGAGGGCATTGTGCGGTCAGGCAATGCTTGACCATATTGAGTATCACTGAGATCTGCCTGTGGCGGCTTGAACATGTCCTGTAGGCCAGCAGCGGCGGAGCAAAACAAGTCACGCTGCTCGCCATACTGCACCTCGCCGTTGATTAGGCGCCGCTTCCACTCGGGCGTTCCTTCCTTCGCCGTCATCGAGTCTAGACTTTTGTGCACGACTGAGCCGCACGTAGCAGCGGAGACGGAGCGCGAACCCTTGGAGTCTAGTTTGAGCTCTCGCGAGAGTTTTGAGGGAAGCTTGTTGTGTGATATATTTATTTCGTTGGCTGTCCTTTCGTTGAGGACATGGCTGCTGTCGCCTGTGATAGGGGAGTACACTGGATTTGCGCCGGCGCGAAGCGGTATCTTGCTTGGGGTGGCATCGGCGTGAGGTTTCAGCGGAGGAAGCTGCAGGTCGGAGGCATCTGAGCCACGTTCAGAGACCCAGTCCTCCGAGAGGGAGTCCAACCAGGCATGAGCCATCGCGGAGGGACTATATAGGTAGAGGTAAGGATTGGTTGAGGATGTCGCTTCCAACTAGTATATCATCGTCATCTGGAGATTGTTGACGCTCGAAGTGTTTTGGTGGGGTCGAGGAACTGTATCGCAAGTATGGCGCACACCAAGATGATGATGCGCAAACGATATACGAAAGCCAAAAAAGAGTATAACAAACACCGGGCTGTACAAATGACAAAGTAAGTTCGAAATCACTGCAACGGCGTCCTGGGCAGGGGATTAGTGCTTCCAAAGCCGATAAGGCGCGAGTCGTTTGCGGGCTGCGCGTTGGTTACATGGTGCATCAGGTAAACAAACGTGCTGTCCAGATCCGGTAAGTGCAGTTGCCCTGCCAACATCGGCCGCCTCACGTGCTGGGCTGGCCGTAATTCGAGATGCTGCGTAACGAGCGCATTCACAAGCAAGATTTTGCTAAAAATTTATAACTGAGATCGCGGATAATTTCTTTCGGCAGAATTAAGAGGCAAACAATTTCTTATCCAAGAGCAGCCGCCGTTGTTGTCAGTCGAACCCCCAGTAGAAAGCAAACGCGAAGTGCCACTTTACGCGCCATCACGTGGAGACGCGGTACGCGTCTGTGGAGGACTGTCGTGAACTTTGCCCCGAGACATTCCTGAAATTAATTCGCAGGCTGGGAGTTACTCACAGATCCAGCCCCTCATCGCTCATCGTCCATGGCAGCTGCCACACCACAAATCTAAAAGCAGCATTCTACATCTGTACATGATTTCCTCAAGTAAATGATGCTGCAAGACGTCATGCCGCCCGGAGCTCCTCGATCAACCCGGCCACTCGTCGACACCATATACTGCGAGGCCCAGTGCCCTGACGAGGATGTCTATTACTTTGGATCTGATGACGACCTATATGAAAGTCCTCGTGAGAGGAAGCGTCGCTACGAACTCGCTGGACAGCGCTTTCTCGATGGCTCTGCACCACGATTATTCTCAGCGTCTCTGAGAGGACCTTTCGAAAGTAGCCGAGGTTGGAAGAATCCCTGGGCTAGCAAGACACGATCGACCCGAATTGCACAACCACCGAAGCCACAAAGCTCATGCTCTACGAAAGCACCTACTCCTCTCAAAGCTACGAAACGCCATGTCAAACACCTGCCTGCGCAAATGAGCTTGGACAGGTCTGAGTGTCACTTGCCTAGTCCGCAGAGCCTCAAGACGGCATCGTTGTCAGCAGATGCTCACCCATTCCTTGAGGATGAAGAGCTGCAAGCGGTTCAAGCATGGCGCCACAATATCCATTCAACAGAACCAGACGTAGTACAACAGGCCACGCCAACAGCCACCGACGCCATCTCTCCTCTCAAGCGCAAAGCCAGCCACAATTGGCTAAAAACCGTTCCTGACAAGAGAACTAGAGCTGAGCGCGCCGAAAACGATGCGTCGGATCGATCTAAGAGACGATTTTCTGCTTTCCCGGATTTGTCGCTACAGGGCGGTGAGCAGCCAGATCTTGTAACAAACGCCCGGCTGGGATCGAGCACAAGGTTCTCGCCAAGGAATTCCACCAGTCAACTCATTTCACCTCCCAAGCAGTCCCTGGGCGCCAGAAACACTGCCAAATCTCCAGTCCCGGTCAATAGCAAGCCGAGCGAAAAACCTAGCCAGGAACAGCAGGCCGCTGCAACTTTATCATCACCAGTATCTCTCCGAAATGTCAAGCAAGAAAAGCCTGATACACAGCCGTCTCCCCTAAAGTTCAAGGTCAAAGTTCATGTCACATCCGATGCATCTCAATGGCTCGATACTCTCCCGCCGAAGACAACTGCCATGCATTACACAGCCAGTAACGGCGTTGTTCAGAAGCCATATCGAGTACCAGACGATGAGGACTTTGTTTTTGATCTAGCTATGGCTCCGCCCTCAGACTTTTCAGAAAGCGAGGACGATGAATCGAGTCAAGAAGTGGAACATGCCACCGAAGCTGCCTTGGAAGAACCCCAACCGTCCGTGCGGAACGAGAAACCAGGTCCAGAGACTGATGGCTCGTCCGATTCGGACCTTACTGAGCTTTCCGGGTCTCCGGAGCTATCAGATATAAATGAATCTGCAGAAGAATCAGAAGCAGTATCTGCGGAAGAATTGGATGAAATGCAGGATGACTCAAGCGAGGCTCCGGACTTTGCAGAAATGAAAATGGTTGATGATGGAACCGCGTCCGAATCTATGAGGACGACTGACGAGGTTCAAGTCGAAAGACCCACTGAGGCCGAAGAAAGCTTGGATTGGGAAGGGTTCTCTACTGCCGAAGATGCTTCAGAGATGGGCAAGACCGCTGATGCTAGCGAAGTTGACGAGATTCCTGGAGTAGCCATGTCTCATTCAGTCCTGAAAGAAACGACATGTCTTTTGGCAAACGAGTCGCACGACGCATCAGGCTCAGAGACTTGCCAAATGCCTCAGCAAGACGCCGTTGAACCCGCGGCAGAGCTCAATGCTGCTGATCACGTTTCCAGCCCTGTTGCAGAAGAGGAACGTGTACAGAGCAGCCCTTGTGTCACCGAGGCTTCAACCCACTCGGTGGCTGAGCCTGCGGTACCACCGTCTCCCAAGGTCAAACAAGAATCATCCGAGTTTTCCTTGAGGGCAATGTTCCGAAACTTGGTCCCGACAAAGTCATGGGCCCAGTTGACGCACCTGACTTCTAGTCCTCCACAAGCAACGATGCAAGAGCTCATTGCACCAGCTACAACGGAGGAGCATGTCCTGCCAAGCGTTGAGGACGTTGACTATGAAAACGTTTCCGGAGACGAGAGTGACGGAACCCCGATGATGGTAGAACTCGGCTCCGAGACGGGGGAGCAATCGGCGACTTTGCACACTGGCGCGGCCCCCGCCAAAGAAGGTGATGAGGCTTGTCAACATTCGCTCCCTGAGCCGGGTAGTGCTCTCGCATCCGAGAAACCGGCAACACCCCAGCATCAGCCTGTTGCAGAGGGCAGCTTTTCCAGAACTGCTTTGGAGCAGAACCAGTCGAAACTGAGCGACGAACCGACAGCAGAGAACGAGACCGCCGATCCAGTGGCTGTAGCTGGAGTACCGCAAGAGCCACATACCCCTTCTGGCCGGGAAACAACCCCAGCGCCGTGCACTGCAACAGATGAGATCCCGCCTGCTGTTGAAACTCCCGTTACGCCTGTGACAGCCAAAACTCCATCGCCTGTTAGCAAGGCAACCGACTCTGAACCTCGATTTGCATTCAAGTCCTTTGCTGCGTTTACGACACCATCGCCAGAGCGTCTGCGTGTTAGGAAGCGTCGCACGCTTACCGGATCAAGTCTTCGCCATGCACGCCTCAAAAGCATATTATCGTCAGGCCATGCCGACTCAACTCGACGCAGAAGCAACCGAGTATCATGGCTCCTCCCGGGCGAGCAGGACGCAGAGGGCAGCCATTCAGAGGGCAAGGCCGGTGCCAGCCACGGTGCGCCATCCTCGCCGCCGCCCCGAACGCCGCTGGCAGAGCTCCCTACTGCGGCTAATGAGAAGTTTGCAAAGCACTTTTCCTCGGTCGTGAAGCGCACCGATGGGCTGCGCCACCGGTTCCACGTCACCGCGAACACTGATCGTGGAGTTGGAAGCCTGGCACTCAACAGCAGCAGCCAGACATCCAGCATCGTGGCCAGGAGCAAGAACACTGTTGGTGACGCGATGGAAGGTACCCCCTCAACGGCGGCGGCAGCGAGCCACGACGTGGAGAATCAGGGCAGCAGGCCGCGCGAGGCGACGCTGTCGGTTGAGCCCATGGACATGGTGGAGGACATGGTGCGCGAGATGGGCGACTTTTGGCAGGCGTGGGACGTGGACGCGGAGCTCAGCGCGGCCAAGAAGGCACAGGTCGAGGCCGGTGTGAGCTCATCACAGTCGCGCAATGCATGGCGTTGATGGGATTTTGTTCATGTGATTGGCGTTTTACGTTTGTTTTTCAGTTGATGATTGCATCCATTGCTCCCCCAAAGATACCATTTGAGCTTTATACATAATTTGTGCTTTCAATGCGCTATTCTTCACCTTATTTCCTCGTGTGTGCTTTCAAAGGCTGCTTACTGCGTTGATACATTGTTCCATGTTTCATGATGCAGAACTTGATAGGCGTGCCATGTCGCACGTTATTTATCTGGTTGAGCGAGGTTTGGAGTGATGGCTTACACATGGCAATGACAAAAGCGACAAGCAACGAAACACCATGCCGCCAAGGAAAATGCTGATTCGGCGAGCCTAATGTACATGAGGAAATGCCAAGCTATGCCACTATAACATTTGTACAAACAATTAACTGCCAGTGCGCGTTTTATCTGCCAACGTCGACAAATTTAAAGTGTAGGGTAGCCGTTGATGCCCAAGCATCCTGGGAAGGTGGCACAAGCACCCCGGGCGCCGTGGCGCATGCACGCGGCCAGGCACGCAATCAGCAGCTCATGGCCGTCATTCCGGAATAAGCCTAATTGCTGCGCCGCGAAGGGGAGGACCGGAACTTTCCAGAATCAAGAACCTACAGAGGTGAGCAGCATGCCCAAAAACACAATGCAAAATCTATTGCTTTAAAGAGCAGCTTCGGCAAGGCCTTCTTGTCGTGCCAGCCAGCGACATGGGCCTCCCGGGGGTGGTGACGAGCGTGTGGGGCCGGCGCGACCAGGGTGGATCAAGCCGACCCGGATGGTCCAATTGCCAGGCCGGGAGTCTAAACGTGGGAGAGACATCGCCCAGGTTTACATGATGAGCTTTTCTGGTCGAAGTGTGAAGGGTCAAGGTCTTGCTTTCCGCTCTGGGGAGGAACAGGCTACGCTTGCCGTGGTTTTCCTTCTTCAACAGAGAGTAGGGGAAGCTTGCCCAAGTCATACACACACACACACACGCCCCCTCCAACTCTGTTCCTGGCGGTGGTGTGTGTAAGTGAGCAATGCACTCACCCTGAAAATGATCGAGATGGTTGCTTTGCGACCTTTTTTTTTCTTCTTTTTTTTTCTTGATAGCGTGTCATATTGATAGCCCGCGCGGGCCATCCCTAGCCTGCAGCCTGCAGATGTTGCAAAAAATCGGAGTGTGATGCAAGGGAGTCGCAGCCAGCCACGCAAGGTTATCAGACGAAGAGCAGAGATAAAGAACGTGTGTAGCAGCTACAAGGGTGGATATTACCTCACGCATGCAAATACGACGCTGCTACTTCAAAGCGCAGATAGACTCAATCGGCCCATTGTATATCTCAACGTCACTTGCCTCGCACTAGCTTTGGAAAGCAATTTGGATTGTGTGCAGATGCGCGCATCATAGGCAAACTTACTCGCGGCGCAAACATGCATACTTCTAGACACTTACCTGAATTGCTGGTTTTTTGCGTGAAACAACCCAGGGGTAGGGGTCTGGCACGCGGCAGACCGTGTCCTGGCCTCGAGCATATATTGGCGCTCAACAATTCTGCTCCGGCTTGTTGCCCTCGCCACCAATCTAGAGAATGGTATACACCAATGACGGAGCAGCAGTCGTGCCATGTGCCGCTCGGTGCCTTGTAGGGAATAGTCCTGAGACTTTGCCGTTAGAATCATGCGGCCTCCCTGCTTGAGCTTTCTTGCTAATCATGACTTTCTTTTGACTATACGTAGTGTCAATGTCAGGGTGCTTTGATGCGAGCAACTGATCGGACACCGACATTTGGGGCTGGCCATGACAAGTTTCAAGAGTCAAGATCCCGGTCTCATTGTATCGGGCGGCAGCTCACATCCGCAACATCCGGGCGGATCAGCTGCGACCAAGCTTGCGCAGGGTCACGCTTTCTTTTGGTATTAACATTAGTCTGGCTGATAGTCCAGCCATGGCAAGATAATGGTGACGATGCTTCTCTCGTGTTCGGCGCTGGAAGGGGTCTGTCGCACTGGCAACTATCTAGAAATCAGCGCTAGCTAGGTAAGGCGTGGGGGAGATTGGTGTTGATGGGTGCAAGATGAGCGCGTTGAGCAATGACGAGGGGCGGACGGCACGTGCAAGTAATGGAATGCGCTGGTTGAATCTTCAATCGACAGTCCAGACGAGAGGGGGGGATAGTGGCATCGTTATGTAGCACACTTCCAAGGGCGGCGCCAGAGTACATGGACATGGGCCGCTGCACGTTGCACGTTGCACGTTGCACAGAAGCAGACTGATGGTAGACGGCGGACTTGTTCTAGAAAGTGAGCTTCCGGAACAGGAAGGGGCTGCATGGTTGCATGGCTGCATGGCTGCATGGCTCGTCGTAATTGGACTTGTAATCCTGCTGGCGAGGCAAGGGTGACATGAGCGGTGTCAGTGCTTTCGTGAAGCAAGGTAGTGGTAGTGGCAGTGGTAATAACCGCGGTTATGTCTTGGACGCGGCAGACATATGACAGCTCGACAAGGAAACAAAGGGGCAGGATGGAAAAAAATTCCAGGATTGACGACGGGAGGGGAAGGGAGCATTCGCTGGAGAAGAGCGTGTGCTGTGGCGCGGCTCCCAATCTGGCAGGGGAAGCAAGGCTGTGCATGGGTTAGTCGGATGGCAAAACATGGGTGAGCTTTGGCTTCTCATTGACTGCCGGCCCCTGAACCGGGAGCCCGGAAACGTCGAGCGTAGCGACCAGAAGCTTTGCCTCTTGCCTGGACATGAGAGATTCGCTTTCGGTGAGGATCAAGGATAGACTTTGCACGTGGGAATACCTTGTATCAGCACACGTCGCGAGGCCGCTAGGCTAGGGCATCTCCTAGTCAGTACATGACCAAAAGAGATGAACATGATTCGGGAACAGGCCGGAAAAGCTTGTTGTTCATGGGAAGGCTGTCTGAGGATGGCGTGAGACTGGGTTCAGATTGTTCAGATTGGGGCGGCAATGTGCGACGTCGCTGGGCAAAGGACGCCCAGATGGCAACGCTGTGGGAAGCACGAGGAGGAGCAAGCGACTTGAACTGGGCAACTGGGCATCATTTTAAGCAGCAAATAATGGCCATTCAAACCCCAGGAAATGGCCTTGTGGTCAGGCGCGGCGGTGACAGGACGGCGGGGACCCGAAGGCCGCGTCTAGGACAACTGTAGGATCTCAATCCGTAACTAGTTGGTCAAGTCAGCTTGGAACCAGTCAGAGTTACTGGTAAGCAACATTCGCCACGACTAGCACCAGCCAGCAGCCGTCAGTAGACGGCGTTAGTAATCTGTATGATTGCAGTAATGGATAATGTCCTGACGTCGTAGGCTGGCCATGCTTTCCGTGCCGCGACGGTCATAGGCTGTACCAGTACCTAGGTAGGTAGGTAGGCCCGTAGAGGTAGGTCCGTACTGGTCAATTAGACTGCGCCAAACATCCGCTACAACGTGCCTTCACACCCGCTAAAGAACGGCCGGCAACTCCCTGTAATATCGCCTAAGCCAACAGCGTCGACCACCCGAAGACACGGCGCAGCGCCCTGTATCACAGTGTCCAAGCCGCTGCAACTCAGCGCAACACCTTCGGTTTACCTACCTAATTTCCGGGGTGTCAACGTTGGGTATTTTGCATTGCCCTTATCTTGCCACCAATTGGCCAATCTTCTTCCTTGCACCCTCTGTTTTCTACTGGCCACCTCGCCGCCAGAAAGCAAAGATAAAAAAACAACAAGATTGCCACAGGCTAAACCCAACCGAGCTAATCTTTCGCACCCCAGCCAGGCGCGGATACTGAGTAGTGGTAGTCTCTGCTCCCGATCTTTTCTCCCCCCACCCCTCCTCCGGGTTCCCACGTTTCCCACCTAAACATCATCCGGGCCCCGTCGACCGCCAAAACCTGATCTCACACTCTCCCACACACACACCCGTCCTCACCCACCTGCCACCCCCGAATCTGCCACGAATCATCTCACCCACGCCCAGTCGACCGTCGCCCTGTCGCGCCCAGATGTCATCCCCATGTCGAGCCCGAGTCGCCAGCCGGAAATTGGCGCACCACTCGCCCCAGTGAGCCAGGACGACTGCAGCCATGACCGCCAAAACCACCTCGACGGCCACAAATCGGTAGCAGAAGCACCGCCAGCAATCGTTGCAGCCCCGGCACCAGCACCAGCACCAGAACCAGCACCAGCACCAGCCGCCACCGCTCGTCCCGATCCAACGGTTATGCTTGACCCTCTGCCAGACTCTGAATCAAACAGAGACGTTGTTGCCGAGCAAGGCCAAACCGACGACGGCCCTGACTCTCAACAAGCTCAGGCCCATCCGCATCTGCACCACCGCCCGATCCAGAGCCATACATCTACGCCTGCTTCTACACTCACTCCTCTCTCTTCTCATGCTGATGCTTCTCTTCCTACTCATACTCCTTCTCAATCGCTACCGCCTTCACACCCCTTGCCCCTGCCTGCTGCGACACCGCTTCACACCACTGCGCCAACCCAACCAGGCACACCTGCACAGTCTACTGATATAAAGACCCGACCTGGTCGCCCCGTGCCCGTTGTCGCCGCCAATCCCGGCTCAAATCCAATTCCATCCTCACGTCCACCTGCTGCCCCCTCGCTCCTCTCGCAGGCTCTAGCCACTGCCCGCGGTATACCGACCAAGCCTGCATCATCACAGCCCGACAGCACAGACAAACATCGACGCACGACGGCTCAGCAGTCCGTAACGGTACCGCAACCCGCTAGAGACACCAGCAGCATTGTCGACACTGCCGACACCACGCCAGAGCAGACCCCCCAAAACTCCGACAATGAGAAGCTCTTGCAACATGGCGAACCAGCGAGCTCGATAACATCCCGCGACATCAGCATGGAATCAAAATCCGCCATGGCTGCTCCTTCTGCACCCTCCATGGCGGCGCCGTTTGCTGGCCGCGATGCCATGCCCGGCACCGCCTCCTTCCACGACCAAACAATTGCACAAATCCGCGAGTCGCTCATGGAACACAGAGACTTCCTCGACCGGACGCGTGGCCGTACATCCTCCTCCCTCGACATTGACCGCAAGACTTTTGAGCTGCCCTCAGACCACCCCTTTTCCTACTCTACGACCCCCGACGATTTGACTGCCACCACGTCGGCCTACTACTTTGACCGCACGACTACATCCCCCTCGAAATTGCGAGACGCCGTCACCGCATCCGAACCACGCCAGCAGAACCGCCAGAATGGCCACGACCATCGCCACGTAACTGGTTCCGACAAGACGGAGAAGATTTGGTCCATTGGTACAGGCGAGGGTAACGAGGAAGACGGCCTCGTTGAGAAATCTGTTGCCGAGGCTATGGCTGGCGTCGAACCCAATGCCCGTAGCCGTAAAGCCAGTTACAGTTTGCGCTTCTTCAAAGAGGCCTTACCAGACGAGGAGAAGCCCCGCCGTAAAGATACAAAGGTCGCTCGCGACAAACTGACACCGACGACGGAAGAAACTGAGCACGCTGTTTTCGAGTCTTCTAGCGTCTCGGATGTGGCGACGGGTGACGAAGAGCCGCTCACACAGCAACAACAGTCACAGAAAGTGGACAAGAAGACACCGAGCGAAACTACACACGACACTGATTCTATTGATTATTTTAATAACGAGCAGGACGACGTCGCCGGCGACGAGACACCTGTTGTGCGAGCCTCCGACGACACACAAACAGACGCCGATTCTGTGCCGCCACTTCATGTGGGGCCGGAGCCGGAGCCCGTCGGCGCACCTGATCAGCTGCCTTCGCCGAGCACGCCGAAAGGTCGCGACTCCTGCGACAGTGGCGACGGCGATGCAGACGAGTCTGGCGAGGAGAAAATTTCCTCCGCCGTCTTCGTGCCGCATCAGGAACTGAGCGACGACCCCAGAGACGAGGTGGAGAGCCCCAACCCTGAGCATGCCCAGCGCCCTCGAGCCCCGTCCCAGAATCAACCTCACCCTTGGCTTGTCAAGGCCGATGAGCCGGAACCCGAAATTAGAGAGGACGATCCCAAGCCGTACGAATTGGTGCATAGGCGCTCACGCGAAAACCTCCTACCTAGACGCGTTGAACAAGAAACTGTCCAGCTCGATTCACTCCGCCCGATCGAAGTCGATATTGAAACCAAGACGGCGAAATCGACTGGCAAATCTTCTCGTATCATCACGCCACATGAGGATTATACTCAAGATCACACGCATTCTCATACCAAAGAGCCACTCGAGGCGATTGAGCTCATTCCCTACAAACACCAGGTCGGCGGACACACAACACTCTGGCGCTTCTCTCGACGCGCCGTGTGCAAGCAGCTGAATAACCGAGAAAACGAATTCTACGAAACCATTGAGAGATTTCACCGGGATCTGTTGCCGTTTCTGCCTCGATATATTGGCGTCTTGAACGTGACTTTCCAGAAGCAGCCAAGACGGAAAAGCGTCTCCAAAAAGGAAGAGCAAGCTGCAGCAGAGCGTAAGAAGCTTCAGGATGCTGCGGCTGCGGAAGAGCTCGCCGCCAACAATGGTGCTGAGCCATCAGGTGTCTCGAACGGTATCGGCCCCAACGGAGTAAATCCGAGCAGGGTCGTTAGCCAGTCACTTGCCAACTCAGCCTTGCAAATACCCACAGTCACATTTGATGACAACAGGCATATCCTCCCACGCAGCCTGTTGCAGCCAACACCGCCGCCGGATTATTTCCGAAGAAACAGCGCTTCGGCAACCAAAATATCACCCCAAGCCTCATGGACCACAAGCCAACGACCCTTCCTTGACAACAGACCCAACAGCTGGGGCGCAACCACAATTAACAAGCGACTCCGCAACGAAGTGTTCAACGACGCATTTCTCAAGCAGCCGGTCGAAATTCAGAAGCACCGGCGTCCTCACCAACGCTCTATCCCTCGACCGACTTTGCAACGATTAATTCGCCCAAGCAACTCTGATCCGAACCTGAGCCGAGCCCGGCCAGTTGAGAAAAGACTGCCATCACAGACTACCCCTGCTCCACCGCCGCCTTCGATGCCTACGGAGACGAAGAGCGATCTGGGTGAGCCGAGTTTACAACTCGTTTCTGCTGAACCTGAGCCAGAAAAGGATGTTGTGGACGTCACCGGTACAAGTGCACCTGAGCCAGAAATTTTGAAGAACAATCCTCTCGCTGCTAAGAAGAAGCGACGATACTCTGCTGGTGGTCTTCGCAGAAGGCCGCAAGACGTACGCGAGTCAAGAGGCAACCTCAAGTATTTCGAGGAGGCAGACGACGCCGATTACCATGGCGAGAATGGCAAGGCAAACAAGGAAAATGGCAAAGCTTCATCTGAAACGAATGGCAAGTACGAAAATGGCGAGGAAGAGGGCATGTTTGAATCCGATATTGTGAATTCCTCGCACGACACTCGGAATATTGATCTTTCACACTCTACGGCGTGCTCGACGGTCGCCTCGGAGCTCCCTAGCCCAACAGTCGAATTCAGGAAGATCCCGCGACCGGTGAATCCCAAGGAGGCCAAATCGCAGCGTGACCGCATCGAGTACTTTTTGCTGCTCGAAGATCTCACTGCGGGGATGAAGCGCCCGTGCATGATGGACTTGAAGATGGGTACGCGGCAGTATGGCGTGGAGGCTACGCCGAAGAAGCAAAAGTCGCAGTCGGAAAAGTGCCGGACGACTACCTCCCAAGAGCTGGGTGTGCGTATCTGCGGTCTGCAAGTCTGGAACAACAGGACACAAAGCTACGACTTTCAGGACAAGTACTTTGGCCGCAGGGTCAAGGCCGGTGCCGAGTTTCAAGGCGCCCTGCAAAAGTTTCTCTACAATGGCGTTGATCTGCAGAGCATTCTGCGCCACATCCCGGTCATTCTCCGCAAGCTGACCCAGCTGGAGCACATTGTGCAGGGCCTGCGCGGCTACCGATTCTACGCGGCCAGCCTGCTCATGTTTTACGACGGCGACCTGTCTGACGACGGTGGCGGGGATGAAACGGCGTACGAATCGGCCACGGACGCGGCCACGGACACGGAAGAGGCAGCGCCGCGGCGGCGCAAGCGAAATTTGAAGGAGGTGGACTTCAAGGTGGCTGATTTTGCCAACAGCGTGACGCCGTTTGACAACATTGACGACAAGCCGTGCCCGCCGCAGCACCCGGGCGAGGCGGACGGCGGGTTCCTCAAGGGCCTGCACAGCCTGAAGATGTACTTTTTGCAGATTCAGCACGATGTGCGTGACGAGCTCGGCCTGGATCCGCTGGGCCGGGGCGTGCTCGAGCTGCAGGACCTGGAGGCGCTGCACATTGATGAGGACCTGGGCATGGTCAGCGTCTAAGTGGACTATGCCTTTTGGTTCTTGAAGCTTGGATTTCAAGAACAGAAGAGTCGGATTTTTGTCGCTAGTTTTTCTGTTTGGCGTTTTTGTTTCTCTTGGTTCAAATTGGTCTGCTTGGGAAATTCGGGCGGCGTTGAAGATTTGACCAAAAAGAAGATGATGACTCACTGGCACGTTATGCCAGTACAGCAGCAGCAGCAGCAGCAGCAGCAGCAGTAGCAGCAGTAGTCGGAAAAGCCCCGCGGGACAAAGACTGGCGCGATATGCAAGCTGACGCCATGGTTTTTTTTTTTTTGCTTTTTTTCTCGGTAAAATTACATGGAAAGCGAGTTTTGGGAACGGCACAGCACGCGTACGTGTGTGTGTGTGTGGTTGAAAACAGGCATGGAAAAAGATTGAAAGAGGAAGAAATACCCCACTACGCATAGACTTATGGCGCATATATTTTTGGCATTTTTTTACAAGATGATTTGTTGCAAGCTTGAAGCTAAAGTCTTTTGCTGACAAAGTTGTGGTGTGGCTGTCTATGACAGTCCTTGTGTGAGTGTGCACCTGTCCCGCGTTGGGTCTCTATTGGTGATTCGATGGATTGAATCTAGTTTATTATATTTTATTTTGTCTCATTTACTCTCGCCTTGTTCCAACTCATCTGTGAGCGGGGATTTGAATGTGTCTTGCTTTAATTGGTGACTGGTGATCGGAGACTTTTATTCCACCGCCTTTACCGGAGAGACAACTCCCCACCCACCCACGCCACGCCCCCTTGCACGATAGGTATAGCTCCGGCACTTGGGTTCAGGTATCTTGATGTACTAGTTTACCGACTCCTAGGTAGCTGGAGTGGATCAGACGTGACGGGATGATGGATCGCCTGCGCGCCGCCAACTCAATAGTTTCCGGTAGTTCTGCGGAGGAGTTGAGCTGGGGGGGGGGTTCTTCCCTTTTTGTTTTTTTTTCTCTGCGCACGCATCAAACAGAACGACGGACAATGAACGTCACGCAGGATGCGGCCGGCCACGGCCTCGACGCCGGCCTCGTGCAGCAGCTCTACAACCACTACTGCCACCTTTCCTACCTGTCCGCCCTCGCGGCGGTGCTGCTCGTCGGCCACGCGCTGCGGCGCCACCGCAGGCTGAGCCGCTTCCGCGGTCCGCCTCTGGCCGCCGTGTCGGACGTGCCCCACCGCCTGGCCATGCTCGGCGGCGAGTGCCATTTGTTCTACGCGCGGGCGAACAACAAGTATGGTGCGTTGAAAAGGAAAACAACATGTATACAAAAAGCTACTGCTGCTGCCTTGTTCTCTCTGGGCGTACATGTAGTTGCAAAAAAAAAAAAGGGGCGGGGTCGAGTGCGTGTGTGTAGCTAATGCTCAATCCTGCATGTAGGCCCCATTGCCCGGGTGGCTCCAAACATCCTCACGACGTCGTCGCCGGCCGTCTGGGCGCACGTCAACAACACCCCGGGCTACAAGCGCTCCGACTGGTACTACAATGCCGTCCGCATCGAGCACCGACGAGACAACGTCTTTAGCCAGACGGACAATGCCAAGCATGACATGAGAAGGAAGCAGATGGCGCCCGGGGTAAACATGCACCACACACGTTTCTTTACACCACACACGACTTCTTCAACTTGGATTGCGCAAGACCAACTTTTATTTATTTTTATTTTAGCAACAACAGCCCGGCTAACTTTACAATGTACAGTACTCTGGTCGTGAGAATGCCCACCTCGAAGACTCCATAGACGAGTGCCTCGAGCAGTTCCTCGCCCTCATGCGAAGCAAGTACCTGTCCTCTGCGCAGCGGGCCGTGCCCGCCGACATGGCGCGCAAGGTGCAGTTCTTCACCCTCGACGTCATCAGCAAGGTCGGCCTGGGCACCGCGTTTGGCATGCTGCGGGCCGACGCCGACGTCGACGACTACCTGCGGTCCAGCGAGGAGGGCCTGCGCGTCGGCAACACGGCGCTGGCGCTCGGCGTCGGCTGGCTCGCGCACCTGCCGTGGCTGGGCCGCTTCGTCGCGCCGTCGCCCGACGACGGCAGCGGCTTCGGCAAGATGATTGCGGCGTGCTTCCGCCTCGTGGACGAGCGCGCCGCGCGGCCCGCCGACGACGACGCCCGCTCTGACATGCTCGCGTCGTTTATGCGCCACGGCCTGGCCGGCGACGAGCTGCGCACCGAGGCCCTCGAGCAAATCATCGCCGGCTCCGACACGACGGCCACGGCCATCCGCGCGGCCCTGCTGCACGTCATGACGAACCCGCGTGTGTGCCGCGCCCTCCAGGACGAGGCCGACGAGGCCGTGCGCGGCGGCCGCGCAGAGGGCAGCATCATCACGGCGGCGCGGGCCAGGCAGCTGCCGTACCTCCAGGCCGTGATTCGCGAGGCGCTGCGCTTCAGCCCGCCCGTGGCCAACATCTTCTCCCGCGACGTCCCGCCCGGCGGCGACACCGTCCGCGTCAACGGCCAGGACGTCTTCCTGCCCGGCGGGACGTGCATCGGCTACTCTGCGTACGCCATGCACCACGACCGGGACGTGTACGGGCCCGACCCCGACGCCTTCCGCCCGGAGCGCTGGCTCGAGCCCGACGAGGGCAAGCTGCGGCCCATGGTCTTTGCCAACGAGCTCGTCTTTGGCCATGGCAAGTTTCGCTGCCTGGGACAAAAGGTGGCGCACATGGAGATTAGCAAGTTCATATTCGAGGTGCGTTTGAGCAAGCCTGGGCTGACCACCCCCGTCCCGAGGCAAAGTCGCTGACGCGGTTCGCCCCGCATCTAGGTATTCCGCCAATTCGACCTGGCCATTGTTGATCCGGCCCATCCCTGGACCAGGCGCAACTGTCTGGGCCTGTTCCAGATTTCGAACATGTGGGTTCAGGTGACTGAGCGCAAGCAACTGGTCTAAGGCATCTGATGATGCGACGAGGATTTAATCAAGACAAATGTAGTCAATGAGAGACGCCATATCCATTTAGCAGGATTCATCCCCTATAATGTAGTAATTTCTGTGGGATTTCACCACGCAGGGCTGTCATGACTAGAGCGAGGATACGCTTGACTATTCGGGTTTTCGTGCATACGCGTTTGTCCTGAACCAAGTGTGAGCAATACATTCATATGACAAGCGAGGGAACCTGGTACTCACATGAGATAATACGGCCGAATCTTTGCATTTCGAATCTCGGCTCGCATCTCCATTAAAAAGATCTGTACTCGCTCGTACGTCCACTTCATAATCTCCCTGAGCAGAAACAGCGCAAACCCTTCCAGGCTCTGCTCCATGAACGCGAGGTTGTAGATGCCAATCTTTCTGTACACCGGATCGCTGCTCCACCCGCCGACAGGCACCTGGTAGTACTTTTGCGTGACGTCCTCGAAGCCGGCCTCGCGCAGCAGCCGGTGCATCGTGTAGCTGTTGCCGATGCGCAGCGTCCTGTCGAGGCGGTCGGCGGCCTCGCAGAAGACGGCCGCCCAGCGCTTGAAGATGTGCTGCGGGTCGTCGCGCACGTGCGGCGCGTCGCTGCGCAGGAGGATGGTGAACTCAAAGTTCTCGATCCAGCCGCCGGGCATCAGGGCGTCGCGCGCCTGCGCGTACAGCCGGCGCCAGTCGTTGATGCTGCCGTAGAGGGCGCGGATGTGGATAAAGTCAAAGCTGGCGGGCTCAAAGGTCCAGTCGAGCTGCGCGTCGTCGAGGTAAAAGGTGCAGTTGGGCGGCACCCAGCTGGGCTGGATGGGGGAGATGTCGGTGCCGACGACCGACGCCGACGGGTAGGCGTCGGCCATGTCGAGCGCCCAGATGCCGGTGCCGGTGCCGACGTCGAGGACGTTGGCCGGCCCGCGCGCGGCGAGGGGCGCGGCAAAGAGCCGGTCGCCCATGAGCATGGTGATGAGCGCGTGGGCGAGGTCCAGTCCCTCGTTCTGCGTCTCATCGTTGGGGCCCCAGTACTCGGTCGACTTGGACACCTGGTAGGTCCGGCCGTGGAGGGCGCGGTACTCGAAGATGCTGTCCGTGAGAGAGGCGGATGATGATGCTATGCTGCGGTGCGCAACGCAGACGGCCAGAGATGAGTGTGTCTTCTTCTTCTTCTTCTTCTTCTTCTTCTGGGTTGAGGGGTATTGGGTTTTGGCTGAGATTTTCATTCCATCTTCTTACCTTGAATCGTCTCCGAGAGCCGAGTCGTTATCGTCGTCTGAATCACGCGCAATATATCTGCGCCGTGTCAGTAGTGGATATTTTGTTCTACGGTGATGACGTACGGAATCTGAGTATTGACGACAGCGCCCTCGGTATCGTCGGGTGACTTGACTCCTTCTTCTGCTGTGTCGGCCGATGGCCGGGACGCGGGCATGTCCGGCGGTCGCGGGCCCATTTGGAATGCACGCAACGATGCAGAACAAATAAAAAAAATACTTCAACCTTTCCAAAGGCGGGCAAAGGCAGGTCCCCCCTTTTGTTTCCTCCTGGTCCGGCTTTTTGCTTTTTGGTGCTGCCGCGCTGTCCGCTGCGTGGAGGGGATCCAACGCGGTACCCACTTTCCTGGAGTAGCTCAGCCGTTGCCTATCAGTCGCTGCGGGTAATCGTTATCCGATGTCGCTATTAGTTTATGAGGGATCGAGTTCATTTTTAATCGCGGTATAAGCCTCGTCGGTCTAGGCAAAGCCAATCTCGCCGCTACTACATGGACGCTGAAGCGGGCCGGCTGCTTGATCATTGTCAAAGTCGCCCTCGCTGGTGGTGGAGATGGTTTCTCTTCTAGCGTTGCAAAAGAATGAATTCGATCCACTTCAACGGTTGTCACTTACACCAGACGTCAAGCATCAGTAAGGTTCTGCCTAAGTCGGCGCGATGGATCGATGGCAGAACTGGCAATGCAAGGGGGGTCGGCCGTCGCCAGGCTACACCCAATATGCATGCCGGCCTGTGGCAGGACAAACTGCGCCCACCAGCCTCGACACAGTTGTCCTGACTACTGGTAGGCGCCTAGATTTAGCGACGATGCTTTTAGCGAGTAACTCGGGTTCGCCGAAATACGTTGCCACGGTTGGGAGATTTGTAGACAGCTAGGTATTTGCTGCAAGCTATCGGTCTCCTTGCCACTTGGGGTTACCCAGACGTGTTTAAGGTTAGGGTCACTTACAGAAGCGTAAAGGGCATGAGCACAAGCTACGTGAAGAAATTCGCTTACGGTCTACCTTATAATTGTTTCATTTCATACGCCGTAAGCGAACCTCCTTTTGAGCTCTAGCCTGTGACTCGACGAAAACGAAGAGCCCGTGTCCTCATGCATGTCGCCGGCGTATTATCACCCGAGCTCCAGCTGAGACACTGCAACCGTGCCCGTCTAATACCCCGTAATGCAGGCACGACGCCAAATCGCTACCATCCTGTTTCCTCAGATATTATGATTGAATGCTGAGTTGCTTTCCCCAACTCAAGTTGACGTTTATTCTAGGACAGGTCTGGCCGCGGGAGGCGTAAACAAAATGCCACACATGGGCAAAGACTGTGCCGAGGCCGTCCATCTTTCCCCCGCCCCGACAGAGGCTAAAAGTGCAACCTCCATTCCAGAGCCACGCGAAACCACGCCAGGCCGCAAACCTGAGCTACTCATCTACGAGCCGAGAAGTTTATCGTTAGTTAGGTGCTATGCTGGTGCCCGTGCCTTTTTCTGCTGTCCCCGTGCGCGGTACTTATATGCGGCCCGGCGGCCCCAGCAATGTGAACATGGCGCAGAGCTCACTCGGCAGCTTGCATCAGGAGCAGCTGGATAATTCTCATCAACCTGCCCAAGAGGAATCGAAAAAAATGGACATGGTGTGTTTTTTCCCTTTATACCTTCTCCTTCCTTACCAACTACCAAAACTAACAATGCACGTCCAGATTGCTGCTCAGCTGGGCGCTGGCTACAACGCCATGCTCGAGCGCATCCTCCATGGCGCCGCCGTGCCCGTTGCCAACGCGACCGACTCGTACTGGATGGACAGCCCGCCCTTCCCTGAGGTCAACTTGAATCCGCACTCGCTGCCGGACCTCGCCGACTACGTCATCATCGGCACCGGCATCACCGGTCTGGCGGCCACCAAGACGGTGCTAGAAATCAGCCAAGACCAGCGGACCGAGATGCCGTTGCGCGTGGTCGCGCTCGACGCTCGTGACGTGTGTTCGGGCGCCACGGCCCGCAACGGCGGGCACATCAAGTCGGCGCCGTACAAGGACTTTGCGTTTTTGAAGGAGCAGCTGGGGTCGGTGGACGAGGCGCGAAGTGTACTCAAATTTATGCTCAGTCATGTTGAATATCTAAAAGAGGTGGGACAGCAGGTTCCAGAAGGCGAAGTGCGAGACGTCGAGACGGTGGACATGTTTTTGGAACAGGACGACTTTGAAAAGGCAAAGAATCTGGTGGATGACCTGAAGACGAATGTGCCGGATATAACGATTGATGTGTTTTCGGGCGAAGAAGCTAGGGAAAAGGTGAGCTTGCGTCGATTTGAAAAGACGTCTGTACTTGTACTGACGGGAACAGTTTGGCTGCAATGATTTCATCGCCGGTGCCATTTCCTATTCTGCCGGCGCCGCATTTCCGTTCCGCCTCGTCACTGGTGCATGGAAGGCGCTCGTCGACCGGTATCCAGAGCTCGTACTCCTCAGCAACACGCCCGTCGAGGACATCTCCGTCGCCGCCAACTCAGCCCAGCATCCATACGCCGTCAGGACGTCCAAGGGTACCATCCGCACGCGCCACGTCCTCCACGCCACCAACGCCTACGCGCCGCACCTGCTTCCGCGTCTGCGGAGCAGCCTCACCGGCGGCCGCGGTTGCATATCTGCGCAGGATGGCGGCGACGAGTTCCCTGCCACGCACGGGAACCGCTCCTGGAAAGTCGTCTACGAGCCCGGCTTCGACTACGTGACGGAGCGACCGGACAACAGCGATGGCTCCCCAGGGGATGTCATGGTAGGCGGTGGCTTCCGCCAAGGTAAACTGGGCGGTCTTGATCTGATTGGTGTCTGGGATGACAGCAAGCGCGATGCGCTGCCGCTGGCACACGTTCGCGGCATCATGCCCACCGTCTTCCAGCCCAACTGGGGTGGCGGCAACAGCCCGACCGCCGGCAGCCTGAAGAAGGACTGGACGGGCATCATGGGCTTCACAGGGGATTTGCTGCCCTTTGTCGGCCCGCTGTCGCAAAACATTACGCAAAGGCAGAATACGTATCCGGGCGCAGGCGTCCCCGGCCCATACGGCTCGGGCGAGTGGATCGCCGCAGGCTTCAACGGGTACGGCATGGTGTGGTCGTGGCTAAGCGGCGCGGCGACGGCCATTATGATGGCAGGGCAGGACAAGAAGGATCTGCCCAAGGTACCCGGGCGGCCGTCCGGTACGCTGGATTCGTGGTTCCCACGGGATGTGGTGGCACTGGACGAAGAGAGGCTGAAAAAAGCCGACCTGAGAAACTTGGGACGTAAGATCTAATTTTTTTGTCCTGTAATCGATAATGAAGAGGGCTCCGGGTGTGAAAACAGGAGCCAAAATACGAACATGATTTTCGTTTGCTTGCGAGAATGCTTCTCCCATGCAAACGCACACCAACGGCCCGTCTTTGACTGTATACATTTAGCTAGCTTAACCAGTTCTGCACACGCCCAATTGCCCAAGTCATATTTCCTCTCACTCTCAACGAAGTAAAAGTTTGCTTTGATTACTTTTGCTGCAAATGAGCGAACAGGATTCGGCCATCGACATTGACTCGTGGCGCCATTCAGTGCCCAGCCGGCTCGAGCGCGAAGATCCGTTTGCCAATGATGGCTTTGGAGAGCGGCCTGCAACCCGGCTGGTATTTGCTCCTCTTACTCTTCCAGAAAGAAAGTAATTGATCTAACCAAATTATCTCGGCAGACATTTCGAGAGCAGGATCCCCCGGAGGAAGCTGAACGGCCTGTTTCCCGCTTCAGTCTTCTGCGCTCCAAGCTCTTTGCGCCGAAACGCCCGCGACAGTCCCACGTAGGCTACGACAGCGACGACGAGTCGACAATCTACCAGCGCCCTGCCACGGCGCTATCTTCGTACACCAAGAAGGGAAGGAAACGTGGCTTCCTTGCGGGTTTATTCCGACGCGGCAAGAAGCGCGCCCGAGATGAGTACGAGGACAAGTACTACCAGGACGAGCAAAAGGAAGAGACGCTGGCATCGGCTGAACGAGCGTCTACGATTGTCGAGCCGATTCTTTCGAAGCCCTTGCACTTGAATTTCCTGTTTGTCGGGTGTCCATCCTCGGGCCAGACTTCGCTGCTCTAGTGAGTCCAGCTGCGGATACATCCTTGTACGCCTCGTTACTGACTACTTCAGTCGCATTCGCTATGGCTACTTTCCAGATGTATGTTCTGCGGCTTCTACATGGCGTGATGAAACGTTAACGTGAGATAGACCTCCGTCATGCCGCGCACGCGGTACGAAACTTACACCCACCAGCCGCGCTCCAGCACCGCGCGCGTCGAGCTCTAGGACACCTCGGGCGCGCCTGACCTCGCCACCGTGCAGCTTCTGGCCCATATTCACTGGGACGTGATTTTTCTCTGTTTTGACATAAGCGACGCTGCCACCCTGCAGGCGATTGTTGCCTGGGTAATACCGCCCCCAGCCCACCACCTCCCAATCACTAACACGATGATCAAGTGGAAATTCACCGCCGAGAGCCTCTTTTCCAAGTTCAAAGCCATACCGCCTACGCTCAGGCTCCTTGGCACCAAAAAGGACCTCCGCCATCGCAGCGCCTCCTCTCGCCGCTTCAGCCTGGGCTACTACTACCACCAGCTGCCGCTGTCGGCGTCGGCGCAGTCCGTCATGGCGTCCACGTGCGTCTCGAGCGCCCAGGCCACGTGGCAGGCAAAGTATCTTAACGCGAAATATTACGAGTGCTCGGCACTGACGGGTGAAGGCGTCGACTATATCGTAGAGGAGACGGCGGCGGAAGCGACGCGGGCTATTGTAGAGAAGGAGTATGCGCTCTACAGAGGGATCAAGAGATTGGCTTTGGGGGGAGATGAACACTGTTAAAATGAAGATTTGATCTAAATTATGATGAAATTGCATTTTATGTATGATTGGAGAGCTAGAATGTAAATTGGAGATATTGGCACTTACACGCCGTCTAAGTCGTCTGGGAAATGTCGACCCACCGCGAAAGCTAACACTTGAATTTAAGCTAAACACCACACTATGATACTCCCCTGAGCACCATGACATCAACATCGTAGCTTCATTGCGCGATGCTAGCAGACAGACTTGTGCGACTTCAATTAGTCTCTGTCTTCTTCTGTACAGACCTTCAATAGTCTCTCAGCCGGAATCCGGGCGGGTGGACAACACGCCTGGCGCATACCTGCCACGTTGCGTGCAAACACCGACGACTAGGCACGCCGAGCATTGTGTTATATAGATACGACAATTCAGAAAACACCGCCGACAGAATGGCTCTTCTTCTGGTCGGAAGTCTGGCTGTTGCGTCCGCCGCCATTGTGGTTGGTCTGGCCCTGTCGACCTTTTCATGGCGCATCATCATCCTCACAGCCATCGCGCTCACAGCCCAAGTCACCATCTTCATTACAGTATGCACCACCTCACCCTCATGGTCTCTCCCTACAAACGAGACGCTAACAAAGGTTTTCTTACAGGTCCGCCACATCCAACTCATCTTCCTGAAGCGCCGCTTGAAATGGTCTGCAGCGCCGCGTCTCACCACCAGCCGCGCCGCGCCTGCTGCACGCCGCGACGACGACTACCACCTCTTCGTCCTCGGCTCCGGCGGGCACACCAAGGAGATGCTCATGATGATGGACGACGGCACCTGCGACTTTGGGCGCCGCTTCCACCGGCGCTACCTCGTCTCCAGCGGCGACACCATGTCGGCGCACGCCCTGCGCGACTACGAGGCCTCGCTGGCCGCACTCTGCGCCGCCCGCGGCACCGACCCGGGCACGCACGACGCCGTGCGCGTCGCCCGCGCGCGCCGCGTGCACCAAAGCCTCCTGACGACGCCGCTGAGCGCGCTGCGCAGCCTTTTCGACATTGTGCCGGTGCTGCGGCGGCCGGGGCGGCGGTACCCGTCGCTGGTCTTCTCCAACGGCCCCGCGACGGGCTTCTTCGTGGCGCTGGCGATTCACGTGCTCAAGATGCTGTACGTGGTGCCCGAGGGGAGCATGCGCTTCGTGTACGTCGAGTCGTGGGCGCGCGTCTCGACGCTGTCGGTCACGGGCAAGCTCTTTCACTACACTGGGCTGGCAGACTTTTTTGCCGTGCAGCATGCGCAGGTTGCGGCGAGGTACGGCATCCGGGACGTAGGACAGATTGTCTTCAACGCAAGACGACAAGATATATAGCATAGCGGAAAGATTTGCGGGTTTCATGAAAAATAAGTCTGTATTTTTTTTAATACACATATTGTACAGTATCTATATGAAGAACACCTGGAGTCGCCGTGGCCTCCGCTTTTCGCTCCCCTTGGGTATCGCCTATACTGCTGAGGGCTGTGTTTCGGCAGGAGCTGCATCAACGTCGGGCAGAGAATCTTCAGGGTCAAACGTTTCCACCTCGGACGCCTCGCGCGCCTGCCGCGCCGCCGTCTCCTTGCCGGCCCAGATCTTCCAGTTCTCAAACTCGTGGTCCTCGAGCATCATGCCGACATCGCCCCTCGTCTTGCCAAAGTAGGCGCCGACGTGGCGAGCCTCCTCGACGGCGACCCTGCGCTCAATCTCCTCTGCCTGGCGCAGCTTGTAGAATTCGTGGCGCGCCACGTCGTAGGCCTTGCTCTGCGCCATCTTTTCGGCCTCCATGAGGTATAATTGGCGTTGTACGACGCTGCAGACACACAAATCTTGGTTAGCAAAAGCACTTTCCAAACAATCCCGTGGCACCATTAGCAGGCAAACCCTACCTCTCTCCCGTCAGGGCAATGCCTGGTTGGCGCACGCCCTTGCTCCAGTCGCAGTGCTGGCTGTCCCTGCCGTCCGACTCGAGAATGACGCGTGGTCTGGCCAGCTCCCAGGGGTGGTCCTTGTAAAACGCCGCGCGCAGGGTGTCCTCGAGGTAGACAATCTTTTGCGGGCGGTAGATGTTGCGCGGCTTCTTGATCTTTTTGCTCCCGCTGAACTCGGTGTGCTGCGCGGGGATCGGTCGGATGAGCGTCTCGGACGGGGGCACCGAGGAGACAATGTTGAGCCACGGCGGCTTGTACGTCTTGGTGCTGCCCATGACATTGCGCTTCAGTTCCTCCTGGACGCTCTGCAGCACCCGGGCTGGCCTGATTTGGCGGCCACGCATGGCTTTAGTCGTTGTGTTTTTGGTCGGGAAGAAGGGTCGAGAACGAAAATTAGAAGGGATGAGAGGTGTGCCGTGCCCTGTGATTAATTCAAAGCCGCCAATTCAGTCGGATTTGCAAGGCGGATGTCGTCAATTAACAGGGTGAAGTTGCAACTTAGGCAAGTTGGATTGAATTTTGAGGGTCGGCGTATTGTAAGCCCGGGGTGCTCGCAAGGAGAACCGCCAGCCGGCGCGACAGCGTATTTTCGAGGCCCACCTTTTTTTATATCACGACCTCCGTCATACTCCAGAACAAGTCTCCCTCATTTCTCGTCCTTCGTTTGTCAAATTTCTTTTTTTTTGCATTGTTTTGGACTTGGTACTGGGAGTGAAAAATGGACAAGCAACTACAATGAAATCTAGCAGCGTCCAGGGACCTGTCCGCTGCGCCATGCGGTCTGGTGGCACTGCTGCTACACCTCTGCTTCTTGGAGCAGCTGTGGTAGCTTTGCCTGGACGTCATGCTGATGCTGCGGGCAGGAGGCGGCCGAAAATCGAATCGCACGTTACATCCCCATGCCAAAGAAGCTCAATATGGCTTTTCTCGACTTTTGCGCCGAACCACAGCCCAACGCCACTGCCAAAGCAGATCGACAAATCTACGATAGGAGCTTTTGCTCGACGTTCTCGCAAGACCACCCCGAGAACCATACCAACAAGCGTGGATGCCTCCTGGACGAAGAAACCAGATTGGCAAACCACCGATTCAACCGATTTGACCGATTCGACACATTTGACTATGGAGTCTCACCAAAAAGTGACTGTGCTGCCAGCCCAGACGCCCAGGTATCGCCGGGCTACCTCACGACCATCAACACCGCTTACGACGGATGAATCCGAGAAACCAAGTCTGAATTTGGACAAGGATGAACTTCTTTCCTTAGTTTCAGGCCCAGTCGAAGCCACAGCGGCCGAGCTTTACGAGGCACATCGAGATCCATTTCGTGGCGGATTTGCCGCTCCAGATGGCCCGCACATCAGAATATCCGATGCCAAACACGATGTCTCATTTCCCACTCAACAGGATATGCACAGAATCTCGGCCGCCACACAGGCCACAGTCGAGAAGCTTTGCATATCTCTGCGGAAGCGACTGCGATATCGGGAGCTGGTCCCACTGGAAAGAATATACGCGACGTATCAAGAACTGCCCGAACCTCGAATGCTCAATCTCACAGCAGGCTGGAGAAAGGAACTTTTACGAGTTATGGGGATGCCCAAGAAGCGAAACGCTACCAGCATGCTGCGTTATTTTTCTCTGGTGGCTGACGTAAAGAATGCTGGCCTCACGCTCAATCAGCGGCAGTGGAACTATGCGCTGGCTTTCGCCGCCAAGTACACTGCCAGAGTCCAGACACGGCAGCTCGAATCCGCAATGCGACTGTGGTCGGAAATGGAGCGTGAAGGGAACCAACCCGCAAATGAAGTCACCTTTAACATTCTCTTTGACGCCGCGACAAAAGCTGGCAGCTTTGCGCTGGCCGATATGCTGTACAAGGAAATGGAAAACCGCGGTATACACTTTAACCATTTCCATCACGTTACACTGATCTATTATTTTGGCCTGCAGAGGGACTCTGATGGCGTCCGAGCTGCGTACAAGGAGATGGTGGAAGCTGGCCAGCTTGTGGATACGATTGCATTGAACTGCGTCATTTCAGGACTCCTCAGATCTGGAGAGGAGGGAGCAGCCGAAGACACATACCGTCGGATGAGGGCTGGTGGGAAGGTGGCGCCTCGGCAGCCGGAAAAGGACTACATGGTCTCCAAGGCCATCACGAAAGCTCTCATGATGTTGTCCAAGGTGGCCAAGGAGCACCCTTCACTCAAAACCAACTTCCAAAGAAGTGTCCGCATATCCCCAGACCTGCGCACATTCAAACTCTTCATTGAACACTACGCTGTCCGTGTGGGAGACCTAGGCAAGGTGGTGTACTTTTTGGACGAAATGAAGGCGCAGAGTGTCGTTTTGCACCCAACCCTGTTCCTGGGCATCTTCCGAGGCTTTTTCCTCCATGGTGGCCATCCGGGTTCAGACTGGAGTGAGCAACGACTCGACAGCGTCGTAAATGCTTTCTACCAAGCGCAAGACGAAATGGGGGAACAATTTCGCATCGACAAATGGGCTGTTATCTGGTTCCTGAAAGCGGTCAAACGCTGTTGCTCGCAGCAGAAGCTGGAGAAGGCTTTTGACGAGGTTTCCACGCGTTGGGATGTTCCTTTGGACCGTCGGCTGGAGGTTCTTGCTATTTGCGATAAGATTGTTGGCAGAACTGACGACATTGCAGCTTGGCGTATCTTTGAGAGCACCGCCAAACTCAGGCAAATCATGGGCAACAGGATTATTCAGTAAGGGGAGACTTGCCAATGGACCCTTTTGTATATAATTGTACATTTTCATGTAATCTACGCTGTCGCGAGCTGTATATACCATAGACCACCCAAAATATTCGTGTTCGGCTTTCATGGCCATGCTTTTATGGCCTCCATTTCACAAGACGATCAATTCACAGTCGAGTAAAGGGCTCAAGAACTGTCGACAAATGGAATTATTTTACAGTCTGGGTATGTGACTGCGAGAAAATCTATTCGAGCTTCTTGTATCACAACATTGTCCGTCGCCTTATTGCCTCCTGTAGCTCTCCATTGCAAGAAGCCGGAGACATCCAACCAATTCGTACCATGTAAAAGAGTCGTTTAAGGGTCCGACTTGTAGGTTTGGTAGACTATCATCACTGTTAGCACCACAAGCTTCCCAACATTTCGCTTTTCGATATTTCGCGCGCAAGAGTCGTCGTACCGGCAATGCCAAAGGGGGCGAAGAAGCCGGTGGCCATGAAAGTCCAGTAGCCGAGACCAAACCACTTGCTGTGAGGGTTGAAGGGCAGGTTGGTGTAGGCGCCGTCGGGGTAGTGGTAAGGCGAGGACATGCGAGCCCGGGTGGCGTGGAAAGCACGGCGGGAGACCAGAGTGGTCGTAGTGCGGGTGGCGGCGCGGGAGAACATCTGCAGAAGTGTCAATTAGCTCGGGGCTGTCTGGCGAGGGTGCATTGAGCGGCCGTGGCGCACCTTGGCTGATGAATTGGCGAGCTTGGAGTTGCGACTATCTTCAACTTTCGGGGAGGACCGTGTCGGCAAAGCAGGTAAGCTGGTAGAGGTCGAAAGACATTGGCCGGGATTGAGTCACGTGACTATGAGGCCATAAACGGTACGTACCTTTTTCTAAGTTCTGCTAGGCTGCACCAAATCTCGATGGATTCCACCGCCTGCCTGATTGGATAACAATTTTTATTCTGCCGCGCTGCCCACATTGCAGAGAAACGGGCATGGATCGGTCCTCCAAGTTCACTGCAAGCTCTGCGAGACCGGGTGCCTTTTGTACTGTTCGGTTTTGCGACGACCTAACGGCACCGAGTTTTTGTTCTTTCCATTCGTTTGCGCCGAATCTCTCGTCCCTGATCACTTCGACCCTACCTCGAAAATTCTTCCAGTCAGACAGCCCAACGCAGGGAAACTTTTTTCAAACACTTTCATCCGGACTTGGAAGGTTTCAAAGAAGCTGTACGCCATTGCCCAACATGGATGAAATGTTTGATGTGTTCGAGGGCAACGCCGACCCTGCGAGCGCGAGCGAGGATGAAAGACTGCCGACCAAGGACCGCAAAGACAAGACCAAGAAGAGAAAGGCGGACGAAGCGATGAACGGCAAGGCCGCCGCCGAAGGCCAGATGGAGCATACCACAGAAGACACCGAAATGGGCGAGACGAGCTCGGTTGCGTCAAAGGAGGAAGAGGCACCGCAAGACGACGACTCGGACACACCCAGTCAGCAGGACAAGAAACGTCGCAAGAAGGGAGACACTGCCGTGCCCGTCATGGCGGATAACTTTGAGACGGCACAATCGAGAGAGGTTGCTGGTGCGGCGACATTTGTCCCGCAGGATTCGTCCCTCATCTTATCGCACAACATTCAGCATCAGGTTGCACTGCCGCCGGATCTGGACTATGAATACGTCCCGCTCTCTGAGCACAAGTCGCCCGCGGAGCCTGCGCGTCTGTACCCCTTCAAGCTGGATCCTTTCCAGAGCCTGTCAGTCGCCTCTATTGAGCGCGATGAGAGTGTTCTCGTCTCAGCGCATACCTCTGCGGGTAAAACCGTCGTCGCCGAATACGCCGTCGCCCAGTGCCTGAAGCGCAACCAGCGAGTCATCTACACCAGTCCCATCAAAGCCCTGAGCAACCAAAAATACAGAGACTTTGAAGCCATCTTTGGTGATGTCGGTCTGATGACTGGTGATGTTACCATTAACCCGACAGCCAGTTGCTTGGTCATGACGACGGAGATTTTGCGATCGATGTTGTATCGCGGTTCCGAGATTATGCGAGAAGTTGCTTGGGTCGTCTTTGATGAAATCCATTACATGCGTGACAAGACAAGAGGTGTTGTTTGGGAGGAGACGATTATCATGCTTCCTGACAAGGTTCGATACGTCTTCCTGTCTGCCACCATTCCCAACGCTTTCCAGTTTGCGGAATGGATCGCCAAGATCCACCACCAAGCCTGCCACGTTGTTTATACCGATTTCCGACCTACTCCTCTACAAAACTACTTTTATCCTGCCGGTGGTTCTGGCGCACGCATCGTCGTCGACGAAAAGGGCAACTTCAACGAGGACAACTTCAACATAGTAATGAAGGAGGTGGAGGAGAAGAAAGGTGCCGACCCCAACGACATCAACGCCAAGCAAACCGGCAAAGGAAAGAATAAGAAGACACACAAGGGCGGTGCTGATGAGGGCTCCGACATGAGCAAGATTATTCGCATGACGATCCGGAAGAGCTTCAACCCTGTCATTGTTTTCAACTTTAGCAAGCGAGAGTGCGAAAACATGGCCATTAGCATTTCGAAGCTGAGCCTGAACGACGATTCTGAAAAGGCCATGGTCAACAAGGTCTTCCACAGCGCTATTGAAAGCTTGTCGGAGCAAGATCGCGACCTGCCTCAAATCAAAAACCTGCTGCCCCTGCTTGTGCGCGGTATTGGTGTGCATCACTCTGGTCTCTTGCCTATATTGAAAGAGACGATTGAGATTCTGTTTCAAGAGTCCCTCATCAAGGTGCTTTTTGCTACGGAGACCTTCTCCATCGGCTTGAACATGCCTGCCAAGACTGTTGTCTTTACTCAAGTGACTAAGTGGGATGGGGTTAAGCGCCGTCCTCTCACTTCCTCCGAGTACGTACAGATGGCTGGTCGTGCCGGTCGTCGTGGTCTTGACGCCCGCGGTATTGTCATCATGATGATTGACGACAAGCTGGAGCCCGACACCGCCAAGGAAATCGTCACTGGCCAGCAGGATAGACTGAACTCTGCCTTCTACCTCGGCTACAACATGATTCTCAACTTGCTGCGAATCGAAGCCATTTCTCCCGAGTTTATGCTGGAGAGATGTTTCCACCAGTTCCAAAACGCGGCCAGTGTTCCCACTCTCGAGAGGGAGCTCATGGCACTGCAGCAGGAGCGTGATAGTGCCACCATCCCCGACGAAGCGACCATCAAGGATTACTACCAGATTCGCCAGCAGCTCAATACCTATACCAGAGACATGCGGTCAGTTATCCAGCTGCCCAACTACAGTCTCGACTTCCTGCAGCCTGGTCGCCTGGTGCAAATCTACAACCCCAAGGAGTCACCCGATAATGTCGCCGGTGGCTTGGACTTTGGTTGGGGCATCATCGTCAACCACTATCCGCGCCGCAGCCCTAAGCTTGGCGAGCCCGAGCACATTCCTCAGGAGTCGTACATTATCGATGTCTTGCTCACGATATCCGCGTCTAGCGCCGACATTACTCCTGGACAGCCCGCTGCTGAGATGCCTACCGGTCTGGTTCCTGCCAATGGCGACCAAAACACCATTTGCGTCGTTGTTCCCTGCCTGCTTACGTGCATCAAGGCCATCAGCCAGATCCGCCTCTTCATGCCCAAGGAGGGTCTCAAGGCCGAGAAGGACCGTGAGACGGTGAACAAGTCCCTGTCAGAAGTGAAGCGCCGTTTCCCCGATGGTCTGCCCATCCTCGACCCGCTCGAGAACATGGACATTACGGACGAGTCGTTCAAGAAGCTACTTCGCAAGATTGAGGTTCTTGAATCGCGTCTGCTGGCTAACCCTCTGCACCTGTCACCGCTTCTGCCATCGCTCTGGGACCAGTACCACGCCAAGACGGTTCTGTCGGAGAAGATCAAGACCAAGAAGAAGTCGATTGCCAAGGCTCACAGCATCACTCAGATGGACGAGCTCAAGTCCCGCAAGCGTGTGCTGCGCCGTCTAGGTTTCATCAACGATGCCGAGGTTGTGCAGCTCAAAGCCCGCGTCGCGTGCGAGATTTCGTCGACCGAGGGCCACGAGCTGGTGCTTTCGGAGCTGCTCTTTGACCGCTTCTTCAACGAGCTCACACCCGAGACGTGCGCGTCTGTTCTCAGCTGCTTCATCTTTGACGAAAAGGTCGAGGCGACGGCGCTCAAGGAGGATCTGCAGAAGCCGTTCCGCGAGGTGCAGGCCAAGGCGCGCATCGTGGCCAAGGTCAGCCAGGAGTGTAAGCTGGACGTCAACGAGGAGGAGTACGTGGCCAGTCTCAAGTGGCAGCTGATGGAGACGGTGTTTGCGTGGGCGCAGGGCCGGCCATTCTCCGAGATTTGCAAAATGACCAACGTCTACGAGGGCTCCCTAATTCGCCTGTTTCGCCGCCTGGAGGAGCTGCTCCGCCAGATGGCCCAGGCTGCCAAGGTCATGGGCAACGACGATCTCACCAAAAAGTTTGACGAGAGCTTGCAAAAGATTAGAAGAGACATTGTGGCCGCGCAGAGTCTGTACCTGTAGGGGGACCTTGGTGCTTGCACTCTTTGTTACTACTAGTTTTCTTGTATGCAGCGTGTCCGGTTTCTTTTTTCGTTTTTTTTTTCAGTCATTTGCAACCGAGGTTATTACATATGGTCGTAATGGGAGTTTTAAGGCATTCTGAAATTTGACCTAAAAACGTTATGTATTTAGACATGAAAAAGCCACAGCGTCGTCTTTGCTTAAGAAGCGACGCTTGAAGCATTGGCATTTAGCATGGGGTCATGGCATGGATGAAAAGAGGATGTCTCATTGAATCGCAAAACTACTTATTAGCCCGTTTCCTATAACAATGTACATTCGCCAAGTTGACAAGTTTACAGATGTGATGCCGCAAAACGCCCCAGAAAAAAGAATAGCATAGAAAACAAGTAAAAAGCAGCCGAGGTCAGATCAAAGAGCTGCAGGTACTACCGCTCGCTACCCATGGTCATGAAGATGCCAACCGTCAGGCTCAGGACGACGCCGGAGCCGACAAAGATGCGCCACTTTTCGCCCCAGACGTCCTGGCGCAGCAGCCAGGTGATGCTGCCGAGGGGGAAGAAGAAGCCAATCATCATGGCGCGGATCATGATGTCGAGGACGGTGGACATGTTGGTGATGTCGTCCTCGAGGGGGCTGGCGGCCGAGGGCAGCTCGCCGGCGTTGCCGTCGATCCAGGCGTCCTCCATGCCGCGCATCGTGTCCGGGGAGGGCATGGCGTCCGAGGCGAAACGCTCCGTGTGGATGGACGCGAACTGCGTGCGCAGCGTCGCGATTTCCGACTGCGTGAAGCCCGCCTGGAGGAGGCGATCGAAGCCCCGGGGGCGCGGCTTCTTCCACGCCGACGCCTCGCCCGCACCGCCGGTGCTGCCGTCGCCTTTGGGGGGTTCGGCGGCAGCGACTTCTTCGGCGTCGAGCTCGGTGGTGCTGAGCTCATCGCCGATGGAGCAATTGAGGTAGACGCGGACGGGGAGCGGCTTGTCGACGGCCTTGCCCTTGGGGTCCGCCGGCGGAGGCGGCGGCGCGGCGGGCAGCGGCTTGAGGACGCTGGCGAGGGAGGCGGCGTCGGCGAGGATGCGGCCCTGGTAGATGAGGCGCAGGCGGCTGCGCGAGGCGATGCGCGCGCGCAGGCCGTGCTTGAAGGCGAGCACCGTGGTGGTGTGCGGCGAGGGCACGTCGGTGGCTAGGTCGGGCAGGCCGTTGGAGAAGCGGACGGTGATGAGCAGAGCGGGCGGCGCGGGCGCGGGGGCGGTTGTCGATGCCATGATGCTGGCATGCTGGGCGCGGTGGACGCCGGCTTTGGTTGGGGAGAGACGAACTTCAAGATGTTGGTTGCATGGGGTTTCATGTGAAAGAGCCAGGAACAGGTTGACGTTGACAAGTCACCCCACAGGTGCTGTTGTAGTGACCGACCTCAACGGCGGAGGGGCTTCAGCCATCTCTCCTTAACAGTAGGTATGGCAAGACGTTTTGCCAAATATGTTTTCGCATGTAACACCAGGCAAGCTCACAGGAGTAATAGAGAGAAAGAATATATATATATATATATATATTTAGCTGCTTTCTTGTACTATTTAATTACAATCCAAACACCCTTGACCCGTAGATTGTCTGCTCGGGAGTACAGGCGCTAAACAGTACCTACCTAGTTAAAGCTGCTGCTGCCCCTGCCTGCCAGCGAGGTGGGGAGCTTCGCTTCTTGTCTCAACTGTTCAGGAACAATTATCGCCTGACCGCTCTGGCAGAATTTCTTCCATTTACAAGCAACTCTACTTGCATCAGGAGCGTGGAAACAGCTGCATTTGGTGTGCATTCCATTTTGTTTTGAGCGCGCATTTTGGTTTATTAGAGACACACCGCTCTTGCTATTGTCTTGTTGATGCGGCGCGTCCTCTACTTGCCATGAGGCGCACAGGACGAGCCAAGCATCTCAGTTGCTTTTACTGCGGCAAGCAGACAGGCCTCAAATATGACGGCACCATAACCAACTTTCTCTGTCTCTCCTGCGACGCTACAAACTATCTAGACGAGGTACGGCCGGGCCCTCTTGGTCTGTTTCCCCTCGGACATGTTGCTGATCCTGCTTTTAGAATGGTGACATTACAGACCCTCCCGTCGCGACGGAGCGAGAAGCCGCGCCCTCGCAATATGCCAAACCCCAGCCCGCCGCCGCTGTCGAGCCAGATGTTGTCTTTTGCGAAACGTGCCTCAAGAACCAGCGCCTCTTCACGGCCTGTCTGGCGCAATATCTGCCCGACGACCCGTCCGACCCCGACTACGAGGAGCTCGATCGAAATTACTACCGCTATCGCCGGAATCTCGAGAAGCGCTACCCGCAGGTCTGCGACGAGTGCGCCGACAAGGTGCAGGAGCGCATACGCCAGGCCGGCTACACGGCCAAGACGGACCACCTGCGCCGCATGATGGACAAGACGCGCGGGCGCAAGGCCACGCAAAGGACCAGTGTGCCGGATGTGGCCAGCTCGCTGGGCGGCTGGCTCTGGCGCGGTGGCCTCGTCGCGCAGCTACTATGGCACTTGATGCATATTATACAGGCTCTAGAGCATCCGGACGACGGCATGCGCGATCCGGATGATGCGAGCATATATGCACAAGCGCTGGCAGCCACCAAGACGGCATTAACGTGGCTGCCAGACAGCGATGCGCTGATACGGATCAGCATCATGGCAGCTATCCTATCAATATGGTGGAACCCGCATTTTGTGCAATTTACGAGAGGCTTCACGAGACATTTGCTGGGATTTACGCGTTGGTATTCGTTTCAGGGGCTGATCATCTTCCTCCGCATCTTCTTCCGTAGTGTGCTGAGCATGGAGGGCGGAGCAGCGCCATCGCAAAGCGCACAATTGAGCATACATTTATCCACGGCAGGCATCATGTGTTTCGTAAGTACATGCGTCACACTACCGAGTAAATGATGCTAACAGTCCAGATTTACATAATGGAAACCAGATCCATCAAAGTAGACACAACGCCGCTCTTCCGGCCCGAAGACAAACCGTTGACGCCGCGCCGAACGATGACGCCGGCAAAACGCAAGAAGCAAGACTCCAAGACTTTCTCCGAGCTGTTCAATGAGGCCCTCGACTCTACACCGCAAAAAGGCGGCTTCTCCTCCGGAGCTGCGACCCCCGGCACGCCAAACTACACATCCAGCAGCGCATTCGTCCCCCCCAGCCAGCTCAAGACGATGCAGCAGCAGCAGCAGCGCGGCTTCAACGACTCGCCGCTGGCATCTGCGCCCGCCTTTAAGCCGCTCTCGCAGCCTACATCCGCCGACTCTGGCGACGAGATGGACTGGTCCCCGAGCCAGCCCTCGACATCGCAGCACCGCGCTTTCCGCAATACCGACACGGCAGCGCCGCGGCCCTTTGGCCAGTCCCCGACGCAGCAAGGTGATGACGGCAGCGGCAGTATCAAGAACCCCTTTTGGTTCAAGGTGCCCGCGGCGCCAACTAATCCCGCGCGGCAGATGCGCAACCCGCCCAACATGCCCGTCCTGCGCAAGAAGCCGGTCGAAAAGGACGATGTCTTTTTCACGAGTCGTCGCGACAGCGCCGAGTTTAAAAACCGGGGTGGTGCCGGCTCCAGCGCCGGCATGGCCTTTAAGAACCCGAGCTTCTTTGCGCCGGAGAACAATGATGAGGCGAATTCGCTGGCGGATCTGCTGGGCCAGAGCTTTAGTCTCAGCCAGGAGGGTCAATCCCACGACAAGAACGCTGCGACTGCCTCTTTCCCTTTGTCTCCTTCTTCATTCTCATTGAGGCATGCACCAGGTGCTCAGCAAAGCCCCCGACGTCGCCCGGTTGAGCTAATGACGCTGTGCGTCTTGCTGCCGCTCTGGCTGCTCCTGTCGGCCTTTTCGTCGTCCATCCCGTACAGACTGGCGCTACAGGGCGTGTTGCTCGTCGCCGCAGGCGTCATTGCGCTGAGCGGCACACGCGAGATGGACGACAGGCGGCCGCCCGCCTCGCAGCCGAAGCTCGTCGACGCCGTGCTCTCGGCGTTGGGCGTCGTGGAGCTCGCGGGCGTGTGCTGGGTCGGCTGGGAGACGTGGACGGGACGGGTGGACGTCGGAGGCTATGGCGCGGGGATGTTGGCGGTGATGCTGGCACATCACGCGACGGGGTTGTTTCAGGCATAGACGGAGCAAAAGCGAATGGGAGGGAGTTGATGGTGTTTTGACTTTTGAACTATGTTGACTACGAACGACTGGTTTTGGAAAGTGACTTGGTTTTGGCATTGACAAACACAGGGTATATATCGTTTTATCTTAAGCCCATGCACATGTACACGCACATGCAAGAAATGACTAGCATGATCACTGCATGCCTTTATTTTCTTCCTCGTCGAGTCCACGTCCTCAGTCATCACTCGTCTATTTCCCAATGGCAACGAATCGCAGTGTGTTCTTTATAATAGGCGTTTTGTCATAATGTCCGTCATTCATGTCTGTCTTTCATATGAAATGCACCGTCTATACATGCTAAATAAAAACCATCCCAAGGTATATATATAAATCCATAAACGCCCAACTCATTCAGAAATGCAATGCCCGAAGCTGCTTCCAGTTTTTCTCTTTACAAATTCCTTGCATCCCTCCCCCACCATCTCTCACAGCTCCAGCTCCTCCACCTCCATCCCGCACGCCGTGCACGTCTTGACCGTCATGCCGTGCTCGTTCTCGACCGTCCGTCCCCATTCGTGCACGTGCTTGCCGTTGCCGGCGACGGCATCGCCAAACTTGCTCGCGCCGTTCTTGCCGAGGTTGCCGGCCTGGCGGCGGAACGCGTCGGTGCGCGTCTTGCGCTTGAGGTCCAGCAGCTTGTCGCGGAACTGGCGCTCCTTGCGCGCCTTCTTCTGCGTCTCGCGCCGCTCGTACTCGGCGTCGAGGGCCTCGGACGAGCCCCACTTGGTCGTCACGGCGTACTCTTCCACCTGGCACCGCAGGAACAGCATCATGTCGTGCCAGTGCGACTTGTGCGGGTTGGGCTTGGAGAGATGCGGCAGCAGCTCCGGGTCTCGCAGCTCGGCTGTCGCGCGGCCATGGTCAGCACGAGGTCTCGACTCCCCACGTTCTGGTTTCGGAGCGTCCCGGATTTTGACTTACGGTCGGTGAGCAGATAGTCCTCCTTGCACTCCGTCTTGGTCAGGAGCGAGTACTTGTCGGGCAGGTTGTTCTTGCACTTGTTGCACACGCAGAGGTGAAAGACCTCCTCCCACACCCAGTCCACCTCGAGGCTCCCGCACTCGCGGCACTTTTTGCGCGTCGTCGCGTCGTCCAGCACGCTGATGCCCGGCTCAAACGGGCCCGCCTTTTGCCGGCGCAGCGTCCGCAGCAGCTGCAGCTTCTCCCACTCCTGCATCGTCATGTCCTTGGGCCGCTGCGGCTGCTGGTCGTCGCCGCCGCCGGGCTTCGGGGCGCTGCCCAGCGCCCGGTTGTGCGGGTCGTCCTCGGTGGACAGGAAGCCGCCCTTGGTGTCCGTCATGGCGCTCATGTTGTAGTCGACAAACTTGGCAAATTTCTTGGCCGGCTGCAGCGTCGACTCGTCGCCGCGGTCGCGCCCGTCGCGGTTCGTGCTCGTGTCGGTCGTCGTTGCCGTGGCGGTGGCGGCGAGAGGCCGCTTGCCGTTGGCCGGCTTGGAGACGTAGACGTCATCGGTCGGAACGAGGCCGGCGGCCGTCTTGGGAAGTTCGGGCGCGGTGCCCGACGCTCGCTGCTCGGCTTCTCGCTGGTCTCGAATGGCTTTGGCTTTTAGTCGGTTTATTTCCTGTAGGCACTCGTCAGCGACAGTTCTTTACATCTGGGCGCGGCGGAATACTCACGATGCGCCTGCGCTGCTCCGGCGTGAGCGGCGACTTGGCGGGCGGCCGTGACACCGAGGGTGGTGTCTTTGGACGCTCCATCATTTATGGGATACGACTGGCTCGGCACCAATACCAAGTCCAGTGATTTTTTTTTTGGTGATGTCGCAGCAGAGACCAGCCGCTGTAGTTGCCAAGGTAAAAAAGTGAAGCTAGTTTGGAGGGGCTGATTCGCACATTCACGCCAGCGATCAGAGCTGTCGCCACTCGTTCACGTCGACACGTGATCGTACTTGAAAACGTTCACAGCTTGTCGCAAATCACAAAACGCACTGCCGAATGTTTAATACCTCGTCTCGAAACAATCTCTGTGCAGATTATGGCCAGAGCACGGTGGCGCGTAGACTATTCTTACAACGCGGGCGCACCCGTCGCTTGCTATCATCACACATTCGTAACGCATCTTGTCGCCGCGCAAAGCTTGGGGCTATTCCGCTGTCTATACTGTCCCGAATTCCTCTCCCATTATTTCCCACCTTTTTTGTATCATTCTCCAATGTATGCACTCTTACTCCTCCTTGGCGCCACCGCGGCCAGCCTTCTCGGCAGCCTCGACAGCCTTCTTGTCGCTCTGGGTCTGGCCGCCCTGCAGAGAGCTCATGAAGCCGGCGGCAGCCTTGAAGGGACGCTTGAGCTCGCCAGCGGCGGGCTGGCCGTAGAGGTGGATCTTGACAAGGTTGCTCTCGAACAGGGACTTGACGGGGATGATGGACTGGATCATGAGGGGGTTGGTGTACTTCATGTACAGGTGCATGAAGCCCATCATGCCGACGGCCATGAGCTGGCCGCGGAAGGCCTGCTTGAGCTGGGCGGTGTCGTAGGCGTGGATGGTGGTGGTGACGAGCTTGCCCTCCTCGGAGGAGCCCATCGGGGCGGGCTCGACATACTTGAGGGTGGTCATGTCTATGGGACGTTAGTACGTATGTAAAGAAGTATCGCGTGCCGTGGGAGTCGTCGCGAGACAGCGTCCCAGTTGTCGCTCGATAGACGTACCCTTCTTCTTGTTGATTTGGGACAGGATGTAGGCGTAGATGAGGGCGATGACAACATTGCTACCGATGTAGACGGCGCGGACCGTGTTGAGAACCTGGGGATCCTCAAAGGGGATGCGCTTCGAGACCTGCATCATACCCAGGATGATGATCAGGTTAGTGCTACATTAATTGGTTAGCCATTGTTGTCGCATGGACTGCGCATCGCAAGAGCTTTGCACAGCAACCATGTCGCCCATCTGTTGCACGCCGCAGGTTGATGTCGTCGAAAACAGGGGTTCGACGGTTGGTTCGGGAACTCGGGAGGATGCGAGATCACGAATGACTCCTTACATTTGGGGGCTGAGGCCGGCCATTGTGAATAGATGTAGCAGGAAATACGGTAGACGGGTACGATGATCGCTGAGCGAAAAGGGCGCCGGACAGACAAGGGGAGATGAAGAGGATTTCTTGGAGAATCGTTGAAGTGTCAAGATGGAACCGCGGAGAATAGAGGCGAATTTTTGACGCGGCGTTGCTGCGCTGGCCTCTACCCAGCCACAGATCCCCTGCCTGACTCGAATGTGTGGCGGCTGGTGTGGCTCGGGGAGTGCTCGGGCCCGTCTTTTTTCCGTGTTACCACGACCAGTTTACCCTAGACTATATTTGACAGATGCGGTCAAACTTGAGACTCGAGTCAGAATTGCGCAATTCGCCTAAGTGCTTTTTTTGTTGTCTTCGTATATTGTATTGATGCTGATGAGTCTGTATTTCAATCTCAAGCTTAAAGCGTGTTGAGCTGCAGAGGTGGTGGTAACCCTTTGCCAGATTTTATATTGCTCGACCCATCGACACGTCCACATCGAGTACCTGTGAAATGTCAAAATACCATCATTCCACATTGGCTTCTGCGACATAGAGAAATAGTTCAAACTGAGCGCTTCGTTTGACTAGACTGAGAAATCATTCAGTCTAATTTATGGGACTGCTCTGCTCCCATGAGCGTGGCACTCGACATGACTGCACGACTCGTTTTCTAAATCCGACTCTACAAATTAATACAACCAGGAGGACTACTCCTTAGATGCATTTTCGATGCCGTGTCAAGCCCCTGTAGAAACGTGGCTGCTATTTATCACTGTGCTCCTTACCCGGCCGTGAAGCAGAAGAGGCGCCCCCAGCACGGTCATAGCATTGGCATGAACGACGATATGCTCGACTCAGCGGGCAAGCTCAAGCAAGACACTGTTAAGACAAGCACGTACTTTAATACCCATACGTACTGTGATAGGGAGTTGAGCCCTAGTACTTCCCTTACGGCGGCGAGCGGCGTGGTTATCGCCTGCAACTGCGTCATCGATCTGGCGACACAGCAGGAGAAACAACCTGTTTCTCACAAAGGTTTTTTCTGTTATGGTATTCCAAATGGCCACAGCTGGATGATATTAGCAAGAAGATTGTTGTATTCGTTTCTACATGGCCGACGCAAGCCAAGTAGCCGATTGGGGCGGGTGCTGCGACTGCTGGCCCTCCTCAGCTCATCAAGGCCAGGAAAGCTTCCAAGCCTACAGCTCCTTTCGGGTTGAACATTGAGGTATGATCTGATAGAGTAATGAACACTATCGTGAAGTGTCATGTATGAATTGTTTCATCTATGTTTCTCCAGCATCTATCTACGGCACGGCATGTGCGAGTACCGTGGCCAGATCTGGCAATTCACCAATGAGCCTAGATAGCGGGCGATACGCAAGGCATGACAACCGGGTCGCAAGCCTCACTACCCTAGCTGGACGGCCTCAGAAAAAGCGACCTTTCCCTGTCAACCTTTGAATGCGACTTCTTCTTCGAGGTGGGCAATGGCCAACTACCCGAATGCAGTCCGACTACAGAAACAGCCCACCAGTCTGTCTCTCCCGTGACCGACAAATCGCGATAGCCAGTGCATACGCAACACTGAGACCGATCCCTCTGGCCTTTTTGGAAAGAGCAATTTCCAGAGGCGCAGTTTCTCAGGATACATTATCGAAAAACGGCAAAATCTCTCGTTGCTCCCCCTGCTTGCTCCCTCGCCAAAAGGTTCCGCATTCGAAGTTGCCGCTGCAAGTATAAGCTCCACTGACCCGGGCTGACTCTATCTCTCTCCGTCTCCTTGCCACGTGATGCTAGAGAACAAACGTGGTGCGTCCTCTGAGGCGGCTTTCGATGGGCGTCATCCGCCTTGTCTGGGCGTCACCAACACAGGCGTACACCCCTGGTGGAAGAAGGACGCACAGTGCATGTATCGAAGAAGAAAAAGGTACTTTCAGAGCTTTAGGGGGGCGTGCCGGTACCCATCAAAAAAGAATTAAGCCTGGCAGGGGGGGTGTCTAGCGTCAGCCAGTATTTGTAAAAAGAGGCTGTGGTCCTCTTTTCTTCTTTTTAGCGTCATGCAAATGAACGAAGTGCATAGCCGGGGTTGTGATTGGCTCTCTAGACGAGGGTGTGTCCTTTGAAGTTTCTTTGTGTTGTCCGCCTTTATCTCACTCCCCCTTCTGTCAAAAGGTCCACACACACTTCGGGAGATGGGGGCAGAAACCTGGGAATTAGAGTACCGACTAGAGCGAAACGGGCTCTGGGGGCACGTGTGTCTGTTGGAGTGTGTGACGGCCGCGGGCTGTTCTTCTCGATACTTGGGGATGATGCATCTTGTGCTACAACATACTACTGAGCGAGAGGAAGCTAGGTTGAATCTCACCGCATTGCGAAACTACCTGGTCTTTCTCCTTTTTTGGTCTTTCGTGCATAAAAAACCAATTCAGGTAGCGGCGTGCCCGAATACTCGGCAGTAAGACCCAGTCCGTCCTGGCACTAAATCGTCCTTTAAACGTTAGCCCGACTTGAATCATCTCACCAGCCCTACTCATTCGGGCCAGTTTTCATACCGCCGCACACGCTCCACTGGCCAAGTTTCTGCTTCCTTGCCCCTGCTCCCATTCATCTGGTCCATTTTCCTTTTCAGGGTCCTTGGAGATGTAAAAAACTCGGCACTTGTTGTTTCTTCCACGCGGGGGCCCTCACCTTGTGCAAGCTTGTGTGTGTATGCTGTGCCATCACCGCCGCGCCGGCCGAGTCGGGATCGTGTTTCGGCCGGATCCCGACGACAACCTCGACGCCTCCCCCTTTGCTGCATCGTGCGGTTGCCACTAGCCGCAAAAAAAAGTCGGCAGAAAAAATGCAGGCAATGCCGAGTGAAACGTATGATTTTCCACCTCCCTCTTACTAAATTATTCGGGTTGGCCGTGGCTATGTAAAAAGCGAACACTGGTTAACCTGAGGGTTGAGTTCTCTGCGGCATAGAGGCGCAAGCGTCCCCCAGACAGCCGGTACATCAAAACGGCAGCGGCGTGATTTTCCTCAAAAGTTCATGCGCATTTCCTCATACATCAACCGTTGCGTCAACCGTTGCGTGGATCTCTTAAATCCGACTACCGCCGGCTCCGACTACGCCGCTGTTCCCCGCCTCTATAAGCGCAGGAATAGGCTATGCGATAACGCGCAGCCTTATTGCACCCTTTTCGCGTCGGCCATGACCCTAATAGTATCGTTGCATCTCCGACGCTGGATCATGTATGTAATTGCGTGGACAGTCAAGCCCGTGCAGGGGGGCCGGAGCAGAGCATTGCTGGAGGAGAGGGGGCGTGCATTTGAGGCGGCGCCCCATTTCGGCCGACACAGATACATCGAAATCTGGCGAGTTTGCTCTGACGTAAAATGAGATCGAACCAACGCACTCCTCACCTCCAGGCACGGCTTAATTGGTCGCCAAAGCCGGCACTTGCCACAGCTTTGTCGGGCTCGCATCCCCTTTCGGCTCCTTATGAACGAGCGATCAAATAGCAATACTCGCCTTCTTCTCCACGGAAGAGAAGATTGCCTATTCCATCATGTGAGGAGGCAATTAAAGGGGTCATTGCTGTTGGCACCGATCCACCGCTTCGGTTTACCAACACCCGGCACATCGTTGGGCGACGCGTCGGCAGCATCGGACAACGTCCGCCACAGAGACCCCGCCCACCCACTCCCTCAAACTTGACGCATGGCCCATGGTTGCTGTCGAAGAGTATCGTAGCTTTAGGCAGCAGCATTTCGCCCGATGCGGAATAGGCTGGTAGTAGTGTTCGGAGCCGGACTCCGGCCTGGAGACGGAGGCCACTGCGCGTCGAGGCGGCCGCGTAATCCGAGTATGCGGCATCTCCATATGCCAGGGCATCGGAGCAAGCTGTCAGGTGGCGGGCCTCATCATATAGCAGGGATTTATGTCTCATATACCGAGTCATGAGATGTTTGGTTGCTTTCAAAGTCGCAAGGATTCAGACTGGTACAGGATCGTTTGCAAGCCGCTACCAGCACAGCCTGGCTGAAGACATTATGCTTAGCATGAAACTGGGATACATTACAATATCGAACAGATTATTGGATTATAGTACAAAGTTGCGGGGAACTCTCTTTCTCTCAGCATACCGACTTTTGACATTGGTCCGACACGACGCCGGAACAGCTCCGGAGACACTGTTGAGGTTTTGGGTTTAGGCGTCTTGGCCCCTTCATGGTTGTGTGTTTGCGAATTACTCGCCAGTCCAGCGCTTCCGCTCGCGACGGCGCTCATCGTCCGCCTTGAAGTCGCCCTTCATGTAGACCCAGCCGCCGGCGACGGCATTGGCCGCGCCGAGCCCAATGGCGGAACCGCGGACGACGCCCCGCGGGGTGAACTTGGCGCGCAGGCCCTGGCGGCGGCGCAGGGCCAGGAGGGCGTAGAGGCCGGACCAGGCTGCGGTCAGGCCGGCGCTGGCCGTGGTGAAGCCCGACAGATTCAGGTACGAGGAGAAGAGGAGCGTCGGCGTGAAGAGGAAGAGCGGGACGGCCTGCATCGGGCGGGCGTGCAGGGCCGTGACGAGGGTGGCGAGCAGCGAGGGCGGAAGCGAGGATGCTGCGAAATGAAGGACTGTGTAAGCCAGCATTTTCACCGATGTTGAGAATTGTTCGCTGCTCGGGGTTCCACAGCGCGAAAAAGCGAACGCGAGAGGCGTGGGCGCAATGTCGCGTGGCGGCGCGCAGCAAGCTTGGTGAGGGGGGGGGAGAGGGAATCAGGCTGGGCTCTACTTACTGCCCCAGTCCTCGAGACGTTGAATCACGGACTTTTCCGTCGGGAGAGGACTGCTGTCGTCGGATGCCATTGCGATGGATGCGAGCTCTCGTCGCGACAGGGTTCCGTGGGATAGGATTGCGCAGAAAACAAAAGGTTGCTTGATGTTGATCGCTGAAGCAGGCTTGGCGCAAAAATTATGTCGTCACTACAGAGGTGATGGGCGAGCTGGCCAATGAGCGGTGGGCACGAGCAGAAAATGCCCACTCATGGATGTAGTTGGCGGTAGAGCTACCTATACCAGAGCTTGACTCAATATCTGGGGATTGTTTCAGTGGGCTATGGTGTGAGTAGTTATGACCACTGTAAGCTCCTTTGCCTTTCTCATTCTTGGCAATTTGGTGAGAAGAACTAGGTTGATGATGCCGCGGATATTGCGGAATCAATTTGCGCCGCGGGGATGTCAAGATGGAGGCCCACAGACTCGGTCACTAGGTAGCTGTCAAGCCACGCATCCATGCACCCAGAGCCAGGGCACGACGGCGTTGGGGGTAGCCGAAATGGAGAGTCGGCAGTGAGAATGGCGGAGAAGGTTGGAATGGACACAGCGGAGGCAATTTTAAGAGAATGCGAGCACGAGCAACGCAGAATCGTAAGGACGACGAGTGGATTGATGGTGCAGCAGCACTCAGTCTATTGGCGGCAGGGTGGCTTGACGGGGAAAACGGAAATGGCGGAGAAAGCAGCCACCTTTGTTTGGGCTTTGCAGGGGCTGCAAAAGAGCCTACCAAGGTCTTTGCTGCTGCAGGCTTCTGAGGAACCGCTCGTTGTCATGCCGTACGACAGCCCTGTTCTGCAAGAGCCCATGCACACGCCCCCTCCAAAGTACCAACTAAATGGCCTGATGAGATGGTTGATATTGAGAGAGGGGCTTACCGGTATTTCAAATATCCTCTGGAGCCCAGGCTCGGGCCCGAAAAATGGGCAGCTTGATTGACACCTCCGAGTTCCGGTACGTACTTACTGGTCGTGGTGATGCCTCATCGTAGCATAGGTAGGTTACATCCAGCCAGCCATCACATGAAGTTGTGTCGAACAGGCTTCTGGGAGGCACTTCCTCGGCAGGATTCACAAGCACCTAGGTAGCCTACCTCAGCAACGAGACTGAGCATGAGTTGCATGGGCTGCTGTAAATAGCACTGATTGTTCAGCAATGACAAAGGGTAGCTCACTAACGGCTGCCCCTCTAACTACGGAGCCACCTGCAACTACGCCACGCGAAAAAAAAAGCCCACGGTGTAATGAGGCGTTTTGTTCTAGCTGTTGCTCGTACGTTGGCCAGTGCTGTTGTAGGCATCATCAGGCACCTCACCGAATGTGCCATCCCACTTCACTGCATACACTTTCGATTTGATTAGTTGGGCTGCCAATCTCTCTCTGTATTTGCTCCGATGATGCTGCTGCCAAGAATCGGCACAGCATTATCAGTCTTTCGAATAATCTTCGCTGCCCGCCAATCAAAACCCGACCCCTCTGAGCCTGTCAGCACGATCCACGCGCTGTTTCCTCCAGCCACACCCCGGCTGCTTCCACCCCCGCCTCTCGTCTCTCATGTCCTTGTCGCCTTGCGCTGCCTTTAAGCTGTAGGGGATGATGCCGTACCTTCTTGGCAAAAAGAAAAAAAAAAGAAAAAGAGTATTGCTATCCGCACAGCGCTTTTTTGCTACTCAAAAAAAAATGAATAAAAAAATATTTGCATGGCTTCACTGCTCCCCCGTTTCGCGTACTCTAAAGAACTACAGTCTTGGGGTCAAAATCACGAAATGGTTGGTGCTCGGCTCTCGTCTCTACTACCGGCGGCCGAGACCCAGACTCGCAGGGAGGGGCAACGGTCCTGCAATCCTTTCATCTGCCAGGAGAAATTCGCACCTGTTTGGTGGCGTGCAGACATGAATGGCTGGGGCCGGGCCAGGCAATGGCACATGGCATTTCGACAAGGGGGCCCCTAAAAAGAATAAAAAATGGTGCGGACTTGTCTGCGCCCGCCTACCGACTTGGATCTTCGGGCCGGGATAAACTCAAATACCGGTCGACCGTGGTTATCAGTCAAGACTGTTCAATGGGGAAACCGTCTCACACGTCCATTTTACTTATTCTGGCCTGGCAATTTATTAGCATAGCAGGCAAGGGCCCGTAACTTAGCGGCTCAAAAGAAGGCTGCAGCTTTGTCTTGCTCGTCTGCGCGACCAATCAGCTTTCGCGGGTCAGTGCCGATCATCAGGCTTGATCGCCAGAAACGGCAATCCAATCAGCTTGTGCAACTCGTCGTGGTTTATTTTTACAAGTCTTTTTTGCATGAACAAGGTACAGAGAGAGGTTGTATGTGCAAGCCATCGGCAATGGCCTGATTACTTGGCCTCCCTCCCATGACGCTTGTGACGTGAATGGTTGTTCACGGGAACACGCTTTCTCGCCATCTCAGCCCTGCTAATTAATACGTCAAGGGGCAATGCACTTGTAGTTGAGGGCTGGGCCGCGCGGCGTTCTAGATGTGCCGCCCCGTCTACACCGATACCAGTGTTCTAGGCCGTCAACTCGGCGCAGCGTCGCAGAAACCGAGCAAACTCTCCGTTCGCGAGAATTGAAAACAATTACCGAGCTACCGGCGAGATATCATCATTGCCATCATCTTCTTGTCAACGGCATCATAACTCTCCATATAGTAATAATGCCATACGATACCATGGCGTTGCAGCTTGCCCGCCGCCCCCCCCCAACTGCTTCGACGCGATTGGTGCGACGCCCTCATTTGCTCGTTTATTGCGGGGGCAACGCCTTTGATCAAAATTTACGATCACCGTCCTTGGCCTGTGTGGCCGCACCCGTGCGCCAGCTCCAACGCACAAGTCTCCGAGACGGCCAGGCTGTGAGCTGTTAGTTACGGGGCCGACTGCATCGGCCTTGAGCACCGCGCCCGCCCCGCGGGATCTCATCCGACCGCCTCAGCTGCCATCATTATAGCCCTGTTTCTCGCAGTCGCTAAATTTTTCCTGTTTCAGCTGCCCAGCTAGTCCTCTTCTATCCCTTCATGCCGTGTCTAATCAAATTGGTAGGGCTGGTTGAGAAGGGGTGGATCGGCGCCGGGCGGTACCCAAGGGCCACACCTAGTGCCACGGGCTGTGCCCGCCCACCTTGCTAACTGGGCTCGTGTTGCTATTTTGGCGTGCCAGTATGCCTGATCGGCCAACTTGGTGATGCACTTGAAACTTTGCTAGACTCGCCTCATTTTGATATTCTTGGCCCTCGGGGTTACTACACCAACTGCTTCGGTGCGGAGCCAGCTTGCTAGTAGTGAGCGCTTAGACACATGCTTCGGCCATGAGTACGCTCATGCATACTGAAGTTATTTTTATCCATCAAGAGCAAAGCAAGGAAAAAATGAGACAAAAATGAGAGAAAAGTGATGAGTATTGTCTTTTACTTTTGTCCCGTCTATCTAGTACCATGTACCCAGCCTGTAAACACAAACTGCCCACCAGCTACTGGCAGCTTCAAACGCCTGTACTACCCGCAAAGTTGAGCATTGCAGTAGAAATAGAGATGGTTGAGAATATAAATGCCCACACTGAGAAAACACCAACATAGAAACTCCAGTCTCGAAAAATAAAAGGCTCAAGTGCTGCAACCATGATAGAATACACTCCAATTCCAAAAAAAAAGCAATCGTGACATCATGCCAATATGTTCTGAGGAAGCAAAGAAAAAATGTACATCGCCTAGCATGCTCTGGGCACTCTAGCGGCGGTAGGGCCAAATGTCAGCACCAGCAGTCTGCAAGCCGGAAAAGGCCTGGAACTGCATATACTCGTCGGGAGGCGTCAAGACCGGGAAGGCGTGCGGGTTCGACACGGTCGAGATGTACGAGCTGCTCAGTCCGGCCGAGGTGCTTGGGTCGCGCTGGTAGGCGCCCGGCCAGGCAGCGCCAGACTGGTAGCCGCAGTCGTGGTAGGGCATGGTGTACGGGATGTGCTGTTGCTGGTGGTGCTGGTGCTGGGCCATGGCGACGGCGCCGGCAGAGTCGTAGGGGCTCGCGAGAGAGGTCGAGTAGTCGCCGCTCTCCGAGATGGCCGCGAAGCTGGCAGAGAGGCTGTAGGGGCTGCCCGCGATCGAGGGGGCGGCCGAGGTGCGCGGCGAGGTGAAGTCGGTGTCTGGTTCTGTCGAGGAGCGCGACTGGGCGGCCGACGAGCAATTTGACTTGCGGCGCGACTGGGAGCCCTTGCGGACGCGGTTCTGCTGCTGCTGCGTCTGCGTGCTCCGTCGCGACGGCGAGCCCGCGCTGCTGGTGGTGCGGCTCAGCGTCTCCTCAATGGCGCTGTTGTCGGTCGAGCATCGGCTGCCCCTCTTGCCCCGGCGGGAGCATCGCGCCTCGCTGCGGTTGTAGACGCAAGGATGGGCACTGGAGACGCAACGGTCGCAGCCGTCCTTCTCACCGCTGCATTTTAACTAGAGAGGGGAAGAAATGTTAGGATCTTGTCGTCTTGGCCAGAAGGAAGCTGAGGCAAACGCAAACGGGTCATGAGAAGAGTGTGAGTGGTGTTTGGCAGCTGCCAACGGCCCGCAGTGGCAGGCCGCCAGCCAGCACAAAACTTCAAGCAAACAACAACTCCGCTGCGCTGTGGTGGTGGGATGCTCACCTTTTTCTCATGGCAGCGGTCGCACGCTTGGTGCTGGCTTGATCGAGCAGAGATGGGATCATATGCGAGACGAATATTTTGCACCTCGGAGGTGTCGCGGTCGTATTTCCAGGTTGCAAACATGTTGATGTGTGGTCGTTGTGGGTGGAGGTGTGCGTCCAGGTATGTGTGTATGTGTATGTGTCTGGGCGGCGAGTCACTTGAGATGGTGTTGCTAACTGCTATACAGAATTCGATTGCAGAAAGAGCGAGATCGTGAGATTTATAAGAAAAATGCGCTGTTTATGATTTGGGCTGGCTTGAATGGGACCTTTTCAACAACGGAGAGCGGGACAGCCTTGCGGCATCCTCATTATATACCAAAGCCGCATCTCTCTCGCTGGACATGGACGACCCTAGCGGCCCAGAGGCAGGCAGATTGGGGGCCGGCAATGATGTGGGGGAAAGCAAAGGGAAGCAGACAAGAAGAACGATAGCGAAGGCAGGGTGTGCATCTATCGCTGCCCCCGAAATCAAATCTCTCATGACCTCAACTGCCAGCCCGGCCGTTGCACAGGCGGACGACGAGAGATGTACCTCCGCGACCCACGGTACCCGACATGAGATTTCGTTTAAGGTGGGGGCGCGCTTACCAGGACAGACTCACTACCCACACCTGCCCACATGCCTGCCACAGAGCCAGAGCGGTTCAAAGGCTGGACGGACTAAAACAACACCCTAACTTATCGACTATCCACCACGCTGGCGGGGGTCCAAGGCGGTCACCGACCCTCTCGCCCTGTGTCTTTGCCTGGGTAAGCCAACCAAATCGCACTGCCCATGAGCTCCCCCCCTCCCAGTTCGTTCAACTAATGCAACGCCAGGCAGGTTTGGCAGGGCCCCTTGACCTCCGTCACGGGCCTAGTCGTCGACCAGCAATCACCACCCCTGGCTTCTGCATAGGGCCTGCTCTTGGAGGGAGGGCCTTCTTTTCGTCCTGACGGAGCAGCACCTAGTTGCCAGGCTGCTCAAGACCATGGCGTTTCCGTTGCTGTGGGCCAAAAAAGGACCCCAGCAGCCTTTCCCTCTTCCCTCGGTACTGAGACCACTCATGTCCTCAATCTCTCCATCGGGCCCGACAATCCTACGGCCATCGGTACCTGTCGGTATTGCAGAATAAGCCGTTCCGATTTACACCCACCAGAGCCAGCTTGGCAGACCCAGTGTCACATTGAAATGTCTGTGCAACAGATAGCTGCACAAACAGAAATATCTGCAGATGATTCCATCATAGCGTCACACTCTATTCAGCCAGCTCGGGTTGGCTGCGAAAAGATGAAGCATAAAACCACCGTTCCGGAGCAGTGGCCCAAGACGAGATGGGGTCTTGCCAGCCAATTCCCAGTGGGGTCGCTCAGAGGAGCCTCAGCTGAGTTTCCTCCAACACTTGGAGCTAACAGTGAGTGCCGGCACACACACCACTTCCTTGCACGCCAAAGCTCCGCCATGCAAGGTTGCATTGGCTGAGCAAGGGATGCCGATGACTTTTGTTCCTAAAAATGGGACCCCCAGAGTATCCATCCCGGACATGGCTTCACGACAGCCGGCCGGCCACGTCCTTTGCTTGAGCAGCCACACACCGCAGCGCGACGGTTAGCGGGGCTGTCTCCAAAGTCTGCTGGGTCTGGCTCGTCATCGGCCTCCCGAGGTTTGAGTATCGAGTCAACGAGTCAAGAATGAAGTGGCCCAGATAATCTGCACAGCTCTGTCACTTTGGCCGCCACATCATGGGGGCCACGGACACCATCGTCGATTTTGCCTTGTTTCTCGTTTTCGACGATTCGAAGCAGATATGACGCAGGCCCGCCAGCACTTGTTCAACTTGCTCGAACCGCTGAAAGGAAGCTCTTCAACAAGCATGGGCATGTCGAACTCATTGAGGCGCAACCCACAGTTCGGGTACAGAGACCATTTGTCAACTAAATATGCAGGCACCATAAACCCACGTTTTTTTGTGGTAACTTCTTGCCTGCCACTGGCAAACCCCTGCAGCTGCTGCTAGAGGCCCGGATCGGCTTACTTTTCACTAACGTTAATAAAGAAGCACAACTTTAGTTGTGTGCTCCCTGCAGTTCTGCACTACCGAACAACGCTAAAATACTCGAAAGAGAAATGGCAAAAAAACCACATTGCTACTCGTTAGCGATTCTAGTGTTTTCAGGCCTTGCGTTTAGAAGCTTCGACTGGCAAGCTCAGGATTCGGAACCGAAACATGCAGAGGGGCTGTGACAGTGACATCAAATTACAACGTTTGATGCGCTCCTGGGGGCGCAAGACTTTGCCTATTCAGGTCCACCTTAGCTCCGGTGGCAAAGCTATGGCTTTGGGGGCTTTGGAAAGCGAGTGGCCTGTGGGCAGTGACAGGCCGTGGTATTGGCCCGTTGCCAATACTGGTACAAGCACGATGCTAGGGCGAGCCGAGCCCCTGGTAAGACCTAAACCCAACATGAACTCTCGACAGAGCTAATAGCTTGGCATTGACCATTTTCTTGGATTGGACACTTTTTGAGCAAATAGTTCTGACCTGCGCCATTGCAACTACATGTTTCTCGATGGGATTCGTTCTCGGCCAGCCCACTATGCCAGCCTGACTCAGGTCAGTTCAGCAGACTCTAGAATCCTGTGTCAGGCCCGCCGATCAGAGACCGCCTGCTGTGAAGGTCAGCCCATACGGTTACTACTGAGTATATTATGCTTCCTGACGTTTTGATGAGGCTATTGGCGATGATCTATAAAGATTAATATTGTTCCTTGCCAAACTCATTGTCGTTCAGTCACTCGAGCCACATCCACGAAGTTAGCTCAAGCTCAAACCTTATTTGAAAAGCTATGACTGATATTTTGAGATCTCTATCCAATTTTCATTCTTCACATAGGAACGCGCAAATGTGGCTGATTGGCCGGTTGGGGCCGGGCGAATAACAGCCTACTGGTAACAGTAATGATAGCCGGATGACCTGTTTCTTACCTCAAGGTAATCGGCATACTTGGCCAATGTTCTTACGGAAATGGAGCGACGCAGAAGCTCCTCTTCGCCATTGCGCCAATGCACCATAACCTCCTGAGTATACGAATCGGTCATCAACTTTGCCAGAATATCTTCGGTCGCTGCCCGGACGCTCACAGAAATGGAGTTGCGTTGCTCGTGGCGGGAGTAATGGCGCTGCTCGCTGCCACGCGCAGTGCGGTCAACCACATCCAGCACCACACGGCGGTACTCATCCCCACTGGATCGAGCGGACGACCAGCCCCGACGCGGCTCATCCCCATCATAATACCGGTGGCGGCCCTGGCGAGGCTCACGCTCACGAACGTGTGTCTCCCTGCGGTGGTGGGATTTGCAGCCGCTCTCTGACCTCTCCAGCCTATCCGACCTGATGCGGCGGCTTGCATCAGACGAATCGTAAATGTACGTGCCATAAGTAGAATATCTGCGGGATTCGCAGGATTCGCAGTGATCGTAGCTGTCGTCGGACGAGAAGCTAGCCTCAACGCTTATTGAGCATCTGGATGGCCGCATGATTGTAAGACGGGATTGTGTGTCGCTTATCGCTTTGGAAATGTGCAATATTCGCAATTGAATTGTTGTAGTTTTACTTGAAAATGGAATTGACTGTGCAGCTAATGAAATTTACAGGAATCTGACGCGGACACAGTGGCAGTGGCGGCGGGCGAGACTAAATACTGAACCTCGAAAACAGTTTCTCTCTTTTACAAAAGAATTTCTCGGTAAGAAGAAAGAAAGAAAGAACTCCCTCGGGCTTTCTGTAGACAAATGCTGGGCTTTCACCATAGTTATTGCTTTATACTCGCTGCGACCAGTTCATTGTTCAACCTAGACGGCCACACCGCCCAAGCTCAAAGACGCTCCAGAACAGAACAAGGCCACAGGTGACGACCCTGGCCGACATGGGCATGTTCCAGGCCACGTTGGCGCAGCATCATGTGCAACATTAGGGAACATGAAACTGATCTGGTCGATGGTTGGCCTCGCTTACCAGCAATTATTTGCCAGGCTACAGAACAACGCCGTGTGATCTCTGCGGATTGCTGCAGTGCTGACGGGCACGCAGGTCCACTGCACACATGGGGGCAAACAGCTAGTTTGCGAGAGAGCGCCGAGCCGATGGTGGAATCAATAAAGCTAGAGATACACGTCTTACTGGTGGTTGAGAACTGGATGGGCTGAAAGAAGACAAGGCGTTTTCCCTCTTGTGCTTCGTCGGTCCGCTACTCCGCATTTTTTCGCACGCAGGTGAGGCAAGTGAGTGAGATTGCTCGACACATGGTGGCACGGCTGGGTGCAAGTCGCCCTGGCCGCCAAGCCGAATTTCTTCGCTGCGCTGACTGTCTCTTCGTCAGTACTGGTCATGGTTAGCATCATCGTGGTAAGAGGGGCGCGAATTAGCGGTCGGCTTCGTCCAGGATGCTTCGTCGCCTTTGCTGCACGGGCGTGTGCGCCTTTCTCGGCCTTGCGACAGGACTTGGGATGACAAGCTCGTAGGGTGCTGCCGCTCCTCCTCCTCGCCTCTTCGCGCCCGCGCGGCTTTGTCCGCGCAGCGCGAGGAGACGGGACCCCGACCCCCACGCCCCCTCCTGGCTCGACGCTGGAAGGCGAGGAAAAGGTGCTATCAAGGGGGTGTAGGGTGACTAAACCTGTGTGACTGGGCTAGGAACCGTTTGCTGCTGCTACACTACCCCAATGTAAGATTATACTGGGCTGGGGCCGCAGGTTCCGAGTCCGACGTGGTCAAGTAAAGTCTCCGGCGAAGAGAAACAGGATATTTTGGAACCAAAGAAGTAGGAAAAGGAAACCTCACGAGGCGATTACGTTCGATGAACCTTGTCGATATCGCCACGACTTATAACTGACTGGCTTTCACACAGAAACCAGATGCTATTCTTCACGCTATTGTCAAGGCCCTTTGTAGTACCGCTTTGTGGGCTTCCACCACGACTCCTTCTCCCAACGAAAGCAGCTCAATTGCTTCAGTTCGAGTCCTGAGCCTTGCCCACGTACCAGTAAAGAGATTTGTTCCTTTGCTCCTATGCATACATTGACCCTTGGAGCTCTTGTCACATTTCACATCTTGTATGCAGTGGCTGTCAGCCTGCCTGCCTGTGCATCATCTGTACATGTTCTACGATGGTCTATGTAGAGTAGCACGATTACCTTTTGTGCAGCAATCAGTCTCCCCCCCCTCTTGTAAGACGATTCTGAATAAACTATAACCCACTTTAGACGAGCAGGAGAATGTGGTCGCACTGCCTATCGCGTTGCACGAGACAGACCCCTTTTTTCTTTCTCTTGTTTTTTTTTTTTTTTTGGATCAAGGCGAAAGGCGAGGCGTGCAGGGTTACATGGCGAGGCACACACACAAGCCCACAGCCCACAGTGCTTGCCTGCTCCCCTGTCAGAACGGGCGATGAATGATGGAGAATGATGAATCGGCAGGCACGGAAGAAGCGGAGGTGTGTGTGAAGAATCGATACATGGTGGGCAGCGAGCCACACTCCCCGATTTTAATCGCTGCTGCCTATCGGGCGAGTGGTGGTTAATATCAAGACGCAGCAAAGAAGGAAGAAACAAAAAACGGTGTTGATCATCAAGGAAGTCTTTGTGCAACGCATCTTGATTGGCCTAGCACGTCGAGAAGAGCGACAACGCCGCCTGCGATTTATGGTTATAATTTAATGGTGGCTTGTTGTTAGGCGTCGCCCCCATTGCGCTTGAGCTACGCCAACCACCTTTACGGCTCGACTTGTCGATCGAAGAAGATGAACAACAAAACGTGCCAAGCTGCCCATGCACGCTCAACTGAACCCTGTCAAAGTGTATATATCCGTAGTGGCAGCGGGTGTGTGGCAGGCCCCGTGGCTTTCCCGTTTTGGGGAACGAGGGCTGTGGTGATTGGTAAGACGCCAGAATGAGAGAACGGATATAGTTTTGACGTTTAATATCACACGGGCGGGAAGAAGACTCCACCAAGAGTGCTGCGGGCAGAGAGAGAGAGAGAGAGATAAACCAGAATCCACAAGTTTGTTCCTGACTGCTTCTCGACATCGAGTTGACCTTGGAAAGATTTCGCCTCCCAGGCAGAACCGCGCGGCATCTAGTGCCGATTTCTGCCAATTGTTCGTTTCCCTCTGTATCGGTAGCGGCGACGAGCCATGGAGAACAAGAATCAGAGCTAGCGATTCAGAGCAAAGAGGAAAGCGCCTAGCGGAGGGGGGACTACTGGTGCTAAATCTTCAAGTCCCCGGTCAAGCTCTGCCCTACCGTACCAGATGCCGGGGCTAATCAAGGGGAGGGGGGGTACACGCAAGTGAGCTCGAACGAACGCCCATGTAAGCAGCGAAAAAATTGGGACCATCAAGGCTCGAGCAATAAAACAGGTTGATTCGAGAAGAATGCTGGCGAGTCCACCTTTGTCTAGCCCACACTTGGTCTGCTAAACGATCCTTCGTTCTTGATGCCTGCCCTGTAATTACTGAGAAGACTAGTTGACCAGCGGCACTGGCCGACCCAACAAACTAGTTTCCACATGACTTCCATACAAACTTCTTTCGCCGTCGACCCCCCCCCCCCCCCAAACTTATTACCGACCCAGTCTGTATCTGCTGCTATCCCAGTCGATACGCCGGGGTTGTGACCAAATTAGAAATATGCATTTCCGTTGGAGACGGAAGGTGGGGGGGGCCTAGGCGGTTTGATTCTCCAAGCACTTGCCTATTCAACCTCGCCAATGCTCACGGCCCTGTGCAGTCTAAAAACAAAAGTCTTGGCACGGGAGTTGGTTTGGCTCCTCGGGGTGCCTTCGGCGGCACTTTGCTTCTGGGGGGCAATTTTGTCTGATTGCCTGCGCTCTTATTGGTTTCTCAGTCTCTTTGGCGGTCTCGCGTCGAGTCTCTTGCTCATCGGGGCCACAGAGGGGGAACCACAAGGCTAGGTTGATTGGAGCGTCTTGAGTCGTGCGAATTATTGCGCAACGTGTGATTTGATTGATCTTTTGGGAAATAAGCAGATGCTTCGGCAGTTCAAGAGTTGGGTTGTTACGGAAACCTGATTGAAATGTTTCCGAAGCTGACATGGTGCCGAGTTGTTGTAAAGTCGCCGTCGATCTGCGGCGACCTACCATGGTTGCTTGCTATGGTTGCTTTTCGAAAGGGACTACCTCCCAAACTTGTTGCGCATTCCAACTCTCATTTTTGCCCTACTGACAGTAAATACTGTAAACTACTATAAACTACTGTTAACTTTTGCACTAGTCTGTCTGAATGTGGTTAAACCAGCGCAAGGTAGTCTATGACAGACAGCCTTGTCCACCGACGAGGCCAGACTACAAAAGCCAAGTCCAGTGAACTCGGGCAGCACCAGTTTAATTGACACAATGTGGGAGCCTGCCAAGCAGTACTCGACTTGAAGTTCCTGCCCTTTGGGAGACTCTTTAAAGCCTGTGGGGATAGAATGGTTGTGGTATATGTAGGGACTTTAACCCGTGGGGAGCGCCGGTGTTGCATTCGCCTCAGCAAGACATCCTCGGCTCTCGAATCCGAGACAGTACCTTGCAAGGAAGGATCTGGTTGAGTGTATCACACCATTTGAGGCTGCTTTGAATGCGTTTGGGACATGAGTTCTAGTTTCTCATTAAGTCTGCCAGATCTCTGCAACCGCCGCGATCAGGCAAGTCGAGAGTGGCCCTTGGTACACCTAGCCTCAACAGCATGTTGACGAAGCACAACGCGAATAAAAGTGTTACTAGAACTTCATAATACAAAACTGCGCTCGAGAGCATGGTCAAATCATATTTATACGATCGGCGCAATGCCTCTATCTTGCATCATTCACCCACGTGCGCCACTCTTGCTCGAATCGTCTCCGCCGCGATATCCCAGACGAGCGTCTGATAGTTGCTTGCGCAACAGTTGTCTCGGACGGCGCGGCGCAAGCTCTACCAGCGTACGTGTTAACTCGCCGAGTTTCACACCGAGCGGCTTCTTCGTCGCATTGCTTGTGTCTACGCTTGCATCGCTCGTCTGATGCGGCAAAATGTCGTCAAAGGTTATGCTGTCTGTGCTGGTACCTCGCAGCAGCGGGGTACCATCTTCGCGGGACGAAGAACCGCCAAACAAGGAATCCGCGCTCTCTGCAAGCGACGGTCTAACCTCTTTGTCCGATGCGCGTTGCAGCAGCTCATTGTCGTCCAGGATCATGACAGCTGGGCTGGACTCTTGAGGCGTGGGTTTTCTCACCACGACGGTGGGAAGCTGGGAGGGAGTCCAAGTTGATTGTCTATCGTTGCTCCTCATGTCTTCTGCAGTTGTGCTTGACGCAGGGACTAGCGGCAGGTTGTCGCTCACAACAATGTTACCGGCATCGAGTCCGTCTAGCTGCAAAGCGCTCTGTACGGCAATGCACCCATCGTCGCAGAGAGATGGCGTGCTGTTCCCGAGCTGCACAGAAGTATCATCAGAGGCTACACAAGCTGTTCTGGTCTCCGGTGGCGTCGGTGCTCTTTCCGCGGGGACGGTCATCCCTTCCTGGAGAGGTTGGGTACTCTGGGCCGAGATGATCCTCTGTTCGGCACAAACATCGACTTTGTCGTGATTAGCAATATCATCCTTGTCAACGAACATCTCATATAGCTCGTCCCTCTCTTCAGAAGCTTCGACGGGTGGTGGCGTTATTGCTGCGGTGCCCAATAGACTCGACTGGTTCATCATGTGTGTCGCCCTCTTACTCTCAGCCGACGCCTCGTGATGATTCTCAGGCTTGTCCTGGCGCTCAAAGCAGGCCTTAGCATCGCGGCTCTTGTCCAGGGGGTCAGAATTATTGGCATGCATAGGGAGCTGCATCCCGGGGTCACAGTGCTGAATATCCTGCGAAAATACACTCTTGGCGGCAACAAGTTTGACAAGGGCAAGGGGACTACCCTGGTCAGCATCGACAGGCCCTGAGACGTCTTGACGCCCAAGCGTGATGGGTGATGCAGCCACTTCTAGAGCAACTAGGTTGTCTTTTTTCATAGCGATCGAGTCAGCCGCGTCAAACGCAGAGAGTTCTGGGTCAGCGATGGCGGGTGTGTACGCCATTGGCACAGGGATGATTTCAGCGGCCGCTGCGGCCGTATGACCTGCATCTGCCACCCATACTTCTGTACCAGCGACGAGTGGTACAGACACAGCTGGAGACGCTCGTGTGACTTCTTTCACGACGATTGAATCCGCCACGTCGGACGCACAAAGTGCTGCCTCGGTGGTGAAGGGAGCAGACGCCGTTGGCGCAGAGATGACTTCTGCTACTTTTTCGACCGCATGGACTGCATCTGCCGCACAGGTTTCTGATTCAGCGACGAGTGGTACAGCCATATCGGGAGCATCCACATAGTCTTCTTCGCTCGCGTCGTCATCATCCGCACTGAATGTCGCTGCGGTGATGAAGGCTGTAGACGCCGCTGGCGCAGAAACATCATCATCTCCCAACTCAGCGTCTGCAGCACAGGTGTCTGGCTCAGGAGTGGCCGACTCTTTATAAATGTCGTCTTCCACGAGAACAATGCTCCCATTGTCCGACTCGGCATCGCTCATGGTGTCACAGTCCCTTCGTTAGCTTCGAGGTGTTGGTAGGTTAGCGAAAAAGAGCCAGCCGAGGAGGAGAGAGGGGGAAAGGAGCAGGAGGGCAATAACTCGTCCCGTTTCCCCCGCCCCCTTCATCATCCAGCCTGATGCTAAATGCGTTCCTTTGCATTTTTGGCTAATGCAGTCCATCAGAGACATGCAGACGGGGCGGCCGTCGATGGGAACCGTCATTGGCTTGGCGGACAGCTGGTGGCTGCATCGCACCCTTGCTCTGCAACATGTTGGCCGTACAGATTACGGATGGGGGGACTCGAGGAGGAAAACGTGACTAGAGCTGCAGGGAATGACAAGACGCAACCAATGCAGCAAGACAGCCAACATTCCCCCGTGCGGGGTAGTTATTTGAGGAAGGATGCGGACCAGCGAGCAACGTGGCGGTGCTTGCAGATTTATTTTTGGCATGAATGCTGCTGAATATGCGTACGGAGAGTTAAAGACTAAGTTGAGCCGCTCGTTTCGTTACCATGTGACCCTGCCATGGATGCATGGATTCAACTCTGGAACCCGGGGTTTCGCAGATGATTCGTAGTACACGCGGCTGCTCGCTAGGCAATCGCTACGCGATCGCTTGCGCTTTTGTTTTATATCCAGGCAGCTGCCCTCAACAAAGCATTTTCGAGTAAAAAGCACATAAAACCGAGTTCAACAAGTCGTGTGTAGTCAAGGGAGAACAGTGTCCCCAAAATGTATTGATTGATGAGTTTGCTTAGCCGGAGCCAGCGTGTAACAAAGAAAAGCTCTCGCTCGCGGGGCTATAAATCAAAAACCGTACGCCGCAAAACCCACAAAAGAAATAATACATCCATCTTCGCCTGAGTGAGGGAACCTCAGCTCTTGATGTTTTCCCTCGGCGCATGTCTTCCCCGTAAATCTAAACCCAAAACGTGAAAAACGGGCAAGAAACAAACCTGCTTGCCGTCATATACGAATAAAACGCAGAAATCTAACCCACAGCACCGTCGAAACGACTTGCGTCCGGAGTGTCTGTAGCCAGGCGCCCTTCCAATGCATAAATGTCTTTCAAATGAGTCAAGTCGCTCCGGCGCAGGTGACTTGCTTGGCCTCTAGGTGCTATGCCGTCAAAAGGTTTCGACAGTAGCAGGGGCCGAAGTCATCTGCGTTCCGGAAACGATCCATATTACAACGACAACTGTTGAAAACAGCAGCGTGCGCATAAAAGTCCTGACTTGGACAGGACTATGCGGAACAATCTCGTCTTCGAATCTGGGTATCAATGATGATTGAAACGCGTTGATGTAGTCGATATCGCACTCCCTAATTTTTGGGGAGGCAAATGCCCTGTACTCATCCAAGGCCGGGTCAACTTCCCAACCGGCGACTCTGCGGGCGGCAGCAACAACACAGCCGGTGCGGTGCTTGCCGTGGTTGCAATGGATGAGGAGGGGATAGTTTCGCTTGTCGAGGGTAAGTTGAAGAATGGCGGCCATGGTATCAAGTGGGATGGCCTCCTTCTTGGTGCCCTTCATGTCAAACGTGACTTGGCGGATGCCGTTGATGTCGACAAAGGCTGACAGGTCATCCTCGAGCTCGTCTTTCTTGACCAGGGTGACAATGGTCTTGAGATTGAGCGTCTTGATGAAATCAAAATCGTGCTGCTTCGGGTAGCTGCTGCGATAGAAACCAGGGACAATGACGCCAAAGTTGAGAGGACGGCCTTCCAGGGGTACGACAGGATACTCGACCGACTGATGAATAGTAGGGAGTAGTGTCGGTACTTTGGCTGCTGGGGCCGCGTCAGAGGTGAGCAACTTTTGTAGCGGCATTGCTGGCTGCATACCTGACTTTTCAAGAACAGCAACATCTCTGGCACTACCGATGCCGCCTTGATAGCGCAGAGCAGCAACTGTGTCCTTGATGGGCGCGCCATTGCGCAGTCCTTCTTCCATCTCCGTAGCACACTGAAACAAGTCTTCTCTGAATGAACTCCGCGAACTCCGTCTGGACTGATATGAAGACCCAGAAGAGGACGAGGAGGACGCAGAGGAGGTGTAGCTTGATTCGTCAAAGAAGATGGCCTCTTCAGCGTATATCCGAGAATTACGCCTGGCCATGGTATTTTGCGACGGAGGGTCGTTGGGCGCGTCAGTCGCTGGCGAAAGTAGCGGGGCGACGCAAGTTGGATCGAAGGGGGATATGTTGGAAGAGGAAGTGCTGAAGAAGACGCCTCGAAAGCGTGTAGAGATGTGATGGTCGGTTGAGCGAGTGCAAGAGGAGCGCTGTTGGATGCAGTAGAGATCCAAGTCAGGGCCCGCGTGCAGTGGTAGCATGCAGCTACAGACGATTGAGACACATCTCGGAGGCGAGTTTGACAAAAGAGGGCATCTTGTCGAGTTATAAACGGGAGGCGGATAGTGGTAAATCGGATCGAGCGTCGCTCGGTGAGAGAGAATGGTTGACGCGGGATGTAGAAGCGAGAGAGGAGCGAGAGAGGCAAGGATGGGGTTTTAGATGGGCAGGGTTTTGGGACGGACGAGACGGGCGACGGGGCGCGCGACGAGGAGACTGGAGACTGGAGACTGGAGACTGGAGTACCTGGCCAGCGGGTTGGTCTGGTGGTGGTTTGGCTGAAATGGCAGACAAGTGTGAGGTACCTGCTACCTGGTTGAGGTGTGCCTGACAAACACTCACAAACAGGCAGAGTTTGGCGGAGAAGAAGAGGAAAAACCCTGTTTGCTTTAGCGTGCGACGGCGCTGTAGACGGGCGCTGGCAGACTGTGACGGTGGATGAGGCCGCTGTAATCCGCTCCAATGGCTCCAATTGCCCCAATGGCCCCTGTAGCTTGCACCTGGCAAGGGTACCGGCAAGGGGAAAGTGGCCCGTGGGCGAGCGCGTGGGAATGAATTTGTGGGTGGGGACCCTGGATCTGCTGCTCTGCCACTGGCACAAGTAGTAATCTGTATTCTGCAGCCATCGGCGACAAGTAGTGGGTACCTGTGTCTGTAGCAGGATTTGGTGGTGAAGGAGGTATCGTACCACTTTACGCGTTAGCAGGGAACAGTCATAGTGCCAGAAGCACTGTACTGAAGAAAAATGACAGTCTTGGCCGGACACCAGCTTTGTGATGCTACAACGATCAGAAATACGAAAAAGAAAGAAAGAAAGAACAAGGGACAGTAGAGGCACTGTCTAGAGAAGAATTTTCACATTTTCTACACATTTCGTTCGCGACGTAATTTTATACTCACCAGCTCTCCATGCATGTCGCCCTCGCTACGTGGTACAGCGCCCAAGTGCTCCAGCTCCAGTGCCCTGCCAACAATTAACAATTGTCTACCAAACTCTCCGCGCCAGCCTCTCGCCGCCTCCCCATCACCACCTCCCCGAACCCTGCTAGAGCCCTCCACATCATCTGCTTTGCGGATCTGCTCTCCTCATCCGGTCTGGCGTCATGCCCAAGCGAGCGTCAGGGCAGAGCGACCAAGGAAGTCCCGGAGCAGCCACAGCCTGGCCACTCAAACCAGGCCTGCGCCAGCCGACTGCCCAGGGTGCCTGCGGGCAGCCGTCTTTGATGATCAAGCCCATCGTCACCATGTCGACGACGCGCCCGCCTCGTAAGCAATGAACAGCCAGACACTAAAATTAGAGTCTGACAACCAGCAACTCTTAGAATTATCCAGCCTCTCTGTCGAGGCTTGAGTCACGACTTTGGCGTGTCATACGAACAGTGGTGTGGCGTGCTACGGGCGGCGCATGTCGAAGGGCCAAAAAAAAAGACTAAATTCTGCCTGGCTCCCTCAACCTTTCTTTCGGTTTGCCTAGGCTGGGAGGCTTGCCAGTCTGCTAACCTACCATTACGGATTTTCCCAGGCCCTGGTCCTGCCTTGCTAGGCTTGGTGCAACAACTCCCCCCACGGCCGGCCGCGTTGCATTGCAGCCATGCCATTCCCTTCTGCCTACCGAGTACTAGACGGAATGAGCCCGACAGCTGTCGTTGACCCTGCACTACTGGTCGTGGCACGCTGCACAATGTCTCCGTCGGGCAGAATCCCGGGGGATGCCTGTCTGTCTTGCCAGCAGTACAGCTGTCCGACAGTCACACAGACGCGTGGCTCTCTCAGAGCCCAATGTCAATCAATATGCATCAACGCCAGGCGATCTTCGCATCAAACCCTTTGGCTTTGTCTTCCAAGTCGTGGCCGCGCTAGTGCGCACACTCGCTGCTGATCTAGCGTCAATCTCGGGCACTCCAGTGCCACGACGCGACATGCCGAAGCAACAAGAAAAAAGCTTGCCAGCGCCCCATCGCCGCGGAAGAGAGCGCACTGTGCAGCTCTTGTCGAAATCCGCTAAATCCGTTGCCCACCAGGACGCCACTTGCACCTTATTACTGAGTACGCTTTCGTGTATTCATTTTCAGGCGCATCAGGCCATCTCCAGCCTGCTTGCCTGCCCCGTGGTTGGCACAATGACGCCCACACGCACCCACTGCGCTGTTTTCTATTATAATGCCAATTCTGCCGTTGCTCCGTCAGGCGTGGAGGACTGAACTCGCAAGGAAAAGGGGGAGAACAGAATAAGCCTTGCAAATGCAGACGCTCTCGTTGGCCGTCATGTCGCTTGGCCTGCTCGCAGCTCCAGTCGCTGTCGTGCACAGCAACATGCCTGCCAGACTCACACTATCGATTCAATCTTTAGTCCAGTCGCGCGACCTGCATCCACCGGTCTAGGCCTTTGTACCGTTCAACTAAATTATTAGGCGTCTGTGCCGCTGCAGCCTGCAGGAAAGTATTGCAAAGCGCAACATCGTAATTACGGACATCTCGGAGCTGGAACCGCCGGCGCTTTTTGGCCCCCAGCCTGCCCCAAGAATCAATGTGCGACCAGCTACGGATAACTTGCCATCGGTCTAGTGGTGACCTTTGGGGCTCCGTCGCTGCTGACTGGTCCCAGACAGCACATTCGATGGATCGGTAGGTTCCTACCAGTACTGCGTTGCGTATACCGACCATTGGAGGCCTGGCATGCCGTTCAAATCACCATGGCATCTTCCATTTGAAATCAACGCTGGGTTCAAATGATCAAGTCATTCCTTACGCTCTGACAAACCGTCTCACGCGACAGGCTGCCGCAAGCGGGATAGACGGCAGGTCGTCGCATCAAGCCACCCAGGCCATTCCGGAGTCTGCGCTACTCAAACCTAGCTCCTAAACTGCGCTGTGCCAACGTGCAGCGTGTCAATCATGTCCATCTTGTCTAACAATCAGGATGCCATTGCCTCTTTGGGCAATGCAAATCACTATTACATCCTTGACAGCAATTGAGACAAGCATAGGGCTTGATTTCTACTCGCGTGCGCTCTTCACGCGATGGCTTGCCCCATCTGTTGACCGAAGCGGCACAGGCCAGAGCTGGCCAGGATGGTGCTAAATTCGTCACCGAGGGCGGCCAAGTTCTCAGCAGGTCGAGTCTGCCAACTCAGCAGCCTATTTTCGGCCCCGGAACCCTTGATCGGTTGCTCCACGGTGTCTTCCTTGCCTCCACCAGTTACTTGACAGTTTGCTGAAGAAAGGCGAAAGTACTGCGACGTTGCCGCTGCCTCGGCGTGCCTTTTCCAGCTCCCCGGAGACTCCGGATTGGCCCCGGAACCCGGCACAACGGGATTCGGAGACGGCTGTCAACCTCCATTCAACCACTAGTTACATGTCAAAATGACAGCGTCACAGTCTATCCATATTTCCCAGATATAAGTCAACGAAGAAATAATTCCAGTCCTATGCGAAGGGCACAAAGGCAATAGCGAGCTATACCCGGACAATGAGGAGCCTTCTGTAGCACAGGCTCGAGCCATTCCTCTTTGAGCCCCTCTCCCATTTTTGGCTGTTGCATCTTCCGTCGGCTATCAACGTCCTGGCAATGCGCCGCCAAAGCCGGTGTGCATAGAAGAGTGGCCATTTTTCAAATAATCGGCGACGAAGCCTGTCTCAAATCGCAATTGCGCCACGAGCTCAATTTTTTTTTTTTGAGCCGGCGGTATGGCTGTCAACAATAAGAGCGCCTCCATGTTGGACCAGCTGCCAGGGGAGCTCCTCGACCTCGTGGCCGCCCAGCTCGACGCCCACGACCTGCGCAGTCTCGTGCTGACGGCGAAACAGTTTTCTGAATTGTACAATGAAGTACTGCTACAAAATGCCATGGACTATGACGGCAAGCCCATGACGTGGGCCGCGGTCAACGGCGACGTGGCTCTAGCCACACGCGTTCTGGACCTGGACGAGCGTCGTCGCGGCATGTCGGGCATCGCGTGGCACTGGACCAAGCGCTACGAGACCAGTCTGCTCAAGGCTGCCGACGAGGGCGAGGCCAACATTATTGCGCTCTTGCTGCAGCGGCTGCCCGACCTGGACCTCAACCGCAACGAGGGGCCGTACCGGCGATCGGCTCTATGGAGCGCTGGCCTCCGCGGGCATGTCTCCGCGCTGCGCGTGCTGCTGGAAAGCGGCCGCATCAATGCAGACAAGACAGACTATCTTGGACAGACGGCGCTACGCATGGCCGTTGAGTGCCATCGTCCCGATGCCGTGCGCGTGCTGCTCGAGCTGGGCGCTGATCCGCGCGTCGCCGACGTCGACGGCGCCACGCCCGCCATGGCCGCTGCGGCGCAGGGGCACACTGATATTCTGGACATCTTTGCCGCGCACGATCGAGACCTTGTCCTCATGGGCGATGAGCGTGGTTTCACGCCGCTGCTGGCTGCGGTCACGAGGGGCTGCGTCGAAGCGGTACAGGCCCTCGCTGGACACGGCGCAGATCTCTGCACGCCATGGGAAGGCCAGACGCCGCTGGAGCACGCCATCACTAGAGAAGCGGCGAAACTCGTCAAATGTCTACTTGAGCAACCCGCCGTGGCCCAGGAAGTGAATGCCCCCCGCTCTGACGGCACGACGTTGCTCATTGCGGCTATCCAGCGCGGCTCCAAGCCGACGACGATCCGTGCGCTGCTGCTCGGCGGTGCAGACCCTAACTTGCGCAGCAGCACTGGAGCGTCACCGATGACGTATGCCCTGCGCGCCATGGCATGGTCTCTCACGGATCGTGACATCGATATCCGTGAACCTACCACGGCGAGAGAGCTCCTGCTCGCCGGCGCGGACCCGAACCGCCGCGAGCGGCCGCCGGACCTGCACAATACGCACCAGGCCGGCTCGCCGCTTGCGGAGATAGCGGCCAAGGGCCACTGGCAGTTGGTCGACTACCTGATAAGCCTCGGGAACAACCTGGTGGACTGGCACGCAGGCGTGCACACGGACACGGCACCGCTGGCGTGCGCCACGCGCAACGGCCACCTCAAGGTTGTGCAGAGCCTGGTGGACAAGGCCGGTTTGAGCCCCAACATCGTGTATGCCCTGGACGAGAGCCAGCTAGGGGACGTGACGCGGGACCACGAAAGGCGCATCAAGACGCGGGCGTGCGGGCCGGCGGCGTTCATCGCCCTGGACCGAGGCGATGTCTCCACGGTGCGCTGGCTGCTGGGCTCGGGGACGGTGGATCTGGCGGCGCGGAATGCGCACGGCAGGACGCTGCTGCACGAGGCGCTGCTGTTGCGAGGGCGGCCGTGGGACCAGAAAGACATGCTGGATGCGCTGCGCGAGGTGGGTTGCGTGCCGACTGCGATGGAGCTGATGATCTTGGGAGACGTTGCAGGGGAAATGGATGAAGACACAGATTGAGCAAAGGTGCTGGAGACAAAGTGCTTGATTTGGATGTGCTAACGAGTAAATGCTGTGACGTCTGCTCCTCTGGAGACTGCTGCGCGATGCGAATGATGATACATAACGATACATGATGATTAATATACAACGGGCACCATGACCAACACCACACGGGTGGGAAATGGGGATAGACCTCTGGTGACGGCGTAGATGCTCACGGTTTTGTAAAGGCCGTGCCGAGAATGCCATTCAGCCAGTCTCCGATATGACGGGCCTGTTGGCTCGCGACGCCGGCGTCGGCCAGCTGCGCGGACCAGTCGCGAATGTTGTACATGGTGGCGCCGACGAGCGAGGACAGGTCCTTCCGAGCGCCCTTGTTGTTTTCAACATGGAAGCGCTCAACGATGCCCTGCTTTGCTTCGAAATGGATGCGTTCCTGCTTGTTTTCCTTGGTCAGCATTGGTGCGCAAAGCCGAAGAAGCCGCTACTGCAAACAGACCTCGAATGGCAATTTTGGCCGCGGCCGCGGGTCCTCTTCTGTCGGATGCGTGCAAAACGCAAACCGCGGCGTCTGGCCGTAGAGCCAGTCCCGCGCGCGCATCTCCTCGTAGCCCTGGCGGATCCGGTCCACGGCCATGGCGGGCGCATCGTCGACGACGGCGCGCACGTCGGACGGCCCGTACATGGCCTCGAATTCGCGCACGACAGCGTCCTGGAACGCCGCGACGTCGAGATCGAGGTTGCGCACGGGGCTGCGCACGCTGTCCACGCCGCGGGCCTTGATGAAGCCCTCGGCCGGCGAGCGCAGCAGGCTCGATATCGCGCCGAGGTTGGGGCTGCGCAGGAGGCACGTGCCGTGGTGCAGCGACCGCAGCCGGGTGAGCTTGTACGCGGAGCCCGACACCTTGTACGTGCCGACGCGGTCGGGCGGCGGGGTGTCAATCACAATGTCGTGGCGCTCGTTGACGCGCGTCGTCGGGCGGCCGAGGCGGCGCAGCGCGCGGACGACCATCTCCGCGTGCTTGTTGCGGTCAAAGGCCGCCGAGGGGCAGATGACGCTAAAGTTGACGTTGCCCTCGTCGTGGAAGACGGTGCCGCCGCCGGAGCGGCGCCGCACGAGCCGGATCGGTGTGGTGGCGAGGCGCGCGAGGTTGGTCTCGATCCACGGGTTCTGGTTGCGCCCAAAGACGACGCAGGGCGCGTTGGCGTAGAGCATGAGCACGGTGGCGTCGGCGGGCGCGGTCTGCAAAAGGTGGTGCTCGACGGAGAGGTTGAGCAGCGGGTCGCGCGAGCGGGAGAGGTAGATTTGCGTCTTGCTGGCCGGGTCGGCGGCGGCGGCGGTCGAGAAGTGGTGGTGGTGTCGAGGGCGGCGGGATAGGAGAGAGAAGAGCTGCCGCGGCAGTGGAGAGGCCCTGGGCGCCATCATAGACGAGGTGTAAGGATGGTTGATGTCGGATATGTGTTATTGGTGATGCATGGTGCGGAGGTTGGTGCAATTGGCGCGCAAGTGGCTTCGCTGTGGTGTTGGTGAGTGATGATGGGAGCTTGGTTGGAGCTTTGGGGTTTGCGGCAGACCAGGGTCTGAGGCTGTATCCGCATCGGGGCTGGAAATGGTACGTACCGATCGATTCCTGCAGCCTGGCTCAAGCAACAACCGCACAAAGCATAGAAACGGAAGTAAAAACAATTACTATGATTTTTTGTTAAGAGCGAGTTGTTTCATTGCAGGTTTGAGAATAAATCCATATATATAACTCAAACTTGTACATAGCTATAGCTGTGGCCAGGATACACACTTGTCGGTGCTGTTGGACCCCTCCCCCGCCAAAAAAAAAAATCATTCAGCCCACCCGACGTCGGACGACAGCCGAGTCAGCCCAAGCTCTACTCCAAAACCTGCCGCTGAATCTGTTCAACCCCGAGTTCAACTCTCCTTTCCCCCTCACATCACATTCCCAACGCGAATCGACCATACACCATGTCGACCTTTGGAAGCCATTTCCGCGTGACGACGTGAGTACATCTTCCAAAAAGCTCATCTCGCCAATCCATCCCCTCAATACTAATCCTTTCTTGCTTGACCCCCCCAGCGCCGGCGAGTCCCACGGCAAGTCCGTGTCGTGCATCATCGACAACTGCCCGCCGGGCCTGGCCCTCACCGAGGCCGACATCCAGCCGCAGCTCAACCGCCGCCGCCCGGGCCAGTCGGCCATCACGACGCCGCGCAACGAAAAGGACCAGGTGACGATCCACTCGGGCACCGAGTTTGGCCGCACGCTCGGCACGCCTATCCTGCTCACCGTGCCCAACGAGGACCAACGCCCGCACGACTACGGCTCCAAGACCATCGACCTCTACCCGCGGCCCTCGCACGCCGACTGGACCTACCTCGAAAAGTACGGCATCAAGGCGAGCTCCGGCGGGGGCCGCTCCTCGGCGCGCGAGACGATTGCGCGCGTCGCCGCCGGCGCCGTCGCCGAGAAGTGGCTGCGCGAGACGTACGGGGTCGAAATCGTCGCGTTCGTGTCGTCGGTCGGCAGCATCAAGCTCTTTGCCGACGCAGAGGCCATGAGCGCCGACCCCAAGTTTCAGCGCATGGCCGAGACGCTCACGCGCGAGCAGGTCGACGGCTTCCTGCCCGTGCGGTGCCCGGACGCGGAGGCGTCGGCGCGCATGGAGGCGCGCGTCGCGGAGCTGCGCGACGCGCACGACAGCACCGGCGGCACCGTGACGTGCATCATCCGCAACGCGCCGTCGGGGCTCGGCGAGCCCGCGTTTGACAAGATGGAGGCGCTGCTCGGCCGCGCCATGATGTCCATCCCGGCCGTCAAGGGCTTCGAGGTCGGCTCCGGCTTCCTCGGCGCCGAGATGAAGGGCAGCGAGCACAACGACCCCTTTGTCGTGCCGCCCACCGCCGCCAGCAACCCCGCGTCCGTCCACGGCATCCCCAGGTCCCGCCTGCACACCAGCACCAACCACTCGGGCGGCATCCAGGGCGGCATCTCCAACGGCATGCCCATCTTCTTCCGCGTCGCGTTCAAGCCCCCCGCCACCATCAGCCAGAACCAGACCACGGCGCTGTACGACGCCACGGGCGCCGGCGTGCTCGCCGCAAAGGGCCGCCACGACCCCTGCGTCGTGCCCCGCGCCGTGCCCATTGTCGAGGGCATGGCGGCGCTGGCCGTGGCTGATGCCGTCATGGCGCAGCACGCGCGCCTGGTGGGCAGGCAAATGGCCTCGACGCCTGCCAGCTAGAGCTTTGGGACTAAAGACATGAAAGAAACCTGCCGGGTGGACGTCGACGATGCCTGATCTGTGGCGTCATGAATCTTGCGTATGAATTCACGATATTGGATGCAAAAAGAGAATACAACGGAAAATGATAAAAAAAGTACATGGTTATTTCCTAGCGAAAGGGTGTTTATTTACTGCATATAGACATGAACAAAAAGACGCCATCAATGTATTGTATGGTCCTGATTAAAAAAAAGTATTCCATTTCTTCGTCATCCAAGTAGAAACCACCCTTTGCAGCAAAGTAAACATATGCAGAAAAGTACATGGTAAGAAGATGAAAACTCCAGATGCGCCATACTGTGACATGATGTGAAAATGGCCATATATATATCCCTTTACGCTTTCGCTTCCAACACCAATGACAGAGAAACCAAGAAAGAAAAAAATAATAATAAGAGTCCAAATATACATCGCTTGCTGCTTTGCAATGCCAAGGAGAAGAAAAAAAAAAAAAAAAAAAAAAAGAAAACAAAAGTCAAAGATCGTCCTGTTAGCTTCCGTGGTTATGCATCTCTGGGCTCTCAAACAAGCCCAGCATGTCCGTCGTCAGGTCCAGCCACGAGCCGTTCATCAGGTCCTGCTGCAGGCCGAGCTCCTCGACGTTGATGTCCTGGCTGTTAAACGTGATGCCGTCCATCTGGCCCATCATCGGCCCGCCGCCCCACGTGCCAAATTGCTGGTGCTGCTGCTGCGTCATGCTGCTGTACATGTTGCTTGACGACCGGCTGCCGTCGACTGCGGCGGCGGCGGGCGGCGAGACGCTGTACCCGCCGGGTACGGCGGCTGTCTCGTACGGGTTCGAGTGCTGGCTCGTGGGCGTGTATGTCGGGTGCGGCGGTGCGAAAATCTTGCTCTCGTCGTTGATGCCGCCGTCGAAGCGCAGACCGTTGGGCGCCAGTCTGCTGCCGCCGCCTTGATGAGGTGAGTGCCGCAGTGCAGAGAGGTTTGGCTGCGGGACCGCCGGTGGGAACATGGTGCTCGTCTGCGTCGGGCGGATCGGATCGTAAATCATGTTGCCGGGAGGCGTGCTGCCCTCCTCGCGCGAGACTGCCGGCGGCGGCGGTCTGGACGCGGATGACGGTGCCCGAGAGGGGCCACCAGTGATTTGGAGACCCCCGCCGCTGCTGTGGACGGCCTGGTACATGGCCGTAAAGTTGGAGTTGGGCGAGTTGGCCGTGCCGGAGAAGCTCCATGCAAACGCGCCAGGTGGGATCGGCGAGCCCTGGTTGTTAAGGCGGCTGAGCTGGTCGCCAATGCTGGCCTGTAGCGGCGGCGGCAGCATGAGCGACTTGGTGCTCTCGTACTCTTCCGTCGTATACGTCTCGACATCGCGCGTGCCCTTGGACTTTTGATCCAGCGCCGTCAAGATATATTTGATGCCGCCCCAGTAGCCGTTAATCTCCTGCAGGGAGTTGTAACAGCGCTGATAGTTTTGCGTGGCGGCCGAGGCGAGCAGCGAGTGGCGGGATGATCGGCCACGGGCGGCGGTGGCGGCGGAAGCAGCAGCACTTTTTCGGTCTGCCGCAGACGGCGGCGGAGACGGTTCACGCGAGGGGCCCTCGGAGGCGTTGGCGCTCGACTCCATAAGAAACGCACCGGCGGCAATGTAGATTGGCTGGCTGGTAAACGGGTTGCCGATGAAGCTCTTGGGGTCGATGAGGTCCGCAAAGGAGAGAATGTCGCAGATGGTCTTGGCGCTGCTCATGCTCAGCTCGCGGCTGTCGGGCAGCAGCTGGAGCTCACTCCGCAGCTCGCCAAAGGCCATGAGCACCGTGGGCTGGTGCAGGTTGATGAAGAGCGCGTGGAACCAGAGGTGCAGCAGGATGAAGATGTTGCCCTGGCCGTCCCGGAGGTAGTGCTTGAAGTTGTTGACGTTGAACTGCAGACGGTGGCCCCAGTTCTTGTACAGCCGCGTGAGCTGGCGCTCCATCTCGTTGAGCTTGCTCCAGCGGTCCTGTGTCAGGTCCTCGACGTGGTGGATGTTGTTGAGCACGTCAGACACGCGGCCGTAGAGGTGCACGATTTGCACGAGCACGGGGAACAGCGTTGGCCAGCCCGTGTTGGGATCGTTGCTGGCTTCGGGAAATGGCAGCTCAAAGTCATCGTCGCGTAGCGTGACGGGACGACCTGTGCCGGATGAGATGATGCGGTCTAGGACAAAGACGGCCCAGAACGTGTCGATGCGCTCTTGCTCTAGCTCCCGCTGCCCCGTCTCGCTGAGGTCTCCATCGTCGCGGCGACGGTCCTCTGGGCTCTCCGAGTCGTTGGTCCCGCGACTGCGCTGCTGCGTGTTCCAGGGATCCTTTTCGCCCTGGTATTTGATGCCGACGCGCTTCTGCAGGCCCAGGTCCAGCGCCATGCGAATGGCCAGACCAAGGTACATCCACAGAGCGCTGTCCTGGTTGGCGCCGAAGCCCTCGTAGGCCATGAGAAGACAGGCTTGGACGGCCTCGACGCTGGGGCAGGCAAAGGTGTCGACGGTGGCCTGCTTAGCGCGCTGCGCAAACACGTGGCCGCGCTCCGTCCGGGGCATCTTGTCGTTGCCGCCGGTGAGCGAGGGCGAGTCGGAGAACCGGGCGGCCAGCGCGCATATCGAGTCGACAAGGATGGGCTCGACCCTCTTCTCGCGGATATGGCGGAGGGCCTTTTCCTTCTTCAGGAACGGGAAGTTGCAGCCGACATGCGTAAAGAATATTTCGACGAGGTGGATGAGCAGGGGATGGACGGGTCCGGGGGCGCTGGGGTCGTACAAGGGCAAGTCGTCGAGGGCATCGCTGTTGCCGGCCGAGCTGGCGGCAAAGACGGCGCTGTTGGTGGACAGAGGCGACGTGCCGGGATGGGAGCCGCCGCCCGAGGCGGACAGTCGACGATCACGCACCGAAACGACCATTTGCTTGAAGCCAGGGACGATGGCAGTGGGGCCAAAGTAGCGAAAGTAGGGTATGCGGTTGCTGGCATTCTGCGCGCGACGGAGAGCCGTCGGTGAGTCGGCCAGATCGTCTGTCGAGGCCGTCGGCGGCGGATGACTTGAAGTTATCGACGGCGAGGGCTCGAGGCCCGTCGGCGTGGCCTGGGCGAGGGAGGGAGGCGTGGCCATGATAGTCGTGGCATGAGGGGGCGCGGTCAAGTGTTGCTGGGCCGGGGATTGACGAGATCTTGCGTCGACGTGGGCGAGGGTGGTGCTGTCGCGGTCGCCGGCATCGCGGTCCGTTTTCTGGTAGGGCCGCCCGGGTTCGGCGCCGGCTGGGGGATCAGGACGAGAGTGATGAGCGGTCGAGGAAGACGCCACGGCCGCTGTTTCATGCTCGTGGTCGTCGGCGGGCTGGTCGCCGGCGTCGGGGCCGTCGCGCTTCGTCTCTTCGGGGTAACCCAGGCACTTGTGGCCGTTTTTGGAGCAAGTCGAGCATGTCGGGCGTTCGCCGTCGCAGCGCGTTTTGCGGCGTCTACATGTGAGGCATCTGCGGGCGTCGGATTACATGTCAGCAAGCTTTGTCTCTGTTTGAGGCTCTGCACACAGTCACCCAGATCAAAGGAGAAATAAAAGACATACGCGGCGTTGATCCTGCGGCGCTTGGAGGGCGGCTGGCCTTGGTTGTGGACGAAGCGAATCTGCTTCGGGGCGGCGGCGGAAGAGTCCGACTTGCCAAAGGTCACATTCATGGCTTGACCATGGCTATGCGAGCGGATGCGGGCGACGAGTTAATGGTGATTGCAGAGCGAGGGGCAGAGAAGGAGGGCCGGTCGTTCGTGGCAAGGGAGCGGGTGGGTATGGGGGTGTCACGATGCGTTGGCGGCGGTGTTGTTGGTAGCTCGTGGCAAGTCGTGTGCGGTCAGAAGTCGAGCAAAAACCTCAAAAGACGCGGCTGCGAAAAAGGATGTAGGATTAGAGAGCTGCTTCTTGCAAGAAGATGGTCTGCATGGCTCGGGTGTGGGAAGGGACGAAAGATCGTGAGGTGGATGATCAGAGGAAGAGGCTAGCTAGCTGGGCGGCTGTTCCGTTTGGCGAAGCGGTCGTCACGCAGCGAGTGGCGCTCCTCGCAGTTGTCAGCTGGAGAAGGCGGGCGAGCGGCACGATCGAGAATTTGTGGGGGGCAGGCGACGCAGGAGGAATGCAAAAAGAAGTGATGCTATAGAAAAGAGCCGTACAGAGGTTTGAAGCGTCACACTCGAATTTTGGGCCGTATCGATTGTATAATCGTTATGTGACGTCTTGTGTTTTTTTTTTCTGTCCCAGGCGGTGTTGGTGGTGGTGGCGGCGGGTGGGTTATGGTTTCTGGGACGGGACGAGGTGTCAGGCCTAATAAAAGCTAGGTACCTACCTAGGTAGGTACGAGTATAGCTAGCTCGGCGGCACAAACCCCCGAATCAAGGATGACGGGGGGGGGGGGGGGAGGTTGGAAAAGCCCACCTTGAGCCGAGCGGCGGCGGGCGGCGGGTGCGGTGCGGTGATGGTGGCGAGCCAAGGAACAAGAACAGTCCCTTTGTTCCAACAGGGACAGAATGGAACGGGTTGGCGGACGAAGAACAAAAACAAGGGCGGGCGGGTGTCGCCAGTTTGGATGCAAGGGAAAGGGTAACTACAAAATGGATATCCCTGGAGACGGACCGTTCGCGGAGCACGGAATCTCTTCTTCCCCTCTTTTTCTTCCTTTCCTCGCCTTGGTTGGCGCTCTCTTCCCGCTCGTCGCCAGTGGTGCCTGGCTGTTTTGTGGCTTGCTCGTGGCCTGTTTTTCTTTCTTCCTTTGGCTCGTCGTCGTCGTTTACTAAATTATTAGCTTCGGCGGGCCGCGGCATGGGCGATGGCTTGTTCGCAGGACTTGGCCTGCCAGCGATAGCTAACTACATCAAATGAGACGAATCATGTACCACACACAAGATGCACCGTCTCACAATGCAGTAATTGCGCATGCGTATTGGAGAGCTTGACCTGAAAGGTATAAATTTCCCACTGTCGCCGTCGCAATATGCGTCCTGTCCCGCCGCCCGTCATGTACAACCGATCGCAAGCCCAACGCATTCTCGTCCAGACACCACGCCCAGGCTAGCTCACTACCTCCGCATCGGCAGCTCAAACCCTATCCCGTCACGATGACTGTCGTCTTCTGAAATGTGTTCAATCTTCTAGAATGAATGCTACAGTCTTCATATTTTCCCCCGCATCATTCTTTGCGACACATGGACGCGCACACATGCCCACATGTGCGTCCACTGCTGATCCGTCGTACAAGCCAGCTTGACTGCACCTTTTCTTTTTCTAACCACCATGTTCGGATATTCTCACCGTCTGTCATGTTTTTTCTTAGTGTGGCTGACCTTCTCTGCTCGTTTGCTTTACCGTCGGCATCCTGCCCGCCAACGCCACGTACAGCTGCCTTGATGGTTTAAGCGCGCGACACCTCAATAAGCGTCTCTTCACCACTTGACAACCTCTAAAACACAACAACACGGTCAAATATAGCAAATCGGCTTATACAGCCAGTTGATGTAGCCAAACAATATACTCGGTCCATATATATTCAATGCGTAAACTGTGCACCGCATCGGTCTATCCAGCCGTCGTAGATGCCCTTCATTGCTTGTCCTCACCCAAACACCACCGCCAATCCCAAATCTCTACACACCTGCCGCCACAAATCTTCCTCTCCAAAGTCCGGTCCCCTCATAGGCCCCAAGCTGCTGTTCTGCAGCCCAGCCCCCAGCGCCGCCATGCCACCGTCCTCCTCCTCCGCTGCCCCTGCCCTGGCCCTTGCACCGTCGTCCGCCCGCCGCCAGACCTCCTGCACAATCTGCCACGACTGCTCAATGTTGGCCATGCCCTGGTGCCGCCCAATGCCCTCAAACGCCGTCGTCGCCATGGTCCGGTCCGCCGGCGTCTGCGCCTCGCACGCCGCCACAAACAGCGGCCACAGCAGGGCGCCCATCGGGCCCGGGCTCTCGACCGTCCCGACGCAAAACTCCAGGCTGGCATGTGTGTGCTCTTGCACCGTCGGGTGCTCGCGCCGCGCGCCGTAGATGCTGCGGTGCAGGTGCACCAGCGCCGAGTGACGGTACGCCCGCGCATTGTGCAAGATGCCGTGCAGCGGACCAGACGTGTTGGCGGCTTGGTCCGAGGACGACTCAGGCTCCCATTCCATCAGTGACATTTCAATCGCCGATGCCGTCGTCTCCAGCTCAACGCGTAGCTCCTCGGCCTTGACCATCTGCCCGCAGGATTCCGCCCGCACAACCTGGTCTTTGAGCGCGCCGAGGTTGGATAGCTGGTGCACGACCGGCCACAGCGACGTTGCCATGCCGAGTAGAGCGTCAGCACTGCCGGCGGGCTGTGAGGCGCCTCTGCTGTCGACGGGAAGGAAATGGCCAAAGGAATCAGGTTCAGGTGCAGCAGAAAGAGTCGGTGTCCGAAAAGAGAGTGCCGCAATCACATCGTAAAACCGAAATGCCTGTCGCTGTCAGGGGGTGAGTCTATCGGCATGGTGGCAAAGAACTTACGCGCTCGAGAAACGCTCTTGTAGGATCTGTCGTCGCGGTGCCACAGTTCAAAGCTCTTGTTGGATCTGGCACTGCGGGGACACTGTTCAGGATAGCCATCGCTCCTTTGAGATGACCGTTGACGATTTGAGAACGCTCGCGATGCACCAGCTACAAAACAATTAACACTTCCCTCCACACAACGCCCCAATAGTTCTGTAGACTCACCACCTCGTAGTATATGAGCAGTATGACGGCCGCCAGTAGCTCATTCTGGTTCCCCTGCGCGCCTCTCTCAATCAAGTTGGCCAGGTTGCGCGCTGCCTCCGAGTGAAACTCGATACTTCTCTTTTCGACGACGCCCGCCACGCCCCTAAACTCGAGATGTGCGCTCGATAGCGCGTAGATGGCGCTCGCCACCGCGGGGCTCTGCCGCGACATGGGCAGCACCAGCTGCTGGAATGGGTTGCTCTCGTCCTCGCGCAGCACGATGAGGTGCGATAGCACGTTGGAGAAGTGGTCCAGCAGCCCCCGGCGGCCTTTGATCGTCGTAAACTCGGAAAAGAGTGGCATGTTGAGCTCCAGGTGCGGCGTGGCATAAAAGGCGCCCGCGTGGCGATGTGTTGGCGACCATGTCACGGCGGCATTGGGCAACACCGGGGCATTGGGTAGCGGGACCATATCGAGACCAAGAACGCCGCACAATTCATCATCCATCCCCGTTGCGAACTCGTCGTCGCCATCGCCAACGGCGCCCGGCCAGCCGTCTTCAGACGCTGGCTGAGGGAAGCCCGTACATACGGCACCAGTCTGCTGCGTGGGAAGCGTTGAATTAACAGAAACCTCGGCACTGGCTGAGTCGGCCTCGATCTGCGCGGCACTCCTCCGCTGACGCGGCCTGAGTGGTCCGTAGACGCACTGTTGGCCTGCCTCCTCACACCGCGCGCAGACGGGACGACGTTCATCGCACTTCTTCTTCTGCAAACAGAAAAATGGTCAGTATTGCAGCAAAGCTATGCCTATTATGTTGCTGCTTACTTTGACTCTACTATTGGCCGATTGTCAGCGAATGCGCCAAGAACGGGGTTTTCATGAATGCGACTTACCAAAACTCACAGCCTGTCAAAGCGAAGCAACAGCGTTAGATGAGAACAAGACCAAACTTACGCCATTAAATAATGACCAACACTTACCTGCTCGCGAGCGCTTCTTGGGAGCCTTGGGCAGCGCCCGCTTGGTGTACAGCAACATCCTTTCTTCCGGTCCTTTGTTCAATTTCGGCCGCAGACAGGTGTCTGCAAACCCGCTTCACATATTCCCTGAAAAGGTTTTAAAAACAATGCGCAGAAGCAATTCGAAGACAGCAAGTCAAATCTGGTCGCGGAGGGTTGCAAAGTGCAGCGGCAGTATCGCGAAGCAGATCTGTGATGCCAAGAATGCAAAACTGTCCTGTGGCGACCGGGGGATTTTTGTTGAAGGTCAAACATCGATAGTTGGGCGGGGCCGTTTGGCGGGGTTTTGCTTCGAAGCTTGCTTGCGTTAGTCCCGTCTGGTCCTTCAGGGGCGGTCGTTAATTAACTTAGTTACCTTCACGCGCGCCGCTACGGAGCTTCCTGATTTGCAGCCTGCAGCAGAGCTGAGCAGGTGGCTCATCATCTTCACCTATAGCCCTCGCCCTGCACTATGCATCTAAAACACGGGGCGGCATAATGATCATGTGAGTAGGTAATCATTTTCTGTATTCGGGTGTAAAAGGCGCCCGCAGCCATCACGCATGGCACGTGCAGAAAGAGAGCAGAAGAGCCTGGCCGACAGCTCCAGACAAGGCTTATGGTTATTTCGAAAAAGAAAAAAAAGAAAAGAAAGGAAAAAGACCTAAGAAAGGACTGGAAGTGACGAGAGCGGTCGCAACAATGAGAAATATGTGCATCGCATCGTCCAAAGCACAAGTCATGTCCAGCAACACTTTGGCACGCTATGCCATCGGCGGAAACGGCTCATTCCAGCAGTCCTCCCAGCCAAGCTTGCCCGACGCCCAAAATGTGAGTAGCTTGTCTATATAATGTTTGGGGACATAGAAAGTGTCAGTTGGAGTCCCATCGCCGTTCTTAAAGGTCGATAGGACAAGCTCCTTGTCCTCATCGGACCCGTCTGCGACGGCCACACCCGCAACGGCCACCGGCCAGCTCAGTGCGGCCTTGGACTGCAATATAGCGAGTGACTCGCGCATAAGCTGTATCAACTCCTCTAGTAGTGCAATTCTGCGCATGGCCCATGATCTTGAGGCCTCGGGCGTCGACTGTGCCGGTGGCGGTGGCAGCGACAAGTTGGCGTAAAGCGCAATCGAACACCTGAACACCCGCGCCATCAGCACAAATTCGGGCTGCTCAGGTACACCATAAGGCTCTTCCCATATTTCAGGGACGAAGGCCTCGGTGCGCATCAATATGCCATCCAGAGCAGGGGCGATGGCGTCGCAGTAGCTGACTCCGGTAATTGCCAGTCGACGCAGCTTTGTGATACGTAGCATTTCTAGGAAGAGCTCTGTCGGGCAGGGCAGCTCCCCATATAGCTGGAAAGAATAGTAGGTGGCTAATTCGTCTGGGGTAAACCTGTCAAGCTCTAAAATTTGGTCGGAGGCCGGACTTGTCGTGTTGGCGATCGCAGCCGTGCTGCAGCACCACCAGTCAGTTCAACTTAGTTCCATGCTGGTTTTGCAATACTGAGCCATGATCAGGAAATATCTTACATAATCTGGAACTGTGTGACAGTCCCCAAGACTGGCGATGGGGGCAGCACGGTATCAGACTTGTTGCAGGTGTCGAGAAGGGCCAGAAACCCTGAGCTGTGAGCCCGCCACGCGGTGCCAAGCAGGGTAAGTTCGACGGCGAGCACGTCGGTAATGCGCAACAGAGCCAGCACCTTGTAGTATGGAGCATCACTTTCGAGGCATGTGTTTATATCCTTAATGTTGTGCACCATATAGGAGTGGAGCTTGCTCCATAGAGGCCCAATGGAAGTCATATGTGAAGGGTGCGGTAGCGCATTGGTGGCATTGCCTATCAAGTTGATGCGTTGTGCTGTCATGGCGAGAAGAAATGCTGGGCGGTAGCGAGTAGAGAGATTGAGGGGAGTATCAAAGTCGAGCTCGCGCTGCCGTATAGGCAAGATGGCCTCAATATCTGTAGTAGTTGACTGATCAGCCAGAGATTACGATGAAGGGTCAGAGACGGCGCGTACAAAATCGACAAGCCTCCATAAAATCCCACTCTGGAGGTACCACCCGTCTTTCCAGAACAGTCTCCAGAGGATCCAAAATGGCGGCGGCTCTGCGACTCAAGCGGTTTTCCTGGACAGAAGTTGTGGGCGTCACATAGCCATCGCAAACATAGCCATAGGCTGTGCAGCGCTTACAATGCGGCTTCGTTTCATCGCATTTGACACGGCGAACACTGCAATGAGTTGTTAGCATGGAAACGGCCAGGATCCCGGGGGCAGGTGACCGACCGGCATGTGACGCAGCCGGTCTTGACTTTGGGGGCCCAGCGCTTGCGTCGAGGGCGGGTCTCTTCATTGGGATTGGAGTCGGGGCTGCTGGAGCTGGGAGGACTGGGAATCAAAGCATTTTGGTGATTGGACATTTTGTTATGCAAACGAACGATCAGTGTGCAAGTGGCGATGCTGTTGTCGGAGGGGCGCGGGAGGTGAGGCCGGGTGAGCGTCGAACGGGTGCATGCTCTCAGACAGTGACTCCCCGCGCAAACTGCAAATCAGTGGAATGCCGCCCCTCAGCCTTATCATGCAGACGGATATTGTGGGCAAGACAAAGGCACAGATACGGAACGATCAACGACGGCTTGTGGGCGCACAGAGGAGCGGATGACGGAGCACGAGCAAGGGTGGGCGCTGGAGCACACGGGTCTGGCGGTGCTTGCAGCAAACGAGTGCGGATGGAGGTTGAGAAAAGGCTGGCAGAAAGACGTTTGGCAGTGGATGGTGTGGATGGTGGCAGGACGAGGCGAACGGTGCTGAGAAAGAAGGCTGTAGGCTTGTTCAGCTCCGACAGCGTGTCCGGGATGGCAATGCGGTTTTGGACGGCTTTGGAGGGGTTCATGCAGGCGGGAGAAATGTGGCTGAAGCTGGGGAAGAAGCCATCTAGAACGGGGTCCCGTATCAGGCAGCTGCCTGCGTGTGAGCCTGTGCCTGTGCCTGTGCTATTTGCCGAGGAGTACCTGTAACGGCAGCAGGCAGACCTGTTGTAAATCCGCGAGGGCCGCTGTACAAAAAAGTATTCAAATCGGAAATCACTCGAAGAATGCCAAATTGGTCCTCGTCCTCTCTTCCGGGGCCCTGGATAGCCCGGCTGCCCGGGAATTGGCAACTAACTACCGACAAGGCTAGCGCTCCCCCCGTTTTCCTTACCTAATTTTGCAGCAGCCCGGCCCTCAGCTAGTTAGCGTGCCTAGTGGCAACTACCTTGCGTTGCTTGCCTACCCACGTACCCGTTTGCCCACTGTCCGCAACACTCGTCATGCTCGATTGCACGGCCATCTTCTCCATTCTTCACCAGTAGCCGTCGTGTACAATTCTGCATCACCAGCTTCTAACTAAGCCACAGCCAAGTGAGCTACTCCTTACTCCCTCGAGACAGCCGAGCACAGAGCGCGCTAATATGGAGTGTGCGCCAAAAAGACCTAGCAGCACAAGTCGACCCTCCATCTCCATTTGTACTTCTCGTGGCCTCGTCTGCCAGCGCTACTCATAGCTCCAGGGCCAGCTACCAAGATACGAGCAGCGGCACGCTGGCTCGCCCTACTCGCATCCACAATCTTGCATAGCTCATCAATCACTCGATGGTCATTTCGCCCGACCCTTTTGGAATCCTCTACCCAACTCGGAGCTAAGAATCGTACTCGAAGCCGTATAATCACTTCTCCACCGTCAACTTGCGCAAAATATATCGCAATTGAGTTTCATATATAAGCTCATCTTCGCCGTCTTTGCCTTGCGGCGTTGCATCCCAAGCAGTTGCGGTGGACGACAAGCTGGCACTGTTGTGCCACAGTCAGTCCTGCCGGGTAGTCAGATACCATCATGCCCTACAGCCAAGTGTTCGCAATTCTCAGGGCGGAGTGTCAATTATAACTGTAGCCGAACAGATGCGGTCCGCACGGAAACCGACGTGATGCTAAAAGTGAGCCAGCTGCGACGAACTTTCGCATGCTAGCGCAGCCGAACGGGAACTGGTAACGGAGCTGTGGCTCTGCCATTATGTCGCCGCAGTCACAGAGTCTCGATGCATTACAGAATCGCACGCAAACTCGAATCTCGGAAAGACTAGCGTCGTGCCATTCAATCAACGCGAACACATATTGAATCAAAACAAAGACGGGCCAAAGTCTCCAAGGCACGAAGCAACGACAGCAGACATATCCGAAACTAAGTTAAGACGGCCGCCACTAGCAACACCCCCCTGGAACCGCCCAAGAACAGTGACTATGGCGCCAGTTCCTCGATCTCGCCGTGAGATAAAGTGTATGGATAGAGTTCTCTGCCGCAGTTGACGGACTATGCAGTGGAGACCAGCTCATCTTAAAACGATCAAATTCGTGCATATGCTTTGGCACACCTGAAGACCAGGGCGAATGGGTCGACCGTTTTAACATGTGTCCAAGTCCGCCACGTGCTCGCACGGCCGGTCAGCTTGGCCACAACATTTGCAGGAAGCCAAAAGCCGCGACAGACCTGGTTATTGCCATGTGCACTAGTTACAGGCTGGGTACGAAGTAGAAATGGCCTATTTTGCTTGGCGCCGCCCCCCGCCCACGGCCCTCATCATACTGATCTTCGGTAATTGGCAGTGTGTGAGATTGGCGTCTCTACGACCCTGCGCACCTTTCTCCTCCCTAGTTGCAGGCCAAGTGCTTACGACCTGCAGAGGCCACGGGCCTTTTGCTCGCTCATTCTTTTGTTCCTGCATCATCATCATCATCATCATCATCATCTTGTGCGCATTTATCAAGTGAGGCCAGAGTCGAGAAGTTCTTGGTCATCACCACCCAAGCTTTCAGCGATGCAGCTTACAAGTCTTACCCTGGCCACGGCCGCAGCCTTGGTACGATCGCTCGTGTAACGAATGCAGCACTTGCGCCCCCAATTCGCTGTCTGCCAGCCTGATTTGCAGCCTGCGGCTAACAGTTTCTCCGATAGCTTCCACTCGCCAGCGCCGCGCCGGCAGAAGCCAAAACTACCGATGGCATTTCCAGCTGCGGCTCAGCTTGGATGCCGAGGGACGACGTCACAATTGGCCAAGGCACCGATAAACGACGGGGCTTTTCCTCTGCCGTGCAGGGCTTTTGCTCTGCTGCCAATGGGAAGACGGTCAAGCCCAACGGTTACCTTTCACTGTCCACAGAGGTCTTTCTCAATGGCGGTAAAACCCCTTCAGAGTATGGCCTCCAGGGCTTTGTAAACTGTAAGTATCGACGTATTGGCTCCGGTACAGCCACGACCACCTCACTCACAAACGCCACCTTCAGTCGAGGTTCACAACAAGATCACTTCCGACCACACTATCTCCAGTATGCAATTCCAATGCTTGCACGTTTGCGCATTCCACAGGTTCATTAACATAATGATAGAGAACGACTGTGTCAAGTTTCTCAATGCCCTCAGCGCAGACGGCGGCAAATGCTCTGGCGCCGACAACAAGGACACCAAGGGCGGTACTTGGCAAGTCGGCCCCAATGGCATTTCTTACCACGCCCTTGGCTACGAGACACCTCCCAAGGAAGATGCTGTAAATAAGATTTTTGAGGGTTCAGCAATTTCTGCCCAAAGCGCCAACAAAGGTGCCGGGCCTCCCCTAAACCCATGGCCCTTTGATTCACTCAGCAACATCAAACCTGTTGCTTGCCACAGCCACAACGATTACGACCGCGATGTTCCCGTATTTTCCGCCTTCAGCGCCGGTTGCATTGCCATTGAGGCTGATGTCTTCCTGTCCGGCGGAGATGTCATCATTGGCCACGTTTTCCCGACCCCGGGCCGAACTCTGCGTGTTCAGTACACCGAGCCCCTCCGTGCCATTCTCGACCACAACAACGGCGGCTCCCCCGGTGAAAACGGCATCTACAAGGCCCGTCCCGACCAGAAGATTGTTCTCATGATTGACTTCAAGACATCTGACACCAAGACGCTGGATGCCGTCGTTGCTGCTCTGCAGCCTCTCCGCGATGGCAACTACCTGAGCCGCGTCGTCGACGGCAAATTTTCTCAGCGTGCCGTTACAGTCGTTGCTAGTGGCAATGCGCCGTTTGATCGCATCAGCTCGGGTGATGGCGTACCGAACCGAGATGTGTTTTATGATGCCAAGGTCGACAACCTCGAGTCCAAGTACACCAAGCTCAACTCGTACTATGCCTCGGCCGACTTTAAGAATGCGATTGGCAACCCGAGCAGCGCGGGTGCATTTTCCGATGCGCAGAAAGCCAAGGTCAAGTCTCAGGTGGACGCTGCGCACGCTGCCGGACTTAAGGTCCGCTACTGTAAGTGATGCGAGATGTACGTGGCGGGACGAATGGCGTACTAATATACCTGTGACAGGGAACCTGCCTGGCGAATACATGTGGGAGTCCCTGGCGGCTCTCGGCGTTGACTATCTCAATGCTGACGACATGTCCAACACGGCAAGACTTAAGCGCATCTAGTGAAGAGAAGTTGGCGCTCTGTATATATCAGCAATCTGGTCATCTTACGACGATACGAAACTCAAAGACATGACGGCATTTATGCAACGCAATTCACGTTGCTCAAGACTTTTGTAAAAAGAAAAAATCGAGCATGTCATGGGAAGCAATTAACTGCTGCGTGGCGAGGACATTTTCACCGACTGTCCCACTAACACATGACACCTCGACAGCCAAGTCCTTGGGCGCCTCTGCTTTGGTGATACGTAGCATGAACTGCTCTTACTCTGAAGAGAATCTCGCTGTTGTCCGATTGCTGATGATGTATGTCTTTAATATATTTTCAGGTCGCGTGGTTTGGTCGCCGTCCAATCAGATTACAGCAGTTTCAGCAACGACCCGGTTTGGGCAATTTATAATATAATCTAGCGCTCAGCTCTCACGAAGCGGCATTCCCGTGGTTACCTTTGTCCTTGCCCCAATGAGGCAACTGCAACTTTGTCCCAAATTGAGCGGATGGTTCCTCATGCAGCGCAACGACCCCCTTGCCGTGCCAGGAACAAGGTGCTGAGCTAGGGTCTTGGCAGCACATGGACAAGAGCACAGAGATTGCCCAGTTCGGCACTTGGGGTAGTGGCGGCGTGGGGAAGAAGCGTGTAACATGCACGTGGCATATAAGCAAACTGGAAAGGTATGTATGCAAATTGCGCCCAAAAGTGCGGGGGACATGACGGGCTATGGCTTGGTCATGCAATATGAGAGACAGAGAGCGTGCATGCATGTAAGCCACGGGGCATCGGCGAGTAGCGGCATTCCTCTTTCGTTTTTCGTGGGGGACGACCGGGACGGCCAACCGCCACACTTAATTTTCTCTGTCGATAAGCCGCCAGTTGGACGATCTTGGTTGGGGGCCCTGTCGAGTTAACGTTACGAGCGGAGCTTTTCTCCTTTGACAAGCACCCTTTCCAATCTATATCTGTCGGACTGGGGGGGTTCCGGCCAAAGGCGGCAAATGTGGCTTTTCCGTATGTGGATGGTTGCAGATAGAGCGACGGCCGCTTGTTCAGTTAGCCTACCTTGGCGAAACACACAACTCGCTCCACAGCGGGCAGGGCTCGTTACCATTCATGGCTGTCATCTCAAGTCTTTTCTACCCTTTTTGGACCGTAGACTTGGGCATTGACAAGTCAAGCATCCCCTGAGCCCCATTTCCCCGGGAGCAGGGGGGAAAAGTAGCTTCCCGATTGAGTAGTCTCGGGTCGCATCCCCCATGTAGCTGACGTGCGGCGTCGTTTCGCCAACACTGGGGTAGCTTCTCATTGCAAGGTTGACGGCTCGTGAGGGTTACATTGTAGACCTATCTTCCCTTTTGACATGAACGGTGCCATTTTTCTTTTGATATCGTCACACATGCCTAGGCCGACCGGAGGGCGTGTAAGCCCTTAGTGAAAGTTAGTTCCGAACCAAGCTTGCGCGATGCCACGGTCGACGCGCCGTGCTGTCTCCGATGCTGTTGCAGAAATCAACTGGTCCGTAGCGTGCAACGTCTCTGGTAGACGGTAACATCTACATAAAGGGCATCTACATCCCACCTGATTGTTTGCTTCATCGCCTCGAGTTCTGTAGTACGAACAACCACTACAGCCCCCCCCCCCCCCAACTCACTTATACCACCGCCGCCAACTCACTTCTTCTCGCAAGCCCGAGTCAAATCGCCACCATGCAGCTTCCCTCTCTCTCCCTGCCCGCCGTGCTAGGCCTCGTCTCCCTGACGGCCGCGCACATGCAGATGACGAACCCGGCGCCGTTCCGTTCCAAGCACAACCCGTACACGACCGACGTCGACTACAACATGAACAGCCCCCTCGACGCCAGCGGCGCCAACTTCCCCTGCAAGGGCTACCAGAGCCTGCTCAACACGCCGCAGGGCCGCTCCGTCGCGACGTGGCAGGCCGGCGGCAGCTACAGCTTCAGCGTCGAGGGCAGCGCCACGCACAACGGCGGCAGCTGCCAGGTCTCGCTGTCGTACGACGGCGGGCGCACGTTCCGTGTCGTCCACTCGTACGTCGGCGGCTGCCCGCTCAAGAGTACCTGGCCCTTCCAGCTGCCCAACGACACGCCCGCCGGCGAGGCCATCTTTGCCTGGTCCTGGTTCAACAACATCGGCAACCGCGAGATGTACATGAACTGCGCCCACGTCACCATCAAGGCCCGCGGCGCCGCTGCCGCCGACGAGGGTGTCTCTGCCCGCAGCCCCTCGGACCCCTTCAGCTCGCGCCCCAACATGATGGTTGCCAATGTCGGCAACGGCTGCTCGACGGTCGAGGGCGCCGACGTGCTCTTCCCCAAGCCCGGCCCGGATCTGGACAACATCTCGGGCAAGACGTCGCCTCCTCGTGGCAACTGCAACTAGAAGCGCAGCGGTAATGCCGACCTGAGCCTGTCACGAATATAGACGTCAAGCAGTTCTCACACTGCAGCCCCTATGGCAATGTTACTTGAGCACGCTCGTTTTCTGGTCAAAGTCCATGAAGGGGACGCTGCTGTCAAAGACAGCAGGTTTCTATATAGTTCTGGCCAAGATTGGTTAACTAGTCATTATATAGAAGAAAACAACAGTCGTTTCAGTTTAAACCTTTGACCACTGCGCTGAGCCACACCTTTCTTAAATGCAGATGTGCGCCAAAGTCCATAAAGCAAGCTTGAGCTGATCCTAGGTCACCTGGCCAATAGAAATCGGGGTATGATGTCATATCAGTACTAATGCGAGATTCTGTACATCACGCTCTCTTTTGCTTGTTCTTAATCATTGCGCGGTCGCTGGCCATGCTCTGCAGGCTTCGGCCGTCATCCGCCGGTGTCAGCACGCCGTCTCGGTACGGCGCCAGGGGCAGCAGCACGTCCTCCACCTCTGTATCGGACTCGTGGTCGCGCAGCCGCGTCGTTTGGGCGCTGCCGCCGTCGGCCCGCGACCGTAGCACCGACATGGCATAGCTGTTGTTGTTGCTGCTGCTATGGCGGCCGCCCTGGCTGCGATCCCCCGAGCGGTCGTCCTCGGCACCCTTGACCATCTTGGTCGTCGCGCCAAAGTCGTTGTTGAAGGCCTGCAGGAACTGGCGGAAGCAGGGGAACGTAGCCGCCATGATGGAAAAGTGCATGACGACCTGCGTCACGATGGTGGTGTCGGCCAGGGTGAACATGATGGGGGCGCGGTGGTTGCGGATGGCGTCGCGCAGGAAGACGAGCCGATAACCGACGGGGATGGCGACGAGAAGCTGCGCGGAAAAAGCCATGACGACGATGAACTTGGTCTGAAAGGCCAGATCGAGGCCTAGAACGAGCGTGAAGGCGAGCGCGGAGATGAGGAGCTCGATGAGGAGGCTGACGGTTTCAATGACGAGCCAGCGTGGGAACTACACGGACGAGACTGTTAGTCGATGGATGCGGTCGTAAAAAAAAGTCTTGGAATCGCACCACGCCTGTACAGTGCCCAGCAGTCAAGTCCCATGGCCGTGTGCTTCCGCATTGAAATGCGACAATGAACACAGAGGCTACGCCCCAGACAAGAATTACAGCCGTGACAACGCGTGTTGCCAGTAGATGCTTGTCGGCAGCCTGTCGGCTGACTCTAGATATCAACAGCGACATGGACGCCTTTGCCGGGCAGAGCGCCAAGATGTACATGATTGTGCTGGCGTAGTACGCCTGCTTGGAAGTCAGCGTCGTTCGCATCCTTGAGTATGGGAGCATTTGTCCGCCTACCTTGAGCCCCGAGTCCACACTATCATGGTAGGCATCGTTGTAACGGATGCCTACGCCCTCGCGGACGGCGTAGAGTACGGTCGCAGTCTGACACGCACCGATAAACTAGACATGGCCACACGTGTTAGTGACCGACCGGCAGCCCTCAGTCATGTGAAATGGCTAGTAGTGGTGCACATACAGTAGCGATGGTGGCGGCAGCGTCGTCCAAGCCCAAGGGTCCGGTGAGCCGGGTGCGGATAAAGATGCGGATGCACAGGACAAGGACGCTCCAAATGAGCCCGACAATGGCGGTGATGACAATGTACGCTCTGTGGTCGTCGGGACCAACGACCATGTGGTCGTCGACGCCCGCGCTGGCCATGTATGAACAGGAGACCCAGCCGACTGTAGAATAAGAAGAGCGCCGGATCGGCGAGGCGCGCAACGGGGGAGATTGAGCGGCTATCTCTCAGCCATGACTGCTGATGGCCACGCGCGCAAGAGAGCTGCTCCGAGAGGCGCACGAGAGAGAAACGAGAGAGAAACGAGAGAGAAAGAGTGTGTGAAGAAGAGGGGAGGAAGAAGGGTGGACAGATGCAGATATGGAGCGTGCCGGGCTCCGAAAAGTACAGCCTTGCGGACAAGGGCTAGTTAGGGAGGGGAAAGATATGGAGAAGAGTTTGCAGAAGATGAAGGAATACGCCGGAGAGCAAGAAACAATTAGCAGCAGTCCCAGCGCCGAAGCACTTATTAGTTGGCCCCGGAAAAAAGGTTTATGAAAGGTTGCATTCTTTAACCCCCCGCTGCGCCGGCGTTGGAGAGAGAGAGAGAGTGTGTGTGTGTGTGTGAAAACAAGCAGCGCCATGACAAAAAGAAACAGCACTAATTAGACAAGACGCAGATTACAGCACAGACTAAAAAGGGTGATGTGCCGAGATTACTCAGGCTTTCCTCAGATACAGAGCAGGAGTTTCGACATCTGCGACGGCAAGAGGGCATCGCTGAAGGATATTATTTAGCTGCGGCCGTTGCGAGCAGTAGCCGTGCGAAAGCCTCTTTTTCAAATCATGGCGCAAAAAAAGCCACATTGATCTCGCGCGGCTTGCTTCTGCCCTAGGCGGGAGCCGGGCCGCTTTTCTGGTGGACAAGGAGTAGAAAGGGCCGATGAAGACAGCCAAGACGGGGACCTCCCTCTGTCTCTCCATTCTCTTGTCATGATCTATTAGGTTTCGGTCTTGTTCCTTTCTTTCTTGGCCCCCAATCGTTGAACTCCCGGCGTCGGGGTCGTGGGCGCAGAAATTTCTAGTCGTTCTTTTCGCGTGGGATTGCAGACAGACAAAGGTATAACTAGGTGAAATTTCAGTTTCAATTTGATAATAGCGCCCACCCCCCGGCCTTGTATTGAGCGGCGTCTCTCCACTCACAAAACCCACAGAGCAGCGGGAGCATCTCCGGAATGGAGAACCAGCGCCGTGGACACTTTTGTGGTTTTACCTGTAATGTTTTCGCAAACCTTCCCTCAAAGAGAGAATCGTTGTCAAGTGTGGTCCAGCATCGAAGTCTTGTGGTGCGCTGGATGACCAATTGCCAAGTCCGTCAAAGAAACTCGGATCGCAAAGGCGCGAGCCTGTCTCGGTAATTAATCACGGCTGGCCTCGCTGCCCCATGACGCATGCAGTGCGTTGTCCTCAATGTAACCCATCCTTGCGCAGAAGATGAAAGAAAAAAAACGGACCAGGGAAAGGTAACATATTCGTTAGTCTTTGAACTTTTGAAGAACGACTGGGTGGTGGATTAGGCGGAGCATTTTTGCGCAGAGTGTGCTCCGTCGCGTCGCCGCAGAGACACGAAGGGAACATCAAGGGCGGCGCAATTTCAAGCCCAGATATTGCCTCCACACAAAAGCTATTACCCGCACAGGGATTCACAGTGCGGCACAAACCATCGCCAGGGAGGCGAGGTCCCAACCACTCCATGGATCGTGGATGGGATGAACAGGACGGCATAGTTCTAGCGGATTATCTTTGCAGAACACATGAAAAGTTCATGCTCGGTTGTAACCCCTCCCTCCTCTGGCTAGCCTCCAACGCATCGTCTTTGGTGGTCAAGCCCACCGGCACTTGGACCGCCCCCAGAGCGCCACCGTCTGTGCGAGGGAGGGACCCGATCTGCTGGTAAGTTAACAACCCTGCGCGCTCTTGGCTCTCTCTCTTATCCGTTCTCTGCTCTGGCAGACCAATTCATTGTCCACCTACTGGAATAGAGAGAGGCTGGACTACTGTCCAATTACCTCGTGCCAGTGGAGGAGACGTCTGCCAAGACCATCCTTCTATTCCCTACTATTAATCGTCCTCGCTTGTACTACCTCGAGACCAGCCCTTTCCCCACCCCAAAGGGAGAGAGAGAATGCTGCAACGGTCGTGTCTGTTCTTCTGTGCGATATACCCAATTTTGCAGCCGTCGCGCTGAAAGCGTGTGTTCCGGAGAGTGTGTAGAATCACGCTTGTAACAATTTCACGCTTCAAGGAGCCAACTTTGGCCTGCGACGACATATGGAGAAACCAGCAGGTCCCGCGACGGCCCCCGACGCCGAGTCCCAGCCCGAGGCCGTGGATGCTGCCGCCGGGCCGGACGCCAGCGCGGCGTGGAACGAGGCTCTCAACAAGGAGCTGCAGGAGGGCTTCACCAGCAATGATCGTCTGGACATGCAGCGCATGGGCAAGAAGCAGCAGTTTCGCGTGCGTTGTCCTCCCTCTCCCGTCACATCTTGCAGAGTGTGGCCGCTAACTTGCGTTTTCTGGTGTAGAGAAACTTCCGCCTCCTATCCACCATTGGCTTCACAACCTGTGTCATGGGCACCTGGGAGATTCTCCTAACGCAAGTTCTTTATCATGTCCTTCCTTCCTCTGCTACCACACTAACACGTTCGCTTGCTCCCTTTTAGATCCAACACACAGGGCCTCACAGCCGGCGGCATGCCCGGCCTGTTCTGGTCCCTCTGCTGGGCTTACACCGGGCAGTTCTTCATCGTCCTCTCCCTCGCCGAGATGGCGTCCATGGCCCCGACCGCCGGGGGCCAGTACCACTGGGTGTCCGAGTTTGCGCCTCGACAGCACCAGAAGCTCCTGAGCTACCTATCCGGTACGTGTGTCCCCAGCGCCGTCATCTCTGAAACAACGGCTTTCATTGCTAAATAAAGAGCTGACTTGTGCCAGGATGGCTTTCCGCCGTGTCATGGCAGTCTATTGTCGCGCTCGACGCCTTTCTCATCGGCTCCATCATCCAGGGCCTGATAACGCTCAACAACATGAGCTACAGCCCCGCGCGGTGGCAGGGCACGCTGCTCGTCATGGCCTCAGTGTTCGCCATATCCCTCTTCAACGTCTTTGGCGCCAAGCACCTGCCGCTCGCCGAGGGTCTCTTTGTGACCATTCACCTCTTTGCCTTTTTCCCCGTCATCGTCACGCTGCTGGTGCTGGCGCCCAAGCAGGCCGCCGTCGACGTCTTTACTGGCTTCACCGATAACGGGGCCGGGTGGCCGTCGGTCTCGCTCGCCGTCATGGTCGGCCAGGTCTCGACCATGTTTGTCGTGCTGGGGTCCGACTCGGTCGCCCACATGTCCGAGGAGATTGAGGACGCGGGCATTATTGTACCCCGCGCCATGGTCTGGTCCTTTTTGCTCAATGTGCCGTTTACCTTTGGCCTGCTGCTGACGTACCTCTTTTCAATCGGCAATGTCGAGGAGGCGTTGAAGGATAAAACGGGGTTTCCATTCATGTATGTGTTCCGGGAGTCGACGGGCAGCGTCCGCGGTGCGACGGGTCTGACCATTGTGGTGCTCATTCTGCTCATCATGGTCACCATTTCGAGCCTGGCGTCCACGTCAAGACAGACGTTTGCATTTGCCCGTGACAACGGCCTTCCGTTTTCCAAGTGGCTTGGCAGTGTAAGTCCTGGTATGTTCTCTTTGTCTGATCTTGAGATCTAATATTTCCCTAGGTCCACCCCACATGGCATGTTCCTGTCAACGCCGTCACTTTCACCTGCCTCTTCAGCATGGTTCTTTCACTCATCAACATTGGATCCACGGTCGCCTTCAACGCTATGCTCTCTCTATCCACCGTGGCACTCATGGCGACTTACGTTATTTGTCTCGGCTGCGTCGCTTTCAGACGTCTTCGCGGCGAGCCACTCCCACACTCGCGCTGGTCACTTGGTCGGTGGGGGTTGCCCGTCAACATTACTGCCCTTGTCTACGCTTGTTGGTCTTTTTTCTGGAGCTTCTGGCCCAACAGCTATCATCTCACCGCGGAAAACTTTAACTGGGCGTGTGTACTCTTTGTAGGACTCATGAGTTTGTCTGCCGTGCTCTACTACACCCGTGCCCGACATATTTATCAGGGTCCAGTGGTCCTCATTCAAAAGCCGAGAGAGTAAATTTCAGCTACTGTAATCTGTTTCTGAAGACGAGTCTTTCCTACAGTATTGCGAATATATGACTTTTACGAGAGACTATATAGAAAATTATGCGAAATCCTGCGCCCTTATAATTGTTGAGCTGAAATCTTCAGAGCGAATAATGCCTTGTCAGGCATATCACTCCCTCGTCACTATCTCGCCCTTGGATAGCTCAATCTGAACATCGCAGTCGTCAATCGTGTTTGTCCTGTGCGCAATGGTAATGACCGTGCAGTCCGCAAAGGCTTCTTTGAGCGCCGTTTGGATCGCAGCGTCAGTCTCGTAGTCAATGTTGCTTGTGCCCTCATCTACGAGCACCACCCTGCTGTCAATCTCCTGATTTCGCAAGATTGCACGCGCAATGCATAGCATTTGCAACTGCCCGCCGGACAGACCGACATCTTCCAGCTTGCTGTCCAAGCCCCCTTTCTCTTGCACCATTTCCCAGAGATTCAAGCGGACCAGCTCCTCCTTTGCTTCCTCATCCCTTGCACGAACATTTTGGTCGCTGGTTTCGTTGATTTGGAATGGCAACAGGTTGTCGCGAACAGTCCCGCTAAATCTTATAGAGTGTTGCGAAATGGTGATGAGACGGGCGCGCAGCTCATCAGGTGCAATCGTGGAAACGTCAACTCCGTCAATGAGGATTTTCCCTGAATAGTTCAAGAACCCCAAAAGAGTGAGAATCACAGAAGACTTTCCGCTGTTAAATACGTCAACAATTGTCTCCGTCGTTATAACTCTCTGCGAAGCTTACCTGCCGGTGCGTCCTCGCAGTCCTACTTTTTGACCTGGGGCAATTATGAAGGATACATTTCGCAGTGCAATTTTGTCTCCATCTTCCGGGCTGTTGTATACATTAGCAGCGTCAAAATGGTGTTACCAATGCGAATCACGCATGAGGGGCCATACTTGTACCGAGCAGTGACATCTTCAAACTCAATCTTGCCTTCCTGCGGCCATTCTCGAGGGAGCTTCGTCAGTGTATCGCGGGGTTCAACCGGCGTTTCATTGTTGAATAGATGAATGCGCAGAAGCGATCCTAGCGAAGTCTCGAGTCTAGTCCAGGCATTGATAAATGCATCTAGCGTTGGACCGATTGCTATGATTTGCATGAATGCCAAACCCAGGCCCGCTTGAGAGGTGGACTGGGGCATTCGAATACCAATTACCACCAGTCCGATGGCAAGAACACCCGACATACAGTCCAGAACAAATCCAAGCCATCTCTGGATCGAATACAGCATGTAAAAGGGCTTTTGTGAGGTGTCGATGAGTTTGTAGCTCTCTTTCAAGAACTCTTCTTCCCAACCAAAGGCTCGAATGTGGCGTAGACCGCTGGAAATCTCCAAAAACTCCGTGTAAAGCGGCGTGTGGGCTTCAAGTTCAAGATGGCGCATTTGGCGAGAGGTGCGGAGGTAGTAGTACTGCAGTGCACAGGCGGTGATGATAATCCCGGCAACGACAATGGACATCCATTTTGAGCTGGCAAGAATAGCTCCGTATTGAACAACCAGCGCAAAGAATGACTAAATTGACCGTTAGAGGGCAGTCCCATCGCGATCTTTCATGAACCTACGTATAAAACGAAGGACAGCGTGCCAGGCAAGAGTCTCGCCAGAATGGTCATATCTTGGCTATATCTGCGACAATGTTAGAACTCGTTGCAGTTGAATACTATTTAGGTAACATGCTTATTGAGGATGGAGCCGTGGCCTGTTTTGGTGAGAAAGTTGAGCGTTGATCTAAGTAGAAGTCAGGATTCTCGTGTATACAATCACCAGAGCATAAATTGGGGCGATACCTCATGACAGTCTCAGAAAAGGTCCTATGCAGCGCCATTGCCGAGCGGGGCACAATTCTTGTGTAATAGAACCTACAAAATGTCAGAATTTTGCTTGCGCCGTTGCGGTGGGCTGCGACATACCAAAAGCTAAATGCACCAAAAACGGCACATAAAACTGCCAGGCTTGCGTAGCCAATATAGTACAGCTTGTTCGCCGGGGCCACCTCGATCCATATACGCATATAAATGTCTGCGACGAGCTTCGGTCAGTTCGACGAGCTGCCACGGATAATTAGCACCTTGTACCTGGAAGCAACTCGAGAGCAGACATGGCCATTTGCATGACCAAGTAGAGGCAAAACCACCAAATTCCCATCGATTTGAGAAGCATTCCGTATAGCCCGACCTTGCTGACTCCTCGAAAGTCTACCACTTCGGCACTCGAACTGGCCTTTGCGAGCAGTTGCGCATCCTTGGTCGACATGTCGCTCGTGTCGCTCGCAGCTGGCTTAGTCTTTGCCGGTTGTTGGAGAGCTTCCAAAAGGTCTCGGCGTTGTTCTTCTTGTTTTGTGTTTGTTCGTACGGAAACTTTGCCTTTTCCATCAAAGACGAGAACTTGGTCGGCCTCGTCAAGGCACTCGGCTGGCATCATGGTCAGCTCTCACGACGAGTCAAGCATGTGCTAGAAGCTGAAGCTTACGAAGATGCGTAGAGAGAATGACCGTGCAGCGTGACTGCCGCAAAATTCCATTCTCGCCAAAAAGCCCCGAGAATATTGCCATTGCGGTGGGATGATCAAGAGCGCTGAATATGTCATCTAGCACCATGAGATGTGCCTCGAGATACAGTGCTCTGGCAAGCGACTGTGCAGAGAGCAGCGTACAGTGTTAGTTGATGGCAACTTGGAACAGATTGAAGGAAATGATGGAAGGAGATACAAAAAGAAACAAATTAGAAAAGAAATAACGAGGAGCAACGGTGGTTCAACTCACCAGCCTTTGTCTTTGTCCTCCACTGAGATTGGAGCCGTTGCTACCAATGATGTAGCGGTCTCCTTCTGGAAACTGCTCTATGTCTTCTTTCAGACGACAGACTCCTATGATGCGGTCATAGCGATCCTGGTCAAACGAACTCGGCCCTACAACGTTGTCTTGGATGGAAGTATTGCGAAGCCACACATGCTGGTCACAGTATCCAACAGGCCCTTCTCTTTCAATAGACACGACACCTTGCTGGACCTCTGCTTCGCCAATGACGGAGTGTAAAAAGGTCGATTTTCCCGATCCGACAGCTCCGACTGCTACAGTCAATGAGCCCTGCGCTGCGGTGAAGTTGACATTCCGAAGTATAGCTGTATCATGGCCGGCAGGAGCAATGTCGACATTGGCAAACTCGACAACAGGGTTATTATGGCATGTCCTTTCGCTACTCTCTTGGTGCTTCTCCATTTGTGCCACTTTCCTTCCCGCTTCGCTATGCAACACAGATTTTTCAACATCCAACGCATTACTCTCGTGGCCAATGACACGCGTATCTTTATTCTCCTCTGTGCAAAAGAACTCTTGGATACGGCCGAGACTGCGCATCATGGTCATGACAGTGCCGTAGGACTGGATGGACAATGCCAGGGGATGCTGCACGAGACCAACGATGGCCAAGGCCGGGAAAACTTGCTTTGCATTGACCACGCCCCCCAGCCCGGTCCAAAACAGCGCGCCGGCAAAAAGCACTGCGGGTGTTCCGATATCTACAAACAGCAGGGAGAAGTTGAGCCACGCCAGGACATTTCGATAGTGTATCGACGCCGTCAACTCCGCTGCCCGTTGCGTCTCGAGAAACTCCACCATGGTCGGACCAAGGCCATTCATCTTGATCGACGTGAGCTGCGACAGCACGTTGGAGGTTTCCTTGACACGATGCTCAATGGCCGTGTTCCACTGCCCAAACGCGGTTGCCGTGCTGGTGCCGAGATAGTAGCCTGACAGGACGGAAATGACGAGCGGGACGACAACCAGCACAAAGGAGTAGCTGACGAGCAGCGACAGCAGGTACATGCCCAGCCCGGCCTGAAAGAAGCTCAGCGGAATGACGTACAGCTGCGCGAGGCCGAGGGCGATGCCCTCAATGTCCGCCGTCATGAGCGTCACGACGGAGATCTTCTTGGCCTCGCGCATCGAGAGCCGGCTACACTTGGCAAAGAGCTCCGTGATGAGGGCACCGCGAATTTGGGCGAGGAGGCGGTAGCTCATGTGCTTTCCAAAGTTGTTGGTCACGGCGAAGCCGACAAAGGCCAACACCGTGGCGCCGATCAGCGCGTTTCCGCTTTGAGGAGAAGACGAGGAGGCGCTCCCTTGGAGGTGTGCAATGACTCTCTGCATAATGAACGGCTGGGAAAAGGCCAGTCCGGTGGAACACAGCTGCGGGATGATTATGGCGAGAAACGCCAGCGGCATGCACCAGAAGCACACCATGGCAAGGCTGAGACCGGAGGAGGAGGTCGTGGTTCTGCTCCATCGCCGACTGAATTTATCGTGCAGGAGCTCCGCAGCAAATTCGGGGCCCAGGCCTCCAATGTCATCCACGGTGATGTCGTGTCCGTAGCCATAGGTCAGCAGCGGGTTCACCCACAGAAAGCACAGCCGACCCCAAAATCCGCTCGTTGACTCCCGCCCAATGTGAGGCGACGGGTGCAGTATCAACCTCGTTTTGGGAATCTCTTCGACCAACACCATGGCCAGCTTGAGGCCTGCAGTGACAGCAGCAACGGCGCCCAGCGGAGCCAGGCCGTCGCGGGAGAAGAATGACCGGCTCTTGGTGGCGTCGAGGAGCATGGTCATGGAGATGTAGGTGCTGGACAAGGCGGAAGACTGCAAGTTGTGGAGGTGATGGGCATAAATGACGGCAGAAATCGTAAGCGATGCCACAGTAGAGATAACCGTGGCGGCTAGAGATGCATGTGTGTGAGAATCGGTGAGGTAGCGTCGAAGAACGAGCGTCGCAATGTCAGTTGCCACGATTCCAGCTGCAATACCCTAATTTTTTTTGGGTCAGTTGTTAATTGGTACACTTCTTGACTAGAGCATTGGGAAGTCATACGTACCATTTTTATCCAGAGCAAGAGAGTGGTGCGGACGCAGCGCTCCTGGCGAAGAGCCTGGAGAGCGACCCATGGTGCGAGGAGGATGGCCAGGGTCGCCGGCGCAATGCCCATGACGACATCTTCAAAGGTCAGGGTAAAGTCAAAGATGGAGTGGATGGGCGGCCAGAAGCTCTGGTCTGTGGCAAAAGTTGACATTGTTCGCGCGTACAAGTAGAGCCAGAAGCCGAGCGCTGTGTTTTTGGTCCACGCAGCTGGGAGGTGTCCTCTGGGGGAAGGGGGGCCAAAAATGAGACCGGAGGAGTGACTTTGTTTTCTAAGTTCTACAATCTGGAGAGAAAGTACTTTTGTGCGGTTGGTAGGAGGAACAGTTCGGCCGGGGAAATTTGTTGGATGGGCCAACACTGCGGACTCACAGCCGCCTTTGCGACTAACACCGCTCTCATGCAGGCGAGGTGGCTAGACCCCGCTGGTGATGGCCGCATACATGCAATGCAGCCTGATAACAGTCGAATGAGCATTGATCCGTAATCCTTTGCAGTGGAGTAGTAGCGCCTCACCGCGGTCCTCTAATTGATCTGCGCGGCCGAGTAAAGCAAGGTTGACTCGATGTTGGTAGCAGAACGCCAACCTGTCGGTGTTGGGAGCCACCATTGCATGTGAGGCTGCGCTAGCATACGACTAGAGCGGCGGTAATGCGAAGGCGCAATAAGCACAACCAACGCAGCGTTACACTAAAAGCCGATGCATGAGAGACGATGAAAAGCACTACCAGTAGCAAGTATGGGATGTTTGCGAGAGTCGGCCTAGACATGCTTACGTCCAGATGGTGCCGTACACCAAACGGCAGACAAGGCGGCTCGTCCTCTACACTCACGGCCCATTGAGCCTTTTCTTACTGCAAAATGAGGGGCGTGTGAGTACTTGTGTGCATAAATCAACTGCGGGGATGATCGCGCACGGTGAGAGGAGAGGAACGGATGAGCAGGTGCGGAGTAGAGGATTGAGGCTGGTGGCGTTTTCGTTGGCTTGGCAAAAGATGGTAGTGCCCGTGAACGAGATGGTGCCAAGAATCCAGAGCGGTGTCTTTTCTCAAGATTCACGCATTGAAAAGCTGTTAAAAGAGTATTGACGAGTCAGATTCAAAGCAATGGCGACGTATCTCGTTGCTACTTGAGAATTGAGGCGCCAGATCCTAAGCATGGTGGTTTCTACAGCGGAGTCGCAGCATAGGCAAATTCATCAGTAGTTCATATAAAGCTCATTCGATTCATATATACGTTAAAATCGACTATTTTCTTTTATACACGTACATCATTCATAAATTTGATGCACTACTGTTCCAAACGCTTCTCCTTGGCGGCCTGGAGACCCTCGGCCTCGTTGCCGATCTCCAGCTGAGGCTCGTCGCGGTCCAGGTCGTACATATCCTCCTCCTGGCCGTCGTAGTGGCGGAACAGGATGTAGCAGGCGCAGCCGGCGATAAAGGACGAGATGGCGACACCCGAGTACATCCAGACAAACTTGGGGTTCTTGGAGACGGGGACGAGACCCTCGGAGATGGCCGAGCCGAAGGCGTTGGTGAAGAGGTAGATGCTCTGGACAAAGGACTTCATGCTGGGAGGGGCCTTGGTGTAGGCGTACTCGAGACCGGTGACGGAGATGAAGATTTCCGCAAGACCGATGAAGACGTAGGCAGGCACCTGGACGGCAATGTGGACATTGTTGGGGAGGGTCTTGCCGTCCGGGCCGACGGCGGCGGCGCAGCGGTCCTTGTCGCCGGGGAAGCTGTAGCAGGGGCCGGCGTTGTAGATGAGGTGCTGGACAATGGCGGCGTAGGCGAGGCAGAGGGCGGCGAACCAGAAGCCAATGGTGATGCGGGCAATGGGGCGCAGCTCGATGCCCATCTTGCGGAGGACGGGGTAGACGAGACGGTCGAGGAGCGGGGTGAAGATGAGGATGGAGAGCGGGTCAAAGTTTTGCATAAAGTCGTTGGGCATGCCGTGGCCCTGCATCTGCTCGGCCTGGGTGACAAAGTTGGAGGAGAACTGGCCGTAGCAGACCCAGAAGATGGGGTAGAACATGAAGACCTTGCAGGCGCGGAGGGCGCGCTTGAGCTCGTCGACAAAGTGGTCGTCCCAGTGGACGGGGCTCTTGCCGTGGGCGGCGCGCCAGGCGTTCTTGGGGGCGTCGGTGCTGCGGCCGGCAATCATCATGCCGATGGCCTTGAAGGCGTCGGTGATGATGGAGCCCTGCGGGGGGCGGATGATGTACGACTTGCGGCGGAGGACGAGGACGAGGATGCCGACGTTGAACATGCAGAAGCACATGAGGAAGGCGGTCCAGAAGCCGGCGTAGAGCTCCATGAAGGGCGTGGCCATGAGGGAGAGGGCGCCAATGTTGATGCACCAGTAAAAGACCATGTAGATGCGCTGGTAGGTGATGGCGGGGTCGATGATGACGCGCTCGCCGGTGGCCTCGGTGCGGATGGCCATGCGGCGGCGCTGGTACTGGTCGGCGACGAGGGGCGCAATGTTGGACTTGATGCCGCCGGTGCCGAAGCCGATGATGATGATGGCGACAATGTAGCCGGGGAGGCCGGCCATGTCGCGGGTCGAGGGCAGCGAGGTGACCCAGAGGATAAGCAGGCCGACCCAGTAGACGGCGCAGAAGATGAGGATGGTCTTGTACTTGCCGAGGTACTGGTCGGAGATGATGGCGCCGAGGATGGGCGTGACGTAGCAGAACCACTGGAAGAAGAGGTTGAGGCCGGTGGCGGCCTGGTGGCCCATGCCGAGGCCCTTGGCGCCGTCGGCGCCGTGCTTGTCGTGGCTGATGTAGTTTTGGAAGAGGCCTTGGGCGCCGTAGTAGGTGAAGCGCTCCGTCAGCTCGACAAAGGCGATGAGGAAGGCCGACGCGGGCAGGCTCTCGCCGACGCGGCGCAGGGTGCCGCGCTCGTGGGCGGTGGGCTCGTCGCCGTCGGGCGTGGGCAGGCCCGTCTCGAGGTCCTCCTTCTTCTCAACGGAGAGGGCGTCGGGTTCCTGGAGGTAGCCGCCGGCGGCATCGTGGTGCTTGTTGGGGACGCGCTCCGAGAACTCCTCATGGAGCCTGGTAGGCGGGAGAAGAAGAAGCAAATGTTAGACATGGGGTTCGTATAAGTGGACGAGAAAAGGGTCTCCGTCTTACTCTACAGCGACATCCTCGTGGTTCTGGGCCATGGCTGCGTACAGATGGTACTCGGGACACAAGGGACAGCAGCCTCTACTACACTTTGGGGTGTATAACGCCTGTGGAAAACGCGGAAGCTCGAGGGATAGGAAGAAGAAAGAAAGAGGAGCTCGAGAGGTGGGAAGGGGATGGTGGGACAGGACGAGTAGATAAACAAGAGAGCAGTGAGATGTTAATAATAAGCGGGCGGGCCGAACTAGCTAGCCTAACTACTCGAAGAATTCGGAACTAATAAAAAAAAAAGTACCGGTCTGATAGTCTGGTAGCAGCAGGGTGAGGCAAAAAAAAAAAAAAGATGGACAAGGCACGATAGCGGTGGAGTTGATGGAGATGGACAGGCGACAGACGACAGACAGGGCGACAGGTCCGGAGTGTCTCAAGGCGAGGACCGAGGCGAACAAGAGGAAGAGGAAGAGGAACAGCCCAAAACGGCGGTCCCGCCGGGGGTCCACTCTGGCTAGGTGAGTACTGGGGTCGGCATCTTTGGGGGGGACTCTTTTTACAGGTACCTAGTTACTCGATGCTACCAGGCTCTCTCCTTTTGGGGAAAAATAAATAAAATAAAAGGGTCTCTTATCTTTACCAAGTGTAATGAGGAGAGACATGCCAGCGGAGAATGCCAGTGGCCACACGCCGTCTCAGCGCATGTCCCGTCGGCTCAGGCTCTCTCTCGCTCGAGGGGCATTTACAGTGGCCTACGCTACCACTAAGTTAAATCAAGGACCTGCCCAAAGGAAGGATTCCGCGCCGCGCCCGGCCGCACTACTCCAGGACCTTCCGCAAACGCACCACGCGACCAGAGCGCACCGGCTTGGCCGTCCAACTAGGTAGACAGACATTCCAGTCATCATCATCATACTCTGGTCCACGAATAGTTGCCTGCTTGCACCAGAACGAAACCATCAATCTTTTTTCCCTTTTTCCGTTTTGCTTCCGAACAGCCCCCAAAGCCATCGGTACAGTGGCGTTAGCCACCAAAGCCCTCCCCCCCCCGAACCTCAGACGAGGCGCTTCCCAGTCCCAACGCCATCGCCCCTCTGCTAGCGCAACGCCACCCGGAGAAAATTTTCTGACCTTGCGCTTTCGAGCAGTCGCCGTCGGTTCAACGGCCGTGTTGCAAAGCCAAGGCGATCCCGCCAAGGTTACGATCGCGGGAAATGCCAATGCCAATGCTAATGCTAAAACGCTCGGCGATGGAAAAAGGAGCAGGCGGTTCAAACAAACGACGTTCTGAGCAACGCACAGCCATCACCAAAAATCAACAAGAGCGAATAGAGTCAATGTAACCATGCCGAGTCGCCCCTCCCCGTGTTTTCCCCATAATGGAAACCGGCCTGGTGGGCAGAGCAAAAACTCGGTCACATCACGGGCTGTCACCACACCACCACACCATCCATACCAGTAATCTCGCATCCTGATAAAATGGAGCCCCCGTCCGTGTTGCGACGGTGCCGTGAGATGGGCAAAAGTTCCTTTTGTCGAGGAACCCCTCCCACCCTGGACTAAAATAAGGCTACTTACTATTTTCTGCAACAAAGAGAGGAAAATGAAACAAAAAATGACCGGCCCCATGCAAGTTGGAGAGCCAATGGCGATGCAGCCCCTCAACATCAACTGCTTTCCGGGCCCCGACTATGCCGTATTCTCTCTCATTTTCACGTCGATTGGCGTTGGCTTGTCATTAGCGTTGTGATGATCCCTCCTTCCAGAAGCAAGGGATTGGGGGGGCAAAGGGGGCAGCCGGGCCTACTCAAGCATCATCTCAGCTCTTTATCCACTTGCCTTGCAACAATGCTTGTCATCTTGGCCCAGCCTTTATTAATGGAAACAAGGGTTCTGTGTCGCTACTGGCGCTGCATTATCCAATTCTATGACATGAGACGTCCGTCCACGCGCTCTCTCCCCATGGGGCTCCCGCATCGAGCTCAACGCATTTGTCGCTGCTTTCGCGGCTCAAGAGTGGAAACGTCTCTGGTGCTGTTCCGGCGGTTCACGATGCTGTACAGCATGCCACTTTGCCAGACCGTTTGTTGTTGCCAATTTGACCGCATCAATACAGCCTCGCATCCGCTTGCTTTGAAAGCAGCCACAAAGCAGCCTCGGCAGTGAATTGCATTGCAATTCCCGTACTGGTTATTGGTAGCCTCATCCACGCACTCATTCATCTACGGAAATGGAATGGAATCTACCACCATGCAGCAAGGCCGCCGGCGAGGCGCCATGGTGACGTGGATGGCGGCCACTACCGGCATATGAGCTGCCACAACCCGCCCCAAACCGCACCTGAAGCAGCAGCCAGCCTCTGATCAATAAGCCAGCACGGAGTCTTGATACTCCGTCGCCAAAAGTGCATGCGCATCGGCAAGCGTACTTTTTCATTTGATTAATCCCTCGACGCAAATTGCCGCTGCTCGCCCGCCTCACCGGGCAGCTGCTTGCCCGCTAAAAAACTAACTACTGGGTAGTGTTCTTGCATGACAGACCGAGACATGGGGTCATGCCCCCGGGTTTCCCAGACCCGTCTCTGGCCAAATTGGGCCATTGCGCCGTTGCCTTTGAAGAATGCTGCCCGAAGCGTTTCTCATTCTTTCATCAGGAATGCTTTTCAGCTGTCGGCTCACTTGTCCCCCATTGTCTGCAGACAGTCTGATTATCAACAAACATCACTCGCGCCAAAGGTGACAAAGGCTCTCTGGCCCGTCGTGTTTCCGCGGAATGGACTTGTAAGCTTTTTTTTTAGACTTTGCCCTCTCGGCCGGCAGCCACGGACCCGCCGACATTGGCCGACACGGCAGCGGCGAACCAGCAAGCCCCTGCCGCCCAGACAAGGAACGGCTGGCTCAATGACAAGGAACGGACAGCCTTCTCTCTGCTACAGCCGTCAGCGGTTCCGTCAGCGGAAAGCCAATGACGAGTTTGCAGGGCATCGGTTAGACTGCCTATTTGCGCACTAGGACGCCTGCCTCGGCAAGCCTAGCTACTTACCCTTTATTACCTTTGCTATCCGTTTAGATTTTCTTATCAAAGGTCCGACTCTGCGAATGGGGTGACATGTAATCTGTACAGGGTCCCAATCTGGAAACACCTCCCGCCGTTAGGACCGATGGTGAAAATTTTCTCTCGACAGTTTACTTATTTACTGAGTGACTTGAGTACAAAGTTGGGCCACCCTTATCTACAGTGGGGGAGAGCGCTTCCAGCTCGCTCCCAGTTGAGGCGAACGTGTCAAGGGCCTCCCTTTCCCCGAAAGCATGTCTCCAATCCCTGCGCTAGAATGAATCGCATAACTATGTTTGCGCCTTTGCGCCTCCTCGATGGATGGCACTTTCAGCTTTCGTATCCACCATTCGGGGCCAACTATTCCCAGTGCCACATGCCCGGCGCCGACACTGCCGGCGCCACCAGTCTTGGTGGCAGTCTGTGGCTTTTTTTTCTTGGTTGGTTGCGAAGCCAGCGCGCCACGAGAAGACCCGCCTACACCGTCGCCAGACGTCCCGCGTAACTACTGGGCTACCTGTTGTTGGTGGAGGCGGCGACATTTCAAAGGAGATAATAAAGAGTCCACCGATGCTGTGATGTGAAATTGTATCTGGGGCGCGCCGGCGCAATGCGTCAATTAAATCCGGAGTACTCCAGCGGAGAAAGGATTCGAGTGGCGTCCCGCCGCAAACCAGCCTTCTGGACAATGTAATTGCATGGAAGGTGGGGGTCAGTACTCACTGTTTTATGGTAATGGATAAAGCCTTTTCTTTGGAATTGTGCAGTCCTTGTATCAGTAAAGAGTAAAGCTGCACGCTCTGTATTGGCCGCCTTTTGACAGCGAGATTTGTGTCGGATTACGCCCACCCTGTACTCGAAATTGCCGATTGACAACCATCTTCTGTAATATTCTGAGGACTTGTTGAACCCCGACATATGAGGTAGAAGATCTACGGCTGCGCATAAAAACACAATAGAAATAAAGAGTTTTTAGTCTTGTAATTGATTCACTATGCCCCGTACCAAATGTTGGCTGCTTGTGCGAAATGATCAACCACCCTACGGGGGCTAAGTGGCCGTCTGGTTAGGTCCTGTTGTAAAAGAAGAAACAGATTGCGCGTATGTACATTGAAAAGGCAATTTCAAACTAAACCGAGTGCTATAAACTAGTGACGATCAAGCTATGAGAGAAAATGAGGCTCGGATCCATGCAATGTCCAATCAGTGATAAATCCGGCGGGTATTCACAAGCTTGTCCATCACGCAGATGGGCCTACGCACACACTACCGACTCCTCAATCCTACGCACCGATTAGTCTTGGGCGAGCTTCTTCATGCCTCGGACTTTATGCTCAAATAGCTCCTTGGTGGCCGAATGCTCCGCCGCCAGCCCATTGAAGCCATGCGGCAGCCCCGGGACCAGATGCAGCTCGACCTCGACGCCCGCCTCAAGAAACAGCGACACGTAGCGCACATTCTCCTTGGCGAACAGATCGAGCTGCCCGACATAGATGTATAGCGGCGGCAGGCCAGCCGCATCCGTCAGCCGTCCAGGCGCGGCGTAGACGGGCACCCTGTCCCCGCCCGCTTCAGCGCCCAGGTACGCCGTCCAGCCCGTCACATTGTCCTCTTCGTTCCACAGCGTCAGCGTCCCGAGCGCCACTGCCTCATCGTTCCTGTCGTCGAGCATGGGGTACGCTAGGATCTGGCGCGCGAGCGGCGGCGCGAGGCGGCGGTCCCGCGCCAGCAGCGCGACGCCCGCGGCGAGATTGCCCCCCGCGCTGTCGCCCATGACGCCGATGCGGGCGGCGTCCACGCCCAGCGCGCCGGCGTTGTCGTGTATGTGCCGCAGAGCGGCCCAGCAGTCGTCGAGCGGGGTCGGGTACGGGTGCTCCGGCGCGAGCCGGTAGTCCACGGCGTAGATGGCGACGCCGGAGGCGAGCGCGAGCGCGCGCAGCTCCTCCGCGAAAGGCGCCACGCTCAACGCGATGAAGCCGCCCCCGTGCATGAACAGGACTGCGGGACCAGGCGTGTTTTGCGTTGGCACGGTGTCGGGCTTGCGAGCGATGCGCCAGAGGGGGATGACATGTCCGTCCTGGGCCGTCACGGACAGTATCTTCTGCTCAACGCCGTCAGGGATAGGAGGAGGAGGAGACGTGGCATGATTGGTAAAGACAGCTAGATTCTGCCTCCGAGTTTGAATGTCGTGGACTGCCGGCTTGGGCATATTGGACAGAGTCGACAGAAACGACGCAACAGCCGCAGCAAGTTCGGTATCAAGAGAAAGTACCATTGTGCAGTTGGTTCAGAAAATAAGGTGCGTCTCCTTTGCTAAACGATAAAGATTCACTTGTCAACTACAACGTGATCTTTAATATGCCTTTGCGCCGATCCGCCGGCCAAGGCCCGACGCCGGCATGCGAAGCTTCCATCCTGTGGCTTCGCTTCACGAGAACGGCAGCCCCTTTCTGAAGTTTCGGCAGTCATCTCAACTTACTCAGAGCTCGGCGGAGCGGAAGCTCCCGAGAACGCCACAGCAAAAACGGACTATGCGAGCACATCATATATGCCGGCGCCGTGGGCAAAAACGCGGGGACAGAATGGGCTGGTCCCGTGCATCCCGCGGCAAGCGCCATTGCATCAGAGGCATTGCACCCGGAATGGAGCATTGCTACACCTCGAATTAGGGTTTCCGCGAAACGTCTGAAGATTAGCTCAAGGCGGAGAAAGGCCGTTGCTTGCCTGAAATTGCAATATTATGTCCACATTCACAACCTGGCTATGGGCATGCTATCCTCAGCCGCACCGCGTTGCTCCGAAGATGCTCCAGCATGCTATTGTTGCGCGGGAGCCACGCTCCCAGGTATTGGCGATTGTCCCGTAGGCCCGATCACAGTTTTAGTCCGTTCGTGTACAGAGAAAAACATGGTCTCATAGGCCAGTAGAGCTCGACGTCCGTCGACTTTTGGCAAAGTATATGAAGACCGTCCGGCATTCTTTCAAACCTGAGCCTACCAACTCATCCCACCTTTCCAAGTTGAGCCGAAACTTTATCTGAATATAATCATGGCCATCTCTAGCACGACTTCCCTGCCGGAGCAGGACGTCATCATCGTCGGGGCAGGCTTTGGTGGTTGCTATGCGTTGCACTCCTTGCGCGAACAAGGCTACTCGGCCAAGATTCTGGATGCATGCGCCGACTTTGGTGGTGTCTGGCACATCAACAGGTATCCCGGCGCGCGCGTGGACTCGGAGACGCCCACCTACCAGTTTTCCACTCCCGCCGTTCGTGACGAGTTTGACTTTTCCGAAAAGTATCCGTCGAGCACGGAGATGCGCCGGTACTTCTTGCACATGGCGGACAAGCTCGACTTGCGCAAGGACACCCTCTTCAACCAGCAGGTGATTGACACCAGATATGACGACGAGAAGAAGAAGTGGGTGTTTAAGACGGAGCAGGGCCTGGCGGTGCAGTCGCGCTTCGCCGTCTTCGCGACGGGCTCCAGCAACAAGGCCTTCATACCCGAGTTCAAGAACAAGGCGGCCTTCAAGGGCCAAATCATCCACCCCAAGGCATGGCCCGACAACGCCGACTTTACCGGCAAAAGGGTCGGCATCATCGGGCAAGGCGCCTCCGGCATCCAGATCGTGCAGGAGCTGGCCAAGACGGACTGCGAGCTGACCGTCTTTGTGCGCACGCCGCCGCACTGCCTGCCCATGGGCCAGCGCCGCATCCCTGTCGAGGACTCGGAGCGTGAAAAGAGCTACCTCGACAGCGTCTTCCAGTACGCCAAGTACAGCAGCGCGACCGGCTACCATTGCAACGCCGGGCCTGGCCCGCTCTACAAGGACCACACTCCCGAGCAGAGGCGCGCGCTGTGGGAGACGCTCTGGCAGCGCAAGGGCTTCCTTTTCCTGTCCGGCCTCAACTACGCCGACATGCCTAGCAACGAAGAGGCCAACAGGGCCGCTTTCCGCTTCCTGGCCGAGAAGAACCGCGCGCGCATGACAGACCAGGCCAAAATGGACATCATCGCCCCGCTGGACCTCGACGTCTTCCTCTACACGCTGCGCCCGACCCTCGAGCAGGACTACTACGAGATGATGGACCGCCCAAACGTGCGGCTCGTCAGCCTCAAGTCCTCGCCCATCGCCAAGTTTGCCGAGACTGGCATCGTCACCGACGATGGCAACCAGCAGACGCTGCACGAGCTCGACGTCATCGTCTCCGCGACCGGCTACGACGCCGTGACGGGCGCGCTGCACGACATGAACATCCGCGACCGGCACGGCATGCTGCTGCAGGACAAGTGGCGCGACGGCATCTTCTCCTACCTGGGCATGCTGGTGCCCGGCATGCCCAACGCCTTTGTCCTGTACGGCCCGCAGGCGCCGACGTCGCTGGCCAACGGCCCGCCGTTTCTCGAGCTGCAGGCCGAGTTCCTGGTGCGGCTGCTCGCGCGCGCCGCGGCGGACGGCAGGGCGGAGATTGAGACGACGGACGCGGCGGCACAGGACTGGCGCGTGCGCACGCGCGAGGTCTGGGAGAGGCTGCTCGCGCGGCACTGCCAGAGCTGGTGGGTGGGCGCCAACGTCCCCGGCAAGACGCGCGAGCCGCAGATATGGTTCGGCGGCCTGGAGGCGTGGCGGCGCGCCTGCGACGATGCGCTGAAGGACTGGGCAAACTTTGTGTAGTGCTGCAAGGCCGCCGGCCGTCTGATGTCTGTGGAAGCAGTCCTTGGAGAGCTGAGAATGGGGCCGATACAATCAATGATGTGCTGGAGCTTGAGTGGAAAGACAAACTCATGCCGCACGGTATTGCTAGAACGTGAGATCAGCTAACCATCTATGAAAAATGCTTGATGACGAAGATGCTTGATAAAGAAGAAAAATGCTTTCAGTCCAATTTGAGTATCAAAAACGTGTCAAAAACATGTTGATTCCTTCCCACTCGATCAACGCCCCTGGATCTTGCTACCGCGGATTGCAACAGCCACTGCAGCTTCTGTCAAAATTGAGTCAGAAAAGTTAGAAAGTCGCTCGTCTGAATAGTAGATCTAAGGACAAAAAAAGAATGTACAGCACCCGGTGTTCGCTGGTCGTCACCGACCCAACTACTAATCTGGCGCTCAAGTGGTTGTCGATCGGAGATCAAACGGGATCCAGAATTTTCACTCGGCTATGGCCGTACATGTCGAGATGCTGACGTTATTTTGCTTATGGAGCGCAGGAGATCATGCTGCCCCATGCTGCCCCATGCTGCAACCAATCGCGCCCTGCCCAGATCATGCTCAAGTCGCCGTGGTGATGCATTCTTCAGGCTGCTAACCATGATTCAAAGACATGGGAACAGTCAAACGCTGTGTATGCAGTGTAAAATACAATTAGAAGGAGAGAGTATATAAAATCCTAGTCCATCCCCGTGTTTCTGTTATTCTGTACAAGGAACGCTTCATATGCTGTTTTCCGTTCCCTCGCGCCTTGTCCATGCGTGTATATGTCTGAACAAAAGCAAAAGCAAGCAACAGGCACCGCCAATATGCATACGCGCTTCACTGCACATAGTGAGCTTCCGCTACCAAATTCATGTATGAAAACGCCATTTTCGCCAGTAATTGTCCTTTTTTCATTCCCTTTTCATCCTCTTTCATTATTACATCGCTCTTTTCAGTGTGGTAGCGTGAGAGTCAGGCTGCCACTGCGCTTGCGTCCAGCCATCGTGCTGGCTGTCCTGTCGTGCATGCAGTGCATCCATTCCAAGACCGTCTCGTAGCACAGCACATACTGCCGCAGACTCTGCACTGTGCTGAGACGCTGCTGTCGAAAGTCTTGGACAGTCTTTTGGATCAAGTCCACAGTGTCATCATTCAGCCACTTGGTATCAAGTGGCGCCGACTTTTGCTGCTGATGGGGCAGGTTGGAGACTTGGTTGGCCGCAGAGACCAAATTCATCTGGAAATAGGACTCGGATGTTGACGTGGGCGAAACACCTCCCGCAGAGGCGAGCATGTCCACGTCGCCATCGCTATCCTTGACGGCGACGCCGGTGATATCTGCCTGGCGCTTCCTCTTCAGCATGTCAATGACACTGTCGACGGTGCAGAAAGCGCCCGTGCGACCGCAGCCCGCTGAGCAGTGAACAAGCATGGGCCGGCTGTTCTCATTGGCCTCTGGTTCGTCGTGCCACGCGATGGGCAGTGCGCCACCCATTGCCTTGTGCGATTCAACAATAACGCTGGTCTCGACGGGCATAGCAGCCCGCTGCATCACATTAGCTAACTCCACAAGCGCAAGCAAGTGCGATGGTTTGGCAGGAGTTCCAAAGTCGGGCCAGCCAGGGAAGTGGAGGTGCGTAATCTCGCGCATTGGTGCGAATGGATGAGAAGAGTGCGAGAGCGCAAACTTGCGAATAATGACGTAAGGAGTCTCTTCTGTAGGTGAGAAGCTCGGTGCCGCTTCAAATGCTGTCGTGGTGTTGGCTCGGCGTCGGCCACGTTCCGAGGAGGCCGAAGACGGCGTGCTGTGGGAATCAGATCTATATTTGTCCATATCAAGCGAGGCCTTCTTCTCGGATAGGGGCCGCAGCCTGATGGGTCCAAACTCGCGATCTTCCCAGTACGGGTGACATTTCAATTGCCCGCCCTCCGTTGTTGCCGTCAACATGACAATGACACGAACATCCTGGTCCCAGACAACAGACCAAAAGTCTTCAAAGGTAGCCGGCAAAGGACCCTGCGTGGCAATATATTTCTTATTGCTACGCGCAGCGGAGAGGCGGCTGGCGTTGATGTAGTCGCAGCTACCAGGAGCCTTGTTCTGCAGACGGACTCTGCTGTGCTCAAATGGAAGAATGTCCTTGTATCTGTTCTTGACTCCCTTTTCCACACCACATAGCTGGATATTGTTTGCAGACTGTGCGTTGTTGGGGTTGAACGCAGCATACGCACCCTTCATACGAGACTGTTCCTCTTGCTCAATGTGAAGGAATTTGTCGGACACCTTTTTGCCGTGGTCTTCGGTCGCTGCGGCGTCACGCAGCCATTTTGGCAGCCATGAAGAATCGAGGCCATCGGGCAATCGGACATCAAATTGGCCTACACCATCTGCGAGGTCCATATTCTGGCGAATATTGGAAAAGAATGGGTTAGGTTCCTGCATGCTGGATGGTAGCATGACGCCTCCGATGACAGGTGCAATAGCGTTTCTATCCGAAGTTGCATTCTCCGACCTTGTGGCTGGCTGTTGGGCGGGCTCATTGTCAACGTAGTTGGGAAATGATTGACGGAAAAGACTAAAGCCTCCGCGAAGGATGGCAGTCTTTCCAGAGTAATTCGCAGTGGTGAACTTTTTGATCATGCTTTGGGCTGTAAGAGCATCGCGGTTGTCTGAAGCGTTCGTGTCATAGACAATGATCCACTGCATGTCCCTCCAGCGGTTAAACTTTGTCGAGTTGATGCTGTCCTGGAAGGTCTGTTGAAGCTTTTCGATGCCGAAGGTGGCGCGCTTCAGCAGCGTCGTAGGAATGCAAATGTTGAGGGCATGCTTGATACGGCTGTGTGAGAAATTTTGAACCGAACGAACATCAAGAAGCAGAATACCATCGATATCATTCGTCTCCATAATGTTGACGAGCTGGTCGCCAGACATGAGGGGGCTCTGGAAAGTGTCGAGCTTCATTGGCAGCGTGGAGGCACGTGCCATGTTGCCGAGACTTGGCGATGGCCGGCGTGGTTTAAGTTCGTTAAGTGAGCGTCGGTCGTCGCGGTGATGCTCGGCCGACGATAGGTGATCAAATGGCTGCTGCGGCTGCTGCGGCGTTTCGACCATAGGTAGCGGGGAGGCAACTTGTGCAGGAGCTGCATTCTGGGTTGGCTTCAAAGACGCATCGGAGTTACTCTTCGAGTCCAAGGATACATATGCAGAGTCGTAGAGACTACTTTGGTCGGCGTCGGGCTTCTTCGTCGGACCCATATCAGCACGGATTCTGTTCAAGGCCAGCCGAAACGACGACGGCTCGGCGGCAGGCTCGTGGTTATGGGAATGCCAGCGAGCCGGCCGAGGGCGGGCCATGTGTGTTGACGCAGAAGGTACATGGCTGGTCGTGGGAAGGGCAAAGGAGGGGCCGCGATTGCGGTCTGCCTGCCTTTTGAAAGCTTCAAACTCAGAATTAGGCTCGAGGGGTACCGTCTTGGGCAGAGCAGCGGCGAAGGACTTTATCGACGAGCCGGCAGGACTCCAGTTGTCTTTTCCGGGGCCTGAAGAGTCGGCTCCCTCGGTATTGGAGTCGATGACCAGGCCAAAATAGTTGGGACTGGGGGCGCGTGCCTGTGGTCTGCGGTTTGGAGAACCCCTGGGCGGGTGATTTTGGCCGACGGAATGGGCAGCGCGTGGTGAAGTCATCGGCGTAGTTGATTTCGTCGCGGTCCGTGAGGGTCGTCTCGCTGCATGATGGGGACTGGATGCCCCGGGGGTTCGTGTCGTGTGAGATGTCATGGCGTAATGTACAGACATTGGGACAAGGTTCGGCGGCTGAGGCGAATATTATGATTGAGGGTAGTCAATCAGCTTAGAAATCGGCCGAGCGGGTGGCTTCAAAAGTCCATGGTGCAATCTTGATAAACGAGGGATGAGTGTGGGATTGTCGCAATTGTCGCGTGCGTCGTGCAAAGTCACAATGTAGGTTGTCGGTTTGCAGGGTTCAGCCTGTGACGTAACCGCTCGAGGAGGGAGGCGGTGGCGAGAACTGAAAACGACCAAGGCGGAGCCGCAAGGCAACAGACAACGAGCGACCAACGGCGGATGGCTGCTTTGATTGCGAATAGAAGCAGGTTTAAAAACTTATAGTGACTTTCTTTTCGATGTCAAGTTCGAGACGAGGCGAGACGAGGTCGAAAGGGGTGGAAAACGGGTTCGCTGCGAGGCCCTGTCAAGTGGCGTTTTTTTCTGTGCGGGAGAAGGTGACCAGGGGTTCGCGCCAGGGCCGTTGATCTGGACAGCAACAGATTCCACGGCAGACTGAAGAGCAAGATTTTCTTGAGCAGCACGAGACGTATTATACAATGAAGTAGCGAGCGGCTGGCCGGGAGCTGCAGATGCACGCCGTAGATGCAGGCTAATGCAATGGCTGGCAGATGGCGCGAGGGGAGGGAGAAGAGACGACAAAGGGGAGCGGCGAGAGAAAGAGAAAGATACAATCGATAAGGCGAAACAAAATAAGAAAAGACAAAAATTAGAGTACGCTGCAGTCAAAAGGTAGGACAATACAGCTGGGAGGATGGGAGGTCTAGGTTGTACGCAGCACAAATATCTGTGCGCGTTGTGTGTGCGTGTGGGTGGGCAGACAGGCTGTCGTTAACAAGTGGTAGGTCGCCGCCAGCAACAGTCTGGCCGTTAAGCAAGTAGAGTGGGAACGTAACTAATTGTCTGCCGCCAATGCCACCACCACTAATAAACCAGGTGGATGAGAAGTCTTATCTGGTGGATGATGGCCGGCGCCAGATGACGATGGCCTGGAGACTACAAGGGCCTCGACTGCGACGATGCAGGGTCCTACAATCACTCCACTTCTTTTTATTTTATTTTCATTTTTTTCTATGTTTTCTGAGGGCAGAAAAAACTAAAAGAAATGGTTCGGTGGCTTATTCTAAACTATTAGTCTTGCTTGGAATTGTCCACGAGACGAAAGACGTTTTGGAGGGCCGGAACAGTTGCGGCGTTGGCGGCCGGTGAAGGATCCAGCGTAGTATCAGTCCACTAGCCTGGGCCAAAGTAGCGAACATGTATCTACCTAGTAACAGCTTGACGGGGTCATGGGGACAGGGGGTAGCGGGAAGGGGCAGTCGAAAAGGGCGTCGCAAAGGTGTGGGAGACTGGGGAGGGGGCTGGGGGGCCAACTAAAACAGGGCAGTAAACCCGGCTTCGATCTTGGACAGCCCGGGTCCAGATTCTAGAGGTAAGAAGAAAGAAAGAAAAATCTTGGCTTTTGTGGATAAAGAAACAACAGGCAAGATTTTGGCGCAAGAGAATAACTGGGCCGTTGGCAGAATGGAATGAAGGCGCGGGAGACAGAAACTGTATAACAAAGTATTGACTTTATGCAATGAAACCAGGCGCATTCGGAGTTGAACAAAGCAAAGTATGAACAGTGATTATCAAGTCGTTCTCGAAGACTGCAGTTTCTGCTCTTGGGTATGCTGCCAACTGCACCAAGAGGTTCAGAGCATTGGCAACGTTGTTCGCAGCATTACAACAAGCAACAATGGACGGGTACTCTATCAGTAACCCAGCATCCACAGCTAGGGTGTACTTTGGCGCTACCTACTGCGAGCACCCGGATTCCCATCGAAGCCCGCTCATTAGGTCATTGTAGCGGTGGAGAGGCTGAATGGGGAAACTGATTGACGTGCCGCAGAGCAGATCGAGCCCAGCCAAGGGAGACGGGCTTGAAATAGAAGGGCCCAGAACGAACGGTCGACATGCGCGAGTTGACCGGTGAATAGCAGCATCTTGATATTAGTTCATCTCTTGTATTCATTTATTTTGCCTCCCTTTCTTGATGCTGCCCGGACTCGAGTTTCAGTGTTGCTGCGTTGCAACCTCGCTTCTGCACACATCCACTCAACTGCCCTCGCAACTCGCACACAACGGCATCTAGCCCGTAACTAATACGGATAGTTGACAGGCCATTGCGGCTCTGTCCCTCCTGTGACGTAGCTTCTCTAGCGCACGTACCACGCTTGTGCCTCCAAATCGTATCCCCCCATGTTTGGGCCACGCGCCATCACGTCATAGTGTCCTAGCCGGCCAGGTCCAGAACGTTTGGACCTGACTCGGCCGGATGGCTTTTCTGGCAGCCATACTGAGTAAATTCCTCCAGTCTCATTCTTGCTACTCTCTAGTTAGTTGTCAGCTTGGTCCCGAACTGGTTTTGACTTGACTGCCACTGCATTATGACAACCCTCGATTTCCGAAACGGAATTAGTGGTGAATCTTGCTGCTAGTTAGTACTGGCCTGCCTTGCCGACCGAGCCCTGTCCACTCAGTTCCGTGTAAGAGCTGTCTATCCAATGAATAGCCTCCAAGCAAGTAAACCTCAGCCCAACCTGGCAGGCATCGCACAAGAACCAGTTTTCATCATGCAGACACATAATAATGTCACCATTTGCCACCACACTCCAGAAAAGAACGAAGAAAGAAATTGTTCCTTGCGACAGACGGAGCTCCCCTCCGTGATCCTGCAACAATCCAGAGCTCGCACTCGAGCCGTTCCCCGCGGTCTGGGCCCTTGCCGATGACATGCCACTACGTGTTCCCACCACCCGGTTCACGGACGAAAGCTTCCCGTGGCGGCACGTCTTGATCCTTCGCCTCCGTTGCTATCCTGTTTTTCTTCCCATGAAATGCGTATAGATGCCTGACAATACCAGCCCGATTATGCATGATGGCTCGCATGTCACACATCCCCCAGCAGGGATCACGGCGCAATGCAAAGCAGCCGCAACGCCACGCAGAGCGCCTTTGGACATGGCGTCTCGTCTGCGATAGATGATGGCATCGCGGTGTCTGACAGACCCTTCTCCTGCAGTTCACATTTAAGCGTTTTTGTTTTCCACGAGCAGCTCTGATTTCCGCGTGGCTCTTGCACTCGTACAGCACTCGACATGGCCAATGCAGGCGGCCCGAGTTGCACAGCCTAGATTACTGCGCTATTACGGGCGTTTGGGCGTCGTACCGTCTCTACTTCTGACTTCACGGTCCCGTGGAATATGGCAGGGTGGGGCCATAAGTTCGACGCAACCCAAATGTGTACCTTGAAGCAGTTACTATCGTCTGGCTGTGAAGGCTCCTCGAGGGTTCGCCGTAATGCACAGTGATGATGGAGCGCATGGAAAGGAGCTTCCTAGAACAAGGACCTAGAACGACACATGGCCATGCTTTTCTCATCTCGAATTAAGCCGCATCGCCGCGTTATGTTTCGTTAGCCAATAACACCTCTCTAGTCTGATTTCTGTAAGCTTGTCCGTCGCGAGAAATCAGGTACCTCCATCGCGTGCCCACCCGACATGCTTGGGCACCTTTGGCATGTATACTTGAGATGGCAGTTTAATGCCGTGCTGTATGAGCACATGCTGTATAAGCAGTCAATTATTCAGCATTCCACGTAATTTCGCAGGGGCGCTGAATAGCAGCGTGACCTTGAAGCATGCCGCACTCGAAGCAGAGTATCGGCCTGTCCCTTTTGTCCTCTTCTACCGTATCTGCGGCATCGGCGTAGATCTCTCAAGTCGTGTCACAGACTGGAAACGACTAGCTTTTGTTTCCCAAAGAAAATACTTCAAGGCTATGCTAGCTTCTTGAAGAGTGCCTGTTTTGCCCTAATGTTTAGCCAAGAGATGGCATCGTTGGCATGTCTGTATTTTCTCCACGCAGGGAAGCTCATGAGAGGGCATGGATCTCGGCTCCTTCTCATGGCATGAGCTTCCCTTTTTTATAAAATTTCAACGCTGCTTCTCTTACGTCGAAGCCGCTCTCACAGTGGTGCTCAATGGTCAACGATCGGCTACTTGCTATTGTGCCGTCACGGAAGGGAATGGCAGTGACATAGCCGAGGAACGCCGCGGCGCTCGGGACTCAAATTCCCCGATCTTCAGGCTTTCAGTCTATAAAAGTGCTTATAGCATACACCAATCCGTTTTTCTAGTTTTCTGCTACTGTTACCACTCGTGCCACTCATCAACCATGTCGCTTATGCTCCAGATTGCGTCGTCAACACCAGCCAAGGCGCTCATACATCTCAACGGGCTTTTGCTATCACCCGCATTCTCAGGCTCACTATTGTGTGCATTCATCTTTGCGACAGAGGCAAAGAAGTTGCAGCTACTCAAGGCGCTACGCGTGCCGCCCACGATCGATCTCGAGCTAGTCAAGAGGGGACTGCAGATTCTACTAGGTCTCAGTGTCGTTCGCTATGTCAACTCGACACTGAGCAGCATTGCGCTCAACTCGTGGCGACTGACCAAGCCTGGAAACTGGCAGTGGAACAATGAAATTGCAGTCATCACCGGGGGGTGCAGTGGCATCGGCAAATGCACGGTGGACAGGCTGGTCAAGCGCGGGGTCCGGGTGGCCATTTTCGACATCCAAGAGGCGCCAAAGTCATTCCACAACAATGACCTAATCCGCATATACCAGTGCGACATTACGGATCGCGACTCGGTGGCCCAAGCCGCGGATCGTGTGCGAGAGGACTTTGGACAGCCGTCCATCCTCATCAACAATGCTGGCATCACTAAGCCATTTGCCATCATGGACATGCCAATGGAGGTCATTCGCAAGATTTTCGAGGTCAACTGCTTTGCGCACTGGACCACGGTGCAGGAGTTCCTGCCGCACATGATGCGGCTCAACAAGGGCCATGTCGTGACGGTCGCGAGCCTGGCGGGCCATGCGTCGATTGCCAAGGCGGCCGACTACTGCGCGAGCAAGTCGGCCGCCATTGCGTTCCACGAGGTCCTGGGCGCGGAGCTCCGCAGCTTCTACGGCGCCGACGGCGTCATGACGAGCGTGGTCAACCCCAACTTTGTCCGCACGCCGTTCCTGGACAACGTAGAGGGGCTCAAGGAGATGCAGGATCAGATTCCCATGCTCACGCCGGAGCAGGTCGCGGATCGTATCGCGGGGCAGATTTTCAGCAGGACCGCCGGAGAGGTGAATGTGCCGTCCCATATGGACTATATCACTGGCTTTCGCGGCTGGCCGCACTGGATTCAAATCTTTGCCCGTGATTCGATGGGCAAAGCAGCAGCTAGTATCAAATAGATAACGTTTTGAGCAATTTGAGGCTTCCTGATTCCTATCTTACTTCTGCGGCCGCATTGGCCGTCTAGGCCAGAATGTCAGTGAATGGAGTAAAGCTGAGCCAACTGTAGCGGCGAGCCGGCGGATAGCTAGCTCTTAGTCTACTAATCTAATCCACACCTAGCTTTACAGCAGGCCGCAATGCCGCATAATGGCCAAGTACTCGGCTATCTCGCCTCCTCAGTCAGGAGTATAAGTCTGTGGGTAACCAATTTGGGGGAAGCCTTGCCCCCGCTCCTTCGCCCGGGATCTGCGCCCTATCGCGCGCGGGGTAATTAGTTTTACCCCAGATGTACCCCGAGGCCCGAGGGTCTCAGATTTCTACGTTGGCGATTTGAGCTTGGAGTCGGCCGGACTGTTGGGCCATCATGACTAGGCCGGCCTGCCGCAACTTTAAAAATGTGCCGTTCCCGCGCGGCGGTCCTTTCCCAAGGTAACTTGCAGGGCTTGTTAGCGCTAGTTTTCCGGGGCGGATTCCTCACAAGCCGTGTCAAGATGGTCAACATTTTACTACCGGGCGACTTACACCAAAAGAAAAAGTACAGAGAAAATCGCGACTCAATCATAGTGATACCTTTGGGAATTGTTCTATCATAATGACTAAAAGAATTCGAAACTATTGACATACAGACATTTATTGATTGCATGAACTTGCTGGCGTCTTCATAGCCACTCATTTTATGACCAGATCTGTTTTGACATCACCATATTTTGCTTGCAAAAGCCCTGTCATGTAGTTGTCTCTTGGTGCCCAGACGCCTGTTCCACCTTTTGGCATCTTCTCGTACGCACCCTTGAGATAGCTCGCCTGGAGCGTAAAATGGGGTTGAAGAGTCATCGTTTCGGCGCGCTCCCTCGTCATGTAAGGATAGGCAAATGTGCCGTTGGCTTCCTCGATCTGTTTGATGACACGAATCATGACATACACGGCGCAGTCGCATCCTAGTGTCCAGGATGCGTTCTCAAATCCGACGGTGAAGAAGAGGTTTGGTGTGTCTTGAAGCATGCCAGCTCTCCACAGGAAACGATTTGGCACTGTGATATCCTCTCCATCGTTTGTGAACCTGATGCCGCCTCCAAAAAGAAGGCGCAGCCCGGTTGCCGTAACGATAACGTCTGGGTGCAAGTCCTGGCCGGATTTGAGCTTGATGCTGCGCTCGGTCACGGTGTCGATGGTGTCCGTCACAACGCTGGCTTTTCCGCTTCGCAGGGCCGCGAACAGATCGCCATCCATGGAAGCGCACATGCGTTGCTCCCAGGGGTTGTAGCGAGGGTTGAAATGAGGATTCCAGCTGACGCAGGGCGGTAGGTGCTTCTCGTTTTCGTACCGCACATATCTTCTGACTAGCCTTGGTGCAACACCGCACAGCTGAATCAGCGCATACACTTGGATGATCCAAACCCAGCGATTGATCCAATGAGCCATGCGGCGAGGGAAAAGCTTGAAAAGAAAAACAACCATAAGACCACGATTGGGCAATGGCATGACGTATGTCGGACTGCGTTGCAGCATCGTGACATGCTTAACTTTCTCAGCGACCGAGGGAACAATGGTTATGGCCGTGGCGCCTGACCCAATCACAACCATCTCTTTCCGCTTGTAGTCGTAATCGCTGGGCCAGAATTGAGGATGGATGATTTTCCCCTGAAACTTCTCGATACCAGGTATCATACTTTGTAGTGGTTCTTCGTAATCGTAGTAACCAGTACCAAGGTAAATAAATCGTGTCGTGTAAAAGATGGGATGTTCAGTGTCACCATTAGCGTACACCGTCAACTCCCAGCATTTCTTCTTGGGACTCCAGTTGGCAGCTGTCACTCGGTGCCGGAACCGAATATGTTTGTCGATGCCGTTGTCAGCGGCGGAGCGCTCCATGTATTCCTTGATCTCTGGGCCCATAGCGAGCGTCTCTTGCTTTTCCCAGGGGTTCCATTCGAAGCCAAAAGTAAAAATGTCTGAGTCCGACCGGATACCAGGATATTTGAACAAGTCCCATGTGCCGCCGATGGCATCGCGGCCTTCCAACACGGCGTAGGTCATACCTTTGGGTCCTTCAGACTGGAAGCGGTAGGCCGCATTGATCCCAGCAACACCAGCGCCGATGATGGCCACATCAAAATCTATTTTCTTCATGGTTCCGTCTCTGGCGGAAAGAACGTGGGATTATGTTACAAAACTGGTCGGGGCAGATTTGGAAGAACAGATTATAGGTCTCTGAAGTCGCATGAAAACTTTGGAGTAGCTTGAGCTTGATGCTGAGGCCAAGACGTACTTTTAAAGCGAGGAAATGGAGAGCCGAGGCATGCCAAAAAGTCGAGGTCAACAAGTGGGTGACAAAAAAAGCGGCACTCCAAGTAATGAAAAGAGAGACTTATTAGCTGTAAGTAAGGACTAGTACTATGTTTCCATTTTATTCCCATCCTATAAAACTAAAATTTTCGGACTCCCTGTCTTATATTTTCTTTCCATCTTTCTCTTTCTTCCCGCTGCTCTCTGATAACTAATGGCCACCAGCCTTCCTCAAGCCCCCAACTGTTTGACATCTAGGTAGCACTTATTAACGGAACATCTAAGATTTCTCAAAATGACATTTTACCTCGGCTGGGGAAATCTATTCCCCTCCGGCTATTGTCAAACAAGTCGGCTAGCTGCTCTGTAGAAAGTCGGCTGTTTACTTTTCCAGCTGCAAGGATTCCGGCTCCGTGTCTCTCATGGATCGTTTTGAGCTAGTTGCGTGCACATAGGGCGCGATCGGTAACTACAGATGATCTCAGCCACGCTGCCGTACCAGTCAGCCGTGACAGCGTGTGCAAATCAGCCGATAGCTATGATTTACATCAAGCTACCGTTGTTGATTTAATAAAGAACATGACACATTGTAGGTAGCTCGCGCTGTTTGTGTATATTTTATGGCTGGCCAGCTCAATTAAGCGAGTCATGCGGGCCTGTCTGATATGATCCTCAACCCGATTCAAGAGATGTCTCTTCCAAGGCCTGTTGAAAAACAAGACAAGAATAATGCCCTGCATGCCAAAAAAAAATTTGGCCGGCGAGAGTCCACCCCGCGCTTCGGCCTATTTCACATGTGCGTAGCATTCAGGTGAGACGGAGATGGAGGACAAACCATGTGGTCTAACACCGGCGGAGATCGGCCGCGCGCAAGTGCCCCCGGATCTAAGCCTGTTTTGTGCCGCCGTAGAAGTTGGGCGACACGGAGATGGCTCAAAGATCATGGCTTTCGGAGCCCACTAGAGCTCAATAGCACTGTACCCGGGTATAGCTGAAGCGTAGAAGAATTTCGCAGCCCCGTCAGGCGGCTGTACGGCCAACTATATATGTTGTACTGCTGATCTTTTAAAATGGTGGACTGGGCTGAGAACGCTTCTAAGAAGTTTTGTCAACTTCATCTGTCCTTGTAGCACTGTATCCAGATACAAAGACCATCATTTACAGCATGGCGAGTCTACGCAAGATTCCGCTGCGGTTCATTTTTCTCAACGCCTTGCTCGATTGTGCGTTGATCAAGATTTTCCATTTACGACCGAATATAGGCAGCCTTTCACCATTCTTGGTTTACGTGGGTATCTTCCAGCTGCTTTGGATCACACAGCTCGTTCTTTTTTGTCTCTATGCAATCTGTATTTACCCTTTCTACGTCTCGCCGCTTCGTCATCTGTACTCTCCCAAAGGAGGCAAGCCTCTAATTGGATTTGGGCGAGAGCTACGAAAGAATGGTCCAGGTCCCATGGCCAGAGAATGGTTAGTAATGCTTAACTACCCCATCTACAGTCAAGCAGCTAATGTCTCCTCTTCTGACAAAAACAGGTTTTCAGAGACAGACTCCGATGCATTGATGCGTGTCCTTCTCCCGGGCAATCAGGAGGCCATCATTATTCGCTCGCCTCAAGCCATTTCCGATGTCCTTGTCAAAAACAGCATGAAGTACGAAAAGCCAGAATTTGTGCGTCAATTTCTATCGCATGTCATAGGATGGGCACTGCTCACCACGGAGGGAGACGTCCATAAGAAGCAAAGGCGAAATATGAACCCTGCGTTCTCTTTTCGCCATATTAAGGATCTGTATCCTCTCTTTTGGAGAAAATCCCAGGAAGTCGTCAATGTCATGACAGAAGAATGTCGACAAAACTTTTATGGCAAGGACTACGTGTGCATGGACATATCCGCTTGGGCGGTCCGCAGCGGCTTGGATATCATTGGCCTCGCGGCCAGCGGTATCGACTTTGGTGCAATCCAAAATGCTGGAAGCCCGCTGGCAAATACATACTACAAGCTGAACCCTTCCTCAGAAGACCTCTTACTGATTCTTCTCTGGGCTTTGGTCCCCGATTCCATCATGATGAAGCTTCCTCTATCGCGCATCACATCGGTCTCTGAAGCGTCAAAGCATCTCAAGGAGGTGGCTACCGATCTCATTCGCGCCAAGAAAATAAAGATGGCGAATAAAGAGGATATAGGAGTCGACATCCTCAGTGTCGCATTGCGGGCAGGCTTGTTCTCCGACGACGAACTTGTCGATCAGGCATTGACGTTTCTCTCCGCTGGCCATGAGACTACTGCCTCGGCGCTGACTTGGGCAGTGTACATGCTCTGCAGGTTCCCCAGTACGCAAAGCAGATTAAGAGAAGAGATTCGTGCTGCCATTCCATCGCCAGAAAATGTGGACTCAAGTATATCTAGCGCTGACATTGACAACCTGCCGTATCTCAACGCTGTATGCGACGAGGTTCTTCGCCTGTATGGTCCTGTGCCTGCGACTGTCCGAGTCAACAATTGCGACACGACAATCCAAGGCGAGTTTATACCACGCGACACGATGGTCATTGTTCCTATTTGGGCGATCAATACCGATCCACTACTCTGGGGTCCAGATGCTCATGACTTCAAACCGGAGCGATGGCTAAAACCTCAAGGCGACGGGGCCGTGCCAGCTCAATCAACGAGCAACTATGCTTTTATGACATTCCTTCAGGGACCGCATAAATGCATTGGTAATACGTTTGCAAGATCAGAGATGGCGTGCCTACTGGCTGCCTGGGTTGGGCGGTTTGCCTTTGAGCTTGACGACCCGACGCTGATGGATGAAAGAAACATTGTCATTCCACCGAGCGTTATTGCAAAGCCCGATGGCGGTTTGCAGATGAAGGTTCGAGTGGTCGATGGCTGGTAAAGCTCCAGCCGATGGGAATGGGAAGGGTAATAGGAACAGTTTAGTACACTTCGCAATCAAACCTACAGCATACTTACTTGATATCTCACTGTCCTTTATACTACTCTAATTCTTGTTCATCGCCCAGGCGGAGGTGGCGAGATAAAAAGCCAGCCGTCTTATACAGCTAGGACGATGCGCAGGTCTCCGCCCCGCGCAATCCCAATCACGAGAGGACAAAAGCAGTCGGAAATAAAATCATACATTTTAAAATGCGATAGATATCATTACAATATCCAGAATCATCTAAACCATGTTACTTTCTCGGATGACACCGCCTGTTCGTTTTGAGTATTGTCCCGGCTGCAGACCGGGGGTTGGATTGCCGAAGCCGAGGCATCTCGCCGGCGGACAAAGTTAAAACGGCAGCGCCAGCCAGTCCAACGATTCCTCCCAAAACATTATATTCAAAATAATTAAACATCGTCACACTGTACCTTGTTAGTTTTTTGACAATGGAGGCGCTTGACTTATCTCCTGGCAACGCCACCTTCTTCGCAGCCGTCGTCGTGTGCGGCATCCTCTCGATCCGCATCATCGTCCCACCGAACAACACGCCCCAGGCGAGTGCCTGGAAGAGCGACAGCATTTCCTTTTATGCGGGCAACAATGTCTTCATCTACAGCGCCATCGCCGCCATGTCGGCCCTCAACCTCTACTACGCCGCCCTGGTCTTGAGCCCGCCCGAGACGGTCGCGCGTATCTGCCCCGTCGGCACCACCTCGCGCCTGAACCCGGAGCTCTTTGCATGGAGCCCAACCACCATCATCTCTTTCCTGGCGATTCTCGTCGGCGCGCCGCTTCGTCTGGGTGCCTTCAGCGGTCTGGGTCGCAACTTTACGTTTGGCCTAGCCAAGCCGAGCGGGCTGGTGACAGACGGCATCTACAAGTACATCCAGCACCCCAGCTACACGGGCATCTTTCTGGTGGCCGTCGCCGCCGCGGCCACCTTTTTCCGCCCTGATGGCGCCGCTGCGTGCTTGATACCGACACAGTATGGGCCTCTCATTGATGCGTGGCTGCCGACAGCCTGTGCTGGGCTTACGCTGCTGACGGCCTTGCAAATCTACACACGGGTCTCCCAGGAGGAGGCCATGCTGAAGGAACTCTTTGGCAAGGAGTGGATACAGTGGAACAAGCGTACCGCCAGATTCATCCCGGGCCTTTTATAAGCAAAGATTGTTCGTTGTGCCGCTGTGGGCATTTTTTTCTCGATCGAGTTTAATGTTGGAACTGTTCAGGGCCGGGGTGCTACCAAAATCGGGAGAAAAAGAGACACACGGCTATCCATATACAACTACCATGCTATGGCATCAGAACAGTTCGGTAGGGCGATATAGAACATTGGTAATCTGTTACTCTTCGCGAAACGTCAGTCCGGACAAAACAGGCTCGGCTCAAGTCTCGAAGGCCAGCCGCTATGAGTCATGCCCATGTCCGGTTGAAAGCTGTGTTCTGCCACGAAATGGAAAGCCTTCCTAACTTCCAGATTTGACGGTTGTTCATCCATCCTGTGATTATTTCTTACGGTCCGTCATCAGCACTGTATTGTTCGAGAGGGCGCATCTCTCTGTCCAGACAGGGAGCGCACTCCCCGCCGTGTCTGACGGTCGAGCACATTACGAATCTCAATTCTCAAGGTTCAACATGTTGATATTCGATTTGCTGCAACTTTACCAGGGATGAAGTAATTAATTTATAGAAAATGATATCAAGTTCGCCTTCAACACGTCGTCAACAACATCCCCCGCAAACCCAATGTTGGGTGGAACCCAAGATGCCCGACCTCGGTGTTGCAACGCCGCTCTACGGCCCGCCACCTCAGGGCCTGAAAAGTTCTTAAAGGCTCTTCCGAATGTACTTCTCTCTACCCAAACACAGTGTAAATCAAAACATCAATTTAGTATTCCCTTCAGTCACGAAGGAAAAAGTCGTCGACATGTCTCAGCCCGGCCCCGAAGCAACCGCCGGAGAGCGCCGACAGGCCCGGAAGCCCATCCCCAAGCCCGTCCCGGCCTACCTGCCCACGGCCGGGTCGCCGCTGAAGGTCGACAAGACGGCCTACGAATCCATTCAAAGCGCGGACCGTGAGCTCATTGAAGAGTTTACCATTCCCATCCGCTCCGGCAAAGCATGGGAGGTGCCCGCAGGATGCGTCGTGCGCATCACTACGCCAGAAGGTCCGCAAGTTGGTACGTTGATCCCCCCGGTTGACATCATTTTCTCGCTCCATGTTTGCAGCCTCTACACCCTTTTGTCATACAAGCCTCCAGCTCACGCGACTCACACTGTGCATCAGGCGACCTCAATATCTGGAACCGGCACAACCCGCGCGAGCGCTTCTGGGCCTCGCGCACGCGACAGCTTCACGCCACGCACGTCTCGACGCACGACCGTCTGTGGTCGTGCCTGCCGTACATGCGACCCCTAGCCACCATCATCCACGACAGCCTGGCGTGGTACGGCGAGGACGAGCACGGCGCGCGGGTGCACGACCTGCTGGGCACGCGCTGCGACCCGTACATCAACACGGTGCTGGCCGGCGCGCAGTACGACTTCCACTGCCACTCCAACCTCGTGCGCGCCGTTGCGCCGTTTGGCCTCGCCGAGGCGGACGTGCACGACGTGATTAACATTTTTCAGGTCACGGGGCTGGATGCTCAGGGAAGGTACTTTATGAATCCGTCGCCGGCGCAAAAGGGCGATGCGCTCGAGTTTTTGGCCGAGCAGGATCTCCTCATGGCATTGAGTACGTTGCACCATTTTGTTTTGTTCCTGGTCTTTATTGTATAAAGGCTCTCGTTGACTGCAGTAAGGCTGATTTCAGATAGGTACCTGCCCTGGTGGTGATTTGTCGGCTTGGGGGTTCGGCAGCGATAGTGAACAGGAAATGATCAAATGCTGTCGTCCGCTTCATGTACAGGTCTACAGACTCAAGGATGAAGGGGTTCTTCGCAGAGTCGGCTGGAAACCATCCATCGTCTCAGCATACAAGGGCATGCACGGCGTCTTTTCGCCCACGGGGGAGCCCGGGCAACGCGGATAAATGGTTAGCTTTTAAATCAAATCAGTCACTCAACGCAGTATCAAGGTTTCAATGGATCGCCATGTCGAATATTGGTACAATAAGCTATCCTTACATCATCAAAGCTTTTGCAATCGTGAAGCCCATGACCGCAGTGTCTTGTTTTCCTCGCACGCCGAGACAAAAAAACAGTCGCGCCCATTTATTTCCAAAGCTTGCCGAGTGATACCTCCTTATCATCGTGTTTGTTGAGAATCTTGGCCGTGGCCAGCTCAAAGTCCTCTTGCGTGACGTGTACTCTGCGCTCGCGGAGAGCGTACATGCCGGCCTCGGTACACACACCCTTGAGCTCAGCACCGGAGCAACCGTTCATCTTCTCGGCAATCTTGTTCAGGTTGATACCGCGCGTCAGATTCATCTTACGGCTGTGAATGCGCAAAATATCGGCTCGGGCCTCCACGCTAGGGGGCGGGAACTCGATCTTGCGGTCGATACGGCCGGGTCTTAGTAGAGCAGGGTCGAGAATGTCGAGACGGTTAGTGGCCATGATAATTTTGATGTTCTTTGTCGGCTCGAAACCGTCGAGCTGGTTGAGAAGCTCCAACATTGTTCTTTGGACTTCAGAGTCACCACCAGATGATCCTTCCACACGCGAGGAACCGATGGAATCGATTTCATCCATAAAGATGATGGAAGGCGCATGCTCGCGCGCCATGATGAAGAGCTCACGAACCATGCGGCTACCTTCACCAATGTATTTTTGCACAAGCTCGGAACCGGAGACACGAATAAACTTGCACGCCGTGTGGTGAGCGACAGCTCGCGCCAGTAGTGTCTTGCCGGTACCAGGAGGACCGTAGAGCAGGACACCCTTGGGCTGTGCGATGCCGAGCGACTCAAACAGCTCGGGGTGCTTAAGACCCAGCTCGATAACTTCCTTGATTTCTTTGATTTGTTGGTCGAGACCACCAATCATGTCGTATGTGCTGTCGGGGACCTTTTCGACCATCATGAGGGAGACGAGGGGATCGACTGAAGAAGGCAGCATCTTTTCGAGCTTGTAGCTGTCGGAGAGGAGTGTGACGCGCTTGCCGGCGGTGAGCTTGGATACGTCGACATTGTCAGAAATGTCAACGACTGGGGTGGTTGTGTTAGCAAGTTTGTTTTCATGCGCATATACGGAGAGGTTTAGGGTCTCCCATACCGTATTTGCCTTCAGGGTGAACCTTGACAAGGACCTTCTTAGTGCCCATGACTTTGACAACCTCGCCGACATATGATCCAGGTTGTTGCAGCAGGCCGAGCTCTTCTCTGAGTAAGCGCACGCGCGAGTTGTAGTCATTGCGCTGAGCTTCGAGACGTCGAAGGGCGGCCTGGCCCTTGAGTATCTCGAGCTTCATCGCCTCGATCTTGTTGTGATAGTATTCGTCGAGCGCCATGGTGACGGTGGGCCGTTAGGCTGGCGATGACGAGCGGAAAGCAGCTGCAAGGGTGCCAGTTCAATTCGCGTGTCAGGGCGTTGACGCAGCTGGTGCGAGTAGGCAGAATGGGGCGATCGCGGGTGGCCGACGCTGGAGGTTGGGATGATGAATGTGATGGCGGATGGCTAACGAAGCTTGGTGGCAAGGCTGCAGCTCTCTCGTAAGCCGCACGCCAGAGTTGGCGCAGTGCGTGGCAGCGAGTTGCCTGTCTGCAGGGAAAGCGCTACGGAAAATGAGTTTTGCCGGATCCCGGTAGGTACCTAGGTACCTAGATACCTAAGGTAGGTACTGGTAGGAAGCTGGACCGTGCCTGGCAACTGGGCTTGCTGGAGTGGCGGGCGGCTTCCACAGTGGGATGTTTAGCGGGCGGAGGCGCTGAAGGGCGCTATCAAGGGGAGCTTGGCGGGAGCAACAAAGCGCTGTGGACAGCTGCACAAGTACCTACACTGTTGCCATCGGTATAGGTAGGATGATAATTTTAGGGACAAGTGAGTTGCAGGCGAATCAGCCCAAAAATAATGGCTACCTGAGTGGAATACCGCCAATAAAAAACTGCTATTATTATGAAGGCGAGAGACAATGAACCCGCGCCGCAGCATCATCAGCGCCGTGCCGCTGCTCCCTTGAGCAAGCATCATCGCAGATAGCATCCGGCCGAAAATGAGAGCCTTTGAATCTATGTAACAGGTCGGTTTTTATTTGATTTTTCGATTTGCTCGATTCCTACCCACATTTTTGTCATATTTTGTGCCACAGTAACTCGCAGAAGCACCAGATGACGCCCCGCGCAGGTCGTATTGCGTCTCCGCCAAGCGGCACGAGGCCGTGGCCGACATCACAAGCACTCACCCTGGAGTGACCTACCTATCATGCCTGGCCATAGATAGGCTGAAAATTAATAGCACCAAGACAGATATTGGTTTTGCCCTTGGGCTTTTTTTTTCTCCTCGATATGGCTTTTCTATCTAAAGCAGTCGTCTTTCCTCCGTGTCCTTAGGTAACTTCAGTCACTGCTCCAAGGGGCAACTGCCGCCCTTTTTATAAGGTTCAAAGACACTGACCGCTGCAGCCGAAGCTATCTGCTGCGCTTGAAGCATGTAAACCGCCCTCTAACGTAAACCAAAAGCCTATCATCCATCCTTGCTCCTCCATTGCTCTCGGACACGTTTATTCAGCTTCGTCCGGTTTCTGCATCATCTTTTTTTTTACTTGGCATCTCCTGGCCGCACTGAACGTTACTAAGTAGTGCCGCAGATACTTGCACCGCCTGGTTCGCGTCAATCACCCCTTCGCTGCGTTTTACATGTCAACAATCAGACCCTGTCATCACCAGGCCTCCCCGGTCGACATCACTCCACCTGGCCACTAGTTAGCTCCGTTTGGCGCGCCCGGTGCCCAGCTGCCAGCTTCTCGAGCTCTTACTTTTCTTCTTCAGCCTCGTAATCTTTGGAATCCCCTCCTCATCCACTCAGCTTAAGGCCTTACGAATCCCTACTGTTTGCCCTTCGACGCGGCCTGTTGCCTCGACAAGGCTTTACAGCGTCTGCCGTCATGGAAGACGATCGCGATGCCCGACGCAGGTCCAGCGCGACCTCGCCAACCAGTCGTCGTACCACTGCCACCGCCGAGTCTTCGACTGCCCGCGATGGCGACGGTCTTTCCGAGAGCTTCCAGTCCACCGATACCGTCAGGAGGCGACCCGAGGGTTATTATGGTAAGATTGATACTATACATTCTCCTGCTGTTGCTTCCTGCTAATACCTCTCAGGCACCATAACCAATGCCCCGGAGGCCCGCGCCTCCCTTCAAGACCCCCCGCAGACTCCCCGTCAGTCACAGCCGAGTCGGCCGGCCACGATCGACCGTACCAAGTCGTTTCCGCGTCCGCGAAAGCCGCCCCTGTCGAGACGCCCGTCCTCAACCACTCCCTATCGCGGTGGGGTATTCTCTGCCCACGACGACCCACGCGAGGTGGAAGCCGATGCTGCTGAGCGAGGATACACTGCTAGACGACGACAGCCACCCCCGACCACACTCTCTCGCGTGCAGTCGCAACGCAAGGAGTCCATCATTGACACGGAGCCTCGAGCCTCGGGCACCCGCCCAAGCTCTACCAAGTCCGATGATGAAGACGACGTTGAGGAGACCGACGAGCACGAACACGAAGACCTTCCGCTCGAGGAACATGTGGACTGTGACTCTGAAAGCGACCTCAGCGAAGCCGAGAGCTTTACTCTCAAAGATCGACAGCAGGCCATCAACCAGACCCATCCGTTTGGTATAAGGGTCTGGAAACCCGCTCTTTATAAAAAAGATCGCTCTATTCAGAAGTCCGCCGAAGGTGATATTCACTCTTCCCCAGGAGGCAATGTCAACAAGTGGCTCGTCCTGTTCAACCTCGTCTGGACCATCTGCTTTGGCTGGTGGATGGCCCTCCTTGCCGCACTTGGTGCCATTATGTGCCTTCTCTTTGCTGCGGCTCCCAGTGGTAGAGAATACGGCCGCGTGCTTTGGGGTCTTGCTGGCTACCTCTTTTACCCGTTCGGCAAGTATGTCCGTCTTGAGAAAGACGAACAATATATGCATGAAGATGGAGACGAAGGACGAAGCATTTCTGAGTACGAGCAATGGCAAAATGGCGACTTGGAATATGGTAGACTCTTTTTCGGGCCGGACCGCACTCGTTCCATTATTGGACGTTCTCGAAGCAGCATTGACTCTGGACATGACGAAACTGAAAGCCTGCTCGGCCGCGGAAGACGCCCCGACAATCCTAACCAACCACCAATGAAGCGACGACTGTTTGGCCGAGGCGAGTGGAATATTGGCCGCGTCATATTCTTCCTCTTCTTTTACTTCCTCATCTCGCCATCTCTCATTGTTGTGTCTCTGATTTGCTGGTTCCTCGTCTTTTGGATTCCCATGGGCAAGGTTACCATGCTGCTCTTTGATCACTTGCGCCGTCATCCGCTTGCTCTCTCATTTGAGTCTCACCTGGATTATGCCAGATCCAGTGATGGTCCTGATTCATCTATCCTTCTCTGCACTTACCGCGCCGTAGGTATCAAGTACTGGAAGTACACCATCGATGGAACCAACATCTTCCTCATCAATCTCATGGCCGTCGTCTTTTTCGTCATCTTGGACTGGGCTGTATTGGATCGAATGCTGCACCTGAAATTGTTCATCACTGGGCCGGCTTTCCTATTCATTGCAGGCTTGGTGTCCATTATTCCTCTTGCGTACTTTATCGGTCAGGCCGTCGCCTCCATCTCAGCGCAATCATCCATGGGACTCGGCGCTGCCATCAATGCCTTCTTCGCGACGGTGGTGGAAGTGTTCCTGTACTGCGTCGCCTTGGGTCAAGGCAAAGCTCAACTTGTGGAGGGAAGTATTGTGGGCAGCATTTTCGCTGGTATTCTGTTCCTGCCTGGACTTTCCATGTGTTTTGGCGCTTTGAAGCGCAAAACGCAGCGATTCAACGCCAAGTCGGCTGGTGTCACATCAACCATGTTGCTCTTTGCCGTTGTTGGCGCTTTTGGGCCAACTCTATTCTACCAAATCTACGGCACACATGAACTGCAGTGCCTGGGCTGTGAAGATTTTGATGATGGTGGTCGTTCCGGAGGTCGTTCTGAAGGTCGTGACTGTCGCCGCTGCTATTTTTCGCAGGCGCCAGCTCTTGATGACCGATTTTATCTCGAAGCTGTGCGACCATATTGCTACATGGCCGCCTTTATGCTCTTCTTCTCCTATCTCATCGGCCTCTGGTTTACTCTTCGCACGCACGCCGCCGTCATCTGGAATTATGAAGTGGAGGAAAAGCGTCAGGAGGACCACATGCATGCTTCCTCGGTCTTGAGACCCTCGCAGCCCTCTGCGGCTGAGACAAGCAGTGCAGATATCCGAGACACACATCTGTACAAGCGCATCCTAGGCCAGTCCTTGAAGCAAGTAGGTCTGCCGACGCAAGAATCTGGCCGCCAGCCATCCGTCAATAGTGCCGACGCTGCAGCGAACGGGGCACCCAGCACTCTGCATTTTGTACCTCCAAAGGGCGCGGGCGCCGACGGTCGATCATTAGGCAAGGCCACTGCTGGCCTTGGTCAAGGAGATAACTCGGCTCTCGTTCGTGAAGTTGCAGAGATTGCCGCGACAGCTGCTACTATCGCTTCGCGGGATCGCCATCACAGCCGAAAGACGTCTTTTGTACCATCCTCGACAAAACACACCGCATCTCGCGCCGGTGTCTTTGAAGAAGACGGTGCCGGGCATAGTGCGGCTGGTCATGGAGGCCACGACGCGCCAAACTGGGGTCGTGGAAAGAGTTCGTTCATCCTTTTGTCCGCCACCATTCTCTATGCCATTATTGCTGAGATCCTCGTCGACACTGTCGATGTCGTTTTGGAGAACTTTGCGATTGATCAAAAGTTTCTGGGAGTTACCCTCTTTGCGCTTGTTCCAAACACCACTGAATTTCTGGTAAGCTTCAGGCTCCGCTGACATATTAATGCAAGCCGCTAACATGAACGCAGAATGCCATTTCGTTCGCCATGAACGGCAACATTGCGTTGTCAATGGAGATTGGTTCTGCCTATGCACTTCAAGTTTGCTTACTTCAGATCCCAGCGCTCGTGCTGTACTCTGCACTATATCCCTACAGTGGTCCCGCCGGTGACAACACTGAAGCTTCCATGTACACCTTTTCGCTGTTGTTTCCACAGTGGGACATGGTGACTGTTATCCTCTGCGTCTTCTTGCTCAGCTACGTCTATGGCGAAGGCAAGAGCAACTACTTCAAGGGTAGCATCCTGATCCTCACGTACCTGGTTGTGGTGATTGGATACTACTTTAGCGGATACACGTCGGACGCTATGGGCGCGGAACGATTTGACGTGATGGGTGCGAACGGACAGTATAGTTCGTTCAAGACTATTGGTCGCACAACCAGAGGACGCGCATATTAGAATTTGGGGATGTTACTTTCTTTAGCAGTGTTGTATGTTCCTATTTCCTAGCGCGAGGCGCACTTCTAGCATGTTTAGGTTCCGCAGAGAAATATCGGGCGTAAGTAACGTTTTATTGCAAAATGGATTTACATGACTTTTGCGTTGCGAGTTGTGATAGATATGGCGCACTGTCTCCAGGCATGGCTCGCGTGTGGCTCCGCGATGGTTGCACGCGCACAATTTGCCTGGGTAGGGGCCGTTCGCTTGACTGTCCATCCGTTACTTAATGGAGCAATTGAGAATTGGACACAGAGACATCCGGGAGGAGAGAGAGACGATTGGCCCCATAGAAAATGTAGATTGCGTGCCCAAGCAAGCCCTTCGCCCATTAGCATTCTACTAACTCCGAACATCGCCGCCGACGCTAGGGCGAGAGATCCATCGTCAAAGGGCGCAGAAAGCCCCAACATCGACAAGTATCTCCGTAGACCGCTCCACATCGTGCGACCCCGAACCAGGAAGGGTCTCTCTTTAAAGAATGGCCGCCTTGCTCCTATCTTCATATTCATCACGATACAGTGCTCTCGTTAATTGTTCCAGCCAAGAAGAAAGAATCTTTGCCAGCGGCCAATCACGGTGTGCAGAGTGTGCCTAACAAACACCGTCATTCTACAAGAAGCAGTGCCGACTATCGGAGGAAAGAGCCGACACAACACTACACCAAAAAAGAAGATGAGCCGCTCGTCGATTGAGCTGCGGCCCACGACGCCGTTTGGCGGGGAGACGAGCCGCGGCACATTTCGCACGTCCGCGATGGCACTGGCACGCGCGGGCAAGCCGCCTGGGCAGAGCCAGCAGCAGGAGATGGATGATAGTCGGGCGACGACCCGGCCGCCGTCGCCGACGGAGGAGGAGGAAGGCAGCGGCGCCGAGGAAGACGGCGCGCAGGGACGACACGAGTTTTCGCTGCCGCCGACAGACTCGGGGAAGGATGCGTGGATGTTTTTGCTGTCGAGCTTCATGATGGAGGCGTTTGTATGGGGTGCGTGCTCGCCGATAAACATACGAGGCGGCCAGTTATACTTACAATCGGTGTAATCTAGGATTTCCTTTTGCGTTTGGTGTCTTCCAGAACTACTACTCCACGCATGAGCCATTCGCCGGCTCCTCGCAGATTGCCGTCATCGGCACCTGCGCCATGGTACGTACGCCCGCGCGCCGCGACAAAAACATGCATCCCGTAAAATTCTAACCCTTTTTTTTTTCTCTCCCTCCGCTAGGGCATCATGTATCTGGACCTCCCGCTCATCATTGCGCTGCTGCGGCTGTACCCACGGCAGGCGCGGTACTCGCCCGCGATCGGCATCACGCTCATGTGCGCGGCGCTGGGGCTGAGCTCGCTGTCGCAGACGACGACGCACCTCATCGTGACGCAGGGCATCCTGTACGCCGTGGGCGGCTCCATCGCATACTGCCCGTGCATCCTGTACATGGACGAGTGGTTCGTGCAGCGCAAAGGGCTCGCGTACGGCATCATGTGGTCCGGCACGGGGCTCGGCGGCATCACCATGCCGCTGCTGCTCGAGTTCCTGCTCGGGCGGTACGGCTTCCGCACCACGCTGCGCATCTGGGCCGCCGCCCTCTTCGTCGCCACCCTCCCGCTCGTCTACTTTATGAAGCCGCGCCTGCCGCCTGCCGCCGCCCGCGTCAGCCCGCTCAAGCTCGGCTTCGTCTTCAGCCGGACCTTTGCGCTCTACCAGGTCACCAACATTGTCGAGGCGCTGGGCTATTTCCTGCCCGGCATCTACCTGCCCTCGTACGCGCGCGTGACGCTCGGCGCGGGGCCGTTCCCGTCGGCGCTGACGCTGCTCGTGCTCAATGTCGCGACCGTCGTGGGCTGCGTGGCCATGGGCTGGCTTACGGACCGGCTGCACGTCACGACGTGCATCCTGGTGTCGACGGCGGGCACGGCCGTGGGCACGTTTCTGCTCTGGGGCCTCGGGCAGAACCTGGCTACGCTGTATGCGTTTTGCGCGCTGTACGGCATGTTTGCCGGGGCGTACACGTCGACTTGGCCGGGCATCATGCGCCAGGTGACGACGGCGCCGCCGGAACGAGGCGACGACGGGAGCAGCAGCAGCGGCAGCAGCAGCAGCGGTGGCGGTGGACGGGTGTTTGATCCCATTATGGTGTGCGGGTTCTTGGCCCTGGGACGAGGGATTGGGAATGTGGTGTCGGGTCCGTTGAGCGAAGCTTTGATTGCGAACATGCCGTGGAAGGGCGATGCGGCGGCTGGGTACGGAAGTGGTTACGGAACATTGATTGCGTTTACAGGGACGACGGCTGTTGTGGGAGGAGGTAGCTATTTGTTTAGAAGGGTTGGATGGATGCCAGCGTAGATGCAATGACATTATGCGTTCCCCAGGCATCGAAAAATTCGGAGACCTGCAGGTATTTTGCAGTCCGTCGCAGGGAAAAGAGTATCAACCACAGACATTAGTTATTCCACAAAAACAAAATAAGGGTCAATCTTCTTCACGTCCGAGGCAAGCCTTGGACCGCAATGAAAAAAGTAGAAAAGAAAACGCCTGTCAGACGTCCATCAACACCCACCCTGCCAGCGCGCCCGAAGGCAGACCGCCGACAGGGTCGAGATCATCAAGAAACGAGGCAAGTCGACATGAACCGGCCAAAGCCAGCCAATCACTAACTTGCGCATCTCTCTATACAGCAGAGACTCCGAAAGGAATCAAGCCGCCATCCTTGCGGACAGTTCGAGAGGACCAGAAGAACAAGTATTCACTCTAGGGTGTCGAGGATATGCATTCATCAACCAGGGTGGATTCTGTGGCTCTTTTGGGGAACCAAGAGATGGGTCGATTACTATAGAAATGATTCTCCTTGAATGGAGGTTAGCAAAGAGGAGATTCGAATAAGGCAGCTCGGGAAAGGAAGCCTGTTGGGGGAGGAGGAGGCTGTTGATCCCAAGGTAGGGGTGCACATACTGAAGTATTGTCGACGTGAAGAAGAAAGAAGAAAAGGATAAAACGAAGGCGAGGCGGCAGAGCTTTATACTCGGTGGCAGTGGGGCGGTGATTGTGCTGCCCACCGCCTAAAAGTTTTTTGAAGGCGGCAGAATGATTTTTTTCAGCGGAGCCTCTGCGGCTTGCCGGCGGGTGCTTGCAGGGGCCCTGAGGCTCGAGCGCCCGTGAATTTCACCTTTTTCGCTGGTTGGCTGGGTCCATGACTCTGTGGATCACGAAAATTTGAAGAAACTTCACGAGAATGATATCAGAGGCACTTTTTACATGGATGTGGCTTGGAAATCGAGGAGGCTGGCTCGTCACCGCCCAGTTCTAGATTGCGGTTGCTAGGTGGGATGTGGATGAGCGAGGCTTGACCGACTGCAAAACGCAGGGTCTGCGGAAATTGAAGCAGTGTTTGCAAGCACAAATTCGATTGTTTTTCGATGGAAAAGAGTACAGCGGTCAATAGGCAGCAATTAACAAGATTAGACTGAAACAGAAAATCGCGTGTTAAGCCTTGGCAGTGTCTGATAGGGCAAACACTCGCGTTCTTCACAAACACTGAGTAATGCAGCTGCGCTTCAATGCACAGGACACGATGCATCGTCTTTGCACAAAGACAAAGCTAATGAAATCGCAATATACAGAATCGTCAATACAACAAATACGCAATACGCAATACACACGGACATTAACTCGTGTTTAACATTTCGAAATCTCCGGCCCCGGTGCCGGCCTCGCTCCACTCCCGCTCAGTCAATCACATAAGCGTCGTCGTCGTCGTCGCCGAAAAAGTCTTCCTTTCGCCAGGCACCGAGCGTCTTGATCTCGACCAGGCCGCCGTCGTCGTAGAACGTGCCCGGCGGCGGCGGCGGCCGGCGGTACAGCGAGCGCTTCTTGAGCCAGTCCATCACGAGGGGGTACACGAGGCCCTCGGCCGCCTTGGACCCGCGCTCGCGCACGCCCTGCCGCACCATGGAGCTGCTCACGCCCGCGGCCATGTCGCTCTCCTCCTCGGAGAGGATGTGCACCTTGCCCATCCACGCGACGTCGCCGCCCACCTCGTTGAGGCTGGACACGCCCGGCGCGCCCTCGGCCTCGCCTGCCAGCGCCGCGATGTAGCGCCGCTGCTCCTCGGACGGGCCGTTGTCGTCGCCAGGCCGCAGCATCACGCGCAGCGATGCGTGCGCGAAGAAAGGGTCCAGAGCCCTCCTCATAGGCGTCATCCCGCGCTGCGGTCTGGATGCCAATAGTGCGGCGAGAGTACCCGGCGGCGGTGCCGCAGGTGCCTCTTCGGTGGCCATCTTTTTGTCTCCCTTACCTTCCTGGCTGGCCTCCCCCGTGGCGTCCGTCATGTCTACGTCGTTCTGGTCCGCCGCCCCAGTAGTATCCTTGGCATCGTCTTTTTTATTCTCCTCCTCATCTTTGTAGTACTTGGGGTCTAGAATCCGCACGAGAGTATCGAACCCCGTGATAAACTCCATCGGCGGCATGTTCCACTTGCCGGGCAGCTTGCGGCCACGCTGGTCACATTTTCTAAACGTCATGTGCGGCCGCATGTTGGGGTACCAGCTGGCCGTGCGCAGCGCCTCCGCCTTGCCGTTGAAGAAGGGCTCCGAGGTGAGCGCGATCTCAATGGGGACGCTGTCGTCCTGGTAGCGCAGCTCGCGCTGGAGGTGGTGGGCAAAGGCGTAGATCATGGCCAGGCGGTCCTCGAGCGGCGCCGGCTGCGGCTCCTTGTCGGCGTTGTTGACGGCGAGCAGCAGCACCAGGCGCGTCTCGGGCCGCACAACGGGCGGCGGCCTCATGCCGCCAACGACGCCGGCGATGGCGGCGTAGTGCTCGGCCTCGGCCACGGCCGCGCGCTGCTCCTCGAGCACGTCGTGCACGGCCACCCTAGCCATGTGCGCGTGCGCCCGCGTCGGCGGGTTGAAGCTCGCATCCAGCACCAGCAGCCGCGACTTCATCGCCGGCGGGGCGCCGGCAAAGGTGCCCTCGGGCGGCAGCGGCGGCTTCTCGAGGTGGTTTCCGGACACCATCTTGGGTGCCGGTATGCCCATTGCGGCGTTGCGAGCGGCGATTACAGCAGCTCGTCGCCGAAAAAAAGGCCTATTCATCTGCACGGCGCGAACGTGATCCTTCTCATGTTGCGCGGCCCAGTGGCTCGGCAACGGCGTGCTGGAGTTGATTAGCCGCAGCTGGTCGGACGAGGCCTGAAAGTCCTTGAGCTTCGATTTCAGTCGGCCAAAGGTGTAATCCGTGGGCACCGTTTCGAACGTGAAACCAAAGTGCTCGCGAAATAGACGACGTCTTCTGGTAAGCCTAGGCATGACGTGACAATTGGCTGCGCTCGGTTGGTTGTGTAGAGTCCAAAGTGTAGCGACCCCTCTTTCGAAGCGCCCAGCGGCTCCTGTAACCGACATGACCACGCACTTTTGTCCGCGGCAGAACCTTCTGTCAGCAGAGCAACCTACCCATCCCAATCTTTGCAAAGTCCGCCAGCTGGAAGTTTAGCAGCACAAACAAAGCGGACCAATTGTACTCTGTTAAAAATGCATTAATCCATCAATTTGACTTCTTTATTGCAAGCTACATCACTGTTCAAACTGCACCATTTGGTCGATGATGTTTTGTTGATGACTTCAGGGTAGGTGGGCGCGGTCCAATGACTTACAGCACACACGAGTCAACTATTCTCATTGATTTACCCCTCTTTTTGGTACATTGTGCTATTTTACCAGTCCAAAAACAGGATTATTTCCTCTCTAGTTACAAACAGTTCGAATTTTGGCCCTCGACATTGCCCCCAAAATTGCTGGGGAATCGCTCTGGAAACTGTTCTGCCCACACTACGACGTAGTCCATTTACACTTGTCTGCTACCAGTGATGGGCATATCCCAAGCCAGTCCAACAGCGTGCATCACAGCAAAACAAGTGACGCCCACCTTTACTTTGCCTTGCGACGCACATTTCTTGTGTGCTTCTTCTTTTTCTTTTGGGCTTTGCTCGGGGCTCGCACTGAGCACCCTCCTGTATCTTTCCATGCTTTCAATAGATCCTCTATTTCCTCCTCTGATGCCCTCTCCGATGTCTTCTCTGATACGTCCTCTGATGCATCATTTGACGCAGCCTCGGATCGGCACTCCGGCGTCGATTGTGGCATTGTGCGCCCATATTTAGCGTCCAACTTACGCAGCAACGTGACGAGATCGGGACCTGGCACGACCGATGGCATTAGCATGTCGGCGAGGAGATCAGAGCGGTAGTAACCCGTGATATAACCACCGCAGGACAGAATATGCTTGTTGCGGTCGGGAAGGTAACCAGACAACTTGTTGATGTCGATCAGTATCCACAATAAGACAAAAAAGTATGCGGACTTGGAGATGGGATATCCCTTGCCACTCTCTCTGTCAAAGATAATATACCCTGTGACAGCAGCAACGAAGCCCATTATGTGGTTCACGGGTGCGAGACCCTTCATGTCCAGGCCAGTAGCGATGGCTTGCGCAGCCAAGAATACGAGCTCAAGAGCCGCGATTCGAATGGAGAGCATCTGCCGCACACGGAAAAAAAAGTCAGGCTCGAGAGTTCAAAGAGGAGAGTAGAGGGTGTGTGGGAGCATACCATCTTCTGAGGGTCAATTGGGCCCTTGCTTCTCTGCGGTGTGACGCGCGCGAAATAGTACATTGTGTATATGATGAAAATAACATTCGCTAAGATAGGCAAAACATAAAGGAAGACGTATTCGAGTGCGTCGTAGCCATGGTCAACCAACAGTTCTCGCCAGGCCACGGCTGTAGGCTCTGAGTCCCGACCAGCCAATACGACGGTGTTATTTGACCAGTCCATGATGAGAAAGACGGGGCAGTGGAATAAGTGAGGGACAAAAAATTCAAAATGTTGCTCTCTCGTTGGTATCGACTTGGTGCTGAGGGCAAGAAGGGAAGCAGAGCAGAGCTGAGGGGACTCTGGTCTTTATTTGGGGAGCGGGCGCTTGGCAAGCGAAGGAGGAGAGGAGGACTTTGCAGAAGACAGGGACGAGGGGGCCGAGGGGTACCTGAAAATGCACTCGCAAAGAGAGACTCGGAGACCAGACTCTGGCCAGGCGAGCAAGCGAGACCAGGCGCGGGTTATGGCGGGTGTGATTGACGACTTGCTAACCAGCGTGTGTGGCTCCAGCTGGCTCGCTACTGGCCCGGCGGATGACAACCCCCGCCGCCAACCAAATGCAGGCGCTATCACCATGCACAAAGGATGCTGGGAGGGGGGAGAAGACGAGAAAAGGCCTCACCAGTATCCACGCCTCGGGAATGACAAATATAGTAATTTCCTGAATATTTCTGTGATGGCTGCGATGTACTTCTCCTCCAGCCAGTCCAGCAGCTCAGTCTCTTGCCTTGGATAGAACGCTGATTTTGCCCGTTGTTCATGGTGGACCGATCGTAGCCGGGGAGGGGGCGCGACTGGGGCTCCAAGTAGCACCAAGTGTGCCCACTGACAAACCCTGTGAAAGCCGGACAGCCTCCGAGCTGCCGCCGCCCTCTCATGAAAGTGGACGGATGCCAAAGGCAAGCTTCGGAGCAAGAACACTCCGAGAAGGTTGCATTGTGGCTGGCAGCAGAAGGCGCCGCACTCTTCTATTAGTCTGCTAAGAGAGGGGCCGGTTGCGAGGGGATGCGGGCAAACTGTCCTAAACAACTGCACGTCTACTAGGTGATTAGCCCTGCTTCACCCGCTTGAGTACCACTGCCTATCCAAATCATTCTGAAACACCAAATAATTTCAGCATATGTCCCGGCGACGCGCTTGACTGGCCACTCATCGTAGCGCTATTTGCACAGCCCAAGTTTAGCTGCTCGGGGGCAGGTCGATATAACAAAAAGAAGAATGGCTATTGTATTATCGTATGCAATCTAGGAAACGCTAGTCAATTCTTCACAACAGTTGCTTTCCCGTGCACCAACTCCACAAACATGTCGGCGTCTCGTACCGTCTCCAGCCTGTGCGCAATCATCAAGATTGTGCATCCAGCGAATGATTCCCGCACAACCCGCTGTATTTTGGCATCCGTTTCCAAATCAACGTTGCTGGTCGCTTCATCCATCAAAACGACCTTGCTTCCTGTTTCCTTGCCACGCAACATTGCACGCGCGATTGACAGCAACTGTAGTTGGCCGTGCGAGAGCCCAACTTTGCATAGTTGAGCATCCAGACCGCCTTGCCGGTCGACGAGGGCCCGCAATCCGACCTTGTCCAAAGCATCCGTTATTTCCTCATCCGTAATGGTGCTATTCTTGCCGGAGATGTTCATGCAGAAGGGAAGCAGATTGTTACGAACAGTACCGCCAAGATCTAAATGATCTTGTGATATAGTTATGATACGCGACCGTAATGTATCGCGTGGGATCCTCGATATGTCAATTCCATCAATTTCAATCTTTCCAGAGTATTCCAGGAAGCCCAGGACACTCATGAACAGAGAGCTCTTGCCACTGCCCGACGGGCCTGTGATGCCAACTTTGTTGCCAGGCACCACGCGAAGCGACACGTTTTCTAGCCTGGCAGGTGTGTTGCTTCTATATTTGGCTGTGACATGCTTCAATTCGATTTGACCTCGATGTGGCCAATGTGCCGGAAGATCAATGGGAGGCAACTCAGGTTCGGTTGGCGTATTTTTCATGAACTCTTGCAATCGTGATAAGGCCTTGATTGAGCTGTCCAAATCAGCCCAACTGTCAAAGAAACCTCCAAGAGACCTGCCGAAGGTAATCAGAATCAAATAGGCAAGGCCAATTGCCGGAACAGGAGTGGCAGTTCGGTGTTCGAGACTGAGAGACGTCAAAACATGGCAAACGCCACAGGCCAGCAGATCAACTGCTAGACCCAACCAGCCCTTTAGACAGCTGGCAGTATACACAGTCTTCTGTGAAATATCCAGAAGAGCAAGGCCGACCTTGAAATTCTTCAACTGCAAGCCCATAGCCTTGATATGGCGCAGGCCGCTGGCTGTTTCTGTGAAGTGGTTATAAAGCGGCGTCTCGGCCTCTTTGTGCATAAAAAACACCTGGCGAGAGGTTTGCACAAAGCAGTAGAGAAGAACACCAGCTATGACGCCGATAACAGGAAGGACAGTGAGCATGTAAGTAGTCCCGGATCCTATGATCGCGGTCTGAAGAATAATGTGAAACATCAGATAAAGGAATCGGTATGCCTGCAGAGGAAGGCACTGGATGATTGAGTTCATATCTCCGCTGTATCGGTTCAAAATGAAGCCTGTGTCGGCGGACGAAAAGAATGCCAAAGTCGAATGCATGACCACGTGCGTTAACCCGTTGTGCAGGCTTGTTGAGGAGCGAGGCGTAAGGACGTAAAAGAGTATGCTGAGTGCGGCTACGCAGGTGAGCGTAGCAAAGGCCGAGGCACCCATATATCCTGCAAAATACGCCATGCTTTCTGGAGCAGCGGAAACCCATACACGAATGAAAATATCCGGAATGCTTTCGCTGAACGACACCAGGAAAACGGAGAAAGCCCAAGCTGCGAACGCACTTCTGCCAGTGGAATTGATGAAAAAAGCGTACATCGACAGGTTTAGACCGCGAGTTGGCAAAGGTGTCCCGACGGCAGACAAGCTGGCGGAGTCTCGAAATTCGCGGGACCTTTGGATGGCAGCCCTTTCTTTCTCTTCGGTCTCCAACACCGTTGTTGTCGTTTGATGGCTGAGAGCCTCCACGAGATGGGCCTGGAACCACTCCTCGCGGAAGTCCCTTTCCATAGTGATGCCTCCCTTGCCGTCCAGTAGAAGTAGTTGGTCAACCACCTCCAGACTCTCTGGCAGATATGTTGCGATGACTACTGTGCATCCTGCTTTGCGCAATAGCCCCTTTTCGCCACATAATTGGAAGAGGATAGACACGGCAGACTTTCGATCCAAGGCACTGAAAATATCGTCCAGTACCAAGGTTTTAGCACGACAGTAGAGCGCCCTAGCGAGACTGATTCGGTGGCGTTGCCCTCCGCTCAGGTTCATTCCGTTCGTGCCGGCGACGTAGTTATCTCCTTCTGGAAGCTGCCCCAGGTCATCCAGTAGTAGACAGACACGCAGGATAGTCGAGTACCAGACAGCGTCAAAGGCGAGCTCTCCGACAATGTTTGCCCGAATGGATACATTCCGTATCCAAGGAGACTGATCGGCATATCCAATTACGTTGTCATCAACATAAATAAAGCCATCAGCGACATTAGCGTCTCCAACGAGGCTGTGTAAAAGTGCTGATTTCCCTGAGCCACTTGGGCCGAGTGCCGCGGTGATGCTGCCACGCTCGAGTGCGAAATTGGCTTGCTGGAGTATCTCTGATTCTGAATCACGAGATAGAAGTGTAACATCGATGAACTCGATTGCGGTAGACGAGATCGGCTCGTGTTCGTCACTATCCTTTTCCTCGTCCGAATTCAATAAGGGCCCGACCAGGATACGCTGATCCATATCTTCCTCCAGTTCGAGATAGTTCTGGATACGACCCAGGCATGCAAACATTGCTGTGACTCTAGAAGAGGAAGCCACAAGTGTATAAAGAGGTTTTTGAACAATAGCCACAGCAGCTAAAGTTGGAAAAACTTCAGCTGCGGACAGCTTACCCATAAATGTCCAATAAAAAGCAGTGCCGACAACCAGAACAGGTGTGATGGTGCCAACAAACATCTGCAATGCAAATGTAATCAGTCTGTATGCTTCGTGCTTTCGTGCCGTCGCAATTTCTTCTTCACGTAGTCGCTGGAGGTAGACCGAGATGGTTGGGCCAAGCCCGAGCATCTTGATGACTCTCATCTGTGCCAGAACCTTTGAAGTCTTTGACACTCGATACTCAATTTTCTCGTTCCACAGCACCATGGCAGCAGCTGCGTACCTGCCCATGAGGGTACCGAAGACAATTGAAAAAGAGAGCGGCAGCAAGACCATAAGACAAGCCTTGCCTACGAAAAAGGCGAGACAAGACATCCCCAAAGCAGCTTCAAAAATATTGAAAGGCACTTCAAAAAGACGCATCACTCCAGATGCAACTCCTTCCACATCTTTGCTCATGAGAGTCAAAGCCGCTGCATTGCTAGATTCTGGCTGTGACAGAGAGTGACTCTTATCAAGCACTTCTGCAATCAAGATACCACGAAATTGTGTCATCAAGCGGCTACTCGTATGACGATACGACGCCTGAGAGACAGCAATACAAAAATAAATCAGGAAGAAAGCTTGGAGAATCGAGTCGCGTGTGTAAGCGGCCAATTCGTCCGCCTGCACAGCGAGAAGAAGTCGCTGCAGCACGAACGGTTGCATGAGCGAGAACAGTGCAAGCACGAATCGCGGGAATGCCACCGCGAGGAGTGGCCGCATCAGAACTTTGGAGCATACAACGGCAAGGTTGCGATCCGGGTCATTTTCTGCGCCGAGCCAATGGCCCTTGAACTTGCGAGAAAGTATGTCTGGTGAAAACTCAGGGCCGAGCTCGTCCAGGTCATCCAACCGTATTTGAGTTCGAAAACCAAGCAGGAGTGTGGAATTCAGCCACAGCAAGAGCGCTCTGCCCCAGAATCCACTAGATGATTCTCTGCTGGCTGACTTTCGTATGTGACCGTCAACTAGTGCCGCACCCCTGGGTATTTCGTTGAGGATCAATAGTACAAGTCGGATTGTAAAAGATGTGGCACTCAGAGACCCAACAACATGAGTATCGGAATTTCGATAATAGGCGCGGCTCTTAGTGATGTCTATGACGAGGCCGGCAGCGAGATGTAGGCCAAGAAACACGGATGCTTGGATAGCACGACGATACTCTTGATATAATGCGCCGGCGACGGAGGCAGCAATGATTAAGTCTATTGTGAAAATTGGGAACTCTCGTTTTGCGTTGAAGTCGATAGAGGTGCCTCGGGGCACTATCGACGCGACTTCTAGGAAGATGAGGCTGGTAGCGCAGAGCTTGGCACTGTTGTTAGCATCGATCCCATCAATAGGTCACCGCGCACGTACAAGCTTAAGCCGGAGCAGCCAGCCTCGGAGGAGCCGAACAGGCTGGCTCGGACCAGGTATGAAGAGGGCTGGAGTGAGAAGAAAGACCAAGCATGACGGCAAAAACGTCAGGATAGCTTCTTCACGCTGGAAAATGGCATCAAAGGCTGTCGCCAATGGGCGCCAGAGGAAGCCGCCCGGCAGATTGGCCATCATTGTTGGGCCGTACGCGGAGGGAAGAGCAAAATGGCGGACGGGCAATCGGTAAAGCGCTCAGTCGTTACAAGAATGTCTGGCTCTTGATGCCTATGGCCTACTGCCTGATTTGCATGCCTGGGCTGTATGCCATGGGCTATTGTGCGGCGTCGATGGTCGGTGGTCGGTAACCGCTGTTGCGATGGATGGCCTCAACAGGAAGAGAAGACTGCGGTGGCAGATGGAGATACGGGGGCGGGCTATGTTGTAACTCCATTCTGGAGCCTAGTTATAGAGGCGGGGGGCGTAGCGGAAGCCGCCCATGCCCTTCTGGGAGGTTGCAACTAAATACCTAGGCAGACACTTGGTAAGCTACCCTACCACACCTACCAGTGTAGCAACCTATTGAGTAGTTTGCCTAATGTATCCTGGTTCCACCGCACCATCCTGCCCAGTATTTAGGTAGATCCCACATCTTACTAACACTTGCCTAATAATGGCGAGAATTGGGTAGGTGCAATGCTACCGGCATGTATCTCTGTTTCAGCGCCTGTACGGGGCAGGGGCAGGCCTGTTGGCGTGAAGGATTAAAGGCGGCTGCGAAGTTCTCGACACGATCCCAATACTTTTGTTGGCAACTCCCGATTCACGGGCGCGACCCAGAGGCGCTGAATATGGCAGAGCTATTTCTGGCCAATAATGATTCAAAGTTCGGACACTTATCGAGCGCCTTGACACGCATATATCAGTAGCCTGGCACAAATTGTAGAGTACACAGCCCGCGAGAGCACCAGCAAGAAGCACAGCGAGTACGCTGGATGCCTGGCTGTCTCCATGTATGTGCTCGAGAAGTTTATCCAATCGGCAATCGCAGCTGTAAGTTAGCAAAATGACATACTTTAGCAGGTTCAAGGTCAAGCGTGTTGCTTGTTCAGATTGTTTCAATTGGCACATAGCCAGTAGCTTGGCCTTTGAGCCTTTGTCCACTGACTACGTTACGGAGTAATTTCGCTCGTGTTACTCAAAGTTATTAGCGGGCTTTGACCCGAAACTCGGGGGCCGGCGGTAGCTGGGCCAGAGCCAGGGTGCCTGATTGCCAAAATATTAATGGTTAATGGCTACCCCGTAATCTGTAGTTCGCCTGGATACAGCGCTGTAACAGCATTGGAACGCCATCTCACGCCTAGCGAATCCAGTAAGACAGCCAGCCTCATGAAGGGCGAGCCAGTGTCGTCGAAAATTGCAGCTCGCACCACGAAGGTTGACCTTTGTTTCGCGAGCGAACACTGATGGTAAATATGACAGGGCAGCCTCGGTTCTGTCGCTATCTATTGAGGTACTATGTTGACTCCAGTTATTCTTATATGGTCATTTAAACTTATTCAATTCCCAGTTCGTTTACATCGCTGAGATGTTACTGGTAATTCATCACTCAGTGGGGCGGCAGCAGCCTGTGCGGCTGAGCCTGTACTGCTGCGATTTTACCCCTTGCAGGAGCAGGCCATATTTACCAAACACACTCTGCGCTCTGGCGAAATGTATTGCTTTGTCCGACGAAGCCGTCAACGTCATGTAAATTCCCGAGCAGCCACTGCCACTGATTATGTACAGATACTACGGAGGGCTTTGCAGAACAAGGGATGGAAAGCAGTTAATGATCAACCAATCGTGAGAATCAAGGAGGACACCCGAAACGGATCCCTAAAGGAAGCAGGGTGGCAGGGTGGCAAGCCTGTAATCTATCCCTTCCTGGCACACCTGGGACTTGGCTCACTCGCTTGTCAGGCATCTGGGTGGCAAGACGGCTGCCATTGGTGCCACGTTGCCTCTGCGGGAGGACCCTTCACTAAAATAAAGCAATAAATCATCCTCTGCACCACTACGAACGCCACTAACTCGAGTCAGCTGCCAGTGTATCCGCTCGCACTAACTTGGCAATACTGGTAAGCAGCCCCACGCAACGTAATTGAGCATAAAGTCGGTAAGTATGTATGCTGCCGCTCTTACCAGTAGAACGGACACAGCGTGTCGTTCCACGGCGACGGCAGCAATCAAGCCTGCGCGGTGCGGTTCACGCTGGATTGTCGTCCAGATAAGTTAGCACATTTTGATTCTATCACCGTATGCAGCAAAGAACTGCAGACAAGTCACACGTGTAGCGAGTCTTCACGCGGTATTTAGACATTACATACAGAAAAAGATGACATTATCTATGGTGACGAGAATGAAGAATCACAAATGCTGAGCGCCCACAACGGTTGATGGTAGGGCATGGCCGGCCGCGTCTAGCCAATCTCGTCCTTTCCGCTGTTCCAGTGTGTCGGTATCCGATGTGTATGAATGCGCTCATGACTGTGATGAAGAGTATTTGGCGGCACTGCCATCTTGATTACAGCATCGCTCCTCGTTGATAACTGTAACGAGTTAGTAACGTCGCAATTGGCGTTTAGGTTTCCACGGGCTGCGAACATACCAGGTGCGGCCATGACGTTGACATTGAGCAAAGTGACTGCGCACGCGACAAGAATCGAGAAGGGCGACATGTGTGCGGTCCCAATATGAAGTTCCTTTGTTGATGTTTTGAGACGAAGACCTAATCTTTCCAATGAGGCCGAAAGAAAGAACAGGCACTCGGGCCTCGCCATCACCGAATGGTCGGTGGTACGGGCTTTGGGGCCCAAACTCGATAGTCTGTCACGTGGCTCTACTCGCTCCTGATTATTACTCCATCCCGCTGCACTGGGACCTTTGTGAACGCATGCTTGGCATTGGCATGTAACTAAACCGCGGAGTGCCGTGTCATGTTTTCTCGCCGCTGGCCTATCATTTAGCACCCGTTGCTAAAAAAAAAAAAAAAAAAAAAAAAAAAAAACCTGCTTCGCCTCCTTTCTTCGAGACATGCGGTGAGATGTTGCTCGAGTCTGTTTCGTCGCCGGTCAGGCGCGAGAACATTGATTGACTGCTTGCTTGACAGCTGACTTTGTATTGTCTCCTTTGCTGTATTTTTCCGGGAGTACCTCGGCATGCTTTATTATAGCAGGCTTGGCTTGGACGCCAGAGGTCATGACGCCCGCCACCAGCTGGCCAGTTTTCAGCTCTCGTGGCTCGACCCAATTAGCAAAAAAACCCCGTAAAAATATGCATTGCGCGCCCAATGTTTAGGCGCCTGTCGAGTCCTGTGATATCGGTTCAGGCATTAAACGAACCCGGCTTCTGTAGGAAATGCCGTGCCCCATACCAGCATGGGGACACAGGCGCTACCTTATTCCCGTACTGATCAGGACAGCCCGGCGCGAACGTGTCTCTGCCCATCTTCCATTGAGAGCCTGGAAGCGGATCGGCAGCAGGGAAGTGGTGTCCGACCGTGCATGAGCTTCGAACCTAGGTAGGTGCAGTAGCAGGCCTCAAGGACGCCCGCCACCTCGCAACGGATTTGGAGTCCATTCGACGACTAAGAAAAACAGGGGCGCCAGTCCTGTGCGATAATTCTCCATCCTGTCTACATCAACGAGTGGCTCGTAAATAGAGAAGTGCACTGGCAAGAGCGCAACGCGGCGCAGTATCCATCCGTACCTACATCTACATTCTAGGTATGTACAAAGCAAGTCGGCCAACTGACGCCACATGGTAACATAGCGCTACAAGTGCCGGCACTTTAGTGAGACAGGGGCGGGAACCCGGAACAGAAACTCGGAGTTGAAGTACACTACCAACCGAGTGCAGTGGGTGCATGACGGCACCCTGAATAGCTTCATTTTGTCCTATTCCTCAATATATAAGGATTCGCTTCAAAACATTGCGACGCTTAATGGGCACAATGTAAGCTGTCCATATTACATGTACCGCACTTTTCAGCAAACTTTCCTCCTGCTGCTTCGATCTATCTTTGTTAGTAAATGTCGCTTGTAGCTCTCAGGTCTGCTTGCAACGCAAGTTGAAGAATCTATTGTTACCTGAAATCGTTCAAGCATCGCTATCCTGAGGGTGGCGGTGGGTGGCGTGGTGGGTCGGCGATGAATCAGAATGACAGGCACCTAACCGCAACTCTCAAAACTTACACGGGGCTTCTACCAGTGAGAGCAAGCGAGCCGCGGCGGTTGGTCTGTGTCGTACCTGAGTCGGCGAAGGACTATTCTGAATAGCAACGACTGGAAATTGAGTGGAGATTTTCTCTGACGCCTGGACGCCCACTGGGCTCCGGTCTGGTCTGGTCATACATACAGTGCCTCGAGGTAATTCCGAGCGCTAATGTATGGCGATTTGTTGGCAGTTCGCTCGGAATTACCTTCAACCCACTGTAGGAGCAGTCTCCTAGCTTATTAACTGCCAAACCGTTGGGCAGCCTGGGATCATAATCTTCAGTGCATTGGCGAACCGGGCTGTCGCAGCACAACATTTTAACGTGAGACCTGTAAATAACCTGTGGCCCCTGCACCTGTAGGTCGCTGGCGGCCAGGCTTGGAGTTAGTTCTAGCAGTTAGCAGGTCCCAGGATCGACGTGATCACTCCCGACACACGGCGTCTGTCCCACCGCAGACAAATGTACCATTTCCCGTCCAGCAGCGAAGGTTTTTAACGGTCGGTATTAGCTTCTCAGCAATTATCTACCAATGCACTCGGTATCTCATGATGTTGAGGAAAGCGAGCCTCTTATCCCTCCCGGCCGCATCCAGCGCCAAGGTGATGGGGCCAAGCCGATCGCCGACGTAACAGAGACCATCTTCAGGCGTGTGGTGTAATCAGCTACGTGCTGCTGGTACTTGGCCAATTTCACGCCGGCATCTTCAATACGGCCTTGAAACAGATTGTTGAGGGCAGCATCTGTCGAAATTACAACGACAACGTCGTGGATCCAACAAGAGACCCCCGCTGCAAGACAGAGCGGCCACAAGCAGAGCTCTCGCTGGTCTTCAGCATGGAAACGACGTTTGAGCGGTTCCCGGTCTTTTGCTTAGCATTCCTTACGGCATTGCGGCAGATGTCTACGGTTGGCGACTCGTTGCGTTTCTCTCTATCTTGGGGGTGCACTCTGTACCCGATAGCCGACGTCCTCATTTGTGAGTTGCCGACTGCGGCACTGGCCATGCCACATCTACTGTGCTCAGGCATCTGACATCTTCTAATCAGGCCTGAACTCTGATATCCTATCGCCTCGCTGGATATGGACTGTGCCCATCACCACCATAGTTGGAGGCGGCGCGGCCGATTTCCCCACGATGCTGTATACCATTGTCAGCGACGCCGCTCCCCGATCTAAACGGTAGGTCGCACCCTGATCACTTGGAAAGAAGAACGCATCCGAAGCTATGAAGAATACTAAGGGTCGATTCCATCATTAGAGCCGGGGCCTTTGTGGTATTAACCACTGCACCAGTCCTGGGGCGATTTGCCAGCGCGCCGGCTCTGTACTGGCTCATGAACTATGGAGAGTGGCATTGCGTGCTCTTTGCGATTGCGGCGTGGTTTCCGGCCCTTCTGATTATCATGATGGTCCCTGAGACGCTGCATATCAAGGAAAGTCTGGAGGAGAGCCGGCTCAATGCCCCTGCATCTAGTGCATTCTCTCAGTCGTTTGCCGCTGCTCTGCGTTCAAAACTACAGTCCATGTCGAAAACCGCCGCCGCTTCATTACGGCAGATGTTTTGGGAGGACTCGAAACTTTGTCTTCTGCTCCTCAGCACTCTATCTTTAGAAGTTGGTCGATTCCTCGTCGTCGGAATTCTGCCACAGTACATGACTAAGCGCTACGAGCTGGCGTGGAAGGAGGTATGTTGCCCATCAAAGCGTATTTCCCGCGTGGTGTTCTATCTAACTACAAATTCAGGCAAGTCTATGGCTTGCTATCAAGTCAGTTTTACAGGTGGTAGTGGGTTTGCTGTTCTTGCCCATCGCATCTCAGCACTTGACGAAGGCAGGCATGCCCGCTGTCACGAAAGACGCTTGGGTTGCCCGTATCGGCTTGCTACTCGCCATGGCAGGATATATCATTGCTGGCCTTGCCGACCGATTACTTCTTTTCCTCGTTGGAACTGTCATATCATCCTTTTCTATCGGTGTTGAGCCTGCCATGCGAAGCCTCTTGATTGCCACTGCCCCCAATTCTGGCTCTGGGGCACTCTTCTCGACGCTGCAAGTCATGCTATCACTGGGTATTATCACCGCAGGTCCTATTATTGCGGCATCATTCAGACTAGGGCTTCACATGGATCAAGAATGGCTGGGGATCCCTTTGCTTCTTTCGAGCATCGTTATGCCGCCAACCGCAACTCTTCTATTTGCCCTCAAGTTTAAAGACTCTTCAGGCAGAATAGCCCTAGACAGAGATCCAGACAGCGGGGATAATGAATAGACCTTAACTACGGATAAGAACTGGCATTCCGCGCAATATCTGCAATGACTGTTCCTCGAAATACATGCTCGAATCTACAGTATTTTGCAATTACCAATTGGCGAGCATCGTCCTCAAAATCTCCGGTGAGGTCATTCAATCAATCAATGATGGAGCCCGGATTTGCAGCCACCTCCCCGGAGCAAGTTCAATCTCAAGCGGGGAACCAATTTCCGACACGGCCAGAAAGGGGGCTTGTTCCGTACTGGAGGGCGTGTGAAGGATCATATGTAGCCCCAACTTTGACAGCCCATTCTTGCAGTGAGGGTTGCATTGTACCAGTAGAGTCATGCGCCCCAGTAGTGACAGCCCATATTCCCTGCTAGCCCAGAGGTTGACGCCAATGTGTAATGGTGGCAGTGGCTTTAGCAACTCAGCGCTACTGGTAGTGCCAGACCAGCCAGCCTCGTTTGGGCGGAGACTGTTCGGCTCACGCTGATTGCTTTGTTGGCTGGCCTGACAATTTAGGCGTCGAGATGAAGAGGACGCCTCTTTTTCGGGCAACCTTCTCGACTTGGGGAGCCTCCGCAAGAGTTGGTTTGTTGGGTCATCCCGCGGTTTTCACGCCTCTGCGCCGCAATCCGATGCTATCACGCCACTGCCCAACTGCTTTGAGAACGAGTGCATGTACGAAAGAGTACATACACATATACAGTGGCATGCAGGCCCTTGCGCGGCTTCTCTCGACAGAGAGGCCGCTGCATGAAACCGGGGCGGCTGGGTGTTCTCCTCCTTTAGAGTTCGCGGATGCGAGCCTACCGCCAAAAAGACCGAATGTTACCCGCTTGTGTTCTTGACTTTCCGCTTCTCGGCCACCATCAGCCCGCTAATAACGGTGGGAGAAGACCCCGCAGCTGTTCTCACGCACCCCCTCCCTGCCGTTGAAGAATCCCTGCGAGAGACTGGAGGGCCCCGAGATGTACTTAATTGAGGCGCTCGCACTGTTTACACTGTGTAATGGAGTGGAGATATGTTGCAGGGACTAGGCTTTTAGTGTCGATGCAGCTCGCAAGCTCACTTTGCATGCTGCGCCACGTTGGTCGAGCAAGCAACAAGTTCATTTCGCACTTCCCAAGCACATGTTTTTGGAACGCAGCATGGCTGAGACAGGGCCATGCACACTCTGACGGCCTTTTCGTTCATCCTCTACAAAGGTGATTCATCCCAAGAACGGCATGGGGAAGAGGGACCGATGGCTGCCTTGCTCACCGGGGCTAAGCAAGCCACTTACTCTCCTGAGTTATCTGCGCTGGCCTTCTGGATTACACACCCCCTCCTCTTCCTCGATATTGTGTGCTACTTGGCTGCATGCTTCCCCATAAGATTGGGCAGCGACTCTCTTGGACACTGACCTTCCGACTGAGGACATCTCATGTTCCGAGTTGCTTCATCGGACCCTGCCGACTAGTCTCCGTTGAGTTTTCGGATAGTCAGCCATTCCCCAGCCTTGTCCCTTTCATCTGCCTCTGAGCCTTCCTCCATCCGTTAAAAGGTCTCTTCTTTGTCACGTGTTGCGTCAGGTGTTGATGCAAAACATCTTGATGCTACCTGGCAGTCAAGGCCGACGACATATAGGACATATGCATTAGGGAACAGACGTATAAAAACAGCAAAATTGTACATTATCTAACAGGATCGTCCTACCGTCAAAAGGCATGAGGCAATGCTAAAATCCTCTCGCCCGACTTCCCGATCTTCTCCGCCATAAATAAAAGCAGTCTCTTTTCGCCTTCCTCATCTCGTAAAACAAATTTCTGCGTGACAAGAGGGGGAATCTTTATGCAGCACAACAAAAATAAAATGTTGAACAAATACAATAAGCCAGAGCATTGACGGAGTAGAAGCCAGTAAGCAATACATACATGTTCTCGTTGAGTTTAAAGAGAACGACGCCGGGGAAGCTTGCAAAAAAAAAAAACCCCCCCGACTGCCTCATCTGCGCACTCCTTACTCATAGTGTCGTTGGCCTTCAAACGAGTTGAGAATCTGTTCCGAAGTGCGAACAATCCAGTCAAGCTTGCCTCCTTCGAGGTTCATCAGGAACGGATCTGTTGGAAAGCCATCCTGGATACTTGTAATCAGCGGGTGAAGGCGGTTTACCAGTAGCTGCATCGTCTGAGAGGCGCTTCTGGTAACGTCACGGTGGCCCTGCTTTTCCCAGTCCTATTAAGCAGAATCAGTACACAGTTCCTCGGTCGCTTTGTTCTTTTCTTTGGAGGTGGCTTACATGATTGGGGATGGCCTCGGCGAAAGCATTGACTGCCATTTCGATCCATTCAACTTCTTCCTTCAGTCGTGGATTTGGCTTGAGATCTTTCGAAATCGTTGCAATCACAACCAGTAACATCAGTGGTGGCAAGTTGGCAAATTTCGCCGGCGGGTATCTGCTAAGACTTCGTTTAAAGATGTCGCCTTCTTTACCGCTCTGCACCCACTGAATGATGGCATCCTGGAGGCGCCCTTCACCAATAGCTTGCTCCACGAGCTGAATACGCTGAGCAAGATCATTGTCGGCTTCGATTTCGCTTTTGCTCATCTGATGAGCATACGCACCTGCTAAAGCGTTGACGGGATTAGCCGGACCAATATGATCAGATGGGCCGCTTGAGCCATGCGGGCTTCTGATATGTTGCTGCCCTCGCATATACTGAGGACTACCCATGTATGGCTGCGTGTTGCTCGCAGCCTGGCTGGTTGCAAAGCTCGCTGGGTGGCTACCTGTGCTGATATTGTTGGCGTTGCCGTATCCGTGCGGTGCAACTGTGCTGGGGACATGGTGATTTTGATTGCCTGATATGCCAGGCAACTCATGGACGGGTTGCTGCTTGAGTTTATACAGCTCGGACTGCATTAAAGACTGTGTTGACACCAAGTTTGAGACCATTTCCGTGAGCTGGCTGACCTGAGATCTGAGCTGATCAATCTTGCTCGAATCCGCCATATGCTGGGCCTTCAGCTGCTCGAATTGCTCGTGATGCTGTTGCTGAAGATCGCCACCGACACGTTGAGCTGACTGCGTGGCGACAGAATTCAAAGTCGGGGCAAGGCGCTGTGTCAGAGTGGCAGCCATGTCGCGCTGCACAGCCGTTGATACGGCTGGGCCAACTCGTTCGGCGATAGAATTCGCGAAATCCCCCGATCGCAGAACCTGGTTGAGTGCCTGTGGAATGGCAGATTGCACTTCCTTCTGCACGGCCGAGACAACATTCGGTTGAAGCCTGTTGTTGAGGAGGTCTGTAACGCTCTTGCTTGTCTTTTCACCGATAGCAGGTATGACCAGCTCAGTGAATTGCCTGTGAATCAGAGATTCGAGCACCTTCTGGGTGTTCTCGTTCAGCACCTCGGAGACCATATCAAGGAGCTTCAGCTGATGATGGTTGAAGCTCTCGTCCCTGACGCGAGCGCCTTCGTCAATCTTGCCCTGCAGGTTTCTCAATGAAGATTTCAATGTATCCGATAATTGAGTGGACAGACGAGCCTCCATGCTGGCAATAGCATTCTCCATGGCATCAGGTGAGATGCCATTGACGCTTTTACTGCTGTCAGTCTTGTCAGACTGCCCATCACGGAAAGCTGCAGAAGACCCATACGATGACGATTCGGCTTCCTTAGAGGCGGCGGACTTCTTCTTTCTAGATTTTTTCTCGGGCTTCTCGGGGTGATTCTCTTTGGGAGATTGGGTGATGACATCATTATCTTTGCCTTCATTGCGAGCTTTGGAGGCAGTGTTCGAGTCCAGTGGCCGCTGATTGGTTTCAGTGTGGCTGGGTGGCAACGAGGCGTTTCCATCTTTGGCGGAGCTTCGATTGCCGGACCGCACCTCAGGGGTATGAATATCCGCTGCCTGTGGCGTCTTTAATTTGGAGATCGTGACAACACCCTCAGTAACGGCGTCAATAGCTTGCAGAACCTTATTGTCCTTGGACCATCCCAGCTCATGCTGCTTGATCAGCATGCAGGCCACGCCCTTCGAGTGCATGGCATAGAGTTCAAAGAGGGTAGGCTCTTCGGCATCTTGCACCATAGCAGGGTTGCAGAGGATATCCAGACTTCTCAAAACACCACGATTCGCGAAGGAGTATTCCCGGACTCCAGAGATCACAGCGGTACTATCCGGTTGCGAGATTGAGGAATCCTGGCTGACCAGTCGCTGGATATAGTCAGCCTGAGAAACGCTCTTGAGGTTGTACTTCGGTGCCGACAGATGCGCAAAATAGATTGAATTTCTCGTTGGGTGACCAATAACAATCATACCGCTGGCGGGATGGTACATGACACTGCAAACGGCATCTGATTCCTTGCTGTGGGGTAGATTGAATTCCTGGACGGGTTTTCCAAGGGCTAGATCCCAAAGCTGCAGAGTGTGGTTTTGTTTCATACCAACAATCATGTAGCGAAGGGCACACCTCTTCTGATAGGGACGAAGCTTGTCCAGCAACAGGACTGATGTGGGCCAGGCTTTTTCACCTTCCGGCGTGCTGGCGAGAGTCATCAGTGGCTCTTTGACCTCCATGGAAGTGTGAGCAGGCAGTGCAGAGCGACCGATAGTCCCTTCTTTGGCAGCGGTGAGGTCACGAACATCCCAGAACTTGACCCGACCAGACTTGTCCAAAGATACGACAACACTGTCATCTTGACTAAAGGTGAAATCTTTGCCCGCCTTGCCAGTGTTGATTCTCAAAGAGCATTCGTTGAAGAGCTTCTCGGTGTCAGCCACACGGTCATGCCCAGGCTTAAAGAGATTGTTTTGGAAAATATGCGAGGGCCAAATAAAGTTGATGCATTTGCCACGGCCGACGGCGAAGAATTCGGGGTGGCTCGTCGATGCTCGAGCACGAGTTTTGAGGGCCCCACCGGGAGCATCACCTTCCTGCGTGGAAACAGGAGGAAGAGCAAATCCGTACTGCTCCAGGTGAGCATCATCAATGTGGTCCTTCTCACCCTCTTTGATCTGGACCCAGTACACAGTGCCACTGATGCCTGTACCGAGGATGGCCTCCTTGTGAGGCCCTTCGTAATCGGGAGGTGTGACAGACATAGCAACGTTGAAGATGCGATCCTTGGTGTCCGTAAACACCTTGGCATCCTTTCCGTCGTCCTGTCGGATAACACGAAGACCACCTTGCTTCGACATACCGTAAGTCATGTAGGTTTGCGAAGCAGTGTAAAGATTGCGATCGATCTGATCAAACTCTTTCTTCAGTCGAGCAATGTCCATGATGGATTCATCACGAAATTGCGGTCGGGGATCGGTCGCATCTTCTTGAAGACTGATTGATATCCAGGGCTTCATTGGAAAATTGTAGACTTTGACAGGAGGAATTTCAGGCTCTTCGATGACCACAATTGTGTCTTGGTCGGCACTCTCCCAGCTATCGGCAACAGCTTGGTCCTCCTCAGTCAAAACGCGAACAGGCTGAGCAGTGGTCTCTGACACTTGGATTTCGCGAAGATCATGTTTCAGATCCTTGCTTGCTTCACCATTAGCATGTGCCAACTGCGAGCCAGAAGACTCATCGGGTTTCTCATGGGAAAGCATCTCGATTGCTTGACTGGCGAGGGTTGTGGCGTTGTCGACGCGTGTTTGTTGCTGGTGCTCTGCGCGTGCAAGAGCTTCACGAGCATCCAAATCAGCCTTGCTGGCCAATTCGTTGACTGCTGAAGACACAGGCTCCTTGGCAGTTTGGTGGCTATGCTGCCCCGAGGCTAGATCTGCTGAAGGGGAAACGCGTGCGGGAGGCTGAGAAGACTGTTGAGATTGGTAGGATGCAGCACGGTCAACACGTTGACGCGCTTGGTCTCGGGGACTAGCATGAGGACTTTGTTCGTGGCTACGCGTCGCCGATTGCTCGTGCGGGTGACGGCCAGCTGGCGAGCCCTGGTCCCTTTTGAGAATGTGCAGCGGACCGGCGTTTGCAGCTCCGACCCCTGGCTGGCTGTGTGGAGACGTTTTCGAGAGACTGCCGAGAAGCTGCTGGTATAAAGCTGCAGACATGCCCGTTTGGGCATCCTGTGAAGCATTGAACGAATACGAAGAACCGGCGTTTGAAGTGGGCTGCCTGGCAGCCGTGGAGGAGTCGGGCTGCTGTTGAGCGGGCACGTAGGCGTTGTGTGCCTGCATCTGGGTCGCTTGCTGCTCGTGGTACACATCTTGCAGCTTTTCATTGCCTTTGTGCGATTGTGTCTGACCTGGCCCAGGCTCCATGAGCATAGGCTGATCTGTCTGACTAGGCTTGGGCCGATTGAGCAAATTCAGGAGGTATGATCTCGTATCCGCCGGAGGGGAGCCATTGCCGAACGGATTCAATGGCTGCGCTGCGTCTGGCGGCGGCTGGTCCTGGGATGCTTCGTCATTCTCAGAATTGCCTCTGATTAAGGCGGCGAGCAAACCACTAGGATCGGCGCCTGCTGGTGCAGGCTGATGAAGACGAGCAGGCGCAGAGTTCTGGGGCAAGCTAGGCTGTTTCGGAGGCTGCTGCTGTTTTTCAAACTGCTGCTGAGAGGTTGCACCAGAAGAGCTGCCGCTGAACTTGAGAAGATTGAGCAAGTTGGCGGTGCGGTCAGACGCATTGTTTCCGCCAGAGGGCGGTGTCGGTGCGGCCGGGAGATCCATGGCCGCAGGTGAGGAGGGGAAAATACAAAGGCTACAAGGCAATGCAGCGCAAACAAGTTGCGGAGCTGCGCTCAGCGTAGCGGAAAGAGTTGGGATTCAAGTCGTGCGGGATTCGTGATGTTGAGCAGAGAGGAGGGAGAAAAAGACAGCAGAGGGATAAACTTAGGTAGTTAAACTCTGAAAATTAGAGAGCTGGCCGTTGCGGTGGCGGGTCACTGGAGCTTCTCGTACACCGGCAGTGGCCTAATGGCCGCCACCAGCCTTAGTCATCCGTTGTTACGGCCCAACGCTGCTCTTTTTGCTTCTTTCCAGCAGTGGGAGAACACGGCGAGCTGGCTAGTGCAGCGCTGGCCGCTGTTGCATTGGGCTTGAAACGAATGGTTTGGGCATCTGGTGGCCTGGTTTGAATGCATCATCTAGGTAAGTAGACGTGCTTCAATCTCATCAGTTACGCTCACTCTAGGTCGCATGCTGCAGCAAACAAGCCAGTAGGTACCTCAGGGCACCATTGTTGCCCGACAAGTTCCTAGGTACATGGCAGCACTCGGCATGTCAGGTTCATGTTTTTGGGCACAATCTCTGCTCTGTACACAACTCTACAATTCAAGAAGGGGTCCAATATATTGTTTTTCAGCAATTTATTCCACAACTTCTTTCCGCGCACAGTTGTCTGCAGGGCCAAAGGTGTCGCGATGTGAACACCTCACCTACCTACCTACCTAGGTACCTAGGCACCAAGGTACCTAGGTGCCTGCTAGTACAGTGGCCGACCCGCTGTAACAGCACCACTGTTTTCGCTACAGCGCGCTGAATGCGCTGGCTGGGAGCCCTTTTAGCACCTGTAAGATGACTGTTAGCAGGGACGGGAGAGACCTAAGTTACCCGTAAGCTAGGTAGATGCCTACCTAGGTAGGTACCTAGTTGTAAGCCATCTCGTCGAGCTTGCCACTGTATTCGCCGCCCCACATAAAACCTGTGCAGCTATTCGCACATCTTCTCGCGCGGACTTCAGACAACAGTCTCTCTGACCTCATTATTTCCGACTCCCGTCGCCTTTTGCGAACTCCTACCATAGCGGCTCGAGTCTCCATTCTATATACGTGCTGTTGTCTATTGCAATAGATCCCGAGTCGACCTTCCAGCAGGAAGGCTTTGCGGTTCCGATCGAGCCCTGAAGCACAGCAAGCGACGACTACAGCGACCGCTGCCGAAGCATTGCATCACGACACTAGGCCCTTCGCTGTTTACAGTCGGTCGAAGAACCTACAGTGCGTATACGAAACCGCGTCCATAATTGGTCACGATTCCGTGAGACACTGGCTCGAGCGCAGCCTACCCCTTTGAATCGCCACTCAACCTACCATCTCTGAACAAGCAACAACGTCCCAATGTTCTGTTTGCGCAGGTACGGAATAAATCAGCGAGTGCTACCATATTATGTTGCCCAATTCCCTAATCGGTTCTCGATAGCTGGCTTCCTCTCCTCTTCATCCCGACCAACGCCTCGCCGGCCTTCATCTTTCTATTCTTCATTTGCACATACTTTCTGCACCGCCCTTGTGTGTACTGCAGCATCTTGCTCATTATTCTGTTTCTCACGAGCTGCAACTGGTCCGACCGATGTTTTTTCGACTACAATAGCAACTGGTTTCTACCACGGCCGAGCAACCCGCTCGAGGAGGCCTCTGCATGTACGGGTCTGAACTGCTCTACCGTACGAAACAGTGGCGCGACCATGTACAATGCGACTGTTTTTCGTATTCTCAATTCCACGGCAACTACGCTCGCGAGTGCTACGGTAGCCAAGCCGGAGTGGACGGGTTTGGGCCTGGGGTGGCTCAGGAACCTCCTCGGACAGAGAGAGTGGCAAATTGAGTGCATGGATATATATCTTCGCCTATAATACATATACAACGAGCAACTCTAAAACAATGAAAAAATCTTGAAATTCAGTCCTGATCTATCATAGCTGGCTACGCTATACATCTGCTGGCGAAGGCACACCAGCTAGATTGTGTCAATACTTTTTCAAAAGGAACATTCATTGGTATTGGCATCATGGCTATATCATGGCTATTTACATTATGTCATTCCTGATTCATTTCAAACTGAACGCAAAGGGCTCTCTTCCCCGCTCTATCTCCAAATACTGCATTATAATTCCGTCTTTCCATCAGCGTCAGACAACGGATACACATCCGCAACCTTTAGTTGCACATCCTCCACTTCCCAATCCACCACTTCCCAATCCACCACTTCCACATCCTCTGCTTCTACTCCCACGTTAGCCGCTTTCCCAACGGGCACCTCTGTCTGAGGAAACGTTGCTTCCGTGTGGGCACCTTCAGCTTCTGATGCCAACTGCTTGTCCAGCTGGGACTGTACATCTGCGGTACGCGTCTCTACCACGGTCATAGAGACAGTTTCCGTCACCGTTACGGTTGACGTTGGCATGCCCAGAGCCAACAACGCTTGTGCAGCTTCAAGGGCGGAAGCGCAGGCCGCGTAAGACACCTGCACGGAGTTCAGCAATGGAACAGCGGCGCGCCCAGAGCCAGAATCTCCGACACGCTTCTCAGTGCCAGAGGTTTCTTGTGACACCGCAGTAGATATCGGCAACAACTCTTCACTTTTTCCAGATTCGGCCTTTCCTGTTCTTTCGAACCCGATTCCCATATACTGGAGAAGAAGTACACAGAGAATGAACACAATCAGTTGAACAACGTCGCGAAATCCATATCTGAATAGGTCAGACCAGGGACCGCTCCACGCACTCGTTGTCGGGGGACTTGACTCCGGCTGCGAAGAGACTTTGGGATCGACCGGAATCTCTGTCTCCATTTCTGCTGGGGTAGTGTCGTGACTTTCAGGTTGACCATATATCTCGCGCATCCTCTCCTCGTACAGCTCTCGTTCATCGTCATGGTTGGGAGATGCGTCGAAAGAGTTGTCGGGTTCAGCTCCACCGATGTGAGTTGATGCTGCGATTTCAGCTTCTATAGCCTCACGCTCCTGGGTAGCTGCGATACGCTCGAGCTCATCCACAACTGATGGATCAAGAATTGGTTCTAACTCAACATCGACTCTCTCCATTTCCTTCCAGCAAGCATCCCAGGCGCCGGCCTTCATAAGGCCGTTGCTGGCGTATACCTTTGTCCGAAAAACTTTGCCTTCTCCTAGAGAATCATATCGAATATCAGACTGGCAGGTCGAACACCAATGGCGCTTGTCTGTTGTGGTGGGGTATTCTTCAACATCTTCCTCGTCGCTGACAATTTCATCATCTGTCATTTCCATTTCATTGGCCGGCCCCAAATAGTGTCCGCATTCGAGGATGCGGGCACGACGTCGAAGCGGAAGCTCCATAGCCTCGAGGAGCCGCTCCTCCAAGACTTCAAAGTCGTTTTGGGGATGTGGCAGCAAAACGCCACGGTCAGAAACTGTGTCTCCGACTCGAGCCTGTAGCTGTTTCCATGCATCACGTAGACTCTTGCCAGCGTCGCTGAGCTCGCTTGGCCGGGTATTATCCATCAAGTCACCCCATGGCCACCGCAAGGGCAGTAAGGTAGCATGCAGCAGGACAAGTGGTGGGGTGTTCCTCTTGAATCGTGGTGGTGTCTTTTTGGGGGAGAACTGTGTGGAGACGGCGGGGGATCCCATTCGTGAAACACTTGATCGAGTAGCTCTGCGGTTTGAGCGGCTCGAGCCCGTGACTGACGGTGGCGGGGAGTTCATCTGCATGGCCTTGACGGAAGAGGGTGATCGAAATGGCGGACGGGGTGTCTCTCTGACTGTCGGTACAAATTCTTCATCTGGGTCGTATGGCTGCATATCAGAAATTCTTGATCCACCAGTCGTTCTTCGAGAATCGGGTTGGGGTTGCTTCAGATGGTCTGCCTCGGCATTTGAACCTGTCGAACTCCTCGGGCTGTGGTCGCTAAACACGTCATCATCTTGCCCATGCTGAGAACTGCTTTCGCCGATAGAGACTCGGCCGCCAGTCTGTTCAGAGCCTCCTACCGAATGCCTGTCTTCGGAGGCGCTGGCGTAGGAGTTGCGCGCCGACTTGCTAAAGCCAGACGCCGGCTGAATTGCCGGACGTCTGTCGCTCTCATACGACACATTTGATAGAGTCGACGCTCGTCTGCTCGAAAATTCAATATTCTCCACCTCGACGCCGTTCAGGATCGTGGCATTCGAGCCCTCGGATTCGGCATTGAAGTCGTTTGAACTCGGGACGGCCATGGTGCTGTTTCGTGGCTCTGTGATATCAGATTGGTTATGCTCTTCATGAGTTGCCTCGGGCAAGCAAGAAGCGTCAACGTGTATGTCGAAATTGAGTTCGTCGTCTTTGTGTCGTCGTCTCGACATTGGCCCAGGGGAAGGTTACGGAGGGGGGAACAGTCGGAGTGGTAGGTTTAAGGACTGGATTGACAAGCTGGCGGAGGATCAGGAAAGATTGAACCCTGATGACAGATTAAATGAGCCAGGGAAATGAGACTGGACTCGCCGGCGTAGCGTTGACTCGGTTGTCCTGGCGGTCTTGATGGTGGTGACAGGGTGCCTTTGTTTATCTCTTGTGTTGCCCCGCCAATACAGCGGTGATGAGCCTTGCTCACGAAACGGATGTGCAGCCGGCGAGCCGCCGGCGAGCCGCCAGCGCAGCGGGTCGGGTCGAAAATAATTCTCCTTGTCCTTTTGCGGCCTTTCCGGGCATTTACTTCTCGTGTAGGTTAAACTCTTAAGCGCTGGCTTGCGAATGCGAAGGCCTGTCTTGGTGTTGTCTGAAGATGGTTGGAATGCCGGGGCACCCTTCCAGCAGTGTACCAGCGGAGCCCTCCATCCCGTACCGTTTAGCTGAAGTACTTCCGGATTCTACACAAAAGGCTAGCTACAGCATCAGAGCATGCACTGGTATGACTCTCAAGTCTTTGCATCAGCTACTATGCCCGTACATCGATACACGGATGTTTTCAGTAGACCAGGAGTGCGAGGTAGTCCAGCGTTACTCAGTTAACCTATTTGAAGCAAATGCTCTAGGGTAAGCATCCTAGGATTAGTAAGCGTTCTGAGTATATGCTGTGAATTGTCACCGCCATGTGCGATTGATGCCAATTGGCAAATGGTACGGGTTACCTATACAGTAATCCCATGAGGACGAAACCGTTCGAGAACTACCAGTACATATGTCTTCCTATAAACTGCAGTTCTTGTCCTACTCCACGTAAGTTCGACGCCGCCGTAAAAGCAGACCGTGATGACGATCTTAGCGAAACTTTATTTTCCAGTGGCTTTTTACCCGAAAGCTTGCCCTGACACGCTGGTTGTTAAGAGCCGACCACGTTGATGTCCTAAAATGGCCGAGGCAGAAAAGTATTGGGTATATTCAGACACGGTGATCCCCCGCGAGTATCTGGCAATCTATCACTCCCCGAGGCTTGTGTGATAGTCCGGTAGAAATCATAGTTCTATCCTTAGCTCTGAGTACGCTTCGAGGGCTGGTGATTAGCGCTCGAGGCATTGTGGTTAATTGTCAGTCACGACTCACTACATCGTACGGAGTACCCCGCAACCAGTCACCACGGAACTTCTACTATCTTCGTCTCTGCAATGGGAAGTGGGAACCGCCAGGAGCCTTGATCAGTGTCTCACATTTTCCCACTCTGGAAAGTGTTGGCTGGCGATCGACGCTGTCAATTCAATATTGCCGATCCGGCTCGATAAAATGGCCTGCTACCTTGCTTATCCAATGCAAATGCCAAATCAGAGTACATGGCCCATTGAGAGAGCGAAACACATATATGAATTGGATTTGATCATTAGTCCTTATATAATTTATTTACACGACTAAGCGAATTCAGCAATATCGACTGGTTTCGCTGATGTGTTCCTTGCTTTGTGCTGTTCGTATCCCGTGATTGTATGGCGTTCGTTGTAACATGCATCGCCCGTGTACAGTCCTCGAACTATCTTAGTTGATGGGCACGAGGACCTTCCCATTGCGCAGCCTCGAGGACCCCACGAATTGACATTTGCTATTGTTTACTATAGCTTACAGATCCTCGCAGTAGTCGCTGGTGACGGTAACAGTGACAGTCTTGGTGGGCTGCTTAGCGGTGGTAGCAGTAGCAGTAATGCCCCAGCAAGAGCAAGCAGAGGAGTAGCGGGAGGCGCTGTCGCAGCCAGAGGCGTAGGCGGGAACGGCAGTAGGGACCTCGGTGGCGGCACGGACCTCGTGGTTCTCGCGCTTGAACTTGGCGGGCTCATCGGGGTCAACAGTGACGGTGACCGTGGTGGTGCTGGAGACGACATCAGTACAGACGATATTGACGGCGTTTGCGGCGAACGAGGAGATACTTACGTAGCATCAGGGACAATGGTGGTCTGCATGAAGCTGGAGCAATCAGCCTGGCGGGAAGTGACAGCAAGGAGGCCGTCGCGGGTACCGGTGACCTGACGGGCGCAGTTGTCACCACCGCAGCGGCCGGCAGCAGCAGCGGCGGCGACGAGAGCGGAGAGGACAGCGAAGGACTTCATTTTCAGGACGGTGATGAGACAGGAGTCGGAGGATGAAGCCTGACGGTGATTGGAGATGAAGCTGGATAGGGATGAGAGAAAGCGAGCGAGTTACAATGCAGCCCGAAGAACAGCGGCCGGCTGGCTATATACCAGTACCACTTGCAGTGATGGCCATGCGAACAAACTACTACTAGCATGGTAGGTGCATGAATGGCCTGGCCCGAGTTGCTGGACTGCGTTAATACCAGTAGCTCGGTGGACAGCCGAGCGGGTCGGCCTAGGATCCTCTTGTTGCCCCTGTCCGCTTTATTTCTCGTGGAGTCGTGGCCAAGCTGCCTACGTAGTATTATTCGTGCAGCCCCAGGCGAATCAATGCGTTCGCGTAAACGTTGCCCACCTATCAGAAGTCCAACTTCCCACATGAGGCAGGTGGATGTGCCATTGAGTAAAAGTCTCCAGCTCTCACGGCGCCGGCTTGGTCTGGGGCCTGAATGGGCGGGTCAGTTGCAGAAAGTACCATACTTTTCGAGCCTAGTTGCGCAAGGGTTCATGCCTTGGCTGAGAGTCGGCGCTGCAGGTTTCTTAGGCGGCGTCGGCGAGGTTCTTCTTAGCGTGGGCCGGAGGCTTGGCTAAAGGCTAGGAGACCATATGGCTAGCAGCTTTGGCCAAAAGTTGTACAGGCCAGGGTGCGAGCAATTTGACAGTCCTCGAGGCGAAGAGTATGCCAGTACTTTCAATTGCCCGGAGCCTTCGGCCTCTTGATTATGTACGCAGTAGAGACGACAATGATGGAGTACACAAGGGTTCAGGCAATGTGGGCGAAGGGCTGTGGCTCATGTGCGGGCGGCCGGCCTGGACGCCATGCGCCTCTCCAGGCAAATGCAGAAGCTCCTCCAAAGATACCGTGCATCGCTATTTGCTCGCTATCTGCACGACGTAATGCAAAATCAATTGTTCCACCCGGCCACAACACGGGGCGTCTTCACCGTTCCCATTTTACCCCAGTCACAACCTCCGAGCAAGGCACTTCCAGGTCCCAAAAAGCTGCGCACCGGTTTGGGGTCTCAAAGCTTTCTTCCGTCGGCTCGTTGTCTGGAGAGAGACAATTTTGGGACAGCTAGTTTACACCGTCGTCAAGAAGAGCCATCGATGCTGTGAGATGTGGCGGGGAAATAAACGACGTTACAATGGAAAACTAGGCTTCATCTTCCAACCCCGAGCCACTGCAACTGATCGCTTCAGTGCTACCTTGGGTCCCGAACAGGGCAACCAAAGCAGCGATAGTGAGGGGAAGTCACTAAAGAGGTCTGGGGAGGGGGGATGCTTGTGGAGATGACCCCAGCTCCGGCTTGCCACACTTGCATAGCTTGCTTCTGCATGTCCGACATGATTAATTGGCCATTCGGGTGCCGGAGGTTGTACGAGCCGGCAGATTTTAGTTGTCGAGGAAACAGCTAGCCCTGGCTCAACAAGCGGCCGAAAGAGGAGACCGAACCTGCGCTGAAATCGTGCACTGGCCTCATGAGTCGAGGCTGACTGGTTGACTGGCTGACTATTATAAATGGCTGTGGGACAATCTGCCCTAGCTTTGGGACGAGAGGCGATATAGGCCTGCGCTACCCCGGAGGACCGTAGTGTGGTGCAACAAAGTTCGGAGCTTTCAGTGCCTGCAATCAGCAGGCGGCACATGAATAGTCGGTCGAGGGGAATCGTCGAACACTAATCCTTACGCATGCCGGTTTGTTTTTGTGGTGCGTCCTGTATTTAGGCTGTATAGATACTATTGAACGGACCATCCCGCCCTTGAATTGCTTAATAAAGGACTTGCCCAAGCCGCACATGTGTAGTGCTAATCCCAATAGCGAAGTAAAGCTGTACCCCTGCCGTAACCCATGCACACCGATGGCCAGACTCTGCGGAACGGTTGGGAAAAAAAGTCGCGCGGCATGGATTCTGAAGGCCGCGAAGGCAAAACCTCTACCGTGAGCGGCGCACATTGCCCACAAGGCTTCCCGCTTTATCCCACCTTAGCAAGCAGGCTTACAGCCACACCCGCTCAGCGTCACAGAGAAGCGAGTTAGAACACGTGCCCTCACTGGGAAGAATACACTGTAATCTGTACCTGGCAGCAATTCGCGCCAGTATTGGCGTAGCCCCATCAGTAACTTGCAAACCATGCTGTGGGTGCATCATCGCCACCTGGTGCAAGATAAGGTGAGCACATATTTCCACGTGTGAATTCAGACCGGCTCCAGGCCATTTGGTATTGATAGCACGTGGGAGCAAAAATAACATGTCCCGCCGCGCCCATGTATTTGGGTCTAAGCTTGTGCCCATGCCTTATTACCGAGCCTCTTTCTCCAATATTGAGGCTTGAACGCTTCGGATTCGCCGTCTTTCCGTGCCCAAGACAGCAACTAACAAACGTTGCCGCCGTAATTTGTCGGCCTCGATCTTATCCTAATGCGAATCTACACCGCAACTGTCCCCTCTACCTGATTTTACGTATCACCTCACTGTCAATAGTAGCAGTGCCGCCAAGAAAGAGATTTGTGGCGGTGATTATTGCTTGCGAAGTTTCGCGGAACTGCCCGCCTACTTGTCAGACGAGCCTGCAGGCTGGCGTTACTTTGGTTTTTGAGTAGGTACGGCAACTGAACCAGAAAAAAGTGAAAGAAAGACCCGAATCGCCATGTAAAGCTTCGCCCTCTTGGATTCCTTTCACCCTGAATAACATGGAGATTCGTAGAAGTAGCGCCACGGGTAATAACATTACAGGCGTTTGCTGTCGCCCGCTTCCTTTCCCAGTCAAAGCCAGTAAGTCGCGCTTGAAATGAAAAGCCGCTCGTCTTTATTGCCAAGACGCTCCGGCGCGTCATGCTTAAAAAGGCAATTGTAACCAATGAGCAGTTGGACTTTGGAGCATACCAAAGTGTTTGCACGTGGTACGGAGCGGACGACTGTTCGTTCTAGGGCTTATTTCTGTTGAGCGGAAAGTTTGTATACTTGTCAGAAGCAAAATATGGCATTATAGCACATGATTTAGACAGTATTTGAATTGAAACTGCTCCAGCTGTTGGAACCAACTACGGTATACCGCCAACATGTTGCTGTCTGAACGCAAAAGCATGCCGCACCTGAAGAATTTATAATACAGCGTTGAACTCAGGCGATTCAATTGAATTCTGAAATCTAATGTACCTTGTGAAGAAGGAATTACTGTGTTCCACTTCAGGGATTGTATGAGTTCAAGTGAGCGTAGCTCGACTTGAGACCTTGCCATGTCACGGTATCTCGACATCTTCGAGAGGAATGTGTGAGGGTAACGTGGCAACTAATAGTGCAAATGGCCCAAGAATCTTAGAAAAAGAAGAAGCCGAAAGAAGAATATTCTTAATAGCTAGTTTTGGACGAATCACCAAGTATAAGAGTCCTGCAGGAACATGCACATGACTGGGCTTCGCATCTCCTTCTCTTGAGGGGCATGGTACGAGACAATGTCGGTGTAAAGGATGGGATATGCCGCAGTTTCTTGGAAAACACTGAATTTAAAAAAAAATGGATTACTGCAAAATGCAAAATTGAGAAATGTTAGTGTGTGCGGCGATCCTGGCTCGTAGAGACAACTGGAGATGCAACGGACAGCAGAGTAGCGATCCATGCCACAGCGCTTCCATGTGATTAACAAGTGAAATGAGATAGATACCATTGTATAGCCTTAAAGCTTGCCTATAAGCCTATTGTGCTGCTTTGGAATTACTTGTTTGCCACCGTTGTTCATTTGGGTGTGCCAAGTTTGTAATCATGTCGGCCGAATCTCCACGGCGATGATATGCCAACATGCACAAAGGCGAAAACCAAGCACAATGCTCTATAACTTAACAACTCCATAGACAAAGTCAATTTACTAGCTGTATGTTCGACTGCTCTCTTGCCGGAAAAAAAAAAGCATAGCAGCCGCTGCTACGGAGGAGTTCCGCAGGCGTTTGCATAATTGAAGCAAAAAGGACTGACGGCTGCGGGCGGCGCAAGAGTCCTGCGGCAATGCCGATAGCGTTGATACACAAATTGTATCTACTCATGAAACAAAGTCATACTCACAAGCATGATATATGGCACTTGTCGGCTGACTAGAGCGGCCGCGGGGGGGCGTTCTGACACATACTGCGTCCAACGACGAAATCTGCACATCGAACTGCCCAGAGGGTTTAAAATGATTACTGCAAGATATATCTAATTCCCCGTTAACTTTCAAGATGATCGAGTCTTTGCACGATATCGACTACAATTTCTTTCCATTCACGCATCGCGCCCTGCCCGACATCACCACAAGCGAGGGCCTTCGGCTGTGGTAGCAGAACGACAAACCATGGCCACGACCGCAGAATATCCAAATGCTGCTCCGTTAACGGATGCTCCCACATCAATGTATTCATGGAAGGAGCTACAACAATGGCAGCGCGGCGAGTATCCCATGCACGGATGACGCTGGAGAGCAAGTCGTCACACATGCCACCAGCAATGCGGGCCAGCAGGTTGGCCGAGAGTGGAACGACAAAGAGCACGTCTGCCCAGCGACGCAGCTCAATATGCAGTATACTGGCTCCTCTGGTCCAGCCAGGGCTAGTCCACTCGTCGTCATCTACGTACAAGCCATCGACATTTGGTAAATTGGACAAGGCCGCCAGGCTGGGCTGCTCAGCGGCTTGACCAGCAAGGAAGTGAGTAGCCGACTTTGTGAGCACGAGTCGGATGGACAACCTCTTTCTGGAGGCAAGGGCAAATATGATTTCTGGGAGTTTGATCGTAGCCACAGAACCGCTTGCAGCGAGCAGCAGATGTTGCTTGCCGTCGTCTTGGCTCGCGGCAACGGAGGCGGCGGAAGACGGAGACTGCTGGTGAAGTGCGCTCGCCATGAGGGGTGTGACTGGCCGAATCCCTGTCCGCAATGGTGCTTCTCCGGCGGTTGTACGTGTGTAGTGATTGGTGGCTGAGGTTGTGTGTGTGGATTGCAGTGTGACCAGATGCTTTCTGCATGTGCGTGCACCGAGGCTTGACGCTAATCCGAGCTGCAAGATGATGGTGTGTTGTTAGAACGAGGCAAGAGGAAGAGAATGAGGAGAAAGCAATTAAATCCAGTTGTGTGGGTGGGTGGATTGTAGCCATGTACACAGTGCTTGAGTGGTGAGCAACTTGGACAGGTTGTGGCGGTGGGGCAGAGAGCAAGTCCGCCAGTAGCCAGGCCGCGCGGGTGGAGGAGAATCGTTCGGCCGGCCGTCCGCCGCCAGATCCACGCAAAACGGAATCGAGCGGTCATAAGACCTCGGACCTGGGCGTTACAGAGTCCAAGGCTGACTGGCGATCGATTCCAAGATGAAAGTTGGGACATGACCAGACTCAGCCTACGATGGACATGATACGGAGTCGAATAAATTATCACAGTTGGCGGCCGCACAAACGCCGCAGCGTCATCGCCCAGCGCCTCACCGTACGGACACCAATCCCACCTCCCAACCACTGCTAGCGCTCATCTGCCTTGCAAACGAGACACCACACCACGCACACACACCATTGACAAGCATCCTCCTCACTGGTGGGGGTCGCGGGCTCGGCCTTGATTAGCCCGGCCCAGTCTTTGAGGTCGCAGAGTCCCAGCCCCGTCAGATGTTGTATGTGACGACTAGGGCGGCATGGCGGTATCCAGCGAGCTGCAGAAACCAAATAAACGACTCTTACGGGCACCCGTCTAACATTCCCTGCGAGCCGACCAACGACGCCAGTGTTTCCCGAGCCGTTGCGGAGCTGGAGCCTGGAGGCTAGTTGGCTAGCACTAGGTCGGAGTGGACAGGGGCTTAATATCCTTGTTAAAACAATGTTTGCGCACTTTGCTACCTTGTTGTCATCCGGCCATTGTGCCGGAAAGGGAAGACTGTTGGACGAGGGGGCGTGTGGCGAGGTTCTCCCCACCACCCAACTTGCCGACCATCGCGCTATTGCTTAGAGGGTGGCATCGTGGAAAATGTGATCAAATGAGTATCGAATGACGGGCTAAGATTTGTGGCGCTTATCCCAGGGTTCGAATGGCTCGAGACGGTGTCCAGTCCTTGACGGAGTCGGGCCTGGTCAAGACAGGTTGGCACCGCTCAACGTACAGAGTTATTGACCTCGGGGGAACTTCCGGCGTTGCGCTGTAGCCGAAGACAAATATGGCCGCGATGCACAAAGCAAGCCCTACCGATTCGCCTGGACCTGCTGGATTCAACATCTAACAAATGCGTGTAGCTCAGCCTACCTTGGTTCCTTCTCTATAGAAGGAGGTTTTTCTTTGCCGCGTGTGCATACATACAAAGTACAGAAGCTGCCACTGACATGCTGATGGATGCAGGCTGCTGTACTTACGGCTCGAAAAGGATGGCTTCACTGAGGTAGGTTCATTTGGAGGTGGGGTTGCAATCTGGGAAAAGCTCGCAGCCAAAGGCGGGGAACGCGACAGAGAATCCGTCAGGAGAGCGCTCAGAACGCCGAGCGCTTGGCAACGCAACTGTGGCTGATCACACTGCATCGCCCACAACTAACATGACTGAGCTAACATGACTGCTCTTAGTACTCTGTACTCCGTACTCGATGGGCTAACCTTCCCTGCTTGGCAGTAACTTCGGACATAAATGGATCCCCAAGATGCTGCTGTGAATGGTTTGATAGGGTCGAAGGAGTACTGTACAATGCGTCAATCTGAATTTCAACCATCTGGATCTTGACCAGTCTCGCAGCATTCTAGTACCAGGTTGCGAGACTGCAACCGGCCTAAAATATACCATGGTGGTGATATACCTTCGAGAGAAACCGCTACCTGCGCCAAGTTATTTTTGGAGGGTTGCATCGGTTGGCTGAACTCTTTTTCTCGGGTCCCCTGGTTGGGAGGGGATTACGGAAGGAGGTGGTTCCTCAAAGACAGAAGGCCTTCAAAAGTACCGCACAGTGCGCAGCCTTGTTGAACGCTCGATGGAGACGGGGAGCCAGAAAGGTCAGCAGCCTCAAATTTAACTTTTCGTGGGCTCTAAGTACATCAAGGGCGCCTGCAGCCTTCATGTAGTGGCGGCCATTTGCAGAAAGAATTTTGGAGCGGGGACTGAAGCAGCAAAACCAGGCAAGAGAACATTTCACCAGGATTCGCTTTGCTGTTGTGTCTGATAAATACTTGTAGGCGGAGCCAGACACAGGCGAGACAAGGCCGAACGGAATACTTTGCCCACTTGGCAACAACGCTACGGACTCTGTCACATCATCCGTCTATGGACACTCCCTCCCGCTGCGGAGTCGTCAAGAACCGGGGAGCTCCTTTTGTGGCTAGGGTCAACGCTGTAACCCAGCCGTTGTGGGCCTGCGATGCTCTCCTTCACCATACAGACGCGAGGCACGCCGTGGGCGGTTGGTGGTGGCGCCAGGCTACATAGTACTGCTAGGCTTGCCCGCGACTGGGTACACAGTGCGTGTGCTGGGGTCAAGGTTGTAAGTAATAGCGGTTTTATGGTGCCTTATTACATGCTGCCACCAAAAGCCGTCGAGCGGGTTTTTCGTATTGCGTTGGGACCTGAACAGTGTCCAGAGCTAATCACTTAACATTACCAAACTCCCTCGCTCTTTTTCGACCTGGGCTTCTCGACACCATACAAAAGTGCGTGTGGAGGCCAGCGGTCGTATACGTGATTCGGTGTCAGAGCATCAGCATTCCGGTTGCGAGGCCTCTCGCTAAGCTTTTGTCTCCCAAGTTTTTTCAACGCTGTTGTCATTCAACTTGTTACACGGCCAACCAACCAACCGGTTTTCAGCCAGTATCGTCAGCTGGCCGGGAAATCAAAACCTCATTCAAATCGCAAGCATACACTATCGCAGAGAAGATAAATGAACGCGGCTGTGAAGCCTTGATCGAGGCGTTTCTTTCCGTCGCCCGCGCTGCTGCACTCAAGACGTACGCAGGCAGTCGTTACTAGCTCTCTCCCTCACCTTGGAAAGCCATCTCCGCAATTTTCCGCATACGAACTTTCCGCATACGAACACTTTGGCTGCGATACTACAGCGTTGTGCAGCCAATATGTCGTCGCTTATCCAAGAACATTTGGACCAAATTCAGCTCCTGGAGCAACAAAGGCGTCGGCAAATAAATGAAGAGGCCGAACTTGCACGTCGCTCAATCGAAATTTCGATACAGCGATGCCAGGCGGAACTTGGAATTACAGATCCCTTGATAGCCTCGGCTATTGCCCGGGAAGTCCTCGAAGCTGAGGAAGCGGAGCGGCAGCAGATGGCTTCCGTACGCGTATTGTGGCGCGAGCATCGGCGATTGTTACTGACGGAGGGACAACCTATTCCCGGCCGGCCTGTAGACGCCGCACGGAGGATACAAGACAAAGCACGTGAGCTCTCACACGCACAAGTCACACTCGATCAGGGTCAACAGGAAAGAAGACATAAACTGCGCCGATATATCAACCTCTGCAGAGTTGAATTTACAAGAGTGGATGGAAGACAACGCGCAGACATACTTGCGGCTGGTCTTAAAAGGGAACGTGCTACCAACCCTCGTTTTAATGGAGTCGGCTACCCTGTTCCGTGGGGGGAGAGCTTTATCCGGGTTGGTGAAGCCGATGACTATCTCACCATACACAACCCGGCTTATCCGCGCGGTCCAGTCGCTCGAGACCTTGCTTCAAAGTTTCGAAACATCAAGGCGAAGGGAAGAAATATCGCGATACGTGCTCTCAAACACGCTCATGGCCAGGCATATGCAGGGATGATGGGAGACCGAAAGGAGCTCTCGTGTAGCAGACTTGAGCCTGGCCTCTTCAGACCTGACCCAGCCGTGAAGAGGCAGCCTGTCACGGCGAGAATCATAGAACTTGCCAGTGATTCAGGCCACGGCAGAGGCTACGCACTTGCTGTGCAAGGCCATGGAGACGATGGTCCGTTCTATGGCATCGCGTCTTACAACCATATCTCGGATGTGTCTCCAAACGACTTTTTTGGCGCAGATAATCTTGGAGACAAACCATGTCGTATGGTTGACTTCAATTTTCAGCTCATGTCCGGGAAGCTACCAATGGAAAGCGAAGTTGAAATTGGAACACTCCTCATTGAAATTGCGCGTTTTTCTTTTGGTGCCCGATTATTTCGCTCCGAATGCAGCCCCCTGAATGCGCGGTACATTGATACTATGACAGCCCTGGGACTGAGCAGGTTCCAAGCCATAGAGCCGGCAAGCTACAACTCGAATCTGGCGGCGTCGACGTGGAAGTTCGACCTCTGCGCCTGGAAATCTATGGAGGAACAACTGCGATTTCAAGGCCGATGGTTCGTCTTAAAGAACACCATGCAGGAAGACACGGAGGCCGCAAAGCAGATGCACGATGATCCTGAAGAGCCACTCCCAGACCTGGCAAATGTGCAAGTTGAGCCAACCATCTTTGAAGACCCAGCTGCGTTTGAACCTATGGAACAGCCAGCCCAATCCGCATCTCAACCTCATGTCGGGCCAGTACAATGGCCCCAGGACAGTGAGAGCATGGAATGGTCTTCTGGATCATATCTTACCGGAACCACACCTACCAATGACAGTGGTACCTCATCGGGTCTTGGCTACTCAGATTCGGCTCAGTCTCGCTCGAACCCGTCTACATTTCACGATAATAGTCACACCGGCAGCTCCTCTGGCAGCTCCGTGCCCCGTCCGCTTGAAGCAAGTGGACCTTTCAAAGTAGGAGATGGGCAGGCGTCACCCAGTACTCAGGAAGAGAAGACGCTCGTCTGGCAAGGAGCTGCTGCTATGAAAGCCCTCAGAGACGAAGAAGCCGCACGGGCGATGCCACCACCAGAGTTACCTAGAAGATTGACTCTGCCATTACAGCAGAGTTCCCCATCAAACTCTTCTTCAACTACAGATTACCCAGTCAATGCAAGTGGGAGCATGGAGATTTACTCACAGGCTTCTACTTCATATGACCCAAAAGGCAAACGACCAGCTTCTTCATCTTGGATTGGCCAGCCAGGTCCTAGTACAGAAGCAGCACGGCCAGCACAAATGCCATACGACTATGATGAAGAGCAGTCCGTCTCTGACTCTTGGCCAACTTCTGAAACATGGCCAGACTCTGACCCATGGCCAAATGCTGACCCATGGCTGACTTCTGAACCATGGCCGAACTCGACTGATCCTGGCATGGAAGAGGCATCGGCATCACAGGCCGTAGTGCCATACGACCGCAAGGGCAAACGCCGGGCTTTTGAGCCGTGGCCGAACCCGACTGATGCTGGCATGGACGAGGCATTGCAGGCTGTAGTGCCATACGACCGCAAGGGTAAACGCCGGGCTTTTGAACCGTGGTCCAACCCGACTGATACTGGCATGGAGGAGGCATCGCAGGCTGTAGTGCCATACGACCGCAAGGGAAAACGTCCAGCTTCTGTGTCATGGGATACGCAGCCCAAGCGGCCGTCACCGCTGCATCAAAGCTTGACTTCAGAGGGAACGGTCACCGCCAATATGCAACTTTCAAGCGACTCTGTGGATCATCAAATACTACCACAGTCTTTGAACGCTGCACCGGATGCTGCCTCGCCACAGACATCTAGATTGGACTGGTCTGACCTGAACCAACGGTCCCCCAGCCTACGCTGTGCTGCAAATCAGTCAACAAATACTGAACCTGCGCACTTCTCGCCTGGCCTCAATCACTCTCAGCCGACTCCATATAGTCCTCAGTCACCTGTGACATGGCAAGAAAACCAATCGTCATCCGGAAATGGGGACTCAGCCGTACCCAGCCCCTCTCTCCCACAGAGTCTTTCACCGTCATATTCCGTGGAGGTTGGCACACCAAACGTGTCTCCGTCCTGGGCTCTAAGCGCCGATCAAAGGCGGCTATCAGGGACCAGTACTGGGCCGGCAATTCACAATCTACTGTCAACCCCTCTCGCCGAGGTAGCACAGCCGAATACAGTGCTGACTTCTTCTGATGCTTACAACGGTTGCTATGAAGATGGTGCACGATCCCAAACAGAGACACTTAGTATAGCGTCTGAAGCGTTCGCTGCGATTCCGCAACTGCCAGGCTCCAGAAGAAGGCCTTTGCAGGCGTGGAGCTCGCATGTCAATCATGAAGTGTCACCATCACAGGCTGTTGCCACGTACTCTTCAACTGGTGGAGAGCATGTCTCGGAGATGGCCACAAGTAAACCGCGATCCACAAATTCCTCGGAGCCTCAGCAGCAAATGAGATCAGTACAGGCATCTTTGCCCGTAACTGGATTTGAGTATTCGCAACAGCGTCAACCTACAAATACAAGGCAAACGAGTCTATACGCCCAACCCAATACTGTTTCTCAGCATGCCGTGCGTCAGCAAGTTCCAGAGCACTATAATCTGGCACTCTATAATTACGTGGAATTTGTTGAAGAAAAGCTCTCCGAACAAGTGCGTTCCTCTCAGACCCAGGCCGCGTCGCCAGCTGAACCGGAGAAATCATCATCAATGGGGCAGCAGCCAAGGCAGACCGGAACTCAAGGCGCACCCGTTGACAAGCAAGTTGGCCGGCGCAATACAGCAACTAGGGGTCCTGCTCGAGGGGTTTCCAAGCCGCAGCAGAAAGGCTCGAACGGTGCTCGACAGGCTGCTCTCGGCAGCTACCCGGCAAATGGGACAAAGAGCGCGACGAACACCAAAAAAGCTCCGAAATCTCAGCAGAAGACCACGCGTGTTGAGTCATATTACCTTGGACAGCCAGGGCCAAGCAGCTCAGCGAGGCCACCACCCTCCCAGGATAAAGGTCATGGCCGAAAAAGATCGCCGGCTTCCAAGCCAACGTCAATTTCGCGGGCGAATCCAACTCAGCGAACCACTAGTCTGGACACTCTCTTGAGCAATATTGCTCTGACACCCGAGTCGCACGCCACATCTATCAGGGCTTCTCGCTCAAGTGCTTCATCATCCACACATCCTACGGTCGATGGCCAAACGTCACCCTTTCGAAATGCCCACGAAAGCAGTAATTCCTGGGGAACGACACCGCAGCAGGCCGCTTCCCAGCAGGTTACTCCCCAGCAGGTCACTCCCCAGCAGGTTGCTCCTCAGCAGGTTGCTCCTCAGCAGGTTGCTCCTCAGCAGGTTGCTCCTCAGCAGGTTGCTCCTCAGCCAGCTACCCTCCCACAAACTACATGCCGGCAAGAAAAAGAGATGCAAGACAAATCAAAACAACGTCCATGGCAACTATAAATCTAGCCGAAAAAAAAACGACAAAAAGGGAAAGAAGGTAGCAGGTTCTATCGTGAAAAAAAAATTGCTCATCTCTTTGTATTGCGAGTTCTTACGCTTTTATTTTTGACTGCTTCGTCCATCTCGCGGCCTTTTCATTCATATTTGATACATCGTTAGAGATGTTCCCTAAATCTACTTTTATTTATCGGCACAGTCTTAGCCAGAGCTTATTAGCCACGCTTTCGTAGTATACTTTTCAACCATTGCTTTCTCATTCCGACTTAAGAGGTGCCGTTTGATTGCAAGATGCCAATGCCCTACCGGAGAAGCCAATCAGGCTTGAGCGACTGGATTTGTGACTGTAATAACTATTAGACTCCGGTATTTCCATTTTTTAGGCTGCCTACACTTGCACTCTTTGCGTTTTCTCTTAGCCTGCTCGGCTACAACGTGCAGCAGTTCGGAAGGAGTGACGGCAAACTGCCCGACCTGCCTCCCTGGAAGGCAGAGTGGCCACCCCGGCTCTCCGTAGCGCCAGCAGTACTCCCTAGAGGGTCTACACTATCAGTGCTCAATGTTGCCAGATAAGTCTGGTGACATGATGGCGTCCTCCCCGCAACTCGCCAAGAGCCTTCTGCGAGTAATATCGGCCTGCCTGCGACAACGCCCTTGCTCAATCCTTTTCTTGGCTACCGGTAACCGCAGCCTGTTGGTAGCTTCCATTCCGTCAGACCGGGCGCCAGCACACCGTGCATTTCAGCGGCGGGAGGGGCTCGGTCACCTACAGCGGGCGCACTCCGGAGCGCGCGACAGGGGACAAGAAGGCATGGGCCGCATGGCTGGAGAGGGGGTGGGCGATGCTAGTCCCTCTTGGGCAGGAGAATGGCGGGGAGAAGCTAGAAAACGCCATTATGCATCCATCGTACAAAAGATCCTGAACTAGCGCACTAAATTAGATGCACTGCGACGCTGTGTTGGCCCTAGCACTTTCGCAAGCGGTCTCGTCTCCGGAGGGGGTGCGCTCCTGCTGGTAGCACAAGCAAATTAAATCAGGCTGTGCTTACGAGCAAATCGTCAGCGGATACGCGGAGTAGACGGCAAGACCTCTGCACTGTGAGAGACACAAGACAAGGCAAAGGACCGTTTCTGGCTGCATCTATCTTATCCATTCTACCAGGCCGGATCCCGGTAATAGAGCTTGTCAGGTAGTGCAGGACTGCACTGCGTCCAATAGTCCCGATAGGTGGCTGCTTGCTAATTTGATCATTTGGCCTGGCGCGCGCGGACCATCGACAGCATGGGGTCAATGATAAAAAAGTGATCTTCGCGGGTGTTTGTGGATCCCTTTCTTCTCTCTGTCTTGCCTGACTCCTGCCCCAACAAGAGAATGCATGCTCTTTCCTTGCTGCAAGAGTTGCATTTCAGGCCTCAGACTTCTCGTCGCCCGTTGCTAGTGACGGAGAGAGCGAAGTAAAGCTGAGGCGGCATCAGTTTGGCTCAAATTGCTTGTTCTTATCTCTTCCAATTTCCGCCCATCTCGGCGCGCCCGCCACGGAAGCCACCATGGCGTCTGAAGCCAGGGACCAGGCCTTTTGGCCCCCGATCGCAAGCATATTCGATTTTACTCTGAAGTTCGAGGAGTCTATATTCACAATTGCGCCCTCCGGGATAGCAATCGTTTCCATTGCATGCATGCTCTTTTACTATCTGCGCAAGCACACGCTCGTTCGCAATGGCCTACTCTTATGGCTCAAGCTCGTTAGTGACCCTTGCTCACACCTCCGGTTGTGCCCTCTGCGAATCATGACACGTGCTGACCAAAAGCACCTTTATTACGTAGACATCCGCCTGTGTTTTGATTGCGATTGACATATCAAGCCTGGTGATACGCAGCTCAAGATCCGAATTTCGCACCCCTACATCCGTTCCGGCCGCATCGCTCGATCTCGTCGCATCTCTTGCTCTTGCACTGCTCCTACTAGTTGAGCACCGCCGAGCTCTGCGTGAATCAGCGTTTCTCGGCCTCTACCTAAGCATCACATTCCTCCTCGAATTTGCTAAATGCCGGTCACACTTTCGCCGTCCCGGCCTGGAAACCCTTGGCGGCCTCGCTGCTGCCGCCGCGATTATTAGATTCGTTCTTATCATTCTGGAAGAGATTCCAAAGACGAGCCTCATAATTGAGGATACGCTGCGCCGGGTTACTGGCAAAGAAGCTTCAGCCGGGTTCTGGACGCGATCGCTATTCCTGTGGCTGAATCCTCTCGTTTGGAAAGGCTATCGCGGGACTATTTCGATCGATGATATTAGTGAGCTCGGCGCGGAATTCTCATCCCGGTCCCTGTTCGAAAAGTTCCATCCCCGATGGCTGGCTCGAGACAAACTCGCTACTTTATGTCTCGCGAAAGCCCTGTTGAGCCACTTGTGGATCTACCTGCTCTGGTGTTTCCTCGCACGCTTGGTCTTCACCGGGTGCTCTTTTGCTTTGCCCTTCATTCTGCTGCGTCTGACCGATGTTATCACTGCGGACAGCAGACACTCGACAAATGTCGAAGATTCCCTTATCGGCGCGACAGTCCTTGCCCTGGTTGGCATCGGTCTTAGCCGAGGCGCATTTCAGCAATTGAACAATCGACTGACAACGCGAGTACGGGGTGCTCTTGTCGCTGAGATGTTGGACAAGTGCCACCGTATCTCGCAGTCTGAAGCTAAAAAGTCGGCCGCCATGACCCTGATGAGTACTGATATGGAGAATATTGCCATGGACATAGGTGCACTTTACCGCATCCCAATTTCTATCCTTGAAGTTGGCCTGTCCACATATTTTCTATCGTTCTTCGTTGGCCAGGCTTGCTTTGTTGTTCTCTTCCCTCTGGCTTTTTCGACGCTCTTTGGCTTGTACCTCGGCTCCAAGTCCGGCCCCGCGCTGGCAACATGGAATGGCAAAGTCCAGTCTCGAGTAGCTGAGACTTCCAAAATTCTTTCTCAATTGCGCGTTATAAAGATGCTGGGCCTGGGGCCGACCGCTACCGCTTATTTGCAGCGGCTTCGCGGGATCGATATCGAGTACTCAAAAAAGTACCGAATCTTCACTGCTGTTCTTATGGGCTCAGCCATTCTCACAGCGTTGCTCCCACAACTGTTGATTGTGGCGGTCGGCCTCTTTTGGACGTCATTCGACGGAAGTGCCCCTTCTCATACTTTGCCGGTGGACAGAATTTTCCCGTGCCTGTCCATCGTTGCACTGAGCCAGAATCCATTATCCGATCTGCTGAAGGCCTACGCCAGCTATTCACAACTGTTCGCATGCCTCGGCCGTATTCAAGCTTATCTCTGTCTCCCTGAGAGTAGTGATCCCCGAGCTATTCACCAAGTAGCCGACGAAAGTGATGAAGTCCAATCATCAAGCGAGAAGCTGATTGATCCCCGAGACTATGCCATTCGCTTCTCCAATGCTTCCATTGCACCGGAAGGTGTTGAAGAGCCTGTTCTACGCAAAGCCGATTTCAGCATCCCCAAGTCGACCATTACTGCAACTGTTGGAGCCAGTGGCTCTGGAAAGTCCACCTTACTGCATAGTATTCTGGGGGATGCTAAGCTTTTTGATGGATCCATTTCGGTTGCGGAAAAGGTCATTGGCTTCGCCGATCAAACACCCTGGATCCAGAATATGTCTATTCGCGACAACATCATCGGCAACTTACCGCTAGACCGCGAGCGTTACAGACAGGTCATTCAGGCGTGTATGCTTGAAGAAGATCTCGAGCATCTCCCGGATGGCGATGATTATATGGCAGGCACGAATGGCATGAGCCTGAGCGGCGGTCAAAGGCACCGAATTGTAAGTTGTGTACCAAGGCCAGATGCGCCTTTGGAGCCTCTGCAAGGACAAGAATCTGACCAATGTACGACAATAGGCGGCAGCACGGGCAGCATATTGTGATGCTAGACTTGTTGTTCTAGACGACATTTTCAGCGCTCTAGACAGGAAAACTGCTGTGGCGGTGCTTTCCCGCCTTTGTGGAAATAATGGTTTATTTCGCCAAGCTGGCACAACTGTCGTGGTTTCAACATATCTGCGTACGTCTCACCCTTCAAAATACCTAAAGACCTTGTGCTGATTGTCCTGGTGTTGCAGCGGAATGCCTGGACATTGCTGATCAAGTTCTCGTTGTTGATGGTGAAGGTGGGGTCACTCTGGAATCAAATTCCCACAGCGCCTCTCTTCGCTCGCGGCTTGAAGAACTAGACCCTCAGCTGACGGGCGTGGCTGAAAAGGCCGAATCGGATTCCCAACCTGTGAAGATGAAGAAAGAAATGTCTGATTCCGAGCTTGAGCTGCTCAATTCACGCCGACGACAAGACATGAGTCTTTACAAGCTATTTATCAACTCAATCGGGAAGCGCTTGTTCTGGCCATGGATTCTCGTTGTGATCTGTGTACCTTTGGGTGAAAGCATGACAGGTGAGTAAATGACGCGGCTTCGCTTTTGGCCACATTGTACGTTTACTGATGATACGATACAGGCATATATGTGCGCGTCTGGGTAACAAACGCCCCGAGTGTCGCGCTTTACTACATCGGCTACGTTGGAATTGTAATGGCCGGCACTTTCGCTTCCGTTTGCACATTCATGTATGTTATCCTAAATTGCGACTGCTGTGGTCTTCCTAGCCGAAAATTGACGTCGTAATAGACTACTGTATCGCACTCTTGCTCCACGTTCAGCAGCAGGCTTGCACGAAAAGCTTGCAGACACAGTCATGCGGTCAGTCTCTGTGACGCTGGTAACAAACGGAACTATACTGATACTTGCTCAGCTCTAAAATCTCGTACTTTGCCTCTGCCGACTCCGGCTTCATTCTAAATCGGTAAGATCCTATTTTCCGAAACCTGTCTCTTGGGAGAAAATCGCTAACTTTGGCCGCAGCTTCAGTCAAGACATGAATCTGATCAGCTCAGTTCTACCTTCGTCCTTTTTCTCTTTCGTATACAGTAAGTGATCCATGCTATAATATTTTGAGATCTTTGCATTTGGTAGGTGCTGACTCTTGGCCTCAGTGTTGTTCCACATTTTGATCCAGTTTGGTATCATCCTCGCGGGTGCGACGTACTCGGCAGCGATCTTACCATTTATGTTCATTTTCATCTGGTTCTTGCAGTACTTCTATCTTCGTACTTCCAGGCAGATGCGTCATCTCGATCTCGAGTATAAAACGCCGCTGTATACACACTTCGCCGAAACAGCAAGCGGACTCCGGCACATCCGTGCTTTCGGAAGAGAAGCCGACAATTTCGAGAAAAGCCTTGGGGCTCTCAATATCTCACAGAAGCCTTACTATGCTATGAGCGCTATTCAACGCTGGCTTAGCTTTTACTTGGATATGTTCGCCTGCACCATTGGCACTACTGTCACGGCATTCGCGCTGAAGTTTAGTCAAACTACATCGGCTCCTGCTCTTGGTCTCTCGTTTCTGAACCTGGTTTGGTTCGGCCTGGCTCTCGGGTTCTTCATTTCTGCTTGGGTTGGTCTCGAGACCTCAGTTGGAGCGCTTTCTCGCCTACGCGAGTTTCTGGACCATACACCTGTGGAATCCCAAGTGCCACACAAAGACTTGCCCCCAAACTGGCCAGAGCATGGCGGTTTACAATTCAGAAACGTGACAGCCAGGTATAGGTACGAGTTGTGTCGCCTTCTCCGAATTGTATATCACTAATACCTCGTAGCAACGACGCGCCCCAGGCGCTCAAAGGCGTTTCCTTGGTAGTTACCCCGGGCACTAAAGTTGGTATTACTGGACGAACAGGAAGGTCAGTCAACCAACTACCGGCATAAGGTAGATAAAGCGACTAATTGTTCAACAGTGGCAAAAGTTCCATGCTCTTGACTCTGCTCGGATTCCTCGAGTACAGCGGCACAATTGAGATTGACGGTGTGGACATCTCCACCATCCCGGTGGATGACCTTCGCGCCCACGTCACTACTGTGTCTCAAGAGAATCTGGACTTCGGTGGTTCAGTCCGCAACAGCCTGCTTCCTTTCGAGCTAGACAAAGCAGAGGCAGACCGGGACACCAAGGAAGAAGACGCCGAGATCCAAATAGTGCTGGAGCGACTCAATATTTGGGACGCAATTGTAAGGCAGGGCGGCCTAGAGACGAAAATGGACACAGTTGGGTTGTCGCATGGTCAATTGCAACTATTTTCCATTGCACGGGCAATCCTTCGACAAAGAAAGATCAAAGGAAAGCTGGTGCTCATGGATGAGGCGACGAGCCACGTTGACATGAAGTCAGATGCCGATGCGCAAAAATTTTTCAAAGAGGCGTTCGCGGGGTGTACCATCCTGATGATAGCGCATAGACTTGAGACCATCGAGGACGCGGATCTTTTTATTGACTTGTCTCACGGTGTTGCGGAGATAGTGGAGAAGTAGACTTTTGTGGGCTTTGCATTTTCCTCATAGCATATTTGACGAATTTCCTTGTTACAATATCATAAGCGCGGTGCAAAGCATTGAAGTACCAACTTGAGATGATCACAGTTGGAGGGTGCTTGCTACTTGGTACATCTAGTCGTTGGTACCGAAAGCCAAATCCTTATGCGATTGACTATTTCTCACCCATTTTGCAAATAAGTGATTGTTAGAACTACAGTACTGTTCGGTGGGCTGTCCTCTTTCGCTTGTCGATCACGGTCGCCGTGATGACGACGCTCAGTGGAGCCACGCGTCCCAGCGCGACAAAGCCAGCCAGATGGGAAAGCTAAAAAGGGACTCATGACACGTGAGCATGTTCTAATCTCCAATCCAACTACCTGAGCCATTTCTGCAAGATTTCCCGCAGCTCGATATCGAATTCCGTGACGCAACTGATGACGCAGTGTCTAGCGGTCATAATTTGACCCTGTACATCTGCGCACGACTTGTTAGTCAAATGTATGCAAACCCTGGGCTAACTGGCTTTTGATGCCCTTCGCTCTTGCATATCATCTCAACAGCTCGCCTTTGTTTTACCCAGAATAAACCTTTGTCGTACACTGTTCCTGAGGTCTGAGAGCTGGCGAAGACTTGGCCCCCAGGTGCTACTGCCGCGCCTAAGAACGCATGCACTGTCTACACGATGGCTATCATTACTCGACTAGTTTCTACAGCAGTAGTCCTTCTCGCGGCACTCACTGCTTCTGTTTTGTCGCACCCAGAGCCGCGAGCACCATCCGGCGCCTCTTCCAAATACTTCAGAGAGCCAGGGGGCTCTCTGGCGCGAATGCATTACGACCTCCGTTACTTTAAGGAAGAAGTCGCCTACAATGAACGGTCAACAATACTGCGCAGCCTCATCCGCAGCTATCTCGAAACTATGCAGGCCAAAGGTGTCGAGACGTGGCTTGCACATGGTACGTTGCTCGGCTGGTGGTGGAATGCGCAAGTCATGCCCTGGGATTACGATCTCGATGTGCAAGTCTCCATCGAGACAATGGAATGGCTAGCAGCGAATCTCAACGGCACCGAGTACACACATGCGCCAAACCAAGAAATGGAAATGCCGCCCATCGACGCCTCGCACAATCGCACTTACCTACTCGACATCAACCCGCACTACATAGACTTGACCTCTGGTGGTGGCCACAATATAATCGACGGTCGCTGGATCGATATGGACAGTGGAATGTTTGTGGACATCACTGTTCTTCGAGAGCACCCTTTTCAACAGGGACCTGGCGTGTGGTCGTGCAAGAACGGCCACCAATATACAGCGCAGGATCTATGGCCCTTGCGCGTGACGGAATTTGTAGGAACGCATGCGCGGATCCCGCATAATGTTGAGCAAATCCTGAGTAAAGAATACTCGCTGAGCTCACTCGAAAAGGAAACACACGAGTAGTAAGTGCATATAATTGAGCTCGTGTCTCTTCAGGGTCGCTACTAACGGACAGCGCGGTAGTCATCACTGGAACCACGATTTGAAACAATGGGTAATGGATGACCCTGAGCAGCGCGGTCGCGCAAAGTATGCGGGCGCATTGCACAAAAAGCAACAGCTTGAGAACCAAGGACGCCTCTGAAGCCTACCTTGGACAACGATCCAATGCCAGGCCCCAAAACTGTGTACCAGTGTGGCGAGACACTTTTGTTGCCGTGCTGAACTGAGAATGGCTGTCAGAAATTTCAGAGTTTTTTCTGAATGGCTTTCGTACGGGTAGCATCACTTTAGCATCTATGAGGGATTATTGAATTTGTTTTAGGATGACAACGCGTGTATTAATACTGAGTGCTCATGGCACGCATATGCCGGACTGAGTGCTCATGGCACGCATATGCCGGACTGAGTGCTCATGGCACGCATATGCCGGATGACGCCCGCCGATGCTGTGGTCCCTCGATACCATCCTGTGGATCGCACGAATCCGTGTTCGTATCAGCTCATCCATGCTCTCCATGCATTTAAATTGGGCATAACAGGTACAGCATCGCTGTCTTGGAAGCCGCGACCTGGTAGCGTACGAATTACACTGTGTGCTTTACTGCCCAAGTCCACGAGAGGCGCCATGCTTGGTCGGCCGTGTGCGCATTGGAAAGGCAGCGAGCACTGAGCGAGTCTTCGAATGAGCGAAGTGCATTCTGCTAATGTTAGCTCATCATTGAACATTATTGCGCCTGTATAACCCTGGTCAGCAAGCTTTATTCGAACACTGTGGAAGGAAGTCCTCTCACTTCGGCAAGCTCTTGAATGAAGCAATTCTAATAGGCCAGGCGGGCAACCATAAAAGTTTGACTTTGGTTCTGGTTTTGCAGATTCTAAGCGAGCATTGTCCTCCACACTCCACATGTCTCTGCGCAATAAGTCGAGTAACAGCCGCGGCTCTCCCCTGCAGCGCTCAAAAATGCTTGGCGGCAACGCTGTTACCATAATTCTGGCTAGGGGCTCCTCCTCCTGCCTTCCGGGTTCAACATTCGGCAGTTGATACCTGATGCCCCAGCTTCCCCAAAACGATTGCCGCCTAGCAAACATGTGGACTTCCTTTGGAGATATGTCGAGAAGTAGAGATACATCCAGAGGCTCAGCCACAGGACTTGGATTCCCCTCAATCGGCTCAAAATAACATGCCATTAGCTCCTCAAGTCTGCATCGTTCATCCGCTGCGTGTTGATCGACTGCAAATAAAGCATATTGGATTTGGTTGAAACGCGATCTGATATTGCCGGCAGCGGTCGCAAGAGGCAATTTGATCAAAATAAACTTGCTATCCACCTGGGCAATAATCTCTGCCTTTGTCAAGCATCGTTTCGATATCTGACCGCTGATGGTGGCCGTCGAAGCAGACTGTCGGCTGTTGTCCTTGCAATATTCGAACTCTGTATTGGTCGGCAATCGATGCACGGCAGGTTCCACCGTCTCAAACACAGGGTTCTTCCAAAATTGAATCAGCTTATCGAGCCATTGATCCGTGCCTTCTTCGCGATGCGTCCCTAATATTTCAGATGTTTTCATGGGATCAGTTTGTACAAGATGATCGTCATTGTCTCCGTACTGCTCGTCGCTGTTTTCGACAAAGGGAATCCGTAGAAGTTGGCCACCGGAGCCAATGAGGCGTCGTCCATTGTAATATCGTGGTAGGATGACATTCGCACGATGGCCGACCTTGGCTCGACGCACATCATCGAGCAAACTCGGGGTATTTCCTGAAGCACTCTGCGCCGAAGCGCCGGCTTGATCAGCTTGGATGAAAGATGGCCAGCCATTTGCTTCAAGTGGTGAGGGTCTTTGGCGATTACGCGCCTGTTTTTGTGGGCGCATGTTGTGTTTTTTCAGAAAGGCGTAGCAGACAGCACGTAAAAGGCTGGTAAGAGTTGCCAACGTTGGACTATGTCGCCGGAAGATATCTTCTGCTTCCACCCCGTTGCACTCAAACTTCAAGTAAAACATGGGCCACTTTTCTAAGCCCTTCTTGGGCTTCCATTGTGCAGGAACCTGACCGTTGGCAGGAGCTTCACCCCGTGCGGTGCTCTCGATAAGACCGAAGCTCGAAGATGCGAATATGTCATTCACCTCTTCAAAGAGAATGTTACTCCCTAAAGAGTGTTCCATAGGGTGTACTCCGAGACTGATGAATTGTGACTTTCGAGTTGCGACGGGAATCGTGCTGATACATCCTTCGACAGAAATGTTGCAGTCAGATGCGGCGACCGGTATCCATGAAGCTGCTTCGTTCGAGCCCGACAACCCTGCCTGCATGAAAAGACGAAAAGTTCGTCGATCTAAGGCTACCCCGCCAAAGCTTCTCAACCGCAGCTGGTAGTCCGGTCTTGCTTCGCGCAAAGTTACAGAAACACTTGTCGGCCAGGCCAAAAGTAAAGCAGTCAACTCGTACGTCAGGGCCTGGAATTCCTTTTCGAGGCATGAAGCTGTGGAAAACATAGATACACGATGCTTTACCCGTACAGGCATCGAGCCAAACAGGTCAAAGACAGCAACTCGCGTGCCAGTGCTAAACTCGCAACGCGGAGCAGGAGTAGTGGTCTCTCGAGATATTACGTCCCCATGGCGAATGGCTACCGAGCTATGCCGGCTTTCTTCTCCAGTATTAGATGAGATTATAAGAAGCGATAACGCTGCAAGAGAAGCGAGGAAGTTCCCATGCCGGCCATGATAGCTTGACGAATGAGGAAATCGTGACGTGCCTATTCGCACTAGTGAGCATGACGTCAGGGCTGGTTGTTCGCAAGACATACTGTTCGGTTTTGCTAGGTTTCTGTGTGTTCCAAACTCCTCTGCCGAGATGCCCTCGCCGTCATCTTCCACAATGCAATTTCCGCGAGCATAGTCGAGGGTAATGTTGACTCTGCGGGCGTCAGCGTCCAGAGAATTCCTCACGAGTCCGCTCACAGCCCCATTCAAGGAAACTATAGTTGATGATGATGCGATCTTCTCAATTACATCGCAAGGGAGCCGACGGATAGACATTGCATAAAGAGCAACATGATGGGGGCATTTGATGATGATGCAACAAGAATATGGCAGCACAGAACAGTGACGGAGAGCACCAGCAGTTGCCTTCTTATTGCGGCTCCACTAAATCAATCTAGCACCACTTTCTACTGGGGTAGCTCGAAACATGGCAGGATTCCGATAGCACATATCGGTTTGGCGGGGTTCGCAATATACATTTGCGCTGTAGGTACTATTCGAAGCTTCCATTGAGCCTCTGTGCAGTTTGATTATCTCGGCGAGAGCCAGTCAGAGATACTGTGTTGACGACTGAGCCATACCAGAGTCACGTGATAGATTTCTTCCCTCTTCTTCTCTCCCACACCATCACCGCGCACCGTGGCCCATGACAGCCTAACTACCTACATATCGAGGAGGCCAAAGAAAATCGCATTATCATCAAGGGAGACCAAGAGAATCCACGCGGGGCTCCATCTCGCTCACGGTATTTGCTCGAACTGCGCGCACACAGCCAGGAGAGACAGCTTCACAATGACTACCGAAGATACGATTCAGGGAAATCAGGGTATGTCAACAATTCGTCCTTATCGCAGTAAATATAACTTGCTCACAACTGGCAGAGCGTCAACCGCAGCGACGACGCCCATTTACAACCTGGGTAAAGAAGCTCACCAACTTTAAGCATTCGTCGGACTCCGAAAGAAACAAGCGACACGCCAAACCTCGCAGAGGCGGCAAGCTGAATAACCCATATCCCGAATCCGGAACTGTCAGTCAAAATCATGGCAACCGGCATCGATACAGCGAGAATTCGTTTACGACACACCAAACCGGCGATACTTCGATCGGTGGCCACTCGGGCCGATACTCGGTAGATTTGGCACCACCAACGGCCGGCGGGAGAAGCATGGTTGGGACAGTCTCGACCGACAATGATACCGCGCGGTCGCTTACTGCTCCTAGCCATGGTGCCAGCTCTTTGACAGGCACCAGCCGGACCCTAGGGGGAGGTGTTGAGTCGCGGCGAGGTGGTGACAGCACCTTTTCGAGTCCGGCTCCCTCGGTTCGCTCCTTGACCACGACTTTGACTACAATGCAGTCCATCGGACCCAATAACAACACGCAAGCATCTCAGAATAACGCTAGCGGGTCAAATGGCCAGTCAATACAGTTTAGTCAGCCCTTCGCGACGCAACCTCCAGCATCTGCGATACCAGCACACTTGGCACCACCAAACAACCCAACCACATATACGACGGCGACCGCAAATAATTTACTGACTGACAACGCATCTATCCTGACTCTCGCTTCATCCAGCAAGCGACGCAGGCGTAGATCGATGGACACCGACGCTTCGGTGAGAGCGCTAGCACCATCTTCACTTTGGGGAGGCAGCCGCGAGAGTCTCCCACTTAGCGTCCTTAGCTCAAACGTTGATGGCGGGATTCCAGGAGTGCACCCCAGCGGTGCAAGACTTGGAGCGGAACGCAATAGTATATACTCGACCACAGGGGCCGCTACTACTATGCCGAGCGACCGAAATAGCATATATACAAAACAGGGGGATGGTGCTAGTGTGAGAAGCGGCCGCCTCGGGCATGGTCGACCAGACAGCATTGGCGGAGGAATCGGTATCCCAGGCACTCCTCTGGCCAGTCCTATGGAGGTACCCAATGACGGGTGTGCAAGCTCCAAGGCTGAGTAGCATGTCCACAATAGGCGGCATGGCATGATCGCACCCTCTAGAGATTGATGAACACATGATCGCACACGTGGGAATTGTTGGCGAATTAGTAGAAAGACGGCCATAATATTGAGAAGAAAGACGGAACTTTGGCAAGATACCCGCTACTTTAAGCACCACTGATTAAGTTAACTTGGGAAACATAATTACATGTGTTCTTTTCATATCGCAAGAACCGACTCCTTATTCTCCAATATCAATTAAACTACAACGTAGAGTTTTATACATGTACGGCTTAGACTGTTGTACTACAGGCTTGTTGTATCGAATGTGCACCAGCCACTGCGCCAGAGTTAGCGCCACAGCTAGAGCTACCGCAGCTGTCAGTGTCCCGCCATCGTCATGGCGCGTTTGCAAGCTTTCTTTCCCAAAACTTCAGCAACCAAATCCCATTCGTGCGACAAAATGGCCATCTCGGTAAGCTACCTCGAAATATGCGACGCCCTTCAGCGCAACATGGGGCCCACTGTCTATTCTTGTCCCGCTGGCTGACGCTGCGCAGTGGAAGTCGTTTGACTTCTTCGACGTCTCTCTGGTGGCGCCTCCTGAAGCCGAGGCAACCCAACTATTCGAGGGCAACGATGTTTCGAGCGTTTGCGCCGGCTCGGACAGCCTCTTCATAGGATCCGGTGATGGCTCCGTCAGCATCCTCGGCAAGAACTGGAAGGTGGTGAACAAATTCCAGGCGCATGACGCAGGACAGGTCACGCAGATGCGCCAAGTTGAAGGAACCAGTGTACTCGTCACGGTCGCAGTAAGCCAATCGCTGTACAACGGGAACAACTGTGTGATACTAATGCTTTTTTGAAGGAAGACTTGAGCAACGAGCCGGTTCTCAAAGCTTGGGCTCTTGATAAGCTCGTCAAGAAGACGAACATGCCTACTTGCCTGAGTACGATCACCATCAGCAATGGCAGGCGACAGTTTCCAGTTTGTCCCACGTCCTGCAGCAACCTCCATGCTACCATTACTCATGCCCCAGTATAGATATCTGCCTTTGCTGCGCTCGACGACCTCTCCCAAATTGCGGTCGGCTTCGCAAATGGAGCCGTCACCGTAATTCGCGGCGATCTGATTCACGACCTCGGAACGAAACAGCGAATAGTATATGAATCGGAAGAGCCAGTTACCGGGGTGCAACTTATGGAAGACGAAAAACTTACAACCCTCTTTGTATCAACGACGTCTAGGATACTCAAGCTGGGCTTGTCAAAGAGAGGCCAAGGACTTCCACCGAAGACCGTCGAAGATAGTGGCTGTGCAGTTGGCTGCATGACTCTGGATCCTGTCACTGGCGATATTGTGGTTGCGAGAGATGACGCCATCTACACGTACAATATGGATGGACGAGGCCCTCCAAAGGTGTATGAATCACCAAAGAAGATGATTGCTGTGCATCAGGACTATATGGCACTGGCTTGCCCGCCGGCTTCGAGCTATGAGCCAGATTCTATACGACGCCGATTTACGAATGGAGCAGATGGGTTATTTGACTCTTCCACGTTTGTGCTTCTCGAACCTGATTTGCGCATTATTGCCCATACAGAGACTCTTATTTCGCCAGTCAAGTTCATTTTTGAGGTCTGGGGAGATATTTTTACAGTGACAGAGCAAGGAAAGGTAAGTTACCGTTTCTAACGACTGAGAAGGACATTTTGTTAACGTTTTTTGCTAGGCCTACCGGTACCATGAGAAGCCACTCCAGCAACGACTGGATATGATTTACCAGCGGAACATGTTCCCTCTAGCTTTAGAACTCGCACGCAATTCTGGAATGGACAACAAGGAGCAAAGTGCTATTTACCGTAAATTCGGTGACCATCTTTACCAAAAAGCCGACTACGACGGCTCAATGAACCAATACATTCGAGCAATTGACACGACAGAGCCCTCGCAAGTCATAAGAAAGGTGAGCACTCAACTAGTGCTCCACGGCCGTCACTGACCACCACAGTTTCTCGATACACAACGAATACATAACCTGATCAAGTATCTCGAGGAGCTTCATGACCATAGAAAGGCAACGGCAGATCATACTACGTTGTTGCTGAATTGCTATGCCAAGCTCAAAGATAAAGAGAAGCTGGAGAAGTTTATAGAATCTCCTGGTGACCTCAAATTTGACCTTGACACGGCAATTTCGATGTGCAGACAGGGAGGCTACTACGAACAGGCAGCTTATTTGGCCAAAAAGCACGGTGAAACAGAACTGGTGGTCGATATTTTGATCGAGGATTCCAAGAATTACGCCGGTGCGCTCGAGTACATTTGGCACCAGGATCCAGCCATTGTAAGTTGAGTGCCAATTCCCTTCGGTCGATATGCTCATCATTCAATCAAAGGCGTACCCTTGTTTGCGGAAGTATGCTCGAGTCCTCATTGAGCATTGCCCGCAACAAGCGACCAAACTATTTAGCGACTATTATACTGGCCGATACAGGCCGAAGCGAACGCCCATAGCAGTCGTTGAAAGCGCCGCCCACTCCTCGAACACGTTTACATCTGGCGCTGCCAGTGCCGTGCAAAACCTCTCAAACCTTTTTGCGCTGCCGTATATTAGCCCGGCCTCAGTGACGGGCACACCTGGCAGTGCCATGCCGACTGTGGAGGGCCTTCCACTCGATGAAGACGATTATCCACCTCCTAAATACACGCCACCGGAGCCACGGACTGCCTTCTCGTCATTTATCGACCATGCAGACGAATTCATCGTTTTTCTGGAAGCGTGCCTAGAAGAAAGCAATATTCGGACGTCAGACCAAACAGACTTGTATACAACCTTGTTCGAGATGTACCTGTACAAGGCTGGCGAGAAAAAGGGCCTGCGCCGAGAGGAGTGGGAGGCAAAAGCAAAGAAGCTAATTGAAGGCGAGCATGTGCCCATGGAAAGCTCTAATGTCTTGCTACTATCGCACCTGTCGAATTTCAAGGACGGCACCGTGCTGGTCAAAGAGCAAGCCGGGCTCTTGTCAGATATATTCCGATCATATACATCGGCGCGAGACACCCAAGGAGCGATGAAAGCGCTGCGAAAGTATGGGCCCGACGAGCCACAGCTGTACCCTGCGGCTCTGGCGTACCTGACTTCTGATCCCAAGATTCTGGAAGAAGCGGGACAAGATGAACTTGCAGGCATCTTGGCCAAGATTGACAAGGACGGCTTGATGGCTCCGTTGCAAGTCATTCAAACATTAGTTGGCCAGTCTGCTGGTGGCGGCTTTGCGACAATGGGCATGGTTAAGCCATATCTGCAAGAAACAATTACTCGCGAGCGCAGGCAGATTTCGAGCAACCGCCACAGAATAAAAACGTTGCGTACTGATACCGAAAAGCGACGAGTTGAGATTGAAGAACTCAACTCGAAGCCGGCTATATTCCAGGCGACTCGCTGCACGGAATGTGGCCAAGGCTTGGACTTGCCGACCGTGCACTTTCTATGCAAGCATAGCTTCCACGAACGATGTCTCCGGAGTGGTACGGAGGAGGACGCTGAATGTCCCAAGTGCGCGACTAATAATGATATGATCCGCAAGATTCGACGAGGCCAACAAGAGGAAGTGGATAAACACGAACTCTTCAAATCTGCTTTGGACCGAAGCGAGGACAAGTTTGGGACTATTGCGGAGTGGTACTCGCATGGGGTGATGGATGCGTCTCAAAACGCCGAGCATGTCCCTTAGCAAAGCCACTGGACGACAAGAGTGTCGCAGACATTTTTGTATTCAATTAGCGCGCCGCTGGCAATTAGGCGTATGCTTTCAGGCACGGGCACCATTGCGCGTGCTATTGCTCGTTGCGCGCTCACCAGTCCTTGCTGTGGCACATTACTACCAATGAACAATTATCAGCCTGTCCCGGTTGGGAGCAATGGTACATTATTTTATGCAGTAATCTAATACTATAAAAGATGAACGAACTTTGTCCATACTGCGTCGTAGTAAAAACGCCACCATGTCCAAAAGCCTGGTCTGAGAAAAATGGGACGAGGCGCCAGAATTGCACTACGATTTTATAAATGCAGGTCTTCCGCACACCAAAAAAAAATCGCAAAAACACTTGCTGGGTGTCCCCCGATGTCTTCTAGTTACTAGCATCGCTCCTCGCTAGCTCCAGTACAATGGCGACTGCTAGAGCTGCTCTCGCTGCATTTTGGGTTAAATGCTTGCGGACTCGGGAGTATTTGACAGGTATACTTCTAGATGGAGGCATTGGCATAGCCTGAACACTCGACGTGCGTATCGAGGCGCTCTGTGGGTGTAAACCCCATCATCACCGCCGCTGCCAGCAACACGATCGCGGGCCGCGGCGCTGGCTCTGCTAGCGGCATCCAAGCTGAAAACGGGGCTAATAACTAATTCTTGCCACAGCGCTGCTGATATTCGCAAGCATTGTCACGATATACTGAATGTGTACTATTTAGAGGTACTGTATTGGTAGCGAGCGCCTGGAGCATTTCTTCAGGCAAGTCAACCCAAATTTATGTGTCTGTACAAACCTTACTAGTGCTTGTTCGATAGATCGTAATTGGTCGAAAACTTGGCCCTTTGTATCGTAGCTGCAAGGCGACGGAGACGTTAGCAGCGGGCAAGTATGTAAATCTCGCAGACCAGTAAGTTACTATCCAGGGCCCCGTCTTGGCTCTGCACATCTTTGGGGGGGGAAAGTCTGTTGACCACATAAAAGTGTGAGCACATTTAGATTATTTACTAATGGTGGGCAGCAGTGGCATTTCTTAGATGAACCAGTCCTCCGGTGGCGATGGGCCTAAAAAAGCATCGGGCGCTGGTATCCAGTTCGGCAGCCTGGCCATCACGCAGCTACATCGGCTGCGGCATCTAGAAACCCCCTGCCAAACCCCTCAGCCCCCAAACAGCCCACCCAGCCGCCCAGCATCTCTGCTTCATCACACTCCTCTTTCTAATAACGCCCCCCGAAGCTCCAGATTGCCTCCTCTCTTCGCGGCTAGCCTGCGTGTGCTCAGACAGTCAACAAGCCGTTTCACCCTTTTCCGACAAAGGGATCTGCCCATTGCTGCTTTTGAGTGTGTGACGTCGCCCTGTGCACGTGAATAATGGCAGCCCAACACTTCTATCACGGGGACATTTGGCAAGATGTCCGACTCTATCTCGCCGAAGCACCAACTTCGCACGACAAATCTATCAAGATTACGGCTTCTCTACTAATCATATGTCTGCTTTCTCATCTTCCAACTACCCTCGGCGCTGTCGCAGCGCAAAACAACCGCCAATCCCCGACTCTGTGCCGGTTGAAGCTAGTCAGTGCTCAACCTGTCCGCGCCGAAACCAGTACACTGACTTGCTCGGCGATGTTTGTTTAGTTCTTCGTTGTCATCTTGATGTTCTTCGAAACTCTCAACTTGTTCGCGCGCTATACTCTCCCTTCATTGAGTACCACTTTCTCACCTGCTGTTGCCGCGCTCAACTTCTTTCTCGCTTGCGCTACTTTCTCCGTGATTGACATAAGCGCCAAGCGACCATTTTCACGACTACCAGCCTGCCTCTTCTTACTCTTCGGTACCGTCTCGTCTTTTAGCCAATGCCAAAGCTATTATCAGACCCATTTGCGGTATTTCGCCAGCGCCAGCATGCTCGCAGGCTGTTGCTGCAGGGTGATGCTACTTGTTTTGCAGATGCTGCCTGGACAGCTGGTTCCCAAACTTACGCCTAGGTGGATCTCGCCGTACATCTCCTGGTATGAGGAACTGACGACTCTGCTCCAATCCGCCTTTTTTGCAATGTTCCGAGCTTTTCCAAGCCCCGACTCTGTACAAGAGCTGGAGCTGGAACTCGATCCCCATCCTCTCTCAGAGGTCTTCTCCAAGATATGGCGCGAGACTGACGAGAGGTCCAAAAACCGTTTATTCACCGTCTGCGTGCGGACAGTTTCCTGGCTACTTTTCCTTGGAATACTCCCTCATCTTCTTACTACTGCTGTACTGCTTTCGCAGCCGCTACTGCTCAAACGAATCATTGTCTTTGTGGGAGTGGCGGCTCCAGATTCGGAGACTCGATGGACACTAGTCATGTCCGTTTTTATTATTTGCTTCGGGTCTGCTGTCTCGCGAGCATGCTATCACCATTTGAGCCATCGCATGCATGTCGCACTCCGAGGCGCACTCTTATTACAGATCTTTCAGAAAATACATCGCCTCGGCCAAAACCAAGCCAAATTATCGGCAGCACGCAGCCTCATTGGCGACGATGTCTCAGTCATATGTGCGCATTTACAGTTGGTATACCAGTTTCTCAATGACACGATATATATCGTGTTGGGTTTTATCCTCATGTGGATTCTCGCTGGACGGGCATGTCTAGTCAGTACGTCGATTATGGCCATGTCTGTAATTTTCCGCGTCTTGCTTCAGAGTAGTTTCTTGAAAGCGCAGTCCGATCTTGCAGAGTGTTCTCGCAAGCGTTTGGATGATACTCGAAGCGCACTATCACAGCTACCTCTGATCAAGATGCTTGGTCTCAGATCTGTCGTTGTTGCGGGGCTCTATGCCCTGCGGCGGACCGAAGTACAACGCATCCAGGCTTTCTTCGACAAGCGCAGTCTTTCGCAGCTTGCTGACGTTGCAGTTGACGTTGTGACCCCGACCATTCTCAGCTTGGGATTCTATCTCACAACTGACAGAGTTGCACCAGAGAAGTTATTCCCGTCATTGGCGCTCTCTGTGCATCTTCAGATTGCGCTACACACAAGCTTACGTAAGTATGCGAATGTGAATAAATTGTTTGAAGCTTTGGAAAGGGTCGAGGGATTTCTGCTTCAAGAAGAATTTAGAGATTCTCGCACAATCGCAGATGTAGGAGGCAGCGCCGTCAGCTGTGTCGAGTTGGCCATTTCGCCAGAAGGTCGTGAAGAGCCTGTTCTTCAAAACATTCACTTTCATGTTGAAAAGGGAGCCGTTACGGTTTGTATTGGACCTGGAAGCTCTGGCAAATCAACATTCCTACAAGCCCTGGCTGGTCAAGCCAATATCCTCGAAGGCTCTTTATTCGTCAACAAAGCTGAAGTAGCATACTGCGACCAAGATCCGTATCTGGCGAATGTCTCTATCCGAGATAATATCACTGCTGGACTCGATTTTGACTCGGAGCGATATGATTTAGTACTCAGACTGTGCCTTCTCCACCACGACATAGAGAAACTTGATGAAGGCGACGCATATGCTACAGGGGATAATGGGGTTAATCTAAGTCGCGGACAGCGCCACCGCGTTGTGAGTATTGATCACCTCTCGGACTTGAGATTTTGAATGCTAAAATTTAATATTAGGCCTTAGCACGTGCACTGTATTCGCAAGTAGAGACGGTTGTCATAGATGACTTATTTGGCTCCCTCGACCGAAAAAGTGCTACATCCATCCTTTACCTTCTCTGCGGAAAGGATGATGGATTTCTTCGACGAGAAAAACGTACTGTGTTTTTTTCCACTTATCTGGGTATCCTAGCCATTGCTCCGTCCAGTGGTCGTTGCTAATCTAAGGCTAGTGGACTGTTTCGACATCACTGACCAAGTGCTCATTTTTGATGGTCTTGGCAATGCGATGCTGAGGAACAACACCGAAGTGGACCCGGAATTTCGCAACATGTTGGAAGGCCTGAGCTCACCTCGTGAACTAAACCCTGAGGAGGAAGACCATAAACAGCTTGCTGGCATACTAAGATCTCGACGGATTCGGAAATCGTTCAACGCTACCGTACCTCAGCCGATGATCCGGAGGTACGATCCACTTTCAGGCATACCTGTGTTTGATGGAGAATTTACAAATAGATGGCCAACCAAACTTGTCATCATGAGTATGTTCTTCATAACCATCGGGGAAAACGTTACTGGTAAGGGATCAGTCATATCAGGGCAGGCGAGACACTGAACGAGAACGTTAGAGTACCTTACTCCAATCTGGGTGGACTTTTACCCAAACGACATCAAGTTTCCCCTCGGTTTTGTTCTAGTCAGTCTTATAACTGCTGGCTTTGCTGTCCTGAACTCAAAGTTTGTCATACCGCCGCTGACCACATACAATCCGCTCACCAGCAACAGAATGAAAAGTCGAATTATGATACCAAACAATGCAAAATATCTTGATGAGACTATCAGTCGAAAAATATTTAGGTGCGAATGACTTGAATACCCGTTCCACCTATTACTAATTATTGTTCCGGCGTCCAGTTCGACTCTAGCATATCTCGGGGCCGTTGATCAAGACAATCTCTTACAGCAGTATGTTTGGGCTATTTGCTGTCTCTGCCGGAATAACTCATGCTTCCAAATGCTAAACTTATCTAGAGTGAGTTCATTTGTTAACATGGCTGGAGATCTACCAGCACAGCACTCGTTCCTTTCGTACAGTAAGGCCCTAAGCAAGTGTTTCGTGTCTTGAGATTTGCGAACTAATCGGATGAAGTGATATTTCACGTCCTTTTTCGATCTTTTAGCATTATATCGGGGGTTAGAAGTGGCATCGCTCTGCTGCCCTTACTGGGAATATCCGCCTATTCAATAGTTCATTTCAACCGTCGTTCGAGTCGACAATTACAGCACTTCAGCACCCAGGCCGAAAAGAAGCTTGGGCAAAGATTCCTGGAGACTGTCAATGGAGTCAAGCATACCAGAGCATTTGGTCGTTTGGATCGAGACTTGGCCTCGGCTTTTGAAGTTGTTGATACATCACAAAGATGGTACCATGCAAATCTATGCCGTCAAGGCAGTATGCTATTTATTTGCGATCTACACAACGTAATAAGCCTTACAGCATTGGTATTTCTGGCCACTGAGAAGTCACTGAAGAGTACACGATCTGGTATTGGTCTTTCATTTTGGAGCTCACTCTGCTTCAGCCACGCACTGGAGTGCTTGGCACTCGCATTCTCCCGTGGAGAAATGGCATTGGCAGATGCGCATGATCTGCGAGATGCAATTCAGAATATCCCGATGGAAGATCACCAGTCTGGTATCGATGTGCCTGCTTCGTGGCCAGAGCATGGAGAAGTGATATTCGAGAATGTTACCGCAAGCTATAGGCAGGTTTATATTGCAACGCTTGCAGTTTGGAAATGCGATATTAACATAGCCACAGCACGAAACAGGCGTCAAATCCCGCCCTGCGCGGAGTTTCACTCGCTGTTGGACCAGGTGAGAAATTAGCCATTGCTGGTAGAACTGGCAGGCAAGTACGCTGGAACCTCTGTGAGAAGATTTGTAATACTAATCCAGTTATAGTGGTAAATCGTCTCTTCTATTGGCACTCCTCGGTTTCCTGCACTACGAAGGCACAATCAAGATCGACGGCATTGACATCTCTACCATCAATCGCGATGCGCTACGCTCGAGAGTGATAACTTTAACCTATGACCCGCTACAATTGCCAACCACTGTGCGCAAAAACCTTTTGCCATTTGATTTTCAGTACTCGGCCAGCGGAGATGCAGGTCTCGAGGACGAGACCCTTTGCCGTGTTCTCTCTGACTTGGGCATATGGAAGCCCATCTCGCGGCAAGGGGGGCTTAATGCTTATTTGCCCACTGTCCAGCTCTCTCGGTCTGAAATGCAGCTTTTTGGCATAGCTCGAGCAATTATGCAACGCATGGGCAGAGGAGGGAAGCTGATACTGATGGATGAAGCAACAAGCGCACTGGATGCGGCCACCGATAAGCGTATCCAAGGCGCACTGGCGGCCGCATTTCCGGGATGTACGTTTATGATTATTACCCACCGGCAAATTACCATCAGGGATGCAGAAAAATTCCTCGAGCTACAGGATGGAGCTGTCGCATCATTCATAGATACGCGCCAAGTGCGGGAAGAAGACGTGGACGAAGCGAGGGTCTCGTACAATCAGCTTGCCGAGTCGGCGGGCGGCGGGACACTAGAGTACAAACCGCCTGGGTAATTCTGGTTCGGGGAGTTGAAGGTATAATTACTTACGCACTGAATGCGTTCTAATCACAATAGCTTTCGGTGGTCATATTAGTGCTGATAATTCAAAAATGGTCATGGTTCGAATACCCCAGTTCAACAAGGAATTGACTTTGAAAGGCATTTCCATGATCGATGGCATGTTGCACTGCAACTTCCACGCGTCGTTCTATTGGATTGGCAGAATATAGGCAGCGCTGCGCAGCCCACCCCCCGTGGGCCGGATTTGTGCAGAGTGCAACTCGTGGCTTTCGCAGATGGAGGAGATTGTTTGTTAATGCATTTTGGTTGGTGCGCCCGGGCCGTCAAGAACATTCCTGGCCCGCTGGCCGCACCTCTTTAGGCGGTCATTACGCAATCGTGGGGAGGTGTATTTTATCTCTTTCTCTTGCAACTCCGCAGTGTCGAGCGCCAAAGCTTTGGAAGCAATCGAAGCTCACAAAGGCGATGCATAGCGCACTTTGCCCACCCGGATTGAAGCCTGAGCTTTTGTGCTTCCGCTTCGCCAGCGGACCGTAACCCGCCACCTCTGTTACCGCGATTTTAGCGCCGGCGAAGACTTCTAGCTTCTACATGCTCATCGCGTTAGGGCTTGGCACCAGCACTCCCTGGCTGAGCATAAGAACACCCGAGTAAAATCATTCATCAATTCCATACATTTACTGCGGCGAGAGATTGCCTGACAAACCCTCGAATCCCAGCTCAGCTCTCCAGCCTCCAACTAACTTGGTTATTGGTAAATTCCAGGCTGGGTTGGACCCGCTAACTAGTGTAGGCCCCCCGCAGATGACCATTCAGGCTCTCGACGAGCGACCTGCATCTGCCAACTCACAACTCGCATTGCTCGGGCTACATGACTACGTTTCCCTTCGCGGAGCAGTCTTTCGGCCTCACTGTCAACTTGTCGCGTTGGTGCGATTCTGAACCTGCACACAATCCGGGGTAGGCGCGGACCACTCTACTGTCCGATCAAATGGATACACAGCACGCCTTTGGCGACCTCGGCGCCAAGATCAGCTTCTCACTCGGCCAGGTGCTCACATCGGAGGAGAAGCTGACGAGGTTTTACATTGCCGTGCTGACGGCGGGCGTCGCGTCTACTTTACCGATCGCTTTCTTGAATGAACCTTTGGCAGCGAGTAATCGGTCATCGGCGAGACTCTCTCGACTGAAGCTCGTTAGTACCTTTTGACGCCCAAACTCCGCAACATCGCGGCACCTGCCAGGCTCTCCAATTGCTAACCATTTCGCATCAGTATGGATATGTCCTTCTCATGGTTGTTGAGGCGACCCTGCTTGCCTCATGGTATCTTCTTCCCACATTTTATGCCGCAAAGTCGCCCGCAGCTGCTCTGGTCAAATTTGCGGTGGCTTGCGTCACTGGCCCAGCCATTGACATGGAAGCGAAACGTCCACATTCCTGGCTCCTCTCCTCTATATTCCTCGTACTTGCAGGTTTAGGCGATATAATTGGTCTTAGATTATATCTCCACAGCTCTTCAGCTCACTTTGCCGCTGGTGTCATGTTGTCAGCTGCCTGCTGCAGAGCCTCTCTTCTCTTCATCCAACTAGCCCTACCGCGTCAGATACCGGCTATCATTGCGGAAATGACAAAGCCGTATCACGCATGGCACTGGGAAATGCTTGAATTACTGCAATCCACAATTCTGTATGGATTTCGCAAGATTTCTGATGTCGAGTCCCTCGGGACTCTAACTCCCGAACTTGACCCAGAGCGGCTTGCAAAATTATTCGACGAGCACTGGCAAGCAGCCGATAAAACATCGGAGCAATGTCTCCTTGGCGTTTGCAAAAGAGTTTTCCAGAGCGCAACCTACCCTGGTATCGTCGCGAGAGTTTTTGGATCTTTATTTGTCTACACCCAGCCGTTTCTGCTGGAGCACATCATTCTATTTTTCGAAAAGCCACTTTCTGAGTCCAGAACAAGTCTGGTTCTATCGACAGCTATTGCCTTCGCGGGTAGCTCGATTTCAATTGCGCTATATAATCGTATTAGTGATCGGACACACACAGCGCTGAACGGCATGCTTTCACTCATCGTATTCCAAAAACTTGACCGCCTTGGTCAAAATCAGGCACTGACGTCCGCAACGCCAAGCCTCATCGACGGAGATGTCGCCTCGATATGCGATGGATTCCAAGCGATGTATCGCGCTAACAACGACGCTCTACATATCGTTTTAGGCATAGCCGTGCTATTCAAGTTTGCTGGCTCAGGGTGCTTGGTTGTTGTCATTGGAGTCATGATATCGACTGCTATGGAGGCTCTTGTCCGCAACCGAGTAGCTTCGACATATTCAACATGGACAATGAACAACCAGGAAAAGTCCACGGAGACTTCTGAGATCCTGTCACAGCTGCAGATCATCAAAACACTTGGACTCCAATCCGTGGTGGCGGACAAGCTCCGAAAATTGCAGGCGACAGAATTCGAATTGTGGCTGAAAGCGAGGTACGCAGGCTTTCCACACAGGATAGCCCACTGTTTCGTGGATAACGGGATGCGTGCATTCCTCGTTCTCTATCTTTATCTACTCAACCACGGTGAAGTTAGCGCAAGGCTGATATTCCCGTCGTTAGCCGTTTCATTCGAAGTGAAAAAGGCTTTAGAACACTACGTCAGAGTTCATGGGAATAGGCCGGGCTATTTCGAATCCTTGAAACGGGTACAAGAGTATCTTCTGCAACCTGAAGTAGTCGAGCACCGCATTCTCAGGCCGTCTACGCACAATGCAGTCGAATGCATTGATCTGGCCATTGCTCCGGAAGGGGTTGACGAATCTCTGCTTCAGTCTATCAATTGTTCATTTCCCAAAGGAACTGTCACACTTGCACTTGGACCAAGTTGCTGCGGCAAATCGACATTTTTGCAGGCTCTCGCGGGCAGCGCCAAGATATTACAGGGCTCTATCTGTCTTGATTCCACCACCTTGGCGTACTGTGATCAGGTACCATGGCTACAAAATGCTTCAATTAAGGAAAACATTATTATAGGCTCTCAACTTGACGAAGACCGATACGAAACAGTACTGCGCCTTTGTCTACTTAACCACGATCTCGACAAGCTTGAGCAAGGCGACGAGTATGTAGTAGGCCACAATGGAATGAATCTCAGCGGTGGCCAACGTCACCGAATAGTAAGTATCGCCTTGCTTGGTGTCAGATGTTCACAAGATAATGGTGCTCACTAAGCATCCTTAGGCCTTGGCCCGCGGTGTATATTCGCGAATGGGCACCATTGTACTCGACGACAGCTTCGGGTCTCTTGACCTCAGAAGCGCAATTTCGATTCTCTACAATCTTTGTGGCAGCAACGGTTTCCTGCGGCAGGAGAGACGCACAGTCCTGATCTCCACGTATATGGGTAAGGATGAATGCCGGTCTAATCATACTTAAACTGATGCTTTTTTTTAGAGGAGTGTTTCGATATAGCGGATAATCTGTTGGTATTTGATGGCCACGGTCATGTCACACTCCGACGCAACTCTAGCAACGAAGCCAACCTTCGTCGGTCTTTATCCACCTTTTCCTCGCCCATTGAGCTAAATCTCGAAGAGGAGGATCACAAGCAGCTTGCTGCCATATTGAGATCCAGGCGAATTCGCGATTCCCTCGTTGCAGAATCTAGCAGATCAGAGGCCAGCAACGTTGACCAAGGTTGGAAAACCTTGGCATTTGTGTCCAGTCATGCAGCATCGCTCGCGGCTATTGCATGCGACCCTTGCTGGAACTTGGTTATAGGCGCTACGGAAAATCTTCCAGGTATGCCCGCAGCTTAACGTCAATACTCTCAAATTATTAATTCGGACTGAAGAATACTTGATGGGAGTTTGGCTCCAGCGCGGCCCAGGCCAGATTGTTTTCCCTGTTATATTTTTAGCCTTGACTGTCGCCAGCACATTTGCATTTTTTATGCGATCCACGTACGTGGCTGCACATTCGATCGGTTCTGCTGATTGACTGACGAGCAACAGGCATCTCAGTAACAAAGTGGAGCGCCACGTTGACAGGGCACTGAGTGACTTACTCATCAAAACTGTTCTCAGGTATTTCAGAGCCTAGAAGCCAAGAGGCAATTTCTTCGTACTTAAATTTTCTTCTCTTAGTTCCACCCCGGCTTACATCGGAGCGACTGACACAACACACCTTCTGAACCAGTGCGTCTTGAACTATAGCATCTACTTTACCCGTCTAACTAGGGTAGATTTGATAAAACTGTCAAAGCAGCTGCACGCCATTTGCCGCCCTGCCTGTCTAGTTCTGATTACGGTGGGTTCAGCCAATTGGTATTGACAGTTTGTGGCACTAATGAAATGACAGTTTTCTGCACCCTTTGTATTCGAATAGGTGTCATCGTATCTGGAGTTAGTGGCGGTGCCTGGCTCATTCCAGTCATCGGCACTTTCGCTTTTTTTTCGTTTCGTCAGTATCGAGCTAAAGCCCAACAGATCCACAAGCTGCAAACGAAATCTCAGCGATCTCTAAAGCAGCAGTTCCGTGAGAGCACTGAGGGCTTAAAACATATACGCGCGTTTGGTCTCGTACCTGACAACTATGCGAGAACATTAGCACTACTCAGAGATTCTCAATTGTGCCTTTGCTCTGGCTTGCAGCTTGACAACTGGCTTTCATTGATACTTGAATTGAACAGTACCGTGCTTGTTACGGTGCTGTTGGCATGGGCAACCTCCCAGCAGTCGGCCTCTTCGCTATACGGTATTGCGGTGTCTTTTTGGAGCTTATTATGCCTGAGTCACGCGCTAAGCGCCTTGAGGAGATTTTTCACAAATACGGAAAAGAATTTAAACTCAGCTTCGGAACTGCTGAGAATGCTAGAGAATGTGCCGCGTGAGCATGAGATTGAAGGCACGGGATTGCCTGCGTATTGGCCGGAGCGCGGTGATGTGCAACTCTTTGACGTAACAGCACGCTACGGGTAAGATTATCATATTCAATCCAGCATACCGTTGCTTACTGTCAATGTTAGGTCATCGAATGCGTCGTCACCAGCTCTGAGCAATGTCTCGCTATCTATAAATTCCGGCCAGAAAGTGGCCATTGCTGGTAGGACAGGAAGGCATGTGCAGCGAGTCATAGTCAAAGAACGTATACTGACTGTTGAGTAGCGGCAAGACCTCTCTTTTTCTATCCCTTCTAGGATTGCTGCAATATGACGGCAGAATTACTATTGATGATGTGGATATATCTACCATCAATCGTGATGTTCTAAGGTCACGTATCATCACCTTAACATTCGACCCTTTACAGCTACGTGATACTGTTAGACATAATCTCATGCCTTTCAGATCTCAATATGATGTTCAGGGGACTCCACTCATTGGCGATGACCACGTTCGCAATATACTCGATGGCCTAGGACTCTGGACTAAAATTTCAGACCGCGGCGGTCTTAATGCTATGTTGCACACCGTCAGGCTTTCGAGAGCTGAAATGCAACTATTTGGTATCGCGCGAGCAGGGCTCCAGCACATGTTGACGAGGGGAAGGCTTGTTCTGATGGACGAGGCAACGAGCGCGCTCGACACTGTCACCGACAAGCTTGTTCAGGGAGTAATAAGTCAAGCATTCCCTGGCTGCACCATCTTGATGATTGCCCATCGTCAGGTAACAGTACGAGATGCGGGCAAATTTGTCGAACTCTCCGATGGAGTCGTGACATCAGTCAGGGATGTTTCTCAGAATACTTCGAATCATGGCGACGAGGCGAGGATCTCAAAGGATCAACTAGCCGAATCAGCTGGTGGTGGCACCATTAGACAGACCACGCCAGAGTGAGGTTAGACATTGCCTAACTGGCGTTACTTCTGGAAGGTGTTTGAAATATATGATTCAATTATTATGCAGATTTCTTGAAGTATGCAGATGGCATGTTTTGCACAGGTCCGCTTTGAAGGGTATTTTTCTTTCCTTTTTTTGCTGCTGTTGCTTCCAATGTGTGCAGCACAGGCGCTGGAACCAGGTCTACTGAAGACGATATCAAAAGCAACATGGATGTTCAATAGCGACGCAATTTTATTCCAGCGGAGCTCCTCTCCTGGACCAGTGTTTAAATAGCATTCTTGTCGTGCAATATCAACAAAGCTTTCTCGTTCATCTAAACTTGGAACAGGCGAATCACTGCAGCCTCAACACGATGTCGCACATTGCCATATCGCCTGCCATTCTCTACTGGAAACGAAGACGGCTCCTCCAACATTAGCGCAATCTCCTCTGCTTTTTGGCTTGTGGATCGCTGCATCCTTGGATCCGCCGCTGGAAGCCAAACGCCACAAAACATCCTTCGCAGCGGCCACTGCACTGTCAACCTCCCTGAAGACGACTTGGTAGCGTCGGTGAATGCGCTGGCCACCACTACTGGTACGCCGGAGCCATCGGCCAGCAAGATTGCACGGGGCTATCGCCATGTCAAGGACAAATGGACCGTCGCGGGCCTAACACCACAGGTGTCGGACTTGGTGCCCGCGCTGCGCATTCGAGAATGCCCGGTGCAGATGGAATGCGAGCTTGTCGACAGCCACGGTCTTATGCAGGACGCGCCGACGATGGCAGGCGCACTTATTATTCTTGAGCTCAAGGTGCTACGTGTACATGTGCTGGAGCGCCTCCGCATGCCCGGCCATGTGAATCGAGTCGATCCGGATAGGTGGCGTCCGATGATAATGTCCTTCCAGCAGCTATATGGACTTCGGGACACGAAGATAGCGCCCAGTCAGCTTGCCGAGATTGACGAAGAGCTGTACCGACTGCCTGCTCAGACTCGCTCTACTGCGCCTTAGAGAACAGAAGAGTTCAACGCGGAAGTTTTGCGGTGGAAGGAGACATAAGGTTTTTAGTCAATTGTTCATCGACCATCCGCCACAATGCTACCAGTCGGAACGCCAGCCGTTGTGCCCACCTCCAGAAGAGCAGCATAGTGGTGCAAAAGTTCCTCTTTAAAAATAAGTGAATAATAGTCATTACAATATACTTGTTTGAGATTTAAGGCTTTTTTATTTTAAACGCTGCATGAGAGGGCCTCGGCGTATCTAGCTTTTGTCGTTTACTTCGGTCAACAATGGTCCGAGATCATGGACTAGTAAAACAGGGCATGTTAGCTCCTCTGTCAGCAAGGCTCGATTTGACCTAGCCATAGTTCAGTCAGTGTGAAAGAACGCCTTACTGCCCTGTAAATGTAATCCCACATAGCGCTAGAGTGCTAGAACGCCTAGTTGTGGTCAGCAAATACACCGAAATAAACGAGGCACAACATGTACATAAATCAAGCACTTGGCCAGCATTTGAGCTCACCAACAATCGCGACGGGGAACAATAAAACCTCACATGAACTTCATAAACTACCAAAACCTTTAAACTCACTACAACTATGGGCCTTCCACTAATCTCGATAGCTCTACTCGCGGCGGCAATAGCAAGCGGACTGCCGCAGCGCGATGCACCGCAGCCAAGCTGGCACCAGTATGTGCGGTCGCCATCATCTAACACTGTCAAGCCGGTTCGCATTCTAGGCGACAAGACAAGCGGGAGTGTACAAAACCCGAACGGCTTGATCAACGGCAATGGAGCAACCGTCCTCAGCCGCCCAAATACAAATGACCCAGCCCCGGCTGTGGTTGTTGACTTTGGTCAGAATGTCGTGGGCTTGCTGTCCGTCCACTTTGCAAAGTCTGTGAACGGTTCAGGTGGACTACCAGGTGTTCGGCTTGCATTTTCGGAAACACTTCAGTTTCTCGGCGACAGAAGTGACTTCACACGGTCGGACAACGCTGGCGGGGTACGTACCAACTTACCAACATGGCATTGCTCTGTACGCTTCTGACCGAAATCTGGTGCTGCAGTCTGATAAAATCACCCAAGGCACAGATCAAATCGCAGTGCAAAACAACGCGTACACCTGGCAGGATAAACACGGCTGCCAGAGCGATGGCAAGGTGTGCTCCGACGGACTACACGGATTCCGCTATGTCAAGATTTGGCTGGATGCGCTCGCGTCTGATGCCCCCCACACGTCCTCTTCGGGATCTGTTTCCATTTCCTCCATCGATCTCGAATGGTCCGCCTATCTCGGTACACCTAACACTTTTACTGGCTGGTTCGAATGTTCCGATAAGGATCTGACACAATGGTGGTATGATGGCGTATACACTGTCGACATGGGCACCGACCTGTTCTTGGCCAACGAGACAGAGCCACGCGGGGCGGCGAGCCAAACGCTCGTGGGCAAGCAAGTACTCTTTGACGGAGCCAAGAGAGATCGCGACCCATACGTTGGAGACATGGCGGTTGCTTCCTTGACGTCATATCTCTCGCACAATTTTGCTGAACCCAGCCTTAATGTTCTCGAAGACCTCGCCAAGCACCAGCGAAGTGATGGGTGGATTCCGCCCGCGAGCATGTTAGTATTGTTCTCATGAATGATACCGTAATATTCTTGGGTCTCGCTAATGATTCTCCTTTTACAGAAACGGATATACTCTGCCACTCTTCGACTATCCGCTATGGTGGGCCATTTGCAGCGTGGACCTGGTCATGTATACTGGAAACACTGCCTTTGCGAAAACGTACTGGAATACGCTAAAGAAAGTCCTCGACAATTATTACGCCCAGTACATTGATAAGAGCTCTGGTCTGTTGGTGAAGTCGGCAGGAATGGGCTACGGTGACTACGCCTTTCTGCCACGCTCTGGCCCTATCACCTACTACAATGCTCTCTACGTACGTGCCCTTCGTTATGCGGCGCAGCTTGCGCGTGGTTTCGGTGGAGATTACGCCTCCTCTGCGTCTAGCTGGGAATCCCGCGCGGCGTCGATATCCGCTGCTGTGGCCAAGCACAATTTTGACACCGCCACCGGCGCCTTCTTTGACGGCGGCCCTTGCCCTGGCCAGCCAGCCGGGACCTACTGCAAAGTTCATTCGCAAGACGGAAACTCGCTCGCGATCATGGCGGGTGTAGTCAACACAACCACCTCCCAGCAGGTGCTAGACTACTGGGCCAAGACCACGGCGCACCCGTATGGCAATGCCTTCTACGATAGCAGCGTGCTCAGCCCCGGGGATCACTTCGACGAGCGCGTGTATGCCTTTATCTCTTACTTTGAGCTCGAAGCGCGATTCCTCACGACGGACAGAGCGGATTCCGCGATCGAGGAAATCCGTCGCCTGTACGGCTGGATGTCCGCACACGATCCGCAAATCACGATGTGGGAGGGCATCGGCCCGGGCGGCAGCCCCTACGAGGGCGGGTTCACCTCCATGGCCCACGGTTGGTCGACTGGCATTGTTCCCCTGATGAGCAACCATGTTCTGGGAGTGAAGCCGATGTCGCCAGGTTTTGCCTCCTGGCAGATATGCCCCGCCGTCGGCGCTGGAGGGCTAAAATGGGCCAAGGGCGTCGTGCCTACGCCGCTCGGTGGTATCGAAGTGTCGTGGGCAACGGGTAGCGAGGCAGGCAGTGGGAAGAAGCTGACCATGTACATCAGCGCGCCGAAGAACACCAGTGGTGCGGTCTGCGTCCCTCTGGTAGCCGGCGCTTCTCGTGTCGAAGTCGACGGCAAGGCTGTCCCTGTGAAGAAGGGCGCCAAGTCTGTAGTAGTCAATGTCAAGGGCGGCTTGTCCCATTCAGTCACCGCGGAATAGGGTTGGAGTAGTTATTGAAAAGCGCGGGCAGACATGGAAAGACCCTTGCACAGCCGCGGGGAAAAAGCGACAACACATGCTTAATTCCTTTTTTAATACGAGAGTGCCAAATTCTGTATATTTATACTTCAGTGTCCAACGCGAATTTCCTGTTTCATTGCGTTCGTACTACGCGAACCGCCAGGCTACAAGCAACAGGGTAGCCTAACTACTGTCCGTTACTAACACGAAGGATGATGGCGCGAATATTGTAGGCACTGGCTTACCGCCCGAAAGCGGGGGGAATCCAAGCGAGCTCACAAGTCCTCCGGGCGGAGAACGAGCTAACGAATGAGAAAGCAATGTACGGGGTACAGATCATTCATTGGCATTTTCTGTCACACTACTCAGCCATGCCATGTTGGCCTTTCCCCGTTGGCTGGAGGAAATTCATTACGGGACATGCAACCCACACAGCGATGTTCTATTGTGGACTGAGCGGTCCAATATTTTTTTTGTTGGCTGCACACCTCTTGCCCGCGGCAACCAGTAGACAACAGTCAGGCGGGCCGTACACTGGGTGCATGGCATTGGTGAATGCAGTTGGTTCAGTTGGGTGAGCCCACAAGGTGCATGGAACAGGGAGGTGGTGGTTGGTACGTTGGCAAACACAGATCACGCCCGCTGGAGTTTCATGAAGACTCTTCCGCCCATGTTCCCCGTTGCGGTGCGGTGGAGAAGGGAGTAGAACTAGCCTCACAACCGAAGCTGGTTCGGTCGAGTTGACAAGACCAGGCTGAGCTCGTACATACTCAGTACATACGAGACACCAGAGGGGAGGGGTGCAACAGGCTGGAGCCCCGCTCACCCTCTGCCAGAAGAGTACCATTCAATGCATTCATCGGTTACCTGCAGCCTTCTGGGCACTCAAAGATAAAGTGGGCTCGGGAGGGCGGCTTTGAAATTGGAGTCCGGCCGAGATACCACACTACTGTCTGAGAGGCTTGGCAGGTTTGCTACCAACAGACCTGCAGCTGCACTAATAAAGTGATTGTGGGACGGACGCTTTTCCGCCTATCTGCTCGCCCTGCTGCCGCCACAGCTGGAGGGGGACACATCCGTTAGTTGGCTGGTCAGGCTGTGAAGACTGTCATTTCTCGTCCAACACAGCACGACGCCTTGCTTACCTCTGCACGGTGCGCCGCCGATACTTGAGAAGAGCCGCAATCAGAGAGAATATACCCCGAGCAACTTGAGCTGCCTCTGTATTAGCTCCCATGTTCGACTGCGGCCATGGCTTCGCTCGCGGACGAGGCCGTGTGGGCGCCTCTGGGCTCCCTCTTTGGCTCCGCGATCAGCTTGGAGGACATTGTCGTGAACATGTTGCCCTCTATAGTCGCCCTGTTTTTATCACCCCTCGTGATTTCCGACTACTTCAGGCAGCCGGTTTATGTACGCAATAGCCCCCTGCTGTGGCTCAAACTTGTAAGACTCGACTCCTCTTTCTCCTGCGCCGACCAACCGCAGCTAACACGACTCGCAGGTTGGCGCTGCCTTTCTCATTGCAGTCGAAATGGCCTGTCTCGTTTTTCGTTGCACCTTGATTGGTGCACGTACAGACTCGACATTTGCTGCTGCCTCCCTTGATCTCATGGCCGCCTCTACCGTGGGCGCCGTCTTCTACATTGAGCACCGGCGTGCCATGAGAACATCCACTTTTCTGGGCTTGCATCTGGCCGTAGGCATTTTGATTGATGCCACCAGAAGCCGATCTTACTTTTCGCGACCTGGTTTGGAGATGATTGGCGCACTCGCGGCAGCCGCAGCGAGTATCCGCTTCAGCTTGCTGATCCTGGAGGAGCTGCCCAAGGAAATAGCTGTACCCGATGACAAGGTCGACGAGATAGGAAAAGAGGCTAGAAGCGGTTTTTGGGGCCGAACTTTTTTTATGTGGTTGCATTCGACGATTCTTCTCGGTTTCCGCAACATTCTCACAATCAGCGACTTAGGCAGCATTGGCTCCGAGTTCTCAAGCAGGCTGCTGTACACGCGCTTCAGCGCTCTTTGGAGGAGCCCAAGCAACGTATCGCATTCTTCTCTACCGGTCGCGTGCTTCAAAATGCTACGTTGGCCATTCTTGGCCGTCCTTCTGCCGCGACTCGCTGTGACGGCATGCAACTTTATGCAGCCTCATCTGCTGGAGAGATCCATTGCTATTATTGGAAACCCAAACACTACGGAAGCAGAAGTAAACGAGATGATTGGTGCAGTGGCTGCCGTGTTCATGGGAGTTGCATTGTCGCACGCAATGACAGACCACATGGCCTACCGCTGCGTCACTCGGCTGCGAGGCGCTCTTGTCTCTCATATTCTTGCAAAAACTCACCGACTGCCCGTCTCCGATGCCAAAAAGTCTTCTGCTGTCACGTTGATGAGCACTGAGATCGAGAGCATTGCGATAGGGCTCCCCAAGTGCCTCGATCTGCTCATTGGTCTCGTTGAAGTAGGCTTGGGAGTATACTGCCTTTCTCGCTTTACCGGCCATTCCTCCATTCTGGTTGTGATCATGACTATTCTGTCCTCCATTGTATCATACATCCTCGGCCGCCGGGTCACCCTGGCTTACAAGGATTGGAGTAAGAGCATCGAAACTCGGGTTGCGGAAACCTCGGCCGTATTGTCGCAGCTACAAACGATCAAGACCTTGGGCCTGGGTCCAACTATCGCCAAACACGTCCAGCGTCTCCGAGCTGAGGAAATCAGAGATTCGCGACCGTATCGACTACTAGGAGCCTGTCTTTATACTTGGATCGAGTTTGCGGATTCTATGACACCCGTTCTAGTCATTGCTCTCGGCCTGTTCTGGAATGGTTCGCCTAGACACCTTACTGCCTCGACTGTTTATCCTGTTCTTTCCATTTTGGCGTTGACTACACGACCGTTGATGACTATATTGCATTCTTATTCCATGGTACAGCCTATGATTGCCAGTCTGGCTCGCATCGATGAATTTTTGAGGCTTGAAGAGCACAAAGACCAACGTCGCCGCTTGCGTAGCTCCCCTGTGACGGTAAAGAGCCCTGGCAAGCAATTCAGTGATTCAAAGACCAGTGTGGATGAAGCGACGCCGAATGCAGTGGAGTTTCGCAATGTCTCCATGGGACCACGGGATCTAGAAGATCCGATCTTTAAAGATCTGAGCTTTTGTATTGCACGGGGCTCTACTTCTGTCGTGCTAGGCCCAATGGGCTCTGGAAAATCGTACCTTTTGCGATCCGTCCTCGGTGAGTCCCACATCTCTACCGGCTCTCTCTATGTCGACGACTGCAATATTGCATACTGCGGCCAGGATGTGTGGCTTGAGAATGGCTCTCTCAAAGACAACGTCATTGGGCCTCGGCCTTTTAATTCGCGTCTGTATAGCACAACTCTCCGTGCATGCATGCTCGAGGAGGACGTTGCGCTGCTGCCCGGCGGCGACAACTACAAAGTGGGTAGCCGAGGTGTCCGACTGAGCGGTGGACAGCGCGCCCGAGTGTCCATTGCTAGAGCTGTCTATTCAGAACTTTCTGTTGTAATTTTGGACGATATTTTTAGTTCTCTGGACCGGAAGACTGCGGTCGCGATTCTCGGGCGGCTCCTCGGCGAAAACGGCATTTTCCGGACGCGCGAGACCACAGTGCTGCTCGCTACGTATATGCGTAAGTGTGTTGACTGATCTGAATGAACTGACAATGCTAATTCGGATATTTGTTTTCGCATGCACCAGCCGAGTCATTGGATGTTGCAGATTCCATTATTTTGCTGGATGGCAAAGGCAAGGCGACGTGGGAAAAGAACTCCGAGTGCGGCACCCACCGCGAGGAAATACTCCAGGCTTTGAGCTCCCGCAATAGTCCTACCCCCAGCGTCGCCGGAGACCAGCAAAACGAGACTCTCAGCACACCCGGTAAAGATGAGCAGAGCGGAGTCGCAGAACCCGGGGATGTGCTCTTTTCCCGGCAAAAAGGCGATTGGGGCCTCTATACGCTCATTTGCAACGCTTTTGGCAAGCGTCAATTTGTCGGCTGGTTACTTCTTGTATCTGGTTTGTCCTTTGGCGAGATTGCCCCATGTGAGTAGTGTCCAATCAGCTGTGTGGACAACAGCAGCTGACCTGACGCTTCTCAGCCATCTACTTGCGTTTCTGGATATCACATGCTCCATCAGATATGTTTTACTTTATCGGCTTCGCCATGCTTGGTCTTTTCGCCGTGGTCATGGTGATCTTTTGTTATTGGCAAGTAGCTGGCCCTCTCACTTTTCTGGCCTTGCTAACGACAGCAGTGTTCTCTTCCTCAAACTTAGCCCTCGTGCTTCCTATGTTTTACACAAAAAACTACTAAACACCACTCTGCGGTATGTAACGTGAGCTTCAAGCAATTTCACCTGCTAACAACGAATAATCAGGTCGACCCTTGCCTTTTTCAGCACAACAGATGCCGGATCCATCCTGAATATATACAGCCAAGACATGACGTCTATTAGCCATACCCTGCCCAAAGCAATGTACAGCTTCCTCTATGGTGCGTTGTGACTTCACTTTCTTATATAAGATGGTCCTAACTCGTCCAAAACTAGCCTTCATATATCAAGTATTCCAAATTGGAGCCATTGTTTCTGGATCGACATACATGGTGGCGATCCTAGCACCCACCATAGCAATTGCCTATGCGATCCAGTACGGCTATCTTCGCACCTCGCGCCAGCTGCGGTATCTCGACCTCGAATCCAAAACGCCTCTTTACACGCTCTTCACCGAGAGTGCGGAAGGACTCCTGTACATCCGCGCCTACGGTTGGCAAGAGCACAAGCTCCAGTGCGGCTTTGAACGACTAGATGTGTCGCAAAAGCCCTACTACATGCTCTCTTCCCTCCAGCGCTGGCTCGGTTTGATGTTGGATTTGCTGGCTGCGGTCATTGCCGTCGTCTTGGCAACTCTGGCACTGAAGCTACGCAACACAACCTCCGAGGCGGCGTTTGGCCTGTCTTTTTTCCATGCCATCGAGTTTAGCCGGATTCTTTCGGCCGTTATACACTCTTGGACGCACCTGGAAACCACAGTTGGCGCCATCTCGCGGCTGCGTTCGTTCTTGCGCGAAACGCCGGTTGAGTCTGAAAAGGGCGTGATCCCACCAAAGAACTGGCCGCGCAGCGGCAAGATCCAAATTCAGCGTGTGACAGCCCGACACGGGTAAGAAAAGACTCTCGTACTGAACAATTGCGGCTCTAACATCTATACATCAGGGCTGAGAACAAAGACCCGGGAGCTCTGAAGTGCATTTCCTTGACAATTGAACCTGGACAGAAAATTGGTCTCTGTGGAAGGACCGGAAGGCAAGTCGCCCACCCCCTCCCCAGTTCTACCCAAGCCGTGTCTAACACACTCTGACAGCGGCAAAAGCTCTCTCCTCATGACTCTGCTCGGTTTCCTCAGTTACAGCGGCAACATAAAGATTGACGGGCTCGAAATCTCCGCTGTCCAGCGCGACGAACTCCGCGGGCGCATCACCACCATCTCGCAGGAGCAGCTCGAGCTCGCCGGCAGTATCCGCGCCAATCTGCGTCCCTACGACCTCGATGGCAAAGGCACTGTTTACACGTCCTACCTCGATTCCAAATCCCAAAGTAACGATGGGGACGCCACGCCGCGAAACAATGACGACGAGCTGCAGGCGCTGCTCGAGCGGCTCTGCTTGTGGGAGGCCATCGCAGCGACCTCGGGAGGCCTTGACGGGACTCTTGCTGATGCGAGCCTGTCGCACGGGCAGATGCAGCTGCTCTGTCTGGCGCGTGGGATCCTTCGGCGGCGTACGACTGGCAGCCGGGTGGTGTTGGTGGACGAGGCGACGAGTAGCGTAGACCCGATGACGGACGCTACCGCACGGCTCGTCATGGCCGACGAGTTCGCCGGCTGCACGGTGCTGACGGTCACTCATCGCCCGGAAACACTCGCCGCAGCGGATGTGCGTGTCGAGCTGGCGCAGGGGCGCATTTGTGCTGTCCAGGAGACGGTCGCGGCTACGAGGGAGCGAGAGGAGAGGAAGAAATGTGGTATTGAGGATGCGGGACGACGGCGGGAAGCGTCAATGGCGGCCATTGCGCAGATGGCCAAAGCGGTGAAACGGTAATTGCGTAGGAAGAAAGGCAGCTTAATAATTACCCCAATATTTATTGAACCTCGAGAATGTTCTGCTCTTTTCGCTGTCTTCATCAGTCGTTGTAAGATTTGCATCCTAGGAGATGAGCAGTCAAGATCGCGCAGTCTCCATGTGGGCTCGGGTGCCAGCTGAATACTTGGTAGTTCTTTTTTAGTGTGTAAGGAAAGACCTTTGGACGTACGGCGTTGTTGGCATGCCCCGCGTCGTCTCGAATGTGTTGATTGACAAGGCTTTGACATGGCTTGGTATGGACAGGGCAAATCTTAAGGTATATATAAAAGAATAACGCTCCTGTCCCCATCGATCTCAACTACGTCGGATGTCAACATCCGAACATCTTCCGTAGTATAGTGGTCAGTATGCAAGCTTGTCACGCTTGAGACCCGGGTTCAATTCCCGGCGGGAGAGATCCGCCACCACTCTTCAGAGTGGCTTTTTTTTTCTTCATTTGTTTTTCGGTTGCGATTATACATGAGCTTGATAATGAGCGGAATTAGTTTTCTTACTTTTGTGTTCGCTGTACTTTTTTTTCTAGCTTGAAGCGAATGGCTGTTCGCAGTTATGCACCGCATAGTCTATCTAATCAGTGTGCCAGTCAACAGTATCCGAGTATCGCTGCCACATGCCAGGTGATCCGCCGGGCAGCGCCATTGGCCCCCCGCCAGGTCGCCTGTCAGCCCAGCAGCAGCACCAGCTGCGCGACCGTGCTACCTTCGCCACAGGCTCTCAGGCGGGGCGCTGTGGCTGACCGCTATTGCTCTTGGCCGTCGTCGCCGGCCCAGGCGGCCTGTCTGCCCTTGTCTGCCTACACCAGGCAGTTTTTCTGCATTCACCAGCCTCCCAGCTCTGTCTGTTTCTTGCCCTAGCTTCAATCTTGCTCTTGACTGTGCCTCTGCGGCCACGAGAGCCTCATCCTTTATTTTATTTCATATTTATCATCCCCTTCCGTATACGTGGTGGCGAGCAGCTTTTGACGCGCTGGACATCTGCGCCGCAGCTTCCAGCCACAAACCGAGCTACCGAGTAACCCGGCATCCCGAGCATCACCTGATTGCCTGAGCACGAGCATGCCTGCCTGACCACACTGGCTCATCTGGCGACTCACCTTTATCGAGTCTCTTGTTTCTGGACAGGATAACACATTTGCGACACCTGTCGCTTCACGCTCGAACATCTTAGTCTGATTACCACCAGCACCCGCCTCTCTGCGCTGCAAACACTCGAGCTCCCTCTAGTCAGACCACCGCCACCTTCCTTCTACATACGGCTACCATGAGCCAAGAAGACATCCCTGGCCCCGATGTGGACTTGGGGCTGAAAGATGCCGCCAACGGCTCCTCGAAGAAGTCTGCACTGGCTTCCCAGGCCGCCCACCACCCCTCCGGTAAGGCCGGACACGGCCCAATCGTCAAGTTTCTACGCGGTTTTGTCTTTGCCGTGTACTTTTGGTCATGCTGCCTCGTGTAAGTTCCGAATTATCTGGAAAATCCCCGAAAATCTTGGCGGGGCGAGTACAAATCTGGCTAACATCCTATTGCAGCATTGGCGTCACGCAGCTTATTGGTGCGCCTCTTTATTTTGTCAACAAGGACATGTACTACGCCTACATGGCCATGACCAAACGGTCGTTTGCCCTCGTCATCACTGTTATGACCAGGATCTGGGGGCGAACCATGATTCGCGTCAGCGGCGACGAGTCAGTGGCTGGTCAAATCAAGAAGATGCCAGACGGCACTGTTCAGTTTGACTTTCCCGAGCGCTTGGTCCTGATTGCAAACCATCAGGTATAAACTCCTCCTTAATAAGTGCAGCTCTTCTTACCGTGCCGCTAACTCGTCTCAGATTTATACAGACTGGTTATATCTCTGGTGGGTTGGTTATGCCAACCGCATTGGCATGCACGGTCACATTTACATCATTCTTAAAGACTCTCTTCGTTGGATTCCGATTATGGGCACCGGAATGATGTTCTTTGGTTTCATTTTCATGTCGCGCAAGATGGCAACGGATCGCCCACGCCTCGCGCACCGTCTTCAAAAACTCCGGCAGCTGAAATCTGACCCCAACGGAAACAAATATTACGATCCCATGTGGCTCCTTTTGTTTCCCGAGGGCACCAATCTGTCAGCCAACGGCAGACGCAAATCGTCCACCTGGGCGGCCAAGAACGATCTTCAAGATCCAGAGCACGTCATGCTGCCCCGGAGCACGGGCACATTCTTTTGTCTCAATGAGCTCAAGGGCTCGGTAGAATATGTCTATGACTGCACCGTTGCCTATGAAGGTATCAAGTACGTCCTCCAACAGCCCTTGCCAATCCGCCCAAACAAAAGTTACTGAGCACCCTGCTAATCTGCCCTTGTACACAGACGCGGCGAATATGGTGAAGAGCTCTTCACTCTTAGCGGCACCTATTTTGCTGGTCGCCCTCCCAAGTCTGTCAACTTCCACTGGAGAAGATTTCGTCTCGCTGATATCCCGCTCGATGACCCTAAGGAGTTTGAGGAGTGGTTGCGCAACGAATGGTATAAAAAGGACAAGCTCATGGAGATCTTCATGAAAGAAGGCCGTTTCCCTCCAATGACTGGCTCGGCGACACCATACGTCGAGACTGAGGTCAGAACCAGGTCCCCGTTCGAGATTCTCCAAATTTTTTCCGTTGTTGGTATCGCCGCCCTCATGTGGAACAACGTCCAAAAGCTATACACGGCCGTCAACAAGATGTTTTCTTAGACGCTGTCACTGGAAACCCTGCATATTTCTTCTCTCAGGCTTGTCTCTGGTTTCTCTCCCTTATCATTTCATTTTCCTTCGTGCCGAGTTCGAGCACGCGACCCTGAACCTGAACAAATGGCTAGATCAACTCATGACTCTCATCGCTGTGGCGTGGGATGCCACTACTGTGTCACTCGGCTCACAGTGGTTTTTGAATATTTGCTTTGACGGGTGACATGCTAGGCATCATCTCTGATGACTGGCCATCATCCTGCCATGAACCACATCCACGAAGTGCTTCATCTTGAGTTGGACGCTGAAGCCAGTACTCTGACGAGTGATGGGCATCATAGCTATCTCTGATTTTGAGAGTCATGCCTGATGAATCGTCATTTGATGTAGCTTTGGCTGAAAGTCTCTGCGGTGAAGTGCTCCAGTCTGACTCGGAGGATGAGATGCTGATAGGCTTTTCCTGAATGCCATGCGTGCATTGACGTTTTGACTGGAGGTCCCCAGGTTGATGGCAGGTGCCGCATGGACAGCGTCTCTTTGATCGGTTCGAGCCTACACAGCCGTGTGAAGATAAATATGTGGAAGGGTAATGCCAGTCTGCGCTGTTGCCGGCAAAGCGAGTTGGCATGATGTGTGATGACATGCCATCTGTCAAGGCAGATGAATGGGTTTGCTCTGCCATGGTGGGGAGTTGCGAAGATGAGGGAGTATGTAAGGGTCGACGGCTGCAATGACAGAAAATTATGCTGATGCAGCAATGGTGGTAGTGGCAGGACGATGAGGCAGGGCAATGTGGGTGACAGCAAAGGGTATAGATGTCTGCGCACGTGGGTCTGGGCAGGTCGGGAGCAATCTCAAGGATGTTTGGGAAAGGGTACGGAAGGGGGCCAGATATATGGGCAAAACCATGAAGAAAGGTCAAGAGAAGGGGAAATGAAAGAGGAGGAGGGCGGGAGGGTATTTATGTGTGGGCAAAGGACTTGGTCAGCCTGTTCGCTGGCCAATCAGAGGCTGGGCTGGCCAGCGCATGTCACACTCCTCGACTCGTCATCCCACTCCAGCTTTGGCAAACGATGATTATTTTGTTCTTTTTCACAACAAGTCCATACTTTTGACTAAATCAATATCCTTCACATGTTATTGATGTGCTGAGATACTTGGCATGCTCATGGTGGCAGTCTCTCGCGGCTGACTTACACGGAGTGCTGCATCGGCAGCTTCTGAGGGCCCTCGACCTGCTGAATGTCATGGTTCGAATCCACGAGTCTTTAGCTTTTGTCCTGAGAAGTTTCCGAGGTGAAAACTTGCGGCGTTGCCTCGCTGTGTGGCTGTTGAATTTGTTGTTCCGTAATGGTGATTTGCGATATCAGAGGCATGAAACCGACCACGGGCGGATTCTGGGACTTTGGGCCCTCTGCCACCGAATAATTCATTTTTGAAACCTCGTCCAGTCTATTAGACCTGGTAGGCATCCGAAAAGTGTTTTGGATATCGGTTTACGACTTTTTTCCACGAGATTGTCTGTCCGCCGTGTTAGTGGCGTCGGGGGAGGATCCTGGGCAAGCAAGAGGCCTTAGGACGAGGGTACGCACCTAGAATGGCGGCCAGCGCAGCAGCGCCTCGACAAAAATTAACTCCGAAGGTATTGGACGACATTCATAGATCTTGAAACTGTGACTGTTCTTTTTAAATCACGTTTTACTTGTGATTGCGCTCTGAAATGGCCCTCATGTCTTCGCTGGTCGTACCATATGTCGTTGGATATATGGGCTGAGAGAGGCAGCAGCCGAATATTGCGGGGCAGTTGACCAGCCAGCATGTCCAGGTCGCTTCTTCGAGAACAAGCAGAATAAAAGCCGCTTGCATATTTTTTTATGGCTTATTTTAGTCGCAGGCTATGTATACCTACTACATGGTATGCTACGCAATTGTTCTACTATACAAGCGCGCATTCTGTCCCCTTTGCCTGAGAAGCACAGGAGCAGACAGCCCGTGATGAGGCACGTTGGCACCGGTTCAGCAGACAGCTCAAGTTTGACATGCCCTCTTTCAGCTCTGAAATAGACTGCTTATGCCTATCAGTGTAGTATTATGCGCTGTTACGTCCGCTTATTTTGCGCTTTAACTTGGTGTCCGACTGACGATATGGGCTTTCCTTCCTTGCACTTTGCGCGGCGGCGGTGGAAGTAGGGCGGGGAGAGAAGAGAAAGAGGGGTGTTGCACGCAATGATTACATGATCGTATAGTGTTTGAGCCCGATTGGTGAAATATGTAGAAGAAGACTGCGTTCATTGCAGCTCTTCCCTGTGAAAAGATTGTGGTGTCTTCATTTCATGACCTTGCTCAAGGCTAGCAGAATGGAAGCGGTCTGGTCTGTAACTAGTACTTGCGTCTTTCATGCGTGAATCCAAACTTTGTTACGACGTATTGGAAAAGACTCGAGATTCTTACACTATACAACTAAAATTGAAAGAGAAATTTCTACTCGTTGCAGAGCCGCGTTCGATTGGTTGAAACAGTGCGCACCAGTTACGACTGCTGCACCCTCCCCACAACCCGATTAATCTCATCCAAAACAATGGGATACACATCTCTGCAAGCATCGCGTCCCATCCAGCAGTCAAGATGCCCGTACCCCGGAATGACCCTTCTGCGATACTGCAGCCCGGGACGCGCTCCGCCCGCCGACAGGCCAAACTTTCGGCACAGCCGCTCGTACGTCATCTCCGTGGCCTGCGGCGAGAGGACGTCGCTGTCGCCGCCCGAAAATAGAAACATCGGGATGCCGCGCAGCCGCTCCACGTTCTCATCCGTCGTCAACTCCGCAAACGCCGGCCCGTTGGTTGAGACGTGCCCGCGGCGGCCCATGCGCATGAGCAGATGCACGAGCGTCAGGCTCGACCCGCCAAAGAACTTGTCAATGTGGCGGTGGGTTTCCTCGTTGAGGTTCGCATGGCTCCAGCACCGGCCAAAGAGAAGCGTCGTGCGGTGGCAGCTGGCGCTGGAGCATCGCTCGCCCTCGTCTTCAGGCAGGAGCCTGAACATTTGGTTCAGCAGGCCCTGGCGGAATCCGTCGCTACCGCCTGGCGACGCTTGGCAGCTGAACCACGGCCCGGCGACGGCGCCGTAGAGCTTGTCCAGGGGTATGGCGCATTTGGCTTTTGCCATGTTTGTCGTGCTCCAGACGGGGTTCATGAAGACTTGGCTGCAGGTGATTCCGAGGACCCAGTCTGCGGGTATCGTCCCATCCAGCAAGCCGCACGAAAAGGCGACTGAGCCCATGCAATGAGCTACTGTATATATTTTGTCTGCGCCCCAAATCTCACGAACCTTTTCGAAACCGGCGCGGATATCGAGGCGAGCATCGTACGTTGTCCAGTTGCTATCTCGATCGATGGTATCCAGTCGTCCAACCCGATGCACAATGACGAAGACTCGGTATCCTGCTCTTGTAAAGTAATTCACCGCATTGGTCGCTATCGTTGGTAGAGCAAAAATTTGATGATCGACAGAGGCGCCGGGAATCATGAATAGATTCTCAATCGGTACCAGGATGCCAAAGATGTCTCTGGGAACATGGCGAGGGTCCGGCTCCCACATAAGTAGCTTCGTGACGATACCATCCTCGGCCACGATCTTGTATGTCGCCGTGGGATCCGTCGGGTTCGTGAAACCGCCCAATGGCTTCGCAGCCGCGTATTGCATTGGCACTAGTGGCAAGAAGAATTGTGATGCCATTTGGCGTGTGAAATGCCGCGACAGGCCAAGTACCTGCTTGGATTTTTCCCGTAGGTGTTCTCCCGTAGCCATAATCGTGCTTAGCTGCTTCATGAATTTTCCCAACTTGATTTTCAGCATCCCAGCAGCAATTGTTTGGTCCTCGCTGTCATCGTTGGATACATTGCCCCTCTTCTTGACGATGGTCACATTCAGGGTAGTCATTGTCCGCCACAGTTGCCTGGGTCTGAATGAGACGGCTGAATTGAGAACCTTGAGTCCGTGGAGGTGCAGTTCCCGTCCATTGATACCCGTCATGGGGCAGTCGTATACGAGCTTTCTCGTCCCCGATATCTCCGGGTCCGGCTGAAACAATTCCACGGTACCATTATGAACCATGAACGGCGAGCCCTGGATGGAAGGACATACCAGCGTACCGGAAATTGTACCACTATAGCGAGTTTTGGCGTGTGTCTGGGTGTTTTGCTGAAGCCGGATGCTCGCCAACAGCCGAGCTACCTCTCCACGAGCCCTCGCCATCGAGTATGCACGTTCATACGACGCGCTGTTGCCCAAACTTATCGTTTGGCTGCTGTAAAGACCTCCTTCTAAAAGCTCTGTAAAGCATAGCGTACTGGGAGGTCTTTTAGCGGCTTGTGTACAGGGTTTAATCGGATCCGTGTTGGGCTGGTGCGCAGAGCCTGGCCTGTGAAGATCGATAGTGCCATTTGACTTGGTACAAATGGCGAGCGATTGTCTTTTGGCAAAATCAGCGACAGATCTCTCAGCCAATGCAGCAATGGTGGCGCATGGGTTGACCCCCAACGCAGCAGGGATAGCTGCGCCATCCACAACAATCAAACCAGGATGCGTTTCAGACCCTGGGCCAACGAACACCTCGCCAAGGTGGTTTGTGACGCCATTTTTGCCGCTGTTGTCCCTGGACATTCTCGCGCCGCTTAAAACAAAACGGTTAGCGCCTCTTCTAGTCGCTGAAAGGGTGCTTCCTCCTCGGAGCTGGGTGAGGATTGGAACTTACCCAAGAGGATGAACAGTGACTTGGTGATTGCCCCATAGTCTGCGCAATGGATTGTATACCAACGTGCCGCCGTCTTCTTCGACTACTTTCCTCAGTGGCGCAAGTATCCTTTCGACGTGTTTCTCATTACGACCCGATCCAAGGAACTCAAACATTAGTTTATCATCCTCCAGTCGCGCTTCCGCCTGGCTGCCTGTTTACGTTCAGCAGTTCTCCCTTATTGGAATGGCTAAGAACTTACTGTCGTGGGACATAATCAGAAATACTTGGGCATCTCGGGCAATATTTGCGTTAGAGAATGGATGTAGCAATCTCTGCTTGCATCTCGAAAGAAGGTTTGCCATTCTCTGACGAATCGGAGCTCTTGATGACGAAAACACTGTATGAGTACGAAGCACGGTTTTGACAAATGTTGATAGCACTTGCGGGACGGCTCCGTCTTGTATGACGTAGCCATCCAGTGAGTTGTCAGTCTTGTCGCGCATGTCAATGACGGAGGTGATGGTAGGTCCGACTCGGTTTGTAGACGTCGGGTTCGGGGTTTCCGGGTTTCTAAAGGACTTCGCTCCATGACCGGGATTGTGCCTGAGGCTCATGTCAATAAAACGTAGATTCTTCACATCAGGACAAACGTACCCAAACGCCAACATATCGCCATTGCCGCTCATACCCTGTCCGACGTAATCGCTCATAGAAAGGCCCATGGCTTTGCTCCTGAGCAGGATCTCGGTTGTGCCGATAGAGCCAGCGCCGAGAAATACTGCGTTTTCAGCATGAACCCATGACAGTTCTGAGTATATATCATCTTGAAATCTGGCACGCGGGCTGTCATGTGAAACAAAATAGACAATATAGCCGCCGAGTTCATCCGACGCCTTCTCGACATAACGAACCTCACACTCGCAAAAAATATCAGCACCCCATTTCCACGCATCTGTAAGGTATGTGACCAAAGTCGTCGTCTTTGATCCGTCGTTAATACCCGTAGTATCCTGACCAGTGAGTGTAGAAGGTGACATTTGTAGGCCAACACTGTTGTTACCTGAGCGGAAGCGCGTCGTTTGTGGAACTCTGTAGAACCTGTCATCCATACCAAGTGCATGCGCTTGTTTTTGGAGGCGAGCTGTCTTATCAAGGATCGGCCAGTCTTCCGGATAGGGTTCAGGTTCCAACACGTCCCTGACTTGATCGTAGTCTGTAGTCTCGCCAATGCAATCGTGTTAGTGCCTTCTGTATGAAAGCTGATCAATGTTGAGGAAGTGAAAAGATAACGAGGCAAAAGCACCGGAGAGAAAATACGTGCATTTGGACAAACAGGTCGGGTCTTTCCGAATTTCGAAGGGCCATAGTTCCGAGGACAAGGTCGACTCGTCTGCCTCGAGAAAAACATTGGCATTCATAAGGCTTCCGCCACCAAGACCTGCGGCTCTTGGTTAGATCAAGTCGCAATTGCAGTTTGACATCAATAGATTGCTTACCATTGCAGACGACAGCGCTCTGACCCTTCCCTCTAACTACGTGATACATGCCTGTGGCTTTCCCGCGGGTCGCTTTCTGCCCGTTTTTCGCCTTCTTGCCAGTCTTTCCAGAAACATGCAGTTCCTTTGCAGCCTCTAGAAAACCGGTTGGATATTCTCCCGGCCATTTTTCTTGCCCTCTTTCGAGTACGCAGAGAGACTGGCCGCTTCTGGCCATGCGCGACGCGGCAATTCCACCACCATAGCCGGAACCAATGACAACGCATTCATAAGAAGGTTTAAGTTGCTCCAAAGACTTGGATATTCGCGGAAACGGTGGTAATAGTGGTGTCATGGCTGTCTCATATGGCATTGTGGGACGAACCTCTGCACAGGGCAGACGTTCGTACTTAGCGCGGCTGTCTTTCGGAAACATCTCAGAGCACGCCCGAGGTAGCACAAAAAACCGTATGCACAACTGAAACAAGGCATGTATTGAGCATATATATCTAAATGGGGTTGGTGTTTTGAGTATTTTCTACTGCGTCGCGCGCCACTAACTCAGCTTTCTTAGTTGGACATCAATCAATAGCATCTACCGATCGTCAATACGGGCCATGACGAACCTCTAGAAATTCCAAATAAAGGTTTGGTCATTGATTTTTCGGGGTAGGGCGCTCTATAAGCCACAAAGCGCAAAACTCGCGATGGCGTCCTGCTGCGGGCGTGTATGTTTGCCTCTCTCGTGGCAACAAAGGGCGTGACCCATCGCGAACAGTGGGAACCATCACGCAAGTTGAGCTAAGCGAGAGTCACTGTTATAGCGCTAGGCTTGGTGAAGTGGCAGATCGTTTTTTTATGAATATGCTGGGTTGATATTGTCGTCCTGGTTTTGCTGCTGACGCCGTTCGCCCAAGCTCGCGGTACTCGAGGGTAAGTTCTCAGCAGCACAGTATCTACTCCCAGCACTTCTGCTGGCCCTCGCAATAAGAAATAGAGTTTTATCGCGGGAAAAAAGAGTCTCATACTGCCGGGAAATCAAAATGAAGGGTCTCACTGTGCTGGGGTAAGGCCTTACCAAGGTTGTACAAGCACGACCGCTGCTGCGTATGTTATCGAGCTGCTGTTAACTTACAATGGTCAAAGGCGGCAGGCTGCAGAACGTGACTGGCCGTTTGCGCGTCACACAATCCATTATATTAATTAAAGGCGTATGCGACAATTACGGAGTTGCAGCACAGCGTTGCACAGCAGCTCGATGGGTGTACATACCTGTGGTTCTTGGACAATCGCAGAATGGCGCCCAGCCCGCAACAAACTTACCAAAAGCCCCAGGGATAAAAGATTAAATTTATGCAGAACAGTTTTAGTAATATGCAATAAAAAGTGACGCTCAGTGATTACATTAGGGTACCAGCAAAGTATGCTCTGTTTTTCGGACGCCGATTGCACGCCCGCATGGTGCAAAAACGGCAGCACAAAGGTAAAAGGAGCAAGCAGACTAGTCGATCTAAAGACACTTGAGTCTGTGTGAGAGAGTCTGACAGGGCGCACGGCATTCTACTACCCGTAGCTGTACGGCCAGCGTTTGAACCAAGTCATCTTATTCCCGGCAGCTCCAGCAATCTCTATGTTGGTTTCTTGGTGGTTTGCAGAAAGCTTTTCCCTATCAAATCGATTCGAATCTAGCTTTCTCTTCCTCGCAAGACACATAGCGTACAAAATAGCTGCCAAGATGGGGCTCTGTTGGTGGCTTGCCAACTCTTTCAGGGGTGTCCAAATGCTACACCAAGCCTGCTTAGCAATAGACCTAGTGCGATTTGAATGAAACTAAAACACTTCGACATGCATGAAAGCTTTTGCGCCCGTTGGAGCAATCGACCCATGTAGGTGTGCAAACCTCGGGCTGTTCGTCACGCAAATTCGATGTCTTTGTAATTTATTTTTTAGGACCAGATCCCTCACCGTCTACCTCAAAGAGCTGGCACATATTACCGGTTCAATTTCACTTCTCTTGCCGTGTCTTGGTTGCGTAGTTGGCGTCTGCTTATGAATCTGTAGCTGCAAATTTTAAGATCCTGCAGCTTGATATAATCAACAACTCCAAAAAGTGCACCATCTTTGTCTCCTTTGTTGCCTCCCATATTCGGTCGTTGGTTCATCAATTTCTCGCTCGTGCGCAGCGCCTCGCGATGTAGGCTAGTCGTGGCTGAAACCTAATTAGCCACGGTGTATGTTGGCGTCGGAGACCCGAGATACCGGTCAGGGACAAAAGCACTACACAGCCGCAGGAAAAGTTTGCAAAAACGTGTCCCCCTCCCCAACCACTATGCTGTATGCCCTCTGCGCATACTCGCGGATGCGCTGCGAAAGACTCGGCGCCATGGACTTCGAGGCTCCGTACAAGTTGACAAGCGCCCACGGCACCATGTCATTCGTCAACCCCCATTTCTTAATCTCGAATTGGGCACGCGACGCGCCGGCGGCGACTCTGTCACTCAGCGGCCAAACAGATGTGATTTTGTAGCCGAGGGCCTGAAGCCCTTGTAAGAGCATCTCAACGGTTTTGCGGAGATCGCTGCGCTGATTGTACTTCATAGCCATTGCAAAACAAGTTGAGCAAATTTCGAGACGCGGCAGCTCGGCAGGGTACGACTCAGGGTAAGTCTCATTCAGCTCGTCGAGAAGTCTGAGCCCTTTTGCTGGTGGCTTGTTGGCTCGCAAGTCAATAATGCCCTGCATGCTCTTCATGAGCAGCTTGCGCTTGCTCAACTGCGCCGCCGACATTGGGCGCTTGGCCTGACACAACGCACAATTGCATGTGAACCCCCAGTGTTTGAGGCGACGTTGCATATCATCGTGCGAGTCCAACTCTTGAGGCTGGTGGTAGGGAAACAGGAGCTCGGTTCCCGCCTCCATGTCCGCAGCCGCACGCAAGATTTGCATGTCTCCAATGAATGAGCGACGGCAGTTTCCAACGCAGGAGTGGTTTACATATGATGCCTTGATCCAGATGCCTGCGGTGCCGAAGCCGCCCTTGCCACCGTCTGCGTCTCTTTTATCCTTTAGAAGATTTGACAGCGTCTCTCGACTGGTCCTCGGCGCCCCAAAAACGTTGAGTGACATGATTTTGGCGGCGAGAAAACTATTTCTAGGTCAGTTGCGAAAGATGTGATGCACATCACTTGCATATATGTTGACTTACGAATCAACGACTGGATTACCATCTGCAACGTCTCGGCCGACTGTCTTGTAGTCGCCATGGTGAAGATTCAGAATGGGACGAGAGTATTCCGGATTATGATAGAGATTTTGTATCATTTGCGTGAGAATTTCGGCCTGGGCGCCAGCAAAGCCTCGTTTGCTCTCAAGATCCATCAGAACAGAGTAGCGACCGGAGCTCAAGTCGCAATAACTGTACACAAACGCCTTCTCGCAAAGCAAAAGATCACCCGCGCGAACAGCCTTGGTAGTAAAAAGCCCTCGTCCTCGTCCAGGGGCATCGCGGACCTCGACGGGCACTGAGAATGTGCCGCAGTCAATCTGAGCCGTACTCTGGTTGGCTTGCCTGTACATGCGTGAGAATGAATAGGCGCCGTCGTTCTTTTCACTAGTTCTTGTCTTGACACGCGCCATCTCCGCCTTTGCCTCGCTGTTATCGGGCCAGTTTTCAAGGAAATGCGTGAGTCGCTCCAGACAGCGGTCGAAATAACGGAGCTCATAGAGTGCTCGGATCTCGCGAAAAGTCGACTTCTCCGTTGGGGATATCTGCTCATTCGTCTTGTTCGCATCAATAAGGGCTTGCTCCGGACGGCCGAGCCTGAGGTTGGTCAAAGAGCGGTTGACGAACGCCAGCTGTGCTTCCTCGGGTGTAGCCGCACATCGAACGGCGTCTGAGTATCTACGGGATTGCTAATTAGCCACTGGCGAATGTTGAGGTGCGGGAACTGCTCTCACAAACGCAATGCTTTGGCCCAGCAGGCTTTTTTCACAACTTCGTTGCCTTGCATCCGTACTGCTTCACTGCTCATTTTCGGAGCCGTCGTTTTCCATATGTCTGGTATGCGGCCATCGCATGGCTCCAACCAAACAACATCACCGAGATGATCGACTCTCAATGAATAGGTGCCGTCTGTGGCGCACTTGAAGAAAGGCTCTTTGAGAAGAAGCACACGTCCAACCTGGATGGTCTCCTTGGAAGGATTGGTCGCCTCTGGGGGCTGATGGTACAGCTGCAAAGTCACAGTCGTGCCCTCCAGGTCCTCAACAGCTGCCAGTATTGCATTGATACGGTTGGGCGGTGTCAGAACACGAAGAAAGACCTTGGTAGAACGATGGTGCTCACCGAGGCGCATCTGTGTAATGCGGATCGGTTGCAACTCATCAAGAAAGCGGTCGGAAGGAAGGTATGGTGGCGGCAGTTGTGTCATGGAAATGGTATGCCCAGAGGAATGGGTCTCTTCGAGGCCCCGGTTCATGGCGAGAAACTTTGCGATGATGGACTGCAGCGAAGGATGGTAATGAACCAGCTGGCCGTTTCTCCTTTTGGAGCTCTCATACATCAGCTGTGCATTCCGCAGAGCAGCTGCAATCTGGGTGTCTTGCGACACCTCGCGCGTGTCCATGGCCGGAAAAGAATGAGCAAGATATCAATATGGGCTTCGCACTTAATGGTGACAGAACCGATCCTCTCTCAGTATTCATGAACTATAATGCTCTTGTGAAGTCGAGCTCGAGATTCTGGCAAAAGAGTATTCCAAATCCATGTGGCATGCAAGTTGCCCAAGAGCATGGGAATGGCCAGATGCCCGCCTGCGCCGCGGGGTAGGCAAACGTTCACTCGCAGCTCAGCCGCACTCATGCATTGCTGCCCAACCAAAGAACCAAGCAGTAACATTGATTAAGCGCGCGAGCGACCCCTGATCCGAGACCGTTGGGTGAAAATCGGCAAACGGCGCACGGCAGACCAGCACCTAGGAAGCTAGGACACCTGATCCAGTACATGGTCTTGTCGCCCCGAAGACATCTTTCGGTTGAGTTCGTCAGAGAAATTAAACAAGAGTCGTCGAAGAACTGACTGCTTCTTTTCTAGACATATATGCATGCAAGAACCCAAACCTCTAAAAGTTGTAGTTACCTTGAGGTTGGCAGCCGCCCGGCCGACCGTTGCGAAACGTCACCTCGGAAAGCAGCGCGACAAGAAAAATTAGAATTTTTCACTCCCAAAAATGTCTCAAAGAGGCTCTTGCAGTTGAATGAAATCTGTTCTTCTTCCCAAGCAGGTCAAGGGCGACCCAGATTTCTGAATCTTGACATGAGATGTCCCAAACGTTAGTGTGTCCGGACCTACGATCCGTGATCCACGCCGATTCGCGACAAGAAAATTTTGAGGAAATGACAAGCAGCCAGTATACGATTCTGTATCTTTCAATTTAGCTATAGTTGTCGTCGCCCTTGCATTTTTTGTTGCCTTCACTACAAATCTAGGCGTATGGTTGCTCTCATCGAGTTTAGTAAGGCTAATGACACTACTACTGATCATTTGGTCTGTATCAATGTAGGTGTGGCAGTACTTAAAAGTCGCCTGGGCTTAAAGCATTCCGCGCATCCTCACCTACAAACGTTTCACTAAGCTATACGAACATGACCTTCGCGGAAAAGGCTGCGTCGCCAGTGGGTTACTGCACACCCTCCGTATCGCGCCTGTAATCACGGCTGCGCATAACAAAGCCTCGACAGTTCCTGCTAGATTGCAACAGTGACCCATCTGTTTGCTACTCAATAAAAATATTTTGAGCAGCTAGTCTTTGGCTTCGATGACTGGCGGAAACTATTAATGAAAATGATCCATAGATTGGTCATATATTTCTGTGCGTGGTCTTTTCTCATCATTTATAGTATCAACCAAGTGCTCAAGTCAAGATATACTCGACTAACTATAACTAAGTTACAGGGCAGAGCGGCCACCCTGTTAGCCAGCCAGATGGCGGACAGTAGTGCGAAACTTACGCATCCTGCCCATTAATTCTTTCAGCTGCGGACACCCCTCACTCTTTAATTCATCGCCCGTTAAAACTCCCACATCAAAATGCCAGAATCACAGAAACAGTACAGCCCGGATAATGAGGAGTTCAAGTTCGTCGCCGAGTCGAACAGGAAAACACTGCGTAGCCATGCAATGAGGGCACACTGGCGTCAACGAAAGCAATGGACAGGCGGCCAGAGGGGCGGAGGCAACGGTACACAGCGCCATCTTCGTCCACTGCTGCCACATCGGCGAGCGCGCCGTGATTGCTCCCTGGCGACGCATCACGCTGAAAACGGACAGGATACCAATACCTGTGCTTTGGCATCCTCTAACCAGCTTCCCACGAAAGGGGAGCTGGCTGGAGAAGCTTCTCGGGCGCTCTACAGAATGATTGGCACCGTGGCGTGTGGCCGATTAGATCCATTTGACAGGCTACCAATTACACTGACAGTCGAGCACCAAGAGCTGCTGCACCACTGTATGTTTGTCGAATGCCGAATACACCTTGGTGCTGCATGTCATCCTCACACTGGGCCTAGGGGTTTTCACGTGCACGACAATGATGTTTGGCCATCTGCCTCCTGCCATCGCCAATCCAATGCGAGACGTGTGGCTGCCGCTTGATCTTTCCAACGCCGGCTCTTTCAATGCCTGCATGGCTCACTCAGCCGCTCACCTGGCCCGAATGCGGGGGCATCGCTATTCGAAAAGAGCCCTAGAGTTCAAGATGGAGGCAATTCGAATAATCATGGGGTGGATTGGTGACCATAACATGGCGCTCAGTGATGTCACGTTCGCAGCCGTCTTGAGGCTCTCGACTTATGAAGTAAGCTCCACAGATGGTATCATTCATCTTACAGGAGCTAATAAATCGACAAAAGCGATATTGGGGAACCGAGCTCGATTGGCAAATCCACCACGATGGTCTTTTGCGCATGATTAACGCGCGGGGCGGCCTTGGGACATTTGCTCACAATTGGCGCCTCGCACTGATCACATTTTTGTGAGCCTCTGCGAGCCTGGCAGCCGTCACCAGCACTAATTCAAAAACGTGTTTCACAGAAATACGCTCATGGTGCGTCCATCATGGCTTGATAGCTCCAATCGCATATGGGAGCTTGCTATGCCTCAGTCTCTCTACGCATTGCGACTCATTGTTGGAGAGGAGTCTTCCATGCACCAAATCCGCTGTCTGTGGCTGCTCTCACTGGGGCAAGACATTGAGCACTTTGCCCTCATTTCAATTGAGTCGTGTCGCAATGGTCTTGCAAGTTGCGCTAATCTGCAGGATGCATTGATGCTCCTCATGCTCAAAATGAAGCAATACGACCTCACAAGCCGGCGCGATGCGAAAATTGGCGATTTCGAGTTTCGGCGGTTGGCATGCGTTCTCTTCATTGCCATTCTGTGCCAGGGCTGCACTACTGCTCCTGCCGACGCTTCCGCCCTTAGCCAAGGATCCGGGTGGATATCTTGTCCTTTGGCCCTTATCTTGTTGGATGTGCACCTGTTGGAATACCGTGACACCTGGCTTTCCGATGTTGATGGTCTTTATGTCACTCTTTACAGCGGTTTCTTTGGAGTCGATGATGGCATCCCCAATCGCGACTACGTGCTGACAATGGCATCTGTTCTCGGGTCTATGAGCAGCACGACCCGCCAAAGGATAGAGAGCTCTCTGCTACACATACTCTGCTCGGGCGCAGCTGCGTGAGTAAGTTCCGATTCGGTGACGGAACTATGATCAGGTATAGTCAGGAGTACAGAGCGAACGGAAAAGCTCAGATGCCAGAGCTAGTGATGCGGGATGCGAAGTCCACTAGAGCTACAGGTTATCACCCTAAAATAAGACCTACACACTTGCATGAGAGCTGGACATTATTGACCCATTCTCCGCGCTGGATAATACCCCGAGGCTAAGCATGCCTGTCTATTACTGAGACCGTTCCTACCCTAGATGGAGATTTATCGACTCAGCTCGATCGGGCTTTAAATCGCACATCTTGGCTACACTGTAGATAGAATGCCTAAAACCGCACTGCTTGAGGAACTCAGATGCAGGAAGCCTGCTCTGCCCATGATAGTCTCGCCAAAATGCTAACGCCACTTACAGCCCGATTGTCATCGACTCTGATCCTGCACAACAGGGATCCGCGGAAAGTTGGTGGGATAGTACGGTGGGGTGGTGGACCCAGCTATCCGGAACGGCTAGTATTGTAGCTTCAGCTGGTGTCCTCAGATCTGTCATATCTGACCAGAATCGCTAGAGCTGATTGGGTTGATGGTGTTACCCTTTTCGGCGTGGGGAGAAAAAGCAAAATACTGTCTTCCTTCCCTCTCTCCCCCACTTCTTAAAAATGCACAGAGACTCAAAAGGGCTGCGGTCCACAGCATGCAGCCGTCAGCGGCATAATGGCTTGATTTGTAATGCCGTGACCGTAGCTGCAATCTTGCAGTTGGAAGCGGCCAAGGGATACGAGACCAAACCAGGCTTCGCCGCTTAGTACAACAGCCGGTACAGTGATTTTTCGATCCAGTGCTGACCGAAGTATGGATACAGTGAGGGAAAAGCAAATGCTCCTTTATTTTTAGCACATTTTAGGGTACGACGTGGGGAACACAGTTTTCTTCAGTATCCGTACTTCACATGGAATCAATTGGCTACTAGTTAACTTAGGACCATGGAAGGAGACCGAATCCTCCTCCGCCGAAGAGCACACCCTGGTAATAATGTTACTCATCGTCCGCATCGCGGGGGTCATTGGCTTTCCAAAACTTCTCGTAGTCCTCCCAGCTCTGAGACGGGAACTCGAGCGGAACAGTAATTGGGCCAAAGGGAATGCCTCTCTCGTCAAACTCGTCGAGACGCGCCTTGGTTGCCGGCCTGGACTTGTTGACACTATAGACCGAGATCCTGTGGCAGGAGCTCGTAACATGCAAGCCCCAGTTCCATGCAGTGCGCACGTCGGGAGGCTGAGTGTTGAGCGCATTGTCCCAGCAGCGGCAGACAATCTCCACCCAGCCCTCGACATCGCAGGGAAGCTCAAACTCCCACACGCGCCACGACCACTTGCGCTTTTTGCTCATGTTCTCGAGGGGGACAGTATACCAGTTGAAGCCACCATCGCTGGAGAGCTCCACCCTCTCTGGCCAGCGGCCGCCGCCAGAATACGCCCATCCCTTGCAGCGAATCTTGCCCTTGTGGATGCAGACCTGCTTGGTCCAGGGCGACATAATGGCAGAACTCACTGGCATTTCTTGAATCTGGATTCCGTCCGTCATCTTGAGGTTGTGCTTTCCAACCTGCTGAGGAAAATAGAGATATTCGGCACTCTGGACTGGCGCGCGCGACGGATTCTTGATGGCCTTGATGCGGTAGAGCCACTTGACGCTCCGAGCCCCGATGTAGCCAAAGACAACAATGCGAAGCGGGTAGCCGTGGATGGCCGGCAGCGGCTCGCCGTTCATCTCCCACGCCAGCATAACCTCGTTGGCTTTGACTTTAGACCACGGTACGCTAACGAGATAATTCATTGCGTTGTCGTCCTTGAAGTAAGTGTCGGCGCCGTAGAACTCCAAGTGCTTCGCGCCGTCCACCAGGCCGCCGCAGGCCTTAATAATTTTCTTGAGGCTGATGCCCACATACTCTGCATTCCCAATTGCGCCTTCCGCCCACGGCGCCTGGGGCACTTCATCACCCTGCCCGGGATATTTGAGAATCTGCTCAATTCGGCGAGTGCCGGAGCACTGAATGGTCACAGTTTTCTGCATGCGCGGATACTTGGACTCGTCCATGATGTCATCCAGAGTAAAGCTGCGAGGCTTTGCAACAAGTCCATCCAGCATGAAACTAAAGTCGTCCTTGTCGATGATTGGAATACCACCGTGATTTCGCACAAAGTGCAGGGAATTAGGCGTGATATCTTTGCTGGTGACGAGACGCTTAGGAGGCTCGCCGTTGTAAGGAAACTGCAAGAGGTGCAGCATGTCGGGGTGCTTTTCCTTGAGGACCGTGTTCCAGGAGTCATCCGGGATTTTGGTGAGCTCTCCGCCGACTGCATGGTGCCACATTTTCCAGTGTGTACCTGGGAGGACTGGATTTGTTCCTGGAATCGGACCAAGCTGAAATTCTGGGTTTGGTGGGAACGTCTGAGAAGTCAGGATTTTGTGTGCCGCAGCCTTCTTCTCTGGATAATTCTCCCATTCTACAAAGCTGGGGGGCACCAGAGTTAGAGAAGAGCCACAGAATGAGCCTCAAGATGTTACTCACCCAGTCCAGCCCTTTCGCTCAATGGCAAAGAGTTTGTCACGATTGCCAACTGCCTTGATAGCCTTTTCATCTTTGGTGAGAGGGCCAAAGACCTGAGGGGCGAGCTCTTTGGTCTTGGGCTTGGTCATGTCCAGAACTGGGAGCACAGCTCCGGACAGCCCCTGCTCGATTTTCCACTCATCTGGACGATTTGTGGTCTTCATTTCAGGTGTCTTTGTTTGCACAGGGGCAACAATATTTGTCTTCTTAGGCATTATGATTTATGCGGCGACTTTGCTTCGGGCTGTCTTGCAGCTTCTCAGAGTCGAACGCAAAGATATTTATCTTGAATGGTTCAGACATAGGCTGGTCATGCGGAGCGCCTGCACAACGCACGGCTGGATGCGCATACTTGTTGTCTCATGCATGATAGCTCGAGGTAAGACAAGATATGACTAGAGTTAGGCCGGAATTGGTAATACAAGAATCCAATCAGAATCTAGGAAGCTTTCTTCTCGCATGCTGTGGCTGGTCTAGGCCCCCGCCAATTGTCCCTCCCTTGCATGTCAGAACACTCGACCCGCACGCACCGCTTGCTACCAGTCAGGACGCGTCGTTACTATCATCACAGATTTTATTGGATCGCCTGTGTTGTGCGCTGCATCTCGGAAAGCAAGGTGGTCGCTAGCTCGGTTAAAGGCCAAGGTTTGAAAGGAGAGGGGTGTCTTGCATATCTACACGCCCTCCCACGGCTGGGTAGTGGCGAGGATCTGCTTGTGGAGACGGCTCGAAACGGGCGATTGGCAGAGTCTACGTAAAAGGAAACGGCATCTTATTAAATATGCCAATTAAGACGGCCTTGGACAAGCAATTAATTTTCCTTCATTGTCAGTCCACTGCTTTACACTCTCGGTTATGGTGAGTAGGCGTTATGTTGTGTCTGTTTCCAAAGCTGATTGCCTCTAGGCTTCACAAGACAATATCAGCACACTTGCCAATGGTAATTGCCACAAAAAATGAACGAGAATACATTTTTTTTGGGAAAAAAAGACTGAAACTTTTGTACAGGGCAACCTAGCGACAACCCAGGGTCTGTGCAGCAAATACGCTATGGCAATAGCAATGGTGGCTTAGTTGTTCTGAGTGATACTCAGACCGTCGAAGTACTTGCCCACTTCGCTCGGGAGCGTATCCCCGAAAGGTAAGAAATGCTTCGCTTAAACAAACTGACCTGGAGAGGTTCTGACCCTTGCTTGCAGAAGTGTCCATGCAAAGGCCGCCGGTGCCTTTGGCGAATTCGAAGTGCTCGAGGATTTGTCCGACTTGACAGATGCAAAGTTCCTCTCTGGAATTGGCAAGAAGACTCCCATTTTAACTCGCATCTCAACCGTTGGTGGGGAAAAAGGTTCTAGCGATACTGTTCGCGATGTGCGAGGATGGGCAACCAAGTTTTACACGGAGGAGGGTGTTCAGGACTTCGTCTTCAACGATCTTCCGGTGTTCTTCATCCGAGATCCCATCAAATTTCCGTCGATGAACCGCAGCCATAAGCGACACCCCCGAACCAACGTCCCAGATAATGCCATGTTTTGGGATTTTCACAAGAACAACCCAGAGGGGATCCACGCCCTCATGCACCTTTTTGGACGGCGAGGTATTCCCGAGACGATCAAAAACATCAACGGCTTTAGTGTTCATACGTATACTCTGAACAAGGCAGTAAGTTCCACATCTAGCAGTACTACAGAGCCTATACTGACAGGCCATTAAGGACGGAAGCTATGTATATGTCAAGTGGCACTTCAGGCCTGACGATGGTATCAAAACCATGGATGCAGAAACTGCTGCACACCTCGCTGGAACAGAGCCTGATTATCATATCAAGGGCCTGTTTAACTCCATTGAGAAAGGAGAATACCCCACTTGGACAGTCTGCATTCAGACGATGACGCCAGAAGAAGTTGCCACGGCGCCAATTGATATTTTCGATTGCACGTACACTTGGCCGCACGAAAGGTATCCGCTGCGTCGAGTTGGCCGTTTGACATTGAACAAAAATGTTTGCATTGTTAAATCCCGTCTACTCCAGCGACAACTAACATGACTGTAGCCGGACAATTACTTCCAAGATATTGAGCAGGCATGCTTCTCGCCATCCAACATGGTGCCGGGCGTTGGGCCATCCGCAGACCCCGGTGAGTTTACAGTGGTAAGAGTTTCGACCGCCGAGGTTGTATCCTAACGCTATTGTGTAGTTCTGCAAGCAAGAATGTTTAGCTACCCGGATGCGCATCGCTATCGCGTTGGCCCAAACTACTTCCAGCTCCCTCCCAACCGGCCCAAGAATCCTGTCTACGCCCCATACGTTCGTGATGGCCCTGGCACTATGAATGGGAACTATGGCAGCGACCCGGACTATGTCTTCTCGGAGCTCCGCCCGGTCGCCCAGAGCAAGAGAGTCCAAATGCCGACCCATGAGCTGTGGACGGGCAATGTGACTGCATTTACCACGACTGTTACTGACAAAGATTTCGAACAGGCTCAAAGCCTGTACAAAATTATTTGCAGCGAGCCAAACGGACAAGAGCAACTCCTGGAGAACCTGGAACAGTCGCTGCAAGGCGTCCCAGAAAAGCTTGCTGGCGAAGTTCTCGGCAAGTAGCATTGACTTATCAAACGGTCGTACAGCAATATTAACCGCAAAATAGACTATCTCGGACATGTCCATCAAGACATAAAGAACGCCCTTCAAAAGAGGCTGTCCAAATAGATAGCGATGGAAATAGGTAAGAGACCACCATAGCAGCAAGCTCAACGTGGTTGTGAGAAGCGGCAAACGAAAAACCGTGTTCCAATCTTTCGGTACTTTTCATAAAGTAATACAATTTCCTTCTTAAGAGGACCTTTTAAGCCTAATGGTAAATTTGCGGGCTGTTTACCACATAGACCATGTAGAGGGCGAGGCACTTCCAGAATACGTATAAAGGCGATGACCCCCCCGGCCTCTGTCTGTCCATCTTGTCCTCTCACCTTTCTCCACTCACTACCGCTCATTATGCATATTCGAACTGGAGTGCCCCTCTCTCAGCTCTTACCTGTGAGCTTGCGCCAGTCTGCTCCAAGATATATTCCAGCCAACTTCATCCGCTGTCTCTCAAAAGCGGCACCTCAACCGAATGTAGCTCTCGAGCGACGCAAAGAAGCGATTCGAAGTGCCAAGCCCTTTTCACATTTCCTCACTGATAATTTTGAGAGGCGTCATGACTACTTGCGGATCAGTGTCACGGAGCGCTGCAACCTGCGGTGTTTATATTGTATGCCTGAAGGTATGTACTACCCGCGCTGACGGCGTTCATCAACTGAGTGAAGCGGCAGAGGGCGTGCAGCTGTCACCAGCAGACCACCTGCTCACAACGCCTGAGATTGTCTATCTCTCGACCCTCTTTGTGTCCCAAGGTGTTACCAAAATCCGACTGACTGGAGGGGAACCGACGGTGCGGCGCGACATAGTGCCACTGATGAACAAGCTTGGCTTGCTCCGCAGTAGTGGGCTCCGGGAAATGTGCCTCACGACAAATGGAATATCCCTGCGCCACAAACTAGAGCCGATGCTCGAGGCAGGGCTTACAGGCGTGAATCTGAGCCTCGACACACTGGATGAGTTTCAGTACCAGATCATGACGCGGCGCAAAGGATTCGGAGCGGTGATGAAGAGCATAGACCAAATCCTGGCGATGAACAAAGCAGGCGCTGGTGTGAAGCTCAAAGTCAACTGCGTAGTCATGCGCGGCTTGAACGAGCAAGAGATTACGTCTTTTGTCGAGTTGACAAAGGAGAAAGATTTGGAGGTACGATTCATAGAGTATATGCCGTTTGGTGGAAACAAGTGGAATCGAGGCAAAATGGTCACCTACAAGGAAATGTTGGACCGCATTCGGACCGTGTACCCAGGAATACACGAAGTCAGTGGCCATAGGAACGACACGAGCAGAACCTTTCGGATACCTGGCTTCGCGGGCAAGGTAGGATTCATTACGAGCATGACGGATGACTTCTGCGCCACATGCAACAGGCTGCGAGTCACAAGCGATGGTAATCTCAAGGTTTGCCTTCACGGCAACGCAGAGGTGTCTCTGCGTGACATGATACGACGAGGAAACGACGGCAAGCCGTTGGACGACGCTGCGTTCAGTCGTCTCATCGAGGCCGAGAGGCAGAAATTGCCAAACAGAGATGGAGAACTAAAAGGCCCGATTGCCACTGGGTGGCTGCCACAAGAACTTGAGCTACTACAAGTAATTGGCGCGAGCGTTAAAAACAAGAAGGAGAAGCATGCAAGCCTGGAAGAGCTGGAGAAGTTGGATAATAGGCCGATGATCTTGATTGGTGGATAAGCATTAACCCTTAGGAAAGAAGCCTGCCCATATTGACACATCATAAAACTTTACCTTGCGCATCGCGTTTGCCTCGTAAAGCTATTTGACCGTCTTTTGGCACTTTTTACATCATGAGGAGTGAGAAAAGTGCTGGAGGCACCCCTAGTGTACGTCGAGGACTCGCAGCCCATCGCTGATTGGACCACCACCATAGCCACATTGAGTTAGAGCATGCAATGGTGCGCCTTGCTGTTACTACCCAACCGGATTTTACCTAGCTGGGCAGATTAGTGGCGGCGGCTTCCTCCCCCAAAGTCAAAATGAAGCATCGGGTGGTACGGAAGTCCAGCTGTCGCGAGCTGTAAGTCGGACGAGGCTTGTCACGAAAATGGGGTTGAAGGCCTTGATGCTGATCAGCTATCGGCAGTTTCCCGCACCTTGCGATAGGAACCCCGCTGATTCGGGAGAACAGCCTCGTCGCTGAGTGATTGGGCACGAGTTATGGCTTTCAAAAAGACGGATAGGCAGCTGGGACGTTAGTGCAGGCTGCTGGAGGCATTCTGCAGCGTAGCCGGCAAGCTGAAGTCGGCACTCTAGACCAGATTCAGGTCTTTAAGAGCTGCTTTCCCTGCCCTCTTCGAGAGAATTCACAGCAGATCCTGGCATCTCCTTGGTATCTCTCCCCAGCTTTACTTGCCCATACAGAGCCACCATGCACTTTGCTGTGGGAGTGACTTTGGCAGTGCTTGCTAGCATCGGCACCACTTTTGCCGCTTCCAATGAGCGAGTCCTTGGCGTGTACGTCTTCCACAGACACGGGGACCGCACGGCCAAGTCCTGGGCTCCCGTCAACCTCACCGCGCTCGGTGCGGACGAGGTGCACCGGTCCGGCACCTACTACCGCTCCCGCTACATCTCCGCTAATGCCAGCAACAACATCGAGGGTGTGAGCCCCGACGTTCCTCTGCTCGCGCAGCTATCCGTCAGCGCTCCCGAGGACGCCGTGCTGCACAACTCGGCCGCTGCGTTTGTGCAGGCCCTCTATCCGCCGAACGGGGCCAGCGAGACGCTCGCCAACGGCACCAAGGTCGAGGCGCCGCTCGGAGGCTATCAGTATGTGCCCGTCGACGCCGTGACGGCGGACGTGACTGGCAAAGCAGCCGAGAGCAGCGCATGGCTGCAGGGCAGCAGCAACTGCAACAATGCTATCGTCAGCTCGAATCAGTATTTTGCCTCTGCGGAGTATGCAAGCACCGCCAAAGACTCGGCCGCGTTCTACAAAACTCTGTTGCCTGTCATCAATGACACATTCAACTCCAGTACAGCTATCTTCAGAAACGCATATACTAGTACGCTTGCCACCAAAAGGGCTCACTTTCCTATCTTGCGGCTAATCTGAGAAAATTGTGTAGTCTGGGATTTGATCAATGTTGCCACTATCCACAACTCCTCGATTCCTGCGGACAACCTGTTGACGGACGAAACCTTGTCTCGTAGCTTTGATCTCGCCTCACGTCACGAATGGAATCTGGCGTACAATGCCAGCGATCCTGTGCGCGCCATCTCTGGCGCCGTCCTTGCCGGCCAGATCCTGAACGCGCTACAGTCCATCGTCAATGGTACCGCCGGCAGTCCAAGGTTCAACGTCCAATTCGGCTCGTACGGTGCCTTTATGGCTTTTTTTGGACTTGCACAGCTGCAAAAGGATTATGACAACTTTTACGGCATCACCGACTACGCCTCGTCCATGGCATTCGAGATGTACACCACGAGCACAAGCAGCAAGCCAAACCCCGACGAGATCCAGGTTAGATTTCTATACAGCAACGGTACTGCCTCTGACAGCAATCTGAAACAATTCGCTCTCTTCGGCAAGGACAGCCAGTCCTGGAGCGACTTCCAAGGCGGCATGTCCAAGTTTGCACTTACTAGCACTGATCAGTGGTGTAAACTGTGCGGCGGCACCAGTGGCCAATGTGCCACAACCTCTCCAGACCAAGGTGACGGCAATGCCAAGACATCGTTCAGCCATGGAAATGGGATTTCCAAACCTGTGGCTGGTGTCATTGGTGCGCTTGTCACGCTCGCTGTCATCCTCGGCCTCGAGATGCTGGTCATGGCCGTTGGCGGCATAAGGCTTGTTCGGAAGCGCAAGGCCAATGCTATTGACGAGGGCAGCGATGACGGTAGCGCTGATAAGGCAAACTAAGCCCAGAGCGTCTTGACAATCAGAATGCTAGGCTGGCTGCTTGACCACGATAGTCGAGAAACCAAGAGCATGCAAAGATATTCAAGCACTCGAAAAAGAAAAAAAAAGGAGAGAGGAAAAGGCTACCTTGTAAACAACGTCTTATCTGCTCTTCGCTATTCTTATCATATTTCTATACAATTGTGATGTCAATTCGGCGATGCGCCGGTGTAAGAGTGACGCCTATTAACAGTCATAATGGGTCGACAAACTACTCGTTTGGGTTGGACAATTAAGAGAACCTGGTAAACTCGGAAATTTCCTTCGTATAATTCATCATGTGTTAAGAAAGGCGACACTCTGCCTCTTTGCTATCGCACTGCTATTATCTTCGGGGACGACTTGCACATGGCACAGCCGACCGGCAAGCGTACCCCCAGACGAATGCGGATCTGGGTCAGCGCCAGTTGACCAGGCTGTTGTAGTACATGCAGCTGAGTTAGTATTAGGTAAAAGGAGTCAAATTTGACCACCTTTTTATTGCTGAACTGATGCTCACGCGCAAGTCTCTAGTAAATTTCTGCTGCAAGTAAGCAAAGGCGACAGTATTGAACAAATGTAGTAGTTCACTCTACCTGGTCCATACCAAAGTACACATAGTGTGGGGGTGGACCAGCGCTCCCCCGCAGCCATTTTCGGAGGAGCTTGGCTGCAGCTTCACACTTCCAATTCTCCATCCTGCAAGCTGTTCCTTTGCGTACTCTCCCATTCCGCCACAGTAGCGCTCGAGCTGGTTGCAACCCCGTCTCATAATGTCGGCCGCAGAATTTGACTACGAGTTTATCCTAGAGGATGAGTTTGATGCCATGTACGTGTTCTTGCTCTGCGCGCCGCTGGAGGCGGACCTGTGCAGCTGCCCTTGCCAATGACGACATGCAATCATGATCGATTGAACTGACCAATATGGGTGATAGCTCTCTGGGCAAGAAGCGCTCGGATGATGAGATCCTGAGCGGCAAATATCCTGGTACGTAGGTTTTCTTGCACACTGTAATTATACCCTGCGCTGGTACTGACCAGCCCCAGCCAAGAACCACGCGCGCAAAGTCGCCCATGAGCTCGGCGTCGACAAGGGCATCGTCTACCTGGTTGGTGAGCCCGAGCGTCTCTTTCCCGACTCTGACCAAGGACCCAAATTCCGCCAACAACGATAGTAAGTCCAATCTCCTTCTTTAATCTTTAACGATAGCTGCTCACCCGCCCAGCTTTTACTACCTCTCCGGCGTAGACTATGCGGGCTGCACAGTCACCTACGACATTGCCCACGATAACCTCGTCCTCTGGATTCCCTACACCGAGCCCAAAAAAAGCCACTGGTTCGGTTCGACGCCTTCCACCGCTCAGGCCGCCCGTCTGTATGACGCCGACCAGGTACACTATGCCAGCGACCTCGCCGGCTACATCACCAGCCTCCCGGCCGCGGCGACCGTCTACGCCCTTCATCCGGACCAGCGCCCACCGCAGCTCGTCCAGCACCAGTCCTTCCGCTCACGCTCGTCCGATGGCCCCAAGATTGACACCACGGCCCTCAAGCCGGCCATGAACCGCGCCCGCGAGGTCAAGGACAGCTACGAGATTGCCCTGATCCGCCGCGCCAATGACATCTCCAGCGCGGCGCACCGCCGCGTCGCCCAGGCGCTGCTGCGCATGACCAACGAGAGCCAGCTGCAGGCCGTCTTCGAGGCCGTGTGCACGTCGCGCGACGCGCACAGCCAAGCCTACCCCGTCATTGCCGGCGCCGGCCCCAACGGCGCCACGCTGCACTACGGCGCCAACAACGCGCCGCTCAAGGGCAGCGCCAACATTGTCCTCGATGCCGGGTGCGAGTACCGCTGCTACGCCAGCGATGTCACCCGCACGCTGCCCATATCGGGGTCCTTTTCGCCGCGCGCGGCCGCCATCAGCGACATCGTCACTCGCATGCAAAACGAGTGCATCGCGCTCATGAGGCCCGGCAAGTTCTTTTACGAGATCCACCAGCACGCGGGCCACGTCGCCGTCGACGGCCTCCTCAAGCTCGGCATCCTGCGCGGCACCCGCGAGGAACTCATCGCCGCCGGCACCGTGTCTGCCTTTTTCACGCACGGCCTCGGCCACCACGTCGGCCTTGAGGTGCACGACGTCGTCGGCGACGCGCCGCTCCTCATGTCCGCCGCGTCCGAGACGGTCGGCGGGGTGCTCCGCCGCGGCAAGCGCACCATGATGACGCCGAAGAAGCTCCTCGCCATGAACAGAATCAGCCAGGCGACGGCGGCCGAGAAGCAGCGCACCGTGCTCCGCGCGGGCATGATTCTCACCATCGAGCCTGGCCTGTACTTTAACCGTGAGTATCTCGAGGGCTTCTTCCGCGAAGACCCCGTCCACTCCAAGCTCATCGAGTGGGACGTGGTCGAGAGATACTACCCCGTCGGTGGCAGCCGCACCGAGGACTGCATCCTGGTGACGGAGAGCGGCCACGAGAACCTGACGACGGCGCCCAAGGAGCAGGAGCTGCTGGACGTGATTAATGGACGTCACGGATCCAAGCCTCGCAAGTAAAGCCGGAAATGCTTGTTGTTGTGCTTTATATAAACAATCAATCATCATCAGACGAGACTATATGCAGCATCTAACTATACCCGTCAAGGAAAAACACTTCAATGCATTTTGTATAAGTTCATAGCTGGCTTGACATTCATTCTCTAAACCCTAAAATATACATAGGCTGCGAGCGCCCCAGTCTCTGTCTTCGTCGTTGGATACTCCAAATCCGGACTTTGCTCCCCCAACACGTACACACAGTATGAAACAAGGACGCCAAACGATAACAAATACAGCTTCCTCGAAAGCACAAAATTGACGAATAGGTGGCACGCCCTATTAGACCCTCATACCCCGACTTTTGCATCTGTCCCTGGCAATCCTACAGATACTTCTTGGGCCCAGCCATCTTGCGGCGCTTGTACACAATGTAGACACCCGCCAGGACGACCTGAGTGCCGATGAGGATGAAGATCAGCTTGCCGTGGCCGGGGATGCTGTCGGCCATGCGCTCCGAGAGCTGGCGGTGGTGGTCGGTGAGGGCGCCGCGGAAGCTCGTCTCGTGGGAGCTGATGCGGCGGTCGAGCGTGTCGCGCAGGCTGGCGACGTCGCGCTTGAGGTCCTCGACGGTGCGCTCGAGGCTGTCGACCTTGTCGAGGCGCTTCAGGTCGGCGCGGATGTTCTGCACCATCTCCTGCACCTCCTTGTGGCGCTGCTCGTCGACGGCGTGGTGCGCCGTCACAGACCGGTAGACGGCCGCCAGCTGGTGGTACGTCGACTGCAGGCGGTTGTGCAGGTCGGCAAACTGCTGCGCCGACGTCTGGAACGTGTCGGCGCTCTTGTCGGGGATGCTCTGCTTAAAGGCGTCTTCGGGGTTGTCGAAGCCGCCGGGCGCCGCCTGCTGGTTGTTTTGGTTGTTTTGGTTGTTGTTATTGTTGTTGTTAGTCTGCTGGGTATGGCGGGGGTCGACCGTCTCGCTCATGACAGTCAGCTTGAAAATCTCAAATGAGTCGGGATTCTCGGGCGTGGCGGCGGTGATGCCAAAGGTGTAGCCCTGGGGGAGGGCAATCTTGTCGCTCTCGAAGCACTTGTGGCCGTCAATCTCGACTTTGAAGTGGCCGCCAGCATGGTGCAGCTTGATCTGCGAGGGCCGGCCGAGGTTGCGGTAGCTGACCTGGCAGTGGCCAAAGGCGAGGGCGTCAATATTGGTCTGGTGTGCGTAGTCCTTGGTGCCGTCGTTGAGGAAGCCGCGTAACATGCCGCCGGAGCCGCCGTACTGGTCGATGACGAGGACCAAGCCCTCGAAGCGGCCTACGGTGTAGACACTGTTCTCCTGCACGGTAGCGCGGCCGTCCTTGGCCAGCCAGATGTTGATGTTGCCCGAGGCGCGCTCAGGGCCGTTGGCGCGAAAGTCAATGTCGGCGACCCAGTCGTCGCGCTGGAGCGTGCGCTCGCCCCAGATGGAGGCGCGCTGGTTGCCGATGCCCATCGGCGTCAGGATGACCTTGTTGGAGAGCACATCGGGGCGGTTGGGCTGGCCGTTGACGTGGTAGTGTGGGATGGTGCCGGGGGACTCGTCGTGGCTAAGTCTGCGGTGGTAGGTATCGTAAGCCAGCTGTTCAGAGTATGGAGGGGAGAAACTCAAAAATCCAAGAGCGAGGTGGAATGAGGGGTAGGAAAACTGACTTGGAGTCTATGCCAAAGCTGAGCTCGTTGATGAGATACTGTGCCTGGCCCAGCCCAGCAGCGAGAGCTGCCAGAACCAAGGAAGCTGTGCGCATGATGTTGCGACGCTACTTCTGCTTCACTATCGGGGAGGGTAGAAGTAAGTATAAGGTATATAGCGTCCTCCGTAATCTGGAGTTCGAGTTTGCGGACCCAATGGGCAAGGCTGAGAGTCGCAGAGGGAGAACGTTATCGAAGTCCGACGAGGTTGACGTAGGCGAGAGGACACTTTGCAGGCTGTCGGGCGTCGGGCGACAGGGGTTGGTGGCGTAGCGGGGAAGCACGGTCAATAGGTGCTGCAACAGCTCAAAACAGGGGCGCAACCTGCAGCACAAGGGGATAGAATGGATAGATGCAGCGATTGAGAAAGTGAATCACCAAAAAGTAACCAATTCGTCACTGATGGTAGAAAGTAAACTCACCAAGACACTCCTTAGCACGGAGCTCGTATCGAAGAGTGGCGCGTGTGGATAATCGATAAGCTGCCGAGCGTGTGGAGGTGAGCTGCTGGCCGGCAGCTTGGAGCTGAGGGCAAGGTGAGGCGAGCTAACAAAAAGCGCCCCCAGCTTCTGCTTCAGCTTGGTGATGCTCCCCTGTCCATCTCCAAGCTCCATGCCGCGCATCTCGGCTCGGCATTGCCCACGCTTCATGGTTTCTGCCATGCCACACATGCCCTAACTTCTTTTCTTTCATTCTTTTTTCCCCTCAGCATGTCCGACACGGCGTACCCAACCATCACGCAGTGCGCGTTGGTTGCTGCTGCCTTTAAGATTCTCCTGTTCCCCGCCTAGTACGATACGATGCCGCAACAACCCAGCTCACACGAGCCCCAAGACAGCAATTGCTAACCTTTTTCTTTTCCATGCAGCAAATCCACCGACTTCGAGGTCCACCGCAACTGGCTCGCCATCACAAACAGCCTCCCCGTATCCGAGTGGTACTACGAAGACACGTCGCAATGGACGCTCGACTACCCGCCCTTCTTTGCCTACTTTGAGTGGCTCATGTCGCACGTCGCCCGCCTCGCCGACCCGGCCATGTTGCGCGTCTTCAACCTCGAGTACGACAGCTGGCAGACCGTCTACTTCCAGCGCACCACCGTCATCGTCACCGAGCTGCTGCTCGCCTACGCCCTGCAGCTGTTTGTCGAGTCATCCCCGCGCCCGTCGCGCCGCGCCGCCCACGCCGTCGCCCTCTCCGTCCTCCTGTCGCCCGGCCTGCTCATCATCGACCACATTCACTTCCAGTACAATGGCTTCATGTACGGCATACTCGTGCTGTCGCTCGTGCTGGCCCGCGGTGGCAAGGACTCGCTGCTTGCCAGCGGCCTCGTCTTTGCTGCGCTGCTCTGCTTCAAGCATATTTACGTCTACCTCGCCCCGGCCTACTTTGTCTTCCTGCTGCGCGCCTACTGCCTGTCGCCGAAATCCATATTTGACATTCAATTCGGCAACTGCCTCAGACTGGGTGGTGGCATCGTGGCCATTGTAGCAGCGGCGTTTGGGCCATTTGCTGCGCTAAAGCAGATGCCGCAGATGATGAGCCGACTGTTTCCCTTTGCGCGAGGACTCTGTCATGCGTACTGGGCCCCTAATGTCTGGGCACTATATTCTTTTGCCGACCGCGCTCTCATTGTCCGTGAGTACTCGGTGAGGCACTACACAGCATATATATTTCTTGCTAACGCGTCTAGTTGCCCCGAGGCTGGGTCTCGATATCAAGGCAGAAGCCCTGCAAAGTGTCACCCGTGGTCTCGTCGGCGACACCTCGTTTGCCGTCCTTCCCGAAATCAGCGCCCGTACATGCTTTGCTTTGACGCTGCTCTTCCAAGTGCTCCCGCTTATCAAGCTCTTCATGCAGCCTAAGCCCTCGTGGGAGAACTTTATCGGTGCGACGACGCTTTGCGGCTACGCATCGTTTTTGTTTGGCTACCACGTGCACGAAAAGGCCATTCTGCTCGTCATCATTCCTTTTAGCTTGATCGCGCTGCGAGACAGGCGCCATTTCTCTACCTTTCGGCCGCTCGCTGTCGCAGGTCACGTCTCCCTCTTTCCTCTGTTATTCACGCCCGCCGAGTTCCCCATCAAGACCGTCTACACACTGTTGTGGCTGGTCATTTTCCTTGCGGCCTTTGACAGGCTGGTACCGGCGTCCAACACGCCGCGCTTCTTTCCGCTCGACCGCTTTAATACGCTGTACTTTGCACTATGCATCCCGCTGGTCCTGTACACGTCACTCGTGCACCAGCTCGTCTTCGGACAGCGTCTGGAGTTCCTGCCACTGATGCTGACGAGTGTGTACACAGCAGTGGGTGTGGTGGGCAGCTGGGTGGCATATATGATTGTATACTTTACCACATAATACTCGGTGGTGCCATTTATTTGCAAGTCATAGAATTATCAGCATAATTTAATCCAATTGGTCGTCAGAGACTTCCTCGAATCGCTGGAGTCAGGCTTAGCCGTCATGTTTCGGAAAGCAAAAGTGACACAAGAGTATGAGGTCATGCAATTGATGATGCGGCGCTCGCTGTGCGCAGCTGCAAGTTCAGCATGCAGCTAGTGATACACCGCCCGCATATAGACTGTTGCCTGCATTGTCGCTTTCCCCTCTTTCTTCTCTTTCCAACTTTCCAAAGTCGAGTGTCAGAATCAAGGTATCTCTAAACTATAGCTTGTGAGTACTTGTAGCAGTGGGTTCCGAATGCACTGGCGGCTGATACCAACAGTTGCGCGATGGCGACCTCCGACCCCAAATTCACGACCGTTGCGCCGACGACCCGAACGGTCCCAATGAAGGTGCTATGCCTAGGAATGTCGCGCACGGGAACAGTTTGTGTGTTTTTGAAGATTTGTTTCCATGACTGATATTGCTCAAGTAGAAGACTAATCAAGCACATCGCAGCGCTGCGGGAGTCGCTCCTAACGCTCGGGTATCGGCACTCGTATCACATGGTGGACGCCATTGCTAGCAGTCCTTATCGCGACTGCAGGCTGTGGATCGATTTGCTCAATAAGAAAGAAGCCGGAAAGAAGGTGACGCGCGAAGACCTTGACCAAATCTTGGGCCACTGTCAGGTGAGCAAAGTCGGTGCCGCGTCTGCCTGGTGGGCTTTTTACTGATAGGAGCGACATTTCGCAGGCGGTCACGGATATGCCGGCGGCTTACTTCGCTGAGGAGCTCATTGAGGCTTATCCGGATGCCAAGGTTATTCTAACTACGCGAGACACGGAGAGCTGGTTCGCGTATGTTCGTCCCTCCTCCTACCACAACAGTCTGACTACACCCACCACCGGCCGACCTGCACTTTGAAGCAAAACTTCTTTTGCTGACCAAAATTGAAACAAAGTTCCATGACAACGGCTCTGCGTCCCATGCTGGACGGTCCTCTCGCCGCGTTTGCCGCCACGACGGACCAGCTGCTGCTGATGCCGACGCGGTGGATTCCCGCCTTGCTACAGACGCTGGACCGGGTGCTGTTCCAAAAGGACTTTGCGGCTAACGGACGGCACGCATACGAGGCACACAATGCCCGGGTGCGCTCACTCGTCCCCGCCAGCAAGCTGCTCGAGTATCACGTCCGCGAGGGGTGGGTTCCGCTGTGCGCGTTCCTGGGTCGCGAGGTGCCCGAGGACGGGGCGGCCGGAGGCGGCACGCCGCATCTCAACAGCAGCGAGGAGTTTGCGGCCAACTATCACGGGCTTAACTATCGACTTCTGCTGGGACAGGGGAAAAGGCTGCTGGACATGGCGGCGTATACGGCGCTGGTGGTGGTGGTGGCGGGTGCGGCGGCGAGGAGATGGGGATTCAAGTGGTCTGACTTGGTTTGAGAGAGAGCTGCGTGATGTCGAAATCGGGGAGAGGCGTGTGATATGCGTGCAGTAACTCTTTTGATTATATGTCTTGAGAAATGAAATCATGAATAAATCGCCGCTGTTATCAATGAATGCAGTTGCTATTGCTGGTATCAAGAGCCAGTTATACGGTACGTCGCTTATCCCCCGATATAAAAATACTATATGGTACTCAATATCAAAACGGGTACAAAAGTAGAATACATTTATCCCAACAAATGCAATTCCTCATTTCAGAAAACTGAAAAGCATTACCCTGAAGGGGACGCTAAAAGCCAGCCCTGCCGGGCTCCAGCAGCCAAGTCTGGGGTGGGTGCAAATGCGAGGAGGAAGACGGGCCGCGCATGGCGAGATGTAGACGGTGCATCTTGATAGTAAAAAATCAATCATGTAATCTATTCAATTCTCCATTGACTCATGATCAAATCAAGCACAAACATGCGCATGAAAGGCGCGCGGGTTGATGTGCAAGGAGGTAATATCATGGCGAGGCGGCGACGAGGTAGTGCAACGGGCAGTGAGAGGTGCAACGCAGAACGGGGCTGCCCCCGGCGCAGCCGGGTGGGCCGGGCTTACAAGTACCTTTTCGGTACCTGGCGGGTGGGAGGGTGGCAGGGGAAGCGGACGGTAGGTGGCCTGACACTGCATTGTGTGAACGCAAGGTACGATTTTAAAATTTCAAATTATCAATGGTGACCAGTGAAGCCTCTGGTATTTTTTACTCTTTTTAGTCGGCCATCAGCAGCGAGAAATATGCGTCCTCAGAACCGCACTTCCTCGGAGGTACACTCTCTGAGTACCTGGCAGCTTCGGCCCCCACAAGTTTTAGTGCAAGTTTCCCTTCCTGGCGAGGCAGGCTTTGTCACTCGTCGACCCAATTTAGCGTCGCGCACAAGGCCACAAGTACCTCTGACACTGTATTTGGCGTGCGAGGTACCTCTGCTACCGCCCCGTTTGCTTCTACGCGCCGCCAGCTGGCAGCTGCTGTGCTGTGTTGTGTTGCCAGCTGCCCACCTGGAAAAAATTAAGGTAGCGACAGCTTTATTACCCGTCCGTCCGTCCGTCTGTTGTGCTTCTTCTTTGGCCGCCTCGTCATTATAATTTCCTCCTCTCCATCATCATCATCATCATCATCGCCAGCATCAACAACAACCACCAACCACGACATTGTCAACACCGTCATCCCGTCATATCTTCCCGCCGCGTCGCTTTACATATACTGCTTAGACACTGTCCTCCGCGTCCGTCGTGTAAGTGAGGTCAGCTCGCCTGCTGCGATCGACCCGCACCCCGTGGCGCGGTGGTGTGTCTGCCGTGTCTTTCGTCCTCGAAGACGGAAATCCACTCTCCTCGTCCTGCTTGGCCCCCCCAGACCGACGACAACACCACCACCCAGAAAAAGTCTCCACCTCTCACCTTTTTACTCTTTTTCAGTCCTACATCATTTAAAACACCGCAGCTCGACCAAGGTGTCCCCCGAGGGTCGTTTTACTCCGTCCGATTCTGCTTTGCGTTGTTCCGACTCGAGGTAGACCGCGCGCCTACAGCATCCGACGAGCAGCACCGACAACGCCCTCTCCCGCCCCCTCGGCGCGTCCCAATCTCGAGGCCGCCCCCCCTCCGCACGGCACTTGAGGCTGCGGCCTATCCGCTCCCGCAGGACGCGCTATTTCGCACCGAGCTTCATTTCCATCCACGCAACTTATACCTCGCGACCTACCCAGTGCACACGTATAAGCGCGACTCGGCCGCCGTCGCCGTCTTCGACACAATGGTATGCACTTCGGTAACCACCCTGTCCATGCGACCGCCCGCCTCGTGGACCTGGTACACCACGCGCCCGACACCTCCGCTGACCGGCTTCTCTCCTCTAGGTGCTTTTTAAGCGCAAACCCGTCAAGTTTCTCCCTCCGGCCGAGGTTGAAGACGAAGATGTAGAGGTAGGCCTTCGTCCCATGGCACACAAGCATGTCCCTGCGACGACTGACGGGACGCAGGTCTGGTACATTCCCCAAACGGGTGAAATATTTGCCAACTATGAAGATTATTTAAATCGGTAAGCAACGACAATGGTCCAGCTGTTTTGTCAAATGTCGCTCACGCCGTCTAGCATGGACTTTTACAAACAGGTACAGCGCGCACTCACGGTCCATATAACCGGCCCACCACTAACCTCAGCAGCGACGCTTCAACGATCAAATAACGGGCCATTCAGGCCTAACCTTTTTCGAAGCACATGAAAGCGAGGTGTGTATTCCTCAATCAAGAGAACAAAATTCGTGCCGTTTTCTAATTACTTGATAGCTCGCTGGCGCCCGCGAAGTCGAAGAATCCTTCCCCGAAGCCCTCAAAGGCCCCATTCTACGCAAAGTCCAATTCCAGATCGTTTCGCGACTCGACAATCTTGTCGATACCATTTACGACGAGTTTAAACAAGACTACTACCCCGGTGAAGAGGTCGCTATTACCGGCGAGGGCGGCGAGCGAATCCATGGCCTCGTTCGCGACAAGACAACATTTGGCGAGCGCGTCCTTGCCGACGGCAGCCGCACGAAGCCCTCTACAAGATACCTGGTCGACGCCCACGGCAGCGAGAATGAAGTCATTGTCACCGAGGATAACATCTCACGCGACCGGGGCATCTTCACCAAAGCTATGCTGCGCGCTTTTCTCAAGAAGACGGTCATGCGCGAAGCATGGACTGGCGCCCCTTGGCTCGTCAAGAACGATTACGCCGCACAGTACCACATCGACACCAGGATACCGCCCCATCTGCGCTACGATACCAAGCTGCAAGAGCGCAAGCAGCTCCAAGCCCAGAAGCGCTCATCTGATGTCAACGGCCACACCACATCTCAGCCTGCACGACTGCCCGAGCTAAAGCCCGCGAAAAGCATCAAGCCCAAGCTTGTCGCTGGCAAAGGGCTTAAGTGGCCCGCCGGGATTGTCAATGGCAGTGCAGAACCCAGCATCAAGAGCGAACCTTCTCCTCCGCCTCCTCCGCCGCCGCCGAAATATCCCATCGAAGACTTGCAGCTCGACCCCAACACCGAGATTCACCGACCGGCCCTCAAATTTATGTGCAGCGATGCACCGTCAGACAAGGGCAACGATGATCCGCTACGAGAGTATGTCGAAATGAAATCCGTCGGACCTCTGCTGGAGACTTGGGATACCCTCAACGTGTACTGCGAAATCTTCAAGCTCGACTCCTTTACCTTTGACGACTTTGTCGAGGCCATGTCCATGGCTTCAGAACATACCTTGGTGCAGCTTTTTGACGAAATTCACTGCTCAGTACTCAAGGTTTTGGTGGACTCTGAGCAAGATGGCGGCAAAGTTCGCATCACGCTACCCGAAATCGAGGAGGACGAAAGCGATGAGGAAGAAGAAGATGGCGAGGAAGGAGACGAGGAAGAAGAGGAGGAAGAGGAAGAGGAGGAGCCCGAGCAGAAGCCTGTCAAGCGCGCCACGCGCAGCAGCCTAGCCAAGCAAGAAGCCGAGCGCATAGCTGCCGAAGCTGCCGCCGCCGAGGAGGAGACCATCAAAGCTGAAATCGAATCCAAGACACGCGTTGAGGAGATGATGAAGGAATTTGATTGGGTAGAGCATCTCCGGAAACGAGACTTTCTCAACGGCGGTTGGGAGCGAATCGTCGTTGGCCTGCTACATCAGCTGTCCAAGGGCGAGAAGCATCAGCAGACGTACGAGGATCTGCTCTTGCAAATTATTCCAGCCGACACGGAACCTAGCCAAGAGGCTGCTCGTCAAAACTATGCCGAGCTTGACGTCAACACCAGGGTGCAGATTTTGCAAATTCTCTGCCTGTTGACCATGGAGACCAAGGCTGTGCGAGGCTATATGGAGGACTGCAACGAGACCATGACCAAGTATCGCAAGGACAGAGTCGAATGGCAACGCCAACGCAAGCAAGCAACCGAGGAGCTGCGCCAGCTCAACGAACAGCGCAAGGCTCTACTTCCCGAGAACATGCCCCCGGAGGAGGAGGTCAAGGAGAATGGCGATGTCAGCATGAACGGGGTCGACGACACCATGACGGAAAAGGAAGGCGAAGACGAAGCCGAACCCAGCAACGACGAAAAGCCGCAGAAGAAGCGTCAAGGACGCCAGGTCGTCGATAAGCGTAAAAAGCGCGAGGAGGAGGAGGCAGCCCGCAAAGCTAAGGAAAAGGCGCAAAAAGAAGCCGCCAAGGCGTCCCACCAGTCGAAACAGTTCACCAAGCTGCTCAAGGACATTCAAAAGAAGGAGGAACTTATCAAGAAATGCGAGGAGGAAGTTGTCACCATTGAGAACGATCTTCGCGAAGCTGATTGCCCACGCACACGTGTTCTCGGCAGGGATCGGTTCTGGAATCGATACTACTGGTTTGAGCGCAACGGTATGCCTTACGGTGGGCTGCCCAACAGCTCGACTGCTGAAGCCGGCTACGCGAATGGACGGCTGTGGGTTCAGGGGCCCGACGAGCTGGAGCGCGAAGGTTACATTGACGTACCAACGGATCTCGAAAACGAGTACAAGGCCAAGTTCAACATGACGGTCCGAGAGCGCAAGGACAAAGAAGAGGGCGGCACGAGCATGGAGAGCGCCCACCAATGGGGTTACATTGCCGACACGGAGAGCCTGGACAAGCTGATTCAGTGGCTGGACCCGCGGGGCTTCAACGAGCTGCGGCTGCGAAAGGAGCTGGTCGCGTTCAAGGACAAGATTGCGGAGCACATGAACAAGCGGCAGCAGTACCTGACCAATGCGGCCGAAGAAGAAGCGTGCAGAGAAGAGTCGGCGCCGACGAAGCGCGCCAGCTCACGCATCCGAGAGAAGACGCCGGAGCCACCCAACTATCGATGCCTGCGATGGGAGAATACCATGGCGCTGGAGGATTTGGGCCACTTGCACGCGGATCCGCCGCCTCCGCCTCGACTGCGCAAGCAGACCAAGAAGAGAGAGGCCACGGAGGCGCCACCTCCGCCGTCGACGCGATCGGCCAAGAGGGGCAGACGTCAATGAAAGTGCCGGTGTTGATATTTACTGTTGGGCGGTGCGTGTGTTGTTTTTGCATATTAACGTTACAGTCAAGTATCTTGGCTACCAATGGTTGAATTCAACCAGGTGTTTTGGTGGGTTATAGAAGCGGATTTGGACAATTGTCAAAAGAAATTGAGCGTCGCGGGGGGTTTTGCCAAGAAGGCGCATCTTCTTTCTCTCTTTTATTGGAAATGAAAATTAGAAAGCATGTATTATACACCATTCTGAATAGCAAAAAGGGGGTTGTCAAAGATACCCCAATAGACTGTCAACGTATCAAAACGTTGATTACACGGATGCCTGATCTTTTCTTGTGCTCAGTACCTGGATAGTCGGATGTCACGGGAGCTGCGATGAAACTCGGAGTAAGTGTCGGACCTGCAGCTCCCCCTTTGTTAATCTTACACGCAACTGTCCATATAATCTTGTGCCCGTTCCCGTGACACCTCATCTATACACAGGAGATTGAGCGAGGCAGGCGTGTTTCAGCGCGCCACTGCCGGTTTTTCTTTCTCTTTCTGCGTAGCTCGGCAGCGCTTGCGACGGGTGGCCAAGAACCATTGTGCGATATGCTCTCGAATTGGCCATCGCCAGGCTGTTTTGGGCAAGGATACACGTACGCGGGTGGCCGCGCCGGCGGCGCCGTCTACAGAACCGTCGATCAGGGCTACACCACCATCGCCACCGTTGCCTCATCTGGAGCTACACGGCCCGTGTAGCTATTGTGGAAATACAAAGGGGGAATCATATCGATTGCTAAAAAACAAATCGTGTTCGTTGAAAAGCACGCCGTCATTTTCATCCTACGGCCGCTCCCATCATACCTATTTAAAAAGAGTTGAAATCCGTGGGAGAGCCTTCCCACATGCAAACCCCAAAGTCAGCTCATCTTGAAGAACGCTCCCCCGCTGACCATCAAGAAATAAATCACTCGCCATCCGGCAATGTGCGAATACATCGAGGCTGTCGTGATCCACTCCAACTGCCGACGGCCAACCCAGCACAAGACGATCAAGAGGCTGTACAAGCGATGCGCCCACCGTCCGCAGCCGCTGGCGCGCTGCGCAGAGCCGGTGTTCAATCCTTCCCTCGCCAAGCTGGAGACTACGGAACAGCGCCGCGGGCTCTGTCGGCATTGTCGAGACTCAGGCGTCTCGGTCGGCACCTTGGTGTATGAACACGTGCGTGTCAGGACTACAGGATTAATGTGGACAAGCTTGCTAATGTCAAGAAAACAGCATGATTTCTCGTGGGTCGACGGCGGCCCATGCCCAAGGGTCTCTTGGATGGACTTTCTCAAACGGATTCTGCATGTCTAGAGATCTATCGACAGTGTCCATGTCGTTGCGCCAATGTCCATTTTTAGGAGGCTAGCGTGCTTGTTGATAGACTTACTGGGCGCCATCTTATTATTGCTTCTAGCGCTTACCTATAGATGGCTGTCACTATTACTTGTATTTTATTGGTCTATATTTCTGTTATACCTATGGAAGCAGGATGGAAGTGAAAGAGTTGTGTAGATTGTGACTCCTGTGACCAGGAAGTGCTAGCGAGCTCCGGGCGACACGGTCCTACTGGGTAGCTATATGTGACACACACGTAGTTATAAGCGTGTGTTCGGTGATTGAGCAGGGGTCATGAGCCTTGGCTGCCAAGAGATGTGCGTTACCACTCCAACTGGGCCTCACCTGGCAGAAGTTGGCGATTCAACACCGAGGCCCGGAAGGGTCTGCTTCACCTTTGCGACGGATAATATCGAAAGGGCGGCAATACCATACATCATTAATATACAGGCTCCTGGTCGACTGACTAATACGAGGCAGCATAATTTCACAAGAGCATATATAGACCGGCGGTATAGTCTTTGGCTTCCCGGCTTCTATCCGAGCAACGTGGTCTCGTAAAAGTATATATAGACCTCACGGTATACCACACCATTGCTCTTCAAAACAGATTAGTCCGGTTTTTAGACTGTCGACTCTACTCTTCACCAGAATCTTTCCCCTCGCTCGGCCAGGCTTACTTTCTACTCGCTTAATATGAAGGTCGCTTGGCTTGCTCTGCTGGCCGTGGCTGGGACAACCCTCGCGGGTCCAACCGCCGACCTGCAGGCCCGGACCCCGCCGCAGGCTGGCTCGGCACAGGCCCGCGAGCTTTATAACCTGGTCATGAAGGGAATGCAGAGCTGGGGCCTGGCGGGCGCCGTCCACGCTCCCGGCGGGCACCCCGGTGGCCCGTCGGCCAACCTGCCCGGCGGCCTGCCGGAGCTGAACCGGCCCCATCCCCCAAAGCAGGACGGCGTGCCCGGGACCCCAGGCAACCCCCTCGGGCCTCGCAAGAAGCAGGGGCGCATCTACCCGCGGGGCAAGTCCTGCACGGCGACAAAGAGGAAGCGCGGCATGCAGTGCCCCGCCGGCACGGCCGCGACGGGCCGGACGTCCCGGTACCCGAAGCTGCGCCTCAACGGGCAGGGCGGCGTCATGGTGGCATTTGCGACGCTCGCGCCGCACGCGCACGGCATCCTGGCGGCGGTCAAGGGCTGGGACAACCCCATCGGGGCGGCCGTCGCGTGGTTCGACGGCGCCATGGCGGACCTGCAGGAGGCCATCGGCGGCAAGCGCGTGCCCGAGATTGACGGCAACGAGCTGAAGCTCTGGCTCATCTGCCTCTTCCGGTGGAACAGCCCCGCGAGCCCCGACGCCATCGACCGGGCGTGCCAGCGCCGGCGCGACGCGCCCCTCGAGGAGCGCAAGCAGCAGCAGGCCATCGACGGCCTGAACCAGGTCGCCGAGCTGTGCGAAAAGGTGGAAGAGACGCCGCCCGCGGACGGCGAGCTGAAGACCGAGGTGCTGGCGCTGTGCGACAAGTTTGCCGACACGCTGGAGGGCATGGCCGACGCCAACGCCGCGCTGGTGCTGCTGGGCGAGTGGGCGCGCGCGCGCACGCTCAACAGCCAGGACCTCGACCAGGCGGACCGGGCGGCGGTGGCGGGCTTCATCCGGCAGGGCGCGTTCGGCCCCGCGGCGGCGGCGACGGAGGACGAGGCGGGCGAGCTCGCGTCGCTGTACCTGGCGCACATGTCGACGTACGCCGTCGTCGAGGTCGAGGACGACGGGTCCGAGGTGCTCATCGACCACAGCAGGCCGCCGGCGTGGCTGGAGCTGCTGCAGATGGGCGCGGGCTACGTGCCCGAGGACCGGGCCGCCGTCGACGAGGCGCTGCGGATGCTCGAGGGCACGCCGCACCTGCGCCACGTCGACAAGGAGGGCAGGGAGGAGCCGATGGCGAGGGTCCAGACGTGCTGGGACCACGCGGGCCTGCTGCTCTTCCAGCCGCGGCGGTGGGATCTCGTCGCCGCGGCCGTCACGTACCTCGAGGGCCGGATCCGCGACGCGGGCAGCGACCTCGCGTGCGCGCCGTGCCTGGCGCCCGAGGGCTTCTGGGTGCTGCGTTGCGGATCGGCTGCTCCGTGATCAAAGGATGGCGATTGTCATCCTGAGAGGAGCTTGTTACCTAGTGGGCAGTTGTGGGTGGGACTGACGGGGCGAGCGGCGGCCGGGCATGCTTGCGTTTATGGCAAGGGTACGAGGTTTAAGAGAGGCCAGCATATCGCGAAAAGATTGCCAAGCGTGCGTAGTGGCGAGAGGATAGGAACAAGTTGATGTTCGCATGAGTAGAGGAGACAGTTAGCACGCCAGTCAGTCAGTCTCCTGCAGAAACCCTGGCTAGTCACGTCTAGTGTAAGTCCATCATCACTACGGAGTACATGGACAGATGGCTTTGATCAATGCAGCAAGAGAGTTCCACTACCTTAAAGTAAGCTTAATATCAACTTCCTACTATAATCACACCTATACTCTCTATTTCATGAACCATGTCTTGATCGGGCCGATAGCTTTGCACCACTACGAAGCGAGACCCGACAAGACGAGAGCCGGAGCCCTGTCATGGATGGAGTACCGAGATGGGGATTATTTACGGCAATTGAGTAGAATACGATGTTCTCCTTGAATGACCCTATGCTCTCTACTGGATTTCGGGTGATATATTGGGTTTTCCAGAAAGCAGTGGGGTCCTTTACGGCCAAGAAACCGGCAATTGGCAAGGAACCGCGGGTTCGGCGTCGTAACCGTGGGTCAGATGCGACGGATGAGTATCTAGGACCATTTCGGATTGGGGAGCTGGATGAGATTTTGGCGAGAATTTTTTTTTTATTGGAACGGTTTGTGACAGTCGATTGATGCACCCGCGGTAGTGATGTACTCCATCGACACAACTACAAGTTTCCCCTTGTGCTGTGGTCGAGTCAAATGGTGAGAGCCGCCCACCACGTTACAGCTCAGCGTCAAGGCTTTTTTGTGCCCATGTCAACCAGAGCATTCCCTCCAAAGCTTGGAACCACACAGGTAACCAGTGATTACCACAAAAATACGAGTTGACTCTTTTGTTTGCATGGTCTGGGGCGCAATTCAAGTGACACCAATCCACTTGGTTTGCGACGGCCGGCGCGCGACGATAATGGACCCCCGGAGCCACAGTCTGACTAACAGGGAGAGCCCCAGGTCTGGGCAATGAACTTCCCCATGTCCGTATACTTGGCGTGCGGACGTCAAGGGTCTTGGTGGTACTGAGCAGTACTGAATCGCATTAGGTCGCAATGATGGGACCCGGAAATAGTGCAGGGGAGCAGATAAGTGCACTCAGTAGATGTTGCTTTTGGCGTGATGGGCTGGTTTGTTGCTTTACACATACTGAGGCCTCGACCAGGTATTTGGTACTTTTGTCTTTTTAGTTGTGTATAGTAGTTGTATAGTTTAAGTTGCATAGATTCTGCATAACTTTCAATGAGTGCGCCATGTCAAGTTCAGCAATACTTAGCCGTTTCGCAGACTGACTCTCCAGCACCTTACACGAGACTCAATCTCATGGCCACGGCCTTTAGGACTTATTGAGTGCACCGACGCCTACCCCTTTAGCCGGCGCGACCAATGACTACATGCCTTGCTGAATAAAAGAGACTACACTGGGCCTCTGAAATTGATTAATACGTAATTAATAGTTTTAGCCGAGGGCCATTTGCCTTTTTTACTGCTGATTGTACCCTTGCACGCAGCACTGTTGGACTTATGGTTTGGGACCTGCAAAATGAATAAATAAGCCTGGCCGCGGCATCGGGGTTCGTGGAATCACCATAACCGCGTCGAGCATGGCGTGACTAGCACAGAGAACAGTCGATGTCAAATATGAATGAAGAAGGTCTTTGCTACAATTTGCGTAATTATGGTACTCAGTCTCTTTTTTTCAACAGTAAATTCGACGTTGCGAGTAGCTACAAAGGACGAGCAGTGACGCCTTGTTCGCCCACCGGGTAGCGCCGCTCCTCGACGAAAGCCGTTGGACATTTTAGCATGCATCGGAGAATAAAGCCCGGCAGGCTTAGGCCAGGCAGTCGGGCGCCGACACTTGTACCCAAACCGCAGCTGAATCAAAAAAGGTAGACATGGACCAAGGAGAGCTCACAAGATGAGACATTGACGTATTTCAAAAAGTCACCATTCCATCAAGAAAAAAAGCACGCCTTGCCCCTGCGGCCGTTGATCGGCGGCGTCCGTAGAATCCGAGCCAGGCGTGTGGGGGAGACGCCGATGAGCCCAGCTGACAGCCAACAAGGCTCACTAACTAGAAGCTCGCTGAAAGCTCACTCAACTAGTTAAGCAGCTTCTGCCGAGGCTCGCTCGGCCGTCTGTCCTTGTCGCTCACCTGCGCAGCCGATGACCATTTCCAGGGGTCGCATCTCTCGCTTCCAATTTCCTCATACTGGGTACTGCCTCGCTTCCAACATCCTCTCCTTGAAGACTGCATCTTTCTTTACCAAAATCAAAAGGAGTGCAATTTACCACAGCGCGCACTCACAGTCTTGGTCGCCTCTGTTTCTTCGCCGAATAACGCCGCCGCTTTTGCGCCCCCCTCCAATCCACCACACGCTCTCTCCTCGAACCGACCGGCTTTCCTTCCACGCCCCCCTTCTTCTTCTTCTTCTTCTTCTTCCTCACCTTCAAACCGCACACACACACACACACACACGCAAACGCCCAGCAGCCATGTCCGAACCAGCACCCAGCGCGTCCGTCGCCGTCCTCCCCTCCACCGAACCCAGCGAAAAAGCCGCCGGCGCCGACACCGCTCCCGCTCCTCGACCGACACCGCCACCACCACCACCACCAGCTCGCAAACATGCCGCCAACCTCTCGGCGCTCGCCCGCGCCGACGGCTTCATCGCCCATCTCCAGCGCTGCATGCAGACGCGCGCCGGCGCCGACACGGTCCTCATGTTTGCGTGCTACTCGACGCGCCTCGCTGGCAACGTCCTCGACGCGGCCGGCCGCGCCGCCCTCCGCTCCTCGGCGCGCCAGCTCGTCTCGGCCTTTTTCTCGCTGCCGCCCGCCACCACCGTCATCCTCGACGGCGCCGCCGCCCCGCCCTCGATTGCGCTCGCCCTCGGCCTCGCGCGCCGCCTGCAGGCCTACTCGGGCATGATCTCCGAGATGCGCACCATGGGCCGTCTCTGGGGGCTGCTGGGCCTCTACTCGGCCGTCAAGGGCCTCGCCGCCAAGACATTTGCTTCAAAGAGCCCTGCGGAGAAGAGCGACGCCTTGAGCGACGACTCCGCCGAGAGGGTGTTTGCGGCGCTGGTGGCCTGGGCGCAGGTCCTCTGCCTCGTCGTCTTCCAGGCGTGCGAAAACGCCGCGTACCTCGGCAGCAAGAAGATCCTGCCCATCAAGCCGCTCAACCAGGGCCGCCTGGCGCTCCTGAGCGTGCGCTTCTGGGGCGCGTACGTCGCCATGGAGGTCGTCAAGCACCTGACGGAGCGCGCGCGCAGGCTGTCGGCGTCGGGCGGCGTCGCCAAGACGGCCGAGCAGAGGACGTGGCAGGATGGCTGGCGCAAGGCCTTTTACAGAAACGCCGCCTGGGCGCCGCTCACGATGCACTGGGGCACGCCCGGCGGCCTGCTCCCCGACTTCATGGTCGCGCTGTTTGCGCTGTATCCGGCGACGGGCGGCATGCGGGATCTCTGGCGCAGCACGGCGTAGATGGAGGGGCCGGATGCATATATATAGAGAGAGAGAGAGAGAGAGAGAGAGAGAGAGAGAGAGAGAGAGAGAGAGAGAGAGAGAGATGGAGGTGTGGCGACGTGCAGCTGCAGATGCAGCATGCGGGCATGAGTCGATGTCGAGTCCATGACATTACAAAACTATCGTTTGGTTTTACAGGAAACTTTCAACGATCCATCTTTTATTTTCTTATTGTATTTAGCTAGCCGTGAAAAAAGGCTCATGATCCCCAACGCCTGTCATATGTATTCTATCCACACGCAACCCAAATTGAAACCACACAAAATACTCGCCATCTTTTAGCAATGCGCCCTCCGCGGTTGGCGCAACCTGCCCCCTCACCAGCGCATCCGCATCATCTCCTCCTTTGTCCAGTACCGCGCCATGTTGGGCGCGCCCAGCGTCTCGACCTCCTTGTCGAGATGCTCCCAGAGCACCGCGCCCCACGACTCCATCCTCGCCCGCAGCGCGCCCGCCTCGAGCGCCTCGTCGCCGCGTTGCACGCCCTCGAGGTACGCCTGCAGCCCGTCGAGGCCCTTGTGGATCGTCTTGTGCTGCTGCACCAGCTCGCCCCGGCGCGCGTCGAACTCGGGCATGCGCTTCGACAGCACCGGGAACATGTGCTGCTCCTCGATGCCGTGGTGCGCCGTCAGGTGCTCGCCAAAGTCGAGGCCCGCGCGCACCAGCTGCTTGAGCGTCAACCCGTTCTGGCGCTTGCCGGTCGTGGCGTAGCTCCAGAGGAGGTTCCAGGTGCGTCGAAAGTTTTCATGCTTTTTTTGGGGTGCCTTGTGTTAGTGAGACTGCTCTCGAGTTGAGACGGCTGGAGGAACAGAGGGATGGATGAATAAATACGCACAAAATAGTCCATGCGGACGGCTATTTGATTGAATATTCTAAAATCATGCTCCGACAGCTTCGGCGCCGGTTTGGGCTCCTCCGTCTTTGCGACAGGGTTTGCAGCCTCCGCCGCTGCTGGCGCCGCCGCCGGTTGGTCGGTTGTAGTCGATGCCATGTTTGCTCGCTGTGCGTATAAAAATGTAGTGTGTCTTGTAATTGATTTGCGACTGGCACCGACAGCGGATTCGACCGTATTTAAAGGGCACAAGTGGCGACTTGTCGTGGTTGCTGCTGCTGAGATGAGTCCGCGGAGGCGAGGAGCCGACGACATGCCCGAGATCTCGAAATGCAGAGAGCTGGAAAGAATGTGACTTAGATTGGCGAGCGGAGCCTTTTCTATGCAGCTTTGGGGCAAAATTCGGGGTCGAGCCACGCCGGCTGGCGGTATTGCTAAGCAACTAGCGTGCTTGTCGCCTTGATTATACACCCTTAATAATACGCTGTTGGGTTTGACCTTGCCGCTTCCTCTTTGCACAAAGTCGGTTTGGTGTTCATGTTAGCGTCGATGGAATGTGTGTATTAATTAGCCTTTTTCGCCCTCGAGCCGCCCAACGACCAGATCCGAGACAGCGGCTCAAAAGACACACGGACATCTCCGCGACCTTGCCAACCTTGACTCCCAGAATGAATCACAACCAAGCCTCGTCTGAGACACCGTCGCGCACTCTACCACTCTCACTTAAACCAACTAGCTCACGCACACAGTTGCCCACCCAGACACGTCACCGACGACGACTTCGCCCGCCTCCTCCTTTCCAAGGACATCCGTCATGAGCAGTCTCATTCTGTACTCACAGTGGACGGTAAACGATGAGCGTGTCTGTTTCTTTGCAGCTTCCATATCTAGAAGACCGGCGACGCAATGCGCCGTATTACCCCCTCGCAAGGTCTCTGGAAGCAAAACCATGTCGCACGTGTAGCTTGAGGGTCCAGACAGCGGGCCGACCATGAGATAGTCGCGGCCCGACTTGCGGTCTTTCAGCGTCCAAGCCTGGCGCCGCTCAAACGTCTTCATGCGGAACAAGAGAACATAGCACCTGGCTTCGAGCCCCGAGCTCGTCACTTGCGCATCGAGTGTCTGCGTGCTGAGCTGTGGACCGCTGCTTCGGCCGCCGTGAGCAGTCATAAATGACCGCGGCGCCCAGCGAAACCCCGGACACTCCAGCTTGCCACCGTCTAGAAGCAGAATATTTCTCGGAAACCTCCCAATATTTTGCAGCAGCCGCATCATCCGATCTTGCTGAGCTAAGCCTGTCAGGGCGGACACGTCGGCTCCCAGGAGACTCGCAATGGCCAGCGTCTCGTCTGAGGATCGGTTCGTGGTCCTCCACTGCAGCGAGCGCGCGACGTCACCAATCGAGTATTCCTGAAACGCAGAGAGCTTTGTGAGCCGAAACAGCTCCTTGGCCAGGTCGGCGTGGTGCGAGCGCGTCAAGATGATCGAGCCGGGCGGGATCAGTTCCGCGAGCGGCACCAGCGTCGCGTCAGCAAAGGCTAGGTAGAGCGCCCTGCTCAGCGTCGCTTCCTGGAGCGTCCAGAGACGGCGCATCCAGCCCGACGTCAGGACGCGCAGGACCTTGACGCCGGGCGGCGCCGCGGCGGGGCACCGCTGCAGGCCGTCGTCGAGTACCAAGACGGCCGCTGCTTGGCTGTAGGTGCGGGCCATGAGCTCAATGGCCGTTTTTCGCTCGCGGTCCGTCTTGGGAACGCACAAGCTGTCGATCCAGATTGCGGCGCCGGGCTGTACGGTAGACACGAGAGAGGCGAGTCGGCGCAGCTGGCACGTCGGAAGACCAGTCTCTGTTGTGCTGCCTAGTCCGTCGGCCCAAACGTGTGAAATGGCAACGTAGGGGACATCGGATGCCTTGTGGACCTGTATGCAGGAGGGATCTGCGTCGAGTCCATCCGCAAAAGTCACAACAGGGACTTCTCTCTCAATCAGTAGCTGCAGTACATCTCCGAGCGGCGGTGTCGTGTATACGCAGGGCGGATCCCCCGACGAATTGCACGATGAGGCATGCTTTTGGCTGTATGTGTTTTCATCGACGATGTCCGTCGCACATACTAGCGACGAGCAGGTGTCGTGACACTTGCCATCCTTGACTGGACCGCATTTGCGGACATATTCCAGCGAGGAAACGGTGGCACTGCTGATGAGATACTCGACGACAGAGGGGCACCACCCTTCGGTAATCATCTGCTCTTCTAGACTACTTCTCCACGGCGGTATCCATACTGTCCACGAGAAGCCGGACCAGCCCTGTGACGGCTCCCGAAAGCACATTCTTGCCGTGGCAAGCGCCTCGCCGACCGAGGCAATGAAGCACGCCATGGCTGGTGCATCGTCTCCCAATGGACTGAATATCTGAAAGGTCGATCTCATGTAAATGACCATCGATGAATGGGCATGGGACAGATTGGCGATGACCCGATCGAACCAAGGGGTGAGATCCTCTTCTCGACTCATCCGGACACGCCAAACCCAGTCTAGGAGAACGTCCAACAGACCATCCCTGCTCATGACCAGCCTGCCCGACTCCTCTGCGAGAATGAGCTTGCTCTCAGGGACATGCTGCTCTGTGACCGCCTCCAGCAGACCGAATGTGAGCAGGCTCTGTATGCTCGCCGCCAGCTTCCTCGGCGCCATCTCTTCTTCTTCTTCCCAGTTTGGGAAGGTGTCTTGTGGGCGAATATCAATATACTGAGCCAATGGCACGACATCGTAGCCGTCGTGTGGGAACCCTAGCCACGGCGGATTTGCAAAGAATTGAAACCGCGCCGATGGGCTCGCCTCGCGACTGGACATGGCCGGTTCTTGGGCCAAGAAGCATATGTCGAAATTTTTTTTTCTCTGCGCAGAATATTTAGTGTTGGGTGGCTATCGCTCAGATCCGATTTGTTATGCGTCCGCTGGTGAAGCTTACGGCCGGCCGAGAGGGGCATTGGCGATCGTGTGGGAATAATCGATGATCGTCGTGCAGCCTGCAGCGAGTCCCACGTGACCGATCCTTCAGAGATTGAATGATTCATATGTATGAAAAGACGGAAAATCGGGACGGATATTACAAGTCACATACTATTTGCGGCTGTGGGTGAGGATTAGTTATAGTGTAGGCCTGCGAGAAAAAAGTGAGGCGTAAGTGAAGCCGTCATGCTTTCTGAATAATGGGCGATTTACCCTCTAAAAGAGATAGCCTGGCTTTAATGTCTAGAGTCTAAGAAAATAGAATTTTGGTCTTGGGGTCTATACAAGAAGTGTATTTTATTGTTTTTGTTTTTGATATCCTCTTACCGCGTCTCTTGTTTCAAGCCTCGATCTGCCCCGCGGTCCCTCACCGACTGGGCTCCATGCTCATGTATCACGATGCTAGCACGGTAATCTTGAATTCACATCATGTGTTCATGTATTCTTCCGAAAAAGAAAAAAAAAGCTCCGCGCAAGCAAGGTAGCACGACACACTGGTTCATTTCTTCTTTTCCTTTGTCTGGACCATTTATAGCGCCCATTTAGCGGACGTGGGCCAGCCACGACGAACCAATACTCACTCATACACCATCCAACGCCAACTCCTCACAACTCTCACATCCCTCTCAAGCGTCCAACGGAAATAAAATAGAAATGGGCAAGTGGAATTTCAGTGTCCCCGAGGGCTACTTTGATGACTGCGTCGCGCTCGCGGCCCAGCTTCCCGGCGGCAAGCTCACCACCCGGCCGCTCTTTGCCCTCACGCCGCGCGATTATCCGTCCGACGCCGGCACCACTACCGACACTCGACCCTGGGCGCGCTTCACCTCGCACGTCCACGCCCTCAACCGCGATTCCCCCGAGCATGTCTCGTACAAGATCATGCTCCTGACCCGGCACGGCCAGGGCTTCCACAACCTCAAGAACCAAGAGGTCGGTGACGAGGCCTGGGACGTAAGGAAAGCCGACGCTCACAACTAACACATCCCTCGCTCACATGGCCGCTGTTTTTCTAGAGTCACTTTTCGCTGCTCGACGGCGATGACAACACCACCTGGTTCGACGCCTCCCTCACCCCTCTCGGCATCGCCCAAGCCACCGCTCTCTCCGAGCAGTGGCTCGCGTCCATCACCGCCGACGGCCTGCCCGTCCCGCAGACGCTCTACACGAGCCCCCTCGCGCGCTGCCTGCAGACCTCGCAGCACTGCCTCAAACCCGTCATGGACGCCCACAATCAGCCGTATCGTCCCATGGTCAAGGAGAACCTCCGCGAGCGCTGGACGATACACACGTGCGACAAACGCCGTCCGCGGGCGTGGATCGCGGAGCACTGGCCCGCATACATAATCGAGGACGGCTTTGCGGAGGAAGACATCCTGGGGAGGCAGCCGCGCGAGGAGACAGAGGCGGAGAACCAGACGAGAATCCTCGAGGCGCTGGGGGATGTGTTTGAGCAGGATGGCAGCGAGGTGGTGGCGTGGACGTTTCACTCGCTCGCGATGCAGGCGCTGCTGGGGGCGCTGGGGATGGTGCCGTTCAAGGTGCAGCCCGCGACGACGGTTGCGCTGCTTGTCCGTGGCGAAAAGGAGGCGTAAAGTGGCCAGTGGCCTTTATAGACATATAGACTATGTAGCACGCAAAAGGTATATGACGGCGTGAGGATTCCGCCCATGGTGAAGGAGCTGCAAAGCAGCATGATGATGATATATTCTCACTTCTCAATCTGGGGTATAATACCGTCCCAAAATTACCGGCCATGTACAAAAGAGATCCCCGGCCTATGAAACCCATGTGTCCCTCATATGCTCCTCGGCACCAACGTCATCATCTTGACCACCACCCCTTCCGCCGTCGCCCTGAGCTCCCCCATTCTCAAAAATGCCGCCTCCTCCACCTCGTCGCTCATGTCCCTCAGCCAGTGGTACTCCTCCACGGGCCGCCCATCCCACGCCAGCACCCGCCCTGCCTCGCCGTCCTCCACCGCCGCGCCCGCGCGGACGTCGCGGCCCTCGCCGCCGTGCACCAGCGGCATCGGCAGCCGCCACTCCTTGACCTCGGCCAGCGCGGCGTCCAGCTGCAGGCTCTTGGGCCCAAACGTCTCGAGCATGAGCGTGACGCGCAGGTGCGGGGACAGCACGCCGTAGGCGCCGCCGCGGTCCCAAGAGTCGGTCTTGAAGGGCACGAGGCAGAGGGACTGCGGCAGCGTGGCGGCGTCAAAGATGTAGACGGGCGAAGAGGCGTCGCTGGCGGTGTGGTCGGAAAAGTAGCCGCCTTGCTCGTCGCCACCGTCGACGTCGTCTTCGTCGGAGAAGGTGTCTAGTGATGCGTCGTGATTCGCGTCAGGGACTTGGCCGTGACTCGTCTCGTCCAAGACCGTTGCATCCTCCATCATCCCCTCATCAGGGCTTTCCGCATCGTTGTCTTCTTCCTCCGTAGCCTCTTCGTCCGTCTTCAGCCCCGAGGAAGCATACCCTCCATCCTCAACATCATCTTTCCTCATCCGCCTTTCCCTCTGCGCCTCCGCCTCCCTCTCCTCCTCCTCCAGCCTCCTCCTCTTCCTCCTTCTCCGTCGGCCTGCATCCCTCACGTCCGCCACACACGGTCCCGGCAGGCTCTCCGGCCACGGCGCCGGCGGCACGCTCGTCCACGTCCACCAGTCCATCCGGTTCATCCGGACCACAATCTCCTCCAGCGGCTGCCGCTCCCTCAGCACCCGCACCACATCCGCATTCACCGTCCTCGTCTCCTTGCTGAGAAGATCCGCAACGCACGCCGCGGCGGCGGCCTTGAGCTTGCCCAGCGCCGCCACCCACATGTCCAGAAACCCCGCCTCGAGGCGAAAGTGCTGCATCGTGACCTCGGCGCGCCGCAGCAGCAGCACCTGCCACGCGTGCGGCACCAGCACCCCCGCGGTGAGCACCACGGGCGCCCACTCGCCAGGCTTGTCCTGCGGCGTGCCGTCGGCCAGCACCGCCTGCGTCAGCCGCATCGGCAGGTCCCAAGTCTCGGCGTGCACAGCGCGGCACGTCTGCAGCAGCGCCGCGTCTATGAACGGCGCGCCCGTGCGGTCCGGCCGCCACGCGGGTGACCGGCGGCTGTACGCCCACCGCGCGCTGCACTGCGTCCGCAGCACCAGCGTCCAGATCTTGCGGCGCAGCTCCGCCGGTAGCCGCGTCAGCAGCAGGGAGCCCGACTGCTTCGAGATGGACGACGGGGTGAGGAGCGCGGCGACGGGGAGGCGCTGCTTGCCGGCGGGCATCGTGTCAAAGGTCGAGCTGCGGCGCACGCCCCACGGCCAGAACCAGCGAAAGTGGCCGACGTCCATGTAGGCCGGGGCGGAATCCGAGTCGTAGCCATTGCCGTCGTCGCCGTCGCCGTCGTCGCTGTCGTAGCGCCACGCCAGCGATCCGTTTTGGAAGAATTGCTCCGTCTGCAGGAGCTGCGAGTGCTGGTGGGATCGCACCGGTGGCGGCCGTGTCATGTACATGGCCGCATTTGTGTTTGCATGTAAGATGCGGGTTCAGAGTCGTCGTTCCCGCACGCGCTCCGGATTTCTTCTTCTCTCTCTTTTTTTTTGCCACGGACACTATCGAACCCCGCTTCCGGATCTTTTGATTTCGGCCTCGGTTTTAGCGACGATCCTGTCCTGGCTAAATCGACGAGGTGGCGCAATCGACGACAGCCGAGTTTTTGACGGAACTTGTTTGGCTTGGTAGGTCGGGGCGAGCCTGAACTGTGCTCCACATTGCCCGCTTCGCTGTGCTTACGGTCACGGACCAAAACACCGATTTATCGTCGCATTCAGTGAGGGGGTGTTCTAAAACGGTCTGGTGCGTGCCTCGGGGAGATAGCTTGTTGACTATTCTCGGGGAAATAAGCGGCTTCCGGCGGAGTTGGGAAGGAAATGGTCTTGTATCCCGCAAGGACCAACTCATAAAAAGCAATAATAGACAGACCGCGAGGAAGAATGCAATGCAACGAAGAACACAAAGGAGCATGGGGAGAATAATAGAAGAAAGAATACAAGAAGAACTGCGCTCTAGCCTTGGAGATATTCTTATCCTTTATCGTTAGATTGTGCGTGCCCAGATGTCTTCACTTGTAGCACCCGACATCACCATATTCCGCTCAGCACAAGCACTAGGACGTCATATGGCATGAAATAGTTTGCACTGGCCTTTCTATGTATATACAGGGTATCAAATCACTCCATCGCTCATAGACTCTCTTGCATCCACCATTCGCAATGCCGTGCCATCCATGCCTGCCGCCATGCTTGCCATCCGATGTTCAGTGCTTCGGTCGCGGCTTCAATACCGTCACGCCATTCACACTTCCCCATATGCTGTCCGACACCCTGGGCGGCAACTTCCGTCCTCGTAGCCGCTGGTCTATCAGAAACATGCCCACCACAAACTCCTGTCGTGTGAGATAGCCTTTGTGCTCGCGGTCCACCAGCTCCCACACCTCTGCTAGTTCCTCGCTCGGTAGGCGGGAGCGCTTCCAGATGTCGCGCACGACAACATTGGCGACGCACTCTGACAGCTCCGTTCCGAGACCACTACCGACACTGGCCGAAGGGCTCGCATGAGTTAGCAGCAAACCGCGGTTCGAAGCCCACAGCGCCTCGTATCTCTTGCGCTCCCTCTCGGTTACTTGGTCCCTCCAACGTCTACGAGAACCCTCGTGGTGCGTGTGCTTGGCCCCGCGCAGTCTGTGGCGACGGTTCTTCCGTTGTCGGTCGTGGTCATCCTCAGGCTCACTCTGGGGTTGACGTAGCGTTTGAAGCAAATGTGGTGATCGCTGACGCTTTGGTAAGGGTGGGGGCAGGGAAGAGCCAGTGTTGTGAGGAGTCAACCGCGACGATGCCAATGAGCTCGCCATGATGGCATTGGTCATGGAATTGAGCTGCATTGGGTTGGAAGACGATTGCTTAAGACGTCTTCTCGGAGGCTCATGCGTAGGGGATGGCGGTGCGCTGACAATCGATTCGCGTCGGTTTGGCGGCGGCGGTTGCGGCTTACTGGGTTTCGGGGCACTTGAAGTAGTGCTTGATACAATGGGCAAACCCCACATGCTGTTGGGTGTGACTCTCTCGAGAGGCGTATCCGAATTACCGCGTGGCCTACCACTACCAGACCTTGCAGGTGCCAGTCTCTGACTATTTCGCGGCTTCGGTGGTGTCGGCGGCCGTTTCTCGCCCGATGCACGTTTCTTGGGATCTGCTGAAGGTGGTGACTGAATAGGGCGGAGCACGATGGCCGGTGGTGGCGTCCTGGATCGTAGGGAACCGGCCCTGGTGACCCGCGTGGGTTTTGGTGACAGTACTTCTGTCGTTGATCTGCTGATAACATGTGGCGTAGGAGACTTGTGTCTTGATGTTGCGGGCACTGCATTATTGGGCGGTGATAAATTAGGAGCATGACCATCTTTCGATTCCTTTCGCAGCCCTGACGAGGAAGCTTGTCCAGCACGATTTCGAGGAGCTAATTCACCACTGACATCCAACCTCTGCGAGGAAGCTGTTGATTTAGATTGAGGAATGATTTTGGGTTGTGTGGCTGTATACGACGGGCCGTCGGCCTTGGCAGTCTCTCTCATTCTCGGCGGTGTCACGCGAGGTTTGCTTGCGGCTGCGTGAACAATTGCTTTCGACGCAGCAGTTGGCGTCGTAGGAGCTGAAGCCAGTGTGGCATCCACGGCAGCTGGCGGGGTTGGCGGCCGTCGAGTTGCAGCTGCTGTGGGTTTGTTGTCGACGGTTTGTGGAGGTGTCGGGGGCCGATCGTGTTGTTGACTTTTGGTAGCTCGTTGCTTAGACCCTGATTTCGAAACGGGGGGTGTAGAAGCCACGGTAGTTTGCTTGATGGCAATCGGTGTTGCGCGCTTGCTCTTTCGTACAACAGACTGCTCTGGTGAAGATCTTGGTATTTGCCGTGGAGACGGAGCCTCGTTACCACCAGCATTGTCCGCTTCGAACATGAAAATCAGCGAGTTTGTCGGAGGTATGGGTTGCGAATCAACAGCGTCAAGCTCTTGCAGCGCATTTACACTTTGCATCCGCCGCGGTTTGCGAGAAGTCGACGGCGTTGGACTGCCGTTACGACTGGCCGCCAGCGTTGCCGCAATGAGGCTGGGGCTCTTGGCATCCAGTTTGGCCAGGGTGGCGGCTACGCTAGCAGGAGTCTGTGGCGAGAGCCCAAGAGCCAGATGTGACGATGGCGACGTAGACGAAGCTCGAGCGGCGGCCGTTTTCGGGGTCGTGGTCATGGTGCTTGCAGTCGTCGGTGCCACGCCAAGCTGTTGCAAGCGCGCTGCCACAAGACCCGCGGGGAGCATCGCGTTCGATTCTATATCTGCCAAGGAGGCATGCGCCGCGACGGTGGTTTGGGCCGGACGTTGTTGAGGGTGTGAGGACCGCAAAGACGTGAGGCCCGCGGCAGCGCCGGGACTCTTTGCTCTCTCCACCGATGACGTCGCAGCAAGGAGGGCGCCATTCCCACGGTAGTGTTCGAGGCTGTACTGCTGGTTATGCAGCGGCGGACTGTGGCTGCGGCTACTTTTGTCTGATGCCGCTGTCGTGTTGTGCCGGCTGTTCGAGGACTGCGGCGTGGGCCGCTTCCGAAATGCCAGCGAGGCACCCTGCAAAGCGACAGTGGCGGCGTCGTCTGGCGACCCTGCGGCGTGGGAGCCGACCGCAGGATTCATCACCAGATACTGTCTCGTAGTGACATTAGAGCCTAGATATGAAAGAGAAACGAGGTCGTGGATTCGTGGTTCGGTCGGGGGCGGGTGTGCGTTTCGTTGTTACTAGCGTTGTTTGTTTGATGACGAGAGACGACGAGAAGAATGGGAGTGAACGATGTGGGCTGAAGAGCAATGGCTGATGCAAAAAATGACGAGTGCCGGACGGAAAGATAACGAACGAATAAGGATGTTTCAAATAGAGAAGAAAGAAAAAGGGGAACAGGGCGAGGCGGACGGAGAGATGAGGCTTGGCGAGTGTTGGGTGAAGGAGTACGGAGACTGGGGACTGAAGTACGCCTCACCTCGTGTAACTGGAGATGAAGACAGGCCCCAACCCGACAGGTCCGACGCGCCACAGACGGGCGGGCGCTAGCTGAAACGGCTTTACCAAGTGGGCGACAAAGAAGTGCTCCGCTCTCATCAAGGGGATATTTTAATCTGTACTTTGTTTTGATTGCTTTTAATTACTTGTTTGGTTTCGTTTGTCTTTTCACTTTCTTCCAGCTCTTGTTATGCTTCATTGCCGGCGGGGAGGGCGCAAGAGGTACAACAGATATAGACAAATCTCATGATTGTGCTCTTCGTATTCGTTTGTGGAGGCCCAAGCCTAATTTGTTTGCCTTTTTCGACCTGGCTCCGTTCCCACTTTGCGCGGCTCGTGTCAGGAGCCTAGATCGTGTTAGCCAAATAGCTTCAAGGTGGTTTGTGCCTCGATTTTGATGACAGAGACGGCTCAGAGCTATTGCCTCGTCTGCTCTCTATCTACTTTATAAGCTTCTGCCACCTTGTCGTCGGTCGGTCGGAGAATCTCCTCGCTGTACACCTCGCGCTCCTCGAGGAACTTTTCCAGGTTGAATCCGTGCTGATCCATGGAGTTGACGCTCCAGCCATTGTCTAAATACAAGTCCTGGATTTTGATATTTTAAAGTCGCAGCTCTCGCTGTCCAAATATGGCATATAGGCCATGACGTGGACAGCCTCGTGTGTGTACCCGGCCTCTAGCGCGGCATCTCTGTTGAAAATGGCATTGTCGGGAATCTTCTGCGAGCTCGCTGGAATGTTCCCTAGCTGTATCTGAAGAGTGTAAAGCTCTGTGAGTGCTACAAACAACCCCTGGCGTATAGAATTCATCATCGACCGTCAAAAAGCAACACTTCGTCTGGCTTGAAAATACTGTTAGGCCCACCAGCTAGTGACATGGGCGGCGCCACAAGGATCAGAAGGAGGCCCTTACAAGGACTGTTCTTACTGTAGTTAACACTACTTTACACCCAATGGTGTATAATGTAATTGTTTGGCCAAAAGATGCATGTATTGGCACCAATAGAACGGCTTAACCCAGCTGTTCGCCTCGCCCCGCAGCTGACGTTCTCATGCACTGGGTGCATGATAAGCTGCGCAGGCCAACAAGAAGCCAAAGTCTCCTGTCCCTGCTGCTCAAGCGTCACAGTCTTCGATCCGCAGTATTTCCCGACACTCGTATACAACCATGCCGGCTTTTAAGTACAAAACACGATGGAAATTGCATAAATTCTCCTTCTACCTCCAGAAATTTGACAACTCATTTGGCATTTCTGTCTGCCACGCCGCGTCGTCGAGTTTGACTGGCTCTATGAAGGGATCCAATTAGAACACAGCGACCGCCCTTGGTACTGGGTAGCTTTTGAGTGCAAGTGCAAAGTAACCTTCGACGGGAAACCCAACAGGCAAGCACCCACCATCATGTACGTATCCAGAGAGGCATACAAGGTTGCGCTTCCCCATGGCTCTGTCGGCACGACGGGCAAGTTGCCAACGTGACTTCAGCCGCGTCTCGACCGGACGCTCTTCTACCACGGCAAAGTTAAGAGTCAACATTGGGATTCCACGAGCGAGAGGGGCTTTGCGCACTACAGGGCCAAGGCGCGTCGGCTCACGGCGGCCTTTGACTAGGCGCGTCGCGTAGACCTGCTGCTCGCCTTTTACCATCTTGATCTGCATCCATTCACCTTTGAAATGACGCTGGGGCTCGAGGACCGGCAGGCAAACTGGATCGCCTCGCATATTGCATTTCTAGACAAGTGTGCGACTCAGGGCCGTCATGCCGCCTTCCTCTGTGCCATCGAGACGATTGTCCTTCATGTCACGCGGGAGCAGGCCGCGAACTTTGGTCTCTTTGGCCGGCTTGGCGAGGATGTTTGCCAGCTGGTTGATATTGACACCAGCGAGCGGATACGGCAGTACTACGAGTTTTAGAAGACGACTTGCTCGAACCAGCTCAATATAAAGGCCATCATGTCTCTAGAATGGGGCTCTCTTCTTGCCAAAGGCAAGCTGCGAAGTTCCGTCGACGACTGGCTGGCCAAACTCTACTTTGTTCTGCTGGCTGCGGTCTGGACAACTTCTATTGCTGCCGCGCACGAACATGATACCAGCTTGCAGGGGGTCTGTGTAATATGGGGTCCCCGCGGTGGCAGCATTAACCGTCTCGAACCGAACCGCCACCGGATTGTAGAGGCGCATCCCTGGATTATTGCGACGAGGCAATGGCTGCCGGCTGTGCTGCCTCGGACCAGTTTCCGAGTCTGCTCGAAGCCAAGGTGCCTTTCTTTCGCGAATTAGAAATTCACTGACAAGCAATTCGACAAATCATGGCATCGTCCGCCTAGGTCGCAGATTTTTGTGCCCTCAACATGGGTGGCGCGTAGGTGCAAGCGATGCAAGCGATGGACTGCCCGAGCACGTCCCCATGCACCGTGCCAGCAAGATCGTTCCACAGTTGCCCGACCCCACACGTATGCGCTGGCGAGCTACTTTCTCGCCGGGGAAGAGGCCTCCGAACATTGCCTTCTAAGCAGAATTAGGACTTCTGCCTCACTGTGGACGTTATATGCTCGTGTGCTTCCAACCAGTCTTTTGTGTGTACTAAAGCCGTTTCAACAGTGTCTCTATTAGCAGCATGTACAACACAAACAGCGTTGCTGCAAATCACACAGCGCCAATCGGGTGGCAAGATGGGCCTGACGGCCGTGGAACGTATAACATACTCCAAAGCTGCCTCGGCACCGTCGCTCTACTATGCTGGTCTAGCGTGTGCCCAAACGTGCCAGGACTAGGCAGCGGCCGCTTCGCCAGAGTAAAAGATAAACTTGGCCTTTTTCTCCTGGCACTTCTCCTCCCAGAGGCTGTCCTCTGGGTGGCCGTGGGACAGCTGAACAACGCTTGGAACGATGAGAAAGCCTTCAAGTTACATGATTGCAACGGCTGGGGTCTGCGCGAATGCTTTTTTGTCAATATGGGCGGCCTGTTTATCCGATTTACTTCGTCTGAGCAACCAGGAGGAGCAATGCCGCCGCAGCATCCATTTCCTGTCAACTGCAAGCAATTGCTCTACTTAGCTGACATGGGCTACATTCATCTTCCAACGATTAAGCCGGAAGACATCGAAATGCGAAACAAGTCTGACAGCCTTGCCAGGACTATAACCATCACTCAGGTGTTGTGGTTTACAGTCAGTACTTTGGCCCGGGTCGTCCAGGGACTACACATCACGTCACTAGAACTGACGACGTTGAGCTTGGTTCTTATCATGATTTTTACCGCGGCCGTCTGGTGGCGCAAACCAATGGATATCTCGCATCCAATCATACTGGAATGCGATGTTCCATTATCGACTATTCTAGCGGCTATTGACGATCCCCCGAACATCATGAGTCGAAATAGTGGCTCAACACCGCTCAGCTTCTTCGATCGGCGAGAGTGGTTTGCGAACCGTGCTTGGGCATCTTACTTGAACATCCTGCGCTCCTTATCTCGTAGGTGGCTGCAGTCATCGCCAAAAACAGAAAGCGCTAGCCTAGGACCGTTTCGAAACAGCTTTCCCTCAGTAGAGTTACCCGAAGTGACAATGGGCGCAGAGTTGTTTCTAGGCGTCCTAACCTTGGCCTATAGTTCCGTGTTTTCAGTTGCATGGTGCTCATACTTCCCGACAGAGACGGAAAGAATCATGTGGCGCGTATCAAGTGTCATCTGCGTGGTTTACGGCGTAATGGGCTCCGGGATCGCCCTTTCCGATCGCTACGGAGAGATGGTGCATGAATGGTTCCAAAAATTATGGAGACGAGTGCGAAAGAAAGCTCGAAGCAAACAAAGCGAGCCCAACGCCATCGTTTCTTCTGCAAGTCCTGTATCTAAGAACGGTTGGATCGAAGGTTGGTGGCACCATATCAGTAGCACACCAGGCTGGCTGCGACGAGTGTCCAATATGTCTCAACATAAGGATCTGGACTTGGACATGAAACTGCGTGTCTGGATCCCCACTACAGTACTATGCATGACATATTGCTTCGCACGAGCTTTTATCATTATAGAAGATTTTATAGGCCTCAGGCGCCAGCCATCCAGCACTTATGAAACGGCGAACTGGAGCTCATACTCTGTCCTATTTTAGCTATCAGTTGTAAAATCTTATCAGAACTGATTTGATGTAGAATGGAAGCATAAAACAAGTAATTTTGCTCCCAGCAGTTTTTAAACGCCTTTGTTGCTGAAATGAAGACGGAGTATGTAGATGTGACGGCGGACGGGTACGATGCCAGTTACTAAGCTGTGATTATCAAAATATTTTTAAACTACTACCTTTTCAGTGCAAATCGCTGTAGTTTGGTGAAAGGACGGACGGGGAAGGGGAGCCATCGCGCTGCTTGAACTCATTGTGGCAGTCTAGAAGACAATGGTGGCCGAGGTGCGTCCCCGAAAGCTGAAATATCAGCATGTATTCGCAAGGGTATATCAAGCCGACAGACGAGGAAAGGAAGCCGCCGCTCTGCTCGAACACCTTCTAGCAATCGAGTCGAAAACACCGGCCGTCTCGTACCCTTATCAGGCTCGTCTTCGTCAGATGTAAGGCTAACGAGGTCGACTATACCAGCAAAAAAACAAGAAAACACCACAAAGAATTCGTCAGCGAGCCAAAGCCATGAGAGACGCAGTCTTACCCGATGAACGTGTACCGTCTCCGCATCCTCTATTTTATTGAAAGCTTGAGACTACGTATGAACATAATTGTCTGTCTGGGCCAGCACCAAAGTGTAAATTGAACGATATAGCTTCAGGCAACGCATCAACAAGTGAATACAATTCCAAGATCAGTCCCTTGTCTACCTGCATTTCTTGGTTGTCTTCTGAATCAAATAATCCCTGGCCTTGAAGGACTAGGGAAATTTTGCAATATCAGAGTCCTTTATTAAGCCACGGGCGCTTGATGCCGCCTCAATTCTTCCACCTTGGATATTGTGGCCTCGCCTCGGCCCAGACTGGCAAGGCCGACCAACAAGCCCAAGATGACAAACGGAGCCGACTTGGAGTCTGCCACGATTTCTCCCACAATCAGTGCAAGATTGTCACCATCAGAAACAAGGGTGAAGATGCGACCGATGGCGGCTGCACCGCCGGCAATGGCGCCAAAATCCTTGCCGACAAAAGGAACAACCATGAAAATTATGGGCAGGATTCCAGGCGACGAAAGCACAGGATGCCAGTTTTGACGAGCTCATCGGCAGACAAGCTCGAAAATCAAATCGAATGCATCAGAATTAATAAAACGATTTCTTAAGGGCAAAGTTGGCAATAATAGGGCAAATTTTCATTAGAGGCTCGTTTACATGTTGAACGGGGAGGCATGCAAGCACTCAATAGGCCAGCACCAGCGGCGGGGATCCCTCCAGTGGCAGGGAGCTGTAGGGAATGAACGGGGTTTTTTTTTAGAAAGGAGGCAATACTCCGCGCGAAAAGAAGCAAATAGGACGTCGGTGTTTACCTCTCAGATGGAACGACATATATCGTGAGAGGATTGTCGCAACTGTCGCCCGTGTCTCTTGGTGTTTCGCCATATCCAGCATTTCCCATTCTTAACATTTTCCACTATTGAAAAAATGATTCTCTAGTAAGTTAATAAGAACACAACGTTCTATTGTGACCAATCACCTTTTCAACATTATGGCGTGCTCGCGAGACTTTGCCGTCAAATTATAAAGAATAATGTAGCGCCGAAAGCGCTCCCGGGCGGCACAGGCTAGGTGAGTTACAGGCTCTGTGCCTGGGCCGCTGCGTCCAGCCGCATGCACAGCAATAAACTGCCCATCAGCGCAGGCAAAGTCGCCCACCGCCTCGCCCAATCCGACGCTCGCGATTTCCAAAATTCAGCCCCAGACCCTCTGTAATAAAGTGCGTCACAGGCCTAATAAAAGAGCTCTGCTCCCGTTGGTGCTTGTCTTGTGGCCCCCACACCCACCGCCCGCCGACCGCGCAGCCGAGCAACCGGGGCAAAGAAAAATCCCCAGAGTCTTTTCGTCCGTCTGAATCACTCACCTTTTTTGTCACAACCAACCCGTTTTCTTGCTGATAATGGCTCCAATGGCCATGGCCGGACGCCGCGGAGGTGCCATGACGGTATGGTCCTTTGCTGCATTTAATTCTTGAGTGTTTTGCTCTGTACTAACGCCTCAGACCCTTGTACGCTCTGCTGCCCTACGCTCCGGCTCCGGAGCCGGTGCTTCACTCAGCCTCAGGAGCAGCCGCAACACCACCGTCCGCGCCCTCTCGACCGCGACATCGCTGCCACCCACCTACGAGCGCCTCTTCAACAAGTACACAGAAGTCCGCCGCGTCCTCGACGGCCGGCGCCTCACCCTCGCCGAGAAGATCCTCTACAGCCATCTCCACAATGTCGAGGAGTCGCTCCTCACAAACACCAGCAACGGCCGCAACATCCGCGGCGCGGCCAACCTGCGCCTCAACCCGGACCGCGTCAACATGCAGGACGCCTCGGCCCAGATGGCGCTGCTGCAGTTCATGTCGTGCAACCTCGAGCGGCCCGCCATCCCGGCCAGCATCCACTGCGACCACCTGATTGTCGGCTCCAAGGGCGCCCAGGACGACCTGTCGTCCGGCATCGAGACCAACAAGGAGGTCTTTGACTTTCTCGAGTCGGCCGCGCGCAAGTACGGTATGGACTTTTGGCCCCCCGGCGCAGGCATCATCCACCAGACCGTGCTGGAGAACTATGCCCTGCCCGGTCTCATGATGCTCGGCACCGACAGCCACAGCCCCAACGCCGGCGGTCTGACGACGATTACGATTGGTGTCGGCGGCGCCGATGCCGTGGAAGCGCTTGTCGGTGCGCCCTGGGAGCTCAAGGCGCCCAAGATTCTCGGCGTCGAGCTGATTGGTGAGCTCAGCAACTGGGCCTCGCCCAAGGACATCATCCTGCGTCTCGCCGGCGAGCTCACCGTCCGCGGCGGCACCGGCTACATTGTCGAGTACTTTGGACCCGGCGTCGAGACGCTCAGCTGCACGGGCATGGCAACTTGTTCAAACATGGGAGCCGAGGTTGGCGCGACTACATCCATCTTCCCGTATACCCAGGCCTCTGCACGCTACCTCGCGTCCACCCGCCGCGCCCAGGCCATCGCCAACATCGACGCTCTGCAGGCTTTCCCCGGCGCGGGCACAAGCGCCGACGCGCGGTTCCAGTTCCGCGCCGACGAAGGTGCCGAGTACGACGAGCGCATCACGATTAACCTCTCCGAGCTGGAGCCTCACATCAACGGCCCCTTTACGCCGGACCTGTCCACGCCGCTCTCCAAGTTCAAGGACGTTGTCCGCGAGGAGAACTGGCCGGAATCCCTCTCCGCCGGCCTCATCGGCAGCTGCACCAACTCTTCCTACGAGGACATGACGCGCGTCGAGTCGCTGCTCAAGGAAGCGGCCGCCGCTGGTCTCTCGCCCGCCGCCGACTTCTACATCACCCCCGGCAGCGAGCAGATCCGCGCGACGCTCGAGCGCGACGGCACGCTCGCGGCCTTTGAGGACGCCGGCGGCGTGCTGCTGTCGAACGCGTGCGGGCCGTGCATCGGGCAGTGGCAGCGCCAGGACGGCGTCCAGAAGGGCACGCCCAACGCCATCCTCACCTCGTACAACCGCAACTTCCGCGGCCGCAACGACGGCAACCCCGAGACGATGAACTTTCTCGCCTCGCCGGAAATCGTCACCGCCATGGCCTTTGCCGGCACCACCACCTTCAACCCCGTCACCGACACCCTCAAGACGCCCGACGGCAAGGACTTCAAGTTCTCCCCGCCGCACGGCAAGGAGGGCCCCGAGACGCCCTTCGAGTCGGGCGTCGCCTCCCTCGGCGTGCTCTCCCAGGCCGCCGACCCCAGCGTCGAGGTCGCCATCGCGCCCACCTCGGAGCGCCTCGCCCTTCTCGAGCCCTTTCCCGCCTTTCCCGCCTCCGACCTCTCCGGGCTGCGCGTCCTCGTCAAGGTCACCGGCAAGTGCACGACCGACACCATCTCGGCCGCGGGGCCCTGGCTCAAGTACAAGGGCCACCTGCCCAACATCTCCACCAACACGCTCAACACGGCCATCAACGCGGAGACCGGCGAGGTCAACGCCGCCTACGACTTCCTCGACGGCTCGCGCGACACCATCCCCGCGCTCGCCGCGCGCTGGAAGGACCGCGGCCAGGACTGGCTCGTCGTCGCCGAGCACAACTACGGCGAGGGCTCCGCGCGCGAGCACGCCGCCCTGCAGCCGCGCTACCTCGGCGCCCGCGTTGTCCTCACAAAGTCGTTTGCGCGCATCCACGAGACCAACCTCAAGAAGCAGGGCGTCGTGCCCCTGACGTTTGCCGACGAGGCCGACTACGACAAGATTGCGGCCGGTGACGAGGTCGCCACCGTCGGGCTCTACGAGATGCTGCAGAATGGCGGCCAGGGCGAGGTCAAGCTCAGGGTCACCAAGAAGGACGGCGGCGAGGACGTGCTGATCCCGACGAGGCATGCCGTCAGCAAGGACCAGGCTGGGTTCATCCTCGCGGGCAGTGCGCTGAATCTGCTGTCCAAGGGTGTTTGAAGGGGCGCTCTCTGGCCGGGCTGGTGAGGCGAGGAGAAGCCAAAAAGAAAATGGTTGATTTTGGATCATTTGATTGGAGTCGGCGAGATTTTTCGTTGTTTTTGCTCTTGGAGTTATATTTCCTTAGTTTTTCTTCTTTTATCTTGTCATCCTTGTTGCGATTGTCTGCCAGTGTTGGCGGATGGGCGACGTGGATGAACACAACGAACGTGGTGTAGCTGTAGATTGCGCCAGAGGCATCAAAAGCACAAGAAGGCAGTTAAACTAGTTCCATGTACCATTTTTACATGTCAGATATATACCAAACTTCCTACAATCACTACAACAGCAGCTACGTGACCGTGGTACATCATACTTGTTATTGCGTATACTTTTAGCAGAAAGACATGATAAACTAAGCAACTGTAGTCTGGCTGTGCCGATTTTCATTTCGCCCAGCATAGTGTTGTATATATGCTTTCATCCTAGCGATGCATCGGTTCGTGTATCATATTCACATTTCCAGGTATTGTAAAACGGAAATGGCCCCAACGAACATCGTCAAGGGCAAGACAAGCAAAACAAACAAGAAACATGCCTACAAGACTAGTCGTCCTCCTGCAATACGTCCTGGTAATGCTGCCACGTAATATGTGTTCTGTGTTCCACTTCGCGCGACAGGGCTACGTCCTCGTCTCTCATCTGGCGCGTCCACTTGCAGGCCTTGACCCACGCTGGGTTGTTCAACACTACTGGCGGGAGTCGGTCCTGGGGAACGTCGCCAAAGTCCATGACTCTCTTATATCCAGCCGGCTGCGGATCTTGTCGCATCTTGCGCCCTGCAGAGCCATTATTTTGCGTCTGGCGCTTCATCTTGTCCTCCATCTGCTTGTTATAGAGCCAGCGCAATCGTTTTGCCGGTCTGCCAAACCATTTCTTGCGGTTCGGCCGGCTGCGGATTTCCCGTGCCTTGTCTTTCAGCCATTTTTCTGTTCGCACCACAGGTGCATGTATCGCTGGATTAGCGTGAACAAAGACCCTACTATCGCGAGGGCCCGCGCTCGACGCCGCTGTTGGGCGAGGAACCGAAACACCAAAGGGGGGTTGCCTTTCGCTCTGACGATAGATCATGGCATCGAAAGCATCAGAGTCGAAAGCTTTGGTTTGGCTTCTGGTCGTAGTGCTTCGCCTCACCGCCGGTGTTGGCCGATTCACAATAGCAAACTCGGTTTCTTCGTCGTCGCTCAGCCGGCGTTTATTCCCGAGACGGTTCTTGCGCAGAACAGAAAGCGGGACGTTATCCTCGGACGATTCATTGTCGGCGCTCACTTTATGATTGTTGAGAAAAGTAGTAGTCTGCGTCCTAGTCGAGGAGCAAATATCTTCCGAAATTACCTGAGGCACTAAAGTCGGCACCCGAGAAGACGCTTCTTTGCGTAGAGTAGCTAGCGGGATATTGTCCTCGGACGATTCGTTAGGCACGACAGTTGGCACCCTGAAAGACGCCTCCTTGCGTAGAACAGCTAGCGGAATGTTATCCCCGGACGATTCGCTCTCAGCGCTCGGATGAATACTGCTGACAAGAGGAGTAGCTTGGCGGCTTTTCGGGGAGCGAATGTGTCCCACGGATGTTGCAAGAGGCTTCGAAGGCGGCATATCGAAAGACGCATTTTCCAAAGTTGAGCGTGTTGCGTGAGACTCCGAGGCCGATGTATCAAAAGAGGACCCATTCTCTGCACTTTCATTATCAGTGCCGTCAAAAGGAGCAACCTGTGCCGGGGAGTAGATGTCTTCGGCCGACGTTCCGTGACGCTCCGAGCTTGGCACATCGAACGACGCCTCTGCCAAGGTTAATCGCGATATGGGAGAGTAGGCATCCTCATCACCACTCTCGCCTTCATCGCTGCTCTCGATGAATATGATTTCTCGCCTCACGCCGGTATTTGTCACATGAATACCCGTCCGTGGTCGTTTCGGCGTTGAAAAGCGCTCTGCTTTTGTTTCTAGAGGCGCAATGGCATCCAAATATCCGTCCATGGAACTCTCTGCTTCTGGAGAAACGAGTGGCTCATCATGCGCGGCCGCCCTGACGACGGGCAAGTCAACAGCCGCGTCTTGGTCACTGTCGTCGGAGAGTATAGTCAAGTCCGTATAATCAAAGAGACGGGGTACACTAGCAGCACCAGCATCGCGAGTGTCACCATCATACATCTCATTTGGGTCTTGTGCTGTGTCATCAGCTATGGTAGCATTTGTCACAGTGGAAGAGGGAGCAGGGTCTGATGGAGGCGGGTTGGCTTCGTTTGTTTGCAAACGCAGAAGTGACTCGATCGGTTCATTCTCTGCAGCCGTTTGCATGCCAGCTGCCAGTTCCTGGCCTTTGTCACTTGGGCTCACCGCCGGGGACGCAGTGATTGCATACTCCAGCAGCCTGGTCGCCGACTCGATATTATGCTCAGACACACGTGGCAGGCGGCGCCGAGGGCTTACGTACACGGAAAACTGGTTTCGGGTGCGTTTGGATGTCCACCTCTGCTTCGTAACCTTGTTCACGGCATTTGTGCCAGACATACTGGGTGTGGGAGTCATTATCGGCCCTCTCACTGGTGCGGCTTGGTATGGGGTGTTTAGCCCAGTCGATGGCTGGGCGGCATGTAACCTCAGAGGTAAGATAGTGGCTCTTCAGGAAGATGCCTCGAGGTCGATACGCAGTTTCTTAGGGTCAAACTCCGCCTATCCTCTTGAGCCCCTGTTACGCATGACTGTCAACGCGATGACCTTGAGTCACCCTTTGCGGGGAGTCGCTTCCGCTATTCCGCAGACTGCACATGAGGGTTGTCTAGTAGCAATATAGTCAGCGCGTGTCAAGTCTTGCGTATCGAAAGGCAGTAAACACAGTGAGTAATTCCTCGTCAGATCTTTTCAGTTGTTTTTGCGACTTCAAGCTTGGAACGCAACGGTTCCTGTGTCCCCCGACCGCGACTTCGCAGTCACTTGTCTGCCACGGCCTTTGGCCTAAATCAGTTGAGCGGCAATAACCCAGGCTCCAAATTGTGGTAGTAGGCTTTGTATGTACACAACCCAGGAATAGCAAAAACCGTGGGGGTCCTCGCGGCTGCGTCTGACTGGGTAGGCGTGTGTCTAACTGCAGGTGAATGGCAGTGAGACAGAAACGGGTGACACAGGCCCCAGTTGGCTTCGTTCGGTCAGACCTTTTACCATTGGGCATCATTCGAGTGGTTGGGGGTGCGTGATGAAAGACGTCGTCGCGTGACTTACCGTCGCTTGAAATGGATAGCTTCTTGGGTGGTAGAAGCACCAGCTTCGCTTTACAGCTAGGCCGCGACCTGCTGGTTCAGACAAGACACCCGTCGCGCAAAAAGAAACCGCTTAGAAAGCGAGCTCCGAACACTGGTCTTCAGCGGCTCGTTCGCAAGTAACGTGGAACATATAAAGAGGCATCCGGAGCCTGCTCCAGCATGAGAAAGGTGAGATGGAGCCAACAAGCTGGGGCGCTCGATGGGAATCGTTTTAGACCAATCCATGACCGTGAGGCGGGCGGGACCAAGATGTCTCCAGCTGCCAGTGGAGACCGCCTTCCAGAGTTGGCCGAACCAAGTGCTGGGGTAGTGCATTGAGCAAACTTACAGGCGTGACAGCGGTCGAGAGGGGATTCTACAGTGGATGGAGGTGCTCTGATGAGCCACGGCGGCGCCGCCAGTTGCACTGAGGAGCACTGTAGCTCTGGTGGCTTACGGGACATGCTTTCACGAGGTAGTACAGCTTGCCAAGTACACCACATGAAAATATGCAAGAATAGCAAAGAATTCGCTCTCTATCTAATTTTAAGCAGTGAAAGCTTTCTTCATATTTCTGCAACGCCAGCTGTCTTCAGCACTGCCCTGCGGCTGCCTAGCAGTCTTGCTCTTGCGCCTGGAGAAACGCGAAGCGACCTACACCTCCACGTGCTAGCGCGGGGCATTTGACACCATGTCTTTCTACGACCTGGACCTGGATACATCAGCTTGCTAATGCGCCTCTCGACATAACGCCCTCTTGCCAAGACTCTGGTCCCTAGGTACCGACAGCGCGCAAGGTCTGCAGGCAATGGATTTTCTCAAGTCGGCTGTGGCCTCGGCCATGGCCAAAGGGCCGCCCTTCCCGTACAGCTTTGGTGACAGGGTCGACGTGGACGAGTCCATCTGGACACTGTACAACGGCACCAAGAGGGCAAGTTGCGCCGCGCGTCCGAACACTGCTGCTCAAGACAATTGCTAACTATACTCGCAGGAAGATGGTTCCAACTGCAGCATCTTCTCCTTCGACGTCACCGCTCACAGAGGTCTCCTTCCCCTGGCCAGAAACGCCCTTCGAAAGCTTCGCACCATCCGCCACCCTGGTGTAATCAAAGTTCTTGACACGGTCGAGGTGGGTGCATATGTCGCGAGTATCTCGATATCTTGGCTAATACTGGCATAGACGGAAACATACATTTATATTGCCACCGAGCGAGTCGTTCCGCTGCGATGGCACGTCCGACGCAAATCCCTAAGTCCTGAAACAATAAAATGGGGTCTACACGGCATTGCTGTACGAAACAATGATATCGATTGGCAAAATACAACGTCTAACAGCCCATAGCGCACTCTCAAGTTCATCAACACCGACGCCTCCTCGATCCACGGCAGTGTTAAGGTCGGGTCGATATATACTTCGGAAAGTGGCGAGTGGAAGCTCGGCGGCTTCGACGTCCTCAGCAGCGTCAAGGAGGACGAATCTACAATATATGTCAGTATTTACAGTGTGCTACGTGGTAAGTTATTAACATGAACAGACCTACGGAAGTCTAGTCCCCGACTCTGCTCGATACTCGCCTCCAGAAGTCGTACAAAGCGGATGGGATGTCATCAAGAAGAATCCTCAATCGGCCGTCGACGCATTCAACTTTGGTGTGCTGATATTCGAGGTGTTCAATGGCGATTATAACGGCCGTGACAATGCGGGACAGACTCGCGGCGTTCCTCCCACAATGCACTCTAGCTACAAGCGACTATGTAACGCGAACCCAAAGGCTCGCATATCCGTTGCCGCATTCCTCGACCAAGGAGGCCGTCGCGACGCCTTTTTTGATACGCCGCTCATCAAACTCACAGAGGGAATTGATAATCTAGGTATCAAGTCAGAAGAAGAACGCGAGCAGTTTTTAGAGTACGTACTCTTACCGTCACAGCTATACATGGCGCTGACAGCTGCAAAGCGACTTGGAGCAGGTATCCGACGACTTTCCTGAGGACTTCTTCGTCATGAAGGTCCTCCCGGAGCTCATGAAATCCGTCGAATTCGGTGGTGGTGGGCCTAAGGCCATAGGTGTTGTGCTAAAGATTGCCTCGAAACTGTCGCAGGATGATTTTGAGACAAAGTTGATTCCCTTTATTGTCAGAATGTTTGGCAATCCCGATCGCGCCATCCGAGTTTGTCTACTAGATAGCCTGCCTCTCATCATCGACCAACTGCCGCAAAAGGTTGTCAATGACAAGATCTTTCCCCAAATCGTGAGTTATTTCCAAGCCTCTGCCTTTGAAAATAAATCTGTGGAAATCCTAACAGTTCTTTAGGTCGCTGGCTTCACAGACGCGGCACCGATTGTGCGAGAGCAGACGCTCAAGTCAGTCTTAGTCTTGATCACCAAGCTCTCGGATCGCACAATTAATGGCGAGCTCCTGAAACACCTTGCCAAAACGGCTAATGACGAACAACCCGGTATTCGCACTAATACCACCATTTGCCTTGGTAAGATCGCAAAGTATCTCGGAACAGGGTCAAGGTCCAAAGTCCTTATAGCCGCTTTTACACGATCGATGCGAGACCCGTTTGTTCATGCTCGCAACGCTGCCCTGATGGCCTTGGCAGCCACATCCGAATATTTCACAGAGGAAGATTGCGCAAACCGTATCCTCCCTGCACTCTGCCCACTGCTCATTGACAAGGAAAAAATGGTCCGGGATCAGGCGACCCGCGCTATGGACTCGTACGTTGGCAAGATCAAAAAGGCAGCAGCAAATATGCCGGACACGGCGTTGCCACCGTCGCAGGCTGGTGATGGCCAGGCTGCTCGCATGGGCACGCCCCAACCGAGTGCTGGATCTCAGGGTTGGACTGGCTGGGCTATTTCGTCCTTTACCAACAAGATGTCGACCGCGGCGGGCGATATGCAAACTGCCAATGGCTCAACGCAGGCACCGAGAGCGTCGTCCTCTCCCGCACCGGACGCCCGCAAGCCGACATCGTCAGCATCTATGCTACACAGACAGGCTCTTGCTTCGCCGCCCGCTTCTACGGCAGCACCCTCTCCCACACCGAGCGCCGTAGCGGAAGAGTTTTATGCCGACGGGGCGGACGACGCTGGCGGCTGGGGGGACATGGGCGACATGGACGAGGACGGCGGATGGGGCGCGGCGACCGCCGCCAGCGAGCCATCAACAAGGTCGGCGCCCGCTACAGCGTCGGCGACGCCGTTTGACGAGGGAGAGCCCGACTTTGCAGGATGGCTTGCGGCCCAGTCGCAAAAGAAGTCTGGCTCGAAGCCGCTGCCCAAGGGCTTGGCAAAGGCTGGCCCTGCAAAGAAGGCGCCTGCGAAGAAGCCAGTGGCGGCAAAGAAGATTGACCTCGCGCCAAAAGCGGATGATGGCGATGATGAGGGCTGGGGAGATGGCTGGTAGATACATGCATATATCAGAGCGCAAAATCACAAAGAGAGACGTAGCGTTTCTTCACGGCACGGAGACTAGACCAAAGTATACTCGAATACGTACCCACGCATAGGTCCTGCACAGTCGTAAAAGGCATTAAGCGAGTGAGTCAGTCTCAGCAGCCATACCCAGAGTCTATGAGAAAGAGTTCATCGCTTTGTCAACAGCGTCCCAGATCTTTTCGGGCAAGGCAATGGATTCGTTTGCGTGGACGCTGGGGATCCGTCAAATTAGCCAGCGGAGTATATTCACCTAAGCGTGTTATTATTATTGCTATGATCATTTTTATTGTTCTATATTGTTCTTTGTTGCTCTTATTGTTGTTGCTGTTTCTGGTTTTTCTTATGATTTCTCATTGTTCTTATTATTTTGTTATTATATTTGAAACAGCAACATATTCTTCCTCTTATTTACTATCAAACTTCGGCTTGGCAATTATATAGCAAGCATTGCGGCGACGGACAGGATGGTGACGAGCAGCTGCGTGGTAGCGTACGACGCGCGGGCCAGGCCAGCACTGTCCTTGACAATGATGGGCTTGCCATAGTACGTCGGGTCGAAGGGCCCGTTGGGGGTGCTGGTGTTTGTGTTGCCCTTCCAGCAGTAGCGGTCGAAACACTTGGCGCACTGCCGGGGCACGGTGGCGTTGGTGCGATAGAAGCTGCGGGCGAGGATGGCACAGGCGACGCAGGCGGGCCACTCGGTGTCGCGGGTGGCGTTGAGCTGCGTGGCGACGGCCCAGCCGTTGTCAATGATGGCGGCGCGCTCGCCGTCCTTGACGGTCCAGGTGAATGTCGTCAGGTTGCCGTTGTAGACGTACGGGTGGTTAGGCAGCCAGACGACGAGAGGCGCGACGCTGCCGCTGCCGCTGCCGTGAGTGGTGAGGTTGGTGGCGTTGCAGCCAAAAAAGGTCGGGCGCGCGTTGAAGCCCAGGTTGCGCATGGTGTTCTTGTCCGGAACCGGAGGGAAGGGCGAGATGTCCTGCAATGCGGCCTGCTGGGCACGCTCGTAGCTGGCGACCAGGGCAGAGCCATCGGGCCAGCCGAACTCGGTATCCGAAGACGAGTCGTAGGCAAACACGACGTCAACCGCGCGGTCGGGCAGCAGGTGTGGGTGGAAGGGGATATTTTGGGCGTCCTCGCTGCCGTCGACGAGGTTGAGGCGCGAGTGGTTGGCGTTGCGGTTGGTGGACGGGCGGAAGCCGCGAAAGGGGTTTGGCGACCACTCGGCAATGTCGTAGGAGCTCGAGTCGCTCAGCGCAGAAATGAGCTTCGCGGCCGTCTTGATAGCGAAGTCAGGGACATCGCCGGGTAAGTACTTTTTGTTGTTGTCCTTGAGGTATGAGATGGACTGCGTGTAGACCGACGAGGTGGTACCCATGACGAAGCCCGCATTATCGAAGCCGGTGACGCAGCTGTCCTGATCCGTCACATCTCCATCTTTGAATGATGTGCCGACGTACCGGAGTGGCACCCATCCAGAGAGCGTTGGGTCTGAGGAGCCGAGCTCCCAAGGCGTAAACTCGTAGATTGTAGAGTTGATCGCGGTGATGACAGTCTTTTCCGAGCTGCGTCCGTTTGCCAGAAGCACAGGCATTGGGGCCTTGCCCGTTGAAAAGTCGGAGTCGTTGGCGATTGAGCTCCAAGTATATCCCGGTCCACCATTGCTGGCGTTGACCATTTGGTACGCCAGCATACGGCCCCAGTAGTCGCTGGCTGAGACGTTGAAGCTGGCTTTGGATTTCCCCTCCACTTCGTTGAAAACATCGGTGTAGTATCCACGGACGCTATACTGATCGGGGCCTGTGGAATGAAGAGGTTAGCATCGGGCCGGGGCAGATTGATAAGAAGCAGAGTCGGAGTGAATGCCATGCCTTTGAAGATGCTGTTTTCCAGCTGCCATATGAGCGGCGCGTCGACGGCGCTCTGCACCGAAGTGAAATTATTTACAAACAAGCTGCCGACGAGCCAGTCGCCGCCCGAGAGGCCGGATATATAGGTTGCGCTTTGCAGCAGGCCGCCCAGATTTCCCTTTTCCTCGCTACCGGCTGAGCGATCATCCCAGGCCGCAATTGCGCCGGCGCCTCCAATCATGGCGCGGTAGCCGCCTCCGGAAATGGCGATGCCAATATTCGGAAGTTTTGTTGAGTTGTGAGTGGCATTGCCAAGGTATGCTTCGCTGTCGAAACCAGTAATGACCAAGCGCTTGAGGAGACGGCGCATGTGAGGTATCGTCTCCTTGCGACGCTCGGGAATCCATGCCTTCTCGTCCGGACCAAGGGAGCTACCTGAGCGAATCTTGGGAGGAGGGTCGGGGCATGCCGATGATGATGGGACGTATCCAGAGGGAGCAGCGTTTATGGCGCGGTTGACAATGGCCCCAGCGTCTGGTGTGTCGATTTGGGAGGATGGATCTGAAAGGTCAAGCGGCTCTGCGCGTTCAACTCGTGCTACATTGCCCCATGTCAGCTATAGCCGTGCTAGGATACCCAATACGGTTGTGGGGCGATGAATGCGAACTTGTCGCACGCGGCCAGGAGTCTCAAAATGGGCAGCGTACCAATATGAGGCGAGTTGGCGTTTGCTTGGGACACGCATGCTGACGCGGCGGCAAGCAGCAGCGCTAGGTGCTTCATGACGATAGTATACCGGCCGCACTATTGTAAACGTGTCGAATGGTCAATCATCTGGCACCGCCGGGCTCTGCCGGCTGCGTCCGTGGGGTGTGTGACGTGTTGAAAGCGCTCGCGATCACCGATCAGGCGTTTCCTGACGGCGAACGACTGTCGAGTGATGGAGTCGTCAGAGAGCCGGGCGTTCGCGGTCGCGGGAGTGTTTCAGCGCGGGATGAGAGCGCGCTTTGGCAAAGGAGAGTATATATGCAGCCGAGATGGCTGTCAGGCGAATTGGTGCAGGAGATGGTGAGGGCAGATGCAGATGAACACGGAGAAGAGTAAAGAGGGAGATTTGCCAAATTTAGTCCGGTACAAAGCGTCGCATGACGACGCAGGCCAAGCCTTTTGGCATCATTTGCTACGCAGTTATGGAGGGCTTACAGTGGGTTATAGTGGGTTAAATTTACAGAGAAGCACAACAGTGAACTAATGCGTAGTAACACTGTGGGTAAAATGCAGTTTTAAGGTCGAGTTATGATTAATCATGATTGCTTTATCAAATATCGATCCTCATAATTTATTTTATATCTTTCAGGCTTCTATATGAGGAGATAGTCATGGGTGTCTACATTTCTTCTTCTCTGCCATCCCGGTCCGCCAGTGGCTTGGAACCGACTTGGCGCGCCAGCTTCAGAACACTTTTCTTCTCACCATCCCAATAAATCTAGTGCACGGATGTCTATAATGGTACAAAACCGAGCTGTGCGCCAGCATGGCTCCCAAAGGGACCGCATCTCTCTTTAGGGTTATCGTTGCGGACGTGCATGTCAATGTTAGCAACGCCATAGGCAACACCTGTTGCTTTTGAGCTCGAGCTGAGCCATATTCTACGTAGGTACCAGCATGGCAGCGCTATTGACCACGACAAGAGAAGTAGAATAGCGAGAACAATAAGAACGGCAAAAACGGCAAGAACAATAAAAAGAAGGCATACCGATAAAAGGGGCCAATACACCTGCGTCATGCAACTGATTTCCAGGTGGGGGGCGCCTGTAACGCTCGGTGCACTTTCACTGGTCTACCGCCTGAATGGCGTTGACGAGCGCCTCTTCAGGGCCTCCGTCTACCTTAAATTTAGTAGTGCGGTACCTACGAACCAGTAGGTGGCATTAGTCTACAGAAAGTACTCCAAGTACTCACCATCGCCATATGCTTCATCTTGTCCGCAAACATCAAAGCTTCAACTCTACCGCCCTCGCAGATACCCGATCATTATCAGATCATCCCTCGCTATCGAGGCTGCCTCAGCGCCGTTTTCAGCAATTTCTTCCGCTTCTACTCTCTACTCCACACCAACTACGCCTTTCTTGGTCATCGTCTCTCTCTACCCTTCCACAACCTTCCGACAAGACCTGGTGGGGGATTTTGAGACTTGCATTTCGCGACAGCCTTTCCTCCTTGCGTCATCCCAAGATAAATCCCATCACGTCGCGCATTTACCCCAGATCATCCATGTTTCCTCCTCGAACTTACCAAAACACAGCGCGGCTTATGCACCTCCCTGCGCCGCCGCCTCTTGCATGAATCTTCTGCGTGCCGGGGCCTTTTTTCCTGTATTATTATTCTGGTTTTTTCCCGCTTTGGGCACGCCCAAGTCGATCGAGCCTGGCCTCCGCCTCATTCAGACACCCAGCCTCCGCCCCACGACCTTGCATACTCCAGCATCGCATTTGCATCCGCCTTCATACATATACATAGTCGGCCAGCTCATCATCGCCTTGAGCCTCTGGCGCTGATCCGCCAGCCACCGCATTAAGATACATCCCCGCGTCGCAGCCTCCGACATGCGTCGACCGTCTCTAGACCTCAGCGAGCCCTCGCGCAACATTGAAGAGTCAAACGGCGAGCCCTCCGACGGCCACGCCATGGACCTAGACTTGGATCTTGATTTCGCCATGCCGCCAACCGACCAAGATACCCGCGACCAAGACGCCCGCATCTATTCGCCGCCGCCGCGCATTGCCGACCGTTTCTATCGTCCGTCGCACGCCCGCCGCCGTGACTCCGCCGCCTCTTCTCGACGCAACTCTATGTCTTCGGTCCACTCACGCTGCTCTTCCATCCATGCTGCTTCCGCTCATCCCAATGAGCAGAGCAAACATGTCGCTCAACACCTTCGCCGCGCGTCTTTTCTCGAGGACCGCAGGGCCCGCCTAGCCGATCGGGCTGCTCACGCCGAAAAGGTCCGTCTGAGAGCTGCCCTCGCAAAGGCTGCGCCGCGTGGGCAGGCCTCGGAGGAAAAGGCTCTCGCCGCGCAGCAGGCTCGAGAGCGAAACCTTGCTGAGATTGCTGCCACCTGCGCCGAGGAGGTACGCAAAGCCAAGCAGGTTGCCGAACAGACAAAAGAGAAGCGTGAGCAGGAAGTTGCTCGCATCAAGTCCCAGCTGGAGGAGCGCATGGCCGAGGCCCAGCGCCGCCGAGAAGAGTTGCTATCTAAAAATACGTCCCGCAAGGCCCGCGTCAACAGCGCCTCCAGGAAGCCCAACGATGTCCTGGCCGGGCGTGAGAGTCGTAAACTATCTGATGCGGATGCTGCCCGCAAGATTCAAGGCTGGTGGCGCTCCATTGTCCGCAAGCGAGCTGTTGACGAGTTCCACAAACTCGGCTTAAGCATTGACGGCATCCGAGAGACTGATTTTGACACGGTCGTTGAGTTGCTTGCTCAAGAAAACGTGCTTCACGCTGCCGCTCGCTTGCTGCGTCTTTGCGGGTTGCAAGAAGGCGAGCCCAACTCTGTTGCTGAGATGGCTGCTTGCCGCACCTTCATGAGTGCTTTCCTCATCCTCGGACACCCCAACAAAGTCCTCAGTACAAAAAACGACTCTACCGAGTCAACTGCCGATGTTGAAAACGCCATGACCGCAACTAACCGCCTGCCAGTTGCCGACCTGAATAATCCTCAACTGCAAGACCTCATCGGGAAAGCTAAAGATCTCCTCATCTCGTTTGAGAATATCCTCTCTTGGCTTACGCCCGCCAACCGATACACGGTTCCGCCTTCCATGCGCAATGCTATCCCTGAAGCATACGCTGTCTTTTACAACGCATTCATCGCCTGGAAGTCGCGCGACTCTAATGCCCTGGTCGAAGTCATGGTCATGCAGTTTGTCGAACTCGATGCCATTTATCAGACCGTCAAAGACAGTACCGATGACGCCGCTGCCGCCCTATACCGACAGAGCATTCAGGACAGCCAGCTCATGCTGATTGTCCGAATCAAACGACTTGCCGGTCAGGAAAAGGGGAAAAGGCTGATTTTCGAAGCTGTTGCCGAAGCACGCAAGGCACGCAAAGCCAAAAAGCACACCGCCGGTGATACCAGGCCTCGAGTTGCTGACAACTCGGTTGGCGATGCATCTGCCACTGCCAAAAGCCTTGTATCTCCCGAGTCTCATACACTCACTCCCCCGTCGACACCACTCAGCAGAGGCCAGGGTCAGAGCACAGGCCAGCAGCAGTCCTCTGGGCCCAAGACTGGCTTGATGGGCCTGCTTCCCAACAACCGGGTCGTTGTGCATGAGCTTGCAATCAACAAAGAGTATCAGATACCTACCGAAGACTATGTCGAACAGCAAGCGGCCATGACCAGACCCCTCTACGCACATCTGAGGGCCACTGCCGATGCGGATGACAACGATGTCAACTTCCGCATCTTTCTTACCATGGCAAGCAACATAAGAGATAAGCTGCAGCGGCTCCTCAAGCCTGGAAACTCGATGTATAATCTCATCGGCGAGATTCTTGACCCGGAAATGGCAGAACAGCAGTTCACGCTTGGCAATTTCTCATACGAAAAATTCTTTACTGCCATGGCATCGCTGCTGCCCAAGCTCTGTGCGCCCTTCCGCGATGAAGAAGTCAATACCCTCATACATGGCAAGTTAGCTGACGGCAATGTCATTGACCGCGTCGAGGCCCTGATTGGTTTCATCGATGTAATGCTTTGCGATTATGTCAATTATTTGATGCGTATCGCCGCGCCGCAGCTTATTGAGTCCGCTGCACAGTACGAGGCGAAGCGCTTTGCACAAGAGATTGCAGTAGGTGATGTCCGCCTCGGTGTTGCCGAGAATGCATGGCGTGCAGCTACCAACAAGGTGATGGCTGAGGTGCAGCGTCGCGATCCAGAGGGCATCAACCACCCCAAATCGCGGCCTAGTGCTTCACGTTTCTATGCGCAAATGCTCGTGGATGTTTTCACAACGCTGGCCCTTCCAGTGGCGCCTGATCAGGTCCCTGAAATGCTTCGTCTCGATCTTCCGCGCATCACCAAGGTCTCGACCATGGTTCAGCGCATTATTACTGTTGGTGCTGTGCTGCTACAATGCAAGAACCTACTCAAGCGAGATGTCCGCTCGCAGTGGAAAACAGAGGCCTCCCGTATCCTGGCCGTGCTCGAGAACGAACATGCATCACTCGATACCGCGCTCGAAGGCACCATGGCTGCACTCGAGGCGGGCCGATCCATGCCCACTGCGACGAAGGCGCAGTTGCGACAGCTGGTGCGCCAAGTTCTGGAGGCGTCTCAGCAGATGGCGCGGACAGGTGCCGAGCCAACTCAGCCAGTCCTTCGCCTTCTCCTCACCCGGTTACGCGGCAACATTCTAGCCAGACTCGTTCCTGGCTCCTCTTCAGCGAGCGAAAAGGTCAAGGCAGCAAACATGGCCGGTGAAAAGCTGGCCAGCCTAGGCCTTTCGGAATTTGTTGACCGCGTCAGGCAGATTTCTGATCTCCTCGACAAGGTTGGCTCGGTTGACCGCGCTGCGCACGGCACTTGGTGGGATGCCGTCGCCATCAAAGTGCAACAAGAGACCATCGAGTCTTGACCGACACAATCAGCTCTGTATTTTCTCTCATGATTTCTGAACGCGTTCTGATTCGAAATTATATATCGGGGCGTTTATTGGGACTGTTTTATTCTTATTGTTTATACGGACTGAGTTTTATTAAGTTCTAGAAAGAACACGATTACGGAGGGCATTGGCGGGACAGGGACTAAGATACGATTTTCATGAATATTGGGGTTTTGGGTTTAGGAATTCTCTGGCGTTTCTGCTTTTCTTCGTTAAACAGCTGCATTTATGGTCATATTATATGAGACGACCTTCTTTCTGAGAGGCATCAGACTACGACAATAAGATTGAACAATGCATCACTATTCGAGTACTCAAGCTGCTTGTTCCTAATTTAACGTGCTGTATTCCCCGTGATTTTGAGTGCTTTCATCCACGTTATACTCATGGTGCAATTCCAATGCGGTGGTAAACCGTTGCAGCAAGCTTTCCAGAAGGGGTTCGGTTGTCGAATTCCATCCTGCAAATACAGACGAAGCACATTGCCTGCTGATCACCTGATCTAGCGATCATTGACATGGTAGCATGAAATCGCATCGCGTTATACAGTATCACTACTCTAGGGTAGTGCTAGAATTTGTCACCAGGCGTCGACCGTAAGGTGTTCACTACCCATCACCGCAGCACCTCATTTCGCCTATATAGGGCGCATATATCATGAATATCTCGTTTTGTATTTTTCGTAACTTACGAGAGTCTAAGTACTCGTCTCAATAACCAGTTATACTCGTCGAGCCGGTATCCTTGCACAAGTCCTTGCAGCGTTCAGGTCTGGAGAAAGTGGCGGTGCGTCTGCGCCACATGCACCAGGCACAGCCACGTGAAAGATGGTGCCACGGCCGCGAGCTAGCTCACAGCTCGGCGTGAAGCATAATTTGCATCATCTGAGCCAACACACGACAGGCTGCAAGCCACGAGATGGAGAGCGGTCAATCACGTACTACGGAGCTACCGCATTGATCTGCTCGGACTCGACAACCCAACCCGAACGCCAATCGACTTGCTCAACGCGCCAGAGTCGCCTCTGCGCCCAGGGGCTGCCAACGACCAATTGAGCGTCTCGACTGGCGTCGGTCAAGCACACGGCTCGTCAAGGCAAACAATCTCAACGACAGCCCCAGTCTGCGGCGGCCTCACTTTGTGCAAAGACAACTACTTGTTCACTCTACCGACCTTTGGATCTTGCTGCGTGTATGGTGTGCGTCTACGTCGGCCATGATGGACTGCCCGATCCGGCAAGCTGCGCAGTGTTGGCGGTGGACCAGCTTCAGCAGCGCTGCCGCACGAACCAGTAGTGCTGTTAGTGGGCGCATGGCCCTGAAGAGGACCACTGTCAGCGGTCCAGTGGCCCGACGCTTCCAGGTCCTGACCCGAAGCAAGGCGACGCTGGCCACTGTAGGTGCGAGCTTGGAGTGGCTGCGCCTAATAAAGCCGTCAGGCACACGACCGTTGATGCGAGGGGTACCGCTGCCGGGGCCAACCCGGAGTGCTGTTGCTACGAGGTGCGTTGGTGTTGTTTTCTCTCTCATTCGTCTGGTCTTTTATTCCAGCTGGTGGTGCAATCATGCGGATGCTGGCTGCTTGAGCAGTAGGCAGCCACCTGTTACTGTCAGACCTGTGGTTCAGCCATTGTGCCTACAGCGCCGGGTGCATTGAGGGAACCTGCTGTGCTCCCCGAATGCAGGGCACCTGGTCCCTGAAAGCCCCACCATGCCTCAACCAGCAGTTGCAGTGCAGGCGGACCGGCGCTGGCTGCCCCTCCATCCCATCCCACTGCCCCGCCCTAAAATTCCCCGCCACAACTGGATTCCACGATGGTCGTCTGCTCGCCAAACCTCTTACGTTATATGTGGCACTTGCTCTCGCGCTTCATTCCTGCCACGACATCCTTCTCCTCCATTCATCTCACTTCTACCTTTCTCATATCTCTGAGCCATCCTCGTGTCCTCCAGCTGCTCTTCCCCAGAAGCTTCACTGTCAAGGAGCTCTGTGCTGACCTCTCTGCGCTACCCCGCCTAGACTTCTACACAGCACACCACCACGCTCTTGTTCCGCCGCTTCGCGCGCGCGATACGCCGAAACCATGTCTGACCGCGAGGTTCTTCCTGACAATGTCAAGCCCAACCACTATGCCTTGTCCATCAAGGATATCGAGTTCAAGAACTGGACGTACCAGGGTACTGTAACGTGAGTACAACCGCCGCAGCTGCTCCTACCCCGCCATGCTGTTTGACCCCAGCACAACGGTACCAGGTCGACGACCCACGCTCACACTATGCTAACTCTGTGATTTATCTAGTATCGAGTCCGAAATCTTCAAGCCTACTAGCCAGATTGTCGTCAACACCCTCGAGCTTAAGCTGCTTCGTGCCAAGGTTTCGGTCGACCACACAAAGTCCACCCAGGGTTGGGAGTCTACAAACTTCTCCAACGATGAAAAGGCCCAGCGTACTACCATCACCTTTGACCAGGAGCTTCCTGTTTCGAGCAAGGCCTCTGTCACCATCGAGTTCGAGGGCACCATCAACAACAACATGGCTGGTTTCTACCGCTCCAAGTACAAGCCTGTTGCTGGCACCACCCCCGCTGCCTCTGTTCCCTTCGACGACGAATGGCACTACATGTTCAGCACCCAGTTCGAGTCCTGCGATGCTCGCAGAGCTTTCCCATGCTTTGACGAGCCCAACCTCAAGGCCACCTTTGACTTTGAGATTGAAGTGCCCGTCGACCAGGTTGCTCTCAGCAACATGCCTGTCAAAGAGACCAAGCCGTCCCGAGACGGCTGGCAGGTGGTCTCCTTTGAGACTTCTCCCCGTATGAGCTCCTATCTGCTAGCCTGGGCCGTCGGAGATTTCGAGTATGTCGAAGCCTTCACCGACCGTCGCTACAACGGCAAGCAGCTCCCCGTCCGCGTCTACACTACCCGTGGTCTCAAGGAGCAGGGCCGCTGGGCTCTTGAGCACGCTCCTCAGACGATCGATTTCTTCTCTGAGATCTTCGACATTGACTACCCTCTTCCCAAGTCCGACCTCCTTGCCGTGCACGAGTTCACGCACGGCGCTATGGAGAATTGGGGTCTTGTCACTTACAGAACCACAGTATGTCCGTTCAACGCTGTTGCACGTGTTCAAATAGCTAACATGACCTCAAGCGCGTCCTCTATGACGAAAAGACCTCTTCGCCCCGTCTCAAGAACGACATTGCCTACGTTGTTGCTCACGAGCTGGCTCACCAGTGGTTCGGCAACCTTGTCACTATGGACTGGTGGTATGTTAAGAGAATGGAATAAACCAAAAAATGGCTAGCATACTAACATATTCCAGGGACGAGCTCTGGCTCAACGAAGGTTTTGCTACGTGGGTCGGCTGGTATGCCGTCGACCATATCCACCCCGATTGGGAGGTTTGGGCACAGTTCGTCAATGAGGGTATGGAAACCGCCTTCAAGCTGGACGGTCTTCGCGCCAGCCACCCAATTCATGTTCCCGTCCGTGACGCTCTTGACGTCAACCAGATTTTCGACAGCATCAGCTACCTCAAGGGATGCTCTAGCATTCGCATGCTTGCCAACCACCTTGGCGTCAAGACTTTCCTCAAGGGTGTCTCTAACTACCTCAAGGCCAATGCCTATAAGAACGCCAAGACGTCGGACCTCTGGGCTCACCTCAGCGAGGCCTCGGGCAAGAAAGTGGATCAGCTCATGGGCCCCTGGATCGGTAAGATTGGCCACCCCGTCATTACTGTTTCCGAGCAGCCCGGCCAGCTTTCCGTCAAGCAAGCGCGCTTCCTTTCCAGCGGCGATGTCAAGCCCGACGACGACACCACTACTTGGTGGGTGCCTCTCGGTCTTGAGGGCAAGAAGGGTCAGGCTGGCATCTCCTCTGTCGAGCTGAATGCCAAGGAGGAGACCATCAACGACGTTGACGATGACTTTTATAAGCTCAACACGGGTGCAACCGGCTTCTTCCGCGTCAACTACCCAGAGTCCCGTCTCCAGAAACTCGGTACCCAGCTCGACCGCCTCGACCCTGTTGACAAGATGGCCATTATTGGATCCACCGCTGAACTGGCATTTGCGGGTAACTGCAGCACTTCCAGCCTGCTTACCTTCCTCAGTGCTTTTGGCAACGAGACCCACCCCCTGGTCTGGAGCCAGGTGCTTGATGCAATCAGTGGTATCAAGAGCGTCTTCAATCAAGACGAGGCTATTCGCGCCGGCCTCAACAAGTTTACCATTAAGCTAATTGATAGCCGTATCAAGACGCTCGGCTTCAATCCTTCTGAGGGTGAATCGTACCTCACCATTCAGTCTCGAACTCATCTTCTCACCAGCGCCATATCCAGCCGTCACCCCGAGTAAGTACAAAATCTAGTTGCACTTTTACTTGAGACTAACCTATATTTCAGAACACTCGCCGAGGCCGTGAAGCGATTCAACACCTGGGCTGAGAACCCCGAGGCCAGCACTCTCCATCCCTCGCTCCTCTCGCCTGTTCTTCAAGCTGGTGTAGTTTCCGATACCGCCCGCGCTGTCGAATTCCTTAAGAAGGAGTGGTTTAACACCAAGTCTGTCGACGGCAAGCTTGTCATTTCTCGCGTCCTTGGCTTCGTCCCTGACGCCGAGATTATCAAGAAGGACATTATCCCCTTCAACTTCGACACGTCACCCCGCGACAACAACACGGCTGATATGCACTTCCTTGGCAACATGCTCGCCGAGAACCCTCAGGGCCGCCATTCCCAGTGGCAATACATGAAGGACAACTGGACAACTTGCACCGAAAAGCTCTCTAACCCTATCGTCCTGGACCGTTTCATTCGTTCCACGCTTAGCAGCTTCGTCGAGGACGCCGACGTGACGGACGTTAACGCTTTCTTCCAGGACAAGGATGTCAGCGGCTACAACCGCACCCTGGAGACGGCAAAGGACAAGTCGAGCGCCAGAGCCGCGTACAAGCAGCGCGATGCCGCCGCGATCAAGGAGTGGCTCGCCGCTAATGGATATTGATTACAGTATTCGCACAAAAAGAGCAAGCTATAGAGTGGGGTGTATTTAGCATGAAAGTCGTTAGCTGAATGATGTATAGAAAAATAAGAGCATGATATCCATTACATAACACATTGACTGTATGATGGCACGTGGCAAGCCCTCGGCAAGTAATACTGGCAGACTACTAAGCTTTACGCCGGGCATGTTTGCGCACAACTACATGAGTTGGTATCTGAAGCAAGCAACTCCACCACACCCAACGCATTGCGCGGCTCAGTGAGCCTTAGCTTACAAATGAGAGCCGTTATTTCAGCCTGCTGCACAATGTCTCCGTCACGGCCACACATCTCTGCGCTATACCTGGCACACTTGTTTTTAGGCTCCTGGGGCTCCGTCTTCACCAGGCTGCGTCGGCGAGGGGGCCGTGCATCCAATTATTAATGCAGAGACTGTCTGGGCTGACAGAGGGACCGACATGCGGCGCGCTTCGCCCGCTCGTGCTGTTCGATCTATCGTGAACTGTATTATTCACCCTCGTCTCGTTGTCTGTCCCCCCCCAAGGCGGACTTATTTTTTCTCGCGTACACATCTCAACCGTTCCCGAGCGTCCTCGTTTACTCGGCTGTCAGCTGTCTCATAGACAATTTATAGTCACGATTGACTGGGTCGAAACTCTTTAAAAAAAGGTCTATTAAAAAAAAGAACTTTACAGCACAAGAACAGCCCGTTGCCATGGCCAAGGTGGAAAACGCCATTCCGGCCGATGTGCCCACTCTCGGCGCCCTCCAGCTCAACGCCTTTGACAGCCCCGAATTCCTCGAGATGTTCCCCGAGCCGTACACCATGGCGGCATGGGCCGGCTTCGTCCAGCGCGGCGCGCTGCTCCAGTCCGGAGCGCTGGCCCAGTCTGGCCTGCAGACGCGCGTTGTCTTGGTCCGCGACGAGACTGGCCTCCCGACAGCAGCGTGCTTGCTGCATGTCGCGCAGGACAGAGACGCTGCTGCCGAGATCTACGGCCCGTGGCAGGATAGATGGGGTGCGCCACTGCCGGGCATGAGCACGGACAAGCTGGATGCGTTTTTCGTGCCCATGAAGACGCAGCACAAGGCTGTCTTGGGCGACGCCCCTCAGATCTGTATGTTTGAATGAATCCCCCCCCCCCTTCCTGAGCACGTTTTGAAAGTTCTTTTTCCTTCCTTCTTGTTTTTTCTAAAGCTGTCCTTTTTGCTGACGGACGGTGGGGAATTTCAGTTCTGGAAGTGATCATGACGCACTCGACGGCCCGGCGTCGCGGCCACGGCATGGCGCTGCTGCAGTTTGTGAATGCCATGGCCGACGAGATGGGCCTGCCGCTGTATCTGGATGCGGACGCGGACGCTGTCAGCTTGTATAAGCGCGTGGGCTACGTGCAGCAGCCGGACGAGGTGCGCACGAGCGAGGAGTTCGTGCCGATGTTGCGCGCGCCAGTGAGAGCTTGAGTGAGAAGCGGCTAGACGTTTCTGTCTGAGACGGCCCATGCAGTTGATATTGCGATTAAGAAATTAATCCCGGAACACTGTGTTTAATATATAGCATCGCCTGCGTCTGCGTCTGCATCTCTGACGATACTGTCATGAATCAACCCGCGACCGCAATGTACACGCGACCAATTTAGACGTGGATTTCATGCGCATGGCCAATTTCATGGCATTCCACCACTCACACACTCCTCGTGCTCTTCGTCCAATGCCAATCACTGCCAGACGTAGTACAGCTATGATACACCTCGGAATACTGGTGTGAAGTCTCGCAAGACGCTTACCATGCCGAGTTGAAAAGGATTGTAAAAGACTTCATATTGAGAGCGGCACGGGCATGCCTGTCTGCCGCTACTCCTGGGAGCTCACGGGAAAGAGCCGCGTGTAGCACCGGACAGGAAGAGTCTAGAAAGATGTGTATAGAATTGTGTTCGATAAGTAGCAGCAGAGTATCCGCACCATGTTTTCTTTCCTCTCTTCAGCATGTCAACTCTGCCTGGGCAGGCACCAAACCGGCAACACCTCGCCAGAGAACCATCGCTTCAAAAACCATGCCAAGGAAAACGCTGCGGCCGACAACCAAGAGTAAGTGGTTACATAGCCGAGCGGAAGGAGAAACTTTGAAAAACCACATGTCGCCGTGACCTATGGCGGCCGCTGCTCCTCGGACGTCTCTGATGTCTCTGGTACGTGAAATTGTATCACGGGGTTATAACCCACGAACGTGCACGGAATCGTGGCGCCTGTGCGGCTGGGTGGTTGCAGTAGTTGCCACCCAAGCCTCGACACCGGATCATCTTCCATGGAGAAGCGGCGCTCATCCGTGTGAGTGCCCTGCGTCGTGTTGTCCTGCATGTTCTCCTTACGCAAGGGCAACGCTACTGACAGACGAAGCCGATCGGCAAGCTGATTCCTTTCGAGGACAGCCTCGATTTTCGCGAGGATTGCTTGGTTATTCTCAATTATGATTTCGTTTTTCTCGATGGCAATCAGACCGCTCTCTAAGATAGCTCGATCTCTTTCGCGAGTGATACGATCGAGTGCGCCGCCCTGTTGCTGGATGGTTCTATCCTTGTCGCGGTTCTCTTGAGCCATGAAGCGAATCTCCTCGGCTTGTTGGAGGATTAAGTGATCTTTGCGCTCGTTCTCACCACCCAGTCGGAGAATTATCAGTCGGTTGCGCTGGTTCTCGACACGCATCTGATTGATCAGTTCATTTTCGGGGTCAGGTTCGGGGCTCGGTTGTCTGACGGCTTCGGATTGAGGCAGCCCACCTAGATGAAGCAAGTTCGTCAGCTCAAGTTTGAATTATTCAGATTATGTAGTGGGGTGGCTTTGTAAAAATGAGGAGGATTCTCCCAAGTCCCATACTGCCGGTCGTCTTTCATGGATGGAGGGGGTGGTCAGGTCAAATGCGGAACTTACTGCTTGGACTGTCTGCGGTATTCATATCCTGGCTTGAAGACATAGTTATCTTAGCTTAGCTCGGGATTTTGGATGTTTTCCACCGGATAAAGCTGGAAGTATCCTATCAAGCAATGCCCCTCCCTCTCGGCACCATCCTGCTGGGTTCTTATACTCGACACGGCAACGATACTATGAATCAGGACATACGTTGAGTCAGATCCTACTTCAAAGAAAGTAAGCATGCAGTGGTAACGCCATCCAATATGTCGTCCTATCTTGTCTGTAACACTGCACAATCGTTGTTGAGGTGAGGCGCGTAGGCTCTACCCCAAGCACAGGAAAAGCTCCAGACGCAGCATACATGGACCACGGCGCTCGCTCGCCTCTGAGGACTCATACTGAACTTTCACTTGCTCTTGGAAAGGAAGTCGTACCTGCAAGTCTTGGCTACCGGCGTTCCCTTGCAGCGACAAGAGGACGACAAGCATGCCGTGCTCGCCTTGACCAGTCACACCGTAGGTGTGAATAAGTAGCTATGGGAATACCCCTCCTGCATGGCGGACTTGTATCCATGGTATCTCTATGCTATGATATAGACGGTGAGCTGCCTTGGAAATGTATATGTGCAATTTGTACCACGTAGATTAGCAACACTAAGCTCACAATGCTGCGGGGATGGGAGCGGAATAGGACTGGATGTATTTTGCTAGAGTTGAGCTTGTGGAACGGTACCACAAAGTCTGATGAAAGAAGGAGGGAAATCTCGTGCTTTTTTCGTGGGGGACATCTGCTCTTAAGTAGCTGAAAGTCCGAGCGTGATGCATTATGCAGGTTTGCGTAGCTTAGGGCTTGTCTAACGTCGCTTCCTAGTTCCGCCAGAGAATTATTGAGAAAGCCAAAGAAGACTCAACATGAGAAAAGAAACATCAAATTACACTGGAAATGACTTTTTGGTAGGCATGAGATATACATCAGCCGTGGAGATACGCTTACGAGCTCTGGAAACCCATACGGGATGCTACGGGCCTCAGCGATGGCACATCGCTAGGTACACCCTTCGACCGGCTGCATGGGCAATCCCGTGCAACACAATTTCTTCCGCCTCACTCACCGGATATATAACGATAATGGGCGGCAGTTGGGTGTGACACTGTGTCACATATGCGACGGTATGAGAACAGCACAGCGGTCTGAGGGGTGGCTTCCGCAGGGCCTGTCGACATGATTGCCTCTTTGCTATTATACGTCTCACGATTCGCCGCAAATGGTTACTTAAAAAAACACCACGGCTTTTATACAATCCACTGCTTGGTCGAGTACTCGCGCGCGACGAGCAGCCGATAAACAGAGAATGCCTGAATGGCAAAACGGCTACCTATGCCGATTTCTCTAACTGGCACTGAGACAAATCGCTTATTCACACTCGGCGCTTTTTAATACCCACCTACTTATAACACTTCATTTCTCTCTGAACATGCGAACTTTTTGTCGTACTCTCTAAGTGTACAGCTCCTTTTGGTAATTCTGGTGTAGTGCTTGCCTGAACGGTTGCCTTGCCATCGAGGACCATGGCAGAAAAACAATGGAGAACGGCCGCGGCTTAGCGAAAAAAAGAAAAGAAAAACGACAATGCTGCTAGCTCCGTCAAGCCCTTGTACAAAGCCTTCAAAGGAACAAAAAAGTAAGGGCGCTGTGCAAAAAGTCCATTAGCTGCCAGGACAGGGGTTCGAACCCTGGAATCTCTCGATAGTGGTGAGCTAAGTATAAAAGAAACTTAAAACCACCGCCTTAACCACTCGGCCATCCTGGCATTACGACGCTAGCGTCCGTCCAATTTGATTACAAGAAGATATACGGCTATCTTCGTAGTATCCTTAGCTACCGCGCCGCCATATTGTCGTCTAGGACAGCTCAAAAGACTTGAAATAGCTTCTATAGCTATTTTTATGAATTGACTATGTGTTCTGCTTTTGTCTCACCCCCTTGACGCTGTATTTGTTAGTTTCAGCAAAGCTAGTGTAGATGCTTAACATGACTCGGTGAAGCTGTTGACGGGCCTTACCTGGCCAGTGCTGCCATCCAGTAAATGTTAGCAATCATGGCGAAACAGAGTCCATCTCGTCTTTTTTTCTGATTAGATCCATGGCGTATGTGCTTAGTATGCCGCCTGTGATTTAGTTTGAACATTGCGTTAGCTTCTTTTTGGTTATCGTTACCTGACCTTCTTCACTCGGTGTAATGGCGCTTCTTGCTCGTCGTTAGCGCTCATGATAACAAAACAAACTTTTTAGTCCGTTACCAAAGTAGTTGGAAGCTACTTCAGTGATATTCTTTTTCTTCTTGACTCCTCGTTTGCCAATGGGCATTGTCCCTGGATACTGGTAAGCCACGTGCTACCTGTGTGGCTTGACTACTTTCAAACGTGTTCCATCGCGCACCGTGTCGTTTTCTCGTAATGCCGATGCTTTCATGCATAAATGTGCCCACCAAGTGCATCTATGTTTCATTTTCGGCGTCTCTAATCTCCGGCTGAAAGGATCCATAACCCCAACAGCGATTACCATGGGCGAGCCTTGGCATTCTGCTTCCTGCCTACGGCGTAGTCCCCGGTCCTTTCCTAATTTTCTTCTTTCTCTCTCTTACAGAGACTTTGGTACTTAGTGCGTAGACGTATCTATGAGCATCGTGTGTTACTACGCCGTATTATAGGGTGGGCCATCGACACTGCAGACTGATCTTACAGAGGGAGGGGCGTAACCTCTGCCATCGGAACTTATTAATGTTTCCCAACCCACTTTGAGACTCAATGATCACTGCGCTGATGGCGCCTTGGTCTCCAGGCTGTACCGGAAGTACGGTGCATGCGAAAAGCGGCGGCCACTCGGCCGCCGCTGGATCAGCGTCGCCTGCGCCAGCAAATAGACCGGGCAAGTTGCGCTATACATGATGAAGGGGAAAGGTTGTTGCCTTTGCCATACTATCCTTCGTATTCAGTATTGATTGCCTGTCCATTCCTTGTCTGACGCTGCCGGCGGTTTTGCCTCTCAGTCTGCACGACTGCACCCGGGATGCACCTGTGATCCCCAAGTGCGCCGTGATCAATAGGAATACACCCTGCATTTAATTTTCATCTTGCTGATGCACTGTAGCATTGCCCCTCAGAGCCAGCGCAGCGATACGCAGACCTTTGTGTCCGTGGTGCTCATGGTGTACCTTTGTGCGCTTCGGAATCGCGGCCTTACTGATAGAAGCAGAGCCTTATGTATGGTCCATAATTTCAAAAAAGTTCTGCGTCTTCGTCTTTTCATTGATGCTTTTCTTCCGAGCGGCGATGGGACGTCATGAATGTGATGCCTCTCGCACCGCTACGGCGCCTTTTATGTACGAACAAAGCCACAACCAAGATTTGTAGCGTCTGCAGTCAAGTTTAATTTAAGTAAAGCCCATTATAATTCTAGTCCGTCAAGTGCCTGCCGTGATTGAATTATTGCTCTGCTTTGTCATCGAATAATTAGTCATCGCGACGCTGTAAGCAAACTCACGAATGAAGGTCCGGCTTCCCCCCTTCATACCTCCCTCTAATTTCTCTATGCACTAATCTGGAACCTGCCTCTCTACGATGGAAAACTCAAAGAAATTCCAGCAAACTTTTTACGAGTGGGCTATGGCCATTCAGAATGGCGACTGGCACAGTGCGGAGGCTTTTTTGGCTGCCGACGTCATCGTGAATCGCAGCAGCATGACGGCGCATGCATACGTACAGAAACTCCAAAAAGATAAATTTGAAACTGCGCGCCTCGATTTGTGTATATTTGACGACAGTTCAGCCGACATTGCAGCACGCTATACGTTCCCCAGCTCGCCTGAGCCGCTCAATCAAGGCGAAGAGTGGACCGAGCAGACGCTATTCACCATCGTCGGCGACAGGATCTCCGTTATCGAAACTCTCGCAGACACAAATAATTGTCCGGACCTGGGGTCGGATGAAGAGTTCAAAGTGAGCCTCCGGGCCGGGAAAACTGAGAGTCCCGACCTGCGCAAGTTCTACACTGAGTACATCGACTCCATCAATGCGCTCACTATGCGTGAACATTTCGATGAGTTTTGTCAGGATATGGTAACGCACAACTACCTTAAGTACGGTCGAGACGAGTATAGAGAAATGATAGAGTCTAGTTTCAAGGAAATCTCAGGACTCCATTTCACAATCGAGCGGCTCATTGTCAACGAGAAGGATCAGCAGATAGCGGCGCGTCTAGGCTTCACTGGTGTGCCCACCAAAGAATTCCGAGGCATCGCGCCTACAGGAAATGGTGCCGTGTTCAGTGAGCATGCCTTTTATCAGCTCGAGCAGGGCCGTATCAAGCAAGTTTGGTCGCTGCTGGATCTGGCGTCGTACCGGGCATCCATTGCATCCTGATGGCATCTCGATACTTCAGGAATGACCTCAATACTTGTCATCCGATCGGTTAACTAAAGCTATATTTCTCTGACCTATATTGACATTCGCATCAATCCTTGTGTTGAGCATGATGTAGTGCGCAGTACCCCGTTGCCATTCACGATGATGGAAGTGAGAAAGTGCGATCGCGCGAGGAAGGAATTTACCCCAGTAGTAGGTAGAATATCGTGTATGGAAGACTATATCTTCAACGTATATATACATATTTATATATACAGTTTTCAGGATCATTGTGCACTTGCTTAACTGAGCTGCTTCAGCACAAATTTAGTTCCCATGTTTTGCACGCCAGCATCTCCAGGATAGGCCAGATGTTCCTCCGTAATGGTAGTGCCGTTTCCAGAATCGCGGTCGCATACGGAGTCGCCCTGATGCGAATGTTAGTCGTGGGTTCGTTCGGCCACGATGGCAGCATAATACTTACAACGTTGCAGACATCCAGCGTCTTAGAAACCCAGTTTTGCGGAATACCGTTGCCATCTTCGTATAGGAGACCTGCTGTATCTTTTGTCTTGTCGCCGCCTTGCATGTCCACGTTGCAAGCAAGACCCGGCTCGTGCCTTGTGTCGCCAATAAGGAAAACGCCCTTGACAGCATCAAAGCTGGCGCCCGTGAGCTGGCGCAGAGCATCGACGACGACGGTCGCTCCTTGGGAGTATCCCTCGAGAATGATGCATTCGGATGCGTCCTGACCGAGGATTTTGCCGACCTGGTTGATCAACTGAAGCAAATCATTAGTTTCGCAGGTCTGCAGCGGAACTTTAAACTGACTTACATCCTTGGTTCCCGGTTTGCTGTTTTGATCCCAAGCCGCCTCATAAACGACATTATACTAGGCGATGTCAGTTTCATCTGCTCGTTTTGAAAGAGGCCCGCTACATACAATCTTTCCGCCACTACGCTCAGACATGACGTTCTTGTTCATAGTCAGGAAGCCGACCGATTCGCCCTGAGGCTCAGTGGTGCCGCGTGCGTTGATTATAGCTTTCCACTTCGTTAGCTAAAACCAGATTGTCTCCTGAGCATTGATTGGTCCCTACTGTAAGAAGAACATGGCGAGCTCGTGGCTGGGGGTGCGCCACACGCATCAATTGCGGCTGCCGAAGCAGTCGAGGCCAGGGCAAGCGCAGCGGCGAGAGAAGCAAGCATCTTTGCAAAGAGAACTTGGCAATTACACGAAGAAAGACAGACACAGGAAAGACTACATATATCCACACGAGAACGGGCAATGGCCGTATTTAAGCCGCAAGGCGCAGCCGAGGTTTGGTCCTCGGTTTGCGGGGTATGGCAATGCGCATCACTGCGGCGCGCAGTGTTAGCGCAATTTGCGCTTCTGGAGTGGGTAAATGTTACGGCGGTGGCGTGGTTGAAGCTTCGAATCGGCTTCACTTTTACTGGTCTGTGAGATCATCAGTTGGAGCAGCACGGTATCAAGATCCCATATCTCTGCATTCAAAGTCATCCGGTAGTTGTGCCGCATTTGGAAACTCTCAAAATCGTCACAGAAGTTGTCAAATACGTGAATGCAAATACCATGATGCTCCGCGGAAGGGTGGCGATGCGAGGATCACTGGTTTAGTTGCCTACCGGGCCTACCTGCCCCATTCAGGCCGCTGCACCCCGGAACTTGGACAGCGAAATCGCGGAGAAGAACTAAATTAGTTAGCGGATACTGCTAGCGCAACCACGGAAAGCCACGCAATTATTGGTAGCTAGCTGTCCGACCGTACGAGGCCGAAGCACTCGGGTCGTTGAGCGGCCGGGTTGCCAATCTGACCCTAGTCCCAATATTGGCGTTGTCTACCCGGCGAAAGGAACACAAAGTCCGCATCGCATTTCGGCGGAGCTTTGGGTGATGAACTGGTGCTCCATTCCGAATGGCAATCTCCACAAAGCTGGGCACCTTGTTCGCGGTGTCGCTACCGGGATTTTACTGGTGTTCGGGATGGGATGTGGCGCACGGAAGAAGCAGTTGACAACGGCGGGGAATGCAGGTGACAGCGTTGAGAAACGGGGAATTGTCCCGGGGGCTTTTGTTACCCTGTCTTTTCAACCAATTTCAGGCTCGTGCCTGAATCCTACCTACAAGTAAACTCTTGGCTGGCTTTTCGTCAGTCGCCAATGCTAGCCTCGGCGCTAATAATAGAACGCAACGTAAATTAGTGAACACTGAGCGCGCTATATCACAGCGAGCTACAGATAGGGAAGAGAACTACCAGAGCCCTTTTTCTTTCTCTTGCCCTTTCTGTCTCCCTCTCTCTCTTTTCTTTTTATCTGCGTGTGAGGACAACCAAATACAGTGAACCATTGACTAATTTCCCGAGCGAGGAGCTGAAGTAGCACTGTACTGGTCTTTTGTTGCCTGTACGAGTCAATTAATGGAAACGAGACATTGCTGGAGCTGTCTTTTCCAAGCGGCATCGGGCAAAAGAGGCTACGAGTTGGTGCTTCAAATCTAAAAATGTAGTACGGGGGACAAAACAGCAGAACTAAAGATTGAGACGGTGAACGCAGCTTTCAGCAACATCGACTCCCACCGTTGTTTAATGTTCTATTAATGGCATGGCGCGGCTGCATCTGGGAATCTTACTTGTCAATCACCGCCTTTATTGACCCAGCAAATCCCCTCTCGAAGCTACCGTCTCCCCGGGTAGTTTTGCTCTCTAGAGTCAGTCAGATGCGAATGAACGACGCTGCAAGTCCGTGCAATAGATTTAAGTCACTCAAACAAAGCTTCATTCGTCAAGGTAAATTCTCTTGTCTTGTCGCTACTTTACGAGACTGAGTAGCGATGAATCAACCCCAATGTTTTCTTATGTGATGGAACTCTGCAGTACCAATCCGTAAGCTGTTGGCGAGTCTATATCACGCAACCGGAAGACTGCGCAGCGACTCTCCCATTTTTGCAATTGACGGCGGACTAGTCGTAGCATCATTCGTGCCCCTCCTAGAACGTAGCAAAGAACACAGCAAGTTCATCAACCCATTACTGCTGGCAAGTTCCCTTCCAGGAGTTGCAGGAGCATGATCCGCATTGCTTTTGTTCACTTGTTAGTACGATCTCTTAAGGCTTCAATCTTCTAAAATGTGCTTACCCTATCGTTAGAGCAGGTTTTTCCAACAGGGCAGAATCGTGCCTCCAGATCCGGGGTGCCGGCAGGAGAATCGGCAGCAACAGCGAGGCCGGCGAGGACCATGACGAAAGCGATGGCAGTCTTCATTTTGGCTGGTTTGAGAGAGAAGAGTACTTGGGTAGTTGTGGTTTGATTGTAGTCTTAGTTGAAGGAGGCGATGATCTTTTTTTCTCTTTCGTCGAGGAGGACAAAGGTCCTTAAATACTTTCGCTTCTCACTCGAGTCGATGATGTTCCAATCAGACAAATTGTCGCAAACAAGGCCTACTCACCTTCGACCGCAAATGCCGATCGCAAGACATGCCCAAAAACGTTAGGAGCAGCCCCAGGAAGCAATGCCCAACCTTCCAACGCATCTAGTTTACCGGGGGGTCATATACTACCAACCGTATTATCGCTCTACCCATGTACTCTCGAAATGCCGAAAAGATTCAACAATCCCGATTGCCACAGAAAAGGTAGGCTCGCAAACTGAACTGTTGCTGATGACACATCGTACGTCGGCCTTTGACTGCTCGAGGCCCTGGTCTGATGTGGACAGCCAAAGGTGTCCACGAAGACCGCGTTTCGGATCCTTACCGAAAAGGTCGGATGATGTCGGAACGATTGACCGAAGAGAGTCGGTTCTGTTCATGAAACTCGACATGTGTATATCTACAAAAAAAGTTACGTTTCTGAGGTAAATCAGCGCGAGCATACTCCAGTTAGCTGACTGTGTGAGCACACACGAGGGCCAGATTTACGACTACGTAAGAACATTCCGTCTTTCTTGAATGCGTCCTGGGAATAGACTGCGATAGTAAAGAAGATACATGGCGCGTCGAGGGTATTAGCGCCGTGAACGGTGTTTGTAGAACAGGCAGAGGCCAGCAGAGGCAGCAGCTGGCGCCGCGCAGCATCGACTAATAGACAAAGAGACGAATTCTTCATTGCGGCTGACGAGAGCCGGCCATACTCTTTCCAATGTCAAAGCGTTCCGACCCAGCCAGTAGAACGACCCGCTGCGTTCGTTTTACCGGACTTGTACGGCACTCGGCGATGTGGCGCTGCTTGACAGGGCGGCTTAGACCAAAACTCAAAGTCAGTGCACTCTCTAGGCTGGTCTCCCATGTCTTTGGAATATCAGATGCGGGGCAGAGAATCGAGATGCCTAACTACGGCTTTATAAAGTTGACAGTCGACAGGGATCGGAAGGGTGCTCTCCGAGAATTCCACACACCACCAGCAGGGCCAGCTAGTGATGGCAACAGCAGACATGAGGCTGATAGTGTGTCCGTACTAGCATGAATCGATGTTACTGTATTGAATGGTCGATCCTCTCGGCCAGTACCGCGCCACAATCCTCTTTCGTGCACCTCTGCCTCGGACGATGCACGCCTCGTGACAACCTCAGATGCCACGTCGGACTTGGATCAGCGATTTGGAAGGATGAAGAGGTCGCTCAAAGCATTACCTGTGTAGATCTGCGACTAATAAGAGTTCCTAATCTCGACTTGCTAAAATTTAGTAGATGGGATGTATTATACGTGGAGCTTTGGCAAAGCCAAATTCAGCGCTTGCGCGGGGGGCGGCGAGGGAACGAACAGAGGCGGGTCTTCAGTTTTCGCTCCGCATTCACGATCACTACACAGAAAGCACTACTCCGATTGTCCCAAGTCACGCGATCCGGTGCTAGGCGCGCCTCCAGAATGGCGTGTTCTTCAACTGCCGTCTTACTGTACGCAAATGCAGCGACCGGCAGGACATGATCGTGGCAACATTGCGAACCCGCCCCAAGAGATTATAGAGGCGTAATGGGAACAGTGATCTCGTATCTCAACAGGTATTTTTTGCCGTCTCGGTAATTGAAGACCATTCAATCGCCGTCTGCATGCATGTAGCAGGGCGCAGCCAGGTCGCCGCATGTCACGATGATGCTCGGCCAGCTCGGGTCATCGGGCCGCGAGGCAGGCCTGCCAGTGGTCAAGAAGTTTAAAGCAGCTAACGAATGGTAAGGACTATGGGGAAGTCCCGCTGCGGCAGTTACATCTGTCAGAGATTGAAGGTGTGGAGAGCGCCGTATAATACGCGGCGGGTCTCGAATGCATCTGGAGATCAGTCCACAAACAAGTCCAAGGCACGTAGGGCTTCGTAGAGGACGCAAGTGCGGGCTGCTTTTTAAAGAAAAAATTGCAACGAGGAGGCGCAGCCTGTGTATAGCCTCTTCCAAGAAGCTTCGTCTTGTGCGGACGGGCTTTTCGTGGATGACTTGACGATTGGGAACTGACTGCCGAAAAGAGGCTTGTGCGCTTTTCCTTGGCATCGGCTGTCGGTCAACATTGGCGACAAGTGCAATTCAGAAGCAATCATCTGACCGTGATCCTTGCTTTTCTTTTCAGTTGTAGTCGGAGCGCTTTGAAGACGGTTACGCCTAATTTGCGACAAGATCTGCAGGCGGGTGTTCAGGAGTGCACGACGCTCGGGGTAGAAGTGATACGAGTATGGAGCTACAGCACATGTCATCACCAAGAAAAAGAGCAAGGTATTTACGGTGAAGAAGTAATTTCATATATACAGAACCGCGCTGACGTCTAACCTTTGGTAGACGCCGGACTGCTTTGATATTAAAGACCACACTGATATAAAAGCCACCGCGCCATTATATCCACACACAAAAAAGGCAAGTCATTCACGTAAAATCATTAGGTTAGGGACATCCAAAATCATTAGATAGAGGAGACCCGAGAGATAGTCGTCCTGAAAGGCTGACTCATCGCCACGCAATGCAGGGCGAGACAAAAGCCTACGCCGCGGCCTGTACCGGGGTACCTTGCCGCACGCATTGCTTCTTGTTGCGGGTGGGAGAAGACTGATCCTCTTCTGACTCTTCGAAGCTTCTGTTAACAACTTCAGCAAGAGCAGTTCGTTTCCGCTTGCTGCCGCTGGACTTGGGGGCCTCCACGCCATCTTCTTCCCATGTTTCCATGGCTTCTGGGTCAAAGGAACCCACTAGATCCTCTCCCAAGGCCTTTCCGAGTCGCTCGCGGAGTCCGAGAATCGGCCAGATGGGGACGCGGACGTAGTCAATCTTCAAACCAAGATCTTCTTCGTCAGAGTCTGTGGCAGGAGGCATCCTGTGAGGCCGTCGGAAGCGTTCCAAAAAGGTCGTCGTCATATGGCCCGTATAGACAATGAACTCGGCTCGCTCAGTGTCGTGTGTCATGAGGCGTAGTTTCAGATCGCAAAATGGCCTGGCGTCCACGGCTGGCGAGATTCCTTTACGAAAGATGGCCAAGACACGTGGGTTTGAATAGAAATGCTTCTGTGCCATAGCAAGCATGATGCCCGCAATATGAGAATCTTCGTCGGGATTATTGGGCTCGAAATTCTTGGAACGCAGTTGCTGTAAGCGATACACGGGCTCATTGTACTGTCCGTTCGGACCAGGCATGATGCGAAACATGTTTCTGCGTATAGACGCCAACTGCGCTTTGCCCATGTAGCAAATCATGGGCTGGCCAGTGAGCCTGTGCCTGCGAGGAGTCGAAGACTCTTGTGATGGTGATGCGTGGTGAGAATCTGTTAATTGTGTCGACTGCGAAGAATCAAGGGAGTTTTGGGACGGTAGATAACTGCCGCCAGGATATGTCCACATGATTTGGGCTCTCGCGACCTCGCGGTACACTTTGTCTCCGAAATACAGGTGCAGTTCCGGAACAAGAAACGAGAATTGGAAGCAAGCGGGCCATAGCGTCGACATGACTGTGCGCACCGCGTTGGACACCACCAGCGGATGAGCAATTTTGTGCGACAGAATGTTTGTGAGCGTGTCACTGAGCGTCATGATTGTTTGCGAGGGCTGCATGTGCCCCTTGGAAGGCGGTGAACCAGGCTCGTTCACGGGCATGGGTGTGTCGCAAACCGGAAGCTCGTTGAACTGGATGCCGAGGAGCTGCGCATGCTGATCCGTCCAGCAGAGCGGGCGCACAAACAAAGAAGTGCCAGAGTTGCGTCGCAAGGTATCGAGGACGGAGCCTGGCGCAATTCGATGGGGGCGACGAATTCGCGGCTTTTTCGGTTTGACGGCAGGCCTCCATCGAAGGGTTGGTTGTGGTTGTCGCTCGTCGCGTTGTGGCTGGCTTGGTGCCGGAGAGCTCTGAGGCTCTCTGTCGCAAATCATTTTGATGAGGGAGTGCGCGAGCAGGATCCCCGCGGCACCGGTGACCAAAACGCTGGAGAGGGATTTGAGTTAGCGTCGCGTGTTTTGGAATGAGGATCGATGTGCGAGTTGCTTCGCGACAGGAATGCGCTTACTCGAGGGTGTTCATATATATAGCAGCTGGCAAACGGCCGGGGTTTCTGCCTAGGTACAGTGTCACGGATGGCAGGATTAGACTCCGCAGGGGCCAACTAGCGGCGCAGAATGATGACGAGGTTTTGGATGTCGTGCAGAGTCAGTCTCGATCGCTCCACCTGTTCACTCTGGCACACGAACGAGGCTTGGTGGCGCGCGGTTTGCTGTGAATGCGCCGAGGCGGGACGTTGAGGCGGGACGTTGAGGTAAGGGGCAGCAGGACGACCGAGGAAAAAGAGGAAAAGTAAAAAAGGGCAGCCGCTTGCCCTACACTGTCTCTAGCTGAGATGAGACGGGCGGGTGCGTGAATGCGAATTCGACTGGAGTTGTGCAGCAAGTCACAGGGCGCGTACGAGAAGGGCGCACTTTGTTGGGCCGGGCTTTGGGCCCCCGCGCAGTGCAGGCGCAGTGTACCAGTAGGGTAGGCCCGGCCATGGCCAGCTCGCCCGCCCTAGGCCGGCTTGGGGAAAGACCAGGCTGTCGCGGTGCGCCATGCAGAAAAACCGCCACTGGTCTGTGCGCAGTACGCGCAATTGATGCGAGATCACGTGCCCTAACTAGGCAGCAACTCACCAGCCTCAGCCCCAGCAGCGCCGCCATCTCAGCCACAGTCGTACAGTCAGCAAAATCAGCACAGTACCAGTAACACAGGCCTTGAGGTCCACAGTGCAGAGCAGTTCCTGGCCAACCAACCAACCAGCCAAAGTCTTCCACATCGAGCTTTCGGCGCGCCACGCTAGTCAACTCCAAAGCTTTCATCAACTTTTTTGCCCGCGAATGCTGCGGATACATTCACACGTGCCGGACGTGTGATTCGAGCCAAGCAGCCCAGCACACGTTTCCTTCGTCGAGCCTTTCTCCGCGCAATTCCTCTGTGCCATTGCACTCGGCCTGACGTGCACTCGCAGCCATGGCACACCGATTCATGGTCCCCGATAGCAGCCCACCCAGCAGTGCGCCCTCGACGCCCGAGAAACGGCCTCAGCGCGGCTATGGCATGTCTTATATTGATGGCCAACCTTCAACAACGCCTGCTGGCCCGCCGCCGCCCTCGTCCGCAGCTTCGTTCACGCCAGCCGGAGCTCCTTCCGATTCCTTTCTCGGCAGCTCCATAATGCGCGCTGGTGCTGGACGCACCCTGTTCGATCGAAGTGATACTAGCAATGCTCCCCTTGGGCGCTCCATTCGAGGGCGCGAACGCGGACCGTCTGGTCTGAGTCGGCAGTTCAACTTTGATGAGGATGCTGAAGGCGAGGAGATGGACGCCGAGGGCGAAGACGAGCTTCCTCCCCAGCGCGGCAGCCTCTTCCGCTCATCTCACAAGGATGCATACCAAGACGCCGATGCTGATGGCGATGAAATGGAGGCCGAAATTGAACGATTTCTTGCGCAGGAGATGGAGAGGGAACAGCGGGCCGCGGACGCCAACCCTACGCTGGACGACAATGGATCCGATCAAGGTGACTTGTTCCTTAACATGCGACACGACGATAGACCGTACGGCCAACCCATTATCGGCGAGGGCGACGACTTGATAATGCTGAACACGCCTGCCGCCACAAAGAGAGTTCGAAAAGAAGCTGAAGATATTTTCCGTCGCTCATCCGCCCACTTTGGCACATCCACGAGAAACACAGAGTTTCGGTTCGGCACGATTGCGAGAGATATTTACAAGAGCCAAGATGCTGCCACTTTGACAGAACCAGCCGATCTGATTGTCGACAACGAAGATCTTGTCTGCCGTCTCTACAACGACGGTGTTGGGGCTGAGGAAGATGTGGACAAGATGGACAATTCTCTTGCCAACATTTCCTACCGCCTGACCCAACTCTGGAACGACTACGTAGATACCCTTCCGCAGCCTGATGGAGAAGATTTTGCGTCCATCGGCCCTGGAGCGCAAACCGAACCATTCGAAAAGGCCGCGTACATCGCGCATCTGATCCTTCGCATGCATCACACACGATCCGCCCCCGACTGCGAGCAGGAAAATACTCTTCCACTGCCAGCAGTCCTCTTCAGCTGGATGGATGAGAGTCACAACCTGTTCCCCGACCAGGCTCGCGAAATGAGCCGATATAAACCCAGTCCAGCATGCCACAGCTTGTTCTGGCAAACATTGCGAAACACCCTGCTCCGAGGCAACGTGAGTGGTGCATCCCTTCTGCTGAGGAATGCCGGATGGGAGCATGTGCGCAAGGGAACCCGTGGCGAAAAGGCATATACCGGCAAGGCGCTTGACAATGTCCGACGCTTTGCTGCAGCTACAGCTGAGGCCTTGGAGCAGTGCCCTGCCGCCACTGGCGACTGGGATATCTGGAACAGTGCCTGGACGCTTTTCCGTGTACGCGCCAAGGGTGCACTGGACAGACTCACTCTCTTTGCAGAGGGTCGCGATGTCCAGATGGATGATTTTGACGGCGGCTACGACTCCCAAGCTCAATCAATATCTACCATGGCAAAGGAAGCGTCCAGCCAGCTGCCATGGGATATTTACGAGCATCTGCAAATGGTGTTTGGCATCGTCCTCGGTAATCACGAAGCCATTCTAGAGACTGCTCAGGATTGGTGCGAGGCTACAGTGGGACTCTTTGGGTGGTGGGACGACAACACACAGCGGCGCAAGAATCTACGCATCTCCCAGGGCCGGCTCAACGCGCCCGCAACAAGTCGTTTTGGCGCTTCTGATGAGTACCTGGACCGCCTGTCTGCTGCTTTCCACAAGGTCGTCCAGTCGGATCTGAACCCCAACACAATGAACCCTGTGGAGGTTGCCATTGCATCTGCATTCGAAGGCAACGTCACAGCGGTCATCGGCTGCCTTAGAATATGGTCGTTGCCTGTTTCATGTTCAGTAGCCGAAATCGCCTCGCTCGGCGAGTGGCTACCGCACACGGAAGTGGCGGCTGATTTGCCCGCAGATGGCCTCGACATGGATGACCTGGCTGTCCTCGGAATTGCACAGCCGTCTGATGATGAGAAGCAAGGGATCAAGGACACGACGCTGGTGCTCTACGCTCGTGAACTAGCTGGCGTCGAGCATTTGTCGCCGCAGCGCGATGGCTGGGAGATGGCGATTCAGGTGCTCGGCCGTATGGATCTCCCCGAAAAATCGGAGCAGACTGTCGGCGAGCTTTTGCGGGACTTGCTGGCCACGCTTGACCAAAACTCGAGCTCGACTGTAGACAAAATGTGGAGGATACTCAATGATTTAGGCATGATCAACTTTGCCGAAGAGACGGCCGAGGTATGTGACGAAACTTCATATGCGCGCTTCATTGATGTGGGAGACTGACCAGCAATATAGACGTTTGCGGATATCCTCGCCAAAGAATCGCATCGCTACGGTGAAGCACTGTGGTATTTTGCCCTGTCACACAAAACGGACCGTGTTCGTGAGGTGCTGAACCTCCTCACATCATACTCGCTGGTTCACTCGACAGCTTATCCAGCCGAGAAGGATCTGGATAGCGATCTCAAGAATCTTTTGCGCAGCCGCACAGAGACTCTGGAACGACGCGCGAAGCAGGACCTGGAGGCAGCACAATTGCTTGGCCGAATGCTGAGTGGTTATGCGACGCTTCGCAAGTTCTACGAGCTACGAGACGAATATGCTGCAGAGGACCCATCATCCTCCAAGGCTCTGTCGCTGCGCAAGCAAGCTGCGTTGGCACTAGTAGCAGTCATCTCTAGCTCGGATGACAATATTCGCGGCGGTCTGTATGACGACACTCGAGACGCCGTAGTCAGCGAAGATTTCCTACTGGCTCTTCTAGGGGAAGCTACGGTATTCCTTGGCCAAAAGCCATGTAGCGTCTCACTGGAGCAGATTGATATCCTTCTCAAGGCGATTGAGGACCTGCAGACAGTGGGCTCGCGGGTGTACGACGCCTGCGACGAGTTTTTCAACCTGGTGCTCGCGTCGGGGCAGGGTCTGAAGGGCTCGACACCGGCCGACCTGTTGAAGAAGTCGACCAATGCCCTGGGGGCGAGCAGCTACATGATGACGGGCAGCTCGACGCTGGTGAGCCAGCTGCACAAGTCGGTGGCGGGCGCGAGCAGGATTGACAGGGGATGGGACTGGCGCAAGCAGTGGCAGGCGTCGACGAGGAGCGACGAGGTGCTGCGGAAGCTGCGCCTGGGACTGGCGCAGGATCTGGCGGCGCTGTGGCTCGTGGATGCTGATGGGGCAACGGCGTTTTAAAGATGTTTACAAAGTAAAGCGGCAATGTATTTTCATGGTTCGGGGGCCAGGGACGTGGTGCAAAAATTCCAGGAATGTATTTATTGACAACAGGTCCCAGTGTGTAGGATAGAATCGATGCGGGGGCACTTTATTATATCCAGTTGATCACCGTGTTCGTCTGTCACTGCTAGCTGTTGACTAATCAGCGGAGAGGCGTTGGGAGTTTACATGTGCACCAACTGAACCGATCCATTAGTTGACGGAAATAGGAAGGGCACGCCTTCTGAAGAAAATCAAGGAGAGCTTCCAGATCTGTTTGTAGTATCCTTCCAGCGAGCACTTCAACAGCTGACTCCCTCCCTAACTGTCACGCAGTACGAACATGGTCAAGTCAACAACGCTGTACATTGTTTATATATACCTCCTGGATAGGATAAAAAAGATAAAATAAAAACCGCAATCCACACAGAGACCAAAAACAAAAGAACAAGTTCCAACGCCTTTGCTATTCCCCTCAAAAAAAAGAAAAGAAGGGAGTCAGTATCCCCCACAATCTGCCAAGTCCAGTGCATACGCATGAGCGTTGAATTGGCTTGACCTATACGCTTTCCCTTTTTTTTTCAAACAGTATACACAAATTAAGGGGGCATTCGTCCTTTCAACAAAGGTTTTTACCCCCCAAAGACCAAGTCGCAATAGATGTAAAAAAAAAAAAGCCCTCCCTCGCCGCACTGTGGCAGTACAGCGTAGCAGCTAAAAAAAGAAGAAAATAAACCGAGAATATGTATACGTAGCCCAGTACGCAGGTCCGAGCGATCAAGACGAAAGGGGAAAAATACAACAAAAAGAGAGAGAGAGAGAGGAGCGTAGAGAAGAATGTCGCAAAAAAGGGATTGCTATTTCGTGAGATGCATACTGCGTTGGTGTCATGTCGTGGCGGATCTCAGCAGGTGGCGAATGGCATGGCTGGTTATGTATCGTTGTCGCTTAAAAGACGTCAGAGTCGCCCCATTCGCTTCCCGAAACGATGCGGTTGCCGTCCTCGTCAATCATCACCGGGCCCGTGTAGCCTATGGGCGGCGGTATGCCGCGCATGCGTTTGGGCTGGCCCGGTGCCGCGCCGTGGCCAAACTCGGGCTCTTGCCGCTTGCACCGCGCGGCGCGCAGCTTAGCGTAGTAGGCGTCTGAAGCATCGGGTTCGGGCTCGCTGTTATCGTCGTACGTTTCCCAATTTTCAGACCCTGAAACCGCCGTCGCTGATGATGTGTTTGATATTTGTCGCCGGTTTTCCTCAGACGCGTACCCGTACCCGTACTGCTGCCCAGCTCTAATGGTGGCGTATCGGTCGTCGCTATAGTCGGAGCGCTCTTGTGAGTCCTGAGAGTCGTACCGGCCGCCTCTCGATGTCTGTGGTCTGTCCTCGTACACGTCTTCCGGCTCAATTGCGCGAACTATTTTCGAGCCCAGGCCTGTGCCCTTGTACGGATTGGAGGGTGTCTGCAGTTCCGGCACAGACTTGAGATCACGCATCTTAGGAGGTGGTGCTCTCATCGGCGCGCCGTTGCGCAGCGTCTCGCCACGAGATTCGGGACGCGGTCTTTCAGGCGAGTTGTTGCCGTGCTTCAAGCTAGAAAGCGGTGCGCGAGCGGGGATTCGCGACGGGCTGGTGCGACCGTTACGTGTAGGACTGGCAGTTCTGGCCACAGCAGACTGTGTCGTTGTGGGAGCCTTCCTAGGTCCCGTGGCCGTGGGAGTCTTGGTTATTGTCCGAGGAGGGATGGACTTGGCAATATTGGCCTTGTTTGCAGATTTGGGCATCCTGACGGCAGAAGGTGGTGCACCGGCTGGTGTCTTGGAGCGGGTCGCTGGCGCAGCCTTCTTAGAGCCAGTGTCGTCGCACTCGTCCAGGTATCTCTCACCAAACACGAGAAATGGACGGCCATATTCATCCTCCCACCGTTCAAGAACCTTTGCGACTTCGGCGGCCACCTTGGGAAGCTCCTTGGCTATACGCTTCCTCATCTTCTCCTCGCGCAGAAGCTTGCCAGGATCACGCTTTTCGCCCTTTTGTCCGCGCAGCATGAGTCGCGAGGCATCCTGGCTCGAGGTAGCTAGTTCGTCGCGTTCTTTGATCAGGCTCTTGTGGCGATCAATCAGGGCCAGCGCCGGAGCGCGCTGCTCCTTGAGAGCCTCCAATCTGGCAATCTCGCGCTCATGCGCCTCGAGAAGGGCATCGCTGTAGACATCCGAGAAGGCGGGCGTGAATTCCAGCATTTCATCTTCGGAAAAGTACAGTGCGTCCCACAGCGCTTGTAATTGGACGCGCGAGTCTTCAACAAAGAGGTGCAGATTTTGGCGCTTCATCTCATTCAGTCGAGCAAGCTCGTCCTCAAACTCATTAATTTGGCGTAGGCCGCAACCACGGTTGGCGTTGCCAAAAGCCTTTGTCTCGGCTTCGTCGACGCCAAGCTTGGTCCAAAGCGCCTCAACGGCCGATTTAAGCTCACGCAGCTTCTTCTCACGATTTTTCTTCTCGTCAGCGAGGCGGTCCTTTTTGGACTGAAGGCGCTTGAGGTCTTCCGCGTGGAGCCCCAGTTGCTCTGGCGCTTCACGGTAGTATTTGACAATGGCGCCCTCTTGCTGGGCTTGGGGGGTGCCAAGCTCGGCCCATAGCTGGATGATGTTGTCGCCCAGCGACTGGACGGAGGCGATGCGGCGCGTATATTCGTCGTAGACACGAGTGAATTCGCGGTCTAATCGGTCAACATAGGAAGGAGAAAGGTCAAAGTTGGTTGGAATCGATTGGTTTGGGCCTGTGGGTGGTAGCGCAATCTGGACAAAGGTGGGCTCGAGATGCGACGAGTACGACTCGAGTGCTTGGACGAGCTCTGGAGGACAATTAGCGAGGTGCTCGGTATGCGGATTAGCAGCTCAACGTACTCTTTACTTGCTCAAAGCGCTCCCTATGCAATCGAGCGATTTGGGTATGCTTTTCCTTGAGGGTTTGCAGGCAGTGGTTGAGGGGATATGTTATTGAAATGTCGTCGGTGTCGTAGTCTCGTCGGCTCTTGCTGTCGTCGAGCGACGTTTCCATCTCGCGGATTCTGGTAATGATTGTCTTTGCCTCATCAACCAGTTCCTTCTTTTCGGCATTAACGAGGCGAACCTGGTTGTTGAGGGCCTCGGAGAGAGCCGAGAAGAGCTGTCGCAGAACAACGGGTTAGCAAACAACAGCAGTGTCGATGTCGCGCAGGCAGGATACGCACCTCGGACTCGCGAGCCTGGCGGTCATGAGTCGGGACGCCAATCTCGTCAAACAGGCTGTGCAGCTGTCCAATGCTGCTATTGACCTGCTGGGCCAAGTAGCTGGTGTCCATTGTGGGCAGAAGGTTGTGCGCCTGCACGGCGGGCAGAGGCGACGGAGGGCGTGATGTCAGCGACTGGTGGTGGGCGAAACAAAAGAAAATCGCAGATCCGAAAAGTCGCCGATATGCGAGACTTAATCGTGTTAAGAGGGGAGTAAAACGTGGGTTTCTGTCGGTCGGGAGGTGTTGGGCAGAGGACTGGAATGCTGTTGTTTACAATGATGGGATAGGTGCGATTGCGGGTGCGCAGAGAGCGAGATAAGTTGACAAGAATGGAAGAAGAGAAGAGAAGAGATAGAGTGGTCGTCAGAGCATCATAGCATGCGTCGTAGGTAAGAGAATGAGTAGAAGCCACGCTGGTTCGTCATTCCACGTCGTGATGAAGATGCTGCGCGACGTAGTTCTGCTGTGAGACAGGATCTGGTGAGAGGAAATAAAATGGAGAGTTGATGGCTGTGGTCTGGCCAGTGTAGGACAAGTTGAATGTACACAACCCGCCAACAATAGCGGCAGCGGTACCAGCAAAACACAATGCAGCGCTGTCCAGCGATCGCTACAGGGCTTCGCAGACGCTAGAGGCCACTGTAAAGGCGGATTGCCGTCCATTGTTTAGAGCCTTGGCGGCCGATCAGTCCCGCGTGGTGCGTTGTCACGGCAACGACGCATCGACACAACGCGCCCGCTCCAAGCCTCTTTGCCTCGCTGTCTTTCAGTCCAATCGAATGTCCAACGACACCATCTACCAAACAGAACTAGTGGCAGTTTCAGACTCGCCCTCCCTCTCTCCACTCAAAGGCCCTGAAATAGACTTTGGGCCCGTCAAGTTCCCGTCTTTCCTAGTGGGTGCAGGGGAGTACCGCGTGTGCACACTTTGGTGCGACGCTTGCTTGGAGACGCCTGCCATTGTTGTTGATTGTCGATGGCGTGCATGCAGCTTTCTTTGGGATGCCATTTTTTTTTTTGCATTACACGCGTCTACTTTTCCCTGCTGTTGTGTAGCCTGTAATCCGGCAGCATTGCCGTCGCCACCCTCACTACCCTGGCGGCTGAACTGGACAGCTACGTTGTCGACTCCCGGCAGACGTGTACCTAGCCGAACCACTGAAATGTCGGCGCGCGAATCGCCTTAACTTGGCTGATACTATTGAACGTCGAGTTTCTTGATTTCACCTCAATGCTTGGTCCCTGTAAAATAATTAGATCGCACGAGTACCAGTTGGTTTTCCGAGTCCACATGCCTACACGTAACCTACGGATGCGTGCGGCCTCAGAAACAGAAAGGAATCCCCTGCACACACGACGTACTGCGAAAGTCTACACAGAGGCCTTTACAGGCAGCAATCACAGCTTACATGATGTGTGCTGCATGGCATGGCGTTGCAGACTATTTGCCTTCCGCTCGACGCGGACACTAACACCAAGCAAAAACAGCGGTGACCAAGTCATGGTTGTTATTAAAGAAATGAAAACAATGAAATTGGGATATTAGACGGACAATAATAAGATAATAAACCAGAAAAGTTACAAGCCGCCGACTCTACTTACTCAAGCGCCGCGTTTTTGCCTGGCGTGCTACTCTTGTTCTCGTAATACCCTGTACACGAATGTGCATGGACCGACTAATAGTAAGCACCAGCTCTCGAGCAGGTGTTACCGGTCGCCTTGCTGACATTCAGCAGACGCGTCAGCAACGATAGTTCTTAAAGATAGATGGTCCTTCTGGAACCCACGCCGCGTCCAGCTCGACATTAATTGTTTAAAATCGTCCCTGCATCCAGGGACTGCAGCCAGAGACTGTAACGAAGAAAAAGTTTCATTGTACTCCATGTCCTCAGAAAAGCGCCAAGGGTCCAATTGATGTCATGGATCTTTGTTCTTTGTCCACACACCTCGCCGAAAGCTGTGGACGCAACGCTGAGCACATCACAGAGGGAGACAAAAGACGGAGAGACTTTTGTGTCGCCCTTCCTTCTTCTCCCAGTAAACCCAAATAACAAAATTCTCTCGCGCGCTTTGTGAATGGATTAGTCGCTTTGCTGTCTTTTTTTGAGCTCGACTGTGCTGGACAAGGGCTCGATACAACTTACACGTCGCGGACGAGAACAAAGAGGCAAGTGCCACTCATCGAACAAAAGGCGACGCGTGCAAAGAAACGAGTGCCCTTCTTGCAGTTTCGACAGTCGTCTAAGGAATCAGGAAAGGAAAAAAAGAAAACTAATTAAAAGCCGGCGCGTCGTCCCTACGCTCTCTAATTAAGCAAACTCAACCACACCCCAATCCCGCTATTTACCTAACAGACAAGATGCTTTCCCACAACGAAGAATCAAAGGACGCCGCTGGCAACGGCCAAGAGGCAGGTATCAAATATGAATGTATGGACGACCAAGACGACCAAATTGAGGAATTGATTGTGTTGCCACATCCAGATGAGAGATATGAGTCGATACTGTATCAAAACGAAGAGATTGATGAAGCAATGGCGATACCGCATCCAGATGCCGAAAAGGCGCTACGGCTTATTGCCGAAGAACTGCTCATAGCGGAAGAGTGGAACATGAGGAACGAGCAGATAAGGCTGTTGGGATTAATGAGCCACTTCCTTCTGTGCTTAGGAAACGACACAGAAGTAGAAGAGGTAGAACAGAGGCGCCTACTGTTGACGACTCAACGTTCTCACGCCGAGGAAGCTGTTGCGAATGGCGCCAGCTGGTGGCGACGGCCGGAAGACAACGCGCTCTCGTGGCGGTTCGATTTGGCTTTTTTTTTTTTTGGTGCTCTCACTTTGCTTTCACCTTGGTTTTTCCATCTAGCTATGGCATAACTCTTTTCAGGGAGGATATCTTAGCCACACTACACTCTATGACAGTTATGCGTTCAGGCGTTGAGCAAAAAGAAAATGCAAAGCGGCGATTGTAGTAAACTTTATTGCCCAAGTGACAGCGAGATGTGGTGCACCATGGATCCATGGAAAGAAATGCTCTAGAACTGTCAGTGAACAACAATATGCGGTACTGTGGAAGTATGGTGTAGCAGGACGACATCTATAAATGGCCCTCATCATGGATGGGGATGTTGTCTTCTTTCGAGTTTTATACGGGCCGCGGAAAAAGAAGATCAGGCTGTTTTCCGTCGAGTATTCTGGTCGAGGCGCCCACCTGGACTTTCTCTTGACGCGAAAAGTGCTTCACGTAGCCGCCGCCCGCCCATGATAAATACGCCATTGACGAGGTTCCGCCCTGACTGTGGTGTGTTGGGCGACCCTGAGGGGGCTGTGGGATCGGATGCATCCAAAGTCTACATCACGGGCCGGGGAGAATTATTGAAAGCAAATTTTATAATTCGCATGTATTAGAACGACAGAGTGGTCCAAGACGCACAAAGGATAGCGCCGTCTCGTCGGCCGAGGTCCCTGAAATCAGCGGCCAATTTGAAGGAACTGATTCTATCCTGAGATTAATTAAACCCATCCTGATGTTTTTCTTTTCATAGTTGTTCGTATTTTCGTTTTTAAATTTGGTCCCTGAATTAGCGGCTGGTTTTAGGGCCCAAGGCCACGCATAAAGCACCGCACCTTCCGCCGCCTCTCTCATACTCGTTCTCCCTCTCTTACCATGCATGCCAGCTGTCACTGTTGTCACTGTAGCCGCTATTTTAAATGGTGCATATTAACTTGCTTCTGTTTTTCTCCTTCTTTCTCTTCCTCTTTTTCGTCCAAGCCATCATGTTCTCGTTCCAGGTCTTTCCTGACCGCATCGGTCATAAGCTGCAGTGGCCAAAAAATACGGACTATATTAATTACAAAGTCCGGCCGCCATTGTTCTGGCCAGAGATCATTTTCTGGTTCGCATTCTTCATCGGTTGGCAGTTTGCCATACGCGTAATCCTACATCATTTAGGATTCCAGTGTGTGACAACTGCTGAAGGCGGTCCGAATGCAGTGGAAGTCATCGTGCAGAGCATTATTTCCCGCTTCAGCCTCCTCCCAGCCGCGGTCATCTTTTTACTTTCGGGACAGGGGTTCACCAGGTATAGCATTTTGATTCTCGTCATTTCCTCCATTTTCACTAATAATGTATAGGGTGCAGACAACAAGACAGGAGATGGCGCGCATCCGTGTAGCGTCGCTCGAGATCGCGCATACGCTCATCAAGTTCACCAACCCACCGCTGGATGCCCAGTCTGCTGACGATTTGCCGCTGCTTGTTTAGTATGCCGCAGACGGGCCCCTTCTTTGAACTCGCTAACTGAAATGGAAACAGTGAGTTTCTGTCACTGCTCACTGTGTATCCCGTTACACTCGTGCAAGAATTCCGGGGAAACTTCACCCGCGGTTCAGTACTGTGTAACTGCGAGAGACACGCCAGATTCGTGCGCGATTCGCGCCGCGGCCACACTGGTATCGTCTGGGCTCCTGGAACCGGCCACGACAGCACTGGAACCGGGCCAGGGCCTGGAGGCAAGCAGGTTCGACTAGAGCAATGTTTTGAAATTCTCTCCTTGTTGTGGGAAAAGCACATTACTCGAAAAACGAAAAAGAGGGAAACGACGTCTATTGAGCCACTGCAGATCCTATGCCGTCTGCGGGAACATTTGCATACCATGATTAAGAATCTCTAGATTAATTCTGACCTTGCAAATATAATCCGTGAGTCAATTGCTATGGTATGCCCTTTCTCTGACCATCATTTAGTTAACATTGACAGGTGATCGCCTCGACATGATCGCTTCGGCGTCGCAGGAATGTGCAGTATACGCAGCACCGGACGTCGTGCCAAGATGTATGCTCTGCCTTGCAGTAATTTGCAGCATGATCGTGATTCTCGCTCTTCCCATCCATACGTGCGCGTGGACTGATGGCTCACTGCCAGTTGCCCACCAGGTGGTGCCCATGGCGCTAGTTACAATGACATGCGCGGGCGCAATGATAATTATCAGAGAGATGTGGTCATTCTGGAATCCCGTTGGAAGGGCGATGAATTCATTTTCATGGACGCTGGGCATTGCCGCAGGGATGGATTTAATGGTGAATGATTTCTACGTCCGGGGGAGACCGGACCGTGAGCACGGGTTTGAGCTGGCTGGTGAGGTATAGTTATTTAGCACCATTATTATTATTATTATCAGTATAAATCAGAGTATCCTACAGATCAGCTCTAGATGTAAAACTAAACGATTGTACTATCTTTTTACTATCTTTTACTATGCTTATTAATTTTGCTTTTTCCCCCCTCTTATTATTGCTGTTCTTGTTTTTCTTTTTGTTATATTTAAAACGACACGTGCATGGTACTGACGTGGTAGCGGACATGATGCGAGCCTCGACATGGCTTCAATTTGATACGGTGGCGCCGCCCAGAGTTCATCAAGCGACGCAACAAGTCATCGGGCGTATTCGCACCGGGCTGGCGAACCTGGTGGGTGTGTTGCACGTATTGTAAGTCACATCGGGAAATCAAGTATGATTTTTTTATTTAAATTCGTGTTCAAAAACATGATATTGCTAAAAGCTATGTCGGTCTATAGCTGGATAGATGCCTAGCCCACACTTCCTCCATCTCATGTCAATCTAGCAAATTCGTTAGTGTTCAAATCAGGCAGCGTAGCCAACTATGTTGCACCATCACCAGCCTCTCCCCAACGCAAAGTTGCGCTCATCGATGACCGTGTTTCCCGATCGAAGACCGGGCATTGTACTCTGTTGGCCAATGTCACGAGCGAGGTGATCCCAGAGCTGGAGCTGCTGAATCATTGTAGCCGAGTTCTCGTCAGAGCTCTCGGAAGCATGCCGAGAGTACTACTCTGGTGCCTGACGAGGTCCACGAAGGAATGTCAACGCCGGTGCCGTAGTATGCTCGGCTGGACTGGGTTCGTTGGAAGTCGTCACACGCTTTCGGAAGCTCCAAACGCTCTTTTGAGGCAATAGCCTATTGGCACTGATGGTCGGAATCGAAATGGCTCGAGTTGTTCGGTGGCACAAGTCTCCGAGGCTATCGAAACCGTTTCGCAGACCTTGTTGATACGAGAGCCGCAGACCAAGAACGCCATTGACGCTTTTGGTAAGACGTAACATTTTGTCAAGATTGTTTCCCAAGTATCTTGATATCAGAGGCCGGTTATGCTGAATCCAATGACCAAAAGCAGAAACGGCCAGTTGAGGCCTTGCCGCCGATATACTCGCAACTTTTAGGTTCTCGAATTTTGTGCTGGACCTTGTCGAAGCAAAACCGCGAAGGGGCCGAAACTGCGTTACCTGTTGCCAATCAACTTTTAAGAGAGCAAAGGAATACGCACTGCTTGCGGAGATGGATTGGCAAAATCGTAAAGGTTCCGCAGTGCTCTCGGCGGCTTGCTTGCAGCATCTTTGATAGCTGGTAACAATTGCTTCGATGACATTATGCTTGTCCTTGATGCCCTGAGTCTGGAGGTAGGGTTGCGGCAGCCTAAACCAATATTTCCAGTGTTCCGGTTTCTGCATGGGTTTGTAAGTGGAGGGTAAGTTTGAATGTGCCATCCAACTTACATCAGAGCCGAGCAACTCGAACTGGCAGACGCCCAGAGTATGACCCGTAGAGTCCGTCATGTCTTTTTGCAATGGCGAGGTATTTTCTTGACAGGCAAGGTCAATACACTTGCCAAAGGCGTCCGCAGCGCCGAGTGAGTTGTTGCTCGAAGTCGTTCCAAGAGGGCATTGTTCTTTGGACTCAAATAGAACAGGCCAGGGGATGCTGTGATTCGGCATGATCTGGGTGAAGAAGTCGTAGTATGCTTCCATTTGGCACGGGCAACCCGTGGCGGCACAGTGATAGGCGCGCGTTTCTTCTTTGGGGAGCCACGTCGTCCTGCAAACAAGTAATCCAGGTAGGTGGCCGTTTCTAGCTTGGCAGCAAATTTCGACTGGTTCGACCGACTTGTCCGGGCTGTTACTTGAGGGCCATGTCCACGCTGAAAATATGGCGAGAAATGCGATGGCGAGCTTCCAAAAGCCCGAGCTGTCCTTGTAGACTCGAACCCGTGGCATCCAGAGTTCCATATTCAGCCTCTGGCGGTGACTGAGGTGTTGACTTGGTTTGTAGGCGTGCAGCCGAGAAGATCACAATCGACAGAGAGCGCGAGGTGGTATGAGAAGACAAAAAGCCATCAAGGATAGTCTTTGTGAAAAGGAACGAAGGTGAGCAGAGCTCGGGTGCAGGTTTGTTGATGTGAGCCAAAGAGGTGGAGGCGCAGGATGCAGAGGACGGAACGAAAAGTACAACGCAAAAGTGAGGAAAAATTCCCAAGTGTGCGTTGGCAGAATCACGAAAACGCTCAGTCCTTGTTGTTGGCAGCTGCCGGCCGGCATGTTGCCAGCTGCCAGCTGCCAGCTGCCAGCTGCCAGCTGCCCAGGCAGCGTGGCTGGGCACACCACCCACTTCATCCCGATTTGCATGTGAACAATTGCTAGACCGCCAGTTAATAATCCCTGAGAAAGAGTCGGGATGGGAATCAAGCGTAGAAAAGTGAAATGAAAAGTCATTATATTGCAGCAAACTACGCGGTTTCCTAGCCATCTTGGGGGGAGCATGGTAGCTCCAAAAACAAACGCCGACAAACGCCCAAGATCCATAAGCACCATGGCTTCCACAAAACACCCCCAACGACTCCTTTCTACTTTGGTTATACATGGCATTCCAGCCTATTTCACACATTGGCCATGAGAAGCTAGTTTTCAATCTCCATGGAATCGGCGTCGGCTCCGGCACCGCTGCCCAGATCGAGATCCAGCAGCCTGGCGTACTGGCCGGTTAGTCGCTGCAACTCACGGTATTTTCCTGCAATTTGGTTAGCGTGAGTTTCAAACACAGAATATGCAGCCCTCGCTTACCAAGACTTAGAACCACTCCCTTCAACAACTGCTTTCGATCCCAGCCACACAGCTCATCCGCCTTGCTGAACCAGCCCTTCCCGCCCTCCGCGTCGGCGTCATCGCCTTGGAGAATACCACCAACAAGTGTCTTCAATAATTCTTCGACCTTCCCATGCGCGCCCTCGGCTCCCAGTCGCTTGGCATACATGGCAAGATATAACCGAAACTCGTCGCGAGCCCCTAGCTGCAGTGCACCTGCCAATCGATTCTCGAGATGCGCAATGCTGACAACACTCTCCAAATCTTCTGATTCTTTTCGTTGGATAACCGTTTTGATAATGCGTTGCATAACGTATGCTCGGCCTTTGGCCATGAACTCGTTAGTCGTGTGACGTTCCAGAAATGGGATTATGCCAGAGGAAACATCAACCGCCGGTTCCTCCGGCTCTTGTTCTTCTTGCTTTCTCCTGCTCTTTCTCCTTGTCGACCTCGTCCTCGACTTCGGTCCAACCGCCGTGGACTGCAGAGCGGAAACGGATGAATCGTTCGAGTTCCAGTATTGGGATCCAACAGCCCACCATGACTCACTGAGTCGTTGCCACGTGTACATATCGCGAGCATAGTAGAAGCCATCGCCATTTGACAGAGTTACAACAACGTGCCCCGTCGTGTTAAGATGAGCCGAGGTGACACCTGGACCACCCGTGAAGGTATGGTGTTGGTCGAGTGACGATACTGCAGCATCGAGGATCGGCGCAAGCGACACAGGAGGGTGAGGCGAAGATTGCGTCTTGATGTCCCAAACGTAGGCCATGCCCACCGCTGTAATGCACAATAACCAATGGTCGCGGCACTCAAGAATGACGGGTTGCGATTCTAGGATCATAGGATTCAAAAGTCGACGTCCAGCAGGCGACCAGACATGAATAGAGCCGTCTTCGCACGCAGCCGCCCAAAAATTCTTGTTTCCGGTAACTAGAATGACGGCGCGCGGCAGGAATTCGTGCCAAACAACAGCACCACGTTTCGAAACGATAACTCGGGACGGATCGTTGGGGTTCGCGGCATTCTTGGCCTCGAGAATTGTGATTTCAGCTGTCTTGGTAGTTGCACTTTCAACACCGAGAATTCCCTTCTCAAGGGGTCGTATGATATGCGATCGCACTCGAGGCACTGCAAGCCTGACCGCTGCCACAGACAATGCTGGGTTCAGGACGGCAGGTCGCAAGAATTCTGGCGTCGGTATGACGCCGTTCTCAATGTTAGCTAGCACTGCCGGCTCAACGCCAGCTACCCCGCCGGTCACGATTGCTGTTGGACCGCCGGCTGGCCGCTTTGCAAGAGGCTCTTCCCCCTCCTCAGTCTCGGCCCCAGTACGAATGCGCTTATTTCCCAGTAGCAGGGATGCAATGCCGCCTTCGGGTAGGCCGTTGAACGGCTTGCTGAGGTCGAGTACCGTGAGCGGCGCGTCGTTCTGGGATATTTTCGTTGTCGACGTAGAACCGATCAGCTGCGTCTGTGGTAAAGAAGACTGGCCCGTGCCTGACGAGGAGACCAGCAGAGGAGCAACACGCTTCTTGCCGTCCTTGCCGACCGTCACTCTAGACTTGAGCTCTTTGACTCGCTCTGCAGTTTTGTCTTGCTCGGGCTTCTCCGACGATACGCCATTGGCTGCGGGTTTAGGTGTCGAGTCGCCAGTCTGGGTGCCATTGGTGGCTGCGGAAGCATTGCCTTCGCCAGCAGGCGCATCACCCATTAATGCGCCCATTCGCGACTGCAAATCCCTGGACTCGCCAGCCTTGCTCTGATCCTCTAGCATGAGACCATCGACATCCTCTGCGATTCCCATGCCTTTCCGTGAGGCTCCATATTTCTGCAGCGCTCGATCGTTCTCTTCCGCAGTAGCAACCCAGCCGAGCTCACCGTCCTCAAATCGGGCCACGACAATACTGCCATCCAAGCTGGCCGCAAACAAGGTCTCGCCGTCAGGTGTCCACGCCAAGTCGGAGATGGATTTTCCAGCGAGATCTTGCAAGATGACCACAGGTCGAGAAGTGTTGGTGTTCCAGAGGCTGAGCGTCTTGTCCTGTCCGGCAGCTGCTATCACCGTGACAAGTGAAGGCTGATCACTCTCGGATGCTTCTCCGCCAGGCTTCGAGGTATGAAACAATCGAGGGGAGAAAAGACACACCTCCGTAGGTGCTTCGTGGCCGATCAAGTTGATTTCGCAATCCCAGCGTGTGCGCTCAATGATTGCGACAGAGCTGACAGGTCCATTGACGGCATTGGCAGCCGCAATGTGATTACCGTCGGGTGACCACGAACAGCGTCGGAAATACGTTGTAAGGGGCGAGCTCTTGAAGGGAGAGCTAATCGTAGTTTCGAGGACAAAATTGTTGATCATATCGTGCTGCGTTGAACTGGGCCCGGGGGATGTGAAGCGGAAAATTTTAATAGTTCGATCGTCACTGGCGGTCGCGAAGAACTTGTTGGCGGGATCAAAGCAGATGCCCTTGACATGCGACTGATGCGCAGGCAGAGATTTGAGCTTTTCGAACGTGTAGCCTGACCAGACTACCACTTTGGAGTCGAGGCCGACGGAGACGAGGATGGACGAGTCGTAGGACCAAGCCAGGTCCTGGACGTCATTCTCGTGGCCAATCAGTCGCTTGTATGTTTTCCAGTTCTCGACAGGCGGCGGCTCGTCGGAGCCAAAGGTGGCGGGCGGCGGGCCCTTGTCGAGATGGTAGACGCAGATGAGCTTGTCATCGGCGCCGCTGGCCAGGTACTTGCCATTGGGGCTGAAGCGCACGGAATGGATGGTGCCGAGATGGTGGCTCATGTGGCAGAGCTGTCGCGGCTTGGTGTAGGAGGGATCGCGCGAGTTGTAGATGGCCTCGGTGGACCAGATGCGGACGTGGCCGTCGCCGCCGGCCGTCGCGAGACGCTTGCCATCGGGCGACACATGGCAGCTGTAGACTTCAAAGTCCTTTTGTTCGCCGCTGTGGCTCAGCCATGACGGCTTGATGAGGAGCATGCTGGCAAAGGTGCCCGCATGAGCGTTTGCAGCTTTTTCGATGGCAAAGAAAAGGGCGCGATGGTGATGATTTTGGGGGTGTGGTGGAGGTTGTTTGAGCTTGGCCGCTTGGGGTCTCTCTCGTTGCTCACTGGCGACGCGCGGGCGCGTTGGACATGGCCTTGCACCGTGTCTGCTTTTTTTGGCGGCGCAGAGGCTAATTAGACCCGACGCCAGCAAGGCCAGGCCCATTGTTCCAATTTCGAGGGAGCGGAATAACCTTGATGCGTGCGTGTCCTAATTAGGCAATCAGCTATGGTCAAGATGCGTGGTCAAGATGCCATCACAATGAGAGCAAGTTTCATGAGAGCGAAGCTCGAGTCAACTCTTTGGTTCTTGACTCTGGTATCATATCATGGCCAATTGAGCAATTTTTTCCGCGACCCTCAGCTTAGAATGGCCCCGAGATGCGCTTTCTATGCCAGGGGTCAGTGGCTTCCTGTATTGGCCCTCAAGTAGCACAGCACAGGATCAAGAACCGCTTGGTGGTTTTTTTTTTTTTTTTTTGAGTAAATAATGGAAAATATATTTCATTGTGCGTTTCGTGTGCGCCTAGCTTGAGAATTTATAGATATCATTTCCGCCCGAAACCGACCATGCCTTCATGGTCCACTGCACCAAACGCCGTTGCTGAAGAAAATAGCAGTAAAAAATAATCGCTTCCCATATCAATAATTGCTTTCATGCAAAACTTTTGTTTCCAAGCTTGACAATTCTCCAAAATATGATTTTTGAGGTCCATCTGACAGCCAAGCCATCAGTCATGCGGCTACCGCCGTCGCAATGGCAGCCATGTGATGATGGGTCATGGACTCTTCTGAAGCCGCGAGGGGCTCCAGGTCTTTATAACTCTTCAGCAGCCTATACCTCGTCACGGCCGTCGCATTGGCCCTGATGCGCTCAACAATCTCCTCGTCGGCCTCTTGGATGGTCTTGATCATCCCCGCCAAGCCGTTCCAGTCAACCACGTTCTTCGCAGCGGGGTTCCAGGCGCTGGCGGCAGCGCACACGGTATTCATCTCAAACTCCAGGATTTTGCGGTATTGCCTCGATATTTGATCCCGCACGGCGTCCTGCTGCGACCGAAACTTGGCGTCGTCGCGCCAGCTCCCCGGGACCAGCAGGGAAACTAGCGTCATGTAAAAGTCGATGCGACCGAGGACGTGAGAAATCCCCGCACACATGTAGTCAAGTCCTAAAATGGGATCCAACAAAAGCTAATCACACGAGAGTTTGACTGTTAGCACGTGTACTGTGGAAACTGCATAATATGGGTTGGGTAAAAAGACAAAAAAAAAAAAAAGTACTGTGCTTACCGGCGTCATGGTGCATATCCCGGCCCACGCAACCGCCGACGACGTGTAGACCGGCACCACGGCATCAATCGCCGTCTTCGCGGCATCAATCGTCGCGCGCGCCCGCGACGCATCCTGCTCCGTCCGCGAGCCCCTCCGCTTGGCGAGGCCCGCGCTCGTGACCTCCTGCAGCAGCCGCAGGCGGTCCTCGTCGGAGCGCCCGCGAAAGTTCATGCTCATGCCGCCCGTCTTCATGTGGCTCGGCAGCTCCTGCGAGACGATGGACTCGTACGCCAGGACGAGCCCCGCGGTGGACGGCCCGTCGCGGAGGCCGTCGTATGCCGCGTTCCAGAGGCTGAGGGAGAGGGCGGCGTCGCGGGCCGCCGCCGCCGAGAGGCTGGAGAGGGAGTTGCGCGGCGAGCTCGTCTTGCGCCGCTGCGAGAAGCCGCCGCCGCCACCGTGATGATGGCCGGAGGTGCTGCCGGAGTCGTGGCTGCTGTGGGAGGAGGATCGTGGGGAGATGAGGCTCATGCTACCGGCACGCAGCCGGCCGACAAACTTGCGGATGGGATTTTGTTGAGAATCCGTCGTCATGGTGTGGTGCTCTTCATGAGTGAGAGGGCGGATGTGGTAGATTGGCAAAAATGTAACTTTGCTTTTCGTTTCCTCTTTCCAGTGGGGGGATTGCGTTGCAGTTCTGTAAATGAAGATTGATTAAGTCCCAGCTAATAAGCTGTCGTCGGGACTGGGGGCGGAAATAGTGCCCCCCGAAAGCTGCACGTCAACGGAGATGTGGCGGCAGGCAACTGTCGAAACGGCGAGAAGCCAAACAAAAAAAAACCGGTGGCTTCAAACTTGCTCCAGCGCAATGATGCAATCAAGGCTTTTGCACTTCAGGGTCTTTGGTGGGCGGCGCTGATCTTTTTCCCTGGCATTGGGGAATAGCGATCGTCTAAGTGGGCTTCAGGTCGAGTTTCGGTAAGGATACGGGTGAAGAAGACAACACGACAAAAGTGCGAAACAGTCGGAACTTTTGAGAGAGTTGTCATGAACGCTAATAAACGAGCAAAGACAAAAGTTCAGCGAAAGGATTCGTTTTGTGTTGTGTGGTGGGCGTGTGTGGTGTGAGTCTGTCTGTCTCGTTTTTTTTCCCTGGCGGCGCCGTCTCTGGCCGGCGTGGCTTGCATGATAAATAAAGAGTGTGGTGGTTCCCAACTGAGGCTGACCGCACCCAAGTATTGTTCGGCGACACCCTCGGACACGAGCCAAAAACTAGCGGCACAATTATTACAGTGTTGCGCGTGTTCGTTTTTGGCCCGGTCGAGGCTTGGCAGGCTGGCGGGCTGGCAGTTAGGCGCGTCCAGCGTTCGGCCATGACCAAATACGCTGGGGAGTTAGTTTGTCCGTGGGCGACGCCTCTTACCGTGGGCGGGATAGTGCGTCATGGGCTGCAGTACCGAGCTGAAGGGTCAATAGCCAGAGTGTAACTACACTGATGGCACGGCGAGAGCCTGACACGACCCCCATTCACTCGCCACAACGGTCCGATGCCCCCAAGAAATGATGGACAAAGACGGCAACGTTCCAAAGCTAGGCAATTGCCATTAGTCAAGTGCAGAGCTACATCGGCCCCAACTAGCGGGAGGTTAGAGTATATTCGTGTAGTGTTACTCTTGGGGCGCGCGATTCCAGCGTCTCCGGACTGCCGAGCTCCCCGAGACTGCTTCGCTGCCTAGTCTTATTATTACGCAGCGTAATCGGTACTGTTAACGTAGTAAATAAGTAGACTAGCAGGCAGGTTTCTGCAGTGGCGTACTGGGCCTTGCACAGCGAATGAAGTCTTCCGTCGGTGGCCGTCCGTCAAGATTTCGTCATGCGACGGGCTGTATTTCTTGGTCCGGCCGCACTAGCAGCAGCCTCCGTCCCAGCCTGGCCTCCGCCGCCCCGACCCTCTCCGCTGCGCTCCCACACCCTACTTTATTAGCTAGCTAACTACATCATTTGCCGGGCGTTCGTGGAAATGTCCTCTACCAGTAGTTACGGGGGAGGCGCGGATGCTCATTGGCTGCGTTGAGTGAGCAGTAAGAGACACAAAGGCTGATTGTCGACGGGCTGGTTGGCTGGATTCGAAAGACATTCGGTTCGCGAGTACCGAAAGAAAAAAATTTGAGTGAATAGCGAGCAGCATCTTCTTTTCAATTACCGCTCGCTCCGGCGGCAACAGGGCATGGATCGCCCATCTTCAAGGTCCCTGCTGCCCCCCCTCCCCAGTCCGACAAGACACTCTCGATGCGTGATGAGGCGGTAGACATATCGGTCACGGTCGTTTTTATGCAAGACAGCCTGCGGGTCACTATCTTGCCGGGAGAAAAATGCTGATCGCTCCCATCTGCCCACCGACCGCTTGGTGAAGAAAAAAAAAAAGACAGTACATGTGCATCTGGGCGGGTAATAAAATGCATATTGACTCGTGACAGGTTGTAGAGGAGGGGACAACGTTTACGCCTACACCGCCGTTGTGACTACCTCTGCCCGCTTTTTGATACCTCTTTTAGTATATCTATCCATCTTTTCAGACTGTCGAGTAATAAATGGATGTTGCCATTTTGTTTTGGCCAGTTCCAGGAGCAAGGCCTTTGAAAGGCAGGCACCCACTCAACACTGTTGACTTTTAAAGCTACCCTTATGACCCCGCAGCGCCACTATGCCTGGTTAGCCAAGTTTCTTCCCACTCTTCGTCCAGGTCCAAAGCTGCGTCACAGCAAATCAATCGAGGCACGGCCGTCAGACGCGTCGGACTGTAGCGAAATGGTGGCTCTGGCAGAAGTCTCGTCCCGGGCGGCTGTCTCTGAGGTCTGGTTCGGCAGCCGACTGGTACTGGGCGACACACAGAAGCTGTCCAGCGCGACTCGGAATGTCGCTGCAAACCCCACCATGTACTTACTGGTACGCTTGACAACGGCCGCCCAGACAAAGGGTAGGGGGTCAGGGATCATCTATAATAAACTGATGGACGACCCGAAGGCACATTATGACGAGATGGTTTGTAGATCGTAGCAGATTCCAGCAAGTTTTGCCCTGCTCTCAGTCGATGGGGCTGCGCAGGACTGCCTGGCCAACGATGAGCCCCCCCCCCCCCCCAACAGCAGTGGCACAGGCCGATGACAGCTCGGCAGAAGCTTTTCCAGGGAGCAGCAATGTCAGGAATGGGGTACCCCTCTGGCTTTGGAAGCTCTTGGAAGCTGGACCAACCAGTAAGGTCGAGGTTTGCGAAACTGCTGGCTCCTGCTGGAGCCAAAAGCAAAACAGAGTTCGGCGACGAATAAAAAGCTTAGCTTGCGCACCCTGGCAAACGCAGAGCTTCACTTTTTCATCCCACTTTGCAAAACAGTACCCCGCACCTTGAAATATCATCCAAATTTCAACCAACATCACAATGTCGAACCCCAAGGTCTTTTTCGATGTCTCCGCCGGCGGCCGTACGTTTATTCATTAATTGAAGCTCAATCGCTCATTTGCAAGGCGTTTTGCTAATTTTGCTTACCCAGAGCCCCTCGGCAAGATCATCATGGAGCTCCGCAAGGACGCTGCCCCCAAGACGGCCGAGAACTTCCGCGCTCTCTGCACCGGCGAGAAGGGCTTCGGTTTCCAGGGCTCCGGCTTCCACCGCGTCATTCCCGGCTTCATGTGCCAGGGCGGTGACTTCACGAACCACAACGCAAGTGCCAATGCCGCCGGAAACGCATCGCGAGGAGAGAAACAAAACATGCTAACCGTCAAGAACAGGGCACTGGAGGCAAGTCCATCTACGGCGAGAAGTTCGCCGACGAGAACTTCTCTCTGAAGCACACTGGACCCGGCATCCTGTCCATGGCCAACGCTGGCCCCAACACGTTTGTCTACCCCAAAGGTCGCGCGCTATTTAACTGCCACTAACCCCCGCACTCAGCAACGGCTCTCAGTTCTTCCTCTGCACTGCCGAGACCGGCTGGCTCGATGGAAAGCACGTCGTCTTCGGCAAGGTCGTCGAGGGCATGGATGTTGTCCGTGCGGTCGAGAAGTACGGTAGCGACTCTGGAAAGACGTCCAAGAAGATCGTCATCGACGCCTCTGGCGAGTGCTAGATTGTCCCAGTCAGCAGATGGCCAGGTCGCGATTGACCGCGTATCGCTGCTCGTTTAGAGTCAAAATAAAAAATCAATAATTGGCTGTCATATTATCGTGTTTGCATGAGTGCGACGTTGAGCTACTTTGAAAAATCCAGACGAGATCTGGCTGCCACGCGGGCAGATGAGATGAAGCTACCCGTGCCAGCCACGCCGCCGATAATCCGAGCAGCCATCTTATCACACCATCACAGTGCCACGCATACCAGGCATCCGCTCTGCAACCCGATTCTGCCAATGCCCGAGTAAAAATAAAAATAGTCGAATTGAAGTGACATGTCCAACAACATGACGAGTTCGTGATGCTTCCAATGGCCCCTTGAGATGGTTTGCTCATTGCCCGCAGCATCCTTCTGAGAGCTATGGTCTTGGCACGCGTCACCTGATCCACTTGTCTCCAAGCTGTAGCTTCGAAGCAGGGCAGGGAACGAGGCGGGGGCGTGTGTAGCTGGCAGTTGGTAGGATGGCCTAATTGTTACAAAGTTGGCTTTTCCAGATTAACCCAAATGCGTTGGCATCACCGTTTGCTTCCTGCTCACGACCGCGCTGTTTGCCCCGCGTTCTCCCAATTGATCCATCGACGGCGCGTTGTTGTGGAGGGGGTGAGAATCGACGTCACTTTGCGGCGCTAAGCCAAGCCACGCCTGCGGCCGTGTAAACGGATAACTACAAAGGATTATTCAGTGGTCTTCATCAAAGAAAGAACCGGTGCTGGAAAGCAGTAAAAGAACAAGAGAGTTACTTTTTGCTTACTGAGTAGCGATGGTTTCAGCAGGCTGATACGTTACACATACGAAAGCCGATTAACAAGTTGACCTCCCGGGTAGGTTCTCACATTACGTCTCATTCAAGGGCATCTGACAACACGACGTGATGACTGAAAGACGACACAACCAACTGCTATCTAAAAACAAAAACAGACCAGAAACTCACTGTCCCAAACAAACACCATGCTGATCTAAAAAATTCCAGCCCGTTTCCGTGCGGCAGAAAGCCCAATCCATGTATCCTTAAAAACAATATAGCCTCCCTACACCCTACTCTGAACGCTGAACGGTCAAGAAGAGAAATATAGAACAATTTCACGGTCTTTAGTCGTGCATGCCACCATCCTCGGCTGCTTCACGCTCGGCCGCCTGACGCGCCTCGACGAGCCGCACGTGCGCGCGGTGCAAGCTTTCCAGCGCGCGGCGCAACCCTTCAAGTTCGGCCTTTGCGTTGTCGAGCTCCCGCTCCCTCGCGTAGAGCAGGTCAAGCAGGCCGCTCCAGGTGCCCTCGGCGCGCATCGTCTGGCTCTGCAGCGTGAGCACGTCGGTCCTGGCCGCGTCCAGCTCGGTCTGCAGGCCGTCGAGCTCCATCTGCAGCAGCGCGTCGCCGCCGGCGGCAGCCGGAGAAGAAGAAGAAAAGGCGCGCAGCTTGTTGGCCGTGCGGTGCAGCGCGACAATCGTGCCGCCGGCCGTGGCGAGCTGCCGCTGGAGCTCGCAGTTGCGGCGGTGCGACGCGCCCAGCCGCGTCGAGACCTCGCGCAGCCACGCGCGCTCGGCGTCGGCCACCCGCAGGTGCACCCGCAGACCGTGCTCGCCGCCCCCGGCGCCCTTGAGCTCGAGGGACACGCCCTGGAGCCTGTCCCAGGCGGCCTGGGCCCGCGCGTCGGCGTGGCCGTCGTCGTCGTCGCTGCCCTCGAGCTCGAGGCAGGCGGCGCGCTGCTGCTCGAGCAGGCGGTCGGATTCGTGCGCTCCCAGCTGCTGCGCCACTAATTCACGCAGCCACTTGTGCTGCTTGTCCCAGACTGCCCGGAACTGCGAGTCGTGGTCCTCCTCGTCGTCACTGACCTCGTCGCCACTGACCTCGACGTCGTCGAGGGCCTCGGCATCGGCACCGAGGAGAGCCATGCGAATCAGCCTCGCGAACCGTTCTTGGTCATTAGCGTCAGTAATGACCTGCGAAAAAATGTGAAAAGGGTTCGAGTCCTTTGAATACAGAGAACCCCACTCGCCGCCGTTACTGCGCTTGTCGTTGCTGAGGCTAGCTTTGCGCATTAGGTTCGCGAACCATTTTCGGTCATTCGCGTCAGTGATGGCCGCCAGGTTCAGGAATGGGAACCGGACTTCCCAATCAAAAGAATACGACTCCAAACCGTCAGCGTCGCCGTCCTTCTTGCTGGCACAGTCAGCAGACATTGCTCCATGAGGGGCTGTCATCTGGTCACAAGGATGAACGATAGCGTCTCTGTCCTCGTCCTCGTAGATGCCAGCCATACGCATCACACTCTCGATCAGCTTTCCACCACTGTCGCTAGCAGTCTCCTGCAGAGAGACCGCGCCGTCGTCGTTTTCGTCAGTGATGTCTTTGGCCTTGAGCGTCCCGCCAGGCGGCAAGAGTCCGGCAAGGACAGCCGGTTCGGTCCAGGAAGTGACAATGGGCCTGCCCTTTTTCTCTCCGTTATTCTCATCGTCGTCGTTGCCATCCTCGGAGCTGGCCACGCGCGCCACATTCGAGATCCGTTCGCTTCCAACCGCCGAGTCGACGGCTCCCTGGCGCGCCGCCCGGGCATCGGCCTCTTCCTCGTCAAACAGGGTCTGGAAGGGGCTTTCGGGGTCGCAGACCGGCCGCAGCGCATATCTACGGTGCCCAACGCATTTCTCGCCGCTGCTGGAAGCGACCCCAGACACGACATCGCCAAGTCCCATGCTATCTTCGTTGACGCTTAACTTGGTCAAGACGGTGAGGCTACTAGCCTGATCACTGCCCTGGGCGTCGTGCGGACTGAGACAGTCGAGCACGGCGATCTTGACGAAAGCGTCGACCTCTGCCCACAAGGCGACGCCGAGCTGTTCGAAAAGGTCGCAGACTTTAGGACGAAACAAAAGTCTGATGGCCCTGGGATTAAGCTTCTGAACGGACGAAGTGACACGAGAAACTCCAGCAAACGAGAGAAAGTCGACAAAGTAGACATGACCAAACGTTCTGCCTTGGCCAAAGATAAGCTCGCCGAACGGTGTTAGGAGACGATCAAAGATTTCTCGGTTGTCCTCAACTCTGTTGCTGAGACTGTCTCTACCGTGGTATTTGACAAGCTTGTTAAGATGATGCACGAAGTCGGGGACGGTGAAGTCTTCGATTGTCTCACAATCGCTGTAGTGGTCTCTCTCTGCAGGAAGGTCTGCCAGGCTAGACATGGGAGGCGGGTTAGGCTTTTCGGTCCTCTCACAGCAGATGTCGTGGACTCTCGTGTGCGGACTTTTCAATACAGCATCGTGCTGCTGGTCGACAAAGCCGACGAAGGTGAGCCGCTTGACGAACTCCTCAAAAGCTTTCGAAGCTTCGCGGTCTTGCCGAGCGGATTCTTCGAGCATTCTTACAAGTTCGTCGACTTTGAGACTGGCGAAAAACGCGCGGCCGTCTTCACCCAGGCTCTTGATGGACTCAAAGATGCCAGACTCCTCCAAAAGCTCGAGAAGATCGAGAAGGTCGAGAGAGTCGAATTGCCCGACTTTTACGAGTGATCCTCGCTTGTGGTCAAATTGAGCCCTGCTGCTAGTGTTAGGTGATCGAACCTTCTTAGGAAAGTCGCTGGTGGTGGTCTCGAGGATCTTCTCATTGGAATTTATGGCCTCGTCAGCCTTCGCAGGCTGGTCTGCTGGGCTGGGCGCGGGAGGCTGCTGCTTGAGAAAAGCGAGAATGGGGATCTTGGTTATATCAATAGAAGCGGCTCGATATTCCAAGGCGACGGCGTCGAACTTTTCTAAGATTTCGCCGACTTGGACATCTCTGACAAGTTGGTAGTCGCAGTCGTCCAGCTTATGGTAGGACTGGAGGACGCTGGGCTCCTTCGGGTGCTTAAAAACCTCGATAAAGTCGAGAAACCTGAGATCGCAGAACTGGTTGATTGTTTTATAGATTTTCTGCTCGTAGTCATCGTAGGCGCTGCCTATGAGGGGCCGAAGCTCGTCAAGGATGTCGCAGAGCGTGAGATCCTCGAACTTCTTGAGGTACTTGATATCATTGTCGACCTTCGCAGGCCGGCCTGCTGGGTTAGCCTCGGGAGGCAGGGCTTGGGACTCATAATCTGTAACACCCGTAACGGTACTCGCGGCGGCGGTAATGACGGAAGCCGCCTCGGGGGGGGTCAACTGTAAGTGAAATTCTGATGGGCATGATGATGATGATGATGTAGTTGAGGTGATGGTGCTTGGTGGTTGGTGATGATTTTCGAAGCTTCACTACCGAAGGGCCACCGCAACCATTTTATAATAATCTAGGTCGAGCTTCATCGCCTGCATTGCTCTCTTGTGACGCGCCAGAGAACAATGCAGCGAACCTGGCCGTTGTTTGGAACAGCTGCGAAAAGACGAACTGAAAGCCGTGGAAATGATGAATGAAGCACTCATTCTCCGACGCGTATCTTACAAGACGTGCGTGTGGCCTTTGGCAGAATGTCCTTTCAGAAAGTCCGTCCGTTCTCAACCGTCTTTTACGCATGGCGCACAAAGATCAAGTGCAAAGCGCGCCTGTTAGCAGGACACACACACACACAATGATGCATCTCTCTTTGTCCGACCCTCCCCAGCTCGCAGTCGTCGACGGACAGCAAGGAGCTGAACGTTGGCAGTAAGTAAAAGTCAGCTCTTCCGAACGCCCAGATCGGTCGCCGCTGCCCGCGATCTGCAGTCGTCAAACCCTCGTCTGTCCCGCCAATCAGCTCCGTTGATCATTTCGGCGTGGCGATGCTTGGTAGCCCTGTGTCAGGCTTCGTCGATCGAAGGCGGGCTGCGTGCTCGCTTTGTTCGCGGCGAGCGAACAACTTGGCTGAGCATTCGCTGCAGCTGACAACGCAGGCGGAATATGCAAGCCCAGCCTCGGACGGAGAGTTTGGAGGGGGTGGGCGATCCTGCTGGCGCAGCCTCGTTATCGGCCGCAGCTCGCTCGTTTATTTTAATCGGGAAACCAGCCGAGTAGCACGAGTATTCGGAGCTATATTTACTCCTCGCCATTACGGGATAGGGCCGGACAGCGCGTTTGAGGACCCCAAAAATGCCAAACTGTGAACAAGGCTACGAGGGTTCCAGCGAGAGCGAGGCACACTGTCGCAGTGCCTGGGTGACATCGCTTAGCAGCAACTCCATCACAGACGAGCACGTCAGACTGGCTGTCCTCAGACACAGTATGAGTCGGAGCCTTTTTTCGCGCGCTGTGGTTACTCGCATTCACATTAGGCTTCCGTTCAATAAGCGACCAAGTAGGGCCGAACCAAAAAAAAACAACAACGATGTGGTATTAGCAGTTTGGGTGTTACTCTTTCAGGGCTGATGCCGCGCTGGACACAGGGAGGGGACATTCCGTTAGTCAAAGCCTCTGCTCGGTGTTTCCCCCACACCACCCCCTCGTCTGCCCCAGCTGATGAAGGGACGAGGCTCACAGGCATGCCCCGTACTTCGCCGACCCTCCTCCAGGAGCGAAAAGGATCGGAAGAGGAAGGTAGCGGATGTTGGATGCAGAGCAGCGCTCCATTCAAAGGACCACCCACCAACTAATTGATGGCTTCGGTTGGTAAAGGAATTGTCAAAAGTGTGAGGAGATTGGATTGGCTTTGTGGGCCAATTTCTTTTGGGCCAAATATTGTTTTGCCAGCGCTCCTTGGCTGCAAGCGAATGAAAAGGCTCCTGTTCCGAGATGAAACTGTTCCCTCACTGGATTAAAGAGCTTTCTTTTTGGGCAGGAGGAAAGAGGCGCATACAAAGGGCGCTTCACAATGAGACAATTTTTTTTTTTCGCCAGGAAAGGATATTATTAGAAAACTTCAATTTCCGCGGCAGGAATCCCACTTGCGCGAGACATTGACGTAGGTATTCTTGGATCCAGCCAGCTCGTCGGATCGAGGCCGAACCAGTGCGGGCGCACCGCGGCAAAAGCGGGCAAATGGCCCCATCATTGATGGAGCAGGTTGGCCTTGTAATAAATGGTGTAATATCGCGCCGTCGCAAGCAGCAAGCTCGGCTGGCTGGTTCGGGAACTTCGGTGTGGCCATTGTTACTGGAAATACTTTGACAACTGAAGCCGTCTCCTACCGACTCGCCCTTCTGTTGCGTGGCAGTTTAGTTGCTGCCGTTACTTTTTTGCTTGTTTTCATTAGCTAAAAAACCAGTAACTAGTTAGTGCCATTTCGTCGGTGGACGAAAACTGATCGTATTAGGGGGCCAAGCCACACTGGCGCCAAGGTTTGGTTGGTTGAACCATTCCGCCAGAGCCTGCCTGACTAGGCAAAGTGCCTACTGTTGCCCACTGGCTCAGGTGAGGCGATGGCCAACAAGAGCTCTCTAATCGCCTGCTGGAGATTGAGACGCTATCAATGCTCTGCTCCATATCGTTCTCCATACTAAGCTAGGTGCGCGGGGACCTCCCCAATCCAGCAGGTTCCAGCAAATTGCAAAATTGAGGATGGGGCAGAGTTTTCTTGCTCTTCTCCTCCTCCACAATGCCAGGACGGGGCTGTCAGCTGGTCGGTTGGGGCCCATTGGTAGCATCGTGCTGCTAGTTAGTTCCAGTATGTTGCTCTTGTGCCCTGTTATTGGGCTGCGACGGCTGCAACAGGAAGGCGTTCCAGGCGAGAGCAAATAGTAACGTAAAATGGAACGCGCCGAGACCGAACTGTTCGGCAGTCGAGGCATGATTCTGAAAAGAAAGTTACTGGCAACTATTGCACCCCAATAAGAAAGGTTGAAACTTTGTGACTTGATGTTTTGCTTTTTGCTACCACGGTCCCCTTTTGCCGCCCATGATGGACGCAAGGACGACAAGGACGCCAACGGAGGGGTGAAAGGGAGGGAGGGTGTGTGTGGCGTAACAGGCAGCCAGTAGTCAAGTTGGCCACTCACCCGGCTATCGGGTCGGGGCCTGTCATCTTACGACAGAGTAAAATTCGACAAAGGACGGCACATCGATAAATCATATTACTGAGTACTTGCGCGCGCGCGGTGCAAGGGGTCACCTGAGGGACCGGGAAAAGAAACGCCGGCCGAAAGATCAAGGGCAGATAGAGAAACCGTAGAGTGAGAAAACATGCAGCACACGTACACAAACGCGCGCGCACATTTGTGCTGCATTGGGCTCATCATCAGGGCATCACCGTTGTTTGAAACGCCATGCAAGCAGGCCATCGCACATGACGAGGCCTCTCTGATGCAACGTTTTTCTTGTTGGCAAGGAACTCTTTGCCCTGTTGGTAGTTGAGCTACTGTTGGAAGGTGACTCGCGGCCAAGCGAGACTTTTTGGCGGCTAATGAGATGAAAACGGTGGCTGGATTCGGTCCCCGAGTTGCCTAGGTCGCAGACTTGAAGAGCAACGATCGGCTGTGATCCCCGTTTCACACAGCCAATGGCGGGGAGGGGTGAGAATTTTCGTGAACAGCGTTTGGGCCAGCCACAACAGAGGAAATGAGAGCAAATGAGTCAACGAAGCGTGTGACTGTGACTGTGATGAACACCATGGCAATGCCATCTGTTGGGCATCACTTTGACTTGTCATTACGTGTATCAGGGCAGTGAAGATTGCACATTTGTCGGTGTGCAGTCGGGGCATGTGGTGCGGGTGTGTGATGTGATGGATGTGTTGTCGCGGGACTTTTCGCTGCGGAGGAATGCGTGCAGGCCAGTCATCGGACCCTTCTCGCGTCGTTGTCGTAGTGGTGGTGTCGTGGTTGGTGGTGGTGGTGGTGTCCCGACTGCGCAGACTTGAACTACGCCCTAATCCTGAAGGGGTAAACGAAATTTGCCCATCTGCTTATTACCAGCAGGCCGTATGAAACTCGAGTCATCTTATGAGTGTTTTAGGCCCGGATGTCGCTGGATTACTCGCAAAGCATATCGTGGTAAGAATGCGGGTGATGCAGCGCACAGGGCCATCGGCATGCCTGGCGTCAGCGCAGCGACCACAGCCTAACTTGACTGCGTCGCGTCGGCGTCGCCAGGGTATGCTATCGCCGGCGATGTGGTGAGCGAGCGATCGTAATCACAAGCCATGCTGTTGTTGGCACCTTCCTCGCAAAAGTCGGCGTCGGCGGTCGTGGAGAGGACTGCCACATTCAGGCAGCGAGCCGACCGGCAACAGTTTCCTGCAGAGGCCAACGAATCAGTCACACACCATCAACCGCCTCACAGGACAGTGCCTTTCACCCGGCTACCCAACGAGAATCGAGAGCAGACAGCCTGCCGGGAAAGGCGGGACAGGGATGGCGGTGTTGCCCGCGGAGCATCCCAGAGGCTGGTGATTGGGGCATTTGGCAGGCAGGCAGCAGCATGTAACCCTCCATTCCGCAAGACCGCAACGCCGCCGAGCCTCCTCGGCCAGTGCCTCCGTTACATGCGCGGGACGGATGAGCTAAACGAAGAGCGGTCGGTGGGATGGGCGAACAGTGGCCACTGGCCAGCTTGCCAGCTCAGTCGGGAGGTCTGATGACGGGTGTGTTTGCAGATGGTAACAAGGGACTATGGGGTAAGACTATGTATGGGGAGAGAAAGGTACTTCCCACTTGGGCCCATACTTGGTGCAGACTGCAAGTACCTGCGCGTGGCAACCAAGTACTTTAGTTCTCGCAGCTGCATCGAGCAGCTGATGGTTTCTGGCCGTCTCAGCTCCCTACTTGGGATGAACGGCATTGCATGTGCGTACTTTTGGCTTCCTTACATGAGGAAAAAAAAGTACCTAATATTGTGAATCTCATTATGCCTCCTCGGGAGCAAATAAATAGCGTTGTAACATTGCTTCTCTGTTGCTGTCCCGCCGCGGAGCCACAGGGCGCGGTCTGCTGACGCCACCTTGGAGCTGCCACTGGCCGGGCAAGGTCGGCCTGGCTTACAGGCGGTGCGTACAGCGGCGTACAGGCGGCGTACAGCGGGTGAAGCGGGTTACCTACAGCGCAGCCGACCCTCTGCGCCGGTACAGACCGCCCTCTTTTTTAGGTACCTTCCAGGCCTATCTACGCCGCGTTGGCGCGCTGCGAATTACTTACCTACTGTTCTCGCCTGGCCATCTGCCATGCCAGCTTACCACGGCCGGCTCCTCACGTTAGTCACCCGTCCACCACCATACCAGTAACATTATCCCGCTCCAGCCTGCCGACGTGCATCCCACGCCCAAGTCACGCAACGGCGACAATCCTGAACGGGCAGCGATCGGGCGCCATCCCTCCATCCGCTGCCTGTGGCTGCTGGCGGTGTGCTTTTTTTTTCTTGTTTCCCACCCGCACTGTTCCGGGTGGCTCCAGGCGAGGCCTGCCTCTACTCTGCCTCCGTGCCTCCCTAGAAGCAAGTGGGTGGCCGGCGTCACGCCTGGGTCTCGCCCCAGTGCGGCATCGCCCTTCGGCGGTTGACCGCGAGGCTAGAGCTGGGCTGGGCTGGACGAGGCCGCGAACAGAGAGACATGGACATGCGTATCCGTAGGGCATGAAGCTTTCCTGCCGAGTGTTGCCGGAAAGGCACACGGCCGGGATAATACAATCGCGGCGACAGACCGTAATACTCGCTTACCGAAGACGGTGTCTTGAGCGCTGACAGTATCGACGAGATGAATATTACGCTTGCGCTGCGAGTCTGACGGTCACTGTTTGGGTCACTCGACTAACCAGCCAGCCAGAGAGCAGACTCACCTCTATTCTTGCTTGGCGCCAGCCTGTCAAATAAGCAAGCCCGGGTTGGCTCGGTCATCACTAGCTTACTCGTACACCCACTCCAGCTCACTCGTTCACACGCCTCATCACACACCCCCCGAGCCCGCTGGATCTCACCGTCTCTAGCTCGGCTCACCTAAACGACTTCTGCCAAACGAGCAGGGGTATCGGATACGGGTCCGACGCCACCAACCCAGACTCAGATCTTGTTGTCCGCCTTATAATATCCCCAACGCCGCCCGCATCCTGACCCGGTCCCTGCTTCGCTTCCTCAAGTATCCTCACTTCCACGCCGATTTACCATTGAACTCGCCAGCTTCAGTAACGACATACGAATATCGCGATACACAAACGACAGTACAGAAAGCGTTACATCACCACACCACACAATCACACCGTTGCCCGTCATGGCTACGTTGGCGCCGCCCCTCTCGCCGCGGCAATGCACCGGCTTTTTCGAACTACCACATAAGAAATGGAGACGCCGTAGAGTCACCACGGATCTCATGCAACAAGAAGAACGCGATAGAGTCGCCCGCGAGGCCGAGCTGGAATCCAGAGCCCGCGCTTGCAACTTCCTCTCAACCTTCCTCCACAGCTCTCCCTGGACAGACCAGCTCGACCAAATAACCATCGTTTGGGACTGTGTCCCTTCCATGGAGGAACTTGAGTCCTATGGCGAGCTGGACGAAAAGGAAGGCACCCGCAACTGTCGACGACTCTTCAAGGCTGTCGTCGTCTGGGACCAAGTTGGTCACCTGCTCTGGCAGACACTCAAGGACGCCGCTCAACAGCAACAGCAAGCGTCACCTGCCCCTCTGCCCATGGCCATGGAGCGCACTTCCGCTGATATGACCGATGCTTGGTGGCATGCGCCGCCCGACAACTCGTTTCGACGTGGCTCTCAGGAAACTTCCAACTCCAGCCTCGCCTCGCGCGGCTCTGGCGCCACCAACCCCTTCTCGCTAGAACGTGACTACAGCACCTTCTCCTCTCTTAGCAGCTCACCTTGTGATAAGAGCTACATGGCTTCTGCCTGCCAGACTCGCAAGCGCAGCGACTCCCTTTCGGCCATGATCCCCCGCGCCATCTCGCAAGGCTACGTCTTTGCTGTCAAGAAGACCTTTGGTGCCTTCTCTGAGAAGCAAACTGTGTAAACACGCAGCGAAGCATCTACCGCATTCCACTTTACGACGTTACGATATCATCATCATCCCTATGCCACAATTTCTTTGCTTTCTTTCGTCTATTTCTTTTGTATGGGTTTCGCCGACATCATCTGTCGGCTGCTGGGATTTGCGCGGGGCGCTCATCGGCTGGTAGCATAACGGAGCGGGATTTTGTTTAAAAAGCTTGAAGTGCTCAAGTTGTCATTGAATTTATTTATACCCCGCAAGACAGGGAGGCATTAGGACCGGCGGATGCAGAGCATTTGCGCCAACATTGTATAGCTAATCGACCATGGAGTCCGATGACTCTTTTCTCATCCTTTAATCTCGCTCATGTTGTATCACTGTGACTGTCAAACAATAACAAACAATTCTCTTCAATATTGGCTCGCACATGTAATACTTCGTGATTCAATAAAAGTCGTGTTGCTCTTGAGTAGCACAGCCTGTTAGCAGCGCCGGCTGCCATGGCGCTGCCGGCTAATCCTCGGTCGCTTCGACAAGGTTGGCCCGTGCACCGGTGTTCCTGTGCCACCAATTGTTGTGCTGTTGTGCCTGCGGGTGGGGCACCAGTGCACCAGCTAATCTTCCCCGGCGCGACGAGGCTCACTGGTTTCTTCTTAAATTCGTCGCCTTTCACTGCTTCTTCAACTTTTTGCGCCGCGATTCGTTTGCAGTGCTTCAGCATCACCTCATCGCAGTCGCATACAATTATTTATGCTATTCCCTTTTTTTCTTCATAACTGGGCCGAGTGCGCGAGTATCTCCCTCTTTTGATTCTAGCAAACGCTGGCGTGCCCAGAAGGTGATGCAGAGCTTGGTCGAGCTCACCAACTAGGGACGACGACATGGCGGCCGCCGCTGTTGATGTCGGCTACCTTGCCGGTCACTTGGGTATTGACCAACCCGTCCTCACGACCTTGACGACCGAACCGACCGTGGATCTCGTCGCGATTCTGCTGCAGGCTGTAACAAACAAGGCCCACGAATTTGATGCCCTCTATGCCGACAAGCTACAGACGGACATAGAACTGGAGAACGCAGTTCGAAGTTCCGAATCTAGATCACAGGCTTCCAAGTCTACCGCAGAGCAAGCTCTAAAAGACGTGGAACAGGCAAGGCAGAAGGTCCAGGAAGAGGGTAAGCTTGATGGAAACACCACCCTACAAATGCATCGTCGGCTAATCGTAGCTTTTTTTCCTTGGCAGAGACCAAACGACAAGCTGTGGAAAATGAGCTGCAGCTTCTCAAATCAAAGAGCTCTGACCATGACGCAGATGTCAAGGCGCTAAACGACAAGATTGAAACACTTCAGTCATCAAATCGTGCCAACCTGGCTATCATCGAGGCGAATAGCAAGCGAGACTCCACTCTTTCGGAAGAGCTCACAAAGCAGCATCAACGCAATGTCGAACTCGCGCGCGAAATCACCTCGCTGCAACAATCCGAGCAAAATGCCAAGGGTCAACTCAGCAGTGCCAAGTACCGCGAGGACTCGATCCAGCAGCAGCTTGACCTCTCCCGCGGCAACGTCGAATGGCTGGAGAATGAACTGAAGACCAAGAGCGCCGAGGCCCTAAAGTACCGCAAGGAGAAGGGGGCCCGCATCGCCGAGCTCCAACGCCAGGGTGAAGATGCCCTGTCCCAGGTCGATTCTCTCAAGCGAACCGAAAAGCAGCTTAGAGATCGGCTCTCAGCCTTGCAAACAAAGGTTGACGACACCTTGGTTAGGATTCAAAAGCAAGAAGAGTCCTTCGCTGCCACGGTGGACAGCTACAAGTCCGAGCTGGAGGATCAACGCCGCCTAGTTGACATGTCTGAGCAGCTCAGCCAAAAGCACCAGGACCGTGTTCATGAGCTCGATGCGGAGAAAGAACGTCTAAAAGACAATTATGAGAATGAATTGCGCCGCGTTCGCACTGAGCTAGAGCAAGAGAAACAAGCTGGTGCCGACCTGGAGGAGCGTATTCGCAAGCTCGAGGGTGAGCTTGATGAGGCCCAGGTCCGTTTGGAACATGCACCACCCCCTGGATCTGCCCCTCAGACACCACGCGCAAACGGCGGCGCCCTTGTTCGTGCGGCATCGCCATTTGCGACACCAGGATCCGTTCGAAACAAGACCAGCATTACCGGCACGCAGGCCATTGACCAACTGTTCCACGTTAAAGGTCAGCTCGCTAGTGAACGGCGCCGAAACCAGGAACTGTCGGATGAGCTCGACAGCATACTCGGAGCACTGGAAGCCAAGGCTCCTGAAATTCAAGAGCTTCAATCCGAGTCTGAGATGCTCCGCAATGAGATTGGTCGCATGTCAGAGCTTTCGCAGCAGAGCTTCGAAGAGCGTGACGTTGCCAGAAAGGCTGCTAGAAAGGCAGAGGGCTTGCTGAATACCTCTCAGTCAGAAAACAAGATCCTTCGCACACAACTCCGTGATCTTGGCACGCAGATTCAAATGCTGGTCTTCAATGCTTATGCTCTCGAAAAGGGCGTGGATCAGCTCAGTGACGATGAGATTTTCCGACTGAAGCAACTGGAAAAGGGTGAAGTTACCGAGGAAGCGCTCGCCGACATGTCTGATACGCACCAGTTCATCACCCAGAAGCTGGTCGTCTTCAAGGACATTCAATCTCTCCAAGCCAAGAATGAAGATTTGCTTCGCATTACTCGTGAATTGGCGGAGCAGATTGAGAGCGAAGAGGCGCTGGCTGCCAAACACCAAGCAAAGGACGACCATGATAAGGTTGAGAAGCTTGAACAGGAGCTCGTCCACATGACGGAAGAATCCAAGTCGATAAAGACGACTTTGGAAAGCTACAAGACCGAACGAGACATGTTCCGTCGTCTGCTTCAGCAAAGAACTTCCGGCGGAGATGAAGCATCCATGATGCGCAGCTCCTTAGACGGTCGCCTGCCTCTCGCTAGTATCGAGTCCGGGGAGCAAAACGAGACTCTCAATGAGGCCCTCCGAAAGCTCCAAGCCGAGTACGATAGCTTCCGTGAGGCTCAGGATGGTGTTCGCAAAGACCTTCGCAACCAGATCGATTCACTTTCCGCTGAGCGCAACGTCTTGCAGACTGAACGAATTAAACTGCAGGGTGAGGTTCGCCTGGAGTCTGAGCGTCGCGAAATGCTTCAGGGCAACTACGTGGCTCTACAAACCGAAAATCAAGAACTGCAAAAGCGCAGTCAAGTTCTTTCTGAGACAGCAGCCAAACAGGATATTCGCACCCAGCAGGTGGCAGAAGAGCTGATTGATTCCAAGGGCCTTCTTGACAGCGTACGCAACGAAGCTGCCAATCTCAAGGCCGAGAAGAAGCTGTGGAAGGATATCCAGGATCGCATGAGCAAAGACAATGAAATTCTCATCGAGGAGAAGAACAGACTCGGAAACTTACTCGCAACTCAGCAGTCCCTCGAGAATGAGCGCAATATTTCGGAATCGGAGTCGCGTAGGAAAGCGCAGGCGAAAATCGAGCAACAGGAGCAGGAGCTCAGCGATATTCAGCGCAAGCTTTCCCAAGCCGCTGAAGATGGCAAAAATCTTCAGCAACGAAAGGAATACGAAGCCCGCGAGGCACAAAAGCGTATTGATGAGCTCATGACCAGCCTCGGCCAAATCCGCGAAGAGCATATCAGCGTCAAGACCACAAAGGATCATCTCCAGGCGCGCGTGAACGAGCTCACGGTGGAACTGCGCAACGCAGAGGAGCGTGCTGGTCGTCTGGCGCCTCGCCCAACTCCTAGACCTGCTGCTGCTGAATCATCAGAGTATCAGCAAGAGCTTGAAGCGCAGGTCCAGACGCTTACGAACGATGTTGCAGAACTGCGCCGTGATCTTGCCCTTGCCAACACGCAGCTAGAGAACGCTAAGGCGCAGGCTGAACAGTATCGTGAGCTAAGCCAGAGCAACGAAGATGCCCTTGAAGACCTGCGTGCCTCCCAAGATCAGTATAGAATCGAAATGGAGGCATTGATTGCGGAGAAGGACGCCAAGGTAAAAGAGCTTGGACAACGCGTCGACGACATGTCTAGTGAACTGTCTCGATCCAACACTGAGCTCTCTTCCTTGCGCGACACACAAGGCGAAGTGGCTCGGAAGTACGAGGATGAGAAGGCAATCCTCGAAGAAGAAATTTCGCGCCTCAAGGACGACAGCGCCAGACACCTTGAAGCTGTTCGCTTCCATCAACAAGATCTTCGCGCCCAAGCTGACATTGCAACACGCGCCCAACAGGACTATGAGCAAGAACTGGTTAAGCATGCCGACGCTGCCAAGCTCGTTCAGCAGCTGCGCAACGAGTTCAATGAGCTGAAGAGTGAGTCGGCGACTCTGCGTGCTGAAGCCGATTCCGCCAAGGTCACCCTTGCGCAGAGTGAGTCGTCTTGGGAAGATAGAAGACTCCAGCTTGAGCAGGAGATGGCCGAACTCAAGACCAGACGCGAAGATGTCAATGCGCAGAACAAGCTTCTGCATCAGCAACTGGAAAGCCTAAGCACACAGGTCAATGCCTTGCAGCAAAGTCGTGGACGAAATGGAGATGAGCAGGAGTCTGCTGTCGTGGCTGGTGCAACGGATGCTATGGAGGGCCTCAGAGAACTGAATAGCTATCTCCGCCGTGAAAAGGAGATTCTCGAGGTCCAATACGATCTGAAGACGCAAGAATCAAAGCGTCTGCACCAGCAAGTGGAGTATGTTCAGAGCCAACTCGATGAGACACGCCTGAAGCTTGATCAAGAACGCTCGCAGTCTACCCATAGCGACCGATCCTCCATGACCCACCAGAGCCTGATGGAGAAGCTGAATGAGCTGAACCTCTACCGCGAGAGCAGCATGGCTCTTCGAAGCGAGAACAGTCACCTCAAGGATCAGATTTCTGAACGCAACATCAAGATTCAAGAGTTGGAAACAAAGGTCCAGCCTCTTGAAGCCGAGATCGACAATCTCAATACTCAGAAATCTTTTCTGGAGGATGAGATCAAACAGATCCATGAGGACCGCGATAGATGGCAGAAGCGCACAGAGGGCATCTTGACCAAGTACGGCCGCGTTGACCCTGCAGAGATGGAACAGTTGAAGAACACTATTTCGGATCTACAGACGGAGTGCAGTACCCTCAAGGAAAGCTCGCAGCCGCTGGAAGGCAAGGTGGCTGAGTTGGAGGCTGCTCTCGAAGCTGAGCGGTCTAACTGGCAGACAACGCGCTCCAAGATTGCGGAGCAGTTTAAGGAGCGGTCCAGGAAGATCACTGGGGAGAAGAATGACGCGGTCCAGCGAAATCAGACACTCCAAGAAGAGCTTAGTGCCGCTACCGCGAACTTGGAGGCTGCCAATAAGTCGGCAGAGGACGCCAAGAGCCAGCAAACCGCTTTGGAGAAGCAACTCGAAGAATCCTACCAACAGTTGGAGCAATTGCGGCAGCAATCGCAAGCTGATGGTAGTCAGGGAGGGACTGCATCAGTTGAAATTGGTGGCGATGCTTCTGCCTCTGCAGACGTGGTGGCGAAGCTCGAGCAAAGCCTTGCCGATGTTCAAAAGGAGCTGGACTCGGTCAACGCCCAGAAACTCAGCTCTGAGCAGCAATTGGACGCCCTTCGTTCTGAACTGCAGACTGCTGTCACGCAGAGAGACGGGGCCCTGAAGAAGCTGGAAGAGGCTGGCGAAGGCAATGAAGGTTCTGTGCAGCCTGTGCCTGCTGTTGCGGGCTTGTCGGATGAGGAGAGAAAGACGCTGCAAGCTAAGATCACAGCTGCAGAGGCTAAGGCTTCCGAGGCTCAAGCCAAGGCTGCTGATATTGAAGGCAAAATGCAGCAAACTATCCGAGAACGATCCGATAGGATGAAGGATGCTCTCAACAACAAGCTCAAGGAGGCTCGTGCCAAGATGGATGCAGAGTTCAAGAAGAAGGACGAAGACCTCCAACTTCGCCTCGAACAAGAAAAGCTCATTTGGCAGGCTGAGCATAGCAAGCCAGCTGGCGATGCCAGCGCTCGTGCAGAGCCACCTGCGACCCCCGCCAAGGCCGAGGCTTCTTCTGTGCCAGCTACCCCTGGTGCCAACGGCAGCGCCTCAGACCTTTCGCAGCTCGACGATGCAGGCATTCGCCAATTCCTGTCAACCAATGCCACGGCTAAGAACATCATTGCCTCAAACATCAGAAAGCGCGTCGACAATGAGAACGCAAAGCTGAAGGCGGATTTCGAGGGCAAGATGAAAACCGAGGTCGACGGGAAGATTGCAGCCGCGCGTGAGCAAGCTCAGCTCATGGAGTCGAAGAAATCGACCTTACGCATCAACATGGCTGACAACAAGCTCCGCGCTGCAAATGCTAAGCTCGGTGTAGTTGAGGCGGCAGCGAGCGCAACCCCCCAGAAGCCCGTAGTTGAAGTTTGGGAGATTGCCAAGACCACGCAGCCTCCCCCGCCACCGGCGGCCACAGCCGCAGCTCCGAAGAACACGCCGACGGCAGCCAACGTTGCGACGCCAACGAAGCACACCCCAGCGAAGCTTGCACAGCCAGCAAAGCCGCCAGTGACGCCAGCAACACCCACCGGAGATGCGCCAGCTCCTGCTGGCAACCCCTTCGCAACTTCTACCAACAGCAATGCAGCTGCTCCGACGGCAGCTAACCCGTTTGCTGTGAAGACGGAAGCAGACAAAGCAGCTCCTGCGGCAGCCCCCGCGGTCGCAGCTGGAGCCGCAGCTGGTACAGCAGCTCCAAGTGGTATCCCACAGCCGCAGCAGAACCAGCCTCCTCAACGGTCTGGAATTCCCATGCCGCGTGGTGGTGGCCGCGGAGGACGCGGAGGTACATATGTGCATCCTGGCCAGCGTAATGCCAGCGGTAACCAAGAGGGTGGCGCTCCCGCAGCAGCAGGGCGTGGCGGACGCGGTGGTGCACGCGGTGGGCGTGGCAACATGAATCCAGGCGCTGCGGACTTCCAGCCCGGAACGAAGCGACCAAGGGGGGATTCTGAAGCCGGGGCCGGTGCTAAGAGAGCTAGAGGCGGCGGTCCCCATTAGAAGATAGAAGAGAGTACGCCTCTCAACTGGGGGAGCCGGACGGAGAAGGTTATAGACGAGTGGAATAACGGATGTAGCCTGGAATCTGTATTATGATGATATCTGTTAATGGGGGGAAATTGCTTGGTTGCTTTCAAGCCTGGACGGCGCGGCATATATGTACAATCTGTTCTCGAGAAACGAGATGTGAATTTGACACTTTAATTTTTCTTTGTTTTTCAACGCTATTTCCCAGGAGCCTGCTAGCCGTGACAAGCGATGGATCTCGGCTGATGAAGCAATATCACTGATACGAGACAGATGAAGGATCTGACGAACGCGCATCTTGGTGAGTCAATTCTTGACGAACACGTAGCGCTCTGTAAAAATAAGACTCTGAATCTGAATTCGAATGTTTAATTCAAAAGCAGAGACTGAGATAAATGATATATGTGACAGTTGAGATAGCACATATTGTTAGGGTGTCTGTCGGTGGATCGGTGCAGGTGGCAGCGATCGCGCCGACAGCCCAGAAAAATTTAGTGGCCCGCCTACATGGAACTTTTTTTTTTACAGCTCTCAAGCTCAAGACAACAAAAAAGTCAACAGATACAGATTCGACACGCGACGGGTGCATACTGTACGAATCATACGAAGCATTGACTCTGAACCCAAATTTCGAAGCGCAACTACATGGCTCCGCCGAACAAAAAGCGCAAGCAACAGTCGGCCGTCGGGCCCAATGCGAAGCGCAGCAAAGGCAAAGGCGGCAAGGCCAGCGTCCCCCGCCAGCGTGTCGAGGATGCTGGCTCGCTGGCGTGGCAGACTTTTGGTGAAGAATTCGGCGTCCTGGAAGTCATTGATGGCGTCGACGTCGTAAAGGAAGGTGACCGTGTGTCCTTTGTCGTCGCAGACACAGCGGCGGGCAAGGCTGCGGTGGCCAAGGACCAAGAGGACGACGGCGACGACGGCGAGGAATTCGAAGGCTTCGCTGACGACGATGCTGATAACGATGTAAATACCGAGATCAACGAGGCAAGCACGACAGATGCCACCGCGAAAACACAAGATGCAAAAAAGAAGTCGGAGAAGAAGACGAAAAAGAAGATGGCGGTGCCAAATGCGCAAGACCACAAGCTGGAAGCACAGACTGGCAAGAAGCAAAAAAAGAGCGCACAGTCAAATTCCTTTGGCGCGCTGATGAACGCGAATGACGACGATGACAACGACCTGAACCTGGAGAACTGGGTTGCGCTGAACCTCTCACCAGCGACCGTCTCGGCCATTGGCAAGCTGGGCTTTGCCAACCCGACCGAGATCCAGGACCAGTCCATCCCGCACATCATGGCCGGCGCCGACGTCATCGGCAAGGCGCAGACCGGCTCCGGCAAGACGCTGGCCTTTGGTATCCCGATTGTCGAGCGCTGGCTGGAGCTGTACCGGGGCGACGACGCGACGCAGGAGGAGAACGGCGAGCAGCGGCAAGCCAAGCGCAAGGGCCCCACGGCGGTCGTCCTGAGTCCCACGCGTGAGCTGGCCAAGCAGATTGGCGACCACATCAAGGCCCTGTGCGATGGGCTACCTACGGCGCCGTACGTGTGCGTGGTGACGGGCGGGCTGAGCATACAGAAACAGCAGCGGCAGCTGGAAAAGGCCGATATTGTGATTGGCACGCCGGGCCGTCTGTGGGAGGTGCTAGACGGCGACATGAAGCTGCAGAATGAGTTTAAGCGCATCCGCTTCCTGGTCGTGGACGAGGCCGATAGGCTGTTCAAGGTTGGCCAGTTCAAGGAGGCAGAGCTCATCATTGGTGCGCTGGATGGCCGGGACCCAGAGGCTGACTCGGAAGACTCGGAAGACGAGGAGGATGTTGATGATGATGAGGATGACGAAGATGGCGATGGCCCGCGGTCTACTAGGCAGACACTCGTCTTTTCGGCGACGTTTGACAAGGACCTACAGACCAAGCTGGCAGGCAAGAAGCGCCCATCTGCGCAAGGGACAGACGAGGAGAAGATGGCATATCTGATGAAGTGTCTGAAGTTCCGAGGCCAGCCCCAATTCATCGATGTCAACCCTGCTAGCCAAATGGCCACGGGCCTCCGAGAGGGTCTCATCGAATGCGGTGCTATGGAAAAGGTACATTCCCCGCGCCGACAACATCTTTCACAACCATATTCAATGCTAATCAATATATAAAGGATCTATATCTCTACTCGGTTCTGTTTCTGAACCCCGGCCGACGAACCCTCGTCTTCACAAACTCCATCTCTGCCGTCCGGCGCGTCGCCCCCTTCCTGCAGAACCTCAACATGGCCGCCCAGCCTATCCACTCACAGATGGCCCAGAAGGCGCGCATGCGCTCCCTCGAGCGCTTCACCGCCACCAAGGGCTCCATCCTGGTCGCCACCGACGTCGCCGCCCGCGGCCTTGACATCAAGGAAGTCGACCTCGTCGTGCACTACCACGTGCCGCGCAGCGCCGACACGTACGTGCACCGCTCCGGCCGCACGGCGCGCGGCTCCCGCTCCGGCGTCAGTGTCCTCCTCTGCGCGCCCGACGAGGTGCTGCCCACACGGCGCCTCGCCGGCAAGGTACACGCCCGACGCAGCAGCAGCAGCGGAAGCAAGCGCGAGCACTTCATCGAGACGCTGCCCATGGACAAGCAGATTGTCGCGCGGCTCAAGCCCCGCGCCGACCTGTCCAAGAAGCTCGCCGACGCGGTGCTGGCCAAGGAAAAGGCCCACAGCGAGGACGCGTGGCTGCGTGACGCCGCCGACGAGCTCGGCGTCGACTACGACGAGGACGAGTTTGACGCGACCGCCAGCGCCGGCTTCCGCGGCGGGCGCGGCGGCGGGCGCAAGCGCAAGGACAAAGAGGCCGCCGCGCTGAGCAAGGCCGAGATGGGCGCGCTGCGCGCCCAGCTGCGCGAGGACCTGAGCAGGCGCGTGAACCTGGGCGTCAGCGAGCGCTACATTGCGGGCGGGCGCGTCGACATGGCCAAGCTGCTGAGGGAGAAGGAAAAGGCGACGAGTGTGGGCGGCTTGTTCCTGGGCGGGGATGACTCGATGGGACTGGGCTTTGGCATGAGACTGTAGATAGACATGATACCAAGGAATGGAAAAGAAAAATATGCATATATGTTAATAGACGACTGTGCCATTCTCCTTCTATTTAGAAGAGGTTTGGAAGCGCTATAGTTCCTGTTCAATCTTGCTATGGTGATCAGTGGTTGAAAGCAAAGGCAACGGACCCCAGTCGCCATCGTAGAGCCTATCCAGAGTGCGATTGTACGCGTCCCACCGGACCTCCGAGTCCGTGTCCATAATGTGCGAAGCCGTGCTGTGCTGCGACTCGCCTCGGTCGGCCGTCCGGGCTCTCTTGGGCGCCAGGGAGGGCGACTCATGCTCCAAGTCATCCGCGCCAAGACTGTCAGAAAGCAATCTCCGCGCTGGCGACGATGGTGGCTGCATGGTGGTGAGGGACGCTTGCTCGGATGTCTGCGTATCGTGGGTGTCGTCGTCCTCTTGTGGCGGAGGAGGGTCGGGATAAAGCGCTTGTACCATTCTGTCGTAAGCGAAGTCATTGCCGGTGCAAAACTCTCCAAAGTACGATGCGATGGAATGGCCTGCAGAAGACACGGTCAGTGTCGGACATAGTTTTTGTTATAGTTTCGCTCTCTGCCAGAAGAGTTATGCATACCCTTACGCCACCAATGCTGCGCATCCTCTGTGCACGGCCATACGTCCAGCGGCTTGAACGCGTCGACAAAATGACAGAGCTCTTGGTATGAAGAGTGCCGGGCATAGGGGAAACGAATCACTCGCGGCAGACCTGGAGCCTGCGGCGTAGTGGCCCCAGAACTGAAGTCATCCTTGCGTGCTAGCATGCCTCCCAACTTGTGGATACTTGTTGTGAGGCGTTCTCCAAACATTTCCATTGCCAGACTGAGCGGCATGTCGCGTCCCGAGGTGATGTTATGAGCCAGGGATTTGAAAAACCCTTCCTTGTCCTCGCCAATGTCTTTGAGTCTAAACACAACGGATGAGCGATTGCATACTTTGTTCAAATTTGTAGTCACGGGAATGCAAATACAAAAGAACTTACAGTTCCTGAAGCGCGCGGACATCTTGCTTGGACAAGGATCCAAGCTCAGCATCGCGCTGAAAATCGTTGCCGCCTCCGCCTACTCCGGCCTCGGCAATATCTGTCCCATCTACGAGACGCGCAACAATCGGCTGTATCTTAACAACGTTTGGTTGGCTCGCGACAGAGCAGAGGTGGCCCTTTTCGCAGCTGTGGAAGCGCACACTCTCGTCCGCTGTCAAGCAGCCCGGATGCCATGCATTCCCGCACATGTATCCTATCAGCGACGCGAAGCGGTGGTCACCAGTCTTGCTTGACAATGAAGTATATATCCCCATTTTATACTCGTCGACGTGTATCTACCAGAATCAGTATAAATGACAAGAAGCAATCGAGGTTAGTGGACCAACCTGAGACTTTAACGCTTTGGAAAGAGCCAGCCAAACCTCCTCGTAGCCATATGTCCAGGTTTGGAAATAAAACACCGTGTCAGGTGGATATAACGCCACTTTTTGCAGTAGTTCTGCGATGCCCTCTCGCTTGGTTTGAAAGGGGACATCTTCTGTGAAGGATGTGTCGAGGTAGATTTTGTGCAGTCTGCGGATGCCCGACGTATATTCGATCAAGGCTGGATGCCTGGCAATCGAATTGACGAACCACGGCTCGCTTCGTATGTCGCCAGTATACAGGACTGCCGTGCCATTACGCTCGATTACTGCCGTGGTCAGACGCTTGACACAAAACACCAGTGTCAGTCGCTGGCATAAACTCACAGAACATGACAGCCCCAGGGCAGTGATTTGCATCGAACAGAGTAACCTGTATCTCCAATTTCGGTGCCAGCTCCAGTGTTGTTGGCGTCTCTAATGGGATCGGTTTCTGGTACGACAGTAAGCCACCCCTCAGGTCCACGTTCCCAGCCAAGGCTGCTCACCAGCAAGCTGCTCAGATGCTTGTACGTCTGCTGCCTCGCTTCCAACAACCCCTTTGCATAATTGATGCGACATGGGTATCGCTCTAGTCGCAGTAGTATCTCTCGAGTGGCGGCCGAGCAATAGACGCTTTGGCGCGTTAGCTTTCCGGTGCACGGTGAAGCCAAACGGCGATGATTCCTTACAAGGGCGACCGCAGCGCATCCAGCCCAGCGAGATGATCACTGTGAATGTGGCTGAGAAAGCATGCTAGCGGCGGTGATTGGCCTTCGACCCGACGAAAAAAGTCAACTTGAGTAGAATGGTCAATGAATGCTTGTAGAGGCAATCTACGGTGCGTGAACAGGCTTACTGCGAATTTCCGGAAATTCGGATGCTATGCCGCCAAAAGTGGACATTGTCTAGGTTGCTACATGTCAGTCATCGGTGTGAAGAATTTCGCAACATTTCCATATCTTTAAAAATGATGCTGTTCCTCCTTTGCGCGTTTGATGATGCCAATGTAGAAGCTGGGCTTGAAAGCGACGCTGCTACGTAGCTAGGAAGCCCCCACTTGTTGATAAACAGACACTTCAGTAACTTTAAAACAACATGCCATGTATTTAATATCAAAACAAGTAAAATTTCATCTGCAGGGCTAATCAATGCACATATGCACGTTTTATACACTTTCAATATTTCCATCCCCCAATAGCGGCGCGCATCCCACTCCGCTAGTCAAAGTGAATGCGCCAGAGCTCACGATCACAGCCAGACTGGAAGTCACTGCGGGTGTGCATCATCAAGATGTTATCGCTGACGACCATGTCGCCCTTTTCCCAGGCGTGATACAGGGCAACGCGGCGGTCATGCAGAGTCTCGTCAATGGCTTCGCACAGCTTTGCGCTCTCTGCCGCAGAAAGGCCCTCGATCGCGATGTTGGTGGCGTCGAATTTCGTCTTGGTCTCGGGCCAAGGCTCGTGGTATCGCAAGCATGGCTTGCCTGTCACCGGGTGTGAAGTGACCAGTGGGATTCCCGTCATGGTGGTCTGGTCAAACGACGAGGTCGAGACTGACCAGGTCTTGGTCTTGAGGTCCTCAATATCGACCCACGACGGCAGGTATCGGAAGAATGTCGTGGAAGAGGAGAACACCGTAAAGCCCGTGTCCTTTGGAGAGGCCGACGCGCCAACGAAGAATTGAAACTTTGGAGGCACCGAGATGAGAGCTTCCTCACCCTGCTCGTTGATCTGCTTGACAGTCTTGAAGAGTCCGTCAAAATGGAATGGCATCCACTCGGCCGACAAGACGTTGTTCAAGCCGGCCGTGTTGGCGCCCTGGTCCTTGACCTCAAGGATGAGGCCAAATTTCCAGGGGAGAGGCGTGCCGAATTCATGCGCCTTCTCCACGTACTGGTCGCGATCGATGGTCTGCGCAAAACCTCGCATGATGATTGGAGAGTTGTGCTCCGCGAGTGCTCGGACCTTCTTGGCATCGACGTCGCGCATAGAAAGTGCCTTCTTCCCGCCCTTTGGCGTGATCAACCATCCCGACGGGTAGATGGGCTTGCAGTCAATGCCGCCCTTGCCGTCGGCCCATGAAAAAAGATCAGACTTTTCGCGGAAATAGCTTGGTCTGCCGTTTTCGTACACCAGTTCAAGCTTGTCGTCCTTTTCCAATTGAGAGCGCGGTGCAGTCTGGACTGTTCCGTCCATCATGATTGCGGCACTGCAGTGCCATGGCGTGGTGAACATGGTCGTCGTTGGCAAAAGGCTAATAGACAACTTGGTGGCACCCGTAGAGGGGTGAATAGATAGACGGACGTAGTCGCTATATCGCTTGCGAACCGCGCTTGCAAAGGCCTATAGACATTAGCATTGGTCTAGACTTTCAAGCCATGTTATTACTTACGTCACCACGCGCCATCATTTCACGCGCAATGGCCTCGATGCCGCGTTTGAATTTAGTCTTGGATCGGTTTTCGCCAATGGGATAGACATGCTCCAGATCGGTCTCCAGAAACTTGATGTAGCCTCTATATGTGAGGCATACGTCTTCGCTCTGGCTAACCTCTTTCCAGTTCCAGTCGGGACGGCTAAATGTGTTGAGCAGTGCGCGACGAAAGTTTGTTGCGTTGGAGACATATGTAATTTCGTCAAGCTCATCAGGAACATCGATCGAGACCAGATCGCGCAACCGAGAGAACGCGATGTTCGTGTACTCCTGGTCAACGGCGAGTTTGCGCAGCGATTCTCCGTACGACCAGACGTCTTTGTCCGCGACACCTAGTAGATCTGAGAGCAGTGTTAGAATCGGATATTGCAGTGCGCCTGATAGCAGGTCCAGTATGCGTACCATTATATACCAGACCGTCCGAGATGATTGTGAGTTTCGCGCCAGGAGCATACACTCGCTCAATAGAAGCGCAAAGGCCATTGAGGTGGGAAAGTGCCAGGTCTTCAGCCCTATCAGGCAGCTTTCCAAGCACCTTGGAAATAGAATTCGGAGACTTGAACGGAAATGCTGGGAGGCACATGGGGATCACATCTCCAGCCTTGACATGGCTGTAGATGAGCGCGAGGAACTTGAGCGCGCCTTCGTCGGCTTTTGTAGTTGCGTTTGAGGGTTTGCGCAGGCGATAACGGTCGATGATCTGGAGAACTTTGGCTGCAATTTCGAGAGACGCAATGTCAACCTCCGCGTTCATGGGCGAGGCGGAGGAGAAGACGGGAAGCTTGGCCGCCAGCAGCGAAGCTTCAGGTTCGTCCATGGCCATCTTGGGTGGCGTTTGAGGAGGAGAGTTGGGGGCGAGAATACCCGAGTCTGTCGGAGTGTTTGTTACTGCCATTGGGAAAGGATATCTTTAAGGCTGGAAAAAAGATTGAAACGGTTTCACTGCTTGATCAACAACAGCACTGGATAACAAACTCGGCCAGGGCTACTTCAGGCCAAGCTGGTATATATAGATTACAATGTCACGAAACTACCGGTGAATTTTTTTTTCACCGTTGCCAATACTACTAAAGATGCAACACGTATCCGTAGGGCAGCGCAGAGTCAGCTGGCGCCTCGTAGACCACTCCATAGTTCGAAAGAGGCAGGCCAAGGAATCATGGCGGGATGGCCGCAGGGGAGGCCTTGAGGGTATTGTCCCCACGCAGACGCACCGCAAAGCCCCCGGGGCTGACGAATCTGGATATATGCCCTTGGCTACTGATGAAGAATCGCAGGGTGACCGATAAAATTGCGAGTTTCCACTCCGTGGAGCGTGGGATTGGGACTGGGGCCGCGACAACTAAGACCAGAGGCTATGCTAAAACAATTTAGTCCGCAATTGCCACAAAAACCGACTCGCGCTGATGGCGAGAGAATAGAATGTATTGCTCAGCAAGGTGGACAGATGAAGAAAACAACATGTTTTGCATTAGAAACCGTGAGCTATAGCCCGAGAGCTATTTTTTCCCTGTCATCAAAAATCGCACGAGTCCGATGGAGATTCGTTCGAGAGCCTCGCGTCGTCGCAAAGCTGCGAGTCAAGCAAGGGTGGTGGCATACATTTGTTAGTTCGTTCCTGCGCATTGTGACAGCCTGACGGGCGGCACGGGCAGGATTTTACCACCCTCCTTGGTAGAGCATCTAGCGCGTGATGCCTGTCAGCAAACACCCGTATTCCTGCCGAAAGCAGTCATGCCGCTACGCCGTAATTTTCCCAAGTGTCTTGCCTCTACAGTCTACGCCTCATTCTGCAACTTCCGTGAGGCGCTAGAGCATTAGCATGCTGGAAAACGCCCTTGTTTGATGGTGAAAGACCAGCTTCGAGGACAGATCTCCCGGCATGTCCGCCAAAGATGGAGCTGCCGCAGAATCACAAATCCACGGTCCTGATAATATCATGTCCCGAATCATGGCGGGTAAAGGTCCGTTGTGGTGATACCTCATCTACTCCGCCGGCAGTTGGGAAGCTCGGTGAGGGTCGTGTCGCCGGCGTCTGCAAGAGGCCCCAAACAGAAGGTATCAAGGTGACTTGCTCCGTGTAATAGCGCGCCGCCAGTCAGGGGAATGATCTGGGCAGGCCCCATCCAAGAGTGGCCTTGGAAGGCGATGCACCGGAGAGATTGCGTGTGTAAGCTTCTTTTCTTCGTCCCGCTACGGGGCAGTAATGTAGCCACCAATAGCGGGCCATCCTTATTTTCTGGTGCCATGCTGTTGCAGATCCAGGATTTGCGAGTCCACTCCTACTGACTTGCCTGGTGTGTCCAGGATTGGTGGGATGGCCGCAAGCTGTGTCAAGAGAGCCAAGCTTTTTTTTTCTGAACTAAAAGTCTAGAAATTGCCCAAAACTTAGCATGATGTGGGACACTAGCTCTCAAATTACGACGTTGCTAAGCTGTTTAGGATACAAAGGCCGCGTCGCGGAAGTCGACGGAATTGTTCCATGACAGCTGTTCATGACTCTGCAGCAGACTTGGGATGAACATTTATACTTAGTCGTGCCAGGCAAGTTCACAAACAACAGTCACACCAAAAAGAATATTCACAATGCCCTCTATCATCGAAGAAAGCTCTCCTACCGTTGTTGACGTTGCAATCTGCGGCGGTATGTTGTCCCTTGAGTTTTTCCAAGTCATTCCTCTAACATGCGGAATAGGCGGACCAACTGGTCTCGCAACAGCACTGCTGTTGAAGCGACTAGGCGTTTCGGTCTGTGTTGTCGGTATGTGATGAGAGCCTGTACAAAGAAAATGAAATATGACTAACATACTTTAGACGCCAAGCCGGCAAGTCTTGAGCTAGGCCGCGCCGACGCCTTGAATGCAAGAACGCAACAGTACCTCGAGGTTGCTGATCTTCTGAGCGAGTTGCTGCCCCAAGGAATCTCATGCAACAGTAAGTACCAAAGCCGCAACTCCAAGTTAAAAAAAAAAGCTGACCATCAAATAGCCAGCTCTACATTTGGCGATGGGGAATTCAAGTCCAGACAGAACCAGTGGTGGGTGAGCCTCGAGCACACCTTGCACAGGAACTTCCTCATGCTTGGCCAGCCCATCATTGAAAGGATGCTAGCCGAGAAGCTGGGCGACGACGTCCACTACAACGAGCAGGTCGCTTCCATCAGCGAAGATGACGACGGCGTGATCGTCGTGACGAGCAGCGGGCGCACAATCCGCAGCAAATACGCTCTTGGCGCTGACGGCGCCCGATCCATGGTGCGCAAGGCCATTGGTGCCACATTTAGCGGCACCAAGCCCGAGATGCTCTGGGCGGTTCTGGACACGTTCATTGAGACCGACTTCCCGCGATGCTCTGAGATTATCACATTTCAGCTGAATGGGCAGTCCCGCGTGTCGTGGATCCCGCGCGAGCGTGGCCTGTGCCGCTTCTACGTGCTGCTCGAGGGCGAAGTGTCCCGCGAGCTGGCGCAGCAGTCCATCAAAGATCATATGGCACCCCACAAGGTTGAGTTTACCAAAACCGAGTGGTACAGCACATTTGACGGTAAGTTGCCAACTCGAGAGCCTCGCCTTGTTTGGCTGACTAACTAGGCGGTGCAGTCAAGGAGCGAATTGCATCTACTTTCCTGTCCAAGGATGGCGCTGGCCGCATCTTCCTAGGAGGCGATGCCGCGCACGTTCACTCGGTCAATGGTGGCCAAGGTCTGAACACTGGCATTGCTGACGCCTTCAGTCTTGCCTGGCGGCTCGCCATGGTCATCAACCAGCCCAGCATGGACAAAGAGGCCGCTCGCAAGCTGCTCCTGAGCTATGACACGGAGCGTCGAAGCACTGCCCAGGGCGTCATTGATGTGGCCGCCGCGCTGGTCCGCGACACTGTCCGCGAGGCGAAGACCTACGTTGGTACAATTGAGAAGAATGCTGGATACATCACCGGCATGGGCGTCTCGTATGAAGCCTGCGGCTCGCCTCTTGTGGAAGAGTCGACGCATGGTATATGGAAAGCAGGCTTCCGATGCCCTGACATGGTGATTAAGCCCCTCATCGCCAAGACCGAGAGACGATTGTACTCGGAAGCGAGCTATGGAAACTACCTGTTATTGTCCGTTGGCGAGACCCAATCTAGTAATGATCTGGGCCCCGCGGTCGCCAAGTACTCCATTCTTCCAGAGGGCGCGACAGCTCCAGAAAGCAACGCTGAGAGCACATATACTGCCGAATGGGTGACGAAAGATGATGTTTTCCACGTCGTTGTTCGGCCGGACATGTATATTGCGTTTGTGAGCGAGAGTCTTGAGGCTTGCGAGTCGCATATTAACAAGGTATTCCGTGCATAGACTTTGGGGGGCAACGACAGCGGGTCTGGCGTATCTGCATTTCTATGTACTTCTATATATATATATAAAAGGGGCCTTTCTATGCATCTAGAGTCTATTGCGACCGTATCTCTGATGAGTGATTTTGTGCCGATCGGTGTTATCCTAGTCAGTCTTGTTGGGGGCAACGACCGAGTCGCGCAAATCCAGCATCACCCTGCAGGTCAAAGAGAGTCAGTCTACCGTCGCAGTGGTGTCGAGTCCTGGCGAGAGTCGTGCGATAAACGTACCATGATACGGAATATGTCGGATATCCACTTAAACTCTTGCACATGGCCCGACTTGCCACATTGTCTGGCGCGACATCGGCAGAGCTCAGACCGCCAGGGCCAAACCAGTCCACCTTTTCACGAAGAATTTTGGAGCTGATTTTTCTGGCCAGGCCTCTGTTTCGATAAGGCTCCTGCTCGCGGGTTTTAGTACATCTTGACTACAAGATAGAGAGAGAAATCGCAAGAGTAGAGAACGCACCTCACAGTGCACCGAGATCAGCGATCCAACGGTGTCTGTATAAATGCACCAGTTAGCTTCAGCCCGTGGCGGACTGGACAGAACTTGCCTAGGAAAGCCCAAGAAATTGGCGTCCCGTCCCCAAGCTTGATAAAGAGACTAGGCATCTGTATAAGATACTCTCTGCAAAAGATGTGCATGTAATTAGCAATCGAACATGAGCGGGAGGGTAGCGATTCTGTGACACGACATACACTGGCCGTGGGATGTCGGTGCGCGATGCCACGACTTGGCAGTCCTCCAGGGTCCCGGATCCCCAGGCCATGCCTTCCGGGAGAGACTCATCCAGCCGGGGTACCTTGCTCACGTCGAAAATCCACTTGTCGTATAAGCCCGTTGGTCGCGGCGAGATGCGCCCCGTCTTTTCCCACAGGCCCCGGATGCGCGAGTGCAAGCTGCCCAAAACAACGGACGGCGGCAGTTCAATCTTCAAATCCTCCTCCATTGCCTGGCGTAGCTGTATTAGCTTCTGTAAAATGAGCTCCAGTTGTCTCTCCGTCTCTGCCACGGCGCTGCTCGGGGGCTCGTCTTGGTAGTTTTGGAGTGTCGAATACAGATACATGGACGTGCTCTGCGCGACCGTGGTGTTGATGTAGGCCACGGTGAATGAGCTGGGCTGAGACAGCGACTCGGCTCCGTCGCCAATGGGTGCGCCATCTGACGCCAACAATATTTGAGGAAACTTGGCCGTGGAGGTTGCCTTGCGACGTAGGTACTGCACCTTTCGCAGCAGGGTTAGCGACGTGGGCAGATGCGCCAAGAGAAGCCTTTCGAGGCCTTCCGGCGGTGTGATGAACGCCTCTGAACCGCTCGACATGACTTTGTGGAGGGTTGTTAACAGCAGTTGGGAGAGTAAGTGCAGAGACAAAAGATGTCACTGTCAAACTAGGCAGTTGGACGGTGACTCTAGTGACGTGCCAAAGCCCCGCTCGATCTCCGACCCGGACGAGTTGACGGCGCACCACACGACCCACCGCCTGTGAGTCGAGACAGTGAGAATATATGCCCGGAAAGGTTATCGAAAAAAAGCAATTACATCGACTCAGAAGAAAGGTGGCTTTCGATGTGTCTCGGTTGGTTCTCACGGCGTGGCGAGACAGTCACTTTGCGGAGCAGCCGTGATCACATTGGACGAACCATGTACGCATACACCAATAATATGGAGCTACTGAGCCAGATGTGAGATTGACAAGCCGTGTGCATTAAGTATTAGAATTAAGGATAAGTCGCCGCGTTATGCATCATGAATCATACAAGGAGAGATCGACCGCCAAGAGTTTCCCGGCTCACTGAGTAAATAGAAAAGCACGCCGATTCATGCGCATGAGGGTATCAAGAAAAATCAAAGAGGCAAGAAGGCAGTAGCAGAGCATTTCACTGCTCCAGAATCGCAAAGTCCCAGCCGGCACGGGCATTGTGCGACGACTTGAGATCAGCCTTGAGCCAGCAGCGGTGCTCGCTCCCGGGATCGTCGGCGATGATGCCCCATCCGCACGCCGTGCAGCCGGGAAAGTCGGCGCACTGGAAGATGCAGTCCTGCATGGTGGTGGTCCAAACGCTGCCCAGATCGCGAGCCTGATCGACCCCGCTAAAGTCGATGCCGCAGAGGCGCGTGAATGTCTTTTCGCTGCTGGGCTCGAGGTACCGCGTGTTGTTCGCCGCTGGGCAGGGCATTAGACTCGTCGATGCGGCGCTCGGCGCAGTCGACGTGGCGGTGGATGTGCTTGTAGTGGATGATGTCGGCGAGGTGGTGCTACATAATACGTCAGAGTTGTAAAGAAAAAAAAGAGCAAAGTTTCCGCAGGGTTATCCCATACCTCGTTACGCTCGCAACTTTGTTGTCTGCCGCCGTGTCGTGGCGGCTGCTGCGCATCCCGAACACAACACCCACAGGGACCGCAACGGCGACGATGACAATCACCACAATAATTGCCCATAGTAAGATGCAAAACCTGCGCCGCGAGATACCAAATTTTGTTGGCGCAGCAGGGAGTGGCGCCGGTGGCGCGACATAGTCGTAGCGACCGTCGTAGGTTTCCTCTGGCCGCGCGACGGGCTCACCCTGCGACGAGCCTGGTGGCGTGGCTTCTCTGTAAAACGTGGAAGGCTCTGATGTGCGGCTGGAGAGGCGCCTCCCAATTCTCCCCGTCTTGCCAGAGTGAATACTAAAGTTGCTAAGAAACGTGCGCGGAGACTGGGTTTCCGTCGTCTCGGCAATGGGCGGCGGCGGCGGCGGCCTCATGGCAAAGCCTCGCGACGAAATGCCTTCTGCGACGCGCGAGGCATTCGTGCTGCTCGAGTACCGATGCGACATTTCCGGATTGTGTTGCCCTCAGCGCCGTAGGTACAGCTGAGCTTACAGCCCTGTTTGGGTGCTGCTAGGAAAAATAAAATCGGTGAGCTTCCGACGGCAATCTCCTATAGCTGTGTACTGTATTTAACAGGTTCGTGGTAATCGAGGAGTCGGAAGCTAGCACGCCATGTGTCAGGCTAGGGGATCCCAAACCGAGACCGCGCGACCGTTTTTTTTTTTACTTTCCTTCCTAGCGAGGGTGACAATGGAAGGCGAGAAGAAGAGACACGGAAGAAGGGATCGCCACGTGCGACAGCCCCCTTTCGCGAGATTTGACAGTTACACTAGACCGGACTGGCTAGTTTACAATCTCTTCAGACGAGCCTACCGAAGATAAACAAAGGGCAGTGGCGGGCTTTTTTTTAAGAGGGGCGCCACGTTGAATGAAATTGCGCTGACCGGGGTATTCGCTGCTGTCACCTGTGCAGCCGGGGGGGTCAATTGGCCCAGAAGCCGAGACTATTTCCTTTTTAGTTCCTTGGCTCATTTGCCGAGACAAGTTTTTTTTTTTTGGCGAGATGAGACAAGCGGACAGGGACATTGTGTTTCGAGATGCACCAGTAGAGAAGCCGACATGCAGAACCCCCTATACGTGCAGGATATCACTACATAGGGACAGCAGGGCCGTGTTGTTGTTGCTGCCACACTGCCTCTTAATAGATACAAGGCACCTATAATAGCAGCCAGGGTCGCGCGCAGATCATCGCAGGCTTGTTGGCTCGTATTCATGGCCGTGGGCTCGACTAGCCTTGTGGGTTCCCTCTGCCCACTTCCATTGTTTTAGTTTGTGCTGATCGATACGGAGTAGTTAGAGTCTGAGAAGTGCCGAGAAAGAAGTTGAGCAGACTCCGGACAAAAAAAAGAGTTGAAGCGAGGTTGGATATACAAGAAGAGTGCAAGCTCAAAATGAAGTCCAAGAAGAGGAACAAAAAGACGAAAAGCGGCTTCGTGAAAACAAGATGGCGAATCATGGGACGGGTGGCACAGAGAGCAAACTTGTGTAAGCCACCGGAATGAATGGGGAATATTGAGCGGTGCGCTGCCCGATCATGCCCTGAACAAACTTCAACTCGAAAGAGTCTTTTCGACGATGACGCTCTGGCAAAGATGATCTGATAAGAAGCTTCAGTCGGTGTCATGGCCAGAGTTCCCGAATAGGTCGCCAAGTGCGAGGAGGTGGACCCGAAACGGACAGACAAAAGAGAGAGGCTTTGCTTCGGAGGCCCGGGCCTAGCTCCGTTCGTCTCCGCACGACTTTGAGCCTGGGGACGGCCTCGGGAGTATAACTCTGTCAGCCTTCCCGAGGTGCAAACCACCGTCGTTCAAATCAAAGTGTGTACACGCATCTCACTCCCGCCAAGATCTCTCCGTGGCCTTTTTTTCTTGCCCTATTTGACAAAGATTACCCCAAAAACATGGCCGAGTACAGATATCTGGCCAAGCCAGACCCGGAATGGATTGATGTAAGAGACGACTCACAAAACGTAAAGCAATGTCTGATTTGCTCACATACAATTTTTTTTCATGTAGTTCCCCAACAACCTGCCTCCCGGGACCAAGGTCTACGGCATGACCAGGGACCGCGAGCCCATCACGCCGCAAGACGGGCTCGAGATCTCCGAGCTCGACGTTGCCGCGCGCGATGCGCATCCCGTCCGCCTCCGCAGCTACCGCAAGATGAAATCCACAGACGCCAAGCTGCCGCTGTTTCTGTACATGCACGGCGGCGGCTACGTGACGGGCGGGCTGGAGACTGACGACACGACGTGCCGCGCCATCGCCGACAGGCTCGACATTCACGTCGTGAGCGTCGAGTACCGACTCGCGCCGGAGCACAAGTTTCCGGTTGGGTTTCAAGACTGCTTCGACGTGGTTCGATGGGTACGTTTTTTCGTTTCTTCCCCTTCTCACATGGTCGAAGGAACTTGATGCTCACCACCTCTTTGTAGGTTGCCTCGGAACAAGGACAGGACAAGCTGAAGGTGGACCTGCGCAAGGGCTTCGTGCTCGGCGGCACATCCGCCGGCGCCAACTTTACCTCTGGCATCTCGCATTATGCGCGCGACGAGGGGCTGACGCCTGAAATCACGGGCGTCGTGTTCCTCGCCGGGAGCTACTGCCATCCAGACGCGCGGCCCGCCAAGTACCTCGACCGCATCCTGAGCATTGACGAAATCAACGACGCACCTGGCCTGACGCGCAAGTCGATTGACTATTTTGCTGGTAAGCCGCGCACCAAAGAAGGGAAGTTTTTATTTATTTATAAACTTACAAAAAACTGTAGCAAAATACGGCGCTCCACCGACCGACAAGCGGCTGTCGTCGCTGCTGTTCGACTCGCACGCCGACATTGCCAGGAAAGCCTACTTTTCCGTCTGCGGCTGGGATCCCCGCCGAGACGAGTCGCTGCTGCTCGAGCAGCTCCTCAGGGAGGAAGGGCTGGGCACCAAGCTGGACGTGTACCCGGGCTTGCCGCACGGGTTCTGGACGACGTGTCCTGATCTGCCAGAGTCGAAGCGCTGGCTGGAGAAGCTCCTGCAAGGGCTTGCGTGGATGTTTGGTGACGACGATGACGAAGCGTAGCCACTTACACGGGTGCCAGATGGCGCGGACCAAGTGTACTTGGACGGGCTGACTTGATGATTCTAATGATTTCTTTATATTCAAAATGCTACATGCGATGTGCTTACATGCTCATAATTTATAGTTCCACAAAGCCGTCATCTTCCTCCTTGTTTTCCTCGTTTTCCTTCTTCTCCTCGTGCCACTCCTTCAGCCAGGCCTTGACAAACTCCACCTGCTGCTGCTGGTTGTCGACGACCTGCTTCGGGGGCAGACCCTCCTCGTCCAGGTTCGGGCGGGGTCCAAACTCGTCCCAGTGGTGCACGCCCCAGTCAATCATGAGATACGGCTCCGACGTGGTGGACGCGCGATCCGGCTGGCCGTCGGCGTGCGGGGTCGCGGCCCGCCAGGGGTCCTGCTTGCCGTCGATGATGGCGAGGCGCGGGTAGCTAAAGTTGAAGCCGCCGTGCTTGTTGATAATGTCCACGTTGGGGGGCGTGGTGATGTTGAAGAAGCGGCGGCAGTTGGTGGTGGTGTACTCGAGGGTGACGGCGCGCGAGAGGAGCGGCAGACGGTCCTTGGGAACGTGCTCGCCATTTTGAAAGTAGCCCCATCTATTAAACATGTTAGAGAATTTGTTTTCCTTGCAATCTTTTTGATGCCTGTGTTTGACGGCTTACTCTGTACAAGTCTGCCACAGCCAAGGACGGTACATGTTGTTGGAGATGACGGGCTCGTCGGGAACGTGGCGTTGCGAGTAGCACTCTGCGTTTGTAAGACCCTTGCAGCTCGAAGTCTTGGCCTTTTTATTCATGTTCCGGGTGTAGCCCGCCCAGTTGAGGAACTGGGCCGAGCGCTGCTTGAGATGGCGGCCGTGGCCGCCGAGCTTGGTAAAGTGCTTCGCCTTGGCCTCGAGGTGCGTCGTGCTGGCAAACAGCCGCGCGGTGGACGTAATGGTCGCGCAGTAAAAGGCGACGGCGTCGGCGTCGTCCTCGGTCGCCCAGTTGGTCGACTGCAGGCCGCTGAGCGGGCCGGAGATGATGTGGCCAAACTCGTCGTCCTGCAGGCCGTCGAGATGGAACATCTTCTTGAGGTCGTCCACCTCGTCCCGCTGGCCGCTGAAGAGGATCGTGTCGACAATATCGATCAGGGCCTGCTGGGCATCGGAGCAGCCCGCGGGGGCAAAGTTGCGGAACGCCTCGTGGTACTGCCAGAAGCTCTCGACGGCGGCGGTGACGCCCGACGAGGAGATGGCGCCCCAGTACACGTCCGGGTAGAGCTTGCGCAGCATGGCGACGAAGCCGCCGGCGTAGGAGCCGCCGTAGATGATCCAGGGCGTGCCCGGCGCGGTCAGGTTGCGGCGCTCGAGGCCGGGAAAGGAGATGTGCTGGGCAAAGTAGGCCGTGTCGGCGAGGGCCTGGTCGGTGGTGAGGAAGCGCATGTTGTCGACGGAGGTGTCGGGGACGGGCCAGCTGGTGCCGTAGTAGCGGTGCTCCATGACGAGGCCGACGCCGCCGGTGGCCGCGGTGAGGAGCGGGACGATGCCATGGTCGAGGTAGGGAAGACGGCCGACGCTGTCAAACTCGCCCGAGTGCAGGACAATGACGGGCCCGCCGGGGCGGTAGTTGGAGGTGTCGAGCCAGTAGCGCAGCGGGTAGGTATCGTCCGAGTGCGGCGCGTACTTGGTCTCGTTGTGGAAGTGGTCGACGGGGACGGAAAAGTTGTAAGCCTTGATGCGAGGGCTGATGTCGGGCGGCGGCGTGTCGTCGTCGGCGGCGGCTCTGAGATAGGCCGGCGTGGCGTGGAAAGCGGCGGCGGCGGTGCCGGCCAGACACGCGACGGGGAGGAGCTGCAGCGAGACTCTCATCCTGAGCTACACGGTGCGTCGTCGTCTCGCGATGGATTGGGGGACGGCGCGCTCTTCAGGTTGGCAACAGACACGGGAAGAAGCAAACAGCCCGAGACGGGGTTGCAAGACCGGCGGAGCAGCTAGATTTATGCATCGTGAGTGCTGAGCCCGCCGCCTATGGAGCTGGGCAGCTTATCGGCTCTGCTGCGGAAGCTCAGGTGGTCCCAGCGGGTGGGCGTCAGCGGGGGCTAGCGGGGGTGGACCGCTGAAACGCCACTGAAGCGGGGGAGGGCTGCCGGCTTTTAGCGGGCTTTACAGCGCACGTCACCCTGTTTGTTGACGAACTGCAGCGGCTCTACAGCGGCCTTGCCGCCATAGATAGGTACCTCCTACTATACAAGAGACCTTCACTTCCTCCCCTCTGTCACGTCCTCGAGCTCGAATTGCCCTTTCACCGTCTCTCAATTTTATACCACAACGGCGTGTTCATGGCTGATGTAATGGATGCCGTATTGATGCACGGCATCCATTACATGTCTCGGGGCTCTGGCATCCCACATCCTCCGGCTACCAGGCCCTGTCCAGGGACCCGTACCCGACTTGTCGTCACTAGCAATCGCACGCCACCAACACACCTTGAGAGGCATTAGGTAATGGCGAAGGAGCAACATCGGGAAACAGGGCTATGATTTCTTCGTCCGGCATACCGGTAGTCTCATTTATGGGAGCTTCCTGATAGACCTTGAACATAGTGTGGGAGCGACGCCTCGTTGTCCGGGACCTTCACTGCAGCTGTAGCGTCACTGCCCTGTCAGGAGAAGCAATCAACTATATCGCGCTGCACCTAGGACAAAATTCGCCAATTTGCTATGACTAGCTTGAATGAACCGCAGATTTTGTATGAATAGACAGAATTCCTGCGGGCCAAGCTATGGCGCAGCTTAGCAAGCTGCATCAAGACCGCAGTGTAGGTACCTGGGTAGGTAGTTGGCTCAGGCGCTATCTTTGCTCCGCTGTCACTGGAACTCATCACTGATCTCAAATATGACGTGCCAGCCAATTCCCCCACGTTTCCCAGCTTGACTATCAGCTCGAAATCCCAGTGTAATACATCACCATCTACAATCCAACAGCAACCCGATTCTACCATCCTAATAACACACACAATGACACTCGTAAAATTAGCACCACACAATAAAACCCTCAAAGGGCACAAGCTGCTTCTCACAGACCCTCGTGCTCTCCCCAAAGACGCCCTCGATCGCCTCCACGCCAGCTTCCCAGACCTGCACGTCCAGTCCTTTGACGCAGACGTGACGGACCCCTGGGACAATGTCACGCTGGCTCTGGGATCTAGTTCTAGATTACCCTCTCGCGAGAAAGCCAGGAAGCTCGAGTTCTTTCAGTTGACGTCGGCCGGTGCGGACGGCCTCGTCGGCAAGCCCATCTTTGACGACACCAAGATATCATTCTGCACCGCGAGTGGTGTGCACGGGTATGAGTTTCCCCTTTCCAAACCAGCTAGGTTCGCTTGCGGCTGACCGGATGCCATCTTGTACTAGACCTCAAATATCTGAATGGGTCGTGGGCACCTTTCTCGCCTTTCAGCATCAACGTGAGCTCTCGTCACTCCCACCACCTATACCAAAGTAGCCATGTACTGACCTCTACAGTACCTGAATATCTCCAGAACCAGCAGCAAGGCAGATGGAAATCCTCCAAAACGCCCACAGACGACTCTGTTGGCCAGCGAGTGTAGGTCCCGCGTCGCCCTCACTCCCACTGTCCGCTCACTAACACAGCCGCCCCCAGAGGCATACTCGGCTACGGCAGCGTCGGCCGTCAAGTCGCCCGCGTCTGCAGGGCCATGGGCATGAGCGTCCACGCCTACACGCTGCACCCGCGACGCACGCCCTCGTCTCGCCGCGACGACTCGTACGCGCCGCCGGGCCTCGGCGACCCCAGCGGCGAGCTCCCCGACCGGTGGTTCTCTGGCGGCTCGACCGCCGAGCTGCACGCCTTTCTCGGCTCCGGGCTCGACCTGCTCGTCGTCGCCATGCCGCTGACGCCCAAGACGCGGGGTCTCCTGTCGAGGCGCGAGTTCGAGGTGCTGCGGGACAGAAAGACGTTTGTGTCCAACATCGGCCGCGGGCCTATTGTCGATACGGGGGATCTGATGGATGCGCTGGAGCATGGCGTCATTCGCGGCGCGGCGCTGGACGTCACGGATCCGGAGCCGCTGCCGGACAATCACCCGCTGTGGCATGCCAAGAACATCATCATCACGCCGCATGTGAGTGGTGGCTCGTCAAAGTACATGGAGCGGGTATTCGAGGTCCTCATGGCCAACTTGACGCGGTTCAGCAACGGGGAACGATTGATGAATTTGATCAATAGAAAGGAAGGATACTAAATTGACTAAACTAAAACATGACGAAAACGAATTCATTGTCCTGCTGCTCTCTGCTTACCGCTCTTCTTCTGCAGATTGTGCAGTAAATCCTTCAAGCCGCGAATCTCAACGTCGTTGTAGGTATCATCCAGCAGCTCCACGACACCCTGCGCCGTGATTTCCGGATCCCAAGCATCCGCCTTCACCAGTGCATCCGGATCCGCACCACCAACTTCTAGAAACAGCCGCACCACCTCCACCCATCGCTTGGTACCATCCTCGTCCACGTCGTAGAGCTTGATCCACCGACGCCGGCGCGCATCCCGCAAGTGGCGCAGCACCGCCAGCCACGGCGTCAAGTCGGCCCTCGTCACAAAGTCCAGGTAGTGGTGGTTGGCTCCCGGGTTGATGCGGCACGCGCTCTCGAGCAGGTCCCTAACCAGGCCCGGGTCGGACAGCGGGTATATGGTGCGCTTGCGCGAGCACAGGTGCTCGGTGGCGTAGGCCAGCAGCGGCACCGCGTCCTCGACCTGCAGCCGCCGCATCTCGTCCGAGATGTCGCCCGTCTCGTCGCGCCGGCGCCGCGCCGCCAGCTCCTCGGCGACGTACGCCCGCAGGCCAAACTTGACGGCCAGGCCCAGAAAGGGCTGCCAGATGGGCGGCGCCTTCATGCGCACCTCGAAGCTGCCGTAGGCGTTGCGCGCCCAGTGGTCGTACGGGTCGTGCGGCTTGGCCTCCCACCACCAGGAGATGGTGTCCTTGAGCTCGTTCACAAAGGCACGCTGCAGGCGCTCCGGGTCGTTGGCGACGTGGCGCGCGTGCGTCAGCGCGAGGGTGATGCCGGGCCACCAGTCGTCCAGCATGCGATGGTGCTCGATAAAGACGAGAGGACGCTTCATTTGAAGAACATAGGACCGCAGGAGCCGGAGGTTGGGATCAAAGTCGGGGGAAAGCTGCTGTATGAGCTTGTCGTGAATGCCTGGGCATGAGACAAGCCAGTCGCGCACAGTGCGGTGAATATAGACGACTCTGCTTCGGGCCTTGTCTCGCATAGTATGTCCATGCTTCGGGGGTTTGCTGCGAGAAAGTCGCAGATTGCCCTCGCGCTTGCGGATATGGAAATCCAGCAAGCCAGAAAATCGCTGCTTGATGGCGTTGATGGTCGCTTCGCCACGCTGTTTGATGTAGTCGTCTGTAGCTTCTTCCACAGGGACTTTATCGAGAATCATCTGATTGTCGGCTTTTGCCAGAGAAAATGCAAGCTCCCAGACCGTCAAGTTGTTGGCATCGTCGTTGCGCACAAAGTCGGCAACTTCCTCTCGAGCCCTCATCAGGCTGTACATGGAAGCAGACTGCTCAAGCTCCTCTGCCGTCTGGTCCTGGAAGAGCAGCTTTTCGAAAAGCTCATCCAAGTCTCCAGGTAGAGTAACCAGTAGATCAGTAAGCCCTTCCACCCCATCATCTCTGGCAAACCTCTCCAAGATTTTTTCGACAGCCAGTCGAACCCACAGGAAGACGCCGTCTGCGCGATCAATAAGTGCATCCACAAACTTGGTACCCTCGGTTGCGTCGTGCTGCAAAAGGGCACGCATATCGCTGCTCTGGACCAGGTTCTCAGAGACGTATTGCTGCATGTCTCCATACGTCAGCTCTTGAAGCTTGAGGTTCGGCACCGCAAACTCAAAGGCATCCTGGAACACGGCCCACGGGCGGGACGACAGGCACAGCTTCACATTCTCTGACCCGTCCCCGGTAGCCAAGTTCTTGAACAGACTGATAATCATGGTGTGATCACCCTCAAACTCGTCCATGCCGTCGATAAAGAGACAAATCTTCATCTTGTCCGACGCCGCCTTGATAAACGACAGAAACGCCGGCAGCAGCTCCTCGACGGTCCACTCGAGCCGCAGCCGGATGCGCTCCTTTGTCGGCATCGTCCGCAGCTTGGCCCAGAGCGTCGGGAACGAAGCCGCAATGTAGTCTGGGTGCGCAGACAGGAACTGGTGCAGCAGCGAGCGCAGCAGGCCCGTCTGGGAGCGCTGCTCGCGCGACCCGCTGGTCCAGAAGAAGAAGCCGGCGACGAGGCAGGGCTGGTCGGCGCTCCACGCCTGCAGGCACGTAGTGGTCTCTTTGTGCTGAAACAGGTACCGGATAAAGGTCGACTTGCCCGAGCCGGGCTTGCCCGTGATCCAGTAGAGCGGGCCCGACTCGGTCGTCGACAGCCAGCGCTTCAGGCTGTGCTTCATGATCCGGCCGCCGCCGCTCGGCTGCTGCTGCTGCTGGTCGGCGGCAAAGACCCAGTCAAAGGTCGAAGCGTACGCCTCCGTGACCTCGTCCTCGCGGTCGTGCATGCTCTTGTATGCGAGCCCCTCGAGGATAAAGTCCTGCAGGATGTCGGGCGACACCTGCCGCGGCTGGTTCGCGGGGTGGATGTTCTTGCGCAGGCCTTGCGTCAGCTTCTTGAGTTCGGCTTGCGGCTCCTTGGCCTTGCGCTCCACGTCCAACGTGTGCTCGCCGTTGTGGTACTCATCGCCCGGGGGAGCGTGAGGCGATAGACGGACAGAGAGTTGTCGCTCGAGCTGGCGAAGATCCTCGGCGGGACTATTGCCGCCATGTTAGCAACAAAGTCGGGAACTGTAGAGTCACAAAAGGCTGCTTGTCAAATGGGCATGAGGATTGGTGTCATGACTCACAAGGAAGCTGCTTCGAGATCACGGGCACGCTGTATCAAGGCGTCGAGTCGCTCGGCAAGCACAACTAGATCAATGAGATTCCACGCTGCCATTTCGCCTGTCGACTTCTCCAGTCGATCAAGTCGCAGCACAACATCTTGTCCAATCTTGACACACGAGCGCAAAATGGCGCTGGTGACCCCAGCGTCTTTCACGTCGTTCAATGCCGCCGCGGCGACCAAGTCCGCGCGAAGACGCTTGCCGCATCCGGTCGCGGACGGATCAGACGCAAGCGCCAGAGTCGCCGCGTTGTCGTCGCCGTCGTCTGCGTCACTCTGCTGCTCCGACCAGGCGGCTGCAAAGACAGCCGTCACAGATGTGAGCAACGCGAGGACAGACGCGGAAGCAGCAGCATCAGCCGCCGCAACGGGCGCGTCTGGGCTGGGGGGTCTGGATGAGGCAGCGGCCATTTTATAGCATGTAATGGAAGCGCGCGCCTGGTGATTTTTTCCTTCTATTTTGATTTCTACAGTTTTTTTTTTCTAACTGGCTATATAACATGGGACAGGAGAGACCTTGTCCGGGAAGAGTATCTGCGCGCGCGTGGTTGCGTACAGGAGCACTGGCAGCAGTACGTTCCTGGGTAACGACGTGGCACAACAGAAGGCGTTGATGATGAAAGAAGGAGAGAATGCGGGGGAAACAAGGGGGCCAGAGAGAAACTGTAGAAAGGAACATCTTCCGCGTATGCAATTAGCGGGTTCTCTGTCAGCATTAGATCAGGCTGTCGCCGACTCACCGTTGAGTGGGTGGTGGCGTCTTTGAGCGCCAGACAACTTTGGGACGGCTGCTTGTACTGGGAGAGCCGCCTATCAATCGGACGGCGACGCCTGAATGTGACTGCTCGCTTTTTGCCCAGAACCTTGAAAGTCAAATCGTCACTTCAGCACATCAAGGCTACAAGAAAAGGTATTGCGAGGGCGTGCTCTAGCAGTCACTGTTGCTCCTGTTCCCGTTGTCCTGTTAGTCCTATGATAGGCCATTATGTACCTAGGAAGCCACATAGCCAAAGGCACACCGAGGCCATCTTCGCGCCGCGCGCGTGACGAATTTTGAAATCAAAAGCTGATTTTCAAAGTTGCAGATCCAGGGAAGCTGCAGAGGTCTCTGTATGACGAGGTTACCTTTTATTGTTCGTAATGAGAACGATTCTCGACCATTTCTTTGCTGTACGTCGTCACGAAGAACTGTATGCAACATGATGGCTGAAATATATAAGCAATAAAAGGCTACTGGACGCTGAGATACCTGCCGCTTATACAGTACTATGCAGAGAGATATAAGCACATGCCGATTTTATTTTGACTACTTTTGGTGTTCATCAAGATGCGCACCTCTCCCTGCATCATCAGTTCATCCACAGTCCGTCACCACATCGGTACGCTCAATCGCTGGACACCTGGCTCTGACCGCTTGTCGGTGTGGTAAAGATAGTTCAAGTCCAAGTAGCTTCTGGGTAGCTACTCGCCGTCTTGCAAACTGCTAGTCGCACCGCTCTGCTCCTGTCCTGTGCTGCCCTCGCTGTCTGCCTTGCGCCAACGGTTCAGCTGCCCCCTTTATCCTTGCCAAACACAACTACCGAGAAAAGTTACAAGAGAGAAAGACGTTATAGAGCTACGCCTCTCCAGTCAAGTAGTCGTTTTAGCCAACCACAGGCCGCCGCCTTGCCAGACCCATCGTGGGTCAGGTAGCTGACGGTTGTGCAAGGTCCTCCTGGGACTAGCAAGACAACCACGACCGCCTCGACCGCGGACGGGATTATAACTGAAAATATCCCCCACCAAGCCCATGTTTGTGACTGGTCAAAGAAACTATGAGCTCGGGCATATTATCGTGGCAGTGCACGTTTAACTTGGGGCCGCCCGCACGCCGCCTCGGCGTTCCAGATAGTTTCAGACGCATTCGAGGGGGCACTCTTCATTTAAGATTTGAAAGATAAAAGGGAACCGCAAAGCTCGTATTGAGTTGTGGGGCTGTTGATATGGTGTAAATGATTGCCTCTATTGCCTCGGTTACCCGGTTTGCTTTTGTGGTATCGGTGGCCTCTGCCGCCTCTGCTGGCTGGCCTGCTGGCCCTTCTACGGTTGACACCGCTAGTTCTGCTATAGTAGAGCCTCTATAGGGCCAAACTCGCCATTGCGCACGATATCAATCAAGTCTCGTGTCGAGTAGCATCCGAGTACCATGCATTATGATTATATAGCTAGATCTGGTAGCCGCAACTAGACTCTGCTGCCAACTTTAATAACACCGCTTCTAAATACTAGTAATACAAGAATTAAGACTAATGTTACAGAAAACTTTCAGATTTGCTTCTTATAATCGTGACTGGCGGACGGCATTGTAGAAGTGTGGGCGAACCAGCGCCCAGCGCCAGCGCCGCGCAATGATGATTGCGGCGCATCCAGCCGTGAGGAAAATCAAAGCAGGAGCAATGACGTCCCTGAAATGATCAGCAATATAATTAAGCACACGGCCGTCAGAGCCATGCCACGATCGACCTGCGGCGTGGTGGACAAAACTATGAAGGTACAAGTCCTTCAGGACCGCCATGGATTTGATTTCGGCAGCTTGGTTATACAACCAGGCGTATTCGTTCATCACGGAAGTAATCATCATGGGACCTGTAGACCAGAAAACAACCATATAAGGAAGCATGAAGCGTCCTGAAAGGGAAGTTGCTCTCTTTTTCGCTTCGTGCAGTGCCCACAGCAAGAACTCGGAATCCTTTTCTGCCATGAAAAAGTGGTTACTGATGCCCCTATCTTCGCCTGTAGGGGACAGTATCGCCTGGTAGCCCAAGCTCTGCAGGCAGGATATCGTTTCGGCCGATGTGTCGCGCGAAGGGTACGCGTCCAGGTCGGCGTAGACGCCGCCTTCGTGGTGCACAACCATCAGTCGAGCGACATCGGCGCGTTGAATATCGTACTTGTAAGATTGGTAGGTGGAAAGGAACCACGGATATGAAGTCTTGACCAGGTTGACAATGTCGGCTTCTGTCCAAAGCTTGACGGTGTAGTTTGTGGTTTCGAATCTCCATTCCCAGCTGCCCGAGGACGCCGTGAGCGGGTAGGTGGATAGGTCGTTGTTCTTCCATATTTGATGAATTATGTTTGGTATCCGAGGTATTGTGGTGTTGCTCGGCGTGTCGCAGTGGTCGACGGTATCGGCGGCGTCTTTCAATCTTTCAGGCGAAGTGGCGATGATATTTGGAGACAGAATGTGGTGCAGGAGCAGGAGAAGGAAAACTGTACCAGCAAAGCTAGCCAGCACGGAGGCACGCGAGGTTCGCTTGCAGGAAATCATTGCCATGACGAAAGCTTCTCCGTTTTTGCTAGATAGTTTGCCAAGTGAAATGGAAGGAGGCTTGACAATGCCAGATGGTAGGCACCAAGGAAGTAAGGCTGAAGGAAGGGCAGTGGTGTAAATGTCAACCGGAATAATAATCGGTCAGAGGAAGTTAAAAAAAAAAATGAGATGAACTATAGTGATTAATGGAAGTTGGGAACCAAGAAGGAGCAACTTGCTACACGATGTGGCGTGCGGAAACCTCACGCGGAGTATATAGTCACACTCCGGCTGGGAAACAGGGTGCTACCAGCACGTCCATCATGTAGCCTATAGTCTCACACATCCCATCTGCCTTGTCCCCTTCAATGGCATAACACGTTGTTAACAGGCTAAAACTGACCCTCATGACCCCAAAAAGGACCCTCCAAGTCCAACACCACCAGTAGTGCCAATAGAGGGAGAGCTCAACCCTGTCCGCTTCTTTCGTATAGCTCCACCACAAGCCAGAATCGTCTTGGTGCAACGGCAGGTCAACCGCTGCGCCGCATCGCCCAGCAAGCGGGCTGGGCGCGAGTAGGGCTGTAGATGCGAACCGGGCGAGCCTGACGACACTGGTTACTAGACGGTTTCTCTAAAAAGCAGCGTCATCGTGTTTTAGGTTGGAGGACGGGGACTGCTTGCCAGCATCGGCAGCTAATGATAGCTACGGCACGGCATGGGGCGTTTATACCGAAGCTTGTTGCGCCCGCAGCAGCCAGTCAGGACTCGCGCACCGGGAGCAAATGCAAGCTGCTCGGACAGAGGATTCAACAGAGCCACGATGGGATTACGTTGCCCTGCCTCCGCTCGCCAACGTAGTTGGGCGTCGGGTTCGCCCACGAATGCGAGCGCTAGCAGGGGACCATCGTCTGGACGGCGTAGCGCCTTGTCCCTTTTCGGTGCGACCCCTTGATACGCCAAGAGGAGGAGGGTCAATAAGCTAAGACACCGTAGGGCTGGCGCCACGCTTGTGGGGGGCTTTCTCCTTGCTTGATCCGTTTTGATTTTCTTCAACAAATCTGTCGTCTGGCAAGAGATTGCAAGGGGGCCCTTATCACGTCATCTACCTGCTCAAAACCTCTTCTCTTTGGAATAACCCCGCGCGGTTCCGGGTGCCCGTGGCTGGCGAGATGTCTCGCGTCAAGCGCCAACTCGCCTGTCGCATGGGCGCTGCCAATTTTCAATCATGATTATTTATAAGATTGAACCCATCGTCTTCTGCTGTCAAATCAATCTCCCAAAAAGCTCTGCAAGTTTGTTTACCTCGAATGTCCAAAGTGCAGAAAGAACTAGAAAATCAGGATTAAACTACCTTTCCCGGGCGTCGGCCAAGCCACGGGCGAATGTTAATTCATGAGTCGACGTCGACGGACCTTCCAAACGGAAGTTGCCGTACCCAGCAGATCTGCGACGCGCGCGCCGCGTTCGTGGTGCAGGAAAGAAGCGAGCCTGCGCCGCAGGAGCTGGCCCGGACGGCGGCACAGATCGTCGAACCTTCTCATTGACTCGGACAGCACAAAGGGCATCGCCTCGGCGGTTTTTGGAGCCGTGCAACTTATAGACGAAAGACTGGCCAACTATATAGCATTGCCGTCTCCTTGCAGATGCAAAAGCGCACCCACTCTGCCAAGCCGACCAAAGGAGTTGTCTTGCGTGGCCTGCGGAGCATTCAGCCCAGGCTAGCCAGCCTTGCTGCTCTCTGATCGTGAGTTTTTGGCCCCGTCTGCGAGTCGCGTGCATAGACGAATGAGTCGAACTTTTTGCCCTTCTCAACTTTCTCTTCTTTTTTGGGGGAAATCGGTTCTCGACACAAACAGAACTCCCCGTCAATACTGGTAGAATGCAGGCTTAAAGCCCCCAACAATAACCAATGAAATCGCACATGTGCTGCTGCGGGCCTTGCGCGGACTCTCCATGGGGTTTTTTGTGAATACTGTCTGGCGTTTGCTAGAATGTTGGGACAGACTTTCACAGAAACAAGGTTCAGGACATGAGCGCCGCCAACTTCCACCATTGGAATGCACACCAGCAACTGATCGTATAGGGGGGAAAAGATGGGCGGGAGGCAAATGTACAAGCTGCAAGCTAAAGACGTCGCGTCGTTTTCGAGAATTAGTTGAAGCCAACTACGTATTTGTTATAGGGTATCCTATTCATTCACAGAAGGCGACGATTTAGTCGTATATTCTGACCTTTGGCACGACGGCAATGTGACGGAACGAAATCCAGTACAGAACATACGATCGTGAAAAGAGGTTGGATATCTGCTAACAACGTAATCGAAAGTCTGTATGCTTGCATTAGGCCGATACTACATGAATCTCACGGTTTAGCCAACTTTCAGAAAAAACTCGTCGCGGCTTTCATGTCAGTCGTAGGTTGTCGTGTCTAGGGTAATGTACTCCTTACGGCGTAATGTCCATCACATCAAGAATGGCAAATCATTTACCCAAGCCTCGGTTTGATTTCGTCTCTCTACTTTTTAAATTAGAAGATTGTTACGATAAAGCCCCTCTAAGTAAAAATTCCGACAACGATAAGCCTTCTCGAGTAGTGTCGATACGACAGTCAAAATGCAGTGCACTTCTTACCCCAGCGCCAAGTTAACCTAGCTATATACATTTATTAAATAGTCACCCGGGTTTAATACGTGTTCTATATCGCAGCTTTTTTATAATCACGAGCATTGATACAAATCAATTCATATCATGTCATGATGTGTGAGGCAACACAGTCTACGGCGACCCGCCTGACGAGGATCTCGTTGATATGCATCCACGACCGAATCCCGCGCTAGATGGCGCGGCAGAAACGTAGCTATGTGTAGAGTGGGAAATGTACTTGATTGAAAGTCAAGAGGAATCAAGGCCATGGCTAAGAATAAACCTTTCGTGTTCATCCTGCCTAGGTCATTGATATCTAAACACAGTGGAAGTTGGTGGCACTTCGGCCCAAACTTTACAGAAAAAGTGGCTATCGTGGTATATAGGTATGTAGGAACATGGTGGAATATAGTATATGTTTGGCCCTAGGTGCCCTGGGGCATAAATCCGAGCCAGTCAGACTCTGGGTCCGGCAGCCTCGCCGTCTCGCCGTCTGTTGTGTTTTGCAGCTGTGATTGGCCACTCAGCGCCCGCACCGCAGGTTCAGATATTTTGGGATAGTTGAAAAAGTCAAAGATGTCTATGTTGTCCAGCTCGCTCAGCGAGGTGATTTGGGTCGAGGTAGGCTCGATGCCAGTCTGTCGGGTAGATGCCGTCAGAGTTACGAGACCATGTGCGCTCCTGCCACCGACATGTTAGTTTTGTATGCATCGTTGATCTGGAGCAGGAATACTTACTGTCGCATGGCATTGAAACTCATGTGGCCTTGTCTGCCACGTTGAACAGCACGAGCGAGGACCTTGGCATAGTTGTCGGCCACCTCCCAGTACTGCCCGACGTGCCCCAGAATTTCAATGAAGAATTCGATGCGAGGGTCAACTGGGCAGCCAATTGTCGCGGCGTGGACGAGGAGCAGGCGAGCTGCGACCCAAAGAGAAAAGATGAATGGCGGACCAAGGTGATCTAAGCCACTGGCTTCGTACACGTCTTGTGCAATGTCACCCAAGCTCTGCACAGCTGACAGGCAGCGCTGCATGGCGTAGTGCGAGGGTACAAATAGATGGGATCGCACCGTCGGATAGGCTGCCGAAGAGTGAAGGCGCACAACGGCGGTGACGTAGGCGCTGTGCAGCATGAACCAGTTGGCAACTCGGCTGGCGGGATCCGAGTGGCACAGGGCGGAAATCTTGCTATAGTCGCCAGGCAGCCCTCGCAGCCAGGAATCGAGCGAAGCATCCAACGATCGATACGTGTTTCGCCAAGCCGCCATTTCGGAAGAAGATGTGATATCCAACGGTGTCTTGAGAAAGTCATGAACCTTGCTCAAGATTCGAAGAATCTCGCAGTGATATGAGAAACTGCCCAAATTGTCGGGCTTATTCACAACAAGACCAGCGGCGCCGTGCTGATCGGGACTCGAGCCCCAAGAACGTGTTTCAACGGGAATATCGCGAGAGAAGAGATCGTAAGAACACGGCAACACCCGCTTCATCTTGTTGTCGTCTAGCATGAAATCGAATGTCGTTGTAGCAATTGTCGCGTATCGATCGAGGAGATAGACCATCCACGCAAGCCGCCTGCGGCCCTCGTCTTCAATCCAGGACTGCGGCCTATCGATGGCAATACGCCTGATGGAGCCCGTCATGGGGGCGTCGTCGCTGGTCTCGACGGAAAGATAGACGCTGCTCTCCTCACAGAGACTGAGCTGTCGAGCATTCTGCGCCAGCAAAGACAGCAAATTCCACCCACGCGGCCCGTTGGAAGTGCCAAGCTCGTCCAGGCAAACAATAACGAGGGCACGCAGAGCCTCCACACTGACATGCTCCATGGCGTACATTTGCACGATCTGTCGAGAGGTTTCGTGGTAGTGAGCGCGCATCTCGGGGGAGAATCGAGGATCTTTCAGAAATCGTAGCGTCGTTGCCACAATGGCATGCAGTAGAACGCGGTCGGCTTCGCTCAGCGACGTCGAACCGAAAAAGATGGAAAACGTTGTTTTGCGGTCGAGGATGGGAGACCAAGTGTTGCAGTGCTTGAAGTACAAATCGACCAGCGTGTATACAATATCCTGAGGCGGCAAGTCTGTACCAGCAGACAGTGCTGATGGCCCTCGGCGGAGCCTTTGGGGAAGAAGGGTGGCATTGGTGTAGTCGACATTCATGCCCTGGACCGACATTCGCCCCTGACGTTGGTCGCCTTCATCCCAACCTTGGCCGGGAAGCGCGGACGGCGGTCCGCCAGCTACTGATGGCGTGCTCCGAGGAGCGCCGCTGGCAGGGCTGCTCCTATTTCTTTCCTTCGCGTACGGATCAATGTGAGACTGCGCGTGAGTGCTGATGGCAGGGGAGAGCGTCTGTGGAGGTGCTGCGTGGCCGTCGGCGATGTGCTCCTCCACCCGGCGACCCAGGGTGTGCAACAGCGCATCGATCCTGTTGACTTTGGCTTCGAGCTCGAGGCTGAAACCTATACGGCTGCCAGGCTTCTGCCTTTCAAGATAGACGCAGGCACGATTGTGGCGGGCGCACCAGGAGCATGCAGGCTCCGCCCGGTCACATTTGACCTTTCGAGCTTTGCACAGCTCGCATCTGCAGATTTCTTGGGTTAATCACACCATATACAAAGCATGCCCCTGATGCATGAGGCTAGAAAGCCTCATGCGACAAGAATGAAGATAGTTACTCACGAGGTCTTTTGATATCTGCCGCGCTTACGCTTCTTGGACCCGCCCGCAGAGGAGGTCGAGGCATTGTCTCTGGCCTCATCACCACTGGAGCCATCATGCTGGCTGACGGCGACCGATACTTCCTCCTCCTCGGTCATCGGGGAGCGAGTTATAGTGGATTATATTGGGAAGGGCAAAACGGTATGTGTGTCAAGTGAGCCTTGTCGGCCCGGGGCTGCGGGACAGGGGAAAACAGACGCAGCAAGCGGACAGACAAAAAGCAATACAGATGCACAGATTCGATATCCAAAGGGCTTATCCGGTCGTGGAGAGCCTCCACACCTTGGCTCGAGGCCGGCCCGCCAGAGATGGGTCTTTGCTATAGAAAGCAAAGAAGGAGATGATTGGAGGGCGGATATGGGAAAAGCTATCGGGCGCCGTGGGCGATAACGCAATGTGAGCTCCAAGCTCGGGATGAGAGAGAGCGAGAAGGGTGGAATCAGACAAGCGGGAACAAGACAATGGCAGATGGAACGTGAGGTGGATAGGATCTATCGCGAGTTGTAAGTTCAGATTGTTCCCCGCAAAGATTGAAGCAGATGAGAAGAGGAGACGCTCACATAGTATTTGATAAAAAGCAGGCTCGTAGAATGATTGATGGTGCTTCTGTGATACTCGCCACAGCAGCCTGGTACGTACCTGTCGCTGGTAGAGAGAGCTTCGCACGGCCTGCCACAGCAAGAGATCTGGTTCTCGGGCTCGCAGTTTGGACACCGAGGACTGGGTCCGCATTTAAACCAGGTTCGGCATTGAGTTTGCGAGGTCCACGTCCGCTTTTTTTTCCCTCTCTTTTAGTCGTGACCGTTCTCTAGAAGCTTTTTTTTTCTGCGCGGCGTCCCAATTGTGTGGAACCACCCATGTCTATGCTGCTGCTGCTGCCGCTGCAGGCTGGAATTTGAACAAGGGCCCTGACTAGCCGGACGGGAGGAGCTTTGAGCAGCTGGTGGCTGGTGGCTGGGAGAGGGGAGAGAATATGGGATGGACGATCAGCCAAACAGCGTCGAAAATGGTGTGTGGGAAGCGAGAAGGATTTTGGCCTGGTCGGTTTAAAAGTGAGGGGGCGCACTCCATGAGGAGCCTTTCGCCCGCTGGGAGGCGCTGAAACTGGCGTCGCGGGAGCTGCTTTTGGGGGTTGGCCACGGAATTTCAGTGGGTGCACCCGTTTTCAGAGCCCGCCACACTGGGAGCTGTACAGGGCATTTCAGCGCATACCGCGCCAGACGACCCCGCTGTAGCAGCACCGAAGCCCGCCGAGCAGCCTCGAGTGTGATTTGTCTCCTTCTCGCATTTGTGAACCAGGTAACCTCTGTCCGTCTCCACGATTAGTATCAACAGCTTCCCCAGGCTGCAATGACGCCACTTGTTTCTCTACTTCAGGCCATAGATCAGCCACATTTTCCCCGGCTTCCCAACTGCCAATCGTGTTGGTACCTAGGTACGGAGTACATGGCTGTGTTTCACAGCAGCTGCCGGGCCCCTCGGACGTCCTGGCCGCTGCGCACAGTAAGGCTCAACGCCCCGACGACACCCTCCAGGGCCGAAAAAGGTGTCTGTCCCCGAGCCGTGGTGTAACGAATGTGCTGGACTGGCTTGCTGGGTAAGGGAGAACTGTGCCAAATGCGCGCGTGATGCGCCAGCTGCTACTTTGAGCCGAAGCTAATGCAAGCTACAAACGGGCTGGCCCATGGAGGCATACCCGGGCGACCTTGGATACGGTGCTGCTTCACTTCATTCACGACTAACTGATTTTGATGCACGCGGATCTAGTGCACGAGTCATAAAGATGCTTGTTTGCAAAATGTTCAGATTTTGCTGTATTCATGAGTAAAATAGTGTCATCCCATCATTCCATGGCTCTTTTTGAGCCGCTTCGAAAAAAAGCCGTTGCTAGTATGTTTCAAACCAAAAGTATCAAAAGAAGAAGTAGAAAAGAAAAAGAAGAAAGGTTAAGAAAAGCGAAAACGCCATAGTCATACATGAGCACCATCATCAAACATGCAGTTAGGGATAGTTGGCCCAGCCCTTGCTCATCTCAACAGCCTTCTCCCAGCGGGCGAAGCGCTTGCTGGCGTCTTCGGTGGTGATCTGGGGGCTAAAGGTTGTGCGGCCCTCGGTGTTGACATTTTTCAGGTCGTCGAGGCTGTTCCAGACGCCGACGGCCAGACCGGCGGCAATGGCAGCGCCGAGAGCAGTCGTCTCGCGCATGGCAGGGCGGATGACGGGCATGCCAATGAAATCGGATTGTGTCTGTTTGATGATTTGTTAGCGAATGGTGTGATGTCATTGCGGATTTCCGATCCAGCACTAACCTGCATGATGAGATCCGAGTTGCACATGCCACCGTCAACGGCCAGCTCAGTCAGAGCCTGGCCACTGTCCTTCTCCATCGAGTCGAGGATGGCCTTGGTCTGGAAGCAGGTAGCCTCGAGGGTGGCACGGGCAATGTGGCCGCGCTTCGTGTAGGCCGTGATGCCGAAGATGGTACCGCGGGCATCGTCGATCCAGTAGGGCGCAAACAGACCGCTAAAGGCGGTGACAAAGGTGCAGCCACCGTTGTCCTCGACAGTCTCGGCGAGAGCGCTCAGCTTGGACGACGACTCGATGAAGCCGAGGTTGTCGACGAGGAACTTGATGCTGGAACCGGCGACGGCGATGCTGCCCTCGAGGGCGTACATGGTCTTGCCTGGGCCAAAGTCAAAAGCGACAGTGGACAGGAGGCCGTGGGTGGAGAAGATGGGCTTGGGGCCGACGTTGTAGAGGAGGAAGCAGCCGGTGCCGTAGGTGTTCTTGGCCAGGCCGGGGGTGATGCCCTTTTGGCCGACAAGGGCAGCAGACTGGTCGCCCAGGCAGCCGGTAATCTTGATGCCCTTGAGGGCCGTGTTGGCGAGGGTGCCAAAGGCCTCGGGGTCGGAAGAGCGGACAATCTTTGGGAGCTGAATCTTGTTGCGATCAATGCGGAACCAGTCGAGGAGCTCGTCGTCGTACTCGAGCTTCTCGAGGTTCATGAACATGGTGCGCGAGGCGTTGGAGGGGTCCGAGACGTGGACGTTCTTCTTGGGGCCGCCGTTGAGCTTGTAGGCGAGCCAGGCGTCGACGGTGCCGAAGGCGAGATCGCCACTGTCGTACGCCTTCTTGACGTCGGGGACGTTCTCGAGCAGCCAGAGCAGCTTGCCGACGGAGGAATAGGTGGACAGGGGCAGGCCGCAGCGGCGGGTCAGCTCCCCGGAGCCGAGGCGGTTCTTGAGGCGGCGGACGAGCTCCTGGGAGCGGGTATCGGTCCAGACGATGCCATTGTGAAGCGCCTTGCCCGTGTTCTTGTCCCAGACGATGGTGGTCTCGCGCTGGTTGGTGATGCCGACAGCAGCGATCTGGCTGCGGGAGTGGCCCTGCTCCTCGAAGGCGGCGACGGCGCCGTCGATGCACTGCTCGACGGAGCTCACCAGCTCTTCAGGGTCATGCTCGTGCCAGCTACAAGGAGGGAAGAATTAGCTTTTTGGCACTTGATACATTTTCTTATCGAGAACCGGCGCGCCACTGATTGCGAGCGCATGCGACAGCGACTGTACGCGCGACGCGGGTTGGCGGGGTCTTGGAGGGGTTGCAGCGGCTTACCCAGGCTGGGGGTAGATTTGCTTGAATTCAATCTGGTGGAGGGCGACGACCTCGCCATTGGTGTTGAAGATGAGAAAGCGGGTACTCGTGGTGCCCTGGTCGATGGCACCGACGAATACATTGTCCCCTGAAGGAGTCATGGCGTTGATGAGTCTGTTGTGAGTTTGGGAGATGAGGTTGGCGAGCATAAAGTCTGGCGGGGAAGCTCTTTGGTCGAAGCAGCACGATTTTGTGGCAGAGTGTGATGAAGTAAGCAGCAGTGGAGGAAGCGAGCTTTTGCAGAGGGAAGCCCTTCCAAGGGTAATTTGATTGCAGAGAAGAAGAAGACGAGACGAGAGAGAGGTGGGAGTAGAAGGCAAGAAGCAAGAAGACGGGAGCAAAATTCAGCTCCACGAGACGGGGATCGTAAAAATACTTGTACTCTCGTGCAATTGACATGTGGAGGGCCTGACGCAACTGGGCTCCCCCAGACCCCATTTTCTGGTGGCGCCGACGCTCCCCAGGCTTGCCAGCCAGAGAGCCCACGGGGAAGCAGTTTTTGGAGACGCCGGCACCAAGCCAAGCCACGTCCGAGCCTAGAAGCGGTGTCCCATGCAGGCAGGCTTTGGGTCGGTCCTCTGATGTACCGTGCGTGTCTTGCGGAATTGGATTGATCTTCGCGCAATGGCACGCAGCCGCAAGCACGCTATTGTTTGTTGGCGCAAGGCTGGACGCAGAAAGCTACCCCGCATCAGGCACAGCTGAGCCTGTTGTGCATACATGCAGCAGCACATGTCTGTCTTTCTGTTCACGAGCCATCGCTACAAGCAAGGACAAGAACTTCGGCTGACACAATTCCTGTACCTGACATTACTGCATCGCAGAATGAGCTCCGTGGCCCGGCGTAGTTTGCATGCTCTGCTGCTGCTCAACCCGACCCGACGGCCCCAAGATTTCCTCATGCCTGTGGGGAAGAGGAGCCTCACAACGTCACGAGATGAGAAATAAATCTCCAGGCCGGGACGCTCGCTAAATTACTCATGACGGGGAAGCTAAGTATGGAGAAGCTTGACTTGGCTGAGGCGGCAGTTTGGGGGGTGCATGCACAACCTGGGGGTGTCAGTTGCGACGATGGCTACATGGATATGGTAGTTGCACATACAGAGCAGCAGAGCAGAGCATCATGTACACAACACAGTGGCTGCTGCAGCCATGGGCCGTTCCGAATTGTCAGGTAGCGCCACTGCTCGGTCAGCGTTTGGCTGCTTGGAGCGGCTGGCCGGCGCCACAAAATTGGCAATTTTTTAGAAACCCGGCCCTTGCAGCGCGGCCAACGTCTTGTCGCAAAGCCATGGCGAAATTTGGAGAATGGAAACATGCAAATGGAGACGTTTTGCGGTCCCCGTGTCAGAAGCTCGGTGTTCAACACCGAGAAGCCAAGCCATGCAAGCCAACCCGGCCTTCTAGATAGTTTCTGTGGAGCGACCCAATCGGACACTAGCACGCTAGACGAACGCCATATTCGGGGCAAAGGGCCGAATGCCTGCTGCGCGGTTGGCAGCCTTGTCTGAGGCTTGCAGGGGACAAGGGACTAACGTTATATTCTGCCGGTGCGTGCGTCTGCAGGCGGGCAGGCAGGCAGGCAGGCAGGCAGGCAGCCACTCGACTACTGAATGCTACCAGTACGCTCAGCAGTTATTACAGAGTACCGACCTACCTACAAGTAAAAGCCGAAAAGAATAAAAAAAAAAATTAAAAAAAAAATTAGTGGCTGGCCTTGGCCATGTCGCCGCCACGAGGGTTTTCTGGGCCCGAAGCGGGCTTTTTACGCTCTGGTCAAACGCCGTTTTTTGCCTCTTCTCCATATCCGTACCAATACTGGTACATTCCTGGGCACTTGCCTCCCATGACCTTGCCTGGTTCGTTCGGTGGAGGCGTTCCCTGACTACTGGCACTGGTATGAACGATGGTTGCGCGCGGAATTTGCTATTATTATCCGCGAGAGCCATCACCTCCCAGCGTACCCGTAAAATATCCAGTCTATCCGTGACATCTCCCATGGTTTCGGTACTTGCGGACGGGTTTGTGGGCACGAGGGCAAGACAAAAACGGGCACTTGCCGGACGGAAACAATGGAAATGGCACAACAAGACAATTTGGAGGAATTGTGATCAAGGTGTAAAATTCCCTACCTACGTGCCTACCTTGGCCCTTGCTGCATGACGCGCGCAGTCCATGGCGCTGTGCCAGTACGAATGGTCCGAGCCTTGGCTTACAAGCAAGTGTCCTTTCTTTCAGCAGGTGGCAGGTAAAACGGCTGCCTGGCACACTGCTAGACGATCCTTTTTTTCCAGCGCATTTCAGACCACACGCCCTCGGACAGCCCGGTCTCTGGTGCAATTGTCATGCAGCGGGGGTGGCGTGTCAGATCAGCAAAAAGAGGCGGGCGTGGCGTACAAATCTTGGCTCTAACAAGAGCAAATGGCCTTGTGTTACGTGAGCAGAGGTCTGAAATGACACAAAGATGGGAATAAAAAAATTGCAAACCAAGATTGAAGAAACGATTACAGGGAAATTGACGAGGCCCCCACTGCGAAACCCGTTGCATGCTCGTCATGAGCTACCTGCAGGACCGTTTTCTGGATTCCAGGGAACACTGTCGGTCGTCTGCGCCGTCTGCCAGTAGTTACAGTGAGAGTTACAGTGAGAGTGAGAGTGCGTTGGTATACCCAGTACGCCTGCCTGCGCCACAGCCAAGGAACGCCTTGCTGAGCCACACCTACCGATGGCGAGTTCCGCCCAAGCCGGCTTTTGTTTCAGTCAAAGTCGCCCACCCGGTCTTGACGATTCCGGCGCGACCGCAATAAAGTTAACCAATGCTTTTCTTCTCTGTCCCCCCCTCATCCCGGAACATTAGCCACCTCTCACCACTACTCAGTGCTCGGCCGGAACAAGTCCAGTGGCTTTTTTTTTCTTGTGCCACGCTGCTGCCATGCATTGCTGCAGACGCCGCCACCGCCGCTGCAGCCTCCTCCTCTGGTATTAGTCGTTCCCCCTCCCCTTCGGTGCCACCCCCCCGAAGTGACCCTGTTCCGCTTTGGCTCTTTCATCCGTTTTTCAATCAAGTCTTATTTTTCGTTCCCTGCCCCCCCGGGGCTGCGCTGGTTCGTTCGCTTCGCACAGTCTAGACACGCCCCCCTCTTTCCCTTGGACATGGGTGTTCCTCTTACTTTGGCTCTTGCACCCATGCTCCCCCAGACTTGCCGAATCTTCACAGAAGCCCGGACCACGCTCGACAACGGGCGGCAGCGACCAGTAAATAGTACCATGGAATCGCAGTTTTAATTTAGCAAGTCGTTCATCGCCTCCGCCTTTTCTGCTCCGTATGGCTCCTCCTCTCTAGCCCACCGGAAGCCCACCACACACACATGGCCGCGCTCTCCGCATCCTCGCCCGTCCTCTAGTTGAATATTTTACAAAGTCCTCGCACCCCCCCCTTCCTTGCCCACTGTGGCTTGTTTTTCCTTCGTCTCATCATCAACCTGCTCGCGCCATCATATTTTTCGAGCCTTGGAAAACCTACGAAAATATCCTCACCCATTGCCGCCCCTACATGATACCCTAGTCCCACTCGCGGCCGAGAACACCGGAGAGGCGCAACGCTGCAAGTCTGCTCGCACGCCCGCGCCTAGACCTTGTCAGGACACTCGCCAACATATTCCTTGCTCGACGCCATCCCCGGATCCATTCCCAGCTGCTATACCTGTTCATCACGCCGGGGCCTCGTCTTCTGTCCGCGGGGTCAAGTAGTCGCAACGGCTAGGCCCGCCATACCAGTCTCGCCTCACACCACAAAAGAGCATAATAGTCGCCTCTTCCCCGTGGAGTTGCATCAGAGATTTTCTCGACTGCATCCCCAGATTCCTTCTTCTTCTTCCCTATCTTGTATCAATGTCCCTTCCTGTCTCTCAGGACTCTGTGTCTGCGTCGTCAATCGACAAAATTACCTCCTACCACGAGAGCAAGATGGTTCCTCCAAGCACTCCCGAAACTATTCCTCCCCAGCTGCCTCCTCCCGAGGAAAAGGTGCTGGCTTGGACAAAAGTCCGCTCCCTCTGGCAAGATGCCTTTTCCGAATTCCTCGGCACCATGATTCTCATCATCTTTGGTGATGGTGTCGTTGCCCAGGTCGTTTTGAGTAAAGAAACAAAGGGAAACTACCAAAGTATTTCATGGGGCTGGGGGTGAGTCTCTTGGCAACGCACTCCCGCGACAAGGCCGTCTACTGACAATCTTTAGCATCGGTGTCATGTTTGGTGTCTACGTTGGCGGCAAATCTGGCGGACATATCAACCCGGCAGTTACACTGGCCAACTGTGTCTTCCGTGGCCACCCCTGGCGCAAATTCCCCGTCTACGCCCTTGCCCAGCTTCTCGGTGCCATGGCCGGCGCTGCCATCATTTATGGCAATTACAAGTCGGCCATTGACAACTTCGAAGGCGGTCCCGGCATCCGAACCGTCAGCGGCCCGAATGCTACGGCCGGTGTCTTTTGCACATATCCCGCCGCCTTCATGACCCGTACCGGCATGTTCTTCTCCGAATTCCTCGCCAGCTCTGTTCTTCAGTTTGTCATTTTCGCCCTCGTTGACGACGACAACATTGGCGCTGGCAAGATGCTGCCATTGGCTCTCTTCTTCCTCATCTTTGGCATCGGTGCTTGCTTGGGTTGGGAGACTGGTTATGCCATCAGCTTGGCCCGCGATTTTGGCCCTCGTCTTATTACCTACTTTGTTGGCTACGGTACCGAAGTCTTTTCTGCCGGTGGCTACTATTTCTGGATTCCCATCGTTGCCCCCTTCCTGGGCACCCTGTTTGGCGGTTTCCTTTACGACGTTTTTATTTATACCGGCCCGAGCCCCGTCAACTCGCCCTGGTTTGGCCTCAAGAGGCTAACTCAGCCCCGCCGCGATGTCTGGTCCAACACGTACCGAAAGTCGCTCGAGGGCAAAGTTTGAGATGAAGAGCCTAGTTATTATACTGTATTAAATTGAATTTATCCTATCCTGATGCTTGCTGTCCCTTGCTGTGACGTATTTTCTTATATTCCTATATTCCTTGGAATTCTTGATTTTGATAGTAACTAACGTTAACAGCCATTAGCCTTTTTTCCGCCAACTAACGTAGTGCTTGGCCTATTAGCGCGGCTGCGTGGCTTGGGCTAAAAGCCTTGTTTTTTCTCCTCTTCTTCCGTTGTTGGAGTAAAACAACCATTTACTTGCGCTACTGCTGACTTTTACGTACAGCTAGAGCCTTTTCTCTTGCAATTCCTTTCTGTGCAGAGTCTGGAACATGCGCTGATTCAAGGAGGTCGTGGGCTGAAGCGGAGCCCGTAACGCATGATCGTAATGACTAGTTAGCTGGACAAGCTTTTTTTCTTCCATTTAGCCTCGCTTTCCCTTGCCTCTGCACCATGAAGGGCACTGTTCGTTGTTCGGATGTGTGCCTCTTTCTGGGCTAGTCAAGACGCTGCGCAGGCATGCCAGGCTGCACACGCCCAGCCAGCCCCTCCTCTCGCCCCAGCCTGGATGACAATGGGCTTACTCTGGTCGCTGGCGAGCGTTACACGTGATGGAGCAGTTTTTTCCTTCCTTTGCGCATTAATCGTAAACTTTTCTCAGTTGCTTGCATTTTCCGTGTTTCCTTTTAGGAGCCCGTGGCAATGGGTTGGCCAATGACGATGCTTCTGACGACACGACATAGTGCTTGGTAGACTAGCAGTGAATGAAAAGCCACCTCGTGATCAGGAATCGTAGAGGGCACTTCTCTCTAACATTTACCCGGGTTTCTGGCTCGCGCGCGCTCTCACACCTAGTTACCAGTTCGTTTTAGCAGACTACCACGCCACCCCGCCAAGGTTTACGCTGGCATGGCGCGAGCTATTTAGCCAATGCAAATGCAAGCCATTAGGGGCGGGGGTTCAACGTTAGCGGGTGCCAAGGGGGGCGTGTGCATCCATCGACATTAAGCTATTGCTTGGCTGCTGTGGCTTCCTGCGTCTCTCTTGAGGGGCGGCCGCGCGGTGGTTGGCTTGCTTACACGGGGTCACTGCTTCTCAAAAAGGCACCTTGACTGCAATCCTCAATGCAATTCGACAATACAAAGGCGGAGGAGCGATGCCAGGAACAGACCGTTGTTGAAGGCTTTGCCCGCATTCGAGTTGCAGTCGTCACATGTTGGCTCAGCATGCCTGGTCGTAGAGGTCACAGTCGTGCTATAGATCCACAGCAGGCTGTCACTGCATCGTCGTTTATTCTTTTTCTTCCTTTTCGACTCCAACAGTTTGCCCCATTTTGCAGAGGAGAAGCACCGCTGTGGGCTTCAGCTAGGGCCGCTCATGAACGGCGGGGGGTGCTGAGCCACGCGAGGGCGGGTAACCATTAGCTGGACGACTATCAATCTGACGGACTTGGACAGTTTACACCGCAACTCGCAAAGGAAACCAAATTCGATTTTCAAAGGTGGTAATCTGACATGGGGGAGAACTAGTACGGGGACAGGCTGGTATATCGAGCTCGGATGGCACAGACGGATCGCAGACGGGATGCTACCTCGTAGACATTGTTCCGTGTGCTCTTCTGCGGGGGAGGGTCGCGGCGCGGCGTACAATACGCTCCACGCGCTTTCAACGGGCGGCATGGCAATTGCTCGCGTGGAAAATATAAAGAACTAAAAAAGAAGGCGAATACATGAAACCTTAATTGGACATAATAACACGACGGCAATTGAAAGCAATATTGAAACGGGCGCGTGACCAGCAAAAGGCTCCGTTGTGGCGAGGCGCTCCGAGTCGGTGCTCCGGGCCTGGCCTCCGGAGGTCTCGGGGGCCCAACACCGGACTTTTCGGCGGTCTTTCTTCTAGCATACGCCGAAGCTTTATCCTTTCGATGCATTTTCTAGGCGGGAATGGCTTGCAGGGATATTTATTGGAGATGTTGGTTTTATTGGAGAAGGAAAAAGGGTCTCTCTCCCGTTTCGGGTCGACGCACCCGAGCAAGTACCGAGATGAGGCTCCAACGGCAGAAGTGGAGAACTGGAGCCACGTCTCGGGGTGCAAAGACCGACGTGGACCCGAGGAGCCTCTCGGGGTGAGAATCCCGAGATGCATGAGAGACGCAGAAATCAGACAAAGTTGTTTGAGGCTCGGATACGGCTAAAGATGGAGAACACACGACGTACAACCGCCTCAGAAGCGCCCACCCAATACTCAATTGGTGGAAAAGTTCCATCTTTTTGGTCACTGCCTGTGACTTGCGAGAGCTTTTTTCCCTTCCGGACGCCGTCTTGGTATTCTCCGCCGTCTCCTCTTTTCCGCCAGTGTGTTCCCTTTTTCCTGCGTGTCTGGGCATGATGTCACAGTCGCAAAGTCGGCCAGCCCTCGGCTTTTCCCCTACTCCCAGATGCTCTTCTCTTTTTTTCCCCCTTCCTCGCCCCATCTCTCTCACCTGACTTTGACTGAATTCACCTTTGCGGTTTCGGTGCCATATTTTTTTTTTTCGTCTCCTCTTATTTTCACTTTCCTTTCCTTATCCTGCTGCATAGGAACCGTAACCCAGTCGCCATTACACGTGGGGACAAGAAACAGCTGTCAACACAGCCGCCCTCTCTACTCTTTCGCTGCTGTTCGCCATACAGTTCCCGATAGTTTCGGTGTGGGGTCTCAAGCTTCACAATCTCTACGGACCTCGCGACTCACTGCTATCTTTGCCATTCGCGGCTATCCCGACTCTGCCCTTCTTTATTAACAAGATACCGCGCTGTTCTTGTTCTTGGTTCCCTTCATCCATCTTTGATACCCGCAAGCCACATTCAACGCCCTGCAACCGAATCTACTTTGCTCCCGACTCTAGAGCAGTTCCGAAACTATACTCGGATACTTGACACCCCAGCAGATCCATATTATTAGCATCCAAAAGCAGCCGGTACCCGGATCGCGTCTGCCGAAGCTTGTGACTGCATAACTCTGCAATACCGACCTGGGTTACTCCTTTTCCCTCCTCCCATACATCGGGATTTATTGTTTGAGAGGAAATAAGCCTGCGATAGCTTTCACTCAGACTCGACTGAGCTTGGCTTTACTCACCCGAGAAGCCTCATCCATAGCTCCACCCCACAACCGCCACCTCTCACACAATGTCTCGAGCTTTCTCGAGTCTGCGCAAGCCTTTAATAGGCTTCGCGGCCGTGGCCACCGCCGGCTCCGTCGTCTACGCCTCCCGCCGACAGAACAAGCACTCCTTTGACACGCCACTCGTCTCGCTGCAGCGCGACGCCAACGGTCGCATCGTGCCGCCCACCTTTCCCAAGACCAAGAGCCGCGCCGACAACCTCGCGGAGCTCCGCCGCCACGCCCAGCAGGACGGCAAGGAGGAGTATGATCTGCTCATCATCGGCGGCGGCGCCACCGGCACCGGCATCGCCCTCGACGCCGTGACCCGCGGCCTCAAGGTCGCGCTGGTCGAGCGCGACGACTTCTCGGCCGGCACCAGCTCCAAGAGCACCAAGCTCGTGCACGGCGGCGTGCGCTACCTGGAAAAGGCCGTCTGGAACCTCGACTACGCGCAGCTGCAGCTCGTCATGGAGGCCCTCCACGAGCGCCGCACGTTCCTCGACATTGCCCCTCACCTGTCGCACTCGCTGCCCATCCTGCTGCCCCTCGAGCACTGGTGGCAGGCGCCGTACATGTGGATGGGCACCAAGACGTACGACCTGCTCGCCGGCGACCAGGGGCTCGAGAGCTCCTACTACATGAGCCGCGCCAAGGCCCTCGCCCAGCTGCCCATGCTGAACCCGGACAAGCTGGTCGGCGCGCTCGTCTACTACGACGGCCAGCACAACGACTCGCGCATGAACGTCGCCCTCGCCATGACGGCGTCCCTCTACGGCGCCACCATGCTCAACCACGTCGAGGTCACCGGTTTGCAAAAGGACGCCAACGGCAAGATCTGCGGCGCCACGGTCCGCGACGTTCTGGCCCAGGCCGACCCCGACGCGGGCCTCGACGGCGAGCCCTTCACTGTCCGCGCCAAGGGCGTCATCAACGCGACTGGTCCGTTTGCCGATGCGATTGAGCGCATGGACGACCCCTCGCGCAAGGCCATGATTGCTCCCGCTTCCGGTGCGCACATTATTCTCCCTGGCAACCTGTGCCCCAACGGCATGGGCATGCTGGACGCGGCCACCTCGGACGGCCGCGTCGTCTTTGTTCTTCCCTGGCAAAACTACACCCTCGCCGGCACCACCGACAACGCCTGCGACATTGAGCGCCAGCCCGTGGCCCGCGAGCAGGATGTCGACTTCATCCTCGGCGAGGTCAGCAAGCTCCTCAAGCCCGAATCCGTACTCACCCGCGCCGACGTCCTCGCCACCTGGTCCGGCATCCGCCCGCTCGTCAAGGACCCCAACGCCAAGAACACCGAGTCCCTGGTCCGCAGCCATCTCGTCACCGTGTCGCCCTCGAAGCTGCTGACCTGCGCCGGCGGCAAGTGGACCACCTACCGCCAGATGGCCGAGGACGCCGTCGACGAGGCCATCAAGACGTTTGACCTGAAGCCCCGCGCCGAGACTCTCGCCGGCATCTCCGGCGCCGCCGACTTCCCGGCCATCAAGAGCACCGGCGCCTGCGTCACCCGCAAGGTCGTCCTCGCCGGCTCGCACGGCTACTCGACGCGCCTGCCCTCGGAGCTCATCGAGAGCCAGTCCGTCGACGCCGATGTCGCGCACCACCTGGCCACCAACTACGGCGACCGCGCCTGGGAGCTGCTCTCGACGACGCCCGCGGGCGCCGCCCGCCTGCTGCCCTCGCACCCCTTCACCGACGCCGAGGTGCGCTACGGCGTCCGCGCCGAGGCCGCGTGCACCGCGGCCGACCTGATTGCGCGCCGCACGCGCCTCGCCTTCCTCGACGTCGACAGCGCCCTCCTCGCCCTGCCCCGGGTGATTGAGATCATGGCCCAGGAGCTCAGCTGGAGCGCCGCCCGGCAGACGAGGGAGTGGAGCGAGACGGTCAAGTTCCTCGAGTCCATGGGCCTGTCGCACGACCAGCTGCGCGTCAGCCGCGAGGACGTGGTCCGCGGCGAGGACAAGGCGCTGACGCCCAAGCAAAAGGCGCTGGCGATGGGTGGCAAGCTCAACTTTGGCGTCGGCCAGAGAGAAACGAGCGGACAGTAGAGGGTTTTTTTTGGGGGGGGGGGATGATGGGCGTGCAGTGTGCCAGCAAGATGGGGTTGCATTGCATGACATGACTTGTGCAGCTGCGCCGCGTCCCTGGAGAGAGGGAAAACATTCAAGCCTCTTTCGTATTGTGTTTTAATATCGTGTCTGGGTCGGGCGTTTTCTGTTGTGCAACTGCTCTTTTTACCTGTTCCATTTTGGGTCACAACCATTTTCTTTTTACATTAGTCGTGACGATTTGAGCTCGGCGGCTCGACGCTCACAATAGACGCTTTTACTATTACCATCATCATAGCCATCGCATAAATACAAGACATTAAAACTCAACAACTTCGTCCCTTCCTGGCTTGTACATGTATACATTAAAACTCAACAACTTTGTCCCTTCCTGGCTCGTACATATATACATTAAAACTCAACAGCTTCCTCGCCCTCTGGATAGTGCATATACATTACGCTCGGCAGCGTCTCCCCCCCCCCTGAGTTGTGCATACATGGCGGCCTGAAACCATGCAGCCACGTAGCTTGGCTTGGCTATTCCGGTCATAGGTCAGCGGTTCACCAATGAACTGCTGAACTGCTTCAAGAGCTGCATCCGCCGTCACCTTTTTCGGGACCCGACCGGCTGGTGTAACCCCGTACCGTTCCTTTGCAGAGACGTCAGCGGGCGGGTGACGGGATTACATGGCCGTTTGCCTCCCTTGCATCAGCCACGCTCGCTTCAAGGCGGCCCATCTACTTTGGCATCCCCGCTTGGGATGTTCGTCCCGTCCCTCCCCGTGCCTGATGGATGCCTGGTGGAGGGGAGAGAGATGGGCAAAGGGCGAGGCTCAAGGACGCGCGCGTGACGGCATATCCAAGCATCCAGATTCGTCATATGTCAAAAGTTCGTGGCACCCTGGAACTGCGGCCCCAAGGAGCGGCCCGCAGTGGTCATCCCATCCGAAGTGATAGGTGCTGGGCATGGCCACTTGGCGGCCGTTGGCTGGGCCAGCCGGGGTACGGAGGGGGACCCAGGGTTGGTGGTGGAAAAGCCAAAAGCTCCGTAATCACGTTGTTACGTCGAGGATCGAGTCAATGATCATGATCCCGTAGCTGGCGGAAAGGCGCTAACTGGTTAGTATTATGTGACAGTTATGCAGCGACGCCTGACAGCCCAAGGCCCAAAGGGCCATGAAGGCTCGCCGGGCCAATCGGGACAGCGCCGGAAGAAATAGTCGTTTACTCAGGCCCTCCTGGTGAGGCGAAGCTTACTGGCTGAGAGCAGCCCACGAAGATTCTAGCTTGTCATGTTGTGTATTTTTCTGTCCCGAGGCGGGCGCATGTTGGGCATCGGTTGTTAGAGTGCGTGCGTGCGTGCATTTCTGCCATGGAGGCCGAGGTGGCCCGTCAGCTGGATTTTCTCGGTATCCCTTGTGCAACCTAAGGAGTACAATTTGTATATATTTAATTGTGACCGGAGCACTATTTCAGAATTTTCTTACATTTCCCCCTTTTCTGTCTATTTTTTCTCACACAAGTACCAAGCCGTTTGTTTGCCCTTTTGGCGGTCTGTCGATACCGCCCCAGATCCATCCCGCCTTCTTCAGCGCTCCTCCCAGCCGGATACAGTGGGTAATCCAGTGGAGCTACAGTGGGCAGCAGGCCTGTATGTTAGGGATCAGAGCAAGCGGAAAGAGCCCCCGAAGCAACGAGACCCAGCCAAAAAGGCCTCTGCGCTCTGAATAGCCTGGATCGTCTTATTCACCGACACTTGGCTAACAGGTCGTCTGCTGAAATAGGTGCGTTTCGGTTAGAGGAGCGAGAAGGTGGAAGCGGGACCCGCCATTTCCCGCCTGATCTAAACCCAGCTGGCCGCTGTTGGCAGTCCCTTTCCAGCACCCTTTGTGGGCGACATTCAGCTGCCCTTGCTCTTTTCAGCGGTCTCGATCACCCTGAAAGCCCCCCAACCCCCAGCCTCCTCCAATCCCAGGCCGTCGACCAGGTGCGCAGCGGCTTCACGGACTGCGACGTACGACGGCCTCCTGTCACAGATTCCGACATAAGCTGCCGGCGTCGTCTTCTTCTTCTCCAACAAGCAAACCATCCTGTATCACCAGCTGCGAGCACACTTTCTCATCCACTCCGCCCTCGGGCTCGCCCACCATGGAGCAGACGGTCACCATTGTCAACAACTCGGGCAAGATTATCAGCACTGTAAGCGCGCGCCATCCTTCCCGTCTCGCTCTCTTCTTAGATCCCCCGCACCTCTCTGCCATTTCGTTAGCCCCGCCACACCGTACAGCTCATTTCAGATCAGGCCCTTCGCGATCGACATGCCAGAATAGTAGCTAACGTGCGATTTTTCTCGCATCTTTCTCTGTAGGGAAAGCAATTATTCTCGATATTCAAAGAAGCGAAGGCTCATTACAGCGAAAAGAAGGAGAGTGTCAAAGCTGAACGCGCACTCCTCCGCTCAAACACATTCGACGAGACCAGAAGTAGCCAGCGCGCGGCTTCGGTCCGAGACGACGATGTCGACTTTCGCCCTCGCACGCTGAGCCGTGCTCATACCATGTACTATGCGGAAGACGACCAGTATACCCTACAAGACCAGCCCAGACGTCGTTCTTATGATACTGCCAGCGTAGCAAGCTCCCGTCGCAGTCACCGCTCAAAGGTTTCTCACTCTCAGGTCTCTCGCCACCATGGCGGCAGCTTCAGAGAGCGCAGCACGCGTGCACCCTCTGAGGTTTCGGAGGCGCTCTCAGAGTTGACGGAAGACAACCTGAAAACACACAGCGAGGCGGCCAGGACCCGAACGTCCAGACCTCCGACGACCTTGTCCAGATATCGCAGCCCCTACGCCGAGACGGTCCCAATGGGTCAGTCAAATATGGATCTCACCGTAGTGGAGCGCAGCGCCTACTACCCTGGCGAGGAAAGCGTCTACTACCCTGCCAATACGAGGCAGACGGCCATGATTCCCAGATCGAGATCGGAATCACAGCTTGGGCCCCTCGTCCCGCAGTATGGGGCCCTCATCCCGCAACCCAAGAAGAAGAAAATCGATATGAACCTGGCCTATGGCAATATCCCACCCGACCTGGCCGAGAGGACCGACCTCGCCGATACAGACCAAGGTGAAGCGACTGCGCTGGTCCGTAGGGTGGAGGGGTTACTTGATGAAGCAAATTGCCTTCAACACTCCGCCAAGGCAATGATCAAGCATCTCCAAGAGAAGCCCGAGGCTGCTGCAGCTGTTGCTCTGACTCTGAGTGAGCTGTCTGCCGTTGCGTCCAAAATGTCCCCTGCCATTCTTGGACTGTTGAAAGGCGGATCGCCTGCCGTCTTTGCTCTCTTGGCCTCGCCCCAGTTTCTCATTGCCTCTGGCCTCGCCGCTGGCGTGACTGTGGTCATGTTTGGCGGCTGGAAGATTGTCAAGAAAGTGCAGCAAGAACGCGCCCTGCAAGCTGCGGCCCTTGCGCGTCAGCAGCTTCCCCCGGCGCCCGATGCTCCCATGGACAGACCTCCACTGCAGCGTGCGCATACATATGCCGACAGCTACGACGAGGCTCTCGTACTGGATGACGATCTCAGCACCATCGAGTCCTGGCGGCGAGGCATCGAGCCGCTCGGCGACGGAGAGAGCGCCGACCTTGAGCTCATCACCCCCGAGGCCGACCGTGCCACTCGCGCCGACGAGCGCGAGCGCTACGAGGACCAGCGCGACTTTGACGACGCCCGCTCGCATCGCAGCAGCCGCACACACCGCACCAGCAAGACGAGCAAGACGAGCAAGACGAGCAAGACACACAAGACACACAAGACGCATCACTCGTCGAGTAAGCGGGGCGACGACGATGACCGCAAGAGCAGCAAGGGCTCGTCCCGGGACGGGTCCTCGAGCAAAAGCAAGTCGCGCTCGGACGTCAAGCTTCTGGAAGACGGCCGCAGCAGCCGCCACCGCAGCCGCGACGACCTCGACTTGCCCGTCCGTTCCAAGGCGCAGCGTCAAGAGAGCGATCTCTTCAAGAGCTTGTTCAAGAGAAAGAACAAGGATGCCAGCCGTAGCCAGCTGGTCGTTGCGTAAAGTTATTTCTGGAGTGTATATGATAATGATGTGCTTTGTTTTGGTTCTCCCGACCCCATTTTGGTTTCCCATCTCTTCCCATTCATGATGCCCATTGACGACAATGATGGCTCGACAACAACAACAACAACAACAACACGATAATGACCACCTCTTACCAGCCGATTGATGCTTTTAGTTTTTCTCCCTGGATGCATAAAGACCAACGTTACTTGTTTAGCATCCCCCATTCTATCTCTTTCAAACTGCGGTCGCGGGTTTCGTACTATGCATTCTTATTTCCGCGGCTTGATACATACTGTACATTCTTTTTCTCTATAGCATGAACGTATATAGAACCTATAAACAAGGATTTTCTTCTCGGCTTCTTTTCCTCGTGCTGGCCGCGTTGCTATCCGGGTTAGTTTTGTGGTGTACTGATTTATTTCTTTTCCAGGTTGGGGTGGTGGACTGATTGTATCCTCAATTTTCTTGTAGGAGCAGTCATCCTCCCGCAATGCTACACATTAGTACAGTGCGACGTCACCTTTCCTGGCCGGAGCTTGTGGTCTGGTAGCCTTTTTCCCTCTCCGACAGACGATGGAGGTCTTGGTACCGAGGACTCAATAAAGACCGGCTAAATCATTCAAAAACGCCCGATGTCCCTTATTCTGGCCCGAGAGTGTCTTGTTCCTCTCTTTCCAAGCATTGTGACGCCGACAAACGGACTTGTGTTATATACAAGCTGTAGCAGCTTGTTGCCAGGCAATGGATGCCTACTTAGTGCCTGTAGTGAGATGAAAAACAACAACTTCATCTTTCCTCTTTCACTTGAATCGTTTCAGCTTCCATGCTTGATTAGCTGTAGGCATAGTATGATTTTGTATGGATGTGCATGCTGTTTTGTTCCCCGATAATGCCCTGGCACTGATCGCCGGAGATGGGGACACGGAGCTAGCCGTGGCAGGGGCAAGATCTACGGCGAGGTTTAGCGGGCGATTCTTGGCTGGAGGAGACGATTTTATTTCATTGACGTCTTGACGGTATCTTGTCTGTTTTGCTCTCACTTTCGTCTTGCGCGTTTTGCCTCTTGTGGGGCTTTTATTTTTCCTTTTTTTGTATTTTTTTTTTCTATTCAGACTAGACCAACGGTCATCGGCCTTGGCCCTCATGTACTGCTTCTAGACCGCTAGAAGCGCACTGCAAGGCGCATAGGTACTTATTTAGCGGGACTCGCTGCTGGCATGCAGGCGCTCCGTCAATCTATGACAGGTGCCTGCAGCAACCCGACTGGGGGGCAACGGCAGCTGGGACAAGGGAGAGCCTGGACTCCGATGAGCGAGATGGATGACGAGCCAGACAGTTAAAAGCTTTGACGTGCCCTTGGACGTTGTCGTTTCAATTCCCATTTTCATCTCTACGAATGAGCCGCAACATCGTGTACAATTGTTTGTTTTTAGTGTCACGATCAAGCCACTACTGTAGGTACCGAACCTGCGGCACGCGACACCTGCATTGGCGATTGATTGGGCCTCCCTCACTGATCAACCCCCCCTCAGCCCTCCTTTCCCACTTCGCCCCCGCTGGCCGGGCCTTCTTGTCCCTTGCGACAGCTCCGCCTTCAGGAGAGCTTCACTTTTCCTCTTGCTCTCTGCATATGCTCCAGACCTTGCTGCTGACCGGCCGATCCAGCAACATAAAGGTTTCATTCCCCTAATTCCGTCTTCTTATCCGTTTCTTCATCTTTTTTTGCGTGTCTTATTTCCATTTGAGCCTTGCCCGAATTAGCTCTCGACGCTTGGATCGCGATTCCACTCCTTTTTTTTTTTGGCCATATTTTTTCCCCTGCTTTTATTAGCCGGCCGACTGCAACCGCACTTGAAGAGCTTCTCTTTTTCTTCTTCTATTGGCCGCTCACTTTATACTTCCAATACCGCTACGACTATTCGACACATACTTCCAACCAATTTTTCCCTCGAGCGATCGAATTGCCAGCTTGGACAAACAAGCCGCACTACGGCCGACAGCTGCTACGCAAGAGTCGCACCGACACGGCGACTCGCACACCTTCACTGCTGGAGCCATCACGTCATTAACCTCCCGCAACAAATATTGGGACTTTTCCGACCTGATAACTCCCGACTACATCAGTTCTGCTGCGTTGTCAAGGAGTCGCCAACATGGTATTCCTAGCTGAAAGTGGTGCTGCCGCTGCCAAGCCGGGATCGATCCCCAAGCACGTTTCCCTCATCACGGTACGCATTACTGTTTCATGACGCTTGACAGATATGCAAAACTAACTTGGCGAACAGCTGACGTTTCAAAACTCTGCGCTGATCCTCGTATGTAGAGATGACCTCTCTTTACACCACTGCTTCGCCCACTAACAGGTACCTCTAGATCATGCATTACTCTCGAATCATGCCCACTTCTGACGACCATCGATACTTTACCTCGACAGCCGTTTTAATACACGAAGTCATCAAATTCGCCATTTCGCTCACCGTTGCGATATACGAAGCTTCCAAGACGCTTGCGCCGAGCACGCCTGCCACCGTCCTGTTTGAGCAAATCTACAATGGAGTCTTCTCTGGTGACGGCTGGAAGCTGGCTTTACCGGCCGTCTTTTATACACTGCAAAATATGCTGCAATATGTTGCCGTCGGCAATCTAGACCCTGTCCATTTCCAGGTCCTGTACCAGCTTAAAGTACGTCATCTCGTGGGGAGCATATTCGAAATGCAGTGCTAACAGCGACAGATTCTCACCACGGCCGTCTTCAGCGTCTGCCTTTTGAACCGCTATCTCGGCGTCACGCGCTGGATTTCTCTCATCATTCTTACAGTTGGCGTCTCTGTCGTCTCGCTTCCTTCCGCTGGCGAATCCCTCGAGTCGCTCTTCCTCCACGGTGTCGCCGACCACTTCTTTCCTCGCTCGCAACACGAGCTTGGCTTCCAGGCCAACACCGAGAACAGCGAACCACCCGCGCACCTCAGCCGCCGCTCCGCTAGCTACCAAGGAATCAACAGCGACCAATCCCCGTCAGAGCCAATCATGAACTATTCGGTCGGCCTTACGGCGGTTCTCATCGCCGCAACCGTGTCTGGCTTTGCGGGCGTTTACTTTGAAAAGATTCTCAAGGAGTCTCCCTGCCACAATAGCGTTTGGATCCGCAACCTGCAGCTGGGCGTTTACTCGATTCTCGCTGCCTTTTTCGGCGGCGTTGTCTGGCAAGATGGAGCTGGAATCATGGAGCACGGCTTCTTTGAGGGCTACAACTGGGTTGTGTGGTGCACAATTGTGCTGCAGGCCGCAGGAGGTGTGATTGCCAGCATCGTCATTAGAGATGCCGATAACATCGTCAAGAACTTTGCCACGGGCATCAGCATCGTGGTCAGCTTCTTTGTCAGTGTCTGGCTGTTCAACTTTCCAGTTACGTTTACGTTTCTCGTCGGCACGTCTTTGGTTCTGGCCGCTGTCTGGCTGTACAGTGCTCCCGAGCGCGGCCGTTCCCGCCCTGCTCCTTTACGCATCGCCAGCTTTGAAAAGCCTGCCATTGAGAGAACACTTACCCCAGGTTCGACGCCGCGGACTGTTGATCCTAGGCGGCTCAACATGGACCCCTTCGAGGCCAAGGGCCTGTCGTCGAGCCGTCCGAGCAGCCCGGCACCGACACCGCGCCAGGTCAGCCGTACCAACCTGGCAAAGCAGCTATAGAGATGGCGCATGAGACTATATAAATTTGTTTTTGAGAAGAAAAGTAATTTCATCTGTGCGGCGTGGTTGTGCTACGCCGACAGTGTATAATGCTGTTCGTCAATAGACGGAACACGTTGGTGATGGAGGCATTGGGGGTCTGGGTTCTTTGTTTTTTCTTATGGAAAGGGTTTTAAAAGCAGCACACGTCGCGAATTGATACCATGAGGAGAGCATTTTATAGAGTATAGAAAATGGGCAAAACGATTAATATTTTCTAACTTTTTTTTCTCAGCTCCTCAGGTATTGCACAGATCTTTGTGCTGCCCAATCTCGTGGTGCCTGCTTGTGGGTGGGTGGTAGCGCCACCAAACTCCGGGCCGCTCCCGCGAAGCAGTGGCACTTGGGCTGGCCGCTGCTGGGAAGACGCCAGCTTCCTGTCTGGCCCACCTCCCAGCCACCTCTTTAGCCCCCCTGAGCTGGCAGCATCTCAGGGTCAACTCCAAGTGACAATAAGTTTTGTTAGCAGCAGCAGTATTCAGACCGGAACAACCCCACGGCCAATGTTACAAACTTAATCGAAGCTTGTAGATAGTCCGGCTCCTGAGACATGATTGCACTGGAAGGAAATTTAAACTCCTGCAGCGAGGTCTGGTGCTGCTGTGGTCGATCTACTTTCTGCTCAGCTATCAGGTTTTATCAGGACCTGGAGAGGCCACAGAGTGCGCGGTCGCGGCCCTCACCTATTCCCCGTTGCGACGAGTAATTCTTCTCTCAACATCTTCAGATACATCAGTTGAGCCTCACCCGGCAATTTCCAACTGCTAAACTACAAAATTCACATCCAAGTTGCTTTAGAACCTCCGCGAAACGTATTCGCTTGATCTACGCACACGTCCTAGCCGCATCCTCTCTTATATGCTATATCCGCGGCTGCCTGTGTTGCAATACTACGACTTATACGCCACCGCACCATGATTTACGCCTAAATCGGCACAATTCATAATCACAAAGTTGCTAAAGCAGCAACGGCTACGACTCCAATGGCCGCCGTGCCGTCCGCCACCAGCGGCGCCAACCGTGGGCGCGCCCGCGGCATCAAGAGAGAGCGCGAGTCGCTCAACTCACTCCCATCTGACAATGAGGTGACGTCCGAAACCAACCAAAACACCTCGCGCGGGCCAGCCACGGATCATTCACTCGAGTCTGCCACCGACACGCCTGGCATGGCTCCGCCGCTCTCCTACCGCCACGGGCGGTCCGATGCTCGTAAGTTTCTGTCACTTTGCGCTTTCACAACCCCCTCCTCCCCTTTCCCCTTCCCATTCCCACTCATACCCCAGGCAAACGGCTCGCACGTGAGCAGCCAAACATTCACTGCATAGGATCTTGCTTCTAACACTTTTTTCTTGAACTTGACAGCTACACCAAGCGAGCGTGCTGAGGATACCGAACCTCTGTTTCGCGAGGTGCGAGCCATTCCCAGAATGACGCCGCCTAGCAACAATCCCCAAGAAGAGGGCAGCTTCTTTCAAGAGTCCTTTAAAGATATCGCAAAGAGACTCAAAGCTTTCAACGACGCTCTCGGTGAGCTCCAGCAGCTTGGTGTCTCTCACGATGTCCAGCTTCCCGAGCTCGTGCTTGTTGGAGACCAGAGTGCGGGCAAGTCCAGTCTCATGTCCGGTCTTGCTCAGCTAGACCTTCCACGCAGCGAGGGAACTTGCACTCGATGCCCGCTTCATATTCGCGTTTCCATGAACCCCGAGTGGTCGTGCAGAGTCTGGCTGCGCAAACAGTATACGTATGCGCCTCCCTCGGGCCGCAACATTGAGGAGTCGGACGTCACGGATGCCGACCCCTTCTATCCGTGGAAGAGGCAGCCGACTGTCGATATCGTTGAATTCAAGACTATGCACGACAATACGGAGATTGAGGAAGTCCTTCGCTGGGCACAAATCGCCATTCTCAACGACAACAAGAACCCTGCCCTGTATGTTCCGGGATCTGGTTCCATCGCTTGCAACACGCCCATCGCCCAAGAGGCAGACCGGACTTTGGCAAAATTCTCGCCCAACATTGTTGCATTGGAGATCAAGGGTCCTCATCTCCCCAATCTTTCCTTCTACGACATGCCTGGCATCTTCCAGAACCCGGCCGATGCAAAGGACGATTATCTCGTGTCAGTCGTCACCAACTTATCAAAAGCCTACATCCTGCATCCGTCAGCCATCATCATGTGCTCCATGCCCATGAACTCGGATGCGGAGAATTCATCCACCTTTGGCTTGACTAGAAAGCTTGGTGCCTCGGATAGAACCATTGGCGTTCTCACCAAGGCTGACTTGCTAGCTCCCGCGGGAAATTTCGAACAGTGGTTGTCCATCATGAAAGGGGAAGCGCATAAAACCGGACTTGGATACTTCGTAACATCGCGTCCTCAAGGCAAGACGCTGGAAGAACTCGGCAAATGGGAGAGCGCCATGTTCATTGAGCACGGTGTAGACACATGGCCAAGCGAATTTCGTCAATTCAGCAACCGCTGCGGCGTGGAAAAGCTCAAAACTTTCTTGTCGGAGAAATTGGCCGAGGCATTCGCCAGCAGGTACGTAGTGACTGCAGGTGTTCTATTCTGCGCATGCTAACCTGGATTCAGTCTCCCTACTATCAAAAGAAAGGTTGCCAGTCGCCTCCATCAGCTTAGCAAGGATCTCGCGGCCCTTCCGGAGCTTCCAGACAATATCGAGCTCGAGGTGGAGAGCAGTTTGATGCAGTTTTCTGAAAGCTGCCGCCAGGGTATCGATGAGATGATGAGGCTCGGCGGCGCTCTGCCCAGAGCCTTCGGTGCTTGCCTCCTCCACGTTAAACCGAGATTTATCTTGAAAGACAAAAGCGACAACCCTGTAGTGGAGATATCTGATGACGAATCGGATGCACCACCACCGAGGGTATCGACTCCGAAGAGGCGCCAGGTTGCCGGTCAAATCACGCCATCGTCCAAGCGTGCTCGGTTTGATAACACCAACGGCCTCACCAACGGCCACGCTTCGAACCTCAAGCGAGAAGAAACGGCAAGCCCGTCTTCTGTAACAGGAGCAGCGCCTCGGGCTAGACGGACTAGGCTCCAGCCACCCTTTGCAGAGTACAGCTCGCTGGGAAGCGGCCCCCGTACCCTGGCACAAGTTAGAGCCGAAATCCGAGGCAAAATGCAAGCTGGTACTCCCGACGTCATCCCGCCTGATGTCTATCAAGATATGGCCATGCAGTCCATTAAGGTCTGGGAGAAGCCAATGAAGACTTTTTTGTCAGCTACAATGGAACAGCTTCATGAGAAGCTCATCACGAAGCTGAATATATCGCTTGAACGTCTGCGAAAACGATTGATTTACAGGGAAACTGCCGAGTACCTGAGACAATTCCTTTTGCAACAGTTGAAGCAGACAGAGGACTTGGCTGCCATTTTGCTCAAGCAAGAAACTCAACGGATAATCACGTTTCAGGACGATCATTTTATATGGAACAGAACACAGGAAGCACAAGAGCTGAAGTGGTTTCGACACAACATGCGGTACCAGGCTCGCTTCCCAGAGCTTGCGCCTCGAACCGGTACCTGGGCCAACATGAGTCCGGAGCAGAGAATACAAGAAAGCAAGGAGCAGGAAAAGGAAAGCGCCAAGCTCAGTCCAGATGCCTTTGTCAGCGAGATTATGGTTATTGCATATATTAGAGGTTACTACCGCCTCGCTGCGAACCGGTTTATGGACAAGATGGCGCAGCTGACGCTCGGCGGTATGCTTCCCGAAATCCGCTTGCGTCTGGAATTTGAGCTGCGGAGTCGGCTGGGCATCCACGGCACCAACCCCAGCATCGCCTACCAGCGGCTGATGGAGGAGGACACGGCTACAGCGGCCCGGCGCGAGACGCTCAAGGCCGAGCGAGAAAAGTTTGTCCGCGCCTTGGAGACCATCCAGGCCCTAGAGAGCAACCCGGGCCTCGACGAGAGCATGTACGACACGAGCAGCGCGTCCATGTCCTTTCTGCGACGAGACAGAGATGTTGTGATGGAAGACTCGCAAACGACAAGCGAGCTCGCTAGCGGCGAAGCCTAGAAATCCCGTGCCTCTTCGACTTTAGCTTTTGATGTACGGACGCCAACTAAAAAGGAACGATAGTTGTTTGCTTGATTGAGAGCAGGTGATTTTGAGGAAAGATATCCCGCCGAAATATGGTGTTTGTTTGATCCTGATGGATTTCTTTGAGATTTTATGTTTTGAGAATATGGATGGCGTTGAGGAAAGCCCGCTGCAGAAAGGACAGCCTGCTGTCTGTATACTAGGATGAATAGCCCACACTTGTTATAGACGACTTATTTGCATGAAGATGAAGAATTCTTTCCCCGAGTACATGATCTTTGGCGCGTCCTAGTAGTTAACAGTCATTATTAATACGATCCGCTGATGTCTCCTCATCCCCAACTTTGTGGAGCCGAGTCGGCCGCCCAAACTCAATACGGGGGCGCCGCAAGCCCCGGAGTACGCACGTAACATCATTCGATGACCAAAGCGGCTCGCCGGGACGGTGGGTGGCTGCCCGCTCCGATGGTCGCTATCCATTGGAAAATAGCTCAAAAACCGGGTTGGTGGGAACGTTGCATGTCTCGAGTTTCCCCAGAATTTGGAAATCTGGCCAGTCTTCATCTACACTCTGATTTGTAGTCGGGATTCTGGTCTTTGAACAATACATAAAGAACCACACAGCAAAAAAAAAAAAAAAAAAAAAAGGCAAAACAATGTCGCAAAAAGTCTGGAAGAGAAACTTTGCCGCCGGCCACGGCCTCGAAAAGGTCCTCGCCGCAACCAAGACCCCGGCGCCGGAGGTGGCCATTCCGTACCCCCCGGCCACTGTACGTTTTTCCTTCTCCTCCCACCATCAACAACCCCAACCCATCCCTCCCCCCGTCTCATCTCACCTGTCGCTGACACGCCCGCCCAGTTCGACGAGCTCGCCGCCAGCGACCACGGCGGCAAGGGCTTCACCCTGAGCTCCTTCACCGCCGACGACGCCTGGGAGCTGGGCCACCTGATCCACGCGCGCCTGCTGTGCTTTGCGCCCGCGCGGCCCGCGCTCGTCAACATCTCGACGGCCGCCGGGCCGACGCTCTACCAGAGCGTCACCGGCGCGGGGACGCTGCCGGACCACGACGTGTGGGTGCGGCGCAAGCGCGCCGCGGTGCTGCGCTTCGGCGTGAGCTCGTACATGGTCGGCCGCAAGCACGGCAACGGCGACGAGGCGCTGTTTGCGGCCAAGAACGGGCTGGGGCCCGAGGCGGCGGGCGAGTACGCGATTCACGGCGGGGGCGTGCCGATCCGCGTGGCGGGCGTCGAGGGCATCGTCGCGGTGGTGGTGGTGAGCGGGCTGAAGCAGGAGGAGGACCACGGGGTGGTGGCGGATGTGATTCGCGCCAACTGGGAGTAAACCTTTTGGAAAAGCACTAGATCACTAACAAGTAAAAGCTCGAACAAACAAGTTACCCATCATGGTTGCGAGTGTTGAGATGCAGGAATGAGAAAAAAAATGACTTTTTATTAAATGTATCTATCGACGTAGATGACAGGTATACAACTATACATATTACATGCTTTATAAATTTAGTCTCTGGCAAGCAGAGCAGGCTAGAATGGTGCTCTTCCTTGCGTTTCAAGGAGGAGTAGAAGGGTAAAATGGGACAGAATAAAAGAAAAAAGTAGAGAGCGTGTGGCGTCAACCCCCCGCTTACCAGCGCTTGCGGACCTGAGAAGGGCGGATGATGATGCTCACGGGCTGGTTGCCGCCGGGTTGAGTAGTAGCAGCAGCGCCGCTGGAGGCGGGGGCCGTGCCCATGGCGCTCATTGTCGCGTTCTGGCTCGGGATGGAGCTGACTGTGACGAGGACGGTGTTGAAAGCAGTGGCCGTGCTGGTCGTGTTGGACGGGCAGGGGCTGGTGGGGTTGAGCGCGGGCGACTTGCGAGGGCAGGGCTCGCCGCTGTCCTTTTTCTTGCAGATGGACTCGCCCGTCATGATGTTGATGATGATGATCTCGACGTCGTTGCCGCTGCCGCCGACGGTGCGCGTCATGGTGCGGTACTCGGTCTGGCTCTTCCAGACGGTCGAGGGCGCGGCCGTGACGGTGACGGCGGGCATCGTCTGGGTGCCATTGATGGGCCGGATGCTGATGGTGACGGGCTCCTTGGACGCCTTGGGGGAGCTGCTGGCAGTCTTGGAGGCGGTCTCGGGCTCCTCGGGACGAGACGGGCTCTCGGCAGGAACAGGACGGACGGTAATGGTCACGGGGGCCTTGCTGGGGGCCGAAGTGCTGTCGCCCTGGGTGACGGTGACGGTTTCAGGCTCCTGGGGCTGCTGCTGAGGAGCAGTGACGGTCTTGGTCACGACGACTCTGTTGGGCTGCTCGGGCTGGTTGGGTCGAATCGAGATGGTCACAGGCTCCTTGGGACCCTGGCCTGGCTGAGACTGAGAGGGCTGAGACTGCGATTGCTCTGGCTTGGGGCGAATGGTAATGGTAACCGGCTCCTTGGGACCCTGACCTGGTTGAGACTGGGCTGGCTGAGACTGGGCTGGCTGCGATTGAGGCTGGTCCGGCTTAGGGCGGATGGTAATGGTAACAGGCTCCTTAGACTCTTGAGCTGATTGAGACTGAGCTGGTTGAGACTGAGCTGGCTGCGATTGAGGTTGGTCCGGCTTAGGGCGAATGGTAATGGTGACAGGTTCCTTGGAAGGCTGAGGCTGGACAGTGACGCTTTTGGTAACAGTAGATTGCTGCTGCGAAGACGGTGTCTGGGTGACAGTGACAGTGACGGGCTCGGCAGGGGCACTCTGAGTGATCGTGACGGTAACGGGAGCAGTGGCGGCGGGTTGCGTAACTGTAACAGTCGTGCCCTCGCCGGGTTTGGGGCAGGGACAACAGTCGTCAGCGCGAGCGCGAAGAGGCGAAAGGCTGAATCGGGCAGAAGCCAGAGGAACTGCGGCAAGCAGGGCCCAAGGGATGATTGTAGAATGCATTGTGTAAAGGCGGACGAATCTGAAAGGGGGGAGATGGCTATCTTGCAAAAGGCTGTGATGAGAGGTGCCTGTGATGAGGTCAAGAGTGAGAAAGTGTGGCTTGAGTGATGATAGAACTGATGATGGTAAGTGGACGTGAAGGTATCTTATATCCATCCTTCTTGCTCCTGCTCTGCCTAGCGGGCCATGATTGAGGGCAAATTTCTTCAATAAACCAGCGGCCGAGAATGCAATTGCAATATCAAGGAGAGTTGTCTTGAAGACGCCCGTCAACAGTCCCCTTAACCATGGTAAAGCTTAGCCGCCGAACCTTTTACATCCTGAATGTGTCAGACAAACAAAATAATGGGAGCGAGCTACTGTTAGAATCTGCCGTCTTTGTGGCAATATAGTGGGAGCCCCTCGAGATAGTCTCAGCTTGTATTGGTGCTAGTGAGTGGGAGGGAGATGTCCCCAGCTAGAAAAGCATCGGCAGGGATGGCTGGCCGAGGAGTACGCATCGCGGGCGAGGGATTGGCTAAAGCACAATGGAGAAAAAAATTGGAAAAAGGATCGTAGCGGGATATTTCACAGAGAGTTTCACCTCCGTAGCCGCAATCCAGAGAATGTCCGGTGCCAAGTTAGCTGCCGATGGGATGTTGAGGCGTCCAACGGCGAGCAACAGGCCGGCGCGCCCAACACGGAAGCTTAGCTTAGCTCATCCCGGACATCATGTTTTTCCGGCCCCGACGCTCACCCTGCCGATTGCGCCCGTCGCTTGCCCGTCATCACTGCAAGCAATACTTGTGAAACATTCGAGTCCTTCCAAACGCAAAATTAATCGACGGCGCTACCCTTTCCATCGAACGGCCACCTAGCATGAAGTAGCACCTCGCTGCCCCGACCGGTCGTTCGAACATCCGCCGCGACCTCGTCGCCGGCTTCCGCGCCCATCCAGTCACTATGGGTGCCTGCCAATCATGCCTCGGGCAACGGGACAAGGACACATACGACGAGGTATGCGCCCGCACGAATACGGGCAACATAAGCGCGCACTGAGCTGACGATGGGATATATAGCACGAGGAAGAGAGATTATTATACGAAAATGACGTTACCATGCAGTACGGCAGCTTCGCCGAGGGTCACGACACCATTGAGGCCCAACGGGAAAATGAGGCGTTGCAGCAAGTAGTTGCGAAGGCATCGAGGTAAGAATACGCGAATCACTGCGAAAAGCCCGAGATAGTCTTTGAGTTTGAATAGAGACTAGCGGCGACTCTGGCTAGAGACTAGCGGTAGCTCTGGAAACCCGTTGCTTGTCACAATGGCTAACTTGATGGTCAGCAACATGGTTGATATCTTCGAGATTGCGCCGCAACAGCCAAACGCAGGATCCTCAGCCGGATTCGGTTACGCTGGACAAGGAGCCCGGGTCGCGCGCTACCAACACCTTGTATCAAAACTATCATCAGAAGATGTCGATCCGTCTGCTGGCATCAAAATCGATTGGTTCACCGAGGACGATGCGCCAGACTCGCAAAACGAACGCCCGATGAGCCTCAAGACGTTAGACGGCGACGGTGCGCTTGTCGGAACCTTTGCAGATGCTGCAGCGGCGATGGACCAATAATCGACTGCTGTGCAATTGCGACTATATATTTCTTGTACAATACTTCACGCCTTCCGCCATATCACAACTGGCGCGACGAAACGACTCTCGAACTTTTTCTTTTTCTTTTCTTTTTTTCATATTGTATACCACTTGAATTAACATATTTTTACAAAGCATCAAACCGGCCAAGCTCGCGGCACATAGCAGCCATAGATTCATCTGACGCAATGTCACCCTACGTGTGTAGTAGGCTTTCATCTCTCTGAATGGACACTGATCGACGCATTGTGTCTCAGTTTTGAAAACAAATACCAAGAGATCTCGGTGCATATTATAGCTGTTTAATAAATAAGATTAACAAGCTTTGTTCCTACGTTGAAACGGCGGGCGCGATCATTAACGCGACACGTTCAGAGCTTCAAGCACATATCATGTACAAGGCTGCAGACAGTCGCAGGTACCAAGGTATATAAACGATTGATTCGGCATTTCTTCACCGCAACATCATTGCCAACCCCAACTGCCGACACGTGCGCAAGGACGTCAGCGGAGCCTGTTAGTCTAACTACCAGGATAGCTCAGTTTTCTCCATTCACTAGCCCTGTTTTCTACCAAGCGGCGACGGCTCGCACCGCTCATTAGTCGCACAAGTGGGAGGGGCCGCTCTATGGTTCGGACAAGGGGCGGACGGAGCGTCCCGCGCATCAACCAATCCATAGGACACCATAACCCCCAGGACCAAAGTGTCGGGATTGCGCCAGACCTGCTACCAGATTGTCGGGACGGACGCATGTAGAGTCGAAGACCTGGATCAGCGACCGAGATGAGAAGCGCTCCCGCATCTAGCACAAAGGCTTGGCGCGTCAGTCTCCCACATGGCCCCCGTTCCACCGTTTCCACGCCATCCCGTCAGCGGGGCGCCCTTGTCCACCAAGTCAACGCAATGGTGGCCGGCCTCCATCTTGGGCAGTCATGCCACTGTCGGCCTGGCGAAGCTCGTCCAAGGAAGTCGGTAAAGGGCCTTCTCAACCATGCGAACTGGCGGGCAGGACAGCAGGGCGCGTCCTGGGCTAATCACGGGGTGTCCGGCGGACGCACTGGGCTCGATTGGCGGGTTGACGCGGCGACAATTATTCGTGAGCGAAAAAAGTGCCATGGACGGCGACCGTGGGCTCTTGTTCCGCATCCGGCGTTTTGTTATATAGGCGAGAACCGGCGCCCTACAGCCCATACGTATGCCCAGCTGCTAGCATGGTGGTGGTATTACGCGACCCTCTCGGGCAGGACAAGCGAGCAAAATTCAGGCCGGAGGGGCTCGCTTCCCCATTCCAAAGCTCGAGGCCGACGCCGAGAGAGTCCCTCGGGGCTGTCGAGCCCTATAAGAATCGCCTTTGGCTTCTAATTGACGCAGTGCGGCAGCATTTCGGCAACGACTTGCTGCTCTTCAGGCGGCTCAACTCGTATATGCGGGCCTGCAACTAATCTAACGACAATCAGTATGCCCCAGGTCAAGCTTTTTAGCAGTCTGGTGCGCATGTACAGCCACTGCCTCTCCTAAATTACGATTCCCAGCGCTTGTCTTCGGCACACACACAGCGGACACTGCGCTGGCCGGCCCTATTTTCTGGTCAAGGTGTGAATTATGCAGTCTGTGATTGATGCTCATGCTACTGATATGAAGTTACCATGGAATACAAAGGAAGCTCGTCGTTTATCCATCTCCCGAATAACAAAATGTCTCGCGGTTCCCGGCAGATGACTGGTTCATTTCGCCGACAACCGGCAACGAAGCTGACCTACTGGCAAAGCGCGCTCCGTCCCGCCATGCCACACATATTTTATTAGGTCGATCAATTTGGTCGGCTGGTGAGGGTCGCCACAATTTTGTAAATTTTTGCTTTACACAACTCGCGTGTGTCGCGTCACTTTTGTGAGAAATTTTGTCAGCCACCATGATCGCTGGTGTCAATATGCAGCCACGAAGCATGAAATCGTTTGTGCGGCAGGGGTTCTGCGCTTCATACCTGGCCGAGTGAGGAGGTTCTCTGATAATGCTCCTCTCTCATGCGGTAAATTTGGTCCGCCACTTCTCGCATTTCTCCACACGTCCGCTCAATCGTGGCCCTACGGTTGCCCTCGCGCTGCCAGCGCTCGACGTCGCGGGCCATCTTGTCGTAGCGTCGCTGCTTCTTCTCAATGTCGTGGCACAGCTTGCAGATATCCGGTTCCCGTTTCGTGTCATACACTAGCTTGAGGCCGCACGTCTCGCCCATGCGGTATTCCTTGTTGCATTGTTGACGAAAGTGGCCCCAGCGCCAGTAGCCGCAGCTCCAGAGCGTCATCTCAAAGTAGCACATGGTCTGGTAGGTATCGGCCGAAAGCGCAACGAAGAAAGACCGAGGCGAAGAGAGGCACAAGAGGAGGGGGACAGGTGACTACTAAAAGCCGGCGACTGGTCTAGCATGTCAGCCAGTCAACTTACCACCCGAACCCACTCAGCGATCCTTGAGTCGGACGAGCACTTTTTTTCGGTCCGCCTTCAGGCAACTCTTGGGAGAGAACAACAGATGCAATGCACTCACTGGTTGACAGGGAAAACAGTAAACACCAGGCTCTGGCCCAGAGTGTGGCTCGGTGCGGCACACGGAACAATTGCTTTGGTCGAATTCGATAGAGTTTTACAGTGCAGCGAAACTTGAAGATACCGAACGACTGGTGGACAAACGAACAAGCTTGGGTATCCAAGCCAACTTATACTCGATCGAATAAACGGCCGCCTCTGTAGGCCCTCGCTCGTCCGCGTCTGGCTTGCATCGACTTAAGGCCCAACCCGCAGTGGGACTTCCGAGACCAACAATCACCGTTTCCTTTACTGGCCAACAATCGTCATCGCTTGGGTATAGATTCTGCAAAAATAGAAAAGAAAACTAGAAGAGGCTTGTATACTTGCATTGGGTATCCGTACTTTCTGCCCCATATCTTGCCCTCTGTCAACATCTTGCCCTGATGTACACACCCCCTCCCCCACTGAAGAACAACACGCACATGCGGCCACCTACACGACACGTTCCTGGGTAATGCTGCGGGTGTATAGTGTTAGCCAAGATGGTGTGAAGGTCTCTGGCCCAAGACCCTGCAGCAGCGTCCTTAGCCGGTCGTGCTAAAATGCTGAGTGTGGTGCGGATTGGGCACACATCCACACGGGGGCCGGCGCCCCTCTCGTCTTTTACAAAGACTTTCGAGGTCACGGCCAAGAGTCGAATGCAATGTTGCCAATTTGGACCCAGATCCAGACGAGATGCAAATTCACCATTCCACAAGTTCCGACGATAGGCCTGCATGTCGGCAGCATAAGAGCGTGCATGGCGATGCCGTCCAAGTACATCAATGCAAGGTTGCGCTGCAGGTGAACCCAGAATAAATTCTTGTCAAAACACACACCATCCCGCCCCCATAAGATCCCCCCAAAAGCAGGGCGTGTTCCTTGCGAGAACATAGAAGACGTGGCAGCGGGTCGTGGGTACGCCTTTGCACAGATCCGGATGCACACCACCCAGGCTGGTATTGTATGCACAATGCAGCTCAGCGAAGCAGCCATGTTGTTACCAGGGCTTGCTAGTTAGTGGCGCTCCCACCCCTCTCGCTAGCCATCCTCACTCTTCCACGGCAGCGCCGCCCAACTTCACAATGATGCAACGCGGATGGGCAAGCAGGCGGCCAGATCTGCGGCCCAGTGGGTCGTCGTGGTTCGTCTTGGGGGACAGAAGGGAGGAGGTGAGGGGGCTGTTGTGTTTTTTTTATCCGCTGATGACGGGCATGTCCAGAATGGCATTCTCGGTGAGAGCCGGGGCGGCGGTTAGACTCTTGGCCCCCGAGCTGGTGGATATTATATGAAGGTGGCCTGAGACAGCACCGAACTTTGAGAAAGCGCCGAGCCCATCCCATCCCTCGCACCGCGGGCACCACCACACACGCGCGCACATAGTCTTGCACGCACTAATAACACACTCATAGAGTCGCGCCCGCACTCTAACACATCAAAAGGCGCCATTTGTTTGTTCTTTTTCCGTTTGTGTCAACATTTGGCTCATCCGAGTGGCAGTGCGGTTACAGTGACACGGGGAGGGCAGGGAATCGAGGCAAGGGTAGCGCCAGCTTTCTGACAAGACTCGAAATCCGCTGCAGTATCCATTGGTCCAGAAGGTTCAGGTGCCTCGGCAGTAAGTGGGAGTGTTGCGCCCCCAATTTACGCCTCGAGCTTTTACAGTTTTTCTTACGGAACGCGGATTACGAGAACCGTTGTGCGCGGCACGCTCTTCGTTGGCTGCCTGACTCGTGCCGTGGTTTTATTACAGCTTTAAAAACGGGAGCTCGACGTATTTTTTAAGACAGATTCGATCGGTCTGGGCTTGTACAGTGCATTATCTAAGTGCGAGTCTCATGGCACGCCGGACAAGCAACCGTGGAACGCGACACAGCGGGTGTGGCAGGCCGAAGCCTAGCAGCGGCCAGCAGTGAGCCGACATGCATTGGGACACAATTTACAAGACACACGGCGAATGTGCATGGCTGCTGCCTCACATGAAGACCGCGGAGGCACGGAAATGAGGAGCCCTTGCCCACCTTGTGTCCTCAGCCATGAACTCAAACAGGAGGACTCGCCCCCCGCCGCCTGCGCATCATATTAGGAAGGATTGAGTTCCGGGAAAGTGAGGCGGGCGACGTGGCACAAGACGTGGAAGGATTGTCGCGAGCTCTGATCAACTGTCATGAAAGCAACAGCCATAGGCCGCGGTCTCACTGAACCCATCCCCGGAAAGCCACCAAAGGTCGAGGCTGTTTGGTTGTGCACCCTTCTGTGGTTGCCTTTTTTTGTCCCTGGGTCGCGAACCCAAGATTGCTGGAGCAACGCACACATTTCCGGATGCAGCTGCTTTACTCAGTGGCTCTGCAGTCATCCTTGTGTCTGCGGGACACCCTCCAAAAACAAAAAAAGTGACTTTTAAGTACCCCTCAGCCACACCCGATTCCTGTCAGACGGAAAGTCTAGTTCAGTTGACGCCGTTGCACAGAATGCATGGCTAGTGAATCAGAAAACGAAGGCGTGACTACAGCTCTCGGCGGCATGTATCAAGATGTTCTAGTTGCACAGCATGAGGCAGGCTCTGGAAGGGGGTGCGTCTATTCGTGGCCAGGCTGTGCTGGCATTCTTCCACTTTTCTCTCTGTCGGGTTCGATAACTGTCCCTCACTGCTGAATCTGACACCGGGGGTTCTCTGTGTACACCGTCACTGGTCTCCAACTAATCTAAACAGCCAAAGCAAGACAAGTTCGGCAACGGCTGAAGACATCCTCTGGCGGGGAAAGCATCCGCTTGGCCCGACAACTCGTCCCACACCTTCTAGCCTCCCGTTTGCCCATTTGAAGAACATTGTCACGCATACACCAGGTCTCCACTGCGAATTTTGTCTTCGGTTTTTGACTGAGCTGCAGTAGTCTGCTTTGGCAGATGTGCGGGTTGCCTTTCGTCTCCAAACCCGGAACTGGGCGTCTGGTAGCCTATGGCCGCTTCAATCACCGTGATCATTTGATTTTACTAAACTACATCGACATACTTGGCATCTTTGCCTTTTCCACAGGCTTCAATGGAACTAAAACCAACGCTCGTCGCTAGTTGGTGCGAAAGTTTCAAGCTAAGATACCCTGATCGTGGCAAAGAGTAACGGTCGCGGCAACGGTCCGAGGCCCGCAGCTTCTGAGTACAGTGACTTCAGGAGCTCCCCCACGCTTGTGGATAAAAGGAATGAAAAGTGTGATGCCCAGGATCAAGATTCCACTCATTTGGGGCTGGGCTTGGCGCTACATCTCTGAATCATGAATAAACAACAAAGAAAAGCCAGGGTGCATGGGTCGCGCTGCACTTTACCTTCCGTTGTTAGCCAAGGGCCGACGAGCTGCTGGAAATCTCCGGCAGTCAACCCTGTTGCAGTGTGAATCCTTTGAGCCACAGTTGCTGCAGTGCTGTCTTTAGCTGCAACGGCGCAAGCAGAAGTGATGTATGTCGATATGCACGATCGGCGAGAAAATACCATGTCAGACATTTCATGAATCGCAACATTTGATATTAAAGGCCGCAGGTCTTCATGCCGGCTTTTCGAGTCAGGGCACCAGCATGCCACTGCCGATACATATCGGACGGTAAAGCAACGCAGCGGGCCGCCACAAGATTCGCCACCAAACAAATCACGGGTGTTTTTTTGTCCGCTGCTGCTTGGGGGCGGAACATGGGTACTATTGCTGCAGTTATACCCAATTGGCGACGATGCAATAGTGACATTCCCAATATTTCTGAGCGATGCCGGTAAGTCGACTTCCGTACCAGGGTACTTTAGTGGTGAGACAGCCATTTGCCCCAACGCTGGGTGTTCCTTCTTCAGCATGGCCATGCCAAAGAGGCTGGTAGGTTACCTGCGGATCAGAGCACCGTTGGCAGTGAGGTGTCGATGATATCACTGGCCCGGCAATAACCTGGAACTGTGACAAGGCAGGGGATGGTCGCATGGTGAGTGGCCGAGAGGAGGGGGCGTGTGGTTTGGTTTAGTTTGATGAATTTCTCGACGGGTCGTGTAAATGGGCCTCGTGTGAGCGGTGGCCCCGGGGCTAAGAGCGCATCTCATTTTGGTGAAAAGGCCAAGACAAGGCTCCAGGCTAGTAGCAAAACGCGCGAGGCTGGAAAACTTTTTTCTTCTTAGTCTTGTTGTTGTTTGTTATTGTAAGTTGCGGTCAAGAACCGTACGACTCGGCTTTGTTGAAGCCCAAGGTTACGCCGGATGAGGAGGACCGAGAGATGGACTACGGCTACGTGGGGAATCTCGTCGTTGGCATGTTGGATCAGACGCTATTTTTTTTTATTTTTTTTTTGCTGGCCTTGCTGCCATCTCCCGGGAAGGTCTTCTGGGACGGGCCGCCATGCAAGCACTCCCATTATGGTGTGGGCATGTAACTCTGTGAGATAGGCTGCATGAGATTGTAACAGGCCACGGCGAAAAGGAGTCATCACCGAGGATATTTCGGCCCAGAGTTTAAAGAAGCTTTTTAGAATGCAGTTCATAATTTGGTGGTTAGAGGGCTGCATTATGGCGCTTGGCTTGTTTGCTGAACGTGATTGCGATCTGATGCATATGTATGTAGTGTAGGCCACGGGGATATGGACAGTCAGGAGTCTGTGGAGACAATTACGACGAAGGTGCTTTTCATGTACACAGGCCTCCTACTATTTCTTTCATTTCACGTTTGTTCTTCGGGCTCTCCTTTGTGTCGCCGAGACTAAACACAGTCTCATGGCACAGGCTAATCTAGATGCGCTTGCGGGGGATCGGTTTACCAACGGACTTAACTCTGGCCAAGACACGTATGTCTGTCTACCAGTACTGCTGGTGCGAGCTCAAAATAAATAGAATAGTGAAACCACCTAGAAAATACCAAGTCGTTTCGCTCGTGACTTTTTGTTTACATTGCTCGCCAGCGCTGCAAACCTCCGACTTCGACTTGCGAGTTGATATAGGGTAGGTCGATTTCGTGCTGAAATCCCCGGGCCGATCTCTCTCCTCTGATCGGGTTGCATCCCATTGGCGCCTAGCGTCATACGCTGGCGGCCCGCCCTCTGGCCGTCTGTACGTTAGTTACCGGTACAGTATGCTCGTGGTGGTGGAAAGGCTCTGCTCCCCGCACGATGCCAGATTTTCATGCTCACATTCCTCTATCTCACTTCCTTGTAGCTGCAGGGCCCTTTAAACTGTTGCCTGATTCAATCTCCACAGTGACTTGCGTATTTGCCGTGCGGCGCAGCAAAGACGCAGGCACCGCCGTTTGGCCGACTGCCTGACTAGCCGAACCGTTAGCTGGCCAGCACAGCATAGAGCCGCTTCCGTGTTGGGCCTGCCGCTGCGAGCTGCCAGCTGCGAACAAACGGACAGACGTCGTCTTGGCCGTTTGCTCATCCCATGTTGTCTTCCATTTCATCCCTCTGACCTCGATGACCCCTTTCATCATCGCGGCCTCACTTGACCAGCCTGTCAAGACGATCGCCGCCAGCATTTCCAAGGGCAGGCCAGACACACCCGTTTCAGCATCTCACCCACCACCACCTCGAGCGAGCGACCCATCCCATCCTCGGACGTGCGTGCGTCTTGCATCACTCTGCTCTAGCCCTGCGCCGTGAAACCTGGGGCCGACTCAGCGTCATCTTGCTTGGTTGCGCACTGCCGACTTCTTTCCTCTTTGCGCATCTGCAAAATTCCTACAGCTGCATACAAATCGGAAAATTCGCGCCTACGTGATCTTTTTTTATTTTATACTACACTCATCGACTCAACGTCGCTCTGCGGGCGTACAACTGTTTGTGGCGGCCGCAGTCCCACCCCTGGTATGGCCGCCCAGACGGTTGCGTAAACCTGGGACAATTCGCGACCTCAAATGACGACCGCCTTATCGTGGTCATTCAATCGACTCGCTTCGGCCTAATCAGGAAGAAAACAACATCCTGGTTATCCCGAACGAGAACAGTAGAGCAACAACAAGATTGCGAAATTGCTTCCTCGACAAGTCAGGATCCAAAGCGCCAGACCACCGACTGCAACGGCTGCTGCTCATGTCCCTGACCTCTATTTGTTTTCTGGCTACTTCTTCCCTCCTCCATCTATTCGCACTGCGGCTTACATTGCACAGACTCGGTTTTCAGGGCTCAATCATAGACAAAAGCAAGTTCCACCCGGTCGCTGCATCGGGCCTCACCAGCATATCGGCGCCCGTGAATACCGCAACTAGTCGGCAGCTTGCAGCCCTCCATTGCTATGGATTCCGACACTCTACCACCGCCGCCACCGTCTTCTCCTCTTGCGCCCGCTTCTAGCGATGGACAGCTCATGATACAGACCCGCAGTCCGGCTGTTTCTAATTGCCGTCATGCTCACGCCCCCAAGGCCACGTCTGGACCGCTGCCAGACCATACGCCTCACGATGATGTCGTTGCGACAGGGACTGGGACGCCGACATCACCACGTACTTGTCGCTCTTCTGATGCCCAACCTCCCATGGCAACCCACGGAGGCTACCAAGACGCCTCGCGTAACGCATTTGGCCCCCGCGCCTTGACTTACACCCTAGTGTCGCTATCACGGGACTTGGGTCCTTCGATTCATGACCTTTCGTTCCAGACACTACCGGCTGAGATAATGCTCCATATCCTAGGTTATCTTGACGTGCCTGACCTGCTGCCTACTTCTCGAGTGAGTACTGAACAAGCTTCTCTGCGGTGCCCAAGAATCTCCAGCAGCCCAATGCACTTTTTTCCCATTTCAGCCGACACCATGCTCGCCATCCACTACCCACACCTACACCATGAATGTATGCATACACACGTTGCTGACTCGACCACCCGGCTGCAGGCATGTCACTACCTGCGCTCTCTCTGCGCGGACCCGGTCCTCCACCAATACCGCCTCAGGCGCACTCGGCTCACCCTCCCTCCTTTACTAGCCATGCACAACCGGCTTTCCCTGGAAGATCTCATTACCCGCTCCATCTTCCTGACACACACGTCAGTCGTGTCTCGAAAACTTACTCGTTCCCTAGTCTCCATCCGCCTGTCCCGTCGCCTAGCCGCTCGCCCCTCCCCCGAGGCCCTAGTTCAGCGTGCAGTGTTGCCTCCGGAATGCGTCCCCGGCATGGCGACTGTACACGTTGTCCCTGGTCTGGTGGCCAAGCGCAGGGCTATCGAAAGGGAAAGGGTCAAGGATGGTCTCAGGCGGTGGATTGCTGCCAAGTGGCGCGGGGAAGTACATGAGCGTGAGGAGAGGGCTCGCCACCGGGATGAAGTACGTGGCGTGGGCCGGGTCTGGCGACTTACTCGATTTTGGGAGCAGGTCGGCCGTGGAGAGCAACGTCTAGCGATGCATTAGGCAGCAATGATTCGTGGTTGTCTCCTTTGATATGCTTGTTTTCTTTGATGTTGTTTCCTTTGAACAACTGCCATCTACATCTGGGCTTGGAAAGCGGATTGTTTACTTGTTACTGGAGTCCGGAACGTGTTGCTTTTCAATGGGAGTATGAACATGCGGTGCTATGTCTCATCTATTGATGACTTGTAGCGGGTTTGCGTAAAGCATCTATTATATACACAGAGAACAGGAATGCCCCTAATCTGTACAATACAGCATCCCGCCTTGTTGCTGCGTGTTGCCCGAATGCAAATTTCAAAATATAACTCCATAATGTGTGCCGTAAAACAAACCACTATCTACCTGGCCAAGCATCTGTGCCAACAATAACCAGGTAAAAATTACCAAAGGCAGAATGGATAATGCAAAACGCCCGCTTACCTGCGGAACCTAAAGCCGTCCCAGTCATCGTCCTCGTCGTCCTCGTCGTCCTCGTCGTCATCTTCATCTTTGTCGTCCTCTGCCTTGTCCTTGTTGCCTCCATTTTCCAAAGCGGGACTCTTGCCGTCTTCATCTGGCACCTGACTCTGCAGCCTTGCAGGACCGTTGTTCTCCTGCCCGATGCTGGAGGCGCGCTGCCGCAGTTCCTCGCGCTTTTCCTTGAGACGCCTCACACGCGCCTCGAGCTCCTGCATGTCGCTCATCTCGTCCTCGCGCGCGCGCGCCGCGTCCTCGCGCTCACCCTCGATGTCAAGATCAGCGCGGCTCTTGCGCGAACCGGAGCCACCACCGCCGCCTTGGCCATTGGTCCCCGTGGCGGCGGCCGCCGCGGCTTCCTCGGCGTTCATGGCGGGTGCAGAGATGACGGCGTCGTCTGCGTACGGGGCCGCGGTGGCCGCCATCTCGGCCTCGAACGCCGCCCACTCGTCCTCGTCGACGTGCGCGCCGGAGAGCTTCTCCGTGGCGATGATGCTCCCGTTGGTGGTGGTGGTTGCGGCGGCGCCCGACGGGGTAGCGCTGGTGTGGGCGGCCATGGCGGCAGAGAGGCCCGCGAGGGTCGCGAGGCCTGGCGTTGTCGACGACGAGGACGAGTCGCGATGGGCGGCGGGCGTGGCCGGCCGGGAGGGTATCTGCAGCTCGACGCCACGGGACGGCGTCGAGGACATGCGTCGCGCCAGCGTCGGCGGTGTGCGGTTGGCGGCATCGCGCCGGGCAGGGGTATTCGCTGCAGCGGCGATGTCTGCGGAATCCTTGTCCTTGTCTGTGCCACTGCCTCGGCGGTGGTTGGCCGCCGAGACATCGATGGAAATGTCGCCGCGGCTGCGTTTTCTTCGAATTGCCTCGTCCAGATCCATGGCGTCGACGTCTTCGTAGTCGTCGTCGCTGATTTTTCGTTTGTGTGCTTGCGTCCGCGACTCGGTGCCGTCGCTGGCTTTGGGTGTCTGTCCTTCATCCATGGCGTCCTCCTGCTCCTCCTCGGGCCCTTCGACGGCCGTCGTGTCGTGCCCTTGTGAGACTTGAGCCTTTTCCGCCATCGGCTCTGTGGCCTCTGACGGAGCTGGCCCTGCATTGGCAGTCGTGGTGGCGGCGACTGCCCGACGCTGATGGCCTGTACTCCTGGTGTGCGACTCCCATTGCGTTTCAGCTCGTATTTGCTCGCGGCACAGGGTGCACAGCAGCTTGCCTGCGTCAGAGTATGCAGCGTGAGGGTGCTCGATGCGACGGGACTGTCGCTGCTGGCGGAGCAGCGCTCGCACGTCGGCCATTCTGAATCGTGACTTGGTTGGAGGAGACGAGAAGAAGTGACGAGGAGCACACAGTCGTGGAGCTTCGTCTGTACTTCCACTAATGCATGGATTGGTGCACCCAAGTATACGAAGCATTTGCGGCGCCAACCCGTTGGGTTCCTCACACCACAAAGTAAAAAATTATAAAGATCAATGGTTGGACTGAATGTGAAATATTTTCAGATTTTCTTTTTCCCAAGAGGTCAAGTGCCGAAAATTAAAGAGGTTGGATTACCGTAAACTTGCAAGGATGGAGGGTTCTTACCGCCGCAATTTACCCGGCATGTTGCACACGCCGTCTCCAGGTTCTCAAGATCCCGAGAGCCCACTCCCCCCATATCTCAACCCTGGTCCAAACTACGACGAGCTTCTGCAGGCAGCGTCAGATGGCGATGCGAATCGTCTCTTCACCACCATCATAACGGAAATCATGGAGGAACAAGAGGCCGTCTCTCTGTCGTCGACATTTCCGAACCCGCCGCCGTTTTGGAAAGACTTCACCACTGACAAGATAGCTCGCTATGAGCAGCTGCGCAAGGAGCACGACGAGGACGACAGCGATAAAACGACGGAAAATGAAGGGTACAAGCCGCAGGCTAGAATCAACAATCTCCCAGAGGAGTTGATTCATCTGCAGCCGCCTGCGGAGCCTACAGATGGCCGATGGCGCGTATTTGGTGACCAGTACATGGTATGAAGACGAGAATCGCCCGGTTCTCTTCGTCGCATTGTTTACTAACTGCGCATCTTCACCGGAATAGCTCAACGATCAGCTACCGACCCTCGAAGAACAGGGCATTACGAATCTCCCAGCCTCCGGCCAGTCGAGCGCCAAAGACGCCAAACACTACGATCGCGCCTTTGAGCTTAAGCGTCTATCCAAGTCGCTGCTGCTCAACTTTCTCGAGCTGACCGGCGCGCTGTCGCGCAGCCCCTCGCACGCCGAGGCTAAAGTGCAGGATCTGCGCACGCTCTTCATCAACATGCACCACATTCTCAACGAGTACCGCCCGCACCAGGCTCGCGAGTCGGCGATTGAGATGATGCAGGATCACCTGGACCGCACACGCACCGAGACTCTCGCCATACGAACGCAGGTCGATAAGGCGAAACGTTTGTTGGAGGGCCTGGGTAGCCTGGGCATCGGCGAGAGCACATCTGCAGCAGCAGCAGGTACAGCTGGTGCTAGTGCTGCTCCTGGTGCAACGCAAGCCGCGGAGCAGCAGCAGACCACCGAAGCCGCAAACAGTTCAAAGGTCGACTGGGAGCAAGAGAGACGCATTTGGGCCTCTGTGGACGACCTGTTCTCCTGAGTGTGATTGAGGGGACAGTAATTGAAACCACACGAGACAAAATGTCGCCTCTTTGCTACGGTACGACCGAGCGCAGCAAATCCTACCTCGCTGCAATGGCAGCACAAGACTGGTACTACAGTGATGATGCCTACTTGCGCGAATTACGGACGCATTTGACCGGCCCAAATTGCGATCGTGTCACTGAGATTATCAGGTGACTGCGCAGGTACCACAACCGCGGCTGGGCCGCGGACGCGAGGGTCCTGACACACCAATACGCGAAGAGTGGCATATGGAACAGTGCTACCATGATTAGGAATATATTTATCGCCCTTATGAGGCCCACAGGAGGCCCGAGGGTTGGTGGCTGCAAAGCCTCAGTAGCATATCTGAATAATATCTCGCTACCTGACCCAACCTTGACCGATTCGATATGTAATTCTCTCGCTGGAAAGCAGCTTTCAGTATGACGAGCCTGCGCGCTGTCGAAGGCCAGCTCCATACTTCCACAACAGCAGCGTCAGTGGAACGCTGATGACCAAATAACCCAGAGACAGGATTGTGTTTGACCATCCGTATCCGAGCACACGATACATTGATGGTGCGAAAAGCGGGAAGAGAAAGGCTGCGAGGCTCCTGGGAAACTGTGTTGCACCCATGGCGCTGCTCACATGGTCTCCGTATGAGTCGATAAGGTAGGCGCTGACTGATGAGGTGATTAGCGGATCTGCTTGCTAAGACCATTTTATTTTGCGACGGCGCATCGCAGCGGAAGAAAACATACTAGGAATACCACTGAGCTGCTGCCCGAACAGCATGATGAAGACACCGACGTCGACAACTGCCCAGTGCAGCTTGTACTGGGCAGCCCAGCCATACATGAGCATGCCGCCGCCTCCGAGGACCAAAAATGGAATCATGTACGGCAGACGAGACTCGGGCACGTGAGCGCCTCGCTTCTGACGTCGCCGGTAGACGTGATCTATTATGTAGCCCCCGAGCTGGGAGCCCGCAATCTCGGCCGCGGAGACGACGAGGTAGTGCAGGCCGCTAATCTCGACCGACTGGCCGTACTGCCGCATCCACAGCTCCGAAAAGGTCGACAGCACAATGTAGAGGATGCCGTAGTCGACGGCGCTCTTGACCGACACCACCTGGATGATGGGGTGGAAAAGCAGCAGGCGGACCGGACGACTGACGGCGCGCCAGACGAGCGCCAGCGGGGACCGCGTGCCGTCGAGGCGCTCGCCGAGGGTGTAGTACCGCGGGTTGCCCGTCTCCGCGCGCAGCTGCCGCGCGCGCCGGCGCAGGATCAGGGGCCCGTAGGTCTCGGGGAAGCAGAAGAAGGAGGCAAAGATCATGGCGGCCTGGAAGATGGACGTGGACCAGAACATCCAGCGCCAGTCGGACCGCATGGCGATGAAGCCGCCGATGATGGGACCTGCGCAGTTCCTTCCATTAGCATAATATTGAAAGAAGGCGGGTCGATTGCTTGAAAGGAAAAGTAAAAGGAAGAATGGCTCTTGTATCGCAACATACCAACAGCGGCACCGAGCAGCGGAATCAGCAGATAGATGCCCAGCGAGCGGCCCCTCTGCTCCGGCCGCCACACGTCGCCCAGCACGCCCGCGCCGAGGGCGTAGATGGCGCTCGCGCCAAAGCCCGCGAGGAAGCGCGCCGCGATCAGCGTCTCCTTTGTGCGCGCGAACCCGCACAGCACGTTCCACACGAGGAACCACACGCTGGACCCGTGCAGGACGACCTGCCGGCCGTACACCTCGGACAGCGGGCCGATGACGAGCGGGCCGAGCGCCGTCGCGAGCAGGTAGATGGACATGGACATGGCGGCTTCCGTGGGGCTCATGTGGAACTCGCGCGCGATGGTGGGCAGCGCGGGCGCCATGATGGTCGACACCATGATGCGGTTGAAGCCCGTCGCCGAGAGCACGTCCGTCACCATCCACTTCTTGCCGGCGCGCCAGTCGAGCGGGTTGGTGGCATCGTGGTGGTCGGCGGAAAAGGCAACGAGGTAGGGGTCCGAGGAGGAGGAGGAAGAGTCTTTGGCGTGGTGCTCGATGGCGGCGGCGAGTTGGTGAGCTTGTTCCTCGTCACGCGCGCTGCTAGACATGGCGACGGCCTCGATTCGATCAGAATCGGACGTTGCCATTTTTGCGGTAACGAGACTCAACCAAGGTAGATAGAGCAGCTTTCAGTACAAATCGATTGGATTGAAAGAAAAAAGAATGAGTAGTTATGAGGGAAAGAAAAACGACAATTGGAGTTTCGTTTATAAATCCAGACCGGCAAGCAGAATAAGGCTGCGAACGCCATCGGTGTGATTGGATGCATTCGTACAAGGTGGACGACAGCCAGGATCTGATAAGAGTTATCTGATCCTGATTTCTCACCTGGCCGAGCGCCGAGCGCTGTGAATCCTGCTGGCGTTTGAGTGAAAGTCCGACGCTAGAAGGGCGGGCGTCATACGGCTTCCGGAATTACGAAGCGTGACCGAATGTGATCTGCAGCCTCCAGCGGCAACATTACAAACATTCACGGCGTTAACGGAAGCCTCATTGAGTCATCACAAAAGGGTCCATTCACACACGGTTTTTAGATGCAAGCATGTAATTAATCAAATCTTTTTTTTTTGAAACCCTAATAACCCATTTCCATCTACCAAACATCCCCTCCTTAGCGCCAAACATCATAGCAAATTCATCCAGTGAGACTAAATGGCAACCTAGCTATGGTATTTTTGGTATCGAGATCCCACAGCAGCAAATTAATAATACACAAAGATCAGCATTTATGCAAATTCTGCACAAACTCCACCAAAGAAAAAAAAAACAGCCAACATGGGGCATATTATCCCAGATACAGAAAAGACGGCCTACCTACGGCTGCTTCGGCCCGCCTTCCTTCTCCAGCAGCACGCTTAGGTACTGGAGGTCGTCGCGGGCCTTGGGCTCCCGCTCATAGATGGACTTGATAATCTCCCACTCGCGGCGGGACATCTGGTGTGCCTGGGGGAGCAGAAACTGAACGGTGGGGACCTTGACAAAGGCGCCCAGAACCTCGTGGGCGATTTGCTGGCCGGACTGCTGCGCCTGCATCTTTTGCGCCTCCGTCATCTGGGCGAAAGGCGGCGGTGGGCTGGTCAGGTTCGAGGCGTTGGGTGGCGTGGGTGCCGGGGGCGGAGCGCGACCATGGGCAAGGTGCGACGGAATCGGCGTGGCTACCTGCCCGGGCGTGTGGCCGTTGGAGGGAGAGGCGGCGAAGCCTCCCCTTGGCGTGGCAGGAGAGAACCCAGGGCCGGGTATCGAGTTGCTTCGCTGTGCGTAGCCTTCCGTGTTCAGCGCGCTGGCTACTGTAGGGGTGGAAGGTGAAGCGGCCGATTCATTTTTTGGCTGAATGGTCTCGAGATTCTCGTTGCGGTACACAAAGACTGCCAATAGCATCGGTTCGGTTCGTGTCTTGGGGATGAAGTTGTCAACCAAGTTCAACATGAACTCTGGGTGGTTATTCTCCCCAGGAGGAACAGGCACGAGATATGTATCGCGAACGTTGCCTGCGGCCTTGTTGCCGACGACACCATAGCGTTTCTTGCTAATGAAGTAGTCAACCAGGGCGTTAAATTCAGGCTGCGCCTCTTCTGATGTTGGCGTCAGCCCAACCACGACAATGTCGGTCAGGTTGCTGTAACGAAGACTGCAAAGATATTCAATAGCACTCTGCTCGGTGATACGGCCGGCCACGGTCATGCGCTTTGGGATGAGCTTAGACCAGTGTCCCAAGTTGGAAAAGTTCGCACCACCGACATGCTTTCCGGTAGCCTGGAAGTCGGCGATGGAGCTCATAGCTATAGACCCCCTCCAGACGATGTCGGGGTCCGCTGAATCTTCGGTAGGCGAATAAGGTGGCGAGTCATTCTCGTCTTCCAGCATCCGGTCGACATCGGGGTCGAAGCCTGGGCCGGATGTGTTGAGGGCAGGCCCCGAAGGTCGGCGACGCTGCGCTTGAGTTGGTGATTTGACTTGAGAAAAGACTTCGGAGATGTCAAATTTGGACTGGCTGGGCGAACGTTGATGCTCATGTTGCTTTGGCGACTGCGCCATGTCGTAGTCAGTGCTAATCGACTCCCGCTTGATGGTTTGGCTTGTATCTGCATTGGCACCGCGCCGAGCGCCTCCTCCGCGGGGTATCGGGAGTTCGTTGGTGTTCGCCAAACTCTCATCCTCCACAATTTCGTCACCTTTGTGCGTTCTACGAACACGAGGTCCCGTCTCCGCCGTGTACAGAATAGACTGCTTCTCTGCCTTGGCCTTCATTTCTGCAGTTTGTTTCTGCAATTCTGAAGAAGCGAGCTGCTCCGACGTCATGACGGCCAGCCCCGCTGGAGAATGAGCGTTTTGTACCAAGCCATCGACGAGCTCTGAGTTATTCTTCAGGTTAAACGCCAGCGATTTTATCTGCTGATTGTACTCCTTCTGGCCCTTGCTGGCTGGGTGAGTGTCGAAAACGCCTCGCTCGATCTGGAGAGCATATGTCTCTGACATACTTTCTGCGGATTCGTCTTTGGGGATTTTCACAGTACCATTCTTCTCCATCGAGGACAAGACGTGTAAAATTGACTTCTTCAGGGCCTTGGCTGGACCAACTCTGGTGGTTGGCAGTTCGGAGATAGCAACGGCCATGTCGGCCGGCGGTGTATATTGAACACCGCTGGCGGTTGACTCGTTTGCCGAGACGCGTCGCAGCTTGGAACTCTATACTTTGGTTAGTAGCAGTTCAGATAAATTCAGATTCGTAAACGACGTACCTTGGGGTCGCTGTCCTGAGAGTCATCCCGCGACTTGCGTTTGCCCGGCCGACCGGCAGATTCACGTCGGTCCTTGGCTGACGCATCCGGCGCTGGTGATGCCTTGGCCTTGCCGCGGCCCTCTTTCTCAATATCGTCCTTGGGATCACTTCCACGCTTCGCCTTGGGCTTTCTACCACCCCTCTTCTTTCTGCTTGCCACCTCTTCCTCGTGAGCCTTGCGCCGAGCAATCCACGGCTGCTCTCCTTTGGCAATGCCATCCAGCAACTCTTTGTGATCTTGCGGCCGGCACTGCTCGCACCAATAATATTCTGGGATCTCATCCTCGTATGAGCTCACGCCGACGCAGACATTGTGCTGCCACGCGTAGCACGTCTCGCAAGAGATCCAGGCCTCGCCCGAATCCTCGTCTTGTTCTGTAGCACCACAGACGCATCGAATAATCTCCTCGGGCTCTTGCGACTGCTCTTCCTCGTCCTGCGCCTTCCTTGACTTCTTTGTTTGGCGTCGTTTCGGGACAGCGGGCTGCTCGAGTTCGTCAAAGGACTTTGTGTGCTGGCCCTTGGTCGCGCGCACAGAGCGCCTCGGTTCGGTTTCGCCTGTCGCATGAAGGTTAGCTTGAGCTGTAACAGGGCCTGCAGCTGGTGCATAATGTCGCGCGACACCAGTGCCGCGTGCCAACCATCGTGGCGCGCAGCCTCGCGCAGAGGCATTGGGAAGTGGAATGATTTATGGCTTACCAGACATGGCGGTTCGGCAACGCAGCGCTTTGTGCAGTGCGATGATTTTCTACTGTTTGCTATGCGCCGAGCGGCTGGGGCCAACAGGCATGAAGCGTTTTACGTAGTAGGCAGGACTTTAAGCAGAACTAAACACAAGTTTCCCCACGCCACAAAGTGTAACAGGTCGTGTCTATCTTGGGTCTTGCAGAAGAAGGAAAATGGATCGCGTAGCCTGGCGCAGAAACACCCGAGGTCGCGTTTTTGATGAGGGCGCAGCTACTTGCAGTTGCAAATTTCCCCTTGGATTTTTCTGGTGGGCTTGGCTGGGAGAGCTTGGCCCCTGTCCGAGTAGTGATTAAACTTGCAGATGATCACGTAGCGTCCCTGAGCCCACGCTGTGGAAAGAGAGGAGAGCAAAGAAAAGAAAAGGGTATTGTGAGAAAGGAGTAGAAGAAGATGGGAAAACGAATATTGAAGACGCCGTGATACTCAACCAGCAGGTAGAGGGAATGGTGGTGAAGGTGGCGAGGAGGGGGGGGAAACAGCTGCCTGTCTTTTGGGGGGGATATGAAATCGAGCAGGCAAATGTCAACAGCCAGGTGGAGGCTCCAGCGAATTACAAGCGTCGAAACTTTCTGGTTTGGCAGCTGGCAGCTGGCAGCCCAGCCAAACAGAGAGAGTGACGCGAGGGACTGGCGCGGCAGGGTGGCGTTGCTAGAAAGTTCTTACTGCCTAACGGATCAGGCTAGATTTTGGCCAGGTGGTGGTCGCCGTTTGCTGCGTTTGCCAGCTGCCAGCTGCCAGCTGCCAGCACCTGCCACGAGCCCCATCGCTGACTAACTATGGCAAATCGTCGGCTAGTTAGTCCGCGCACCGCCCAAGCTAGCTCTCCAGCCAGCAGCCCTCACAACGAGCTACGCGGCGGCCGTGCCTGGAGCTTGTTACCAGCGTCCCATCATCCTGAGCTTCGAGACCCTCCCGATTGACCCTCCGCAACACACAGAGCCGCCATCATCACCATTGGCATTGCTTCGGCCATACTATCACCTTTCGATTACGATCAGACACCCCTATCCGTAGTCTTCGCGCCCCCGCGACGCTGTCATCATGTCTCGTCGCTACGATTCAAGAGTATGTCGCTCCGCCCTTGCAGCTGCATCAAAGCTCCCCAGCCTAATTAGCATTCTCCAGACAACCATCTTCTCGCCTGAGGGCCGACTCTACCAGGTTGAATATGCGCTTGAGGCCATTTCCCATGCCGGTACCGCCATCGGTATCCTCGCCAAGGACGGCATCGTCCTTGCTGCCGAGCGCAAGGTCACATCCAAGCTCCTCGAGCAAGACACCTCTGCAGAAAAGCTCTACGTCCTCAACGAGTACGTTTTGATAAAACCACAACCCCAGCCTCGCCAAATCGTTCATGCACTAACAGCCGCTCGCAGTAACATGATCTGCGCCGTCGCTGGCATGACGGCCGATGCCAACATCCTCATTAACTACGCCCGCCAAGCCGCTCAGCGATACCTCCTTACCTACAACGAAGACATTCCATGCGAACAGCTTGTGCGCCGTCTTTGCGATCTCAAGCAGGGCTACACCCAACACGGTGGTCTCCGACCCTTCGGCGTCTCCTTCATCTACGCCGGCTGGGACCCCCGTAGAGAATTCCAACTGTACCTCAGCAACCCTTCAGGGAACTACGGTGGCTGGAAAGCCACCAGTGCTGGTGCCAACAATGCTAGTGCCCAGAGTCTGCTGAAGCAAGATTATAAGGAAGACTGCACGCTACAGGAGGCTTGCGCTATGGCCGTCAAGGTCCTGAGCAAGACTATGGACTCCACAAAGCTGAGCAGCGAAAAGAGTAGGCCATCCAGAGCTTTGCAAATATCGATTTCATGCTAATCTATTTTTAGTTGAATTTGCCACGGTAGGCAAGACCGAGGACGGCAAGGTGTACCACAGGTTATGGAGCGCGGATGAGATCACTGCTCTGCTAAAGGAGCACGATCTAGCCAAGAACGAGGAGGCTGAGGAGAAATAAATGCACGGGCAAGGGATGGGTTGATAGATATGAAGGAACGAATCCTTCCTTGAACTATGTATAATAAATGACATACATGTCTTGAAATGCGTATCGTGGTGCTAAACTAGCTCCGGCTATTGGCCCTCAATTGGCCCATTTCATAGCCAGCGTCCTCGGATCCTGCCTCCTCATCACGGATGCGTTGCCACGCTTGATTGTCAGTGCCAGGCGCTGGGTATGGCTGCGCGCAAAGAGGGCTGGTCAGTGGAGGCCAGTGCCTGCGGTAGCTCCAGTACGCAACACTAAAGCCAAGGATTGACCCGACACAGACATCATACACGTCGTGGCGATAGTCCTCGCAACGAGAAATGGCAATGAGAGCCGCTCCGATAAGCGGCGTCAGACAGAAGAGCGCACGACTCAGATCGCGTCCGCCTGTGGCAGTCCTGAAGATCTGAAACTGGCCAGCAAAATACAGGCTCACAAAACCGAGGCCCGAAAAAGAAAAGGATGAATGTCCAGAAGGAAATGATCGCCAACCATCTTGTAGCTTGTGTCCATCAGCAGTGGTGCAAACGTCAATAGTGACTAGCGTGTGAGGCTTGATTCCAGCCTTGGGGTGGCATCGATCCAAGAGGTCAGGTCGCGGCCGACCGACTGCATTCTTGATGACGTCTGTCAGGAAAAGAGTCAATGCTACTGAAATCACAAAAGAGAGATAGGTGACTTCGTGCTTTGCGGCAGGCGACCGCATGATGAAGTTGTACACGATAAGCACCCCAAGTGGGATGAAGAAGGCGTATACAATGTTCATAACTACGGCCCGTTAGAATAGCGCTGGTGGCAGGGTCGGGAATGTTTCCTACCAACGGGTACGCGCTCATGTTCTGCGTGCGGAAACGAGATTTGAAGGTCATCAACACTAAACATGCGATGAAATGGCGTCACGAAAATGACCAGCTGGCAGGGGTGAGTAAGTGTCGCGTGCTTGGAGAGATACAGCAGTGGCAAGCTTACGCATAGATAGCCGAGAATGAGTAGAAGGAACCCAACATATTCAGGAGCATGGGATGTCTTTGGGTCAATTTCTGTCAGTGTCCGCCTTGCATAATGCCGTGACTCGGGCAGCTTACCATCCACAGCCTAGCGAAGGGCGTCGACGGGATTCCAACGGGACTGGACGTGCCTCGCGAAGGCATTCTTCCGGATTGATTCAGGACGTATTGGTATCTGGAGATATTGGATTCGCCTTGTACACCATTCGAACTCGCCCTCTGTTGCTGAGCCGACTCCTCCGAATGGTGTTTTGAGCAAGACGTGTCAGGACAAAGCTAGGGGTGCCGAGTTCAGATACATACGTCGTCGCGAAGCCAGTGGCGCACCCCACAGACCTTGGCGAGCAATACAAGGGCGGTTTGCGCTCAGACTAAATGTTTGCGTAGAATATATTTGAAAAAAAAAATTGTTTTATTTCCACCATTCCTTGCGTAGGAGAAATTAGCCACAATTCATGCAAGCACTGGCTGGCATCTGCATGGCCATCGCCGCCGAGTGACGTGCCAGCCGCCGGAGCTCCACTGGGAACCCGCCCAGCCAAAGCTTGCATTTCGTTTTCTAGCTTGCCGACTCTTTTCTGCAACGCAATTTTCGCATCTGTGAAACAGCAACGGGAGCGCCAAACGCATGGGCGCATAACGCAGGGAGGGAAACAATTCAGGGATCGCTTGCAATGCTTAAATCAACATACGTGCCGTCGGCGGCGGCGGCAGCAAGCAACGCGCCTCTGCCGCCTGGTTGGACAGAACACACGGCACCGACTGGACATACCTATTACTACCATGCCGAGACGAAAGAGTCGACATACAAGCGTCCGGGAGTCACTTCTGTTCCCGACCCGATACCGCAACAGCAGCCCTATGCGCCGTACAGTGGTATGCCGTCGCTCGCCGACCCCAAGGTTGCCAATGCCTATCTCGCCCAACACAACCGTGGGCCACAACAGCAACAGCAGCGGCAAGACCATGGCAAAGGTGCAGCGCGGCCTCGCCCACAACCGATAGATAAGCCCCGGAGGAAGATGCCAATCCCTGGCCACGAGCCTTGGATCCTCGTGTACACCAAGTACTCACGGCGCTTCGTCTACAACTCTGCAAAGAACATGAGCTACTGGCGCATTCCCGAGAAGCTGATGCCGGCCATCCTCGAAATGGACAAGAAGCGCATACAAGAGAAGGCCGCGGGTAACAAAGATGCAGCTGAATCCAAAGGCGGCGATGCTGGCGATAGCTCAGAGTACGAGGAAGTCGAAGGGACGGACGACGAGGGCGACCGGGACGACGCCGGCTCGGTGCACCCTAACAAACGGCAACGGACTGATGACGATGACGATGCCGACGACCAAGAAGATGAAGAAGAGGAGGAGCAAGATGCTGGCCCTCTCGAGTTCACAGAGGACGACATCGCGATGCAACTACAAATGATGGGCGACGACTACGGGCTAGAGCCAGGCGAATATGACGACGGCAATACACAAGACTGGCCAGAAGGCGCCGAAGGGCTGGAATTTTCGCAAGAGGACGCCGAGTTACTCTTTACCGATCTACTCGACGACTTTCGCATCAACCCATACAGCTCTTGGGAGAAGCTACTCGAGGACGGCAAAATTATAGAAGACCCGCGGTACACGGCGCTGAGCACGACCAAGGCGCGCAAAGAGTGCCACGACAAGTGGTCACGCGAACGGATAGCCCAGCTCAAGGCGCAGCGTGCCACGCAGGAGAAGCAGGACCCGCGCGTGGCCTACAATGCTTTGCTGCAAGAAAAGGCCACGCCGAAACTATACTGGCCGGAATTCAAAAGGAAATTTAAGAAAGAAGACGCCATGCGTGACATGAAGCTGCCGGAAAAGGACAAGGAGAAGATTTATCGCGAGCACATCAACCGTCTGAAGATGTCGTCCTCGTCGCTCAAGTCGGATCTCACCGCGCTGCTCAGGGCACAGCCCATCACGCAGCTCAACAACAGGTCGTCTGTCAAGAATGGGCTGCCGAGTGCCGTCCTGGCCGACGTGCGGTACATTTCCCTGCCGCCGAGCGTGCGCGACCCCTTGGTCGAGGCGTTTGTGCAGAGCCTCCCGCCGCCGCCCCACGGAGAGGGCGAGGCGGCGGCGGCCGAAGAGGACGAGGAGCGCAAGAAGGCGCGCGACGCGAGAGAGAAGCGCGAGCAGGCGCTCCAGGAGCACAACCGCATGGTGGACGAGCAGCGCAGGAGGCGCGAGCGCGATGTGGCGGCGAGCAAGGCCCGGCTTCGAGAGGGCGAGATGGAGCTCGACATGGCGATGCGTGTGAACAAGAGGGGCCTGCAGGGCCAGCTGGCGGATATGAAGATGGACGAGGCCCAGCCGCCGCCCGCACCAGAGTAGTTGGGAGAGATATGATACCACGTACTGCGGATGGATAATTTGAACCATGTATGACTATGCGATTGGGCGTGTGACTTGAGATTACGAAACCAGCGAGTGGCCCTCCAGCAAACCCACTTGATGCTAGACTCTTGCGGTCCTAGCACAAGACAGGCGCTGCTGTCTCTGTTGTGCGTGCGTGCAGCAGCTTTTACTGCAAAGCAGACACGGCTGCCTCTCTACCCGTGAGTAGTCACCAGAGAATGGCGCCATAGAAAGATGGGGAAGAGATCTAAAAGTTGTGGTGAAGGCCGCGTTCACATGTTTGGTACAGGGTGGCATAGTTGGGCATGGGTGGAGAGGTGATTCTCAGTCCCCTCTCCGCCGCTCACTCAACCACAGAACATTGCACACAGGAATTCACAGCCATAGTTACACCGGGACATTGTATCCAATGCATTGTTTTTTTTTTTCATTTCGATTTATTCATGTATCTATACGAGTACTCCTTAGACGTCTGTCATGTACTCCATATGTGCAGCTAACAACAATGCGCCGTTTCTTATCCTCAGAAAAAGGTTACTGCGACTCCTACGCCATTTTCTCCTCCTGAACCTCCCGAATAAGAAAGAAATATAGCCGACTCGTGGTACCGTGAAAAAAGGTCAAAAAAAAAGGCTTGAAAAAATGAATCAAATGCTCTCCACAAGTATAAATGCAATGTTATGCTAGGAGTGGGAATCGTCAATAGGTAGAGAAAATGGGCCAAGTGGAAAAAAAGTGCCAGATTGGGAGCAGTATTTTGAGGTCGAATCTGGCGTTGTTTCTCAGCTCCCCAACGTAGCTATGTGCGGCTGACCCCTGCTGTCAAAAGCTCGTTCTGGAATTTTATATAAATGCGAAAATGCAAATATGCGGTGATGTATTTAAGAATAATGGTTGAATAAAAAGGTCTCGTATTTTTAGTCGTCATCGTACTCTCGTCTCCGTCAGCTGATTAGTTGTCTAGTCCATATATGTGCCGTACATGAACCAGTCGTCGTCCATCCAGTTGACGAGCTCGTTGTACAGGGCAGGCTCAGATTCAATCGGCATCGGCATCGGCGGCGGCTGCGGGAAGCTGTTGGTAAGCCCCAGTGCCTGCAGGTGGGGGTTGCCAATCTGCGGATCGACATGAATAGGCGTCGTCAGTCTTGCTACCAGCATCTGCAGGTCGTGCAGTGTTTCGGTACACGATTTGTCGTTTGGGTCACTCTTCAATCGTTCAGAGCCATGGAGAATGTCGAGCGCAAATTGGATGTCCGCGCTGCGGCTAGCAGTCTGTTCGGGAGCGGCGCTTTGCTGCGGGTACACAAGGCTCTCCAAAATGAGACACACGGATGCGCTGAAACAATAGTGCAGCATGGCGTGGAGCGGTTTCGGGTGGCGGTTAATCGTCATAAATTGGCGGGCAAGCTTGATGTTATTGCGCGCCGCCTCAATGCACATTCTGAGGTGGGCCAGCTGTATGTTGTATTCCTTTGAGCTACCTTGGGGCATGAGGCGCTCCGCAACCGACTTTTTGACCGCGATGAAGAACAGTGGACGCGTTGCGACAATGATGAGCTGGTTATATCGCATATGTAGCATGACGCAGGCTGGATCATTGCTCAACCCGTCGGGCGATAGCTGCAGACGTAGGGGGAGGGTGCTTTTCCACTGCTCCAGCATCCACATGACTTTCCCAGGGCTCTGCGAAGAGTCGCCGGAGCCATTCACAGAGTCCCAGGGAGCTATACGATAGGTGTTGCAAACGACATAACCGGAGATGCGTGAGAGTTCGACGTGGGCGCGCAAACCGGCTGCGGGAGGCATGCCACTAAAGGAAATCAATTAGCCAATTCTGGATCGCAACTCTTTCAAGTGGCAACTTACGCGGCGTCGGACGGAAGTGGGATGCGAATGGCGTCGTCGGCAATGACCGGCGGTCGACCCATCAGGCAGCTAAGCCATCTATCCAAGATATAGACAGTCCAGAAAATGCGTTTGCCCCTCTCATCTACCCAGCCACGGTGCGCCCCAAGCATAATACATAGATGGGATGCAGCAGCGATGTGCATGTAGGCCGAGTCCCGCTTGCAGACCTCGACAAGATGATAAGCCATGAGAGCGAATGCAGAAACGTCGTGAATAGAACAGCGTCCGATGTCGAGTGGGTTCCGCAACAGCAAGGAGGCTCGCGCAAAGAATGAGTCGCTGAATTTGACGTCCTCTGACTCGTTGATTGGCGGCCAGGGACCAGTGCTGTGGGCTGCGACAGCAAAGACAGCATGCGGGAAAGCCAAAGATCGATACGCGTCGAGATTGAATGACGCTTGATTTGGAGGAGCCACCGGTGGTTGTGGCGGCTGGCTAAGATCGCCAAACCAATATATACCACCGCTAGGCCACGAGTCGTTGCCGTCCTGCAGGACGTATCTAACTTCGGCAAGCATTGAGACCATGGAAGTTGGCGGTGGGAGCAAGAGCGGATTCACGTCCTTTTCGTCGAGTGGTCGAGAATCGTCTGTGTGGCATTTGCCCAGGGTAGATAAGAAGGCGCTTCCATCGTGGGGAGCGGGCTGTTGATGGTGCGCAAGCGGCAGTACGGCACCGATGAGCTCCTTGAGGTGATCCAAGAAGGTGGCGCCGCTGGTCTCGCCATGAAAACGAGCGGTTCCGTCGGCGTCATGCAGGAGTCGGCCGGTCGTCTGGTCGTCATCTATAGGCTCGGATTTGATAATGGTGCTCTGGCCGGAGACGCTAGGAGCAAATTGATTGCTGGTCGAGAAGGGGCTGGTGACTGGCGAGATGGCCGAGGGAGGGCTGCCGGCAGCGTGCTGCAGCAGTTCCTGTCGTTGGGCGGGGTCGGGAAGGGCATCCTGCAACGCCTTTTCGTAAAGGTCAACCTTCTTTTTGAGGTCGTCGAGTTCCGATTTGGAGACGGACACTTTTTCTATAGGCGCAGGGTATACACACTCGCGATTGGCCGAGGCGCACGAGGCGCAAGGCCTATCGCCGGAGCACTTGATACGGCGGACATTGCAGCTGTTGCATCTGCAGACGGGGGAAACCACTTATTAGGGCACTGACGACGGAGGCAAGTTTCAGTTGAGAGAGGGTCGACTCACGCTTTGGCAACACGTTTGCGCTGCTCGGGAGCTACTTTGTGGCGGCGGGGGTTGACCGGCAGCCTCTGAGAGGGCCGTCGTTCACCGTCGATCTGCATAGATGGACAGGGACGGAAAAGATGCAGAAGCCAAGATAGAGGCCCAAAAGGTCACTTTGGTGCAGAAAACAAGAACACTGATTGATGGTGGCACAGACTGGCAGAGCAGCGACGCTCAAGGCGGAAGGCGACGGCGGGGTCCAAGAAGAGAGACTGAGATAGTATCGCTAAATTCTTACCAGGGTGCAGGCGGAATGTACATGCTGTCAAGGGATGGAGGGGAGAAAACTGTCCATCATGAGCCAACCTGCAGCAAGGTTGGCGTGGACAAGAGTGAACGAACGGGCTGCCGGGTCCGAGGACGGCCGAGCAGATGGGATAGAAATAAGGCAAAGCGGACGGAAGGTGTGGCGTGCGGCGTGCAATCAACAGGCAGACGGACGAATGGCAATGCAGAAAGAGAGCGAGGCGTCGCGTCCTATGACGGATTTGAGCGATAGGGCTGGGGAATCTGCAAGCGAACAGACGGCGTTCGCAAGAGGCTTGCGAATGGCAGGTCGACGTTGACGTTGACAAGAGGAAGCCGGGACGGGGACGGTCTTGGACTCTTGGGGAAACGAACGGACGGGGGTGGAGACGGCAGCAGCGTTGGCTAGACTTGGGCTGAGACAAGGCGCCAGGTGCCTGGAGGGGAATGGCGACTGGTTGGAGGACAAGAGGGTTGGAGGAGAATCTGATTGGGAGTTGGGAGGGATGCAAGAATGGCCTTGATGAGGGAAGGACGGATGTGGGATGGGATGCAGCATGGGGAGGAGGCCGTTACGCGGAGAAAAGAATGGCGACTCTTTTTTTTTTTGGAGAGGCAAAGAGGAGCCAATTGACAAAGTACCTGTACCGACCTAGGATGCTAGCCAACCAAGCAACTAGTTAATCAAGGGCCCGCCGCATGGATGGGGGATGTGCTAACTTAGTTGGTGGGCTGGGATGGAGGTGCTGATACGTGATACGGCGATACCAGCACGGCTGGCCGGGGAGGGGATTGGATGTTTTGTAAGCAAAGGGTCTAGAGCAGCCAGTCAGACGGACGACGTTGGGGCAACTTGGGGGCAATTATTAGTTTGAGTGACTCGCGATCCAAGAGTTATATAGCAGCTAGCTATTTCCTCTGAAGCACAGCAATTGCGCCTACCAATCCATTCTTAAGACCATTGTCTCTTATTGGTACCTAGGTAGGTACTCGCTGCAACCGCTGCCCGGCCCCGAACTCTGCGCCCTCCGGCCAGGCCACGGTCAGCCTCCTCCGCTCCCCATATCACCACATCACCATAGACGGTTGACTGTTGACTCGTCGAGTGACAGACTGGCTGGGCCACAGCGGGACCGAGGCGCTGCTGCTTTGGGCTTAGAGGGCTGTCCCTGCGCCGTTCTACTGGCTGAGGCCCTGGAGGCTGGCACTGGCGTTCGCTGCACCGCTCCCACTCTTCTGCCGGCGCGGCATGGCTGGTGCCCGCCACAGCCAGCCAGCCAGCCCACTGGTGACGCCTCGACGCACTGCAAGTCACTGTAATCCTTTGCGAGGTGGAAACTGATGCCCATCTCCAACTCGTACATTATCAGATTGCGCGCCAAAAAAAAAAAAAAATAACCCACTCAAACCTGCCGTAACCGACAATTATCCCTAGTTCTGGACCTAGTTCGTAGCGGAGCTCAGAATCAGCAACCCGACTCATGTCACAGAGCCAGCCTCGCTTTTGCCATCCAGGGCCTGGCTAGGTAGGCCACCCCACGCCTCCAATTTGGCGGGGCCCCAGCACATTAAAAATATCATCCGCGCCACTCATTAGTTTATAAGGTAACTAACAGAAACTTGGAGAAAGCAGTTTGGCAGCTGGCAGTTGGCCGTGGCCGTCAACAGTCAGCAGTCAACAGTCAACAGTCAAGCAACAGTCAAGCGAAGCAAGCCCTGTACGAGCACACAAGCACATCATCAGTACGGATAGCTACCAGCAAGACGCCTCCGCATCCACTCTCCTCCTCCACACAACCACTTCGCTGCTCCAGCTCACCAACTCACCAATCACGCCAATCCATCCATGCCAACAACCTGGCCAAGTGCATAGCTTTTAGCGCTGTGTGACTCACAAACACCATCGACAGCCCTGCAGATACTAGTACACCAGTACACCACACACGCGCTCGCCGCGTCGTCCTTGCCATGCCGCGTCACAGGGCTACGACATAGTCCACGCACCAGTCTACGTTTTTGGCCAATCTTGCTCGACTCTTGTTCGCCGGATCCCGCCAATTCAGCCCTTTGTCTATCCCCACGACTGATCTTGATCCTTGATTGCCGGTCTGAGATGACCCAGCTCGCCCTACAAGGCGCCGCCCGGCCTGGTGTGGCTCTCTCTCCCTCGAGCCACGCGGCCACAATGTTGACGTCCTCGCCTTGATACTGGCAACTTTAAACTCTCTCGAAACGGCTCACGACGGTGCACAGCGTGCAATAACGGCATGATCGGCAACCGAGACTACGCCAGTCTTTGCAGCTTCCTCTTTCCGCTGCCATCTGCCGCACAGCCACAACGATAGCACTGTACTCGACATCTTTATTGCGGATTCCGGCACGATTTCAATATTCGCAGTGACAAAAGATCCCCAAAGCCTCCATAACGGTGGCCATGAAGCCTGCTCGTTTGCCAACCATCAGTTATGCTGTCCGTTTCTCGGAGCTTAGCTCAGGCAGCACAGCCCCCGAGGCGGGCTCCACCTCAGCTTTGCCCACTCTACGCAGTAGAAAGCTGCTAGACCCTTGCCAGAAACAGCAGCTGCTTAAAGTCTAGGCCACATGAGCCATGTCGATCCAGCATGGGTCTTTTGCGTCAACGAGCGAGCATGGGCGAGATGGAAACACCATCGATTGCTTCGTCACCGCCACCAATCGGACATCCGCGGAAAGTCCCTGGCACCGAGCACCGAGCCCCGAACTACGAGCCTTTGATCCACGCAAGGGGATGCCGGATTCAAGCCCGAGCTTCGCTTTTCGCACAAACTTGCGCCATCATTCATCGACTCAAAATGCCATTGTGAAACAGAAAATAGGCTCAAGCCTCAGCTTCAGATTTTGCACGGAATCGTGTCTTGAATCTATCGACCTCAACATATCATATGCATATACCCTTCTATGACCTTCGTAGCGTAAAACACGGGCAACGAGACAGAGAAATATCGACCCTCAAACCAAAGAAACATCGGATGCGGCTCATTCGCACGCATCGTCGCTAATAATATGAGCAATTACTTTTCCACACTTTGCGCTTCCGTCAAAGCAGAGCAGCCTTTTTACGCTCTGCGCTACTCACGCCGCTGACTTAAAACTCGACCTTACTGTTCCGACCCAAAAATGGACTGCACAATTTCACCCGATCTTGTCGCAAGAACCGACAGAAGAGTATCGCTCAACTACATCGGCCTCGTTAGCATTCGTGCCCGGTACGAAAGCGCACATCTCCGACTTACTCCGTGGGTTCCCTCGCAGCATCCCTGCAGCCAAATGCCAGCATCGGCAGCTACCGACCCAGCGTTGTACTTGACGCGATAATCACGGCCGACGGATAGCTTGCGCTCACCCTGCTCTGTATCGACATTCCACCCAGTGACGCCCTTGTTGAACATGGTAGTTCCAGGTACGGCTTTAGGCAGCATATCCCAAGTGCCCTTGAGCATATCAATGTGCGCATTGCGCTGGTAGCCAGTCGCCGCAATAATAAGATCAGCGGACAGGATTTCTTCGTCTGCCGAGTTGACAATCCCATCGGCCAGGCTGTGAATCTTGACCTCTAGGCCATCGCCCTTGGACTCAATGTTGCTGATCTGGCGGCAGCCCATGATTCTATGCGGCCAGACACGCTCATCTGGGCCAAGTACACGCTTCTGCGAATACATACGCTCAAAGAGTTCTTCAATAAGCTCCAGACGGACAACGCCGTAGTTTGTGGCGCGAGCGTCAACAAGGAACTCGCTTCTATCCTTGGCAGACTTGGGGAAAAGTGAGTCAATGTATTCAGGGTTGAAAATGGAATTCACGCTAGACATGTATCAGCACAATAGTCGTCAAACTGACGCGATCGAAACGGTACTTACAAAGGCGAGTCATCGCTGGGCTTCAGGAATTCCTGGCGCATAATAAGCTGCGTACTCGAATTGGGGTATAGATTCTGAATGTTGTGGAAAATTTCAGCGGCACTCTGACCAGCACCGACAACAATGACTTTATAGGCAGCATTCTTGTCCGTGAGAATCTTGGGCACCATGTAAGCATACTGCGAAGAATGCAAAATGCGAGGGTGCTTGACGGGGAAGCTCTTGGGGAAGCTGGGCTTGCCACCGGTGGCGAGCAACACATTGCGTCCTCTGAAGGTCTGGATCTGTCCATTCGCGTTGCTTCGTGCCTCCACCGTGAACTGCTTGACAGTATCGGCCTTCTTCAGGGCTGGTGTTACCGATACAACCTCATGGTCATACTGAACAAGATGCTCAAAATGGGATGAGCACCACCTCATATAGTCTTCGTATTCGATGCGAGCTGGCAGGAATGTGCCGAGATTCGTAAAGTCAACCAGACGGTCGTGCTCGTGAAGATAGTTGAGGAAAGTAAAATGCGAGCGGGGATCACGGAGGGTCGCCAGGTCCTTGACGAAAGAAATCTGCATCTTGGCCCCAGGAAGAAGCATACCGGCGTGCCAAGCAAAACGGGTCTGCTTTTCTAGGAAAAGGACTTTGGGGGCAGAGCCATCCGGTCGAAGCTTCTTGCCCGCGGCGAGAGAGTCGTGGAGCGCAATGGCAACGGAGAGACTGGCGGGACCAAAGCCGACGCAGATGAGATCATATTCGGCGTCGAGAGGGGCCGCGACCAGATGAGATGAGCGCTGAATAGGCTTGACGTGCGAATCGACGCCATTCTGAACGGCAAACGATTCGGGCGTCGTCGCCCCGCCGTCGGTTAGCACCGCTACAAGCTCAGGAGCAGCAGCGCCATTGGTGCCATTCTGGGGCGAGCTGGTGGCGCTCTCGTCCGATGAGGTTTCTCTATGGGGGGACATGGTGGTTTACTGATTTCGAGGTCGACAATTGCTGAAAAAAAAAAACACTGTCTTGAAAAGGGTTAGCGATGTTCCATTGCCCAGAGTGCCAAGCCAGCAAAGAAAGAATGAGAGAGTCTTACACAGGAAGAGGAATAAAAAAAGGTGTGTCTAGGACCGAAGCACCTTGACTGCGGCAGGTGGTGCTAGCAAGGTGGGAGAGATGTAGGAGGGGTCCAGAGCCGCTTGCACGGAGGGGCAAGCCTCTACATATATATTTTCGGATCTCTTACACTGACGCCACTGATTGGCAATGGGAATGCCGGTCGGGCAGAATGGGCGCAACAACATGTCATACTCCCAGCAGTGTCTGCCGATTTCAGCCGTAACCGGGATCCTCCCATGGACCTGATGGAGCTGGTTTAGTCCATCTTTCTAGCTACGGCGCGTACGCATCTAGGTGAGAATCATGAGTGCCGGTTGACAGGGCAGAAAACTACAAGTAGCGGCCCCGTTGTTCGGCATTCAGCACCCCCACGCGGCCACGTTTAAACATCACTGCATTGAGCTAAATTCTCCGCTGTGATTTTGCAGGTAGGGTCGCATTGGACCAGTAAGTTCTGCACCTGTCAGGGCGGTGCTTTGTCTTTTGCTCTCTACGACCAGACCCTAGACGCAGTTGTCAAGGTTGTTCAATGGATCCCGCATGCCTGCGCGCTGTTCGGACATAGTCTCATCGCTCCGCCAGAGCTCGGAGAACGGCGTCTCATCACGGGCACAGGCAAGCAAGCGGAGCACATGGATGCTCGAATGCAGTGTAACATCCACATGTGCTGCTTGGCGGAATTTGCCTGGGCCGTTCAGCTGCCCGAATGGGAGAGGACAGGGGGGTGGAACTGACGCTTCGGTTGGCTTGTTTTGGATCTGGGTAATACGGTCATTCCCCGCCACTGACCTAATGATCTCCCCAGGTTGCGTCTTTTTGCACCGCCGGAAGGCGCTCGAGCTCGCCCTCTCGGCGTATTCACACCTGGACAAGCTCAGGGACTCAGAGGCAGGCCTGAAGAGCCAGGAAGTTTTCGAACGGAGCACGGAAAAAGGCTAATTTTCGGTGCCGAAAGCCAAGCAGCTAGGGCTCTGCTTCTGGCGGGAGGGGCGCGAAAGCACTTATATTGTCTTCCCAGCGCCATGTGGGGGGTGAGCGAATTTTTATCTGATGATCAGATAAAAAAAGGATCTGATAAGATCCAGACCTGGCCACACAGGCTGCCCACCGCCGCCATTCAGTCGCTGCACGGCCCCCTGTCCGCCTCGTCGTGAAAATTTTTCTTCAGCGCATTCGCTGCTTCTTGGCCTTGGTTTTTTTTCCAAGATGGGAGAGCAAGCCTTTATACTCCACAACCGAACTTGATTTGCACCCACTGCTCTCAATTGCCGGGCTGTTGTAATGGCCCACTCGCACCTTTTGTTTCTCCTCCTCGGTATGCACACCAGAAGCAAGTCATCTGCCCGAGGGTGGTCGCCCATCCAGGGCTGGACACTGGAAAACTGGCCGAGCGAGGAACAACACTATCGCTGGGAACTTTTTCTGTCAAGAGGCATTTTGAGCCGCCACCCTCGGCCGCGTCCCTGTGAGGGGGGTGGACTAGTCGTGCAGCAAGCAACAGCAAGCTACGTAAATCCGCTGGCCGGGGCTGTGGAACCTTTATCTTGGATTGGCTCGTTGCGAGCTTCTCCCTGCATGACCCCTCTCTTGCGATGGCGCGCCGCCTGCTTGCCTGCATGCTTAGTGACGGGGATGTGCGCTCACTAAAAATATCAAGGCCGTCCGCCTGCCTGGAGCATATCCAGCTGATGGAGTACTGCGTTATAACTAGTGGACAGACTTCCAATAGCCAGCGGAGTCTGTGCAGGACCGTATTGTCCCACTGACCTGTTTGGCCGAGCAGCATTGATATGCCGCCAAGTCACTTGTCAGAGAGAGAGCGAGAGGGAGAGCTGTTGATAGTGGTGGTCGCAAAGCGTTTAGGCTGGCTCCTCCGATAGCTCCGCATTAGCTGTACAAATGGCGCCGTGCATGCAACGGCACGGAGCCACTCTTACCTTTAGCCCGGTCGCATCGTCTCGTCATGGACAAGACCGCCGCTGTGCGCCGTACCTGCGGGCGTAGCTGCCGGGAAAGGCTTACAAACTGCAGCGGTTTCATCGCATCTACCTGCCCGTCAGCCAGGCTGAGCCTTCCTTCTCCCCCCTTTCTCGCACCGCGCACATCTTGTGAAGACGCACTGGCATGGAAGGAACGCCGCCAATCTAACTTGCACCGTCCCTCGATCTGCATCTCAGACAGCTCATGTGGCGGATCCTGCCCAGCCACGCTCGTGAACTCGCATCTTACACTAAACCAACTTAGAAGCTCCACGCGAGAGACAGAGGTGCCACTGTGCCGCCCGTCACTTCCACTCCGCATACTTCTTCAGCCCAACTATTATTAACCGGGCACGCTTTGCCTGCAACAACCATAACGGCCGGTCGCATATGACTACCCTTGCTGCAGGCCTACGTCAAGCATTCATTCCCCTTGCGGCGAGAAGCAGCGCCATCTTCGAATCACGACACAGCGCTGAATAATTCCTTCGCTCTAACAGGCCGCCATCGATCCAAGGGCCCACACAAAATGCGACCAGCAGCCGTCGAACAGCTTGTCTTGCATTTGTGATCACGCAATGATATTTGTTTTACCAAGCTCCTAATTGGTTCATCACTTTTAGCTGCATCTTGCTGGAGCCCGCACGATTGCCCGAATACAGACGGAAAGGTCCAGAGGTAACCCTGCGATCCCGTCTCTACCAGGGTAGATGTGCCGAACGAGCCTGCGTGGTCCGTACGGCTGATGATAGCATGATTTGTTCGCTTACCCTCGTCGTAAAGACCATCCAACCTTGACGTGGCTTTTTCGTGGAATTTCACGGTTTTCCGCGGTCCCTATTCCTGGCATGCGCCGGCTGCGCGTTGTGACAAGTCACCCGGGCAGAAACTACTTTCTTTCCCAGACTCCACATGAAAGCAGCTGCTTTTAAACAAGCAATCAGGCTTTGAGCTTGCGCAAGTCGAGACATCATTCATTGACCGCCGACTACCACACCAGAACGAAATAGCGTGCCGCAACCATGGACAGCACCGCAGGCCTATCGGTCCTCAACCCATCGCCCAAAAGGGCATCTGGACCAACACTACTACACAATCTTGTACGGCCTGCCAGCGAGGACATTGCGCTGGAGCACCTCTGCGGAGGTGAAATCACCAAGCTCTCCTACAATTCACTCCACGAAGCTTCTGATGCATTGGCATCTCAAATCTCTCTGTCGTGCGACTCTGTCCAAGGCCAGCTGATCGTACCTGTTCTTCTACAGCAGTCTCCAGATCTATATATCACGCTGCTAGCTATTCTCAAAGCGGGAGGTGCATTCTGTCCTTTAAACTTAGACGCTCCTGCAGAAAGAGTTCAGTTCATATTGAAAGATGTCGGTGCCAAGGTTGTCATTACTAGTCCAGAGCTGTCCTCTAGGATACCCACAGATACAGGAGCCGCCATTCTTCACGCCTCCGACAACTATGAAGTCGCTGGCCAGCATCAACAGGCCACCACACGGCAGCCCACGCCGGACAGCTACGCCTATGTAATGTACACGTCGGGGTCGACCGGCACGCCCAAAGGTGTCTCGATATCCCATTCTGCTGTCACGCAAGCGCTTCTCGCCCACGACCCTCACATCCCGCGCTTTTCAAGATTCTTTCAATTTGCAGCGCCAACCTTCGACGTCTCCGTCTTTGAGATCTTCTTCCCTCTTTTCCGCGGCCAGAATCTCATCAGCGCTAGCCGGCAAGAAACACTGAACGACCTTCCCGCTGTACTGCGGCATATGAACGTCGATGCTTGCGAGCTTACGCCGACAGTGGCAGCAAGTCTCCTCCGAAAGAGAGAAAATGCGCCCCAACTCAAGCTCTTGCTGACAATTGGAGAGATGCTGAACCCGCTGGTGGTGAGAGAGTTTGGCAGCTCTGGGGACAGAAACAGCATTCTGTGGGCAATGTATGGCCCGACGGAGGCAACGATTCACTGGTAAGCTGAAAAGGTCCTCGATAAGAAAATACTTGGTAGCTGTGCTAACGCGGTTTCAACAGTACATTACAAGGAGACTTTCAATCAGACTCATCTACCGGAAACATCGGAACTCCGCTGGAAACTGTATCCTGTTTCGTCATCAAGCCAGTGACCGACGGATCTGACCCAGCCGAATTCGAAGTACTCCCCATGGGACACATTGGCGAACTCGCGGTTGGTGGACACCAGCTTGCGTCCGGGTACCACAACGATGCGCTAAAAACGAACAATGCGTTTATCAACTCACCATACGGGCGTGTATATCGCACCGGCGACAAAGCCAAACTTAATGAGGATGGGACCCTCGAATGCTCGGGGCGTATATCTGATGGGCAGGTCAAGCTGCGGGGGCAGCGTATTGAGCTGGGAGAAATTGAGCATGCGGCCCTAAAGACGAGAGGATGCCACGGTGCCACTGCAAGGGTGATTGGCGCAATTTTGGTCCTCTTCTGTGCCGTGGATGAATGTGTCTCGGAAGGCGATATTCTTGACAACTGCAGTCAGTGGCTGCCGCAATTCATGGTACCTGGCGAAGTGGTACTTTCAGAGGAGCTGCCGAGACTACCCAGCGGCAAAGTCAACGCAAAAGAACTTCAGAGGCGATTTGAGCAAGCAAAAAGCCAAATAGCAGAATCCGACGACCTCGAAAAGACTACAGAGCCTGAGCTACTGCAGGTTCTACAGGATTATTTTGGGTCGCAACTGAGTCTTCAGACCGAGCTGACCCGGGCTGGACTAGACTCCCTCACATCGATCGGGCTTTCTTCTAGTTTGCGACATGTTGGGTACAATATACAGGCTGCGTCGCTGCTGAGGCTGAAGAACATCAAGCACCTCATTTCCTCGATATCAAGATGTGATGAGATCGAGGAAAATGGCAAGAAAATTCGGCCGACGGTCAGCTGCCTTAAGAGACTGGCCGAGATCAAGTCTGAAGAACTCGAGGCCGAAATCTCATATCGCAAAATTCAGGACGTCCTCCCTTGCTCCAATTTGCAAATTGCCATGCTCTCTGAAACAATGCGCAACCCTGAGGCGTATTGGAATACTGTGGTTCTTCAACTGTCTACGACAGCGGCTGCTGATGAGGTACGGCGGGCCATCCGCGAAGTTGTTCGGCAGAATGAGATTCTTAGAACTGGGTTTCTGCAACATGAGTCCGAATTTTATTCTATTATCTTTGATGGTATAAACTCAAATTGCATCACGACATCGAGCGGAAGCGGCCTGGCAACGGCAAATAAATCCAGTGCAAGTTTACTACACCCATTGCAGATTCACATCACCACAATTGCCGAGGAAAATATGCACAGCCTCCAAATATACATCCATCACGCCATCTACGACGGCTGGTCTCTGGACCTTCTGAAGTCTGATTTGGCAAGAGCCATCGACAACAAGAAGCTGCTACCGACACGGGCCCAATTTCGAGACGTGCTCGCCTTTTCCTTGTCAGAGGAATGTGAACAATTCGACGAAAAAGCCAGAGTATTCTGGGCTGACTACCTTTTTGGATGGAACAAGCCCCCCTTTCCTCGACTTATTCCTCGGACATTATCTTCCAAGAAAATCCAGTCAAGAACATACAGACATTCGCACCCGAGCTTGTCTAATCGCGCATATGCCGGGAGCGCCCAAGTACCATTTCAGGCGGCGCTTGCACTGGTCTGGAGTGGTATCCTGGGGTTGCAGGACGTCGTAATAGGCTCTGTAACTTCTGGTCGCACGATTCCGGTAAAAGGCGTCGAAGGGATCATGGGACCGTGCATCAGCTCATTGCCGCTTCGTGTCAATATGGAGCGTATGGCTACTATCGATGATCTTGTTAATAGCATATCATCGAGCAATCGACAGATGATGGAGCATTCGACGCTGTCGCAGCTTGCCGTCAAGAAAGCTGTGAACATGTATGGCGCTGAACATTTATATGACGTACTGCTTGTCTACCAAGAGTCTCTTGAGCAGCGAAAACAGACAAGCAGCGTCATCAGGGAGATTGCGCATATTGATAGACTGGAAACCAAGTTAGTGCTCGAAGTGCAGCCAGTCCAGGGCGCTGTCATACTCCAAGCGACCTTTCACGATGACTATTTTCCGTCAGATCTGGTGGAGAAAATGCTGAGACAAGTTGGACTACTATCCTCAGCTATCATTGAGAGCCCACATTCGCCATTAGAGTCTACGCGATCATTGAAAGCAGACATCTCTGCTTACAATATGGGGCTGGAAAAGATGAACCGCAACTCACGACTGGATAACCTTGCTGTCGTCGTGGAACAAGCAGCGACTGAGCATGGTGACCGCCTAGCAGTTTCTTTTGCTACGAAAATATCAGCTGCCTCCTTCAAAACAGCAACAATCACATACAAAGACCTCAATCGCAACGCGAATCGCATCGCACACTTTCTATTGAGTCAGAAGGTGCACTCCGGTGAGGTCATACCTATCATCATGAACAAATCTATACGCCTCTACACGGCCATCCTGGGTATCATAAAAGCTGGGTGCGGCTACTTGCCGTTGCTACCTTCGACACCAAATGTAAGAATATCGGAGATTCTTAGCCAGTCAAAGTCCCGCCTCTGCCTTGCTGATGAGGATTCTCTGAGAGATGTTCCACTTTCAACCGCTGTCCGAACAATCCTCATCGATGAAGAGTCAATGGAAGACTACTCCGCTGCTGACCCATCGGTTCACATCAAAGACAGCAACGCGGCCTACGTCATCTACACATCCGGAACAACGGGCACCCCAAAAGGCGTCACTGTCAGCCACAAGAATATTGCTAGCAACGTCACCTACCTTGGAATTGAGTATCCAGACGCTAAGAAGGGAACGTCAAAGTTCTTGCAAGCCTGCTCGCAGGCATTTGATGTCTCGGTCTTTGAGATATTTTTCGCATGGCATAAGGGTATGTGTCTGTGTGCTGCGACAAATGATGTACTATTTGCGGACATTGAGGAGACCATCCGCAAATTCGAAATAACCCACCTCAGTCTGACACCCACAATTGCATCGCTTATTGATCCATCCAACGTTCCCAGCATCGAATTCTTGGTGACTGCTGGAGAGCCCATGACTAATGCTGTCAATGAACGATGGAATAAGTTTCTGTGGCAAGGCTATGGCCCGTCGGAAACGACGAATATCTGCTCCGTCAAGAAGATGTCACCATATGACTACATTGAACATCTTGGACTTGTCTTCGGCAACACTTCCGTTGCTGTTCTGGAGCCAAAGGGTTTCTCAACGCTTCCCATTGGCTGGGCTGGTGAATTTTGTTTTGGCGGCGATCAAGTTGCGACGGGCTATCTCAACATGCCGCGCCTGACTGCGGAAAAGTTCTTCCAGCACTCAGCTTATGGCAGACTTTATCGCTCAGGAGACTTTGGCCGTATGCTTCCAGATGGATCCCTGGTGATTCTGGGCCGCATTGATGACCAAGTCAAGTTGCGAGGGCAGCGCATCGAAGCTATAGAGATAAATGGCATTGTGTCGAGGATATCTTCCGCAACTGCAGCCGTCACACTTGTGCTGAAACGGAAAGACTCCATGGGTGAATGGCTGGTGACATTCTACGTCAAGGACAAGGCCGTCGAAGAATTCTGCATCTTGGATGCAGACACAGCCACAAAAGATGAAGTCTTTGCAGAGCTGCATACCAAGCTGTCCTCGTACATGGTGCCCTCCTACTTGATCCCCGTTTCGCGCATTCCTCTTACTCCCAGTGGAAAGGTCGACAAACGAGCAATCAACGCTGCCTTTGCGCTGCTATCGAAAGACTACCTGAAGACAGTTGCCCATAATACGTTCACGGAGGATGATGAAGACTGGAATGACGTGGAGCACTCCATTGCCTCGCTGATGGCCAGCTCTCTCAAAGTGTCCCGCGACGATATTGGCAGGTGGACGCCACTCGCGATTCTTGGGCTGGACTCACTCTCAGCAATTCAAGTTTCTCAAAGTCTGACGAAGGAACTCAGCACAACGGTGTCTATTTCGTCCATTTTACAGCATCCGACCGTCGCACAGCTTGCCAGAAAGCTGCAATCTAACCGAGGAAGTGGCAATGTCACCCCTGCAAGTGAGTATTTTGATGCCAAATTCCTGGAATCCGTCAAATCTATGCTTGCAAAGGAAAGCAAAGACGTTGTCGAGATTCTACCATGCTCTCCACTGCAAGAAGCCATGGTGTCTCGGGGAAAGTCAAATTATTACAACAAGTCGCTTCTGCGCCTTCATGTCGATCCCTACGAGATGAGAGGCTACTGGCAGCACATGTGCGAGCGCCACAGCATTCTGCGAACGTGTTTTGTGTCTACGAATAGCTCGACTTACCCCATCGCGCAAGTGTCACTCGCTGAATGGGAGCTTCCATGCCATGAGTTTACAGTGACGCAGCCATCCCTCGAGGGCGCTATCCAGGAGCATCTCGGCCTGGTACCAGAGCCACTAGATACAAGTACCCCTCCTCTATCGTTGGCTTTGATAAGGTACGGAGAAATCAACTTCCTCTCTTTCATTTGCCACCACGCGCTGTACGACGGAGTAGCGATGGAGTGCCTCTGGCGTGAGGTAGAAGCTCTTGCTCGCGGCGAGCAGCTGCGGCCGCCTGTTGCTCAAGGTCCATTCATCACCGAGATTTTGAAACTGCCCGGTACTGGAAAGATATTCTGGAAGCAGCAGCTTTCAAATTTCCAGCCATCGCTCCTGTTCCGCAAGCCCAGCGGAAAGGCTGTCCAGCAAGTCACACATACACTCACTGTTGAAAGATCGCTACACAAGACCCAGCACCAGATAAAGTCGCTTGGTATTTCTCTTCTCTCTCTCTGTCAGGCTACTATGGCGAGATTGCTGGCGATTTTGAGCCAGAAGAGCGATGTTTGCTTTGGCAACGTTATGAATGGGCGAACAATCGGTGTCGAAGGAATCGAAAGGCTGGTGGCGCCTTGCTTCAACACTGTGCCTATTCGTCAGGATTTGCCAGCTTCGCTGTCCAATATTGATCTCGCAAAGAACTTGCTGGCTCTGAACACGCGTATGCTCGAGCACCAGTTCACCCCTTTGCGCCAGGTTCAGAAGATTGCGGCGACTGAGACAAGGCATCTTTTTGACGCTCTGCTGCTCGTCCAACAGCCGCTGCAAGAAATGGATGTCAATGTGTGGACGCTAGAAGAAGACGCTGGAGTCATGGACCTTCCATTAGTCTGTGAAGTCACTCCTTGCCCAAATCTCAATACGCTGGTGCTCGACGTGCATTACGACATGTCTGCGGTACCTAATATCTTGGCCGCAGGGGTCGCTGAACTGTTCAAGCACATACTCTTACAAATTCTCGAATCTCCCCATGCAGTGTTGGACAACCGCCATATCCCCGAGTCGCTGCTTGATCAAGTTCGTCTCCGGCAGCTGTACTTCTTCGAAAATAATGAAGACGAGTATGAGAAAGATGGCAGCGACTCCACCTGGTCCGAAGAAGAGCTTGCTGTTCGAGGTGTTTTGGCTGAACTATCTCAAGCCCCCGCTCAGCGCATCGACCGGACTACCAGTTTGTTCAAGCTCGGTCTTGACAGTATTAGTGCTGTTCAAGTAGCGGCGTTCCTTCGCCAGAAAGATTACTCCATTTCTGCATCAGACATTATTGAGTGTCAGAACTGCTTGAAGATCGCCAAACGGATATTTGACAACGGCTATCAACCAAAGAAGGAGCTGAAGCTGTACGACTTTGCCGCATTTGATACCGATGTGCGTCCTTTGCTGAGCATCACCGAGGACGGGTACGAATTACTCCCCTGCACGCCCATGCAGTCCGCTATGCTCTCCGCTTACGTTTCCTCTGATGGAGTGCATTATCTCAATGAAATAACCCTTGAGATGAACGATAAAATCACTGCTGCATTAGTGGTCGAAAAGTGGACGCAGCTGGTCGCTGCCCATTCGATGCTCAGGACTGGCTTTGTTCCAGTTCGTCATACCGACTGCGCCTACGCCATGATTCAATATGGAAGCGTGAGGAGCGAACAATTCGTATATATTGAGAATGACGAGTTTAGCCCAAGATGCTGGAAGAAGAATGCAACAAAGGGTATACAAGCAGCCTTGCACTTGCCGCCGTGGAGGCTGGCGGTTGCGATGATGGATGGTGTGGTTCGGGTTCATCTGGTCATGCACCACGCGCTCTATGATGCAACTTCACTTCAAGAACTGTTGTCCAATTTTGGAAGACTTTTGAATAGTCAAGAAATCCCGTCCGTGCAGGATGTCCGTGTTGGTCTTTCTAGAGTGTTGCAGCGCAGCGCAGAAGAGCAGGAAGAAGCTTCTGCATTTTGGCGACAACTGGGAGATCAGGCAACAATTAACCGCTTCCCGCTTCTTACACCACTCAGAGAAACGAACAGAGTTATACTCATTGAAGAACTTCCCTCCGCACTTACAAGTTCCGATCTGCACCAACTGACGAAGAGCTTGGGGATCTCTGTGCAGACAGCGATCTTGGCGTCGTGGACTAGGCTCTTGTCAGGCTACAGCGGAGAGGAAGCAGTCGTCTTTGGAGTCACATTCTCAGGCAGGACGTGTGAAGCCACCCTCAGTACACCTGTACCGTGCCTGACAACTGTACCGGTCGTTGCTCAGAATGTCGGGTCAAACAAAGATCTTTTGGATGAAATGATGCGATCGATCTCCAGTATTCACCAACATCAGTTTCTTCCACTGAGCCGCATTCAGAAGGAAATGGGTCACCCTGCAACGCCACTCTTTGACACACTTGTTGCATATCAGAAGATTGAGGGTGAGACTGGCGAGCGACCCTGGGTGCAGAAACAAGACGATGCAGCTGCCGAGTTTCCGGTGTCGCTCGAAGTCGAACCCGCCAGTGACGGCAGTATTTGCCTTCGACTCACTTGTTTCAGTGACATTATACCTTCCGAGCAAGCCAGAATGCTGTTGCGTCAATTTGACGCCACCATAGAAGATCTGCTCCTAAACCCAGACGGCCACCAGTACAATCTACACAGACACCATCCGCAGATTTTCGCAATATCCGCACCTTTGGAACCTACTATGAATGCGCCTGTCGAGCTTTTACATCAATTTGTGGAACTCCAGGCGAAGCTCAACCCAAATAAGATCGCACTGGAGCATGTCAGCGGATTCCGTGGCAAAAAACCAATCCGCGATCGATGGACATTCGCTCAAATCGATTCCATTGGTAACCAGGTGGCAAATATGCTGTCAAGCCGAACTGAAGCTGGAAGTATCATTGCAGTTCACTTTGACAAATGCCCTGAAGCGTATTTTGCGATCCTGGGCATCTTGAAGTCAGGCTCTGCATTTGTCGCCCTTGACTTTAACGCCCCGAATGCTCGGAAGGAGTTTATCCTACAAGACTCGCAAGCCCCCTGTCTACTCACCAGCCATGGTAGTGTCATTGACTTTGCAGCGCCTTGCCCTGTCATTGTAATTGACGATGCCCTTCTCGCAGACTACCCAGAAGTTTCATGTGAGATCAATGGGGCTCTCTCTCCTAGCAGTACTTGCTATTGTTTATATACATCAGGAACTACGGGCACTCCAAAAGGCTGCGAGATTACTCATGAAAACACAGTCCAGTGCATGATGGCGTTTCAAGACCTCTTTCGGGGCCACTGGACAGACGATTCACGATGGCTCCAGTTTGCGGCGCTGCATTTCGATGTGTCGGTGCTTGAACAGTATTGGAGCTGGTCCGTTGGAATGACAGTCGTTGCCGCGAAGAAGGATTTAATCCTAGACGACCTCATCGGCTTCATTAATAATGCCGACATTACACACATTGACTTGACACCGAGTCTGGCCAGACTCACTCACCCCGACACAGTTCCCGGTCTTTGTCGCGGCGTCTTCATCACTGGCGGAGAACAGTTGAAACAAGAAATTTTGGATGCGTGGGGGTCCAAAGCCGTCATTTATAACGCCTACGGCCCGACGGAAGCTACGATTGGTGTTACTACCTACCAACGCGTGCCGCAAAATGGCCGACCTAGTAATATCGGCAGACAATTCCGAAATGTAGGGTCGTATGTCTTCCACAAAGATACGGAGATTCCCGTGTTTCGAGGCGCCGTGGGAGAGCTTTGCGTCAGCGGCAAGCTTGTCGGCAAGGGCTACCTTAACAGGCCGGAGCTGACAGACACAAAGTTTCCGACCCTGGAAGCCTTTGGTGAAAGAGTCTATCGGACCGGGGACTTGGTTCGCATCATGCACGACGGATGCTTCGAGTTTCTTGGTCGGGCCGATGATCAAGTGAAACTGCGCGGCCAGAGATTGGAATTGGGTGAGATTGATCATGTCATCCGGTCTATCAATAACATCCACGATGTGACTACACTCGTCATAAAGCACAAATCAAGTGGAAAAGATGTGCTTGTCTCTTTTATCGTGGAGAGTCAAACGAACGACGCGCCGCTAGCTGTTGTTGAAGACGGCAGTGGTGCCAGCACCGATGCGAGGAATATTTGTCGAGACAAGCTCCCTGGATACATGGTTCCGACCTATTTCTTGAAGCTGCCATTCATTCCTCTTTCCCCGAACAACAAGGCAGAAGCAAAACAACTCAGGAAACTCTTCTTGGAGCTTTCGCAAGAAGAATTGGTCAAATTCGGCTCCGCCACAGTGCAGCGCAACCTGTCCAAGGACAGCTTAAGCTATCAGAAGCTCATCTCCTCGCTGGCACAATTCTGTAAAGTGGATGACACGGCAGTTGAAGATTCTGTAAGTATCTTTGATCTCGGTGTCGATTCAATCACGGCCCTGTCACTCTCCGCCTTTTTGGTCGAAAGAGGGATGTCTGCTGCCTCACCAGCACTCATCCTTCGCAACCCTATTGTGGCAGACCTCGCCATCGCGCTGTCCACAAACTCCTTCCACGACGCATCAGCAGAGCTGAGGCGAACCAAACAGCAAGCCCAAGCTTTTGAGCACAAATACAGAGCGCGTGTCTGCAGAGACTTGTCCACCTTACCGGCGTCCATTGAGTATATTTACCCATGCTCTCCGCTACAGCAGGGAATGCTGGCAAGAGCCGCAGTTGAAGATGACGAGGGTGCGTATTTCAATACTTTCAAGTTTTACTTGAAGCCCGATACTTCTGTGTCATTGTTGAAATTCGCATTCAACTCGCTGTTTGAGCAGGAATCTATCCTTCGGACAACGTTTTTGCATACCCCTGATGGGTATGTCCAAGTTGCGTGCAAGGGAGCCAGCCTACCATGGGAAGACCGTCGTCTTGGTGGAGATGAGGAAGTTGACGATGTTGTTGACTCGCTGCGACAGACATGGATAACGGACAACATTGTTCGTTTGCATACACCCGTCAAAGTTGCCTTCGTCACTGGTGCGAGGGTTAAAATGGTTGTGCTGCACATTTTCCATGGCTTGTACGATGGCACAAGCTTCGATCTGATGATGCACCGGCTTGTCAATCTCTACCATAGTTCCAAAGTCAAAGCAGGCCCATCTTTCGCAGACGCCCTCATTCACGGACCACTGAGAAATCACGAACACATCAAACAGGCGTGGATGGAGCACCTGGATGGCTGGTCTGACGCCTCAATATCTCTGTCTCAAGAAAACAAAACCGTTGTCCCGATAACTAATGTTCGAGTCCTTGGCCTTTCGAAAACCGAGCGGATTGGATCATCCAAAAATGTCACCATGCAGTCTTTACTGCTTGCTGCTTGGGCGGCCACCCTTCAAAAATATAGCCGCGGCAATACCACTACGGGGGTCATCATTTCCGGAAGATCGATCGCCCTGCCTGGCATAGAGCAAACCGTCGGGCCAATGTTCAACACGCTCCCGTTCTTTGCCAAATTCTCGTCGGCGTCGACTTGGCAGTCCCTTCTTCAGCGATGCCAGGACTTTAACGGAATGGTTCTCGAGGATCCTCATGTCCCGTTGCAGCAGCTGCAAAAGTGGTCGTCCAACAGCAAACCATTATTCGAAAGCCTCTTTGCCTACCAAATAGAAGACAAGACGACACCAAAAGATGACATGCCATGGGATATCGAGGATGGCGGTTTGCATCCCGACTATCCCTTGGCCTTGGAAGTCACAAAACGATGCGACGATACTATTCAGGTACTTGTGGTCGCGAAGGGTGGCTTGACAAGTGAATCAGAGTTGGAGGGTATACTGGATATATTTGAAGACATGCTCGCAAGCATTGAAGAGGATGCATCTATACCTGTTCAAGTGGAAATTGCCCAGCTCGATGCCTCGGGAGCGGAGCAGGCGAGAACGATGAGTGAGGATGCACAAGAGGGTTGGGGCCTGAATGCGGAGATTCTGCAGCGAGAAATTGGAGCTCTATCCAGTGTATCTGATGCTGACATTGCGCCCTCTACCACCTGGCTTGAGCTCGGCCTGGATAGCATCGACGCGGTCCAGCTCTCTGCTCGTCTTAAGAGACAGAATATGGTGATCAGCCCATCAGCAATTATGAAAGGACGCTCGATGGCATCTCTGGCGAGCTCGCTATCACAATTGACAAACGTCCATGAGTTAGATGAGATCAGCAATCTACAAGGTGCAAAATCCAAGCTCCGCCAATACGTCGAGGCGACTGGCCTTGACAAGGCACAACTTGACGATGTCCTTCCAACAACGCCGCTTCAAGACGCCATGGTATCTGGCATGTTGGATTCCGACTTTACGTGGTATTTCAATCATGAAGTACTCGAAGTAGCTCCCGGTGTTGACGTCTTCAAGCTTCAGGCCGCCTGGTCCAAACTCTTTGACGCATCCCCCATCCTGCGAACGGGCTTCGTGGAGCTTACCGATCCCCAAGCGCCGGCTGTCTACGCGCAGGTAGTCTACAAGACTTTTCCGGACATATCAACTGTGGCTCTAACGTCTGTGGACGAGCTTCAGATTATTCAAGAACAAAACAAATCCCGCGCCAGTCAAGATGCGGCCAAGAAAAACCTAGCGAGAGTTGTACGCGCCAGCGTTGGGGACAAGACATTCTTTGTGTTCTCCATTTCGCACGCTCTGTACGATGGATGGTCTCTGGGCCTGCTTCATCAAGATTTGAGAACGATTTACCATGGCAAAGCAGTCTCCAGACCATCGCCCGACCAATTCTTGTTCAAGTCGGTCAGTTCCCTCACCTCTGAGGCGGAGGGCTTCTGGGTCAATTATCTTGAAGGCGTGCGGCCGACAATTGTACCCCGATCAGAGCCTGATTCTTCCGATGGTTCCACATTGAAGGCGATTTCCTCCGTCGGATTCGGTGATATTAGTCGTTTCTGTCGAAAACAAAAGATTAGTCTTCAAGCGCTCTGCCAAGCCTGCTGGGCGATTATCCTCGCACGCAGAACGCGCTCGCTCGACGTTGTCTTTGGCTCCATCCTCTCGGGGCGCGACTTTGACGGCGCCGAAGATCTCTTGTTTCCCACGATGAATACCATCGCAGTCCGATGTATTTTGCACGGATCCGTCGGCGCATTCCTGCAGTACATGGAGGACAACCTCGGCGAGCTGCGGTCGTACCAAATGTTTCCACTCCGCAAGGCCATGAGAGCAGCCAAGATGGCTGGAAAAGACCTTTTCAATTCCTTGTTCCTGTTGCAAAGGTTTGACGAGGGAAGTAAACAGGAATCTCTCTTCCAGTCCGTTCAAGGATCGTCGGGCGTGGACTATCCGGTCTGTGTGGAAGCGGCGGCGAGTGGAGATGCTTTGGAGTGGACGGTGGCTTGTCAGGGCCAATCCGACGACGGCCAGTTTTCAGGAGATATCCTCGTGGAGCTGGATGCTGTTCTCGGCTACATCTTGAAAAATACAGATGAAGATGTTGTCGTCTTTTCGCAGGCAGGCACCCAAATCTGCGGATCAGCGCCTATTACTTTGATGGAGGATGACGATAAAGGCCCCCAAATCAACGAGACTACCTCTTACGAGTGGAATGACACGTCTACGACAATCAGAGAGGTCTTGAGTCAAGTCTCCAACATTCCAGAAGAATCCATCGATGTTTTGAGCACGCTCTATCATCTGGGTCTTGACTCCATTACAGCCATCAAAGTATCGACTCTATTGAAACTGAGGGGTGTATTCCTGCGGCCGACGGAACTGGTGCGCGCCACGAATATCGCGCATATGGCTGAGCAAGCAAGCACATTCAGTATCTCTGAAACATTCGAGACGGAATTATCTTGGACAGCGCCGAAGCACGTCAGTGTTGACGTCATTTTGAGTGAAGCTGGTATCTCTAGAGCCCAGGTCGCGCATGTCCTGCCCGCGTTGCCTATGCAGGTGTACATGATGAGTACATGGCAAAACACCAATGGCAAAATGTTCTGCCCAGAATTCACGTACCAGCTTTCTGGACCCCACACCGTCGCAGACGTTTATGATGCGTGGGCGCAAGTGGTGGCGCAGCTATCAATGCTGCGCACATGTCTCTTTGCTACTGGAGAGCAGGACCTGCCGTTTATTCAAGTCTTGCTCAAACCTGATGTCCCTTATGCTGGGATACAGCCATTTGTGCGTCTCGAGGTAGATCACAATCTTGAGTCGTCGGGGACAGTGTTGCGGCTACGCATCCACCATGCGCTTTACGATGGAGTGAGTCTACCTGCCGTCATGGATGCCCTTGTTGGTCACGTAAAAGGAACGCCGGCGGTAAGCGACACAGTTGGAATTCGGCAATGGACGCGCATGGTTATTACCAGACACGAAAGCAAGCATCACTTAGTGCGAAAGGCCTTCTGGACCAAATACCTCGAAGGATGTAGCAACTCTGCCACGGAGACTGACACCACCGGACCAAGAACGTCGCTGCTCAAAGAAGCCGCCGTCTCCAACACCACAACTCTGGGTGCGCTCGCCGCTACCCATGGCATCAGTATGCAGTCCCTTATCCTCGCTGCGTATGCGCTTTCCATTCCCCACGCACCATCCTCAGACATTGTGCTCGGCCTCTACCTCGCCAACCGCACCGAGGATCGCATCCCGACGACCCTACCCACACTCAACTTGGTCCCGCTTCGCATCATGGCTCGCGACGGAGATGACGTCTTGCAGGTCGCGCGGTGCATACACAGCGACATGCAGCGCATATCGACCGAGGAGCACGCGCAGGTCGGTCTGTGGGAGGTTGCGCAGTGGACGGGCGTTAAGGTGGACAGATTTGTCAACTTTTTGACGCTGCCGACTGTCGAAGACGACAGGGCAGATATTTCTTTGCGGCTTTTGCCGAGTGAATCCGTCGAACATGACGATAAAACTGCAAATTGCAATGTTGCTGATGCGTCGATTGCAAAAAATGCAATTCGTCATCTTTATCCAGTAAGTTGCCTTTTCTTCTTCTTCTTTTCGACTATAGTGTTGGAGCTACGACTGACAAGTTTTGCAGGACTCTGTGGATGTTGAAGTCGCTGTACGCAATGGCCAGCTTGACGTTGGTGTTTTTGGACCGCAGACACTCATCACGGAACAAGGTGCGCAGGAGTTGGTGCATAACATTGCGCAGAGGTTGAATGCTATCCAAGCGTTGCATTTAGCATGAGCATTCTAGCGATGATGGTTTTGCTTTTCCCTCATTTTTTTAGATTTCGTTTTTTTTTTCATTTTTGCTTCTTTATGCGCAAGTTGTCCATCATTTTTTTAGCATTACATATATACATTTTGACCTCACATCTGTAATGTCATTCTAGAATGTACTCCTCATCCTGACAGTGACATTTCCGGAAACAGAATACTATTCGCCAGCCGCACGATACCACTCGCTTTCCCAAACTCCTCCTCCTCCTCCTCCTCCTCATCACCGCCGACCCTCGATGGCCGCGTCACCACATCCCACGCCACCAGCCCCATGGCCCGCAGCGCATCCACGCCGCCCACGCGCTCCATGAGCGCCTCGGCCGCCGCCACGTCCTGACGCTCCGTCGGGCGGTTCCTGGCGTCAAAGTCCGGGCCGGGCTGCCCGCGCCGAAACGCCTTGCGCTGACGGGCCAGGTACAGCGCGCTCGTCTGCGTCAGCGGCGCGGCGGGGATGTACACCAGCATGCGCAGGCTCCTGTCCGGCAGCGGCGGTGGTGCGACGCTGCTGCTGCTGCTGCTGCCGTCGCTCGGTGAGATGTGGTAGGGCAGGTCCGGGTGCCAGAGGATGTAGTCGCCGGCCTGCAGCGTCGGCAGGGTGATCATGCTCCTCCGCAGCGCGAGGTGCGGATGCCACCGCTCCGTGACGCGCTGCGCGTGGCCCGGCACCGCGCCGTGCATCACCGTGTCCGGGTCCCTCGCGAGGCGCCAGTTGCTCGGTGCCATGTGCCGCTCCCACGCCTCCTCCCGCTCCTCTGCCGTCATGGTCGCGTCCATGTCTCCCGGCAGGCTGCGGAGCGGCGCGAAGAACGGCCGCAGGAGGTAGTACGCCGTCGCGGCGCGCGGCGACGGCAGCAGCCGGATCATGCCCGGCTCGACGACGGACAGCGCCAGCACGCCCTGGAACATGCGCAGCACCGAGCACGCGCCGTGGCCGTTGTACAGGTCCGTCGTGGCGGCGGCGCGGCGCGCGGCACCCCGCCAGGGGTCGTGCCGCTCCCAGCCGCCGGCGAAAATGGACGCGTAGATGCCGCCGCCGCCGCTGTAGCCGTCGGGCTCCCAGCGCTCGAGGGAGCCGTTGTCGACCTGGGCGGTGATGCCGGCCGAGGACTGCAGCGCCGTGATCCAGTCCTCGGGCGACGGGGGCTGCTGCTGCTGCTGCTCTCGTGACGACGCGTCCCTGCTGCCGTTTGGTGGAGGATGCTGCTCGCTTTCAGGGTGCTGTGCTGCATCGTCGGTGCTCCTGCTGCCGCTGCCGCCGCCATATACGCGGATGCGATCCGCATACGCAATCGGATGCTGCGTGGAAATCTCCCCCTCATCCTCCCCCTCGTCCCACAACCCCATCATGAAGCTCTGCGCCTTGCGCACGTTCGGGTGCGCCCGCATGGCCACCTGCGCCGGCGACCAGAACAGATTGCGACACGCCGGGTCAATCGCCTCGGCCGACTCGCAGCCCTGCTCCCGCACGTACCGCGCCGTGTCCTCCATCGCCGCCTCGGCCTCCCCCCTCGGCACCACCTTGCGCACCACGCCCACGCCGTACCGCTGCACGTCGCGGCGGAACCGCGCCGCCGTCTGCGACGCGTCGCCGCCCGCCAGCACGTCGCCAAACTCAATCGACGGGACGAGGTGCGCGCCCAGCCCGTCAATGTGCTCGGCGTCGCGGCGCAGCGCGGCGAGGAGCCGCCCCCAGCTCGCCTCGAGGGCGTCCTCGTGGCCGGCGAGGATGGCGCGCTTGATCCGGGCGAAGCGCGGGGGCAGCGGCACGGGCTCGGACCCGCCCCAGAAGGAGGTCGCATCGTGGGCTTGGCTGCCGCGCGCAGGTGCAGTTGTGGGAGGCGCACGCGGCGCTTTGCCGGCGGGCGACTGCGTCACCCCCCCGCGGCGGCGATGCGGTTCGTGAGGATGGACGCCTCGAGAGGATGGCCGTGGAGGCTGAGGCGCCATGGTGAAGATGTCCCGTTCCGTCCTTCTTATACTGGGCCCGGTGTCTCATGTGTGTTGCGCGCATCTGATAGCTTTGGTGGTCTTCTGTCCGATCCGTCGTCTCCGCGGCGTCGCTCTCCCGCGGGGATAGAGAGCGGCCGTCTCACCAATGTCAGGATTTCGGCGTGCTGTCTGACGTCTGCCGTCAGGATTGATTGCAGAATTGTAGTTGCAGAAGCTACCAAAAGCAAGAAAAAGATGCCAGTTTTCAAATGCCTAATAGCGTAGTATTTTCACACCTGCATGAGCTTACGGAGTTGGATGCAAGGGGCCGTGCCGGCTTCCCCGAACATGCACTAGCGCCAATGGTCCGGTGTGGTGTAAGTGAAGAATCGCAGTGAATTCACAATGCGCAGGATCACAAAATGTACAGACTTTTTTCTTATTTCTTTCGAATATGCTAGCTAAATCGAATAGAATTCATGTTCAAGTGACACACTGCAATGACTGGTATATACATGTACTCGTACTCGCGGGCCAGGCGGCTGGACACGCTCATCGGCCGATGCGAGGCTAATTTTTTTGTTTTCATAATTTTCATCTTTTTCCATATCCTCCAAAAAAAGCAATACCCAAGTAAGACGAAAATGTGCTACTAGGGAAACTCAGAGCCGAATGGTACAAAACAGCATTTACAGGCGAGACTTGTTGGCGTCGGGCTTCCAGCCGTCCTCCATAGCAATCATCTCAGCAGCGCGCTCGCCAATGGCAAGGACAGTAAGCATGGGGTTGATGGAGGGCATCTCGGGGAAGACACCAGCATCGGCGATGCGGAGCTTCTTGATGCCGCGGACCTTGAGCTCGGGGTCGACGACGGCAAACTCATCCTTGGCAATGTCACCCATCTTGGTGGTGCCGGCCGGGTGGTAGACGGTGTGGGCAGCGCGGCGGGCGTACTCGCTAATGTCCTCGTCGGTCTGGACCTTGGGGCCGGGGGCGACCTCCTTCTTGAGCCAGTTCTTGAAGGGGGCCTCCTCGGCAATCTTGCGGGCGGCCTTGATGCCGTCGACGAGGATGGAGGCGTCGTAGCCCTCGGGGTCGGTGAAGTAGCGGAAGTCGAGGGCGGGCTTGACGTTGGGGTCGGCCGAGGTGAGGTAGACGCGGCCACGAGAGCGAGCGCGGGGAATGTTGGGGGTCATGCAGAAAGCATAGCCGTCAGGGATGAGGGGGTAGCCCAGACGTTCCGTGTTGAGGGTAAAGGGGATCTGGTAGCAGTGCATCATGATGTCGGCTGCGTCGCCGTCGTTGCCAGCGGCGTTGGTGGGGTCGCGGCGGATGAAGACGCCGGCGTCCGAGTCCATGGTGGTCTGGTTTTGAGGGACAGGCTTGCTGAGCTCCCACATGATGATGGTCTCGGGGTGGTCGATGAGGTTCTCGCCGACGCCGGGGAGGTCCTTGACGACGCGGATGCCCAGAGACTGGAGCTGGGCGCGGGGGCCGAGGCCAGAGTGCAGCATCAGCTTGGGGGTGTCGACGGCACCGCCGGAGAGGATAATCTCCTTGCGAGGACGCAGAGTCATCTTCTGGCCAGACTTGAGAGCAATGTCGACGCCGGTGGCAACGTCATTCTCGACGTGGACCTTGGAGACCCAGGTCTCGGTGAGGACGGTGAGGTTGGGGCGGCGCTCATCGCCACGGAGGATGGGGTGGATGTAGGCGACCGAGGCGCTGCTGCGCTTGCCGTCGTCAGGGTTGTAGGAGATGTTGAAGAAGCCGGCGCCGTCCACGAGCTGGCCCTTTTCACGAATCTCCGAGTTGAAGTTGTCAAGGACGGGAATGTCGAGGGCGGTGGAGCAGGCGCTGACCCAGTCCTTGCAGAGCTGGTTGCGGTGGCGGGCGTGGACGGGCTGGAAGGTGTTGCGGAGGTTGTCAATGTGGCGGGTGACGTTTTCAAAGGTCCAGCCGGTGCAGCCCTGGGCGACCCAGCGGTCGAGGTCGTGGCGGAAGGGGCGGAAGGAGATGAGGGTGTTGTGGGAGGAGCAGCCGCCGAGGACCTTGGCGCGCGAGTGGCGGATGTGGGAGTTGCCGTTGGGCTGCTCGGTGGTGGGATAGTCGTAGTCGAGGTCGCCGCCGAGGAGGGAGAGCCACTCGCGCAGGTTGAGGACCTGGGAGAGGTTGAAGTCGGAGGGGCCGGCCTCGATGAGGAGGACCTTGCGCTCGGGGAGGTAGCTGGAGAGGCGCGAGGCGAGGACGCAGCCAGCGGTGCCGCCGCCGACGATGATGTAGTCAAAGTTGGTGGCGGCGGAAGCGGGAAGGGCCTGGGTCGTCATGTTGGGCGATTGCTATTGGAAAATACGAAGACTATGTGTGCAAGAGATGTATCGTGAGCCTGTCACAGTGTGGCAGAGTCTGCAGTGGTAATAAGGCAAGCGAAACACGGGCTTGAGTGGAGCAGCGGCAAAGCTTGACCGGAACCGGAGCGGGTATGCAGGTTTCGGCTTCACGGAGCGAGCAAGACGGAAGCTGCAGTAGGCGATTGAACGTCACTTGTAGCTACGGGATGCAACAGCTAAGGTAGAAGCTGTGGTGATGTGTGGTGGGAATAAAGGATGCAGGTTGGGAAGAAGGATGGAGAGGAGGGTTTGGGGAAACGGGCTTTTGGAGAATTGGAGGGAAGGGACCAGTAGATAAGATATTGGCCGCCATCTTACGCAGAAAGGAAGATGATACAATAATAATAAGCCCTTTGGTTGGGTGGTCCCGCGCTACTACTCATGGCTCCGGCCGGCCTGAAGCTACTGCGCCGCCGCACCACCCGCACCACACACACCTCGCCCAAAGAAAAATGATGGCAGCGACATTGGCCGGGGCGGAGCATCGGAATTGATGATTGCGATCACGCGAGTTGGCTGCGCAGCGGGGTGGATCCTGCAGAGGGCACGGATAGTGGTTGGCTGGCAAGTTTGCATCTTGAAGCAGCAGCGGCCGTCTCACCGACATTGGCGCGGCGGTGGTGTGCAAAGTGGTGATGGGGACAAGGTATTACGTAGGAGCAGGGCGTTGAGGTTTAGTTTGGCTCGGCAGCGTAGGCACTGTGAGATTGTATGGGGGATGTATGTAGCAGCACTGTGCAAATTCTGCGGCCAGATGCACGGTGTAGATTTTGCGCGATGGGCGGGGTTGGACAGGTCGTACCGGCCCCGCAGCCTTGCTGGGGAGGCTTGCAGCTGGCAGGTTGGGGAGGAGAGCGCCCTGCATTTGCATTTGCATTTGCATTTGCATGGTCTGGCTGGGGGCGTCGGCAATTTCTTAGCAATGTTTTTGAAAATTCCCCATCCATCAAAGTGAGCGTAAATTTTTTCTAACCTGGTTCAATACGACGCTGTTGCTGCATGCATGTACGCAGGCCCATGTCGCAGCGGTGGGGTGCATCAGTGCCCACAGCAGCTTTGCAAGCTCTGCCTGCCAACTGGTCCAGTACCAGTAGTCTCGCTGTAGCCGCGCTGTGGCCGGGGTTCTTTGCGCTGCTGCAGCCTGCAAGTGAGGCACTGAGGCTGCGGCCACATTCCTTCAGCGCACGCAAACAGCGCCGTGGCAGCCGCTTTACAGCGCCCGCTGGGGCTGGCGGAGCTGCCGACAGCCAGTCTGCGGGTCGCTGATGTCATTTTGCCCTTTTTTTTTCTCTGTTCGTCTTTTGCTGCCGCCCACCAACAAGCTTGTCCGCCAACCCCCGCCAGTTTTTTTTTTTTTCACCCTAGCTTTTTTTCCTCTCTCTGAGCTGCAGCAAGGGCCTTTGCACCAAGTGGACTGCAGTTTGCTAGTCAGTGACCGTTTCGGGAAATGGGGGGCTCGTTCGGAGGGGCGCCGAGGCGGGGAGCCCTTGGTTGTAAGTACTGAAGAGGCATCGACAGTGATGAGACAAAAAATACCGCCGGCTTCTGATCTGGTCATGACCTGTTCTGCAGCCTGTGGCGCCATTTACCGACTTGCATTGCATGGATAGAAAGAAAAAAAAATGTTCTCGGCGCCATTGTGGCTGGCAAGCTGGCTTACGGGCTGATGGCGCCTGGCCAATGCCGAACCGACCCCGGCCTGCGCTCAATCAGTAGTCGACGTACTTTGATACGGCAGCAGCTAGATAACGGACAGCCATCGCCCGGGGTAGAAACCACATGATCGGACCGTATGCCGTGTTGAGAACAGCTGCCGTGCAGACGCCGCGCATCATTAAACTACGTCTGCTGGGCACGTAGGGTAGGCCTCCAATACCCGTGGCACCGTAGGGTTTTCAAGGGCAACGACTCGAGCATGTTTGATGCTCGTTGGGCTAGCGATGCTTCTGTATTAGTAGATGTACACAACATGGCTCCCAGTTAAGCTTCCTCACTTATTCAAGTCGGTCTTTAAACGTTCTGTCGTGATTTACGAGTTACACGCCGCTGCACCCTTCACTAGCCCATAATACAATGGCATTGCCCCTCCTCACCGCAATGCCTCTTCGAATAGGACAAGACAGAAGCGTAACAATGAGTTGGCCTATTAAGCCCTTCAGCAAACGCATCTCCGGACATGACCGATTTCTCTCCCGTACTTTGCTGCATGCCGCAAGTAAGAAATGCCCGTTCCCTGCCAGCCTCACTTGTCCAGTGGATGCAGTGGGCTGCGGGGGCGACTCTATCCACTGTAGCTTGGTTGCCTTGCCACTGTAACCACTGTAACAACTGTAACCACTGTAACTACCGATCCGTCCTGAACCTCCACTTGGAGCTGCCAACTCGTCCGGCCGGCTTGCGCCTCTTTCTGTAGCTCCATCATCACCGACTCCCCAAGCTATCTCAGCTGCCATTGCTCAAACGACCTGACCTGCCCTACTCAGCGATAGCTCTCGTGCCAACCGCCGTCGTCACTCTACCTGCATAGCTTCTACCTACCGACATTTGTCCATCTGGGCAGCGAGCTTTGATTGTCACCTTCACCTCTTGCAACACCACAAACGAAGCCATCACCACCATCACCACCACCGCCACCATGACCTTTGCGAAAGAGATTCATACCTTCCACTCCGGCCAGCCCCAGTCCAAGACCTCCTCCTCCGCCAACACCTTCCAGTCCATCGACCCCAGCACCGCCTCGCCGCTCGCCACCATCTACACCTCGACGCGCCAGCAAATCGACGACGCCGTCGCCTCGGCCCAGGCTGCCTTCCCGGCCTGGTCGCAGACGCCCGCCCCCAAGCGCGCCGCCATCCTGCTCCGCGCCACCGCCATCCTGCGCGAGCGCAACGATGCCCTCGCCCTGACTGAGACGCTCGACACGGGCAAGGCCTGGTCCGAGACGTCGACCGTTGACGTCGTCACCGGCGCCGACGTCCTCGAGTACTACGCCCACATGGTCGCCGGCAGCCAGCCCGGCCAGCACACGCGCCTCCGCAGCGACGCCTACGTTCTCACCACCCATGAGCCGCTCGGCGTCTGCGCCGGCATAGGTGCCTGGAACTACCCCATTCAGATCGCCCTCTGGAAGTCGGCGCCCTGCCTGGCGGCCGGCAACTGCATGGTCTACAAGCCCAGCGAGGTCACCCCGCTGCACGCCAACACCCTCGCCCAGATCTACATGGAGGCCGGCGTGCCCCCGGGCGTCTTCAACGTCGTCTACGGCGACGGCCCCAGCGCCGGCGTGCCCCTCGTCTCCCACCCGGGCGTCGCCAAGGTCTCCTTCACCGGCCAGGTCAGCACCGGCAGCAAGGTCGCCGCCTCGGCCGCCAAGGACATGAAGGGCATCACCATGGAGCTCGGCGGCAAGAGCCCCGTCGTCGTGCTCCCCGACGCCGACCCCGAGGACGCCGCCGACGTCGCCATGGCCGCCAACTTCTTCTCCACCGGCCAGGTCTGCACCAACGGCACCCGCGTCTTCGTCCCCGACACCCTGCTGCCCGCCGTCGAAAAGGCCCTCGTCAAGCGCTGCCGCGAGGGCATCCGCATGGGCATGCCCCGCGACGAGGCCACCAACTTTGGCCCCGTCGTCTCCGCTCCGCACATGGAAAAGGTCAAGGCCTACATCCAGCACGGCAAGGACGTCGACCGCGCCCAGGTCCTCTACGACGGCGCCGCCGAGGCCCAGAACAAGAAGCCCACGCCCAACGGCTACTGGGTGCCGCCCGTCATCTTCACCAACTGCACCGACAACATGCGTGTCGCCCGCGAGGAAATTTTCGGACCCGTCATGTGCATCCTCCCCTACGCGGCCCGCGGCCGCACCCAGGAGCAGTGGCTCCCCGAGGTCGTCCGTCGCGCCAACGACACCCCGATGGGCCTTGCCGCCGGCGTCGTCTCCCTCGACGTCGGCCTTGCTCAAGACGTCGTCCGCCAGCTGCATGCCGGCATCACCTGGATCAACACCTGGGGCGAGTCGCCTGCCGAGATGCCCGTCGGCGGCTGGAAGATGAGTGGCGTCGGTCTGGAGAATGGCGAGGAGGGCATCCGCGCCTACATGCGCACCAAGAGCACGCTGGTGCAGCTTGGCAAGGGTGCCTGCGCAGGCCTGTTTGCGAAGCTGTAATTTTACGATTGTTTTACTTTGGTAGCCTGGTTTTGTCTTGTTTTGTCGGGTACATATAAAAGCGATTTTGCATTGAATGAGAACGAGAAATGTATACTATAACCTCGACTTTTTGACACGTGACGGAACCTGTATTTGAAGCACTTTTCTCATGCTGCCTCAGTTGGCGTATGGTTACATGAGAAACGATTTGAATGGATAAATTATAAAGCTATTCCATATCCCCAAGTTTCTCAAACGTGACCCGTGCCGATGAAAGCGTCTCCGCCGTGCGCCTTCCCCGCGCATTTTTCACTAACCTGCAGCCACACACACCAGCCATGCCGCACCTCGCCCACGTCTCCGTCGTCGTCCGCGACTACGACGAGGCCTTGGCTTTCTACATTGACAAGCTCGGCTTCACCCTCGTCGAGGACCGGCCGGTGCCCGAGCAGAACAAGCGCTGGGTCACGGTCGCCCCGCCCGACGCACCCCCCGGCGCCACGACCGTCCTCCTCGCGCGCGCCTCCTCGCCGGACCAGCTCGCCGCCGTCGGGCGGCAGACCGGCGACGACCGCGTGTTCCTGTTCCTCGCGACGGATGACTTCCAGCGCGACCACGACAGGCTGACGGCCGCGGGGGTCGAGTGGGCGCGGCCCGTTGCGGTCAACGACTACGGCACGGTGGCGGTCTTCAAGGACCTGTACGGAAACTTGTGGGATCTGATAGAGTACGCCAAGGCATAAGGTGCCCAGACAGGATGATGGAAAAGTCTGTGGAAGCCTTTATAAGGGAGTTATGCTCGGTCTCTGAGCATCCGACAGACGAAAGACGGGTTTGGTCGAGTGGTTTCGGCAAAAGACGACGACATGTGACCGGCAGCAAAGCACGAGATGCAGCACGCATATGTACGAAAATCTTTCTGTGCAAGACTCGAGTTCGAATTTCCGCCTTTGGTGTAGTCCGCTGGCCTGTTTCTCAGCCTTCTTTACGGTTCTATGGGATTCCAATGTTTGACTTTGTGGCTGTTGGTTGTGGTTGGTAAACCTTGGGTGTACGCCATGATGGAGCGCCGCCGACGACATCGGTTTCTCGAGTGTGCAGCAAAACGAAGAAATAACTTCCTTCAATGAAGAAAACGCTACGGTAGTCTCGGAGTCAGGGCGAGCACAACCAAGTGACGACGAAAGTGTCACATCAAGGGCGGACACACCGAGAAGAAGCAAAGAACGACAACACCTAGAGAAGAAAGCGAAGGACGACGACACCTAGAGAAGAAACGAAGGACGACGATATGGGACGAGCTAAGAACAAATAGGAAATATGCGTCTGTAAGTTTTGCTTCCACTTTTGATTTTCCTGGGGGTTTTCTTTTTGTACAATTTTGCAGAAGATCTAGCTTAGCTGTGTTAAGAGACTAAAATGTACTATAGACGTGTTAAGAAAACGGGTAGAATCTTTTCCACGATAGAAAATGTGTTTTTAGCGTGTGTACTTATAATACCAAATGGTAGGTATATTTATGCTATTCACTGCCTATTTTGTATGTAGGTAACGTCTATTAGACTAATTAATGTATTGCGTATCTCAGCGCATTCGTCTTCAAACCTTTTAAAAAGGTACAGGGACGTTGCGCTCAAGATAACCGCGCCAAGTCGGCTGAGTGCGCTTCAGCGTCGTGTTGGACGTGAGCTGCAGGTCCTCAATGGCGCTCGCCCACTTGACCAGCTCGTCCTCGCGCCACGCCGTCTGCAGAATCGCCAGGCCAAACGGCATGCCCGAGTCGGAGCTCACGCCGACGGGGATCGTCACGGCCGGGTAGCCCGCCTGCGCGGCCTGCTGGTAGCTCTGCCCGACCGCGGGCGGCACGAGGAGACCGTTGAGGCGCGTGCCGTTGTGGCGCAGCGCGTCGTCGATGCCCTTGCGCGCCGTTGACTGGCAGTAGTTAAGAGCTTGAAAGTAGGTCTCGTTCTGGACACCCTTGGTCGCCTGCGAGGCGAGGAAGACGTCCTGGCCAGAGTACCACGCCGGGTGGCCGAGGGGCCATGGGCGGCCGCCCTCGGCGCCGTCATTGTCGATGTTGTACTGGATGATGTCGTCGACGGTGCGCACGTTGGTGTTGGTGAGCTCCTCGAGATACTTGTTCATGTTGTTGTAAAAGTCAACTTTGACGTACGTCAGCTCCGACTCGTTGGCGCGGCCGCGAGCCGTGTTGCCCCAGTCCCAGTCCCAGCCGTTGGGGCTGACAATGGTCTCAAAGTCGGTGATTTCCGTGCCGTTGATGATGGTGGCACCCGCGGCGCGCATCATGTCCAGCAGCCGCGTGAGCGCGGCGAGCTGCTCGTCGTCGGCGAAGCGCCAGTAGCTCATCCACGGCAGGCCGAAGCGCGCGCACTTGAGCGCCGACTTCTTGGCCAGCAGCGAGGCGTAGCCACCCTCGGGCGCCTGCTTGATGCCCTCGGCGAGCGTGTAGTTGTCGCGCGGGTCGGCGCCGTGGATGGCGTCAAAGACGTACACGGCGTCGCGCACGGTGCGGCCAAAGGAGCCGACCGAGTCCTGGTGCTCCGTCTCGGGAATGACGCCCGCGCGCGAGGTGCGGCCCACGGTGGGCTTGAACCCAACAAGGGCATTGCGAGAAGCTGGGTTAATGACTATATGGTGGAAATTAGCATGAGTCGTAGCAATGGGAGTAGGACACGGCGATGGACATACCACTACCGTCGGTCTCGGTGCCGAGCGAAAAGGCAACAACGTTGGCGGCGACACCAACAGCGCTTCCAGAGCTGCTGCCACCGGGGTTCACGGTCAAGTTGTATGAGCTGCGGCACTGTCCGCCGCGACCGGAGAAGCCCTCTGAGTAGTTGCTGCTACGCATATCGGCCCACTCGCTGAGCGTGGCCTTGCCAAAGAGCACGGCGCCGGCGTCGCGGAGCTTGGCTACGACGTGCGCGTCGCGGGGCACGATGCTGCCAAGAAGGGCGAAGCTTCCGGCTGTCGTCTCCATGTTGTCCTTGGTGCCGATGTTGTCCTTGACGGTAAAGGGAATGCCGTGCAGGGGACCGCGGACCTTGCCGCTTTGACGCTCTGCATCGCGCTCGGCGGCAATGGCAAAAACGTCGGGGTTGACTTGCAAGACGGAGCTTGGTGGCGACCGTGTTAGCCCGAGGCAAAGAAAAAAAACGAGTCGTATGGGAAATGCCTTACTTGATGTACTCTTCAGTCTGGAACGTCCTGGTAAGGTAGCATCCTACCAGCTTCAACGACGTCAGGTTGCCCTTTTCCATGGCCTCCTGCATCTGGTCGATGGTGGCCTCCTCCAGCTTGAAGCCGTGGCAGTCGGCCATGGGAAACAGCTCCGTCGTGAGGGCATTCTCCTGGAGCGGAACCAGCTGCGGCGTGAACTGCGTGTCGAACGCGCCAACGGCCGTAAGGAGCGCAGCAGCCGACAGGATCGCTGCACGCATGATGGCGGGTGGCTGATGGGATGGGTAAGGGAAAGATGTCACTGGTTGCCGATCACCCTCGTGCGATTGTCTGTGGCAGCCAATCTGATTGTATAGTGCGAGTGGCAGCGAAAAGCGCGACCCGGGTTCTACATATATCGCATTTACACTTTCCGCGGGCATGATCCGCCATTGGGTGGCTCAAGGACAACAGGGTGAGCTCAAGTCATTTGCCTCATCAAAAAACTGTCAGCGCTTCCCCCTTGCACATAGTTCACTAGTTAGTTGGACCAGCGATCCCTGCCACACGTGTCAAAGTCCCCGACGACGTGGTAGGTGCGTTCGGAGGAACCGGCTTCCATTTTTCTTCCACGACTTCTTTCCGCGGCTCGACTGTACGTTTCAATACCTTGGCACATTTGGCCGACATTACTGGTAATAAATCGCGCTCCAGGCACCCAGGATTTGCAACTGACAAGTCTAGTATTGGGTATCCAGTTTAAGGTGGCTTAAGCTTCTTCCTCCACTACGAAAACGGCCGCTAAATGACTCGCTTCTTTCATTACAGGCAACTTATTAGCGGGCTTTTTGGTGGAGAGTGAAGACTCGCTGTGGAATCCGCCAGCTGGAGAAGTGCAGGCATCTTTGCCGCGCCCAATGTGCAAATTAGTTACCAGGGACAGGGCGAGGATTTCAGTTCGCAGGTTTGCCTACGAGCCATGGCAAGATCGTCTGGAGACGACTCGGAAAGTTAACCGATAGGGTTCATTAAAGAATTATACAGAATCTAGAATACAACCGCCTCGCTGGCTCAGTGGCCGCGGGCTTGTCCCTCTTTAATGTCAAAGTCTACCTTGACATAAATGCCATCGGTTGATTTGGTGCTGTGGAAATCATCCGTACTGAGATAGTGACCGGCACTCACCGCCGCCTGGTAGTTGGGGTTGAATATCTCTTCTCGGCTGCCGAGCTGCTGGCTCCGCCGCCGCAACGTGCCAAGCTTAGTCGCGCCCGAGTCGGTGGTCCTGTTCTGCATCCGATTTCCAGTAGATCCAGAAGCGTCGCTGACATCCTTTTTGCCCAGCACAAACTTGTCGAAGATGGGCTTGACACCTGGAACAGAGAGCGCGATTAAAGTCGCACCAATCTCGGCGACCTCAACTCCGAGCATTGGGTTGTACTCCCATGACTATGTAGTGTTAGTGTGTGATGGTGCTGTAGTTACCCGTACTCGACTCACCATGTCGGCTTCCCACTGTCCACGGATAACCAAAACTAGTCGCGCGATGGAAATGGCAATCACACTATGCTTGCGTTAGTTGGGAAGATGAGCAGTTGTGTGATGCACTCACAGAATACCAGGCAGCAAAATAGACCCAAGCTGAATCTTCTTCTTGCGGCTCATCTCCAAGGTCCAAAGCATTGCAATAGGAATACCAAAGATGAGTAGATCGCACAGCAACGACACCGAAGAGTTAACACTGTAGACCAGCCCCCATTGCAAACATTGGAATTGGTGGAATTCGGGCTGAAAGTCGTATGGCCAATATCCTGTCACCGGTTTGCAGTGGAAAATCAACAGTAAGATTTGCGGTATGAAGCCTGCAACCAAGATTCCAAAAACGATTTGTATCGTGATTCTGAATTTCCGATGCAGATTGCAGAGTCGGTAGTAGAATGCCAACCCAGAAACACGGCACAGAAGAAGCGCAATCGTGTAGATGATGTGGGCGATAAAGTCGAGCAGCTGCGTCAACAGCATGGTGTCGTTGTCGAGAATGTTTTCAATATACGCAAAGTGGCGACCCGATCCCAATCGTATCAGATGAATGCAAAGAGCGACAAATGTGATGAAGCAAGTCTGTTGAACAATTTTATCAGCAAACTTGGCCGTGCGACTACCCTTTCGGGGGGGGGAGTACCAGAGATCCCAAGGCCAGACCATCGTCAACACCGACACGCTTGACGACGAATGCTCGCGAGACCAGACGGCAGATAACCACACAGCTTGTTAGTACCGCCACAATGACAATAGCAACGATGGCGGGCTGGTCCTTGGATTCGTTGAGAAACGCTTCGGTGACGCCCTCTGGCACCTTGCCGCTTGCAATGGCCGCGGCCACCTTGGAATCAGACATGATGTTGAAGTAGATGGACCAAGATCAATCCAAAAAAGAGAAAAAAAAAACACAGGGCTAGTTGAAGCAAGCATCATCTACATATCACAAACTAAATCGAGACGAAAGCAACTCGTTTGCGTTGTCCTCTACTAACTAGCTAGTGGCTATCTTCAGCTCCTGAGCCCCGATTGCCCTGAGTCGTGAACCTTGCAACGCTCGCAACGTGTGTGTGGGTAATTTTCTTCTTCTTCTACTCTTCCCTGCCACACCTGCCACCCAGAATATGTCCCATCTGAAGTGTTTCAACGACGGAGTGGAAAACGGGCCACCGCCACCACCATCACCGGCAACTGAGGCGCATCCACACGGGCGGGACAGAGGAGGTCCAGTTCATGCCCGCCTTGCAAATCACCTCAGCTCACGCAGAAACAAGGCATGCGCCTCGCAGAGCTCCGCCAAAGTGCCGAAGCAGGGCTCTTGCATAACGTATAGGTTTGATATGAGACAATCTGGTGCAACCTGTCAAACCTGCTCGCATGGTACCCGATGCCTCTCGGATGTGTGGCATGACCATGTCGCAAACTTGACAGAATCTGCAACGGGGCTGTTCCATGACTTGCGCCGAGAACTGCCTATTTCGGAGCGCAAGCGAAGATGAGACCCAGTTTGGCACTGCCGTGAAATTGAATAAGCCACGCCACCCGCCCGCCAATGTGGGATGCGCGGTGCCTGGCAGACTGTCGATCTTGAAGGTTAAATTTTCATTCTAGCAGGGATTCTAGTTATCCTTCTGGATTCTAGAAATTGAATGGCGGGAGATCCGCTGGATTTCGAGGTTGGAGAAATGGAACCCTCCGTCGGCTACTGAAAATCGCCAACATTGCCTAGTGCGGCGAGACAGTAACCGGGCGCACAGGTCGCAACGAAACCCCCATCATCATGCTCTTTCCGACTAGCGATGAGGTTTTCTATGCCCTATCGCAAAGCTACATTTACTTGGGCCACTCGCGTGATGTATCAAAGGAAACAGTTTCATGCAGAAAGGTGTGTCGCAAGCGGAGCCGGCGCAGCAGTTGAGACAGGCGTGACCCTTATAACCCACCTGCTATACAGATCATGCACAATGTGACACCGGAAGTAGATGAATATCAGGGTATTACTTTAAGAAGTCGTCCAGGCCCGTCCCACTCCGACCTTATATGCCTTCTTATCACCGGGCAGCGCCAGCCACTCATTCAAGGTGAGCCCGTACTCGACCTCGCCAAGCTGCGTCCCCGGCAGTGGCTCCTCAAACTCGACAAAAAACGTCCGGAGATAGCGCAGCCCGCAGCTCGCCATGGTCGCGCGAGACGCCTCGTTGACCGCCATGGTGTCGGCCCGCACCCTTTGCAGCCCGAGATCCACGAACCCGTGCCGTAGTACTTCCAGGGCGCCTTCCTTGGCCAGACCTTGCCGCCAGAACCGGGGCAGCAACCGGTAGCCCAGGTTGCCGGCCGTCGGGTCCAGCGCGCCGCCATCGTCCCTGATGACAGGTGATAGTGCCCACCACCCGACGAATTCGCCGCTGTCCGCCGTGAACCCAGACCAGAGACCGAGGCCAGGCACGAGCGTGCCTGCGGTCAATCTTTCGGCATGGTCTTGGGCGGCTTCTTGCTCGGTGAGTCTCTGCCGTAGATGAATCGAAGGACTTCGGGATGTGAGTTGAGCTCTTTGAAGTGTTTGAGGTGCTCCTCGCTCAGCGGCTGGAGATGTAGTCTAGTTGTACGCAGGGGCTTTTGTGCCATGTTGTATGATATGTCTAGGGTCTGATAGAAGGCTCATCTAGTGACTGACAAATTATACGCATCCCACGCAGGTTGGTGTGCACATTGCACACCGGATGAGTCATTTAGAACTGTAGCCTTGAATAATCTTTAAGAATGGCTGAAATGGATAACTGATAGAGCATCTCATTATGTAGCTAATACACAAACTGATCTGCTTGTCACGTACTAAGAACTAGGCACCTAAATTTGTGCTTTGTTGTCACGCTGTATGAGTGAACAGCTATTATGAACAGATGGCTGCAATTGCTCCACTAACGGATGCTGGCAATGATTGGGCCACAGAGCTGTTAGCGCACTAACAGACTACTATGTCTACTGGTCGCAATCACGCCTAATGTAAGGGTCGCTCCCAATTCCAAGATAGGAGGAAGTCTTCACAAATATGATCTATCCAATTACTATCAAGCATATTCAGCTTTTGTTTGCGGAAATATATTTCCAAGTCAACGCGCGACGCCTCGTTGACCCTTCTGGTTTCGGCGTGCACCCTCGGCGCGTGTGGTCCAGGAGTGTAAACTTTTTATAATTCATTCCGCTATCTCTCGGGTCTCACATCGCAAGTAGTTGTACAACTTGTAATAAACATAGATTGAAAATTGCTAAGGAACATGGCCGGTTACTAGGGAGAGCATCACATTGGGGGCGCAAATGAGTGACAAAAAGGTGCTGCTCTAGTAATTAGAAGTAGTGGCTTATTACTACTTTTAGGGTTTTCTTTCTCTAATCATTATTTTCTACTTCTTTTCTTCTTTTTCTTCTTGCTGTCTTTGTCTTTCTAGATCTGCTTATTTCCTTTATTTCTCTCGTCTTATGTAGCTAGTAACAACCAGGGGTTCTTTTTTTTTCTTGCAACTCCCTTGCCGGTAGTCTAGTGAATCCAGTGAAAGAATCGTTGCCTGCTGGAGCACAACAAGGATTAAAAATCAGGTTTAAATATCAAATTTTCACTCTGCCAGTTGCCTTTAAATCGGTCACCTTTTGTCCTTCAATCTTTATAGCTTTACACACATGGCCTTCTATGGGAATGTGAGCAGGGTCATCTTCGAAGACATGGGGCTAATAGCCTGGACTCAGTACGAAGGTTTCTGAGTGAACCTACTCGGCTCTGATTAATATCCACTATGATATTACTGCACTACATATGAATAGTGAAAGTCGTCTTCGTTCTCCCTAGGACTTGCCACATGACCCGCTGCCTGCTCCTCGTCCAAACTGTTCAAGAGCGTCTTTTGAACAGCCTTTCCACCAGATGTAATCCTCTCAAATGCTACAAGAGCTTTATCGGTGAGCGGTTCGGCAGTTGCGTCGCTCTTGAATGCTTTGGCCGTCTGAAGGAGCTCTTGAACTTGTTTTAAACGAAAGTGTTTGTCTTTCCCAGTCGTCAATTCAACGTCAAAGCTCTCAGTCGGCTTACCATTGTCAACGATGCAGAGACCGGTCGCTGACTCCAGCTCCTGTTTCCAGTCATTTCCTGCCGTTGTCGCGTCAAGTTGAGTCAGAATGCTGAGGAACGTCGCGTTTGACTTCTGGGCTGCCATGTATGCTGCCGCAAGAGGCGGCGGTCGTCGGTCGGCTCTTTGGAGCGCGTCTGCAGCTCTTGCCTCAAGCTCGGCAATCTTTTGCATCAAGTCAACAGACATGTATCCTAGTTTGCCGACCTTGTAAGCCTTTGCCATTCTAGACGCGTATTTGTAGATTCGGTATATGCGGCGAGCCCACGCTGCAACGTGGAAGATTGGTGCGAACGGAGTTGGGATGAGACCCAAGACATAGAAGCCAATGTCAACAACGGCATACGTAATGTCTTCTACCAGATCCATGCCCCGATCATCCAGCTTTTCAATAGTTGCAATCATCTCAACCGTCTTGGAAACCTCCTCGGGTGTTGACAAGACCGAATCTTCCTTCGAGACGGTCTCTATCGATTCCTTGATGTTTTCTGTCGCAATAGCGATTGTTCCCTCCTCACTGGCTTTATTGAGAGCCAATGACATGGTTTCGTCTGCAGTGCGCTTCATCCTATCGGTCGCTTCCTGTGAGGATGTGAAATGGATCTTCAGGATGATGATTTCCAATCGCAGTGCTTCCAGCTCACTTTGTAAAGCCAAGTCGCATGATTCCAAAGTCACTGCACAAGCTAAATCATCAACTATAGTAGGTACACTTGTCAGAAGTGCTACCTTACTGCGTTTGACTCGAAGCTCGTTCGTCGTTTTGTTCACGAGCTCCTGAGCCAAGGTGGCGTCTATCATCGCGCTCATTGCTTGGACATTGGCCCCGGCAATACCCTTCATGATATTTTCTTTGCGCAGATCAATTCTCCTCTCATATTCCATGAGAGACTTTTTCTCAGCCCATTGCATGGAGACAAACGCTGCACCTCTAGTTCTGAACTCCAAAGCCCGAGCTGCGCGCAAGGCCTGCACTTCAGGATACCTGTGAGAATCCAGAAACATTGCCAAATGCTTAACTAAGCTTGAACTCATGTTAGCATTGCGCTGCGCTTGTCGCGCCGCAAATCCGCAAGCTGCCGCATCATCATTCCGGCGAATCCAATCCGTGGTGTTGTTGACAGCTTCAGATATGAGCGTGATCCGCCTCAGAATGGCCGAAACGGAGATACCAAAAAGCGAGTTCTGATGCATGGTGGATGAGCTTTTCTTCATGAATTTGATTGCTTCTTCTTCCGCTGCTTTTGCCGATGAGAATGAAGCCTGGTAGTCGCTCCATGGAGCTTCTTTCCAGCCATCATGATTCGCTGGAAATCCAGCTAGCTGGAATTGCTGCGTCGAAGCAGAGAATGAAGACATATCGGGGTTGTAATCGTTGTTCATCGTGTGCTTCTGGTCCTGTGTAGCCGTGTTCTCCCCATTCGGCAAAAAGTCCCAGCTGGTCACCTGATCCCAGCGAATATCTCCAAATACCGCAACTTCTTTTGATCGGGGCCCCGTATTGAGGGTTGGAAGGGTCGATCGCAATTCGATGAAGTTTGGTGTTGCTCGAATATGGTAAATGTATCCAGGCTGATTCCCTAGGAAAGATGATTCGACGTCGGGGTCCGTAGTTGTCCGCAGATAAAAGTAGTCCCTTTGGCAGTCCGCCAGAAGATCGCATTCAGTATTGACGGTATAGTCATACAAACTGGGATAAGACATATTTTTGGCCGCGGAGAGAAATCCCCCCTGGGCCTTTACTTCTTCGGGGCTCATCCTGTCGCCGCGAAGAACATCCGTTATCGGGGACGGTACAGCTATTCGAGCAGCGTCGCCACCACGCAAGATGACCAACAGCGGTAGAAGAGCATGCCAAGCGTATGCCATTCCGAATTGTTGAATGCCTTTTTTTTGTTTTGTTTGGATAAATAATTTTTGGACCCAGTACATGTGTATCTGGCAATGCAAATGAATGATACTGATGATGATAGGGGAAACAGGTTTGCTTCAAATTATATTCTCCCATTAATTTAGAAGACCGACTTGAGTCTTTTCATCTTCGCCTTTTCGGTTACCCTCGGAGTGTTGAGGAGGCGGCAAACGTGGTTAGCGTTACAGTGTTTACCGCTCAATTGCACCATTCTTCCCGGGTGCCCCGCAAAGATGGCGACTTTGACATGATTATCCCCAACGTTATTTTTAAGCTCAGCATCAGTACATATTTTGGCCCACCGACAATTATATGGCCTTCGCGAAGGAGCAGACCCACTGACAAAGAGGCGGGCCGAACCACGAAACATCTACATCCACGAATAAGCCGCCCATTCTCGAACCAGCTGATTCACTCTGACCCAGTCGCGAATGAAGTATCGGTGTAAAGCTCCAGTATAATTGAATCGTTTGGATCTCTCCCTGTTACTATTTTCTTTCAACAACATGGACTTCGGTGTATAGGATGCTGCAGCGGCTGCCGTTGGTCCATTTCCGAATCATGTACGAAATCGGTTACAAGCCTACGCTTCAGGCCTACGGCGACGTCAGCGAGATATCATTTGATCCTAACAGAACAAACGTTGTGCGGTTCTTATTGAAGACTCCGGAAGCTAGGCTGCTTATCTGCATGGGTGCGAATAATACATATATAATATAATAGTGGCAATATGGGCCCCCTTACAGTATTATTACAACGTCAGAGGGTCTATATTGCATCACCCCGTTTGACAGCCAGTCATATCAGCCAGTCATATTATATTATACTACCAAGGAGCTAATATCAGCGCTCCTAGTGGTCCAAAAAGTCGGTCTGAATCTGGTGCTCGGCATCGGCAGCCTGAGTCAAAGGCAGATCTACGCTAAGCTCGCGATAAAGTGAGCTCGTCTTCTCGTGGAGCCGTGAAGATTAGAAATGGGTAGTTGTCTGAATAAGCCTTGAGTGAGAGACACATGACTTCACTTTCCAGGGTCGTTGGGCTGGGCCCCGGCCTTTTGTGATCACTCCTCATGATAGGCTTGCACCGTGGCGCATCAAAAACGGAAGCAGGGACAACAACACACGAATTGCGAGGGAGCCAGCAGAAAATAAATATAACTTGTGTTCCTGAAATGTATTGGACTGCACAAGTGCAGCCTGTCAATTGAAATGTGATTTGGGTTTCTGTAAGAGATTATGAATAGAGTTGTGCAGATGCAGCTTGTCAATTGAGGTTGAGAGTCATAGCGCCGTGGATAGCCTGCGCAATGTGCCAGTTGGCCCGCGTTTTAGGATGAAACATTTTCATATAGGCAACCGAATAATCAGTAATTGTCACAGATCCGTCCGAATTCTTCACTACCGAGCTACCACCTTGGCCTCCTGCATTTGTAAGGTCGTTGATCGTTAGGGTGCCGTTGGCAATGTCCTTTGCAGCGGAGCAAAGCATGGGTCCGAGGGGCTCGTCGGGGTCCTCGCTATCGCTGCACGTTGAACTCTGCACGGAGATGGACCAACCGCCCGGCGCGTTTTTGTTTTTCGCTGGTGGCATAGAAAAGCCAACTTCATTCGGAACGTCGTCCCAGCCATTGGGATAGAAGAAGGCGACCGTGTTCTGACCAGCCTCCGTATCGAGCGTTTCTTTGACGCCCGGCTCACAGAAACGGTGCCCCGTGTAAATCCTGCTACCGGTATCAATGTCGACGAATTTAACCCTTAGAGAGGGATCGAATTGAGTGTAACGGCGGATGGCGAACTCAACCTGCTGATTCAGGCTTCTGGAGAAGTCGTTCAGCTGGAGCCGCAGCTCTTTTGTCAAGTATCGACCGCTCCAGATGAGCAAGTTGGAAAAATAGGAGGCATCGCAGGTGCTTTCAGAAGCGTCAAAGAATTCCGGATACCCAGTCCAGTAGACCATGAGGCGGCCATGGCCGTCTTTCTTTTTGAAGATATCATCCAGGATGTCGTGAACAAGGCCTTCCACCTTGCCGTCGGTGTTCAATTTTATTTTGGTGTGCGCGATGTCCGTGTCACATTGTTCTTTGTAAGACCCTCTAGGATATCCCATGAGACAATGGCTGACAATGTCCGCGAACCCAAAGTCATTGCCTGTAAAAGAGACCGTGGCAATATCTGAAGTCATAGGTATCCAGTCCTGAAGCTGCGAAGCGCCTTCTCCTTTGTGGAACTGATCAGCAGTCTCTCCACTACATGCGAAATTCTGCCATTGGGGTCTCCCTTGATGCACTGCTCGAACTAGGTAGTCCAAGATCGCGGGGTAGCTGCCGGTTCCACGGTAGCATCCTTTCGTATCGTCCCATGGAGTGCCAGCGCCAATACCCGCAGCGTACGAATCGCCAAACGACACCCAACCCTCTCTGATGGGATAAGGCTTGTTTGTAACATTTATCTTGTCGTTGCTGTCAAGATAACTAGCAATCGCAGTCCACCAGGGGTAAACAGTAGCTTCGAGCGTGTCCTCCGCATAGATGATGCGGTTGTACTGGTTGCTGATCCCAGGCGTCACCACTTCAACAGACCCAACGGTGACAAGATGTGAGATGAAGACATTGGCGGAGTTGTAAACATTGACAAGGCGCTGCTGGCAATTCTTCTTCCCCACACAGTCCTGACTGTAGTTTTGGAACCAAGAGTAAAGGCCCGTGCCGTCAATGTAGACGCCGTCGGAATTTTGAACAATAAGAGCCCAAGCGACGTTGCAGTTTGTAGTTGCACTACCGCATGTATCAAAAGAAGGCTCCCCAATCCAGTTGTCCACGGCAAACGGAGCTGGGGCCTGCAAGAACGAAGTTCCTTGAAAGTCTGCAACGGCGCGGACCGTTAATCGGAGGAGAAATGTGGCACAGGATTATTCGACTTACAAGGGGACTCTGTTTGAATAATACTCATATACACGTTAGAGGCGCCGACAATGTTATACTGGTACATGACGCTGTGCTCCGACGCGGTGCCACGCCACCATGTCGGCCCATCGCCCCAAATTAGAATGCCTGGAAGAGAAAATTAAAATCAAGCCTCAGATCAAAATGAAAAACAGCTGACCTCTGCCAAAGTAAACATTGATTTGGTTTGAATCGTCACTCGCAGGGTCGTCGAGATCATGATCTACCTTGGTCAGCAATTTTTCAGAGCAGAAAAGTAATGTATGGAAAGCGACTTACCGGCTACCCACGCCCACATGTTCTCAAAATATCTATCAGAACAACGGTCAGCTTCGTCAGGTTCCCATCATCTTTGAAGGGAGATATACCCGCTACCCTTCTCCGTTTTCAAAAGCATGATGGCACCTGCAATGCATTTACTGTTCACGTTGCCAGAGAGCTTGGGACAATCCGCCTTGCGCAGATCGGTACCAGTGGCGCCACCCACTCGGAAATGACAATCTGTGTGCACAATTAGCAAAGTAGATTCGCCGACATGTTCAATGCGAGGCGCCATTTACCCCACATGCCTACATCACCCTGCTTAGTCGATTGGAGATTCCATTGCACTAAGGCTAAGCCGGGCAACGATCCTCGGGATGTAAACAACAAGTTCTCCATCTGTACCAAGCCATTTTTCTCTCCTTGGCCGACTGTGAGCATGGGCCTGGGATGCTTAGCGTCGGAGAATTTGTCGCCTACAGCCATAAATTGAGACCAGACCTCGCCTCGGATGCGAGTATTGGACGGGATCTACCTCAAAGTGTTAGCGCAGAAGCCCATTGTGACTTAACACAGCTGAGCACAGTACAAGTAAGGGGCTTGAAATTATGTAGACGCCGGCTGTTTCCCAGTTAGCTCAAAACGGATGAGAGGTAACAATGGACGATTACCTGGAATATAGAGCAAAAGATTGTTCTCCGCGGCATATTGGAACAGGGATTGAAGAGCGACCGTGTCATCTGTTTTGCCATCGCCTAAAAGGACTACAGTTAGCCGCGAAAGTAGACAACGCAACTGCAGCCTAGCCTGTACCTGCAGCATGAAGTCTTGCATTGACGACCTGGTCTTTGCTGCGATTGTAAAAAACAGGCTTTCTGGTTCCTGAGATTAGCCTGAGTTGAGACCGAAAAAGCAGCGGAGAACATACCCGGTACTGAACCAATTGCCATTGCTATCCAAGAGGCTTGCTGGCCGATTTTCAGCGGGCATTGATTCTCCGTGGGCAACGCCTCCTTGCTTAAAATCATTGCCGAATTGCCAGTAATCAATTTTCCAGTCGTCGACATTTTTTGAGATTGAAGCCCCATTTGGAAATCCGATGAATGTGGCGGATTTGTAAATCTGGGAGTGACTTAATGTGATAATAGTTGAACCTTGCTCCTTCCCCTGTGTTAAGGTAAAGGGGTATGTTTTGATGGCAGTATTGCAGTTTATAATGGCGGAATCGACGACGGAAAGCGAGCCAACAGGAGATTTCGAATCAGAGCCGGCCGCAGTGAGGTCAATACCGACTTTACAACCTTCTAGGCGAAGATGCGACCACGACTGTCTAATAGTTAGCACATAACCTAAAATGCGAGTATAAGAGATAATATGCTCACCCAGACCCAGTTCCATATTAGACCGATACATTTTTGGGAACCGATAATATTGATTCGGGACGCCGAATACTGCTGACTTCCAGCCAGGATACCGTATTCGCCGTTGCTAATCGTAATGTCTCCCATCCAACCTCCACTGCCATTTTCCGCAACTATACAAATTAGCGTTCGTGACTTTCTGGAAGCTAGTTGCAAGTCTTGATGCGTACAAATGCCAATTTGAGTCGTCGAGGAAGCATTCGACATCATCACGCTGGTTTCTTCGATGGTGGTCGCTTGCGCCACTTGCCAATGAATACCTACCATGCCCTTCTGCCTGGTCAAGCGGACATCGATTTGCAGTCCCCGAATACTCCGATAGAAATTGCTCTGAGGGGGCGCGGAGTTAAAAAGCGGCATCACTTATCCATGCGGGTTCGACATACTGTGTTGAGATACCATTCAGAATGGCCATCGGGAAGGTAGACATCTGTCGTGAAGACACCAAGCCCAATAAAGTTCCTAGCCGATTGAATCGTAGCAATTGTGCCTTTTACGCTGCCGACAATCTGCGTGTTGTAATACAGCACAATTGAGCGGTCAACACGATAGACACCTAGTATATGGTTAGCGGTATGTTCTACAGGACAGCATGCGTTCCAAACTCACCACTGGGAAAATAAACTATTGCTCCGCTGACAGATGACTCAGGACAGCCTTTGCCACAGCGGTTACCATCGGATATTGCCTTCTGTATGGCGTCCGTGTCATCAGTGACTCCATCCCCGACAGCGCCGTAGTCTTTGACGTTACGCCAGACCTGGCTCACGATCAGTAAAAAGATTATGTAATTTGAGAAACAGTTTTTATAGATACCTTGTAGCTGTCTTTAGAATGGAATGGCTGCTGAGAGAGGCTGTGATCTTGATCTGCCATCCAGTCACTACCATCCCAGCGATCGGCCCTTCTCAGGGAAGCGGATCCAGCTGAGCTTCCCACGGGAGGGCGCAGATCTTGGATTCGAATCTTGGCCTCGTTTTGGTATCGCTGCAAGGTACCATTCTTGCGGAGGTCCTGCGTATCGACGTCATTGGTGAGCTTCAAAGCTTTGAGGAGCTCAGATGTGAGCCGCGGCGGAGATGGTGGGCTTCCAGTGTCCCTTCGACTCTGGGCTGCAGTGGGATTCCTTTCATTGCCCTGTCGAGGATTAGCAACGCGCCAAAGGTTGTACTCGCCCTGTTGCTTGATTGCTTCGTCGACAAGATCTCTTGCTTGGGAAAGATCGTGGGAACTGGCATTTGCCAGCGAAATGACTTTGGGGAGTACGGGAGGTAAGACAGAGTCAGCTCCTGTTTCTTTCAACGAAGAAATAAATTTCGCGTGAACCTTTGCCATGTCCTCTCCTGTTGGTATGTAAAATTCAACATCGAGCATAGAAAGAGGCTCCGCGGCGGGCTTCGCTAGGCTTTGGCAGCAAAGCGAAGCCACCATGTAAGAGCAAAGCAGCTGTCGTGAAATAAACATGCCGATTTTCCGATTCAGAGGAAAAAAGGTTTGAAAAAGTCTAGGATGCCTCATCAAACAGTTGAAGTGCTGAACTAGATCGCTTATACAGCAATCCCCGCCTGTCTTTCCCTCTCCCTCTCCCTCTTCCTGTTTCACCAGCGCTGTCATATAGCAGGCATACAGTATACGCGACTTCTTTTTTTTTGTTTTTTGTTTTTATGCAAAGATCAAGCTATTAATCCCTGCTATACTATCAATCTGCATAAAATAGAAAGCTAATGCAGCGAGACTTGCACGGAGCGCCAGCCCGGCGTTCTACCCACTTGTCTAAACCACTCGGGATTCTGAGCAGTATTACTCATTGGGGAATGGCAAGAAATATTCAATTCTTAGAAGCAGTCATCTTGTATCCAGAATATTCAGGTTTCATTCCCAGAAACCCATACCCAAGCCAATAATTGAGGCGTAAGAATTGCCTCGATGCATACTCTTCACTCCACAACTCAAACCTGCGGACCCAGTCCGGTTCGTTCAAAAAAGGCCAAAAAATTCGGAAGATCATGCATCTTCCACGATATTCCCAAGTATCATGACAGAAAAACATGGTACGAATCTGAACCCAAAGAATGCGACGGGCGAGCGTGTCGGCAGCACGTGGAGAGAGGGCGTTGGAGGCAGCGTAGACAAGGCGGAGCCAAAGTGGTGTAGAACACAAACTGAAATAAAGTTGTGCATCCTGAACTGCACTCACAATCATATGGTCCAGCTGCTGTGCTTCCTCTGAACCAAAACGTCGGACTTCAGAGGGCCCATTGGGCAGCCGCGGGGGGCCAAACCTCATGTAAATGCCTTGCCAGGAATTGGGCCGCTCTGGCGGACCCCTTATGGGTGCCACAGCCATAAATTGCCCGACGGACCATTCGCCACTCACTATGTAAATCTCTCTGCACATTCCCTGCGCATGATGACGTACTGTAGGCGTGCCCCAGTAGCTTCCGTCGGGGACATGGACGAGGATACCGTTCCCGTCTTCCTCAAATTCAAACGTGACAAGTCTGGGCCATTTGGAGGCGGGAAGCGCTCGGCTTGGGATAAAAAAACGCTCCAGATTCTCAAACCTGGTCTGGTGGCGCGTGTCTGTTCGTGAGGTGCAGGAGACGAAGAGCGAGTGGACAGCATGGAACTGAAACAGGCGGTGGACCGCAGCAATGGCAGACAGAGTAGTGACCGTGTACCATAAAAGAGCCATGGTTAGAGAGTGACACGTAGAGTTTCCATGCGTTGCTTTGACAGATGGGCTGTTGGCGGAGGACTTTGCTATCAAGAGCTGCGCTTGGGTGCGTGCCAGAGGACAGATGCGCAGCCTTGCCCGTTGACGTAAGCAAGTTAGACTGCACGTCGCAAAAATAATGAAACAGATCCAACTGACGTATAATTTAGGATAATGCAAGGTGGATTTTGTATAGGGACTAAGCAGTGACCAAGTTTTGTCTCCTTTTTTTATATGTGCGGTTTAAGGATCTGGGTGGCATTGCTTACTAGGATAACACATTTAAAACCTCAAACACTGCCTCTGTTGGGCACAATACCCTCGCCGTTAGCCGGCACAAGAAAATGACAGACAGATAAAATCATGAAATGAAAATAAGAAATAGTGAGTGCAGCAAAAAGAGCACAGGTGAAAACAAGGAAACACATTAATAACACAAAGGAAGTTGCTTCGTTAAAATTGAGTCGCCTGCGTCTGCTCCGCCGTGGCCAGGCTGTCCGATTCACCAGCTGCGTTCAACAATACAGTAAGTACAGGGTATTTTATTGGTAGCGATTGCCCCACGTGCCCGCTCTTTCGGGAGGATCAAGCCGTACTCTCGTACAAGCAAACAAGTAATACTCTCTCGCAGCGGCAGCTGTGGCTGCATAGGCCACTCTAATCCAGGTCTTTTTCTACACCTTGCCGTAGAGGCGTAAGAGAGAGCGCATCTAATTACACTGCTGCGGTGACTGGCCGTGTTGTGCGGGCGTCCTTACGCAGCCGGCATTTTATTGCCAACTGGGGTCGCTGCTGCGGCGAGTAGCTGCATTGCATTGCATGACAGCCTTACATTGGCTGAATTATATTGCGCGCTCGTGCCGCTTCGGCACTATCCGACAGTAGTTTATGTGAAAGTGCAGTAACTTTTCTGCTCGGAAAGAAAATGAAGCGAGCATCACCCTTCTCTATTCAGCTGCGCGTAGGCATCATAAGCATTTACAAAACGAGACTGTGGTAAGACCGCGTGGAGATGGAATTACCTAGCCGGAGTTGTACACGTCTATTATAACTGTCTGCAAATAGCACAAATATTTCAAGCGTCGAAATTGCGACCGTTGCCCAGCGAGCGCGTGTATGCACACATGCATTTGAACTCTCCACTCACCCAAAGCGGATGGAGTGTCATTGAGCGCCGGGCCGATAACAAGCCTTCTAACGAATATTGCTTTTAAATAAATATGTATAGCTCTATGTGCCAAGCCGGAAGCTCGGCCACGGAATTCGGTCGCCTTGACGCGTTCGCATCCTTCTAAGTTCGTAAGGACATGCAGGTCGCTATCCATGCAGGCCTCGAGATTAAACGAAAAAATGCAATAACACCTCATGGTCTGGAAAAATCGACGCTCTTGAAATTGATCACGTTTTTGAGTCTAGGTCAATGGCCGGGTGCAACTCTGTGAGCCATGCTTCCGGCAGCAGAGCGATAAACATCCGTCGGGTTGCATACTGCACCAATTTGGGAACGAGTAAGCCTCTACAAATCATGCAGTAATAATAGCTACTGTTCATTCATATTGTCTTTTTAGCTAGATATCGATATTTATTCGGAGAGCTCCGGTTTGGGATAAAGCGGCGCGAGCTCGGAAGGTTGTGCGCCGGCCAATACAGATAAATACTACGCCGGAAACGATGTATTCGCCGGTTATCGATCAACCATTTTCATTTTCTTAGACAATAGGAATCAAGTATGCTTTTCCAAACAATCTCCGGCTTTGCCGTTTTCTCTCTCGCCTCCGCCAGCGCAATCTTCCCTCGAGCAGCCTGCGGTGAAGGAGCGCAAAAGCTTTGCTACGGCGTCAACGGCGGCCAGTCTCAGGGCCTTGACCCAGAAGATGTCCAGTACGTCGCCAAGTATCTTCGATACTTGAATGACCAAAATTCGGGCAAGGACAAATTCTGGACCATGCCAAAGGCCATTGACTGTGCAGAGTGGTCACTCCCTGTGCCCAACGCCGGCACGGTACTCGCACTCGCCAAGCACATCAACAACCGCGAGCTCTCCTCCATTCTTTATGAAGACCTCGCCGCCGCCATTGATGGGGGCAAGGACGCATCGGACAAGGGCAAGAATGAGCTGCTTGGGTGCGGTAAGAATGGCGGCCAAATGGGCGTCACGGCAAACACCAGCAACCCTCTCTACAACACGGCCGACTACAAGAGCAGCGGAGCAAAGCCAAACGGTATCATCATCAAGCTGGTCAAAGCCCCTCCTAGCTGAAAAATCCACCAGGGCAAGGAAATGATGCAGATGTATACAAAAAGTAGTTGTTGAAACTTGATTTAAAGGGGGCATTTATTTTTATGTTCCATGTCAAAGCTGTCCAGTACAAGAATCTCAACGAGCATTAAATCACTCAACTTCAACTTCTACAAACTTGATGCAAATTGTGAACTGTACTATGTGTTTCTTTCGCCCTGAAAATGCGTTTGCACATTGGTGAACGCGACGACTCAGCACCTCCCTGTCTAAACTTGTCGAGTTCGGCTGGGGCGCGCACGGGTATTGTGGAATTGTGGAATGGGCTCGCAAAGAACATGCTTGAGACTGTGGCGTGACTTTCAACCCGAAGATTTACTACGGTGATTGGAACCGCGTACAACCCCATGTCGGAGAACTCCAAATTGTCGAGATACTACACGAGGAAAGCTACGTCCCGAAATTTGAAGAATAGAAGAGCTTAGCAACGCTAGACTTAGCAAAGTGGCGGTAGTCCCAAACGCCGCGGCTTGCCTCCGCCGTAAATACAACGTATTTTCAAGTTCAATGGGTATTAAAATAGAATGCTAAAGTATTTTCTCTTGTCCCATAGAAAAAAGGGTACTTCTCTTTGTCCTTATTGGGAGGTCTCAATCAGCTGGTTATCGGCTACGCCGAGGAAAAGAATGAAATAGAAGAAAGTGCATATATTAGGCAGGATTGCAATAAAGGATCTAAATGTAAAATGATAACTAGGAAATATTTTGTGTGTTGTAAAGAATGTAAATCGTCGACGGATGCCAACCGTTATTTTAGTTGGTTGTCGGCGTGGAAGCAGCCGAGCCATTGCTGGTGGCGGTCTTCTCAGTCACAGCCTCCTCCTTCTTTGGCTTGGCTGCCTTTTTACCCCCAAAAAGGTTGCCCAGACCGAAACCGCCCTTGCGGACTCTAAACATGTAGTAGACGAAAATGGCCATGAAAATGTTGAAGATGATGTACACCCACATGAGGCCAAAGTTGCGCCAACGCTCGCTCCAGTATATGCGGGAGCCAGCGAGGAACTGGTCGGCCACCTGGTACGAGCAGTATCTGCAGTCCGACGTGGCATCGGGGTTCTGCAGCGTGCCGGGGGCCTGGCCTGCCAGGGGGGCGAGATAGGCGCCGCAGGTTTGGCCATCGCGGGGGTCAAAGACTTGCGTCTCCTTCTCGGCGCATTCGACCTGGCGGCCGTGCAGCATGGTCGCGACGATGCCGGCAATCCAGTAGGTAAAGGGACTGACGCGATACATGAAAATCCAGAAGCCGGGCAGCGCATTCGGAGGCTGCAAGACACCGTTGAACAGAATGCTCATTAGCACCAGGACCGTGACGATGCTGGAGGCGGTCTGCGCATCGGGCATGGCGGCAATGGTCATGTGCGCAAACGAAGAAGCGTATAGGAACAGCTGAATAACGAAGAGGAGGACCAGGCCCTGGCGATCGGACGTCTGAATGCCGACAACTGGGTAGTAGAAGCACGCCCAGATCAGAATAGCAGCCACAATCTGGTAAGGAATCTCGACGACAATGTTGGCAAGAACAAAGGCAATCCAAGAATAAGCCTTGCTAGGTCTCTCGCGGACCTCGTACAGGGATCGCTGGGTGATGAACAGAGGCTGAATCTGCTGGACAAGAGTAGGGAAGATATTGGTAATCATGAAGACGGAGAACATCACAATCTGCATTCCACCGAGACTCGTCTTGGCGTTGAAGAATGTGAAACCGATGAAGAGACCTGCCGCAACGCTGAGAGCAATTTTGGCGATGATGTAGCTAGGCATGCGCCAGTACTGCTGGAAGACTCGGAATGTGACCTCACGAATCTGGACAGTCAATGGCATGGCGAATTCGGTTCGCTGAGTAGTATCAGAAGAAGATTCCGAGGGCCGATGCTCCGCGTGGATACGATCCAGTTCCTTTTGAGTGGCAACACTCTCCTGGCTCTCGTTCCAGACCGACTGCCAATCTTTGCCCTTGTCGTTGTATCCATTGTTGACGACCTCGAGCATGTACTCGGCAGGATTCTCCTGATCGTCACACTTGCGGGCACCATTGCCCTCAAAGTAATCCAGGAGGGTGCGCGAATTGTCACCAATCTGACCAAAGTAGACAGTCTTGCCGCCCTTGGCCAGGAACAAGAGACGATCGAATTCCTGGAAGAGAATGGCAGAAGGCTGGTGGACGGTGCAGAGAATAGCCTGGCCCGAATCAGCCAGCTTGCGGAGGAACGAGCAGATGGACCAGGAAGATTGCGAGTCGAGACCACTCGTGGGCTCGTCGAGGAAGAGGAGCAGCTTGGGCTTGGCGGCGAGTTCGACACCAATAGTCAGAAGCTTGCGCTGTTCGACGTTGAGACCTTCACCAGGCACACCGACGACAGCGTTGGCAAACTCTTCCATGTTGAGCATCTTGATGACTTCTTCGACAAAGTCGTACTTCTCTTTCTTGCTGACGGTCTTGGGCTGACGGAGCATCGCGCTGAATCGGAGACTTTCGCGGACGGTTGCGGTTTCGAGATGAAGATCTATCATCTGGTTAGCAAATCGATATATGCAGTAAAGAAGATGAAATTCTTGCCTTGCTGCTGGACGTAGCCAGTGTTACGCTGGAAACTGGCGTCAAGAGGTTTGCCGCTGACGAGCATGTCGCCAGTAATCACACCCATGGTGGTTCGCTGAGCCAACACATCCAAAAGCGTGGTTTTGCCAGCACCCGAGACACCCATGAGAGCAGTCAGAGTACCAGGCTTAACCCATCCGGAAACGTGGTCAAGCAGTCTTCTTTCGCCGCCCTTGTATGGAATGTCATATACCACATCGCGCCAAGTGAAGACGTCGGTTTGAGGGGGCAGTGGAACATCGTCGGCGTTTTCTGCCTTGTCCTTTTCCGTTTCCGCGGGCTTCTTGCCTCCCTTGAGGAGATAGTCGGGGACATGGCCACGCTGGAAGACGAGCGCCTCGGCAGTGCTGGTAGTGGACGAGTTGATCTCGGTGACGATAAAGTACATAATCATAAAGGCAAACAGGAAAGCAAAGAGAATTCCGAGGTTGCGCCAGACGTGAGAGTAGTAGTACTGGTAGCTTGCCTCCATGAAAGCATCGCCGCTCACCGTTTCAGAGCCCTTGACTGCTCCAGTGACGGCGCAAATGAAGGAAGTGCCGACGCGGGGCTGGAATGGGGGCACGAAAGAACCAGGGCCGCATGGGAAATCACGGCCATGGAACTCATTGGCAACCAGAATCTCGAAAGCGTAGAAGATTGGATTAATCCATCGAAGCCAGGCAAACCAGGGATGCATGGACGGCTGCGGAATGACGAAACCAGTATAAATGACGAGAATCAGCACCATGACACCAGACAGACCCATGGCCTGTGAGACTGTCCTGGTCGAGGCTGCCAGAGTTCTAAACACTGCACTCATAACAAACGTGGTCATGAACGTAATGAGGAAGAAGAGGAAGAACTGGGCAGGCTCGCGTCGGAGACCGGTCATGAAGTAGAGGATAATGTTGAAGACGACAGCAGTGACAAACTTGATGGGTATGTCGGACAATATACCGGCCATGGCCTCGGTCGCTGGATGATAAAAGGCATACGAGGCCTGCTTCTCGACAATGGGGCGCTGGGAGTAGAGGCTGTTGATTTCGGAAATGGCAGTGAGGGCGTTCATGAGGATAGCGATAAAGAGGACCGAGCCACGCGCAAAGAAACCGTCCGTGGTGGCGGGGTTGCCGTAGAATGCGCTGCCGACGATGAGAGCGATAAAGACGTGACTGGCGACCTGCGCAGACTGGGCCGAGATGTCGCCCCAGATGCGCTGGTAGGCGCGCTTCGTGTTGGCCTTGATCTGCATCCAGGTGCTGATGAGGTAGGGCGACTTGGGGCGGACGTGGCGGGCCTGCATGGCGTTCTTGCGCTCGCGCAGCTGCGCGACGCTCGTCTCCTGGTTGGTGCCGCTAAACTCCTGGTCGTGGGCGTCAATCTCGGCGAGGAGCGCGCGGTAGTCGGCCGACTGCAGCCAGGCCCTCTCAAAGTCCTCGGGCGTGCGGGGCACCTTGTTGTCGAAGCCGTCGCGCGTCTGGCGCTCGCCCGGGTTGGTGATGGACGTGAGGAAGTCGCCGGTTGTCTGGCGCGGGGGGCAGTACCAGCCCATCTCCTCAAAGTAGCGCTTGGCCTGGCTGGCCGGGCCGAAGTAGATCTGGCGGCCCTCGTAGAGCACCGTCGTCTTGTCAAAGAGGTCGTAGATGGCCTGGCTGGCCTGGTAGATGGCGACGGCGCACACGCCGTCGCCAATCTCCGTCACCATGCGCAGGCTCTGCACAAACTTAAAGGCCGTGGCCGAGTCGAGGCCGCGCGTGCTGTTGTCCCACGCGCTGATGGGCGAGCCGGCGAGCAGCATCTCGGCGATGCTGACGCGCTTGCGCTCGCCGCCCGACACGCCGCGGACAAAGTCGTCGCCGACTTTGGTGTTGTACGTGTGGCTCAGGCCAAAGGCCGCCATGACGACCTTGACCATGTACTTGGCGTACTCGGCGCGGGACATGCCCTGGACGCGCTTCTGGGGCGTGCGGACGCTGGCGGCAAACTCGAGCGTCTGCCCGACGGTGAGATGGGGGAAGTGCTTGTCGACCTCCTGGTTGTACGACGTCTCGCCCTTGAACTCGGCCCGCATCTGCTTCTGCGGGATGCCGTTGTAGTGGATCTGGGTGTTGTCGCCGAGCTTGAGCCCGTAGAGCTCGCCGCAGATGGACTTGAGCATGGTGCTGCAGCCGGAGCCCGGCCGTCCGAGCACGACGAGCAGCTCGCCGGGCTTGAGGATGCCGTTGAAGCCGTGGAGGATCTGCTTGTGCTCCTTCTTGCCGAAGCTGAAGAACTCGCCGAGGCGCAGCGGCGCCATGAGCAGCGAGCCGACCGTCTTCTGGATCTGGATGGCGTCGCCCGAGCCGAAGACGTTGAGATCACGCCACGACACGCCCGTGTTGGGGCCCGCGCGGTCCTCCTTGCGCACCTGGCTGACAAAGTGGCGCACCCACTTGCCGAGATCGAAGCTGTCGCTCTGGGGATCGAGCTTGGGGTCGTCGTCGTCGAGGCCACCGGCGCCGTGGGAGGGCACCTGCTGCAGGCTGGCGACGCTGGAGCGGCGGCGGCTGATGTGGCTGGCGATGCGCATAATCTCTTCGCGGTCGTTGTCGGCAATCATGGCGTTGGTGTTGCGCCGGCTGAGCGGCGCGACAAGGTCGTCCCGCTCATCCTCGTCCGTGTCGTCGAGCTGCACCGGCTTCTCTACATCCTGACGAGCGTCAATCTGGCCGGCGGACGGGCCTGGCAGATGCTGCTGCTGCTGCTGCTGCTGGGGCTGGTACTCGAGCGCCGGAGCCAGCTCGACGGGGCTGCTGTTGTTGTTGGTTTCGTTGGTTGCCATCTTAAAGGCCCTGGGGAAAGGCTGGCAAGAGCGTGTTGAAAGGAAACCCTTCGTCTACTGGGCACGCGCACACGAGGATGTGAGGCCGTATGCTGCTGTGCGTTTCTTGTTGTGTACCAAAGGGGTGTTAGTGGGAACGAAAGACATCTACGAGATGCGGTGGGACGGGCAGGGTATTTCAATCAGTCAACTACGGGTGCATTGGGCCGGGAGGGGTCCGACAAGTCCGGAAGGCGTCTTTTGCGAATTGCTACGCAATGTTTGGTTGCGCCGAACATGCCTGGCACATTGGGCCACCCTCCATGACAAGTAGAGTTGGTCAAGCTTGGGTAGCTTTGGCCGTGGATCAGGCCATGGGCTTGGCCTGTCCGTCTGCGGATTTTACGCCCACTTACAAGGCCGGGCACAGCCTTGAGCCCATAAAAAAAACAGACCAGACAAGACCACACTGCCCACGGCCCTTCGGGACGGAACTCTGGTACACCCCGTAGGGTTATGCGGAGCGGGCTCATCGCAGAGGTGACGCTGCTAGCTAGTCTAGTCTGGCGAGGTCTAACTAGCTAGCTATTTGGTTGCCCAGGCTGCTTCCGGCTAGTGTCTCACGCCAATTCTACTGCTGCTTCTGGTGATGATCGCGCATCTTCCTGGAGACGGAAAAGGCGGCCATGACATGTAGGTCGCATCAATTGATTTGCACCGGTGCCTTGCAGCTTTTACCGCCCTGTGCTGCTGTGCATGGCCAACCAGCCTGAGGTGGACTGGATCTGAAGCTTGCAATTGAGGTTGCATTGTTATGAGCCCATATCTAGATGAACCACATGAGAACAGAGGGCACCCCTGCCCAGCAAGGTCCGGGATGCGGGCCTTTGGAATGTAAACAGTCCCCTATAAGATGAAGAGTAAGTGGCACAGACGCACAATACGAGACGGATAGAGCAAGCTCTTGTCTACAATCTTTTTTGTCTTGGAACTGCGTACTGTCCAACGGCTGGCTGACGCCAAACTCTAAAAAAAAGAAGTCCGCCATCAAAACAAACTTTTTCATGCTCTCCCCAGAGCTTCTCCGCCGGGCTTCACTGCAACCCGACACCCTCTTCTTGTCTTGTCCGTGTCAGCGGGAGAATCCGTACTATCTAGGTCCGCGGGGCAAAGAAAGAATTGGAAATGACGTGAGTGTGCATCGCCACCTTTTGGCAACGGCCTTTGTTTTCGTTTTTTTTTGTCTTGGTCCTGGATCTGAAGCGTTATCTTTGTTTTAATTCTCCGCGTACTCGGAAGTCTCGGGTCCCATCGATTTCTTGGCCGCCACCACTGACTGGTGATGCAATGGCACAGGGAGGAAATGTGCCAGGCCAATGACAAGGTGGAGAGTTGACTAAAAGCGCCACCAAGTTGACGGTCCAGCCAATTGCTCGTCAGTTTTATGCAGTGTTTTTGTAAGCTTTTTTTTTTCTCTTGCATTTTTACTGTCAAGCCCTGGCCGCATACAATGACAGATGCCGAGACGACTCGGACGCACACACACACACACCCCTACAAAAAAGTCCATGGAACTATTCGCTTTAGCTCTCAGCCTCTCCCCTTAAAACTCGCAACTAGCTCCCCTTACGGCAAAAGAAGCGCGAGGGTTAACAGTAAAACGCATGAGACACTATCGTTCAATAGCGTGATGCCTGACAGACCCTGCGGTGCCTGCCACCATCCCCGGCCGCGCGACGGTGGACAGGCATCCGTCATCACCAGCCGCCGGGCCTTGGAAATCTCGTCTGCATCGTGCGTCATCTGCCGCCTCCTGGCCAGAGGCACCGCGGCGTTTCGTGGATCGCACGGAGGTGGCAGCGGCGGCGGCGAGGCTGCTGCTGTCGGGACGGTGACGGAGCCCGACGACGGGTGGCTCCGTATCGACTTTAATCGGGCCACTGTCCGTCCGAGTCTCGAAATCCATATTTTCTCGTCCGGCACAACCCTCTCTTTATTCAGTCCCAGCAGTGAGTATTTTTCCCTTTTCTTAAAAAAAAAAAACGTCTTCTCGGTGGAGATTGGACGGGAGATTTCCCAGCACCGATACCCCGTCAAAAACTCCTACTCCCTATTTACTACCCGGAAACTCCGAACCCGGACAACTTGCCTAAAAAAAGAAATCTAGATCTCCCATCTTGATTTCAAACCGCTACTGCCTTTAATATGAATTAATTAACCAACATTACCTTCTTCTTCTCCGCACCCGTCTTCTAGAAACGGGCTGGCCGAACACACTCCTCCCAGACCTCCCACTGGCCCGGTGCCTCATCCCCGCTAGCACCGCCTCGGCGGAAAGTTATGCATGGGCGCGGAACAAGCTGCTGCGTTGCCAAAGCTTGCATAAAAGCTGCCGGAAAGTCCGCGATGATTTGCTCCGCGGCGGCGGTAGCAGCCGACCCCGACGCCTCCTCGATATTGGCAGGGAGCCGGTAGCTGGCGACACCATCCATCTGCACGAGGCTGACCGCGACTATGACGACGCGCAGATGCCGTATGCGGCTCTCAGCCACTGCTGGGGCCGGAGCGCCTTTCTCCAGACTCGTCTGGCCAACGTCGCCCAGCACAGATCCCCCGGCGGCATCGCGCTGGCGTCGCTGCCCCGGACGTTCCGCGAGGCTGTCGACGCGACCCGCTGGCTCGGGCTGCGGTATCTCTGGATCGACAGCCTGTGCATCGTGCAGGACGATCCGCGCGACTGGGAGACCGAGTCGGCGCGCATGGCCGCCGTCTACCAGGGCGCCTACCTCGTGCTGTGCGCGTCCCGCGCGGCCGGCGCCCACGAAGGGCTGTACTCGGACGCCGCGGGCTCGTCTCTATACACGCTGCACGTGGAGACGGTTGAGATTCCGGCGCAGCAGTCCAGAGAGGTAGAGGCTGTGGCGAAAGTAGCATTCCGTCGTGCATATGCACACATGCCCTCGCCCATGCAGCGACAGCTCCAAGCCGCGCCCGCATTTCCCACGCTGTCCCGCGGATGGATCTACCAGGAACGCCTCCTCGCGTCACGCGTGCTGCACTACGGCCCGCACGAGCTGCACTGGGAGTGCATGGCCGAGTCCGTCTGCCAATGCCGCGACGCAGATGACACCGCACCGCTCACCGTCTCGACAAAGCCACACTTTAGCCGCGAGCACTGGCAGTCGCTCGTCCATGACGATCCGCACCAGCTGAGCGTCTCCTGGCACCGTCTCGTCGAAGCCTACACGGCGCTGCACCTCTCCTTTGACAAAGACGTTTTCCCCGCGCTGTCCGGCATCGCCAAGACGTTTCAGAGCGTCACGCGGACCGCCTACCTTGCCGGTCTGTGGCAGAGTTCCCTCATTCTCGATCTTGCATGGCACGCGCACACCTCCTCCGCCTCTCCAAGCACTTTCTTGGAACATGATGACATGCCTCCACCGACATATCGCGCGCCAAGCTGGTCGTGGGCGGCAGTCAGGAGACCTGTCAAGTTCGTTGAGACGCATCGCGGTGTGGATCCATTTTGCCGCGTCGTCAAGGCCGAGGTGCAGCGCGCCGGCAGCGACCAGACGGGCGAGCTCACGGCCGGGCACCTCATCCTGGCCGGCTACGCACTCAGCACGCCGGCCAGCTTTCGGCCGCCGCCGGAGGGTTTGCCTGAAAAGTACAGCGCCTGGAATCTGCTGCAGCTGGCTGTGCTGCAGACGCATGTGGCCAACATATGGGCCGACTACGACTGCCACCTCCACGCCGACTTGCCGCCTACTGTGCTGTGCTTTTTGCTTGGCGAGTGCGTACCGTCTGGCGCTCTACTTATGCTCATTTTGAAGCCAACATCTACCGATGATGCGGCGGAAAACTACGTATATGGACGCATTGGTATAGTTCAAGTTTCGAAGCCGCCATCTAGTAAAAGCTCGCTTGAATATTGGCGACAGGTATTTCAACCGGAGCAGCTCGTAGTCAAAATTACATAATTGGCCTGTAGAGCGTTGATTTTTACTTGTTTGAATCGTAGACGTCCTATATATATGGCTACTTGTATGCTTCATACACTGCGTCATGTGGTATCTATAATTTAAGAAAGGTATCCGTTCTCCTTAACCCACGCCGCGACATCTTCGCCATCACGCTCGATCCAAGCGATTCTGGCGCGGATGATATCCTTCATCTGGTTGAGAGTCTGGTCAAAGGCGCTCGTGTCCTTGTCGGCAAAGAAGGCCTCGATCTTGGCTAGCTGCTCAGCCTTGGTGGCACCACCGGTAGTAACGCCAACAAGACCACCGAGCAGCGATGGGTTGTCACCAATATTCTTCAGGATTAGGTCCCAGTTGCTGGTGAGATACTCAAAGATGGCCTCGATTCCTCGAGGGTGGGCGCGGAAGCCTCCAAGAGCTGATGTGCAGTCCTGGTTCCTGATATCAGGGCCAAAGACCATAGCCAAGCCACGCTTGATGACCTCGGGATCCTCGACACGGCCGAAACATCTCAGAATCGTATTGCGCTCGTTGCTGTTGCTGGAGGTTCGGTAGACCTCAACCAGCTGGTCGAACTCCTTTGCACCTCCGTGCTTCAAATTCAAAGTGAAGACAGAAGCACGCAGGTTGGGGTGGATAGCCGTCTTGTCCCCGGTGACGTACTTGGCGAACATATCCTGGGCAGCTTGGATGATCTTCTCGTCGCCGCTGCCTCCGGCAGAAGCGAACATCAGAGTCTTGAACTGCTCTTCGTTGTGGGTATCAGTCTCCTTGAACTCCCAGCCCAGGGCATGCGCCTTGGGGCTGACGAGTCCTCTGCGGAACTTCTTCAGACCATCACGAACGACCTTGTCCTCGAAGAGCCAGGCACCTTCAATGCCTGACAGTCGGCCCAGAATCTCGCTCCAGACAACATACTCGGTCTCAGAGTCAAAGCCCTTGAGCAAGTTCAGAATGCCGCTGGACTTTTGGTAGCCGGCAATGGCCAGCGAGGCGGCGTCGGCAATCATGCCAGCTCTGTCCTCAACAGTAAGAAGGCCTGCCTTGGCCGCCTCACCCAGCTTGCGTAGTCGCTCGGGCGAATAAGCTGTGCGGTACAGGCTGGTGTGGTTGGCATTCAGCTTGAAGAAATCATCCGCAGGAATATCGAACTGGGTCGTTCTCCCAGTGAGAGTTGCGGCATTCTCAACACCATCCTTGGTACGGAGACCCAGGAAGACGGGGTAGAGGACCTTGTCCTCCTCGGGTTTGACGTCGCCTGTGCGGAGGAATCGGTTCTGGGTTACCTCAGCTGTAGAGCCGTTCTCGGTGACGGTGACGACAGGATATCCCATCTCTTTGGTCCAAACACCCATGACCTCGGAAACAGGTTTGCCGCTAGCAGCAGCCAGCGAGGCCCAGAGGTCACCAGTCTCGGTGTTGCCGTACGCGTGCTTCTTCAGGTACTGGCGAACACCCTCGAGAAACTTGTCCTCGCCAAGGTAGGTGGAAATCATGCGAAGAACAGCAGAACCCTTGGAGTAGGAAATGGAGTCGAAAATCTGCGCAATCTCATCAGCGCACTTGACAGGGACCTCGACCGGGTGGCTGCTGCGAAGAGAATCAAGTCCCAGAGCGGACTGCAGGTTGTCGACGACATACTCCTCCCAGACCTTCCACTCGGGGAAGAAGGCATTGGAAGAGTACCAGGAGACCCAGGTGGCGAAGCCCTCATTGAGCCAGAGACCATCCCACCAGTCCATGGTGACGAGGTTACCGAACCACTGATGGGCGAGCTCGTGCTGAACAACTTCGGCAACTCGGATCTTGGTGTTGACGCTGGTCTCCTTCTCGTCAAGCAAAAGGTCAACGACGCGGTAGGTAACGAGGCCCCAGTTCTCCATGGCACCGGCGGAGAAGTCGGGAATGGCGACCTGGTCCATCTTGGGAAGAGGGAAGTCGATGCCAAAGGTCTTTTCGTAGAAAGGCAGGGTCTTGGCAGCGAGGTCGAGGGAGAAGCGGCCGTGCTCAATGTCCTCGCTAGGGGGGGCGTAGACACGAATGGGGATGCGGTGAGCGGTTGTCTCAATGTAGTTGAGCTCACCGACGACAAATGCGAGCAGGTAGGTGGACATGAGAGGGGATGTGTTGAAGTGAACAGCCTTCTTGGCGCCGACCTCGGTCTCGTTCTTGACGTCCATGTTGCTGAGACAGGTCAGGTGCTTGTCGGCGATGAGATGGACGGTGAATTTGGCCTTCAGGGAAGGCTCGTCGAAGCAAGGAAAGGCTCTGCGGGCATCTGTGGGCTCCATTTGGGTGACGGCGAGAACACCCTCGGAGCCATCCTTGTTCTTGAAAGTAGAGCGGTAGAAACCTGCCATCTTGTCGTTGAGGATACCGGTGAACTTGATCTCGAGCTGGGCCTTGGAGCCCTTGGCGAGGGTGCCCTGGAAGTCAAACTTGGTGACTTGCTTCTTCTCGTCGGTGGTGACGGTGGCGTTGTCGCTGTTGCACTGCGTTGGCAAGTGTCTTCTTCACAGGGCTACTTAGGGCAGTGTCGACTTACCTGACAAGCTGGCCATTGGCGGTAATCTTGCTAGAGTGGATGGTGATCTCGAGGGTGTGAAGGGAGATGGAGCTCGAGTCCTCGGCAACATCGAGGTCGACAGTGACAGTACCATCATACTTGAAGTTGGTGAAGTCGGGCTCGAGGGTCAGGTCGTAGTGCGTAGGGACGACATTGGCGGGGAGGAGCTCGCGACCCTTGGTCGGGTCCTCCTTGACGCCGCCGTGGACGAGGCCGGACTGAGTTCTGCACATGTTGTTTCGGCGGAAAGAGCAGTGTTGAGTCTGGCTGGTGTGTAGATGTTGAGATTTCGAGCCAGCCTGGAGGGAGCGAGCTATCGAAAGGGCAGACGAGGGACGCTGACGGGATAATATACTGGACAGCTGTCAGCAGGAACTTCTGGAATTCAGGCCAGGCGGTGGGGTGACGAGAGCCTATGTGGAAGGTGGCGGTGGATGTGTGTAAATGCTAGTGGGATGGCGGGGTTGCACGACCACGCCCTGAAGAAACAGAGGGCTGGGATGTGGTATGTGGAGGGGCAGATGCAGACGTAGACAGTGAGTGGATCGCCATTTTCTTGCTGGATGCATGAGCCTGGTACCAGGCTGGTGCCCAATCGGTGCTACCTCTTGACGACAGCACCAGACATGCACTGCCGTGACTGCCCACCTCAATTGGCTGTATGTAATGGGATCCAGCACCTCGACAGACTGCAAGGCTAGCATCCTACCTAGGTGCCGGCAGTGACTCAGTAAGCCACTAGCTTCATGCAGCTAGCACATCCGTACCTCAATAAGGGACGCGCTGAATAGGTAGGTACCTAGTGCTAGGAAAGGGACTGGCACACGGCGTAGAAATGAAAGGGTCTCCGGTGGCTTGCACACTTACGCCGACGACTGCTGCCTCCCAGCGCTGAGGCTGTAGAAGCGTCCTGATGCCGTTGGCACCCGCTGAGCCGCAGCTCTGACAACGGCTCCTGTCCTGTAGACCCTGTGCAGCGACGACGGCCACGACAGCGACGACGACGCACTCTGCGCCGCCAATCGTATCGACTGCATCCAATTGCTTGCCACGGAAGCCATGGCGAATTGTTGCAGCTAGGCCAATCGGAGGGAATTCGTGTACGGGACGTCGCAAACGAACCCAAAAGGAGGCGCAGAGCCTGCGTCGCGGCTCAGGGCCGCTGCCAGCAAATGAGGCACGTGACGCTCCCTCGTTCACTTGCCTGCGCGTTGCCGACACAAGTGGGACGTGCAACTAAACCACTGATGGGGTCACCTTTAGTCCGGGTACGATCTCCGCATCGCAAAACTCTTCGGGTCACGGCATTCTTCTTGTCCGGATGGGACCGAATTAAGGCGTGATCGTGCGTTTTGACTGTGAACGGAGTAGACTTCATCATGTAGCCCACCAAGCCGAATGCCTCATTCGCAGCACGAATTCCATGGCCAATTTCAGCTTCCAGAAAACTTTTCTAATATACACTCCAACATTATCCTAGAAAATTATATCACCACCATTCCACATATTTTGATACGCAAAATCAACAGGCAACGCATCAACGGCATTCGTACTGTGCTCCGAATCGAACTCGGGCGTGGTCAACACGCCGTCCGTCGTGTGAATGGACGCGTCATTGGAAATGTACTGTCCCAGAGAGTCCAAGTCTCGCCATGAAAATCCATTCAGCGCATCCAGTCCAATGCCCCCTTGCAAGCCGCTGTCAAACCCTTCTTGGGGTCCGGGCAGTGACTGCTCAGGCGGGATGTTTGGCGCGGGCTGAGCTGCTTGGCTGTTGTCATGCTTCTGGCCCCTTTTGCTTGATCGCTTCCTCCACAGCAAGCGCAGCGATCTCGCGTATCGGTGACCAATGCTCTGCGTGCTGCTGGATGTCTTTTGCAGCTGCGCAATAGTTCCAAGGATTGCGCGCCTCACGCCAGTAATGCCTTCGTTGCTAATCGCGCCAGCGCTCCAGGCCTACTACTGTTAGCTTACGGCGTAGCGAGGAGGTTATACAAACATGCCTTGAAGAGGAAAACAGCTGCGTAAATTACAAACAGCGAATACTTGAGCGGCATGTATTTCAAGCCTGCCACTGGGTCGATGAAGCTGTTCAGGATGCTGAGAAGGGAATTCGCAGCGTCGATCGACTCGTAGATGAAGCGGGCGTCCGGCGCCGCGGCCAGGTCTGCAAACAACGGGCCCGTGGTGTGGCTTTTATTGGCTTTGCGTGTCTTTGCCGCGGCTCTGTTCATGGTTGCCTGGAACGCGAATGCATTGATGTATAGCCGTAAAAAGTCGTACGACAGGATCAGGGATGCTTTGACGTGAGGTGTAACTGCACAAGGAGTGTTAAAAGTCATTTCAGGAGTAAGAGGGTACAGACTCACAACTAAAGCTTCCCCATGTCATCTTCCACTTCCTCAAGACAGCGGCAAAGTCGTCCTACTTAAATCAGCTAGAGTTGAAGTTAATTGTAGAATTAATGTACTCACAATATACCGCACATATTCACCACCAACATACAACTGTTCGCGGTGGCTCGTCGACGAGTATAAAATATCATGAGCATTGCTGAACAATTGGGTCAGTTCCAACTGCGCCTGGAACAGCAGGCCCATATTATCCGGTCCCAGCTGCTGTGATTGCAGCGAAGGAAAGTCGACAGCGCGCAGATTCGATGCAGGCCCAGGTCCACGGGACCAAAATCCCTTCCCAAGACGGATAGACACTTGGCGATCACTCATGTAGCAAGCTTGCAGTGAAGGTCAGCTTAAATCCCACCAGTGTTGGCGACAATGGACTTACCAGCCCAGGCAATCTTTTTGCGGCTAAAGCTCTCTGACGGACTCTCTGGAGGGTCCTGCAACCCCGTCTGCTCCATCCTCTGCAGGTAGCCAAGTCGAATAGCAACGCCGACCAGCATCCAGGCGCCATAGTCTTCTTTTCCGCAGCCAATGGATGATATCTCATGTGGCGGTTGAGGTGCCCACTCGGCAAGGATTAGCAGCGCCTCCACGGCTCCGACAGTGGTGACGCCACCATAGATAAGCGGCGACAGGAGACTTTCCATGTGCCGCGAGCAGGCTTCGTGAGCCCTTTGCCACGAGGGCTCCTCTTTTGATGCGACTGTGAGGACTGCCGTGAGTACATGGGGCTCCTTCTCAATCCATTCTGAAATGTGGCCGTCAAAGATGGACTTGTACACTATTGGGAAGAATGGATGGAAATTCTCGTGATAACTGAATAGACAGATGTCAGTTGCCAGTCAACCGCGGGAGCTCCTAGCAGACTTACTGTTGTATCAAAGCCGCAGCATCGGCAAAGCCCAACGCGCCATCGGATATGGGCGGATATCGAAGATTGGTGTCGCGAGGAGCTTGCCTCGAATTCGCTGTCCGCGCCGGCATTGATTCTTTGTCATGATTTCCTGGCTCCAAGTCGGCCACCTGTGCAAGCAGATCCAGCGCATCGGAGGGGTTAAGAAGGTCTGCAGAGGCGAGGTGGCCCTCGAGGGCGACAGAGCTGCGGCGCGACGCCGACTGCGAGGCGTCGGTCCGAGATGCTGAGCCGTCGCCGGTCCAAGATGGATCCTGGTGCTGCGCAGCACCACCATGCGGCCATGCATCCATGCCATGGCCATCGCGGGCCGACGTCTGGCGCACAGGCGTTTGCAGCGGCCCGGCTGCGATGGCGGTGCCGCTTCCACCACCGGCAGCGCTGGCTCCTGCTTCACCGAGGTTCTTTTTCTTGCGCACGCGGCGGCCGCCACGGCGCGAGGTGGCGAGTACACACTCGCGCTTCTCTTCAATGCATCGCTGGCAGGGCGGAGTACCAGGTGAGCCCGTAGAGTCCCTACATTGTTTGCAATAAGAACATGGTCGATGGTAGGCATGTCCGGGCTGTGAGACTAGACAGGCGCTGGCTGTTGCGCGGTAGCTTCAGTGAGAAAGAAGCGCGTCCGCACGCAGACAGCACTAATGCGGCGAGATGAGCAGGGTGGCTTACAGATCACATCTTGTCTTTCTCGACCGGCAAGATATACATGCGCGAGACACACGCTTCCCTTTGCTGGGGTGGGTCATGTCGGTTACTGTTTGACTCTGGTTATCGCGAGATGGCCGAGATGGCTACCTATAAAATGGGGTTTGGAGGAGGCAAGTTCTGTGGGGGGCAAAAGCCGACCAGAGACTTTTGGGGCGATGGGAGGGAGCTAGGTAGAGCCTAGAGAGCAGTCTGCTGGGGAAAAGTACGGGGGCCGTTGCTACCTAGCTGCGCCGGTAGGCCAGGTGTGCCCATCAGGCCATGTGCCAGCTGTGTGGCGCTCGCCGTCTAACTCAGTACAGTAGGTGCAGCGCTGAGCTGTACCCGGAAGCAACAGAAGCCGGGGCGGGGAGCTGCGGCAAATGCCATCACCAAGCCATCACATCACCAGGACCAGCGCAGGCACGGTATTGTTGTCTGTACGACATTATTCATTTCGTATTCACGTCATTTCTGTAACTTCAAGCCAATTTCTCTAGTACGTGTACTCCGAAAGGCAGTCTAACCCTCTATTTCAAGCCGCCTCCAAGCACGATATCCTGGCCAGTTAAGTAGCCCGTCTTTGCGAACCTAGCGAAAGAGAGAGAGAATGTTAGCACGAGAATCACATCACAGTAGAGACGATATTGTCACTTACATCGATACAACACTGGCCACCTCTTCCGGAATCCCAAGCCGATGAATAGGCACACTCGCTGCAATGCCTAGGCCGGGGTCCTGCTCCTTGAGCGCGTCGATGTCTGTGCCCTTGGTCCAGGTGCTGCCTCCAAAATTAGTTCGTATTCAATGCAACCCAGTCATTAAATAATTCTTTATTCTTACCGCGATTTCGGCGTGGGAATCATGCCTGTCGCCCCAATCATGGCCGGCGACACCTGCCGTCGAATTAGCACCAATTCACAAGACCTGCTCTGCCGCATTGCTACTCACAATGTTGACTGTGATCCCCTCTGCAGCCAGCACGGTGGCCAGGTTCTTTCCCATGGAGCAGAGCGCGCCCTTGGACGCGGCGTAGTGGCAGCCGTTGATGCCGCCGCCGTGGCTCGCAATGCTGCCCACTAGAATGACGCGCCCCCAGCCCTGCTGCCGCATGCCCTGGAGCGCCGCCTTGGTGACGACAAACTGGCTGCGCGCATTCACCTCCATGATGTCGTCCCAGTCCATCTCCTCAATATCTTGGATGTCGCGGATGCGCCTCCCTAGGCCGGCATTGGCCACCAGGATCGAGACAGCCTTGTGCTTGGCCGCGACGTCGGGCAGCGCCAACAAGCTCGACACAAGACCTCTCGTAGCGTCGCGCGAGGTCAAGTCTGCGGAAATAGTCGCAAAGAGCTGCGTTGGATACTGCGCCTTGAGCTCCGACGCCAGCGCCTCTGCTTTATCCTACATGATGTCAGCCGTCCACCAATCTCATAATCAGCAATGACTGTCACGAACTTTACTAGACGAGTAATGCAGGGCAACATCGCAGCCGTCCGCTGCCAGACCCTTGGCACAGCCTGAGCCTATCCCGCCACTATTACGGCCGTTAACAGGGGGGGTCTACCGAGGTGACTGCGCCAGGGGTCTCACCTCGCTCCTGTGACTAGGGCAAGCCGGCCCTGAACACGATTGTCGACTTCATTGAGAGATATGGTCGGCATATTTGCAACACGAGCAGTCTAAGCCAGTCTTGCCTTGTGGAAAAACCAAGCGGAATCGAGGGCATCCGTCGTTTGGTCAATATGCACACCGTTGGGGATCCCCCGCCGGGCTCCCCACCCAGGCTATGCTTGCCAATAGCCGCCGCAACGAGGCAATAAATGAAACGGGACTAGGCCCGCTACTTTCGTGCGGCCTGCAAATTAAACGCATGGTTTGTTTTGGTTTCGTGTAATCATAATCTATATTCTATCTATATTTGTATTATTTGAAATCGCTATACAGTAGCAGAATGCCGCACGCTGGAAATCACCGAGTTGGTGACGTCAGACAACTCAACGTCGGCGTCGACAGTAATGACATCCGTCTCGGAAGCCAGTGGCTCCTCCAGACTGTCCAATTGGCTCTTGAGCATGCTATCCTTCATAAAGTGGCCGTTTCTCGCCTTGATCCTCGCCAGGAGCACTTCAGGGCTGACCTTGAGGTAGATGAAGCGCAGGAAGACACCCTGTCGCTCGTCGGGTAAGATCCGAATCACATCTCGGTAAGTATGTTTCAGGGCACTGCATGAGACGACAACGCCTCGGTGTCCTGCCTGCAGCTCCTTGTCGGCGAGCTCTCGAAGGCCGACGAGCCAGTCCCACCTATCGTCATCAGAAAGCGGGATGCCGCTGCTCATCTTGTCGATGGAGCTTTGGGGGTGATGCTAGATGTCGCAGCTGCACGTCAGCCTCCACCAACGACAGAGTGTTTTCCTCTTGGAAGCGGACAATGGAGTTATCTTACACTGTCACCTTCAATGTACTGAAACCCAAACTCGTTTGCTAATGCTTGCGCGATGGAGCTCTTGCCTGAGGCTGCAGGGCCGCATACGACCAGCACGGCAGGCTGCAGGGGGGGGGCAGGGCTGGCCGTCATTTCGGCGGGCGGAAAGCGTGCCGGTGCGAATAGGGGGTGGTAGTGATCAATGGCGGAAAACAAAACAGCCTTCTGGAAGCCGTCTAATAATATTTATTGCCAAAACATGGGTGACTGAACCCGGGAACAAGCTTGGCGCCGGCTACTGGATCGCCTCGTCCTCAAGTACCCAAAAATGGCGCTCGGCGTTTGAGTGGCAACGGCCCTTCGGCTTCTGATCTCATTCCCCCGCAGAACCGTCACCCCACGGAGGCGGGAAGGCCAAGATGGACGCTGCAGAATGATTGATCTAGGGGCGCCAACCATGATGATATAGTCTATCTTGCGGGTATCACCTGGGGTTTCGGTTGATTCTATTCTGGCTTTTCTTGCGAAGTTGGGCAAGTTCTTGTCGGCCGCGGAGAAATTTGCAGAGCCTGGCTTGACCTTGACACCTGCTGGTCAGTGCATCGTATGAGAATATGCAGTCACGCCCTAGTTATGCATATTTGTTGGAGCTGTTAGTCTGCTAGAGATGCCTCCTTCAGCCTGGAAGAGTAGCTGCAGGCCTCAGAGCCGGGGACGTGCGTGCTGCGTGATGCTGAGTCGAGTCACTGTTGGTGGTGGCCTGGTGGGTGAGTGGGTGGTGCGCGGGTACCGAGTCGGCAATTGACCGAGCACGCGCACCGCAGGCTGCCGAAATCTGCCGACCAGAAAACGACGATAGCCGGTAGCATCATCGCACTCTCATTGCGGCATGATCAAACCGTTACGTCGATATACCAGTAGTCCCGAATCTCCGAAAATACTCAGATGACAGCCAAGATTGACGTTATGCCACCTGGTTTTTGTTGGGGGTTTACGGGCAGCATGGTCGGTGGGGGAGCATTTGCATCTGCAGGAACCGCTATAACTGCAGCCTCACTGGGGTCACCAGGGCGATCAACAGGCTGGTTCGGGCCTTTTCACAGCATGGCAGCGCATGGCAAGGCATGGCAAGGCATGGCAGCCCCCTGTAGCCGGCTGCTTTTAGCGGCGCAGCTAGCCTAAACCTTGCCGTCGATGGCGCTAAGTCGGGGCGTGGAGGAGGTGGGGGACGGCGCTGTTAGCGTGACGGCTGCCCAGCTCCTAGTGTTGCTAGCAAAGCTCGACTTGGCACCAATGCGACTGAGGCGACGCAACGCTCGAGCTTTGCCATGCTATAAAGAATGTTGCCCTCGTCAGTTGGGCAACGGACATTTCCTCCTACTCCTACATGCCATCTGCATCTATCCTGCATCCACCGTCGTCTCGTTCTCGCCGAAAACAAACGATGGATGCTTACGACGTCAAAAACGACGTCTCCCACCACGAGATGCGTCCCTCACGCCGCCAGTCCCGCGACGACGCCAGCAGCTCCGCGCCGCCCACCACCACCAAGCACGACGATGTCGCCGCCGCCGTCGTCGCCGGCACCGTGCCCGTCCGCCTCACCGAGGAGGACAGCCGCCGCATCTGCCGCAAGACGGACCGCACCATCCTCGCCATCCTCGTCTGGGTCTACTTTCTCCAGATCCTCGACAAGTCCGTCTTGGGCTACGGCGCCACCTACGGCCTCAAGGAGGACACGGGCCTGACGGGCAATCAGTACTCCCTCGTCGGCTCCATGGCCGCCATTGCCCAGCTTGCTTGGCAGCCCTTTTCCTCCTTCCTCATCGTCAAGGTGCCGCATCGCATCCTCATGCCCGCCCTGTGCCTGGGGTGGGGCATTGCTCAGGCCTGCATGGCGGCGAGCAAGAATTTTGGAGATCTTTTAGCCACACGCTTCTTCCTCGGCCTTTTCGAGGCAGGCTGCTTGCCGCTGTTCAGCATCATTACGAGCCAGTGGTATCGCCGCGCTGAACAGCCCATCCGAATTGCCGCCTGGTATAGCACCAACGGTGCCGCCACCATCATCGCCGCCGCGCTGTCTTATGGACTGGGACACATCAAGTCTGATATTCTCAAAGAGTGGCAAATGTGAGACAGACTCGATTGACAGCTTGAGCCTTTGACTAACGCTTCAACTAGCATCTTTCTATTTGTTGGCCTCATTACCATTATTTCCGCTCCCATCATTTATTGGAAGCTCGACAACGATATCCCCTCTGCTCGCTTCCTCACAGACGAGGAAAAGGCTCAGGCCATCGAACGACTACGCGCGAATCAAACAGGTACAGGCAACCGCGAGTTCAAATGGAAGCACCTCAGTGAGGCGCTCTTGGAGCCCAAGTCGTACATCTGGATAGCCATGGCCATGCTGCTCAACATTGGCGCCAGTGTAGCCAACACCTTTGGTCCGCTCATCATCAACGGCCTGCACTTTGACAAATACACTTCCAGTCTGCTGAACATGCCATTCGGCGCTTTGCAGCTAATTGTCATTCTTCTCGCGAGTTATTTGGCGCAAAAGGCCAAGCTCAAGGCCGCGATTCTCGCGCTCTTTGTGTTGCCTGTCGTCGCTGGCCTGGCTGTGCTGTACTCGGTCAAGCGCGATGATTCCGCCCAGGCCGCGCTGCTCGTCGGCTACTACCTGCTCGCCTTTCTCTTTGGCGGCAACCCGCTCATCGTCACCTGGATCGTCGGTAACACGGCCGGCACGACCAAGAAGTCGGTCGTCATGAGCCTCTACAACGCCGCCAGCTCCGCCGGCAACATTGTCGGCCCCATCCTCTTCAACAGCGCCGACGCGCCCGAGTACAAGCCCGGCCTGCGCGCCTGCCTGGGTATCTTTGTCGCCCTCGTCGCCGTCATATTCATCCAGTGGGCCAACCTCGTCATGCTCAACAAGCTGCAGGAGAAGAAGCGCGTCCGCAACGGCAAGGAGGCCAAGGTCGTCGACCACTCCATGCAGCAGCACTACCACGACATCCACTCCGACAACGAGAACGCAGGTGGTGAAGCAGGGACTTCGGATCAGCGTCTTGGGCAAAATGCCTTTAAAGATCTCACTGACAGAGAAAATGACGAATTTGTGTATATTTATTAGCGATATGATTTCGAGCGTTGCATTCTTGTTTACCGCAACTCTTTACCTTAATAGCAAACTGAAGTTACTCTCTACCATATGCTTTCTTCTTACTGTTGTTGAATTGTATGCTGTTGACTTCGGCGAAGTAGTTAAATTTTATGAACGTCATTGTTGTTGCTATTGTTACCAGCTTGAGCTGGGAAAGCGAGTTAAACCCCTATCTCGACTCATTCCTCTCCAACCAGGACAGTGGCAGTCTCGTCTTTCCCCGGCCACCTACTCTAGCTGCAGAAAAGCTTCATGCTTTACCGAAGAGCCAGCCATGCCGCCCGTCGGCAGCACAAAGGCAAAACCAACTTGCGACTGGACCGCCCGGCTGCACGCACCGTCGACCGCCTCACCCAAGGGCCTCGTAAAGACGAGCTCCAGCGCGGCCGTCTTGAGCTTCTGCGTCGGATCAGCCGTCGACACGGCCAGCTTCATGGCCTCACTGGGCTCGGCCCTGCTGCCTGTGAGCAGATAGACGCCTGGCTGGTCCGACGTCACCTTGACCGTGCCCCTATCTGCCCATCCGATAGCCGCGAGGTCGGCTGTGATGGAGCGGTCACCTCCCGGCCAGAACACAACACTCAGCACGCCTTGTCCCGCTGCGCCAGAGATGCCGGTGCCGTCAAGGGGAATCCACGATGGCTTTTCGGCTTCCTGGGCCAGCCTGCGCTGGCTAGTCGCAGGGAGTATGGCATATGTCGCTTTCGGCGCGTCAATAGTCATGTAAGCGGAGAAGATGGGCACCGTCGCCAGCCCGGCTGTAGAGGTCGAAATGGCAGACCAGTTTCCTGTCCGCTCGCCTTCGGAGAGGGTGAGATCAAAGGGCTTGTCGTAGGCGATGTACCCGTTGCCGCCGTAAAATAGCGTAGAGCCGACTGCTTTGGTGTCGTTGCCGAGTTTGATCTGGCTACCGTCGACAAACGCGCCGCCGTCTGCTTTGGCGCGGTTCTCCAGCACAGTAATTGTCGGTGAATTGCTAGTGATATTCTTGGTCTGGATGTCCATGACGCTCACGAGCACCGCGTCGCCGAGATAGAACCAGGCCTTTTTGTAGGCAATGTGCCCGTCAAAGGGGTCCACGTAGTCCTCGACGGCCGCGCCGACGTGGCCGTCGCTCACGACGCCCACAAAGTCCTTTTTGCCACGGTACTGCACCGCGGCCGACGTCGGCGCGGGCTTTTTACGCACCACGGTGGTGCCAGGGATGAGGTTCCAGTCCCAGGACGCCCATATGTCCTTATACTCGGTGCCATCGATATATGTGAAGAGCGTGCCCTGGCCGAGGTGGTAGCCGAGGGGATTGGCGCCGTTGACGAGCTCAGAGTTGGTTGAGCGTGTGGAGAGCATCTTGTTTCCGATGATGAAGGACTCTCTGCGGTGCACCTATTGAGTATACGAAGTCAGTCGGTGATGCTTCGGCGGGCTAGGGATAGCTTGGCAATGTACCATGTAATCGCTGGCCCAGAATCCCTTGTTTCCAATAAGATGCTCTGTGCCGTTGGACTCAAGCCTTTTACTTGTGCTGTTCACATTATATGGGCCGCCAAAGTCCGCAACAGCTCGCGCCAGTTTGGTGACGTTGAAGTTGATGTCGGCGCTGGCTTGCAAATCTTGGGTTGGATAGCTGACGAAACGGCCAATGACATTCTATGTATTCAGTTAGGCCAAGAATCGTTACGTTTTTGCATGTCAACATTGTATACGTACAAAGTCCCAGTGCTGCTGTCGCGTCTTTTGATCTGTGAAGATCATCCACTCATCACCTCTGATGTACGTCGACATGGCTTCTCTGGTGGCGTCGTCGGCCGCGAAGCGCGTTCCGACAGCCTCGCCTTCGAGCTGGATAAATATATTGAGCTGTCGCACTCGGGTTAGCCAAGAATCTCTTTTTAGGGAAGTCTAGAAGGCTGCGTCGCATACCAAATCTTTACCGTAATTGCCATTGTAAAGGATGCCATTGTGCTGAAGGAACGAGCCGTCTCTGTGAATGCCGTCTTGCATCGCTTCGTCGGAGAACTATACATACGAATTAGATTTTTAATCAACATGGGGAGAGATTTACCCACTGTCATGACACTAAATGCTCTCTTCATGGCATTTTCGACAATGGTGATATTTTCGGTAAACAGGCCCAAGCTAACAGCACTCTGTAGAACAAGAACGATCTAATAACCGATGAGCGGGTGCTGCTTCTGTCGTCTTGTCCAATTCAGGTACTCACATTAGCGGCAGTGAGATTACCACCAGTGCCGTACGATAGGTCAATGTTGTCGTACGTTCGCCTCGTCAAGCGAATGCACCCTTCTTGCTGCTCCTCTGAAAGATTTCCATCTCGGGCAAGCAGACAGGCTGTAGAACTCAGCTGTGGTATCAGAATCGCCTGGTCGTACCAATTCTAACCCCGAGCGAGGCAAATTAACGTCTTATCTGCTACCACTGAAGACTGTTTGAGACTTACAGTATTCCAAAGCCCCGGTGTGCCACAAGGACAGCCCAATGTACTGTTCAAAGTCAGTGTTGCGGTCTCATAGCCCGACGCAGCTCAAAACTCACGCATTGCCGCCATCGCCAATGCATGCTGCAGGCTTGTAGTCGGTTTTGAACCAATAGTCTAGACCCATGGATATCGCATCCCACGCCTTGGTGCTATTCGTCCACTTTTGGTCCGCAATCAAGCTGTTACCACCCCATGCTGCCGCCAGTGTGATTATGCGGTTCCAATGGTCTTGAATTGGCCAATTGGCACGTCCTGATCGACTTGTTAGCTTCTCCTCCTTTTCCCCCAGATGGCGCAATACATACGCGCCGGGCATCCCGAGAGATAATTGACGTCCGCCCATGTACCATCTGGCCTTTGTGTATCAATCCATTTTTGAATGCTGCCAAACCATGAGGGATCGGAAAATTCGGCTAGATCAGCGACCCGTCGCCTCGACAGGGTCGTCATGTCCTCAGCATCATGCGCGTCCGCCGAGACGGTGCGCGCCAAGGTACAGAGAGCCCACGTAACGACGTAGAGTCTCATCCTAGGCTGTTGAAGTCGTTTGGTTCGCTTGGCATATGTGAACAAATGTTCTGCGCAAGATTGAAGCTGCGAAAACATGGTACGAGTTGGGCGTGTCCAGGCTAATATTGGGGCGGCTGGATGATGCCCACTGAGATTGGCGTTGTGCTATTGGTGGAGAATTACCCCGGAATCGGCGTCGGCCAGCTACCCCGGACCTGAGCTGTTAACCACATGGTAAGTAGCATAAGTGCATAGCACGGCAATTGATAGCCGGGGAAGCAACTGATGGAACTCGTGGCGTCTAGCTACAACGTTACCTGCGTATTGCGCGTTTGCAAGCGTCAAGGTAGTTGAGGTTAACATTCAGATCTGCTTGTGGACAAAGGTAGGTGCTTTGCCAACACCAAGAAGCACCCTTCACTCGCTTCGACCTGCCTATTTCCAAGAAAAAATGGAACAAGATAATCACGAAATGTTTTTTTCTCTTCGCGCTATAATGGAATACTTGGGTAGAAATGCCACCTGATTCCAAACTGTTGGCATTTGCTTTTAGCTGGTGTACGCACAAGAACCCAAATCACGCTTGACAGGCTCTTTCTCGATGGAAATATCGAAGTCGAAAATATCCATGGGAACACCCAGGGTTGTGCACACATTAGGGATATCAACAATTCCGGCGATGCAGCCACGCACTGGAGCACACGACAGCAGGAGATAAATCTGCTCGCCCGAGTACCCTGTGGATCAAGTTAGCCAGCTGACCCATGCCTGCTATAAGAGAAGAAGCTACAACTTACCAAACTGCTTGAGGTATGCAATAGATCGAAGGCAAGCCTGTCTATAGGCAATCGTGGCGTCCATGTAATGCTGCTTGCCTTGCTCATCGACGGAAAACCCTTCAAAGGTCAGGTAGCGCGAAGGCCCGTAGTGAGGCGCCACCTCGCCGGGAAGAAAGACGGGATGGGGAACAGCCCTCGACTTGACGCCATTCTTGATGAGATCAAACTTGATGGTAATGACGCCCGCCATCTCAATGGCGCCGCAGAAGCTAATCTCGCCATCGCCTTGGCTAAAGTGCAAATCGCCGACGGAGAACTTGGCACCGGGGACGTGGACAGGCAGGTACGTCTTGGAGCCGCGCGAAATGTTGCAAATGTCCACGTTGCCGCCGTGCTCCGGTCGTCCAGGCACCGTCCTGGCGCCTTCCTTTGCGATGCGCGCCTTGAGCTCGCCGTCCGCCGTCGTGGCGTGGACGCTCTTCTCCAGGGGCAGGTGCGCGAGCGTCTTGCCCGGGTGCGTCGAGGTGCCCGCCTCGACGAGGCTGCCCTCGCGCCGGTTCCACTCGGCGAGCACCTCCTTGGAGGGCGCGCAGCCGAGGATGCCCGGGTGGATCAGGCCCGGGAAGCGCACGCCGGGGATGTGGCGGCTGGAGCAGTAGATGCCGTCAAAGTCCCAGATGGCCTTGGCGGCCTTGGGGTAGTGCTCCTCGAGGAAGCCGCCGCCGTTGGTCTTGTCAAAGACGCCGGTGAAGCCCCACGGGGAGTGGTCAAAGGGCTGGATGTCGGTGATGTTGACGACGAGCAGGTCGCCGGGCTCGGCGCCCTTGACGTCGAACGGCCCAGTCAGGTAGTGAATCTTGGAGAGGTCAATGTCGCGCACGTCATTGGCGCTGTCGTTGTTGCCGATCTGGCCGCCGGTCCAGTCCAGGCATTCAATCTTGACAGTCTCCCCAGGCTCAACTGCGCCGACGCTAGGGACTACGGAGAATTGACGCATGAGCTTCAAATGGGTTTATCAGTGTTTATCAGACACGCGCGACTTACTATCTGGGTGCCAGCGGTTGTGAAGGTACGGCTGCTGATCAGCAGGCACGTCAAAGGAGACAGACTGCGCAGTGCGAATCTTGCCAGGCATGTTTAATATGTTTGAGTTCAAAATTTGATCTAAAATTTTCGATTTCTTGGATTGGTCCTGGAAAATTGATGAGACGAAATTTAGGTTCGACCGGTTCAGCTACGCGCTGACTTATATAGGAAGCGCCTCGTGCGGGGAAGGCTGTGCAGCTATCGCAGCGTAACCTCAATATACAGACTTCTTACCCCGCATGTCGAGGGCCAAGACCTGCATCATTGATAGCAGCAAAAGATGGACACTCGGCATTCGGAGTGTTAAGATTGCGGTAGCGAAGGCTGAGATTGGGAGCGGCTTGGCGCCGATGTATACAGTTTGTGATAAGAAGCTGCTGCACTGCGCAACGTTATCTATCCCCTTGCGATCAGCGCAGCCTCCGCGCATAATAATGGAATCATGTGCTCTTATCCTCTGCAAATAATCGCAACACATAATCGTAGATTCACCGTTGGAACTACGATGTTAGCCAGCATTTAGCAGCTTGGGCTGGCACACATTTAGTGGCTGTTGCTTGGTGTATAACGCGGGGAACCCTGTCCGCCGTCGAGGCGACTACGTCCCCAAGACTCGGGCAAGAGGATATGAGTGCGACCGCCTGATCGGCCAATAACTGCCCTATTCTCAGGACTCGGGGAAAATAACGAACTGCCGATCGGCCAATGAAGGCATCCTCTCATGACTCGGACAAGAGGAAGGAAAAGCGACTGCCAATAATGCAGACTGCCAATCCCAATGAGCTGCTTTCTATTATGAATACCATAGACCCGGACAAGAGTGGCCAGTGAACTGGCGGCTGGTTACAAGTAGGTGGCGAAAAGGGGCGCCGCTTAATTGGAAGCTGTGCCCTCATATATGAATTCTTTGACTTATTCTTATTCTCTTTTGTTACTATCTTCTGATTTTCTCATTTTTCTTATTTCTCGTACTTTTAGTGGTCTTCTTATTACCCCAACTCCTCTAATTCCTTCTATTTTCCGTATCTTGTTGTTTTTCTTGCCCTTACTATTTTCTTTTTTTTTCCGGTTCTCGCGTGTTGCGTGCCAAGCCCCCATCTCGTGTAAATTTAGTGGTAGTCATCCCATCATCTGATGTACCAAGAGTTCGACGAGTTTCTCGCCAGGTAATTACGCGGCTGTAAACCGTCCAGTTCACTCCTCTATTGCCCCGCCAAGCACTCTCTCGTGATGTGTACTCCGCAGCTAATTACCTACCCCAAGGATATAGAGTAACCTGAGACGATATATGCAATCCAAAAATCCTTCTGTAAATGAATGCTGCCACGTGTGGAGCGTTATAGGTTGGCGTCGTGGCGTCTTGACTAGCTGCGCAGTAGCGCGACAGCACGCCAGCACAGCAATTGTGGCGATTTACACCAGGGACCAATGTTGATCGCGACGACAAAAGATTGGGCACAAATGAGCAGCTCTGCTTCAAGACAGCTACGAAGGGGATAGAGTTCAATTCTCCCTTTAAAACTATAGAAACGTGTACGCCGCTGCAGGCGACTGCGCCAGACAGCCTCCTCCACTAGGCCGTCGCATCATGAAACTGGCCCAGTGTCACGCCTCCGTCTCCAATCAGCCCCTGCACGTTTTATCACCACAACCCCCGCCGGCGACAGACGATAGAACACTCAGTATGCGCTTCTCTTCTTCAGTAGGAGCTTGTCAGGTGGACTGACCCATGCCTCATTCATGACAAATGGTCCGCCAAGATGGCGCGTCTGGGACCGTCCGGAGCGCTGGCGCCGCCGCAGGCTGCGCTGGCCTGTCTCAGCTCTTTTTTGCTCCGGGCAATGGATGTAGCAGGATGAGGATTTCATCCTCGAGGAAACAAAAATAGTGTCAGGCCAAACGGCCTGGCCTGTTTCCTCTGTTTCCAGACCACAGTCTCTCGTTTTCTATTCTGCAAATCTTTTGTTTTTTGAAGTAGTCCTTCTTTTAATTACAGCATCCATTGCCCATTGATTTTTCGTTTCTTATTTCCGGGAGAGCTGCTGTGCAGTTCCTGAACTAGACGAGTAATTGGTTCCGCAATAATATACCAATTAATACAGTTTGCGGATACTTGGGCATCAGGCATTGAGTTTTGAGGGAAGAAAGAAAAAATATCCTCGCGCAGTCTCTCGACGAGAATACCCCTTCGCCCATATGCTGGCCGCCGACAGCCTCAACTCGACCATGATCTCCCGCGTCCCTCTCCTAGCGAGTTACCTGCTGGCGAGGACCGCGTCCGCGAGCCTCGCCCTTGCCGACACCATTCTTGTCCGCGCTGAAGATGTCCTCTCGACGCCATACTCGGCCCTCGTCTCCGCCGAGGCGCTGACCGCCAAGTCGCTTTTGCGTCGCCAGCAGCAGGCCGACGCCGGCAACAGGACCGACGGCATCCAGCTGCAGCCCGACGGCGCGCTCAACCTCACGGCGTGGGACCAGGACACCAACAACGCCTGCATCAGCACCCTGCGCTCCATCACGCGCGCCAGCAACCCCTCGGGCAACTGCATTTGCTACAACCTGCCGTCGCTCGACGCCAAGAGCGGCGTCTTCGAGGCCGAGCTACGCCTCTATAAGGTCTCAGATCCGCGCGGCAGCTGGACCGGCATCAAGCCGTCCGACGTCAAGGTCAGCGTGTCGTATAATGGCGCGAGCGCGAGCCCGGTTAAGGCGGATGCCATGACGGGCAAGGGCATGCAGGGCGGCATGTCGTCAGTGATGAGACGCTCCAGCCTGGAGGGCCGCGAGGACCACAATCCGGAGCTGCTGCAGGCCTACATGCTTGTAGGCCAGATTGACGAGAAGCAGATGTCGGAGCAAATGTCCATGCAAGTATACGAATTGTTTTCCGCCGACCTCTAGCTGATGTGAATCTAGGGCTGCTCTTCAATCGCTTGTCATGCCGACACTCACTCTCGCTGCCACCAACACCAGCGGCATCCGCGTGGCCACCAATGTCAGCCTCAACGAAGCGATTTTTCTGAACGGAGTCTTTTCGCACCAGGTTGTTCAGTCCGACTTTTCCGCCGCGCAAGCAGCCGTCGATGACGCCCTCGCCGCCCTGCACAATGGCACGGCTGCCTTCATCCTTCCTGGCACCCAGCTCATGATCTTCCCCGTCGGTCTGATCGTCACCTCCATATGGTTGGCCATTGGACTGGCCGCGTACGGCATGGGAACGTTTGAGCGCATTCAGTACGCGGACATGTATAGGCAGCGCATGGGGCTTGACACTGGTCGCGGACGTGGAGGCAAGACGATTTAAATCGAGTTCTGTGGCTTCACAAAGCTGGTCTTTGAGCTACTCCACTTCAACGGGTAGATTTTTTTTTTTACATCTAATTTACTTTTTCTGATATTCCGTTGTTGGCGTTAGATTGTAAACTTGGAAGCGTGGAGACGATACACTGGTTCTAGCCGTATTTCGGCACGTTTAATAAGAGACTATTCAATCTGGGTATAACTGAGTGTATTACTCTAGGAGGACAACGCCAAAGACTCATTTCGTGCATCATTTCGTACGCATATCATACTAACTATATCTCGCTTCCGTAATACAAAGGAGACGAGAAGAAAAGGGATGAGAAAAAAGGGAGGAAAGAAGAAGATGAGACTCCTGCCAAGCCCAAGTATGGAGCCGAGTTACCTCAAGAAGAAAGTCCTCGCAGATGACAAGACACCTTCAACAAGAAAAAAAAAAATCCGATTCGCCGACATAATGAAATGCAAAGATGGAGAAAAAGTCGCACACATTCATGCAGAGACGCTCAAGCGGCGCTCGCCTCTCAGGCGATTTTTGGCCCACATGATGGACTCGATGAACATCATGTATGCGCCAGTAATGATCCAAAATGAGATAATGATGCCAAGGCCACCAACGAGACGCGCGTCGACAATGCGGCTGACAATAGCCTCGCGCATGGCATTGTTCATCATGAGCCAGCCGTAGAGGGGCACCAGCTGCTGGGCGTCCTGCGACAGCGTGCGCGAGGACGGCTCCGGGTCGGCATGGGCCATCTCCTCGCCGCGCTCGGCAATAGTGTCCGCCATGCGCCAGGCGACCTTGTTGTTGATCTTTTCCCAGGTGCACTCGCAGGCCGCGACGCGGGCCGCCTCGCCCATGCGGGCGCGGAGCGCCTTGTCCGACGCCAGCTTGGTGGCTTTGGCGACGAAGCCCTCAATGTCGTTGGGTGGGACGAGGAAGCCGGTGTCGCTGTGAGCGATGATGTCCGAGGGCCCGCCCTCGTCACGGGCGACGACAGGAACGCCGCTGGCCATGGACTCGAGGACTACGAGACCAAACGTCTCGGTGACGGAGCAGTGCAGGAAGATATCGGCGCTGGCATAGTACGCGGCGAGCTCCTCGCCGACCTTGAAGCCGGTGAAGAGCACCTTGCCCTCTTCGCGGAGGGGGCCAAACAGCTCCTGGACCTCCTTCTCGACGTCTGGGTTTCGGTTGCCGCCAACAATGACCATCTTGTAGGGCAGGCCGCGCGCGTCCATCTCCTTGGCGGCCTTGGCCAAAAAGTCGAAGCCCTTTTCGCCGGCGATGCGGCAGATGGTGACAAAGATGGTCTCGCCGTTGGGGGCCAGCTCCTTGCGGAGCTGCTCGCTGCGGCGGATCGGGTTGAAGAGGTCGGCGTTGACGCCGCGGGTAAGAAGCTCGAGCTTGTCGGCTTGGACCTTTTGCTTGACAAGGTAGCGTTTGACGAAGCGCGAGGGGTAAAAGATGGTCTTGATGGAGGCGTGGCGGAAGAGGTAGCTCTGGACGGCGTCAAAGGCGAAGACGGCGGCGTGGCTCAGCGGGGCCGGGAAGAGAATGTCGCAGTAGCCAGCCAGGTCGGTCTGGAAGTTGCAGAGCACGGGGATCTGGCGCGCTGCGGGCTGCTGTCGCAGCTGCAGCATGACCTGGAAGCCGAGGCTGGCAGGCGACGCGAGGTAGATGATGTCGGGCAGGGCGTCGGGGCCAAAGGTGCGGGCGAAGAGGGTCGAGTTGCGGACGGGGTAGACGACGGAGAGCTCCGGGTTGAAGGGCAGCGGGTAGCCGGTGAGGCGCACCTCGGGCTGCTTGTCGGCCGGCGAGAGGCACGGCGAGGGCGGCGGCGAAAAGATGTTGTGGTTGGTGTGGTTGTGCGGCGCGACGACGGCCACCTGCGCGCCGTGCTGCCGCAGGTGCGTCACGAGCATCAACGTCGTCCGGCTCACGCCGTTGACGGGCCCAAAGGACTCGGTGCACAGCAGGATGCGCTTGCCGCGCAGCTGGCTCGGGAACTGCGACAGATCATGCTCGGGGTACCGGTTGGTAGAAGAAGCCATGGCGAAGGACAAAGAGCCAAGTAGCCGACTCGGCGGGTTGTGCGAATGGTAGATGAAGAAGATGGGCGGTAGGACGTGACGGCGTGTAAGCGCGCTGGGACTGTGACGATGGCCTCGTGTAAATTGTACTGTAGATGTAGTAGAGTATACTGGAAGCAATTTGCCAAACGAATTCAATGAGTAGAGGAAAGAGTAGTACAGAGAGGGGAAATTTGGATGCAGCAGACGTCAGACAAAATGCTTGTCTGGGATAACCGGTCAACACATGACTAGGCTTGCATTTATTGGACGGTCAGAGACACGATACAGTGACTCCATGTACATGAAGGTGTACCCCCCCGCCACAGGAAAGCCCATCGTGCATCGGAGAGGGCAGAATGGCTGCACGTGTGGCTGCGAGACGCGGATGTTGCCCAAAAAAAGCGTCTAGTTTTCCTCGAGGAAAAAGCGTAACGATAAAAGACTTTGTTGGGGCAAAGGCCGTCAACGGAGCAACTCACGCAGGCAAAGGCGACGGCCGAAAAGGGCAGGAAAGCCAAAATGGTGACTGCCAGCCCTGTCATGTGTCCTGTACCCCTGCTTCAGGCCCATGATTGGTTTTTTGTATCAATGGCGAGTGGAGGAACGGCCACGGGCATCGCGGCGGTTGGCCTGAGTGGGCAGAGAGCAGGAGGGGTGGTGGGCAAAAGGGACTCTGGCCCTGCGGCGGGGGAGGGGTCGCGATTCTGTAGCTTATGCCGATGAATGTACTGAATCGTAATAGCGTTAGTTGGATGGCTGAGGTGCCTTTTGCTTTCCGTCGAAGGACAAACCGTGAATATCGCCGCTCGTACAAGTCCGTTCACATCGGTGCAAGTGATGCAATCGCAACAGTTTGCGCTAGGCTTCAATGCATACCTATTCTTTGTATTTTCCCAAAATATTTCTGTACACTATATCTACATTACTCAAGTACTTTGCCAAAGGCGCTCTTTTCTAGAACTGCATCTCTGCTGTCTCGTCTCATCGCCACTTGCCACAATCGGGTTGCCTGCATCGCGATTCACCAATCACAGGCCGGATCACACCCACACTTCTCCATCGCGGCCAATGACAGGTTGCAGCGCCATCACCCCAGCACACATCAGCAAAGTGACGCCCCAAAAAGCATGGTCTGCGCCCGCCGAATAGGCATGGCAGCTCACGGCCCCGTGGGCACGCTGGTTGGCCGAAACATGGTCGAAACATGCAAGCCGATGCCATCCAAATGCTTGATTATTGACGTAGGAAAAGTGCGCTCGTGACAACAGCAGAGGGATGCATCAGTATTATTTATTTTCTGTCGTGATGCTTTCGGCTCACCGCTTCTCAATTACTCTGACTAGCGCAACATTCTTGTTTTCGCTCATGTTTGGATCCTCTTGCGCGGCCATGGTGATGTCTAGACCGGGATGGTGCCGGGTATAGAAGGGGTAATGAAGGAGTGTAGAAGGAGTAGCTGGCGATTGCCGAATATAGGCTGTACTATGGGTACTATACAGCTACACGCAGGAAACCCCCAACTATGCGAATCATGATGCAGGGTCTGATCGACACTCGAGGAACCTGCTTGGTTTTTGTGGTTGTCGCTGCGCTCACACGACACCAGATGCCGCAAGCCACAGCAGCAAACCCGTCAGCCGGGCTTCCTCACACTGTAAATCACTGAACAGTGTGCCAGACTAGTTAGTATTTGTGAGCCGAGGGCAGCTAGATGTGGTACGCGACGCGACTGGTGCAGAGCCCCAGATGCCACGCTACCTGCCAACTTAGTGGAGAAACTCATTATCTGAATACTCAAAAATAGCGTTGTAACTAGTTATTGGCTGCGCCAAACGGTTGTTGAGAGCAGCGCACATGCAGCCCATGAGTGGCAGAGAAGCTGCTGTTCAAGTCTGGCGCTGATGGGAGACTTGACAGGGAAACTCAACTCTGTCGTCGTGCACCTCGCCTTCTAGGTTTCTAAGAAAAGCTCGCGAAATTGGGTATATTGGGCGATGCATTCCTTCTCTCCATTGTGTCGAATATTTCCTTCCATCCTGTTTTCCGTGGCATCCTTTGTTCCGCTTTCCCACTAATAAAAGATTCCCGGAGCATCCGTGGCCGGACCACTCATCTGTAACTAAGCTTATTGTCGAAAACCACTCTGCCCTTGCAGCGCAAATAAATGCATAAATTGCTCGTGTGATAACAAAAGACGACGACAACTTGTCTGGAGCGGTGGAGAAGTGGCAATGGTCCCCGTTTCGCAGCAGCAAAGGAGAATGGTGAACCAGTCGGCCAGCAACTCCATCATTCGGGATTGCCTCTCAGCCAATAACTCGACACCGTCTTGGTTTAGCGGCCAAAAGGCCCATCACTTTTCCTGTCCGTTATTCCCTTGCGGGACAGAAACTAGTTGTTCTTTGTGGGTTGTGCGACTTGTCATACGAGCGTGTCGCGTGCCAAGCATGGAGCCAAGAACGAATCCCCAGCAGACGCTGGTTTCTGGGCGTGCATTAGGAATTGCTTGGCCATGTGTGGCTTGAGCTAAGAGCGGTCGTTTTTCTTACTTCCCCGAGGGCCGCCAAGCCTGCATTGCATATTGCGCAATTCCCGGTTTCCATATCTTTCCGCGGCGGCAAGTTTTGCTTGGTGGTCATCTCACGGCGCACCGGGTATAACTGGCCATTTTCCTTTGCAATTTGACCAGTTTGCGCCCGGCGCCATGTTCGGGTCTGGACCTGCGTGCAGTGTGCCTGAAATCGGCACAAAGTTGCCGTTGCGGCTCGATCGACAGGAGCAGAGAGAAGCTGGCCGAGTCCGCGTAAGATGCTGTCGTCACGGACGGGCAGAAATGGGCCGTGGGCTTGCCGAGCGACGCCACAGAAAGATTAAGCCTTCGGCGCCGACACGGTCAAGAGTGGCTTGTCAGGGGCAGCAACTGGATAGTGTACTCAGTAGTTGCTTGTAGATAGATAAGGGGGGCAAGGGGGTGGAATTGAAGCGGGAATGAGGGAATGAGGGAGTCGTGTGTAAGTTATCTCGTGCATTGAGTAAACTCTTGGCAGGTTTGCGCCGTGACGCACATTGTGCCACTGGCCAAGGGTGAAGCAGGTGAACCATCTAGTTGCAAACAGGTTACAGGGGTTCTGCAGCGGTCTGTTGGTGAGGGTTTGGAAGACAAAGGAAGCCGCTGTATTCTCGTCGAGTCCACTGCGAGACGGCGCCAAGTCCTAGCGCTGTGTTTCGCTGCAGAGCCGCTTGGAATTGGAATCAGCCACAGTCCATTTATAATTTGGAGGATGCCTGCCGGACAAGACAGCAAAGTCCGAGTAGATGCTGCGTAACTAGACACAAGTGAGTAAAAAGTAACTGCAGTAGCAGGAATGCAAGTCCAGGGAATTGACTGCATCGGTTGCATTGGTGGCGCAACAGGCGGCACTCGACAACCAAGGGCGGCTTCACAGGGGAGACCTCGCTGTAATGATACCTAACGTTGCAGTGGCACAGACCTGCTTGTATGTACAGCGGTGTGCTCGCCTGTAATACAGCACTCTTCAGCTTTCTCCAGCGCTCCCGTCTGCATCGCCCCTCCCACGCAAGCCCGGAACCCACCTGAATCGCCCGGCCACCTACAGCGCCAAGCGGTTTGCCCACGTTCGTCTCCTGCTCTCTTGACAGGCGTTTCTGTGCCGAGAGCCAGAGCGCCCCTACTAGCTCGTCACTTGGCTTCGTTTTAGTCTTATTTGTTTCTATCTCTTCATTCTCATCATGCATTTCCGGCACTAAGAGCCGTTGGGGGGTGTGCGTGTTGAAAGCAAGCACACGCGCCCCAGCAATCTGTCCGTACTCCCCCGTAATGCAGTTACCGTACCTCTGTGGCCGTGGACGATCGAGCAGGTCCCTTTTAACCACCCGCTTCTCCGCGTCTCTTTTTTGTTTCTTATCTGTACCCGTCTACTCCTGTCACTCTTCTTTACCTCGTGTCTTTCTTTTTCCAACGGCATTCTTTTGCCTCTTTGTTCATTGAGCCTGCAACACCTACAACATCTACAGCGCCGTCACAGCACTAGGCCAGCACAAGGTAGGCCACCTCTGGCCCCCACGACCCCTCGCCTCGACTAACACACCAACAGCCGCCCGTCGTCATGTCCTCCTCACCCATCATCGACACCGTCAAGGCACTGAGCCTCAACAGCTCAACAAACGCCTCTGGTGCCTCCCAAAATCCAGAGTTCACCATTCGCAACATATGCTGCGTTGGTGCCGGCTATGTCGGTACGTCAACACCATGAGCATCGATCCGCTCGGAATCCCATCGAGCTCGTCCTGCAAACAAGCAGCACCGAATCTAAAACATCCTCACAGGCGGCCCTACCGCGGCGGTCCTCGCCTTCCAAAACCCTCACATCAAGGTCACCGTTGTCGATCGTGACCAGACCCGAATTCGCCGCTGGAACTCGAGACACCCTCCCATCTACGAGCCTGGTCTGCATGACATTGTCCGCATTGCCCGTGATGGCAGCCGCGAGACCTTCTTCTCCAACGAGGCCACCAACGATGCCGACACCTTCAACTCGGACTTTGGCGAGCTCCGCGTGGCTCCCCGCCAGAGCAACCTATTCTTCACGACAGACGTGGCTGGCAGCATTGCCGACGCCGATATTGTCCTCATCTCAGTCAACACGCCCACCAAAGAGCGAGGCATCGGTGCTGGTAGCGCCACTGACATGACAGCCTTTGAGGCAGTCACTGCTGTTGTCGCTCAAAACGCCCGCGAGGGCGCCATTATCGTCGAGAAGAGCACCGTGCCTTGCCGCACAGCCCAGCTCGTCGCCGAGACTGTACGTTCTGAATCTATGTGGCTTTCAATGCATGTCAAGGCCTATCCACACTAACACAGCTCTTACTAGATTGCCATGCACCGCCCTGGCGCTCACTTTGAGATTCTCTCCAACCCCGAATTCCTCGCTGCCGGTACCGCCGTCAACGATCTCCTCTATCCCGACCGTATTCTCATCGGTTCCGCTCCCACCCCGACCGGCAAGCTCGCCGCCGAGGCCCTCGTCAACGTCTACGCTGCCTGGGTTCCCCGCGAGCGCATCCTGACTACCAACGTCTGGTCATCTGAGCTCGCCAAGCTCGTCGCCAACTCCATGCTAGCCCAGCGCATTTCCAGTATCAACTCCATTTCTGCCCTCTGTGAGCAGACTGGCGCCGACGTCGACGAGGTCGCCCGCGCCGTCGGTGTCGACCCCCGTATCGGTAACAAGTTCCTTGTCGCTGGTATCGGTTTCGGTGGCAGCTGTTTCAAGAAGGATGTTCTCAACCTCGTCTACCTTGCCGACACCATGGGTCTGCCTGAGGTCGGCGAGTATTGGCGCCAGGTTGTCAAGATGAACGAGTACGCTCGCGACCGCTTCACCAACCGCGTCATCAAGTGCCTCAACAACACTCTGGTCGGCAAGAAGGTTTGCATTCTCGGCTACGCCTTCAAGAAGAACACCTCCGACACCCGTGAAGCTCCCGCCCTGGAGATGATCAGGACCTTGCTGGAAGAGCGTCCCCGCGAGATTGCAGTGTTCGACCCGTGCTGCAACCCGCTAGTCATCAAGAATGAGATTCGCTCTCTCCTCGGACCTCTGGCCGAGGGCAACAACATTTCCGTCTACGGCAACGCCTATGACGCCTGCGACGATGCCACTGCCGTCGTCATTGCCACCGAATTTGACGAGTTCCGCAACCAGCCCCTGCCTAAGCCTGCCGCTCCCTCGGCTGAGGCTGTGCCTAAGACGATTGGCGGCAAGCCCAACCCCAAAGCCGATCCCCGTCCCTTCCAGACCACCATTCCTTCGCAGAATGATCTCTTGGCCCTCCACAAGCATCTCGCTCAACGCGAAGACGGGCAGGGGCACGATCCTCTCAATCGCTTCAACACGGAGCCCTCGTGCGATGGCGCCTGCCCCGACTGCCAGCAAGAGCAGGAGAGCAAGGTGACTGGGCACGCCACTGGTATGGGCAGCACCGGAGAGTACAAGTCCAAGGAGCGTCTCAACTGGGAGCGGATTGCCGACTCGATGACAATTCCGCGCTGGGTCTTTGATGGTCGTGGTGTCATTGACTCGCGCGAGATGGTGAAGCTGGGCGTTCGCGTCGAGAGCGTTGGCCGTCAGCACCGCTTTTAATGAATAGTGAGATGGTGGCGACAGTTTTCCTTTGTCTTGTCCTCTTTTTTCTAGATGCATTAAGCGGTATAGACGTAATTTTGTTATTCCTGGGTCCTGTGGAATGACATTCATGTTGCATACGTAATGGGAGTTTGAACGGCACAATGGGTCTGCCAATTTCTGCGGATCAGATGAGTTTTCCCATGAATATACATCCAGCAGTTTTTATTCGAGATTGCACATGTCCTTTACTTGAGTTAATGGCATCGTACCACGAGCAAAGACATCATTTGGTTCTTTATGCAAAGTAGAATTACAACATTATATAATGCAACGACACCAAGTAGAATGACGGTCAAGCGTATCAGCTTCTTGATTCTCCAACCACAGCACTTGTCTCACTCATCCATGGCTGCCTCTTCCTCTCCCCCTGCTCTCCCCCATTAAACCTTGGCCAGCTCCTCGTTCCCCAGCGGCGTCTGGCCGACCTCGCGCCTCGGCGGGATCGACAGGCCCATGAGCACCCAGCCCGCGAGGACAAGGTACTCGGGCAGCAGCGCCATGAGCGCAAACGCGACGGCCGACCCCGTCAGCGGGTTCCACGTGCTGCGCGCGTCAGCCTGCTCGGCGACCTCGAGCAGGCCGTACGCGGTGCGCACCGCCAGGGGCGGCGCCGCGGCGAGCGTGGCCACCAGCACCCGCCGGCTGCTGGGCAGCAACCGGCCGCACGTGAGGAGAAAGGCCTGCATGGCGGTCAGGAGGACGAGCTCGAGGGCGAAGACGACGTAGCCGGCGAGGGTCAGGGCGCGGCTGGTGGACGCGGAGACGGAGGCGGTGCCGCCGCCGGCGGCCAGGAGCAGGATGGCGGCGAGAAAGGTGAGGCGCAGACCCTTGGCGAGCTTGTCGTAGGAGGGCTTGGAGGCGTGGTTATCTTGCATGCTGTTTTTTTTTTCCCGGTCAGCATTTCTTTCTGCCGCGAAAAAGAAGATTGTGTCGCCCTCTGCTTCTTTATTTTGGAAGTGTGCTGGGCTGGAACTTACACTAGTCGAGTCAGGCCCAGGTCGGCCACGATGAGCGGCACGACGCCGACGTTGAGGAGGATGAGGGCGGCGATCCAGAGACCCGTGTTGCCGGGCTTCTTTTCGGCGAGGATGGTGACGATGCCGCCAGCAAGACGGACTAGGTCTGCGTTAGTCTTTCTTTTTTTCTTTTCTTTTTTCCTTCGAGATAGTCTCTTTGGTTGTTGTTGTTGTTGAGTGGGTGGGTTTTGGTCTGGACATGGGCAACATACACAAAGCAAAGGTAATCAAAGGCCACCAGGCCATGCGTGGGCGGATCCGGGCGTTGCGCGAAAAAAGATAGATGACGATGGGCACCATGGGCGCGTAGAAGACGACCTGGGCGATGCCCACCGAAGTGTGCGCGTTGGGCATGGTGGGCAGCGTGTGGCGAAGCTTGAGTCTATGTTGCTGTCGTGTGTGTGTCTGTGTCTGTGTGTGTGTTGAAAGAATCGTTGCCTTCCAACGAGGGACGAGATGGTCGGACTATATATCCTGGAGAGAGCAGCACCTCGCTGCATTTCACCCAAAGCGGTTAAACGCGACGAGAAGTTCGGCTCCATCCGAGCTCACATCCTCTCTTCCATCAACGCCTTTCGGTCAACCAGTGGGCAGGGCGACCGCAAGGCTGCGCATCATTGTGTCTCGCGAATCGCTTCGCCCAGTTCCTTCGTGGCATAACGCCCGATCGGGACTAGCACACTCACCCCAGCTGAACGGGATTACCATGCCGGTGATCCACGCTGGCGCTGATGCGCTAACCAGCTTTGACTGTGCGTCGTCTTCCTCGCGAGCTTCGCCTCGTGGCTTCTGCAGATGGCAAGGAGGGTAATGCTGCTCGTTCCACGGGAAACGTATGAGCCCTATGTGCGCGTGTCATTCAGTCAGCCTCATGAGGCGGACAAGCAGAAACCAGGACACGCCAAGGAGGATAAAGGCAGGCAGGCAGGCATCTCGCTGGGCAAATACGCTAGCAATCTGGTTCCCACTTTGTCGTGGCATAACGCCCAAAAGGGAAATTGCTCAGGGCACGTCGGGCGATGACGCAGGCTCATGAGTTCTGTCAAAAAATCTGCCGGGCCGGGCTGACACCTAACCGGCGGCAAGGTGCCTTGCTCTTCCAGAAAGGAGGAAATTGGTTCGCGCTGCAAAGATCATCTCAACACTACTGTCCATGCACCACTGGAAGAGTACTAGCCCGTCTGATCATCGTCCACATGCTGGTAAAGGATTCATGCGAGCCATACGAATGGCAGCCACTTTATTCTGCAACGCAACTTTACATTGGCTTCCGGGCCTTGTTAGGGCAGGGGAGCAATTGCGCCTGCAGTGATTCTTGCTATATAGCTCCGCCGGGCTGATATGAGCAGCTACTATGCTGCATCGGTGACTATACCGCGAACCCATCGCCGGCCCGGCTCCGGCTCCGGCTGTGGCGGAGCTCGTCGGAGGCCCCACGCCGTGACAGACCAGTTTCCTCGTCCCCGCGGCGCCCAGCCCATCATCGTCATGATTCTTAGACCAAGTATCAGCGAAGGAAGGGTATATCGAAAACCTATCCTTTGTCAAGAGTTTCGTAGTGGTTGGCGTGATTCATGTCCTCCATGCTGTTTCTACCGCACCCGCCTGCTTCCACTTGTCCATCGCACAGAGACTCCTCTTTTTTCCGCGTCGCAGACGGCGTTTCAGATGGACAATCCCCGCCTCCCCCCCCGAGATCCTGCCAACGGCCAATTGAAGGGGACTTGAGAATCATCAATTTCGCCGATTAATCGAGTTGGTGCTGGGTGTTTTGGATTTCATGTCACATCTGCCGTTGGAGTAGCGCATCGATTGTCGCCACCCACTCTTCATGTCACTCGTACCCTCTTGGCTTCATCTCGTACGCAGATGGATCGGCTCTCGATGTATAATGCCTGCTTGGAAAAAGAAATATTCTAATCTTACCAAATTGCTTCAACAAGCGGCATACCTCACTTTTCACTCGAAATTTAACCAATAGTGGCGTCACGCATGAATCGGCCGCCGCTCATCATGTTATGCACAGTCCGCATGACATTGTAAGTTCTCTCTGCGTCCAGAAGCGCGCATGGAAAATCATCCAGAGAACTCGATGGCGTCTCTGTCTTAGTAATATATAAAGAGCAAAGACCGTCAAGACCAGCCCCTCGCTATCTTTGGTCGAAGGTCTGTGTGTTCGGCCCTGTTTGAGCCAGCCGTTTCACGTTGCTACCTGTCAGACCAGCGTTGCCTCTACCCTTGCTTTCCGGGCGCGCAAACCACCGCACCCTGCTTCTCGAACCTGTCCGCTCGCTCCCGCGTTGCAAAGCCGCACATCCCCTTTCTCCCCGGTTGTGCGCCATTGCGAATGGGCTGTCGAGATCTTCCTCACCTACACGCCCACTAAATCCACCCTCGCGTCGCCTCACTCTTTTCGTGCTCGACGGAATCCCATCTTCAAAACCCCAACACGCAGTACGAACAAGAAGAAGAAGAAGAGCACAATGAAACCGTCGGAGGCAGGAATACTCCTGCTTTCCAATTGCGCATTCATAGGCGGTGTTCTTGGGGAAGCGCTCCCGCCGGACAGCATCCCGCTCCAGTGCGCCACGATATGCGGTCCCATGGTCGAGCTCTCAGCGATATGCAGCAGCGGAAACGGCAAAGACAAATCTCTACTCAGCAATCGAAGGAATGCAATACACGAAAATCGAAAGGCCGCTGTGGAACGAAGAGCAAAAACGGCGACACGGCAGCCAGGTGATCGAGACAACTTGGCGGAAAGGGACTTTACAGTGATTGTGCCCGCGCCAACGTCTTTCCCATCGTCATTGCTTGTGCAGGAAGGAACCATTGATCCGCCCCGAGAATCTGCATTTACACACACAAGACCTACGCGAATATTTCCTACAGAGATACTTCCCACGCAGGTACAGCCGCCGCCGCCGCCGCCGCCGCCATCACATCCAGCTTCATCGACGCCGCCACCGCCACCACCACCCGCTGCCACTCCGTCTCCGAGTCAGCAGCAGTCTTCATCGAGCCAGCCGACACAGCCTAGCGACGACGATGACGACGACGGCCCGACGGAGTCTGCGAGGGAGACTGCCACATCGTCAAGCACCACCACCACCTCTCGCGCGCCGCAGAGCTCCATGGATGCCATGAACAACGGCGACAGCAGCGAGGGCGGGGGCGCCAGCACCAACAACGGCACAGCGCCCGACAAGGACCAGGGCAGATGGACCATGAGCAACGGCGAGAGGGACTGCGTGTGCGACAACAAGAGCTTCAACGTACCGAGCGTGGCTGCGCTCTGCTCGAGCTGCATCGCCGAGGCCGAGGATCTACAAAATGGTAAGTGGGAATGTAAAATGCGCCATTGCTGGTGTTCAAACTCGTGTCCCTTTTGTTCTGCCTCTTCTCAGGAACCGCCTCTCTTCTTCTTGCAGTTGACTTTTTTCTGCTTGCCGTTTCTGGCGAGAGTTTCCTCGGCTCCGCCCCAATCTTGTTTTTTGTCATGGAGTTCGTATGCGGATCTAAACTTGCAAAGGCTAACCAAGTTTTTTTCTCTTTTGCAGACATGGATGTTATCATGACCACCTGCAAGTTTTCTTCGGAGCAGTACAGCCCGGATAAGGACAAGGTTGTCAACAATATCCAGGTGCAGGCGACGCCGCCCAAGGCCGTCTGGGGCCAGAATGCCGGCGTCGCCAGCGGCGGAGCGGCGACGCTAAGGCCGATCCGGGGCTTCCAGGTCGGCGTCGGGACGGCTTTGAGTTTGCTTCAGCGGTGGATTCTGTAAAGAAGTAAAGTTGAGTTTGGATCTTTTATTTCCCTGGCACCTGGGACAGCGCGTGCAGCGAATGTTTCCACCTTGGCTTCTTGGCTTTTTCTGCAGCCGGACAGCCGGGGCAGACATCCAGGCTTCGGTAGCCAAGAGGTCCATCTCTCTTGACAAACGTCGGGGAGCCTGGATGGTTGTGGGTAGCCAAAGAATTCCGAGCTAAAGTTTCCTCGACAGGCGGAAATCATGGCGTTCAATATTTTCCCCATAACACAGGGTTGGCAAAACTAGAGCTGTATCCCGGTCTAGTGACGGGTTGGCACAAGAGACTTTCGCCTACCAGTGTCCTAAAAGCAGCATTCCAGCGTTGAAGAGTCTCAACACCGGCGCGACTCCGGACGGATGCACGAAAGGGGAACCCAGTTGCAAGACTTTTTTAGCGGACCAAGCGGGTGTTCACATTGCCACTGCACAGATGCATAACCGCAGGGAGCGGGCTTTCAAGGCAAAACACAGGAGCAGTGTATCACGGCGAGGCTGCAATTTGGCGCCGCCCTGGCGTTCTGAGTGCGGAATCTAGGGTAGCAGTTGTCTGTCGAAGCGACAAATCTCAGCAAGGTTTAGAGGCATTGAATTGCCAAGTTTCTTGTTTTTCTTTTCTTTGAACATGTACAATATATAATCATATCAGCGCAAATTGGTGTTTCGATTGCATTTGTCGACGTGTGCCAAGTTGTTATTGAACAGTCGCAGAACACCACGCTCTAGCAAATTGGTTTCAGCGACAGATGTAAATCTCAACACTGGGAACGACTGGATGACAGCAGTGAACCGATGCACCAAAACTAGATACCCTTCTTTACGACTGCAGCCATTTCCATGCCCATTTCATGAGCGTCGCTGCAGTTTATTCTCCTTCGGCGTGCGACAAGCCGCCTCGCCGATTATTTCACGTCGCCTCTTCCCGGCTTTTTCATAGCCTCGCGATCGGCACTAGGCGGCCGTAGTTAGATTAACTGTGGGTGGGTTCAAGAATCCAGTGGGTAAGCAATTATCGCCGTCTGCCCATGTCCAATCTTAATGAAGGGTTGAGACTGTCTGGTGCCTGAGCATTCAGGGAGAGCCCAGGACAAATCAACATTATTGAACTTACCCCCAGCATGGGATAATCACTTCCTCCGTGCCTACCAGAACATGCTGCGACAGAAAACCCCAACTGAGGCGTAGGGAGCGCCATACTTGCAACGACGGACTCCGCTAGATTGGTCCGCTCCGCCAGCACAGGCTAGGCTTCGGCGATAATGGTGATAGTCCCAGCGTACGTCCGTCACGTCAGGACGCAAGCCACGACGAGAGAAAAAAATATAATAGTTCGCATCAATTCTCATCAATTGGACAACCAGTAGCCTGTAAACCTCAATACGAGCTTCATCCGCCTCATTCACACTACTACAATGCATCTCATCCTCACCGGCGCCACCGGCCTCGTCGGGTCTTCCGTTCTGGAGGCCATGATCAAGGCCAAGGACGTGACCAAAATCTCCGTCCTCAGCCGCCGGCCCATTCCTCTGGCCGAGGACGCCAAGAGCCCCAAGGTCAACGTCATCATCCACCGCGACTTTGAGCAGTACGACGCCGGCCTCCTGCGCCAGCTCAGCGACGCCCAGGGCTGCGTTTGGGCGCTCGGCATCAGCCAGACCAAGGTCGACAGGGATGCGTACGTCAAAATCACCCAAGACTACGCCCTGGCCGCGGCCGCGTCCTTTACGACCCTCGGCCGGCCGCAGCAGCCCTTTCGCTTCGTCTACGTCTCGGGCGAGGGCGCCACGCACACGCCCGGCCGCTTCTCCGCCATCTTTGCCCGCGTAAAGGGCGAGACGGAGCAGCGGCTCGCGGACCTCGCCGGCGCGTCGCAGGGCGCGCTGCAGGCCGACTCGGTCCGTCCGGGCTTCGTGGACGCGGCACAGCACGAGGCCATCAGGCCGTACGTGCCGGACCCGGGCCTGCTCGCCCGCGCGGCCTCGACCGTCCTGGGCCCCGTGGTGAGGGCGGCCATGCCCGGCAGCCACTCGCCGACGCCGATGCTGGGCAGCTTCCTGACGCAAATGGCCCTGGGGACCAAGGACGACGCTGGTCTGCAGGCCAGCGGTGCCTTTCGCCTGGGACCCTCCTGGATCGTGCCCAATGTTGCGATTCGCAAGTCGATGGGCTTGAACGCCTGAGAGAAGTGCTAGAGTGAAATAAGCTACGAAAAAGAAAACATCCGCGAAGAATTTGAGATGAGCAACTCTTTTTCTTCCCCTTCTTTCGGCCGCATTCCAAAAAAAAAATACATGGCAGTATGCTCGTTCGCCGAACGTGCGCCTACCAGACGCGGAATCTCACGCGTTGTGGTGTTGAGACATTAGCCTACTGGTGGAACAAAACAGGAGAGCGCGAGCTATCAACCATAGCTGCTGTGTGCAGTGTCTCCGAATACTGGGGTTCTGGGACGAACCAAGGGTAATTAATGCTATTGTCAAAATGTAATACATAATAATCATAAATGTGAACACGCGTTTGACAGTGTCTTGAGACCCTAGCTGTGAAGTATGTCTTCGTACTGGTGACATGTCCAAGTTACACTTTTTCGCCCAAGCAAAACACTCAGTCCTTGCAAGTCACGCAAGTTGATATATGCAGCCAGATTCGACGAAACAATTACAAAGTGAACATGCGCAGCCTGTGCCTCCTGCATCTAATAAACAACGTGGACGTAGATGGGAACTGGGCGCCCTCCAAGCATACCGTGCAGAAAGCCGGCCTCGGTCCAGCTTGAGAATGGGCGATCAGGGTCCAGCGGCGAATGTGTGGGTGGAGAGCGGTAGATCAGCATCCCAACTGAGCACTTGGCGACTCACATTGGACCTGGCTTTTGAGACAAAAGCTCCGAAGAACTGGGACCTTGTCGCACTGGAAATCTAAGACATGCGCAATACACGGTCTACAACACGCGTGTTGGAGACCAAGTCCAAGGTCCTTCTACCATTTGGTACTCTACACTTCCGGCTCTGGCTGTCACGCGATACTGTCTTCTAGGCTTTTCTTCACCAAGTCCAAAGTTTGACTTTTGCGCAGTCTCTTTTCGTATAAGCGCCCGCATAGTTTCGGAAAAGCAAAGTCCTCAAGGAAATAACGCAGGCGAGAGTCAATAAACTTTTCAAGCGGGAATAACGAGGAGTTGTCCCTCATCAGCGGCTTTCGCCTGCCAAAACAAACTTGTCCTCCACGGGGAGACCCGTGCTGGGCTTGCGATGTTTTCAAGCAAGTGTCTCGTCCGAAAATGGCCATCGGCTTGGCGCGGTGAGTCTTTTTGCGGCATGTGGCCTCGAGAAACACCGGCCCTAGCTCCGCGCGCCTTTTGGGATGAAGAGGTCTCACCAGCCTTGTTTTCCGTCTCATAACAACAGAGCTCTTGAAGACATTGTAATTCTACTCCGTGCTCAAAATGTATCGTGAATCCAATGATGAAGTTGCCTCGCTCTCTTTCAATGGCCTCATTACCAATTTCTGCTTTCGAAATGATGCTCACGAAATTAACTTTGATGCTTCCTCTGCAGTAGACGTTTTCGGCACAGATCAGGGCCACTTCCACTCCGTAGGGCAATCGGCCCACACTCGTCAACCTGGCCGAAGCAAGCTCGTGGGTACAGTTTTAAGAGCAAAACTAATATCCTGATTAGGCAAATGGCCATGTATTTGTCGGCTTTTGTTCGGACCCCATCCGTCTAGTCTTTGGCCGGTGGATCAGTATTATCGTGACGGCCAACTGCACTACTGACCCCGTCCATTCCGTCGGTAGAAGCAGTGCATTCCACATTTACACCGGCATCCAGAGTAAATGGATTTTTTTTAGCGCATGCTTGGTGCTGATTCGCAGGCCGTTCGAGGCCTAATGCGCTGGTTCACGCCCGTAGCTTGGTTGATTACGGTGGGTAGCGATGTGGGAAGCTCATCACAACGGGTATGGCTTACACTTGGGCGGAGAGGTATTCCGAGGCTTATTCATATAACCTCTCGCTGTATACCTACCCCCATTCAACTGTGTTTTTCTCTAGTTTTCGGTCCCTCGTCTTTATACTGGGAAACGCGGAGGTCTAGGCTCGTAGGTCCATCACTCGTTAACGGCCCTTGAATCTTGCCTCAGTCTCTCTTTGCTTATATTAATTCACACACGTTTTGCTCCGTTGCCACGATGGGCAACAGCGGCAATCGCAATGTTCTGGCCAGTCTGGGACGAGTCGCTGTCCTCGGACTGCCGCTTCTGAGCACTGCTGAAGCCGGACATCATGACCAGATTGTCACCGTCACACAATACAAGTACTATGACTGGAGCTACTGCATCAACAAGTGCGGTCCGCAGACCATGGGACCTGCCCCGGTCCTGCCTACTAGCAGTCCTGGCGAGCCACCTGGGAAGCCTGGGCAGCCGGGTCAGGTTCAGCCTCCAGTGCCCACCATTACACTCCCAAAGTGTGTTGCGAAGCCAACGGCTGTCACTACTGTCAAGGAGGGCCCTGAAGGTTACGCTACCACTGTTATCAACTACCAGCCAGACTGCAACCCTCATATTACTCTCACTTCAACAGTTGTCGCAACTGAGACTGTCACCGTCAAGACCGTCCAGCCCACCTGCAAGTCATGCCGCACGACAGTCGTCGTCTTGGAGCCCTCTAAGGCTCCTACTGCTCCCGGCTCTAACAGCGGAGGAAACTATGGCGGTAGCAACGGCGGTTTATCTGGCGCCTCCAGCCATGGAGGCAATGAAGGGGGTAACAATGGCGACCCAGCCAGCGGCGAGCATGGCAACATGAACAATATTGGAAATAGCGCTGGAAACAACGCTGGAGACCACAATGGCAACGACAACAGCAACGACAATGGCAAAAACGGTGGCAATACTGGCTTCACAGAGGGCGGTAGCATAAACAACGGAGGAACCAACAGTGGCGGCAACGACAACGGTGGCAGCAACGACAACGGTGGTGGCAATGACAACAGTGGCGGCAACGACAACAGTGGCGGCAACGACAACAGTGGCGGCAACAACATTAACACCAATAGCGCCAGCAGCGGTAACAGCAATGCTGGCACTGGTAATCCTCCTAACCAGGCCAATCCTGATGCCGCCGCCGCCGCCGAAGATTCCTCGCCTGACCAGGATAATACCGCTATCGCTGGTGGTAGCCCTCCCAACCAGGGCGAGCCTGATGCCGCCGCCGCCGCTGAAGATTCCTCACCTGATCAGGATAATACCGCTATCGCTGGTGGTAGCCCTCCCAACCAGGGCGAGCCTGATGCCGCCGCCGCCGCTGAAGATTCCTCACCTGATCAGGATAATACCGCTGTCGCTGGTGGTAGCCCTCCCGACCAAGGTAGCCCTGATGCCGCCGCCGTTGATGGAAACCCCTCATCTGGCCAGGGCGACGCTGCCACCAGCAACGGTGTAAACGCTCCCAACCAAGGCAGCCCTGATACCGCCGCCGTTGATGGAAACCCCTCATCTGGCCAGGGCGACGCTGCCACCAGCAACGGTGTAAACGCTCCCAACCAAGGCAGCCCTGATACCGCCGCCGTTGATGGAAATCCCTCATCTGGCCAGGGCGATGCTGCCACCAGCAACGGCGTAAACGCTCCCAACCAAGGCAGCCCTGATACCGCCGCCGTTGATGGAAACCCCTCATCTGGCCAGGGAGATGCTGCCGGCGGCAACGGTGACAATCCTCCCAATCAGGGCAGTCCCGATGTCACCGCCGCTGGTGGAAGCCCCTCATCTGGACAGGGTGATGCTGCCGGCGGCAACGGTGATAGCCCTCCTAACGGCGGCAACGGTGGTAGCCCTGCCGACCAAGGCAGCCCTGATGCCGCCGCCGCTAGTGTAAGTCCCTCATCTGGACAGGGTGATGCTGCCGGCGGCAACGGTGATAGCCCTCCTAACGGCGGCAACGGTGGTAGCCCTGCCGACCAAGGCAGCCCTGATGCCGCCGCCGCTAGTGTAAGTCCCTCATCTGGACAGGGTGATGCTGCCGGCGGCAACGGTGATAGCCCTCCTAACGGCGGCAACGGTGGTAGCCCTGCCGATCAAGGCAGCCCTGATACCGCCGCCGCTGGTGTGAATCCCTCATCTGGCCAAGGTGATGCTGCCGGCGGCAACGGTGACAATCCTCCCAATCAGGGCAGTCCCGATGTCGCCGCCGCTGCTGGAAGCCCCTCATCTGGACAGGGTGATGGTTCCGGCGGTTCTCCCTCGTCGCCTTCGGCAAACCCCGCGCAGGGCGGTGGTGATGGCAGCGACGGCACATCATCCATGTCTCCGCCTCCGAGCAGCGGTAGCGGAGGAGACAACTCACCTGCGTTCGGAGAAGCTGCCCCAGCCGGCGCCGATGCCAGTCCCGGTAGTTCATCCACTCCAGCCGCCGCAGGCGATAGCGGCACCGGCTCTGGCCCATCTCCGTCCGCGAGCACGATCGTGGCCGTCGATGCCATTGCGCAAACGGCGCCGCCCAGTAGTCCGTCCACCGGCGGCAGCAGCGCGCCTACCAGCAGTCCGACCAGCAGCGCGTCCAGCTCCGCCGCTCCAACCGCGAGCAGTGGTGCTGGTGGCGGCTCTGGCGGCGGTGATTCTGGCGCTGGCGGCGGCTCTGGCGGTGGTGATTCTGGTGCTGGAGGCGGTTCCGGCGGTGGCGACTCTGGTGCTGGCGGTGGCTCTGGCGGTGGCGACTCTGGTGCTGGCGGTGGTGACTCTGGCGCTGGCGGTGGCTCTGGCGGTGGTGATTCTGGCGCTGGAGGCGGTTCCGGCGGTGGCGACTCTGGTGCTGGCGGCGGCTCTGGCGGTGGCGACTCTGGTGCTGGAGGCGGTTCCGGCGGTGGCGACTCTGGTGCTGGCGGTGGTGATTCGGGCGCTGGCGGCGGCTCTGGCGCTGGTGACTCTGGCGCTGGCGGTGGCTCTGGCGGTGGTGATTCTGGCGCTGGCGGCGGCTCTGGCGGTGGTGATTCGGGCGCTGGCGGTGGCTCTGGCGGCGGTGATTCTGGCGCTGGAGGCGGTTCCGGCGGTGGCGACTCTGGTGCTGGCGGTGGTGATTCGGGCGCTGGCGGCGGCTCTGGCGCTGGTGACTCTGGCGCTGGCGGTGGCTCTGGCGGTGGTGATTCTGGCGCTGGCGGTGGCTCTGGCGGCGGTGATTCTGGCGCTGGAGGCGGTTCCGGCGGTGGCGACTCTGGTGCTGGCGGTGGTGATTCGGGCGCCGGCGGCGGCTCTGGCGCTGGTGACTCTGGCGCTGGCGGTGGCTCTGGCGGTGGTGATTCTGGCGCTGGCGGCGGCTCTGGCGGTGGTGATTCGGGCGCCGGCGGTGGCTCTGGCGGCGGTGATTCTGGCGCTGGAGGCGGTTCCGGCGGTGGCGACTCTGGTGCTGGCGGCGGCTCTGGCGGTGGCGACTCTGGTGCTGGAGGCGGTTCCGGCGGTGGCGACTCTAGTGCTGGTGGTGGTGATTCTGGCGCTGGCGGCGGCTCTGGCGGTGGTGATTCCGGTGCTGGAGGCGGTTCCGGCGGTGGCGACTCTGGTGCTGGCGGCGGCTCTGGCGGTGGCGACTCTGGTGCTGGCGGCGGCTCTGGCGGTGGTGATTCCGGTGCTGGAGGCGGTTCCGGCGCTGGGGACTCTGGTGCTGGCGGTGGTGATTCGGGCTCAGGGTCCGGTGGTGGTGACTCTGGCTCTGGTGGCGGTTCCGGCGGCGGAGACTCTGGTTCTGGCTCGGGCGGCGGAGACTCTGGCTCAGGGTCCGGTGGTGCTGACTCTGGCTCTGGTGGCGGTTCCGGCGGCGGAAACTCCGGTTCTGGCTCCGGTGGTGGTGATTCTGGCTCGGGCTCCGGTGGTGGTGATTCTGGCTCGGGCTCGGGCGGTGGCGATTCTGGCTCGGGCTCGGGCGGTGGTGATTCTGGCTCGGGCTCGGGCGGTGGTGATTCTGGCTCAGGCTCCGGTGGTGGTGATTCTGGCTCAGGCTCCGGTGGTGGTGATTCTGGCTCCGGTAGCGGCAGCGGTTAGAAAGTGGGTGTTCATGTCTAATGGATCAGCAGCGTTCGGAGTATTGTTATATAAAAGGCTGACCGCGACGTCGAGCCGGTCTTCGCGCGGCAGTAGAGTAGCGTCGCGAGGGAATCAAGGCAAAGTTGCCTGGTGTATATGATATTTCTATTTCTATTAATTGTTATTGATGGTTTAATTCTTCTCTTTCTACATAGTCAATGAAGAAGCCCTTTGGGACGTCTTCTTCCCGGATCACTTGACCATACTAAACGCAAAACCATATGTAGCACTCGTCTTTGCGATAATCTGATAATTAGCCTAGCGAGTCCAGGCGTATGTTCGTGGTTAAATAATACATCGCGTCGTCATGGTCCAAAGGCCTCGCTCACCACCTCGCCTTCGTCAGGCGACACGGCCAGCTCGAGCAGTTCATGCGCGGCCTCGACAATCTCGCTGTCGATGCCTGCTTCCATGATGAGGTCCTCTTCCGCAAAGGTAAGGCGTCCGAGCGCCAAGAGCTGCCGTTGGCTGCCGCCGTGAAAGACGGATAGCTTGCGGCTCATGTCTGCCGCGTCGGCAGTGTGCAGATCTGTGACGAGGGCGTGGATAAGCAGCACGCATTGCGAGATGATGCGACTCAGCTCAATTGTGGCACTGGCGTCGCTGATTTTGCGGCTACTGTGGTAATAAGCGACATAGCCATGATCCTCCGCTGGTGTTGGGGGATCGGGAAGCAATGCCGATGATATGGGCTGGTCGTAGAGCTCGTCTATGGATGTGCTCAAGCAAGTCATGAGCCGTGGGAGGGCGTTGTCGTGGATAGCGAGCTGCAAGGCGCCGAATGGATAGCGAGCAAAAGCAATGAGGGTACGAAGGGCCGTCGCCCGTGTGGTCTTTTTCTGAACCTGGGTATGTGGCGATCGCGGACCCTCTATCAGTCTAGCAGAAACACGCTCAATAATGATACGAGCAACAAGCTGCGGGTCTTTATCTTCTGTGATGGGACCTATTGACTCTGGTAGCGATGAGGTAGACAACAGGTCCAGCATGTTGACAATGTCATGGAATCGCTGCTTGGGTGAAAGCAAAATGAGCACCATGTCCAGAGACATGAGCTTCCAGAAGGAAGGAAGGCCATGCTCCAATCCATGCTGTACGTCGTCGTGCGATGTCGCGCACGCAAGAGCGCACATGTGCAAAAGCGACATGGCTTCGACGGTATCAATGTGCTCTTCGTAGTATTTATATTCTTGCTGGTTTGGAAAGTTTCCGTCGGGTAAGCGCGACTGCAGGGCGTCGGCAACAAGACAGATTGTCGACTGCGCAATGGGCACAAGGCTCCGAGCAACAAAGGGAGCAACAGAGGTGACGTGGAGTTGAAAGGTGAATGATAGAAGCGGCATCAGGTATTTGATGGGCTCCCAGTATTGCTCCTCGAAGCAGCGACTCCACAGCAAGATAATGGTTTCCGCAAAATCGACTTGTAACTGCATGGAGCGATCCGGGTTGCCCATGAGCGGCAGTCGTTCGAATATTTTGGAGGCAAGAGACGCCGATGTGGTGTCGGAAGGAAATGTGAAGCGAGAGAGGATATCAAACGTAGGTGGTTGCTGATGAAAGCTTCCGTGGTCCAGAATGAGCTGTAAAAACTGTATCACATGGTTAGCGCTCAAGGAGTCGGGGGAATCACATGGAATAAACAAACTTCATATGGTGCAGCAGGAGGAAGAACCGCAACGTGGTGCTGGAAAGGTTGCGACAGTTCCAGCTTGTCCTCACCCATGACAATATCCGCGGTGTCAATCTCGAGAGCCGCCACTGGGCTGTCCATGACTGGCCGCTTTCGCTTGCCCTTGGTTGGCGTGCGCTCTCCCACATTGGCCGCAACGGAGCCGGCCGACCGTCCCTTTCCGCGTCCCTTGCTAGGGCTGATGGCGACATCCATCTCGTCAAACCCGTCCGCGATGCCCCAGCTTCTGCCGCCCGCCTTTTTCGGGGTCGTGGCCAGGTTGCCCGCCGGGCCGGCGGCGGCATCTTTCCGTCTGGCGCGGTCGCTGACCTCCTTCATGTCCTGCTGGAGAAACTGCAGCTCCGTGTTGGCCGACCGCTCGGCTGTGATCGCCGCCTCGACAGCGCGGCTGTGCTTCTCGAGCTGCTCGGCGTTGGCCCTTTTCAGGCTCGAGACCTGTACGTCAAACTCGCGCTGGGCCTTGACCGAGTTGGCGCGTATAATGGACGCCTCTCCCCGTGCTGCATTCAGGTCGTACTCTAGAGCGCGGATCCGGATCTGCAGCGCAGATAGCACGTCTCCAGGCTGCGTCTGCGTCAGCAGCGGCGCTTGACCGACGGCCGCACTGGCCTGGGACGGGTTGAATCGCTGAGAAGCGGCGGCGAGACTGGTTCGCAGGGGGGGTTGCGCCACGGACGCGTTTGGGCGGCCGTTTTGCGCGAGAGTCGGGTTCCATTGAGGATTCGGGACTGGTGGTATGGGTCGTCGAGGTGGGTTGGCGGGCAGCTGTGCAGGTGCCTTCGGGTAGCCAGGCCGTCGGCTGACGGGAACACCAGCATCGTTCACGACCTGGGCTGTATCCAAATCATCGTCTTCCTCCCAACCGTAGTCTGACTGTTGTGCTCGTGCGTCTATGGAGGACCTCGGTTGATCTTGGGTCAGCTGTGCCTGAGCCTGTGTGAACTGGATTGCCTGGTTTTCAATCTCGCGGAGATCGTTCTCCTGAAGATCATCGAGACCGTCGTCGGAAAATTCATCCAGATCCATTTTGGAGGAATGCAGGCCAGCGAGAGTTCCCCATCTAGGCCACCGCTCGCGAGAGAGATGTTGGGCGGCTGCAAATATGCGACGTCCTTGGGAGGGCTACCGCGTTAACCGCGTCATAGTAGGGAAGAGTGGGAGAGTGTGTCTTTGGACGCGTCGCGATGTCACGTGTGGCCATTTGCGCCGTGTTCGGAGGGTGTGAATTCAAAAGCGGTCGGCTGTACATTACCACATAAAAAAAGTGATTATGAAAAACGGTAGTCGTATATTTTTCTATTGCAATAAGACATAAATACATAGTCTTGTACTCGTTTCGTCTTGTACAGTAGGCGCACATTGGTAGAGTCCAACATTTGCCGTGAGGTTGTCATGGATAGCGTGGGTATACTAGGCTAGCTTCGGCAGTCAGTCATAATGCCGCAGTCGGAATTTTCGCAAGCGGTGATAGACAAGTCCGTAAGGATTAGACTCATTGGCGGTGAGGTAATACCTCTCAGTAATTGGTGTGTGTAACGCTTTATTACAAAGTTCCTGCTCTGATTATACGTCCTCAGCTTCCTGCTCCCAACGCCTGCGGCAGCGGCCGGCCAGGTCCGTCCGACTTCGCTCAAAAACTCCTCTATGCAGTCTCCAAAACACTTTTCCCGTGATACATGACGACGCAAAGTAAATGCAATTTCCTTTTTGGTGTGGGCGGTCACATTTGGTAGCAAATTTACTCGTCAGAAAGATTGTAGATCTTCTGGACCTTAGCCAGCATGTTCTCAAAGTCAATCTTCAGATCGGTAAGCAGGCCGTCGTTGAAGCCAAAGACCCAGCCGTGGACAATAGGGTAGTGGTTCTTCTTGTAGGACTGCTGAACGGCGGCCGTCTTGATGACGTTGCGGCACTGCTCGACGACGTTGAGCTCGACGAGGCGGTTGTAGCGCTTCTCCTCGTCGGTAATGGCGTCGAGCTCGTCCTCGTGCAGACGGTAGACGTCGCGAATGTTTCGCAGCCAAGGGTTGAGGAGGCCAAGATCCTTGGGGGTCATGGCAGCCTTGACACCACCGCAGCCATAGTGACCGCAGACGACGATGTGCTTGACGCCAAGGTGACGGACGGCATAGTTAATGACGCTCATGACATTGAGGTCGGTGTTGACAACTAGGTTGGCAATGTTGCGGTGGACAAACGTCTCGCCGGGCTCCAGACCAGTAATCTGCTCGGCGGGGATACGGGAGTCACTGCATCCGATCCAAAGGTAGTTGGGGGACTGGCCGGCGCTGAGGCTAACGAAGTAGCCCGGGTCCTGCTCCTTCTTCTGGGTAGCCCACTTGCGGTTGTTCTCGAAGATGCGGTCATGGGACTGTTTGAGGTACTCCTCGACGTCCTTGGGGGTAGAGCCAGCCATTATTTTGGGTTTTGATGTCGCGGGAGGGTGAGAGTGGTCGGGGCCGTTGCAGCAGGAGCTTGCGAAACGTGTGGCGGCAGCAAATCGTTGAGGAAGAGCGACGGTCTGACGAGGCGCAATTGAGGCTTGCCTGGTCAAGGTCGAGCGCAAAGGTCGAGCAAAGGTGCGAAGCGGCAGCATCAAGTGTGAGGAGGGGAAGGCGAGGGGTGGTGGGAGAGCGGGATATATACGCTGGGGTCCTGCAACGGGGTCGGGAGTAATCGCAAGTTTGTAAGAGCAAGTCGAGATAGTGTTACTTGGGATTGATCTGAGCGAATGACGTTGGCGGCCGTAAGTTGAGAGGTGGGTGTGAGTGGGTTGCGGAGCTAGATGGTGCAGTAGCGGCGACGACGAAAGAGTGTGCGACTGGTTGAGTTGTTGGGCTGATGGGTGGTTTTAGCGGCGCGTGAGGGTAACTGCTGTATGTAAGAGGTGAGAAACGGTCAGACAAAGCAGGGTCAGCGTCTTACGATGCCGAGGATTGGTTTGCAGAGGTGTGTAATTGGTAGGGGATTGCGGTGAGATGAGGTGTTTGCTGGTGTTTGTTAGGAGAACTCGAAGCTGGGCAGCCTCAGGCCTCGTTGGGAGGGTCACAGGTGAAGCTACAGGGGGTTACAGCGCATCGTGTGCTGGCGGCGCAGTTTACAGCAGGCTGTACCTTAAGGTACCTAGGTAGTACCTACCTACCTACCTATAACGCAGCTTGTGTACCTACCTAGGTGCTGAGGAAAGCCATCCTGTGCAGCACGTATGGCGACATGTGCCAAGCAGAAGCACCAACTGTGCCACGTCCTATTGTTGCACTGCATAACAAAGATGTATTAGAAATGAGGGGAATCCATGCAGCTGCGGCCGTGATGGATTCGTCTACTAGCCCCGGCCGAATCTTGTTGAGCAGAAAAAAAGCCACATGCGCCTTTGCCAGCAAGAGTAAATTTATCTCCACAGTCTGGTGGTAGCCTGTAGCCTGTAGCCTGTAGGTGAGTTATTAGTCGTGCGGAGAGCGCGAAACCCTGCCCCAGGCTGAAGGAGGGGGAAAGGCACGGGACAGAACGTGCGCAGATGAAGAAGATGGGAGCAGAAAAATTAAAGGGAGTCGTTGTCGCTTTGCAGAAAGGCCTCGCTTTTTTTTACCTCTTTTTTATTGGTTTGTTGTCCTTCGCGTTGGGTCTTGTATATCACAAGCTTTCTGCTCCTCGCACCTTCACAGGCTGCAGCTCATGCATCTGGTCTGCAGCACCAGCCACCGCCAGCCCCAGCTTGGACTGCCAAGGCCTGTTCCTCGGTTCGTCCATCTCCACCATTTGGAGCCCAAGCTAGAGCCTCACACCGCAGCTTGTCCGCTACAGTTGTTCCAGTCCAACCATTTCCAGCGCTGGCACCCCCTGAAAACAGCCTCGATGCCCAGCCCGCACCAGCCACAATGCACTGCTACCTCGACAGCTCGACACCTCTGCTGCACCTCTGCACCTCTGCAACTCGCCAAAAGGCTAAACCGGTGCTTCCGCCGCAAAAAGTCGTCCCGATTGCTCCGCCATCCCGTCCGCCGCCGCCGCCGCCTCTCCCCCCCCCCAGAAAAGTAACCTTACCTTGGCTTGAGCTAACTTCTTCAGAGGTCCAAGACAAAAACTGGAAACCAAGGTTAAACTAACCCAGAGAGAGGAGAAAAAATCCCTGGTCAGCACCTCAACACCATTTCTCGACGTCACAACTTCTCTCCCGTCCACCAAACCGCGTCGACATTTTTCCTCCTCGACGACCTCCTTTGCTCTCCCCCCCCCCCTTGTCGCCGCCACGGAGCTCTGTTGCCACTTGTTGCCGCTGCCGCCGAAAGCACAAGCTGCTATTGATTTGAGAGCTTTGTACTGAACCTCGTCATCGTTGTGGCCGCCTTGATTTTCTCCGCCGTCCCCGTCTCTCCCGGTCGCCAAACAAAACCAGCAACGACAACAGCAGCAGCTTGGCCGCATATCCCTACGCGCGAGGTGTCCGGAAAACACTAAGTCGACAAAGTCTACGCGCATATACACACGCAGCAGCCATGTCTAGACCAAAGCGCGGCGTTCGCTTCTCCCACAAGTCCGGCAACGGCAGCGGCTCAGAGGGCCGCCGGTCCAGCTTCAGCGACGTCAGCGAGGATGGCTCTCCCACGCGCAGCAAGGCGCATCTGACTCTCGAGACTGTCGACGAGGTATGCTTCCGCCCCTTGATGCATCGCCACTGCGCGCATGTCATCATTTGCCCACCGCGCAAGCTCTTGCCTGAAACTAATCACAACAAACTTTCTAGAAACCGCCCACCGCCGAAGAAAAGAGAGCCGAGTACGAAAAGAAAGTGGCCAACTTTTGGACGCGGACGCTGTGGACCTTTGTCATGATTGGCGTCTTCTTTGGCGCCCTCTTCATGGGCCACATCTACATGATCACAATCATCACCGCCATCCAGATCATCTCCTTCAAGGAGGTCATTGCCATTGCCAACGTCCCCAGCCGCGCCCGCTCCCTGCGATCGACCAAGAGCCTTAACTGGTACTGGCTCGCCACCACAATGTACTTTTTGTACGGCGAGAGCGTCATCTACTACTTTAAGCACATTGTCCTCGTTGACAAGGTCCTGCTCCCTCTCGCTACCCACCACCGCTTCATCAGCTTCATTCTCTACGTCTTTGGTGAGATGCCTCCTCTTCGCAATTGCGCCTCCACCTCCTCATCACCCGCTCACAAGCTAACCAACCTAACCTTGCATTAGGATTCGTCTTCTTTGTCGCATCCCTCAAGGCCGGCAACTACAAGTTCCAGTTCACCAACTTTGCCTGGACGCACATGGCCCTCTACCTAATCGTTGTCCAGGCCCACTTCGTCATGAACAACATCTTCGAGGGCATGATCTGGTTCTTCCTCCCCGCCTCCCTCGTCATCACAAACGACATCTTTGCCTACATCTGCGGCATCGCCTTTGGCCGCACCCAGCTCATCAAGCTCTCGCCCAAGAAGACGGTCGAGGGCTTCGTCGGCGCCTGGGTCATGACGGTCCTCTTCGGCATCTTCCTCACCAACCTCATGAAGCGCTCCAAGTTCTTCATCTGCCCCGTCAACGACCTCGGCGCCAACATCTTCACCGGCCTGCAGTGCACCCCCAACCCCGTCTTCCTGCCCGCCACCTACGAGATCCCCCAGTTCTTCTTCCTGCCCCAGCACCGCACAATCACCCTCACCTTTGCCCCCATCCAGCTCCACACCTTTGTCCTCGCCTCGTTCGCCTCCCTCATCGCCCCCTTTGGCGGCTTCTTCGCCTCGGGCCTCAAGCGCAGCTTCAAGATCAAGGACTTTGGCGACTCCATCCCCGGCCACGGCGGCATGACCGACCGCATGGACTGCCAGTTCATCATGGGCTTCTTCGCCTACATGTACTTTCACACCTTCATCGCCGTCTACAAGGTCGACCTCGGCACCGTGCTCGAGACGGCTATTACCAGACTCGGCCCCGACGACCAGGTCGAGCTTGTCAAGAGCATGTGCCGATACCTCGGAAACCAGGGCATTGTCCCCGAAGCTGTATGTACCACATGATGAGCCTCGTTTTCAAGATACCCCTCGGCTAACCCTGCAATAGCTTGCGGCATGTATTGACCACGCCATAGCGGCCAGCTAATGAGCGGATGTGATGAATGATCGATTTCGTTTTAGTTACTTTTTCTTTCCCTCTCTCTCTCGAACAAGACCCTCTTCTTCTTCACGAATATCCCCTTGTCATGTATTCTCCCTCATAGGCGCACAACACATCTATGCATTTCTACAAGTTGGTGGATGAAACGAAAAAAAAACACCCCCGGCTCATCTCATATTGTACGAGCTCAACACTCGATACCACCGAGACTGGGGAAACTGCGATATATGAAGACTCTTTAAAAAACCTTTTTTTTTTTTACTTTTTTCTTCCTTTTTTCTCCCTCTTACTAAAAAAGAACTGATAAAACGTGCTAAATAAAGCAAAGCATGACACGATCCCTAGACCAAAAGCCAACAACATCCTCCACATGCAGGGCTTCTCTCTCCATGTGTATCTTCTCTAATTATAGGCGAGATTTGAACCCGCGAGTCGCTGACCATGTCCAGGTCAGTCTAGCTCGTCCAAGTAAATGCTTTGTGAATGCGTTCGTCTATTCATGATTCATACCATTGTGGCTGGCGCCGTTCGTCTCGGTCTTGTCCACCGCTCCGTTGTAGTGCCCATTCGTCATCGTCACCGTCTTGTTGTGCACGCGTCGCGTCCAGCCGCCCTCGGCCTCGAATATGGCAGCGACGGGCGCCGCGACGGCGAGGAGCTGCGCGTCCTTGAAGCGCGGCGCCACCAGCGACAGGCCGATGGGCATGCCGTGAGCGCCCTGAAACCCGGGCATGTTGAGCACCGGCACGTGCAGCGCCGACCAGACCTTGCAGAAGAGGTAGCTGCCCGTCGTAGAGCCGATGGGCGCCTCGTCGGGCGTGCTCGGCGTCAGCACCGCGTCGTAGCCCGCCAGCACCGCGTCCATCTTGGGCCGCAGCGCCGCGATGCCGTCCACCGCCTCGAGGTAAGCCCGGTGCGAGTAGCCCCCAGACGTCTGGGCGTACCCGACCAGCAGCGCCCCGAGGTGGGCGCGGTTGGCGCGGTACTCGGGCAGGAACGCCGTGCCGCCCTCGACGGCAAGCACCACGTCGTACCACGCGGGCAGTTGGTCAAACTCGGCAGGCAGCTCGACGTCCTCGACGGTGGCGCCGCGGGCGCGCAGCAGCGCTACAGCGTCGTCCACGGCGGCGCGCGTGCCGGGGCCCGCGTGCGGCCACATCATGGTGCGGAACAGTGCGAGGCGCAGGCCGTCGACCGAGTCGAGAGACGAGAGGCGCGCCGACGCCGGCAGGGACGAGTCGTCGTGCAGGCCAAAGGCGTCGGCCAGCAGCACAAGATCGTCTATGCCGCGCGTGAAAAAGCCCAATGTGTCGTAGGTGACGGAGAAGAACTTGAGTCCCTCTCGCGAGATTCGGCCCCAGGTTGGCTTGAAGCCGTACGTGCCGTTGAAGCTCGCCGGCCGGATCACAGAGCCTCCCGTTTGCGTGCCCAGCGCCACGGGTACCTGGAAGTCGCCCACCGAGGCACCCGAGCCGGACGACGAGCCGCCGGGCGTTCGCGACAGGTCGTGCGGGTTGCGCGTCGCCGGGCCCTCCCCGGTCGCGGCGAACTCGGTGGTGGTCGTTTTCCCGAGCAGCAAGGCGCCGGCGGCACGAAGGAGGGTAATGGGAGCAGCATCTACTTTGGGGAAATTGCCTTTGTAGGCACTTGAGTTGAATTGCGTTGGCATATCTATGTAGGTGAAACTGTTAGCCAGAGTGTCGTCGTTGCTGCAGCACGCCGATCTCGGAACGCAATATCAAATCACCTACCTTTGGTGTAAATCACGTCCTTGACACCAATGGGCATTCCATGAAGCGGGCCACGCTGCTCCAGCGGCACGGCGTCGAGAGCGCGAGCCTGCTCCAGGACGTAGTCGCGATCCAGGTAAGCCCAGGCCCGGACCTGCGAGTCGCGCTCGGCAATACGATCCAGTAGCGCACGCACATATTGCTCAACAGTCAAATCGCCGGTGCGAATATAGCCCAAGACCTCTGCTGCCGTGAGGAGATGGGCATCCTCGGCGACGGACGGTGCCTGTGCGGCGCCCATGGTGGCACGGCGCGGGCCTGGAGGCGTAGTCTTGTAAACGGGAAAATACGGCACTCGCCTGATGTGAGTGGGGATATGTGAAGCAAAACGGCGAACCCCACGATATGCAAGTGATCCAAGGGCCGGCACCGTGAAGGTAATAATATAGGACAGCCCTGCTATAGCGGTCCCCTTTTACACTGGAAGCAGTCTGTAGTTTGCAACACCGAGGGCTCCGTATCAGGAAATAAAGAGCGGGAAGCGAGAGAGAGAGAGAGAGAAAGTGGCGACCAAACCTAAAAAACCGGCGCCCAGAAACGTCCGTGGTCGTTAGCTTATATGTTCCCGCGGACGGCTTTCTCCACTGCGCGTGCGCTAGAAGAGACCCTCTCTCTGCCGACAGACACGAGCTGAATGGAGATGATCTGGTGATGTGTTTGTGCGACCTTGGGCTCCTGAAAGAGTGGCGGAGAAGGAAGAGTGTAGAGAAGAAAAAAGGGTGTAGGCCAAGAGATGGCGAAACGGCGGAGGGGTGTGGTGACACGGGGGGGAGGGAGGGAGAAGAGACTAGCTCGTTCGATTCCGGGGGAAGCGGGACATGTATCGTTTTGTCCTACAGGTAAATTAAAACCCTCATGGATAGCCTGTCTAACTTTGAAGATGCTAGTGGCAAGGACGGCGTCGTTCCAGAGGTAGCCTGTCCGGCCGCTCCTCCACGATAGTGTTGGTCAAAGTGGACGGGCTGAAAGCCGGGTAAACAAACGAGGGCGGGAACGGCTGATTCGTTGCCGTTTTGGTATGTAAGCGGGTAAAATGGTCCGTCTCTTCTGCTTTGGAAGCAAGTGGTTGGTTGCTATTCCTATCTCGAAAAATGTCTTTGATGTATACCAAGGGTTTCGTCGGTTCGAATGGTTCGCTTCCCTGCGGCGGCGTGTTTCTTGGGCCCCTGGTCTCCAGGTGTCAGTCAAGGTCAGCCCAGCGATCTTATTCGGCGCATCATATAAGGAGGGTTTCGGATGCGCGTACGAGGAAAGACGACGACAGACCCCTATACGGTCCCGACAGGTTGGATTGCGAGTTTACATGGGTGGGCAGGGTGGGCTTTGGGCGCCCGCGGCAGATTCAGAGAAACGACGACCAGCCAAGGCGACGTCAGAGCACCGTACGATGGCAGGGAAGATGAAAATAGACCAGGGGGGGACGTGGACACAAACCTGGAATACGTCTAACCTTTTTGACCAAGCCGGTCCTACTGGTACACACAGGTATAAAAAGCCTTGCTAGTTCGGGGCTTCTTGAGAAGTTGTCTCATAAACGGGTCCGGCTTGTCTCTTTTCCTTTGGCCAGGAAAGTGTAGTTTGTGCAAACCCTGGATGGTGTGTGTGTGTGTGGCAGTCGAGCCTTTTTTTTTTTTCTTCCCTCGCTCTTTCTCTCTTCGCCGCCGACGCAGGCTGCGGCTCTTGTGATTCGCTTGCACCGACTGACCGGGTTTCTGGACATCCCGCGAGCCCTGCTGCAGGGGGGGCCCCGACGGGTGTCCAATCAGATGCGGTCAGACTTCCGCTCCAGGTTGCGCAAGCTGGCTATAAAGAGGAGTATGCACCAGATGAGCTAAAACTGCCGGTCAGAAGGGTTCTGTCATTGGAGTGGCCAGGGGATGGGAGGGGAAGAGGCTTGGGGGGGCTTTGAGAGGGGGCTCGGTTGGGCACTTTGGTATCCGGGTATCTGGAAAAGCTCCAGCGTCATCGCCCACCGCCAGGCTATGTGGGCTAATTAGGGCCGTCTGGTGTACACACTCTGTTCGGCATGCAAGTGGCAGGCAGTGATGCTGTCGAAACCCGCGTCCAGTTCAGCTGCATGTAGGCGTCCGTTGATACAAAGCTTACACAGAAGAAAGTCTATAGAGCAAGGCCAGTCAGCCCAGTCGTGCTTCCATGGCACCATTCGAGCGCTGGAGGATGCCGGATGCATGGACACGTGTACGAGCCTTGGGCCAAATTTTCTCCTCTGCCGGTCTGACAGAGGAAGAAGCGGGAAGAGACAAAAAGGGCATGCATAATCGCGAAAAAAGGCGATTGAGCCTATATCGGCTACGCAAGACGGCCGCAGGCCCCCAAGCATGACTCCTTATTCGCGCTGATGCACGAGTGAATCGTCAACAGAAGGGTGTACTCACAAAGAGAGACGTAGACTGCGCGCCCAAGAAACACATGAGCTGCGCCAAACGCAAAACATGCAGAGGCTCCATCCCAGGAAATCGGAAATAGGGCATAGACTGGTTTCAGTCAAAGGGGGGTGTAAGCCTCCGCTTTCAATTGCTGGCGCAAGAGGTACGGGGTACTCTGTACGAAACGGCCGAATGAAAAATGACGAAATTTTATTAAATTTTCAAAGAAGAAAAGGGAGAGGACGATGATTGTCCCCGTGTTGACATGGCAAAAAGCAAATATGCATGACAAGTGCGCCAACCAGCGCCGTCTTGGCCAGCCACGGATGGCAGGGATTGGTTTTAGCTGGTCGCTGCTGAAGACGTCGCCCGCCGTTTGGTACTGTACGTTTCACTAAACCTAGTTACGGGAGGAGCGTCCAAGAGGAAAAGCACGCAAAAGCGGTGTGGTGCATGAGAGCTGCCGCCAAGAAGCAAGCCTCCCGGGAATCTGGTTGGACCACCAAGATGGACAGCCTTGATCTAGAGTAGGGCTTCTTTTGTTTCTTTTCCCTCGTTCATTCTCTCTCCCTGTCTTTCTTTCTTCAAGGGAAAAAAAAAGGCGCGACTAGCGGGCGCATATTGTGATGGTCAAATGAGCCACCCGGGCCCTTGCAGGGTATCTGCGAGCTCCGCGCCACGTTTGTTCGGAGTAGGGCGCTCCGAATAACTGCGGGCGTAATATTTGATTACTATCTCATCGACGAACAAGCATACAAGATGCGAAAAAAAAAAAGAGGTCAGGATCATCGTACAAAGGGGAAGAGCACACACACACACACACGCACACCCTTGTAATGAGCAAAGTGGCGCGACTCTGGAACAGTGCATTTTGTAGCTTGGCCAGTTTAGACCAAAAGTCGGCGTAAATTGTCCGCCAATGCATGGCGTCAGGTGTATAAGTGAGTCGGGAAGAAAGACAGCCCTTGCTCGCCATCGAAATCGCTCCGGTGATTCTGTTTGCTTTGAATACGCAAGCAATACATCATCTCGCCATGATTTAGACCACTACCAACGACTTATAAAGACGCGCATCCTGGCCGCGGCCCCCCTCTTTACCTTGCGGGCATGCAACTGCCGACGATGAAAGCGGGCTTGTGCATGATTTCAATCATGGGCTCGCAAGTATGTCGACTCATCCTGGCGGGCCATGTCAGCTGGGCGGTCATGAGGGCCACGAATGGCTGGCATTTTTTCACCGAAGCGGGTTTGTTGTGCCGACTCGACAGAGTAAGGCGCGCAGATGGGCAACGAGCAGTGTGTCATGTTGCGTAGGGCAGAAACACAATGGTGCGCCCGCCACAAATGATCCGCTGCGGCAACATTGCAGGAGCTCTCAGCCTTGATATTTTGTGCATCTTTGAGGCTTTTCCCAACCCGCCCAAAATGAATCTGCTCATCGCACTTATGATGCACGGCCAGGCCAGTGGGCGGTGGTGTAACACGGCGGCCCGGTTGTCTTGAAAGGCCCCGATTCTCGGGTTCGCATCGCACAAACTGACATATATTGGGGCTACACCGAGCACTGTAGCTTTGGTGAGGCGGAGAAGGTCGTGCGATCAGTATATTGAGATTTCAGCACATCGCTGCACTCTTAGTATCAGCCTTTCTGCCTCCCGCGTCATGTTGTGTAACCTAATCCAGCCCGACGACGGCCAAGAGCCCAACCGTTGGAAATAGAGTATAGCAGCAGGTACAGCTACATGGGCAATCATGCATCACATCGCCATGTGATGCAGATGATTGTTGCCCAACGAAGGGATATACGGCAAGTTGCTGAAACTAGTCATCCTGCGACAGCCTCGGCGAAAGTCTTCCTATTGGTAGCCTAGCAACGTTATCGTGCTGCAGCTTTGTCAGCCTCCACAAGCTCCCTGTTTGATTCCGGTGTTTTCTTTTCTGCGATATACTTTCTCGACACAGGATATCGAATTTGAAGCATTTCATCTAATGATGCGGAGTAGAGCCGCGATTTGTTGTACCGTGCACTCGGTGCTTTTCCCGACAGCTGCCGCTGCACCTTGGCCCGTGTAAGTGCCGCTTGCCAGCCACGTCTTCACACTCGACACCTCAACGATGCAATATCCATCTGCTTATTAAAGATGGTCCTGTTAATATCATTCTTCTCAATTGCACAGCGGAAATTCGTGGGCCGGTGCCGCTTTCCAGGCACTTCGCTTCAGCCCGATGGCGGCTATGTTCTGGTGTCAAGTCAACCCCACAGTGCGCCGAGTGCAGTAGCCGCTGGCAGGCAGCGAACTTTCACCAAACATCAACGGGATATTCGCTTCACCATGCTTCAAAAAATCACAAAAGTATATGCAGACCATGTCATGCCCATCGAATGCGATATCTACACCGTCGCGGAGCCAGTGCCGGGCGCGCCTGTCGCTCTCTTCTTCCACGCCGGCGCATTGACGGGCTGGGGCCGCGACTGCGTGCCGCCATGGCTGGTACAGGTATGTCGGAAGAGGGCTGCGATGCGCAAGAAGAAGACGGCCAAAACCAGTTGACTCTGTCGTCTCTGTATTTACTTGAAGCTAAACAGAATAACGCAAACAGGCTTGCTGCAAGCAGAAATGGCCGCTCATCAGCGCCAGCTACCGCCTCATGCCTCAGACGGGCACCGCCGGCCTGGCGGAGGACGTCACGGCCGCGTACGACTTTGCGCAGAGTTGGGACTGCAGCAGTGACAAGAAGCGGCGGGTCATTGTCGTCGGCGCCAGTGCAGGTGCGCAAACTTCTCCATCATCTAGCAAGACGGGGCGTTGCCAACTAACCTCGCCCCCGGCGCACAGGATTCTTTCTGGCCTCGTTTCTCGGCCGCACCGCCAACCCGCCGCCGCTGGCTCTCTTTTCCATTGCCGGCATCAACTCCTTCACGCACCCCTTCTACCGCTCCTCCGTTCTCGTGACGCCCGAGGTCACGCCCGACTCCGCCGTCGAGCCCGCCCTCGCCGGGCCGCTGGTCGTCGGCCGGTCCATCCCCAACGGCCACGACGACGCCAGCATCTTCCGCGTCGATGCGCTTCAGAGCGACGCCGCCCGCGATCCTGCCTGGACGCCGCCCGCGGTGCCGGACACGCGCACGCCGCAGGAGAAGCAGATGTGGGACGCCCGCGCCCTGCTGTACCGGTACTTGATCTACCACAACCGCTGGCCGGACATGACGGCGGCGCTCGACGGCGGACGGGAGTGGCACGCGTGGACGGCGGCGCGCAGGGCGCAGTGGCCGCCGACCGTCATCTTCCACGGAAGTGCCGACTCGGCTGTGCCGCTGGAAGTCAGCGAGCAGCTGCGCGAGGTCATGGGCGCCGACAAGGTGTCGGTGTTTGTGGCAGAGGGTCAGGATCATCTGTTTGAGCGCGCCATGTTTCTGGAGGACGAGAGGCCCGGCATGAATGCGGTACGGGACGCTGTGGCAAAGTTGGTCGAGGTAGTGAAGCAGGCAAATGAGAGAAAGTAAACGCGCAGTGTTTCATCACTCTTAGAGTAGACTTTGGATCTATCTTCTGTCAAATAGAGGCATTTTTCCTGTTAGATTCGGGAGTGGCAGTGGCGTCTAGCTCGTCCAGCTCGTCTAGCTTTCAAGCACAACTGCATGGACAAAACGATTGCCAGCTTGGTCAGCGAAGAATACAGTATCTGCGCATTATTGACTGGGCCATTTTTTCAGAAACTTTCATAACTCTGCCGCATCTGATTGGCTCCATCAGTTGCACATCCTGTTAGTAAATACTCTCGAAAGTCTGCCAAAACTTTGCCGCATCTGATAGACTCCGTCAGTTGCACGTCCTGTTAGTAAATACACTCTCGAAAGTCTTCCAAACATTTCCGCCCTATTCCCAGAACCGCATTTTCCGGCACTAACAACTCAGCCAACCAGCCCAACCACTCAACACTCACGCAGAACTTTTTCGAAGCCAGTCGCCAGTGTCCCACATAATAGGCCCTTTCCGGCGCCGGTGGGCAATTACAGAACGCTGATGTAAGGAACGTCTAAGCAATAAGCGAGCCTGTTTACTGGACAAAGCACTTTGCGCAGATCCCCCTCCCCCGCCCCTACTGGCCCGGCCTGTTGCGGACGGTCACTAATAATTATGCAAGCACCGCCAAACCTATTATTTAGCAAAGTCCTTTTCAAATTTGCAATCGCCCTCAATTAGCCCTGGATATAATTAGAAGAGAATGGCACCGTCTTGACTAAAAAGACCGAAATCGTTCGTCACTCGTCCCTACACCACCAACGTCACTCCAAAGAATTCGCAACCTTTCCATCACGCATAGCCCTTCGTCTATATAACGACCGTCTCTGTTCGCAAGCCTACAGAATTCTCATGTTTCGAATCACACTCAACAACATCTTGACAGCAACTATATTTGCACTCCTCTCCAGTCTCGTCTACATTTACACAGCCGAACCGGCAACTTCAATCATCACGTCTGCAAAGCTCTCTGCAGCCAAGCGGCTCTTGACAAACCGTCACTTTTCCACCACCGCCATTCACAACAAAAGATCCGCCGCCATGACCGCGACGTCTTCTGCTGTTCCCCGCACCATCAGCAAGGCCTTTTTGGCCGTCGAGCAGTCCGAGGGCCAGGGTGCCCGCGTCCGCCGCTCCATCGGCACGCCCGCCCTGCGCAACTTTACGCCCTTTTTGATGCTCGATCACTTTTCCATCAAGCCCGGCGCTGGTTTCCCCGATCAGTACGTTTTTTTTTCTTCTTTCTATCTTTTTGCTCTTGATTTTTTTTTTCTTCATCATCGCTAACATCACCACGCAGCCCCCATCGCGGCCAAGAGACCATCACCTACCTCCTCGAAGGCGCTGTCGACCATGAGGACTTTACCGGCGCGCGCGGCACCATCAACGCCGGCGACCTGCAGTTCATGCGCGCCGGCGAGGGCGTCGTGCACGCCGAGATGCCGCGGCAGAACCCCGACGGCAGCGCCAACGTCGGCCTGCAGCTCTGGGTCGACCTGCCCCAGGACCTCAAGTACTCGGAGCCGCGGTACAAGGACCTCCGCGCGGCCGAGATTCCCCACGTCGAGGCCGCCGACGGCAAGGCCACCATCAAGGTCATCTCCGGCCAGAGCCACGGCGTCGAGTCGGTCCAGGACGTCGCCTACACGCCCGTCTGGATCCTCGACGTGACGCTCCGTCCGGGCGCCCAGGTCGTGCAGCCGCTTCCGCAAGGGTGGAACGCCTTTGCCTACGTCCTCGAGGGCGACGTCGTCTTTGGCAAGGACGGCGAGGGAAACCGCCTTCCCGTCGCGCAGTACCACAATGCCGTATTCAACAAGGAGGGCGACGCCGTCTATGTCGAAAACGACGCGGATGCGACCCGCGACGCCCGCCTCGTCATCGTCGCCGGCACCCCGCTCGACCAGGAGATTGTCCAGTACGGGCCCTTTGTCCTAAACTCCAAGGAGGAGGTCGTCCAGGCCCTCATGGACTACCAGTCGCACTCGAATGGATTCGAACGCGCAGAGGGGTGGCAGTCGGAGATTGGCAAGAGCATGAGGCATTGAATGCGGTATGCCTTGCATTCTCAACGGGGAAAGTAGTAACTCTATAATTGAGAGGTTGGTTTGATTTTTGGTGTTTACAATAGAGAATGAGTATCAGTGTACTCGTAGCCAAGACATTGACCATTACAGCAATTGTTGCTTTTTGTACTTAGCCATCTTGAATTTCATTTTTGACGAAGAATCGCTTCCATTAGATCCCGTGACCAGTAGCTATGTAGCAAAAAGCTGAGTGTTAACCGTCTTGCGCCTGTGCAAGGTTTACGATACAATGTGTGTGTGTGTGTGTGTATACAGTGCACTTAGGCAAAAGGTGAGTAGAGACTCATCTTAAACCATAGAAGCCTGAGGTCGAGCACGTCAGGTACAAAGTGTGATCTGGAGTCTAGATGGATATTCAGAAGATTGTCGAGGCACGGGCAAGAAATCGAACAGAGCAGTAATCGTAAAAACCAAATATTATCTATTAATGCCTGGGTCGCTAGACGAGTCAAGCGACCAAGCCGGGCAAACGATCAGGTTTATTTCCTTTAAAACACTTGCGGCGTAAGAACCAGACATTAAAAATCCCTTTGTCCATTCCCGTCGTTACCATTAGAACAAGAACAAGATCAGTAAACCATATCGACCCTCATGGAGCCTGCCTAGCACCTCGTGAATAGTCGAGAGCCGAGTACCACGTGCTGTCTAGATTTGCCCAAGTAGGTTCTTCCAGCTCAAATGCGACACCCAGATGACCGATCCTATCGAGATGCATGAGGTGGGGTATTATGTGACAAACATGTGCATCATGAAGAAGAAAAAATTGAAAAAAAGACTCAGGTCCTTTACAGGAGGAGAGCGGCAATACCAGCGGCGGCAGCAACGACACCAGCAGGGGCGGTAGCCTGGGCAGCAAAGTTCTTGGAGCTGCTAGAGGAGCTGGAAGCAGCGCCGCTATCCTCGGTGGAAGATGAGTCGCCGTTTCCGTTGCCAGAGCCCTCGGAAGAGCTAGGAGCCGCGGTAGTCTCAGAGCCGGAGCCGGAGCCAGTGGAGGTGGCATCGCCAGAGCCCTCAGTGGAGGTGGCACCAGAGCCGTCGCCAGACTCGGAGCCAGTGGTAGACTCGGAGCCAGCACCAGTGCCGGTGGAAGTGGCACCGTCAGAGCCAGTGGAGGTGGCACCAGAGCCATTGCCAGACTCGGAGCCAGTAGACTCGGAACCAGAGCCAGAGCCAGTGGAGGAGCCGGAGCCGTTACCACCAGCACCGCCAACGCCAGAGCCAGAGGTACCAGTAGCCTCGGAGCCAGAGCTAGAGCCAGTAGAAGAGGCACCGTCACCACCGTTGCCGCCGCTACCAGAGCCAGTGCTAGTGGCAGATCCAGATCCAGATCCAGAGGAAGAACCGGAGCCAGAGCCGCCGTCACCACCATTGCCATTGCCATTGCCACCAGCACCACCAGCGCCACCGGGGTTGATGGTGACACCAGCGCTCTTGCAAGCGGCGATACCGTAGGCGACAACCTGGGCGGCATCCTCACTGGGGCAGATGGCACCAGAGCAGTCACGGAGACCGTAGCCGAAGTTGACGTTGTCGCAGAGGCACTTGAGGTCGTTGGGGGTGCAGCCGAGCTCCTGAGCCTTGGAGGCAGCCATCATGTTGTTGGCGCAAGTTTGCTGACACGTCATGTTAGTTGTGAAGCTAATGTGGTCGAAGGTAACGTCTACTTACACCGCACTGAGCCAGGCTAGAGAGATCCTGGGCAACGGCGACGGCGGCCAGAGCGCTGATAGCAACGAAGGTCTTCATTGTGATGGAGGTTAGGTTAAAAACACGGGCTCTGTGTCGGAGATGATTGTTAGCGGATGCTCAGACGTGGTGCGAGTGTCTGCGTAGGGTAGGATTGAAAATTTCAAAGAACGCCCGAGCACCGAGACAGAAAGGCCTCGGAACGACTTCCAACCATTGGGGCAATTGTCGTTCCAAGAACCTCGAGTGTTGCGAATGGGCGTCATCTCGGAGGGTGGTGAACATGAACCACGAGGTGCGGCCATTCGTACGTTGCTGAGATGCATACGATGGAAGAGGTGTGCGGTGTAAGACTGGAGGGAGGAGGCAAGACATACTGTTTGGAAGAAGTGTTTTAAGTCGACGAGACAAAGCACAGGGCTGAGAGGTGTTGCAGGGAAATCTTGAAAGGAACACTTGAGGGAGATGGACCGGTGGCAGTTGAAGCGTGAGGAGGAAGAGAAGAGAAGAAGGGATCTCGAGAATGGGGGGAAGGCAGGCAATTAGTAGTGCAGCGAGAGCGTGTCTGGGAAACGGCAAACGGCAACCGGGGCGGGACCAATGGACCAAGAGAACGAACTCTTAATTGTGGATAACTGATGAGCGTCTGCCAGCTGGTGGGCGTGGGCAGGCGGCAGCTGGCAGTTGGCAGAGGACAGCCAGCAAACGGAGGCATGATGCCCTGGATTGGCTTTGCTTGCTGTCTCGCCGCTCTCCAAGCTCCAAGGTTACTAGCGCAAGACGGCTGCGCGCGATGCAAGGTATGGGAGTAGCGTGTGCAGGTACCTCGCGTTACAAGCGGGTACGTGCAGCGATACTTTGCTGTTTGCCGGAGGAGAGGGGGAGGGCCTGTTGGGGGCTGGCTTGGCTGGCCCAGTGGTCGGCGACTGCGCTGGGCTGGGGTAGCACTGGCAAGGTACCTCTAATCACGGCCGAGCTGGGGCCTGTAGCGTAACCTGCTCCTGGCTGGAGGAGGCCGACCAGAACGCGCTAAAATCGGCCCAGCACTAGCCACACAGGCGGACAGGGGTGCCTCATCACGGCTCAAGGTAAAGGGAGGTGGAGACGAGCTCCGTCATTGCTCTCTCGGTCTCTCGCCATTTTTCCGCTCCATCTTGCAGCCAACAGCGGGGATTGCGTGGATTGCCTCTGGGAACAAGGCAGTTCAGCCCAGCAAGGCCCAGCAAGGCCCTGTATTTCCCACCACGGCTAATCTGGTGAGGCGCAGGCATCATCAACCGTATCGGAAGGAAGTGTGTGACGGCAGACTCGCTTTCGTCATGATGTAACAATTACAACAAAGTGCATACTGGTACTGGTACTGCAAGGCGAGCAGCCAGCCACACCCCTTGGCAGGTACAGCTATCATTGATCTTTATTTATTCTCGTCATTTATTTGTTTATTTATTTATTGTCTCTAGCACGGTCCTATGTAATAAATTTTGATTCAGCCCGCGCTAGGCTCCAGGAACCAACCTGAGTAGTGCGCTGTAAACAACGCCCAAAGCCCATCTCTCGCCTCTGTTTGGCTGGGTTCCTCCTCGCTGCGCTCTAGCGGGCTTTAGCGGCCTCCCTCACTGTAAGATGCCCACCAACTCTGCTGTAGGGCGCCCGCCAGTGGAGCCGACTACCTGAAGCGAAATGAAGAGGAACATAACATCGCACCACCCAAGCAACCAAGCCGGTCAGCCGAACCACCTGTGCGGATTCAGCAGCGTCAGTTGACCACTCGATTGAAGTGGCTTTCACTTTTTAAATTACATTGTCCTGATTTTCTTCTTCTGCGCTCTTCTGTCGTGCAGCTGTCCACTGTCTCGAATGTAACAGCGAGCTTACTTGCCAACTTGTTAGCGCCCCCAGTTTCTGGATTTGAAGTTGTAGACAGGTGAAAATGAACTCTGACACGCCGCTTTGCCGGCTACGGCAATCCCAGGCATGGGGATCCAAAGGCAATTCGCGCTCTCTTTACCAACGATGCTGCGCCGGACAAGCGAGATTTCCCCCAGTGCTACACCACGGCACGCCTTGTCTCAGACCCCGCGAGCCTAGCCGTGCTTAGATGCCAGCCACAGAATCTCCCTCCCTTAAGAACGGCCATTTGGGATCGGATCCCCTGAATTCCTTTTCCTTTTTAGCATCAAAAAAGGCGCCTCTGCATCCAGATGGCGTCACACGGCCCAAACGGTATGTATCATCCGCGTGTAGTAAGCATTGTGACGTCTGGTTTCGTTCTCAGATCTAGTGTCTTGTAACACAATGACCCAATGACGATGTCAACGCTAAGTAATAAACTCGGTCATCGTCTCTTGTCTTGCGTCTTTGTGTCTCGTCTCGTCGCGTCGCACAACTGAAGAGACTTCTTTTCACATTGTTTGGCTCATTGTCGTAGGTCAAACCATGCAACAAAGCCGTTGTGCTAGCAGGGTCACTGCTAGAAGCTATCTTGAAGCTGAATGATTTGTCAACCTCGTCCAATGTAAAAATCTAGAGCGCATTCAAAGGAACGCCTGAGATTCCCACTTTAAATAGCTTCCGCTGCATTGTATCGACAGATTGCAGGAGCATCTGTGCATATTGGTCTTGGCGGAATCTGGTCATCAAAGAGCAGCACGGGCATGGTAGGGCTACCTAATAAGAAGCAGTCCTTTACATATTTCGCGTCTTGACATTTACATGCTCCATCCGTAGAACAAACTCTCTCAAACCCCGTGCTACGCCAAGCCCGAGAGTCGAGCCTGGCGCAAATCTCATGCCCAATAGCTATTCAGAGTCCGTGTGGAAAGATATCGTGCTGGTAGCACAACGCTACCACGCGCCCCGCAGGTATGTTTCGATAGAAATTAGATCAAAACACGGTGTGTGATGTGTGATGCGCTGATGATTTACGATGATTTCTTATAACGATCGGCAGCGCCAGCGGGACTCACTCGCCTCAACCAGATTTCCGTTTCCCTCGCTCATGTAGTTTCGTGGTTCATCCTCTTGCTAGTATTCTGAATTACCATCATCTTTTTCTCCGGGCGCAAAGAAGGGGCCCAATCGACTCACAGCAGCCCAGAAAAAAGAAAAGATCGAATAGGTAGGGTTAGTTTGCATTGCTCCCTTGAAACGCGTAGGCTATTTACAGCTTGGGCCGCGCTGAGGGGCACGGGTCAAACTCTAAATTCCCGCCGAAAGAACGCAATCTTGATTGGACAAAGTGGTAAGAAAGCAGCCACTGCCATTGGTAAGAATTCACATGCTCAATATGATACTCAAACACCGCATCCACGATGGGCGGAATCAAGTCAGAACCCAGGCTGAGGTTGAGAGGGTGTTGGTGTGGCGCAGGCCTTACCTGCATTTCAGCGGCCTCCAGGCGCCGTACCCTACTGAAAAGAGGCCGCTAGAGGGCTTTCAGCAGCTCGCTGCCCCGAGACGGAGACGCCGTCGCTCGCCACCACAACGGGCCTGCGCCACAGAGAGCAAGCTGCTGGACTACGGAAGCTTCATGGCTCCCTCCATCTCGCCATCATCATCACGCCAACCTATTCCGACCACGGCCAGCACCAAGCTTTCCCCGATAACTCCATCAATGTCTCCATCGGTAGCCATCAAGTAAGGTTCTTCAAGTACACGTTTGCATTCTGACGGCCCAATCCACGTAGCACAGTAATGCCAACCCAAATATCCAGAACCGAGCTCTCCTGATGCCGCTTCGCCCTGATTTCGCTGAGAGCAGTGACTTTCCCAACAGTCCAATTGCCGAGCGCCAACACGTTTCAGCGGTTCAGAGTGGAAGACACCCGCTTACAGGTCTCGTCCGATGGGTTGGTTGATACTGCACGATACTGGTAGATAGCTGGGGCTTGGCGAGCGGACTCGGTGGCAACAGCATCCCAGATTGCCAGCGAGCTGGGCCGGCATCCGCTTCATGGTTGGGCGTCGGAATTACTTTCCCAGCGCCAGGATGCCCCTCCACGTCGCTCCCCTGCTCAGCTGGGCTCCTCCGGTGCCGATCCACACTGCATCATCTATCACACACACAGCTGCCAGGTTGAGTCGACTGGCCCGCCTCCCAAGCAACCAAGCCGGGTTTTGCTGAGTTCGGTTCGATTGCCTCTGGGCCTGGCTGGCTTCCACCCACATCGCACCCCTGGACAGAGCTCGCGCCACACGAATCCTCGACGTCACTGTGCTTGACACGGTCCAATCTACGCCAGAAAGCACGGCAATGGCTCCCCGATAAAGCTGATCAAATGCGACGTTGCTGTCATGAGCTTTAAAATACAAGAATGGCCTGGCAACAGCTTGCGCGGAAAGGGAACTCATCATGCTGTGTCGTCTGGATTAACAGGGTCTGGAGCTCGAAATTCACTCGTCTGTTCTAACTTCACCGGGACCTCCATCATCTCGTTACTAACTTTTTGTCTTTGATCCCCATGCAAATCTCGACGCGGCCACAGCGCCACAGAAATCTCGTCCAGCCCTCAACTGGTCCACAGCGGTAATGCAGCTCAAGTGGTCCACAGCGACGATCCACTGGTGGATAGCCAACTAGCACAACAGAGGCATTGGCCTGGTCAATTGTCAAGACCTCAGTCAAGCGGGTTTGGGTCAATGAATTGCCTGCCAACGGCCACCAAATCTGCTTGTCTTGTCTTGGACGGTCTCATTTGACAAAGTTTGAGCTGCATCGCTGTCGATAGCTGCGCAACGTTAAGCTCGCAGCCAGACACCAGATTACCGCACCCCGGCGCCGTCCGATCTCCAGCCACGCTCACCGTTCTAGTCGCGGTCAATGGCCAGTCTTGTCGACCGCCAGAAGCGGGCAGGCACAGGGTATCCGTACAGGATGCAAGCCACTTTTATTAGGCCCAAGGCGGCTTTCCGCACCAGCTCCGAAAATCACCAATCTAGGCCTGTTAGCTTTGCTAGCTCGAGCTAGCTGAGCTTTTTGGGATGCTCTTCTGGTGCTGGTCCCCATGTCTCGGCTTGACTGGCAAGGTTTCCCTCGCCCCAGATGTCTGGCTTTTCAAGCCCAAGGGCGGGTCCACGGTGCGCTGTAGTCTGTGGAGGGCGATTAATTTGGGCGTCGTTGAGTGAGACTAGGAGTACACGGAGGTACAAGTTCGATACAGCCGTGTACTCGAGACCTTTGTCGCCCAGGTAAGCTAGTCCATGTTCTGCTCTACACGACGCTCGATGCCTGGGTTGGTTGGCAAAATCTACATCGCAAGGCCCAATTCCGCCCAGGGCTACATCAGAGAGGAAGTAATGACTTTTTACGTTGGCGGGCCGTTACTTGGCCTACCGGGCAACCATTATTTTCAAAACAACCGAGGCCCGATTAGACGCGCATCTGTCGGCCAGCGACAATACAACCGCAAGAGCCTTGGAGCCGTCATCAGTGTCTTCAGCATCAACAGTCCGTCAATCAATCATGCCTATCAGTGTCTTGGAAGCTCGGCCCTAATCGGAATCGCCCGATGGACTGCTTGTTTTGCCTGAAGACCGTTTCACACCATTACATCATTCTACAAGAGACAATATACGAACGATGTAAACGTCAAACAGCGCGCAGGCTGGAGCTGAGTAAGTTAGCATTACTGCTTCGGCAGCAATTCTAAAATAGCATTTCTGCTGTTCTTTCCCCGACGGATCTGTGTTTTTCTTTTCTGAATCTTTTTTTTGCTGAGTCCATTGACCGCTGGCGAAGTGAGCTCCAAAATTTACACTTTCATGTTGCCAGCAGGCGGGCCTGTTTAGCATTTTGATTGGCCACGAAACAACAATGAAGCTTCTCAAAAGCTAGCCGTAGACATTTGCAGACGAAAACGATATCTGGCTCGGCGTCATTATCCCCACATCCGGTTTAGGCTGTGAATCGTGCCGAAGAAGAATGCAATCGTGCATTTGGCGTTTCTTACCTTCCCTCGCCTCCGCCATTGCAGGGACCGAAAAGGTCTACAAGTGAGCCCTCGAAAGAAAAAAAGACAGAATCCGGGCAGAGAAAAAGTCAATTGTCTGTGACGCAACAGTTCCATGCAGAATTGTCCATTGCATCGATGCCAAGATCTTTTTATGGATAATATTTACGCACGCACTCTGTACAGAGACATGAACACACACCGCATTACAACGTGCATTTGGCACCCAAGCAAAAGCAAAGGCATCCTATGCACCACTCACCACACAGGGTGGAAGTTGGTACATGCAGCCGCAGCCTGCATTAGTCTCCCAAGCTGCATATGAAAACCCCGTTTGGTGTCATTTTTGACGTAAACGTCACAACAAGGATGAAGATCTAGCACAAATCCCAGCCTCGAGCTTTTTCTCCCTGCCAACGCCGCAATGTAACCCAGCCACGCTCCTTTACCACGTAGTCAAGTGGCGTAGGTAGTCGCTTGGATCTGTCGGCACACGGGTACGGGTTGTCGTTGTATCGTCCGATCGACAGACTTGACTGTGAGGCTGCTCAGGTCGTGGGCACGGGGCTCAACTACTCGTCAAGAGTGTGGCACTAGCTACGTAATCGATGCCACTTCCAAGACATGGCAAAGTCAGCAGCCTGACGAGACCTCTGCGAGACAACTGGATCTACCCAGTGGTGGCATCATAGACAACAAAAACCTGGATCGTCCTCGATCAATCGGCAAGTGGCTCTTCCTGGCGGTCCGCTCATCTCACCAACCTCCCTCTCTTCACCGCTCGTCGCACAGACATGCCATTTCAAAGAAACCACTCGATTGCGATCACATCGTAAGAAAACCGATTTTAATGATACGTTCGTAATTAACATTGACCAACTAAGTAAAAGAGCACGCACACTCGAAAGCAAGATAGTACATATCTCGGAGGGTGAGGCGGAAAATAAACACCAAGATATCGTAACCATCCTTGCAAAAAACAAAAGAAAAATGCATCAACAAACCAACCAAACCAATGAAAACCCACAATCGAAACTGCCCAATTATTCAACATGAAATCCTATTTCCCCTTTTCTCTTCATGCTTTGTGAATGATATAAAACAAAATACTTCCCGCATGCCTATTCGTCTGCTTCCAATCCGGTTGAAATTACAGTCATACACTCGTGTCTAATATGCTTGCAAGAGCTTGATGCATTTAACCGCTGCACATGACGCACGACTCGGGGTTCTCGATGCTGCAAGCAACGACGGCCTCGGAGTAAATGTCACGTTCGCGGTCCTGGTTGCTAGCGCCATCTTCGTCCTGGTTGCTGGCGCGCTTGCCCTCGACAAGCTCCTCATCAACCTGCTCCGAGGGCTCGGTGGCCAGGACTTTGGGGCTATCGCCATCCTCGATATCAGCCTTCATGGTGTTGGGCTTCTGAGGCGAGGCCAAGGGGGCTCTGGTGAGGACGGGAGGGGGAGTGGTGCTGGGGGTAGGAATGCCGTTGGAGCTGACAGAGTTGCCAGCTTCCTTGGGGGTGACAGTGGCTCTGGCCATAGGGGAGGCAGAGGACATGTAGCTGGTGCCGGCAGGAGGGGCACGCTTCTTGGGGAGACGCTCACGGGCGGTGGCAGCATCCACCACTTTCAGAGCCTCCTGGTCAACAGTGAACTGAATAGGAGCGGCGGCAGCCTGCGTACGCAGGTAGTACATGCCCGTCTTGAGACCAAGCTTCCAGCCGGCAAAGTGCATGCTGGTAATCTTGCCCATGGTAGGGTCACGCATGTGGATGTTGAGAGACTGGGACTGATCAATGAAGGCACCGCGGTCAGCAGCCATCTGGACGACTTGGCGCTGGGAAATCTCCCAAACAGTCTTGTACAGAGCCTTGATATCGGCAGGAATGTTGGGAATGTTCTGAATGGAACCGTTCTCGGCAATGATGCGGTTCTTCATGCCATCAGACCAGAGGCCCATGTCGACAAGATCCTTGAGCAGCCAAGGGTTGACAACCTGGAACTCACCAGCCAGGACACGGCGCTGGTAGATGTTGGAGGTGTAGGGCTCGAAGCATTCGTTGTTGCCAAGAATCTGCGAGGTACTAGCAGTCGGCATGGGGGCACACAGGAGAGAGTTGCGAACACCATGCTGCTTGATCTGCTCACGGAGCTCATCCCACTCCCAGAGGTCAGAAGGCTTGACGTTCCACATGTCGAACTGAAGGATGCCCTCGGAGATGGGGGAGCCCTTGTACGACTCGTAGGTACCCTCCTCCTTGGCAATCTCCATGGAGGCAGTGAGGGCGGCGTGGTAGATGGTCTCAAAGATCTGCTTGTTGAGCTCACGAGCCTCAGGAGACTCGAAAGGCATGCGCAGAGCAAGGAAAGCATCAGCAAGACCCTGAACACCAACACCAATGGGACGGTGACGCATGTTGCTGTTGCGAGCCTCGGGGATGGGGTAGTGGTTGACATCGATGATGCGGTTCAGATTGCGGACGACAACCATGGTCACCTCGTGCAGCTTCTTGAAGTCATAGACACCATTGGTATAGTCAACGTAGGCGGGCAGGGCCAGGGAAGCCAGGTTGCAGACGGCAGTCTCGTCGGGAGCACAGTACTCAATAATTTCTGTGCAGAGGTTGGAGCTGCGAATGGTACCAAGGTTCTTCTGGTTGCTCTTGCGGTTGCAGGCGTCCTTGTAGAGCATGAAGGGGTTGCCGGTCTCGGTCTGGGCCTCCAGGATCGAGTACCAGAGCTTTTGGGCCTTCATGGTCTTGCGACCCTTGCCCTCACGCTCATACTTCTCGTAGAGAGCCTCAAACTCGTCACCGTAGCAGTCGGCCAGACCAGGGCACTCGTTAGGGCACATGAGAGTCCATTCACCGTTCTTCTCGACACGCTTCATGAATAGGTCAGGGATCCAGAGCGCGAGGAAAAGGTCACGGGCGCGGACCTCCTCCTTGCCGTGGTTCTTGCGGAGGTCAAGGAACTCGAAGACGTCAGCGTGCCAGGGCTCAAGGTAGATGGCAAACGCACCGGGGCGCTTGTTGCCACCCTGATCGACGTATCTGGCAGTGTTGTTGAAGACGCGGAGCATGGGGATGACACCGTTGGAAGTACCGTTGGTACCAGCAATGTAGGAGCCAGTAGCACGAATACGGTGGACGTTCAGACCGATACCACCAGCCATCTTGGAGATCATGGCGCAGGACTTGAGGGTGTCGTAGATACCCTCAATGGAGTCATCCTTCATGTCGACCAGGAAGCAGGAAGAAAGCTGGGCCTGAGGGGTACCAGCGTTGAAGAGAGTAGGGGACGCGTGCGTGAAGAATTTGCTCGACATGAGGTTGTAGGTCTGGACAACACGCTCAATGTTGTCTCCCCAGATACCGACAGCGACACGCATAATCATGTGCTGCGGGCGCTCAACAATCTTACCGTTGAGCTTGAGAAGGTAGGAACGCTCCAGGGTCTTGAAGCCGAAGTATTGGTAGTTGAAATCGCGGTCGTAGACGATGGCAGAGTCGAGCTCCTCCTTGTGTCTCATGACGCACTCGTATGTCGACTTAGCAATCATGGGCGACGCGGTGTTGTTCTTGGGGTTGATGTAGTGATACAGATCGCTGATGACAGAAGACCATTGCTTCTTGGTCTGCTTGTGAAGGTTGGAGACGGCGATGCGGGCCGCCAGGATGGCATAGTCAGGGTGAGTGACGGTCATGTATGCGGCGGTCTCGGCAGCCTATCGAAGAATCAGATTAGCTATGCGACCGAGCGGCGGCGTTGTGAATCAATTGGGTACTTACGAGATCGTCAAGCTGAATAGTGGTCACGCCACCATAGACACCAGAGATGACTTTCTGGGTGATGGCGACGGGGTCGACATGGTCGGTGTCGAGGCCGTAACACAGTCTCGAGACACGAGCAGTGATCTTGTCGAACTGAACACGCTCCTGGCGTCCATCTGCAGTAGACATTAACGGCTGCATCTCAAGAGTGGAAGGATGCATCGCGACTTACCTCTCTTCTTCACGTACATGGCGGCGACGTGATGGCGTCGGCGAGGCGACGACTGTGGGCTGGAAAAGACGAAGCGAAGGAGGAGTTGGTTACTCTCAAAGGCTGCAGGTATCAACCAGGATACAGACAGCTGTCGTGAGGTAACAAGAAAAAGCCGTTGCGAGTCGAGGCCTTGGTATGTGTGCAGATGCAGATGCTGAAGATGGGAAGAGCGAAGAAGACGCGTAGAGAGGGACGGTGCAACGGGCTTCTTATGCTCGGTCGCGTGTTTTTGCTACGCGACGCCAAAAAGTTAGCGCGACAACAATGACAAAGCCCAGGAATCCATTAAACTGGCTGAGGCTGTGGGCCTGGGGCCAGGGTTGGGGACAATGTTCACGCTGGCCAGGGCGCCGCTGAGGCTCGATATCGACGGTTAAAAAATTTGCTTAAATCCAAGGACAGTATCCCATTGTCCCTAGCTTTCTAATGAATATAATATCGCCGTTTTGGTGCGCTTTTGGCAGCTTGTATGCCCAACCATCAGCTCGACGCAACCACTTAAAGTGGCATGCCAGACGCGTTTCGCACTGTGGCGCGGGGTCACGTGAACTAGTCGATGCACTTAAAGGCGACCGGCGACCGAAGGTATTCGAAGGGCCAAGGGCCACTAGGGTGCTTGTACCTGGCTAATCTGAACGTGGATGAAGTGTTTGGTTCCCAGAGATAAATTAACTGGAGACAATTTCTGCCAATTGGCGGGAGGTTCAATGGTGTCTCTCGCCAACGACACTATCTTGAGATGTGTGTGTGGCGCGCAATACACTTGATTATAAACCAATACCTAAAGTCTGGCGATTTATAAGCCAGGCAAGGTCAATCGGCCGCTGGCTACAGTGTTCAAGACCAACACGCTGGTCAATCAATTTGTTTCCGTATTTTTTCCTTCCGCCGTCTCTGGTTTTGGCCGTTTGAACGGTTGCCTACTGTGGCTGTAACCGTGACCGCGTTTCGCACTGTGACGCGCAATCACGTGCAGCTTCCGCCTAATTAATTAGACATGGCGTGAACAGAGAGGCTGGCTGCTCTCATCCCGTCAAGGATCCGCAAAACAAGGGCGGTGTACAATGCCCCCGCCACTTAACGCGGATCGGCCGTGAATTTCGGCTTTACCACAGAGTACTCGCTTCACGCAGGCGGGCAAGGAATGCGTTCGTCTTGTAACAGCTCGCCAAGCAACCTCTCTTCGCCAATCAGACACGGCCGCCGGCGTGCTATGGCCTGGGACCTGGCCGATGTGTGACGTTGTGATTTCGGCTCGAAACTCGGTCACAGTCGGATTCCGATGACATTAGATTGCAGGGCGACCCTACCCCTCTCCACGTCTTCGACAGCATGGCCTTCATGAATTTCAGATCTGGTTTGTCCCCATGCGCGGTCGATCAGGCCGTGAAGGGTGAAGCTATATAGCTTTGCGGCTAGCTCTCGGGGACTTATTATGATATCAGCAGTAGCAGCATATAGTCGGTGAGCCAGGCTAAGTATATATGCCCGTAGATGACTGCGCGCGTCCAGTCCTGCGTCGATTCGCAGTTACCTTTCAAAATGGGAGAGAGCAAACCCGCACCGGCTCCCTGCTTCTCGACTGGGCAGGGCATCATCTGCGCCGGGCTCCCCCGCTCTGGAACCCTCTCTCTCGCCACCGCGCTGGATATACTCGGCATCGGTCCCATCCAGCACGGGCTGCGCGACACCAGCACCCGGGAGGCCTATGCCTGGAGTCACGCAGCGTGGTGCTCGTTTCCGTGCCTGCGCAGCAGACTCGCCTCGCGCGATAGCAAGCTCCCCTTCTATCTGCCCCCGTACGATGCCCTGCTGCCGTGGACGCGCGCCGACTGGGATCGGCTCGTCGGGCGCTACCGCTGCACCACCGATGTGGGAAGCATGTTCAGCGAGCAGCTCATCGGCGCTTACCCGGACGCCAAGGTCATCCTCGTGGAGCGGCCTGTCGACCGATGGGCGCGCAGCTATGGCCGTGTGCTCATTGACAAGACATACTGCGGCATTGGCGGCTTCATCAAGTGCAGGCTAGGGCCGTGGGCGGACTGCACGACAACGACGGCCTATTTTGACGTGTCCATGGGCTGGTTGGGTACCTTTTCGAGGCGTGAAGCACACCATTTGTTGCCTGTCCGCCACCGCGAGCACTACGAAATGGTAAGGAGGGACGTGCCAGCAGAGCAGCTGCTTGAATTTGATTTAAAGGACGGGTGGGGACCGCTGTGCAAGTTCCTACAGCTTCCTGTGCCAGATGTCCCATTTCCGCATGTCAATGAGGAAACAGAATTTTTGAGCATGCTTCGCGGCCTCGATAGTATGATACTGTCGAGACTGGCCCAGAAATTGGTCTGGAGTTTACTTGCTGTTAGTGCCGCTGCTTTCCTCAGCCGACCGTCCACGAGGCGGCTTGTGCTCCACGCGCTGAGACGTACTTTCGCTATCTAAATTACCATTATTATAAACTATGATTTTCTACCATACTCGTGTTCCTAGTTTTATTTCTATCTTTATTTTTACATTCATGCCTCTATGGCTTCGCAAGCGATTCGCTCTTCCAAGCTACCAGTTGAGCACTACAAGACAGCCCAGAACGCCTGACCCACCGCCATCGCTAAACTAGGCTTCCAAGAGCGAATCTCACCAGGCGAAACTGAGCCACTGCAACAACTCTGAACATCTCACTCGACCAAGAAGTGGTGACTCAGAGCCGGTGTATGACTCTGCCAATCGTCCACCGCATCAATATAAAAATATTCGATGCTTTGTCGGCCAAGGTTAGTGGAAACCTCATCATCAACTTAACATCATCGCAATTGTCAAAAATTGACAGTAGCCAATCTAGACCTCGTTTGATTCAACAAGCACTATTGCGCTCATTTCCATCACAGCGGTTTCGATTTTCAGCAGCACACAGCATGGAAACCCGAGAAGCTACGGCTGAGCCCTCAGCACCGTATTACGACCCCAGATATGTCGATGTATGAGTACCCGCTTGCGTGGCGAGGCGACAACAAAACGACTGACCTTGGCTAGATTGGCATCAACCTCGCAGATCGCGTATATCGCGGCCGCTATCGTGGCAACCAGAAGCACCCCGACGACTTGGAAGCTGTTGTAAACAGAGCCAAGGCTGTAGGATGCACAAAATTACTGGTGACTGGCTCGGACTGGCACAGCATTAAGGATGCGGTCGACCTCGCCAAGGAGTATCGTAAGTTTGACCCAGCACATTTGACAACCGCCGATTTACCTACTCACACGCTATTTCACTCTACAGCTGGAACAGTCTACTACACCGCAGGTATTCATCCCTGCAGCAGCAGCATTTTCGGCGCTGGCAAGTCGACCGCCCACAGCGAGGAGCACACAGCCCCCTGCGACCCAGACCCCTCGGCGCCTATCCCTGACAGCGCTGTTGATCCCAAAAAGTCCGCCGAAAACATTGCCCGCCTCAAGAAGATCTTTGCCGAGGCCAAGGCGTCGGGTGCCGGACACATGGTTGCCTTTGGCGAGTTTGGACTCGACTACGACCGGCTGCACTTTTGCAACAAGACGGTGCAGCTGCACAGCTTTGCGGAGCAGCTCAAGGTGGCCGCGGCCATGGAGCCCCAGCTGCCGCTCTTCCTGCACTCGCGCGCCGCCGCGGCCGACTTTGCGCGCCTCATGAAGGACGCCTTTGGCCCGCGCCTCGAGCGGCTGCGGCGCGGCGGCGTCGTGCACAGCTTCACCGGCTCGCTCGAGGAGATGCGCGAGCTGCTCGACCTCGGCCTGTACGTGGGCATCAACGGGTGCAGCTTCAAGACGGAGGAGAACTGCGCCGTCGTCAGGGAGCTGCCCCTCGACCGCATCATGCTCGAGACGGACGGACCTTGGTGCGAGGTGCGCCCCAGCCACGCCGGCTGGAAGTACCTGATTGAAAAGAAGCCGTCGCCGCCGCCTGACGAACCGGCCAACGCGCCGGATGCCGATGCGATGGTGGCCAACGGCACCGAGAAGAGGAACAAGCCCCAGAAGCAGCCCAACCACGGCAAGAAGAAGAACCAAAAGACGGAGGCGGAGGTGCCCTCGACCTTTAAGGCGACCAAGACCTGGCAGGAAGGCTGCATGGTCAAGGGTCGCAACGAGCCCTGCACGATTGAGCGCATTGCCAAGATTGTGGCGGGGATCCAGGGCGTTTCTGTCGAGGAGGTCTGCGAGGCGGCCTGGCGGAACACGAACAAGGTATTTGACCTCGGCGAGAGTGCATAGGCAAATGGACATGAAGTTGGAAAAGGAAAAGTACGCGCATTGTGGCTAGAAACATAGAAATAGAGATAGACAAGCCTGCCGTATCCTGGGGGTATCATTATCATTATTCCAAAGATGACATCTAAACAACGCCAAACTATATATATATATATATCATAAAACAGGGCATTCAGAAACAAAGTTCTCGCGAGGCTGGTCATATCCCCGAGCCCTTGTTTCCTTTTATGCGGCCGTGGCGCACAACGCCCACAGTGACGCCGTCTTCGCCCGTCATCCAGCCGGGCATGCGCTCGCCGTCGACGATGCCGGCTTCCACCAGCTGCCGAATGCCGGCAAACACGTGCGCGCCCTGAAACGTTATTCGCACATTGGGCGTCCATCGTCCATCGGTGCGCGCACCAGCACCCGCGGCCTCGTCGCCTTCCTCACCCAGCATGACGTCCAGGTTCCTTCGTGGCCCCCTCCTGCCCGTCGTCGGCGCCGCGTCGTTGTCGTCCGAGCCCTGCACGTCTACGCCATTGACAGACGGGTAGGGGTCCTGGAGCACGACGTCGAGCCGCTCCACGCCCTTGCCGTCTGTGACAATGGCCGAGTCGCCAAAGCGGCCCTTGGCCACGAGCTTGGCCCGCTTTGCCTCGCGGCGCTGCTGCGTCAACGGTGAAGCTCGCTTTCGGCTGTGCTCCGACGCTGACAGCGGAGCGGACGGCAGCACCGAGTCGAGAGGCGACTTCTTATTCTTTTCGTTGGCGTAGATGCTCCAGCCACCGCCGGCGGCGTTGCCACGCCCGGGGCCCTTGCGGTCCAGCAGTGCGTCCAAGTTCCTGCTGGTAAGGCCTGTGTTCTTGAGGGTGAAGCGCTGCCGGGGTCTGGAGAGCGCCTTTGGCACGCCCCTGACAATCAGGCTCTGGAGGCTGCGCGATTCGCCGTGGGCGGACGCACCGGCCGATTGCGACTTGGAAATGTACAGGTTCGGCGAGCCATCGGGGAAGGCGAGGTAGACGGTGCGGGAAGAAGTGTAATTTGTCGCGGATCCGTTGCTGCCGGCCGAGGACAGCGCGAGCTGGCTGTTGTAAGGCGAGTCAATGGCGAAGACGCGCAGCATCAGGACGGGATAGTCGCTTGGGCGGTAGAAGTGGTAGTGGGCCTTGACGTCCGGGAGGACCTGGTCCTGGAGGTTCTGGAGAAAGGTCGAGGGGTGGAAGCGGGGGATCTGCAGGCTCGCCTCGTCGACCTTGAGAGTCTCGTCGTCGGCGGCGTCGTGCGCCGGAGGGGTGAGGGGGAGGATCTTGTAGGCGGTCCACTTCTGCGAGGCCGGGTGCTCGTCGAGGTAGGCAAAGTCAACCATGGCGAGCTGGTAGAGGGTCAGGCCGTGGCGCCAGTCGCCCTCGAGGACGCGGCTGACGACGTCGCGCTTGGAGCCCCTCTGCTCGTGCATGTCGGCGTAGAGCTGCTGCAGCTCGGCGACGGTGCGGCAGGGCGGGTAAAGGTCGTCGGGGTCGGCGGCGGCCTCGTCGTCGGGCGACCGGCGGCGGTCGAGGTAGGGCAGGGCGTTGGCGACGGTGCCCTCGTCGAGCCAGTCGAGCGCCAGCGCAATGAGCGACTCTCGCGACAGCCGGTTCAGGCTCTTGATGACGACGAGGTTGGAGGGGTCGACGCGCAGCGACGACGGCAGCCGCGCCGTGGTGGGGATGGAGAGTCGGGACATGGCGGCGGTGAGGAGGGTGCCATAACCCCAAGAATAGAGATGGAGGGACTGAAGAGCCTAGATGCTGCGGTGGTGGAAGAAAACCAGTCTTAATTTGGCTTTGGTACGATGGTGGTTGTGATGTTGTTCGATGAGCTGTTGAAGCTGCCCCACGGAGTTGCAGAGGCTGGCTACTGGTACCAGTAGCAGCTGGAATACGCGTCGCGCGTCGACATCAGGCAAGGCTGGCTGGACCCCGCTACTGAGTGTTTTCCAGTGGATGTGCTAGTGGACGTTGGCACTCTAGGGTAGGCAGGTATCTACCGAAAATGCCACCGTTCAATGTGACCTGCTTCTGATAATACGCACTCTACTCCGTACAGAGCATGAAATGACTCTCAAGATAATTTGAATAGTACTTTGAGACATTTTGGTCGGTTTCATATTTTCCAACTCATTTAAACAATGATCTTGTGGATGGTTGACTGAGTATAGGGCAAATAAAGCTGCATTTTGTTAGACTCCGCACTTGGTTGCAGCAACGGTCAGGTGGCGTGGCCGATCTGTGGCCAGCTCTGCGCCTCTCATTGTCAACTGCATAGTCTTCCGTTTACGTGGAGGAATTGCGTTGCGGGCTTGGCGGGAGGCTTTGCCAGCCCGGGTTACCTCCGCCTAAACGAGGCTGCCCATCAGGCTGCGCGATGGCGAGCTCGACAACCCCCTCTTCGCCAAGAAGCGTGCTTGCCTTTGCCATCTTCCGATGCCTCCACCATTCTTTAATCTACCATGGCTATTCTGGAAACGTTCATGACTTCGCTGCCAGGCTGCTCTTGGGGCGGCGCCGTGTCTCTGACTTTGACCGTGGCGGTAGCCTTGTCAGTCGGTGCAAGGCTACAGAAGTACTGGCGCCTCCGACACTTTGACGGGCCGCTTCTTGCCGGCTTCTCACGCCTTTGGCTTCTCCGGACAGTGTGGAGTGGCAAGGCCCATCTCGAATTTTGGGACGTGGTTTGCAAATACGGTATGAACATAGTCTGGCCGTTCTGGCCATTTCCCCAGGAGATATACACGAGACCTATAGCCTCTGATTGTACTGGTCCAAAGGTTCCATTGCGCGTGTCGGACCAAACGATTTGGTTACGAGCGATCCTGAGCTTGTAAAGCACATGTACAATGTCCGATCCGACTACAGGCGTTCGAGCTGGTATGATGGTATGAGATTTGATCCGACCAAGGATAACTTACTATCCTTGCGAAATGAGGACGCGCACAAGGACCTGAGAGCGAAAATGGCGGCCGGGGTGAGCTTTGTCTTCTGAATCGGGCAGCATGTACTGTAGAGGCCAGCTTGGCTGTTGCTAACCTGTTCCAAGTACTCCGGCCGTGAAGTTGACGGGCTAGAGCTCAAAGTTGACAAAAACATTAACCGGTTTATGGACCTGCTTGCCAAGTACGCCGACAACGACAAGATCCTAGACTTGGGACGTAAGGTTCAGTATTTCACATTGGATGTCATTTCGGACATTGCTTTTGACAAGCCGTTTGGCTTCCTCGAGACGGACTCTGATGTCTACAGATACATCGAAGCCACTGAAACTGCTCTTCCCATGGTCATGATAACGACTGTCGTTCCGGGATTAGTCAAACTGCTAGCCTCGCGGCTTCTGAAAAGGGCTCTGCCCTCTGAGACAGATGCATTTGGGTTTGGAAGAGTAATACGGTATGCCTAGCAGGATGAACCTAGCCTTCCATCGAGCAGCATGTAATTCCCGGCTCACATATTGTTGCCAGGATTGCGAAAGGTGTAGCGGCAGAGCGCTTTGGTAAACACCGCAAGGTTCAGAACGACATGCTCGGCTCATTTGTAGCGCACGGATTGAGTCAATCAGAGACAGAGTCCGAGATCCTTCTTCAAATGTACACACCCGCTGCTCTATGCGTTCTCTGGCCTGATAGCTAACCCGTCTGTAAGTGTTGCTGGTTCCGACACCACAGCTACCGCCATCCGTTCCACGCTACTTTACGTTGCTACGAACCCGCAAGTTCTCGCCAGAATGCGTCAAGAGTTTGAGGATGCTCATCTCCCGAGCTTCATCATTACTGACGAGACAGCACGTTCCATGCCCTATCTGCAGGCGGTCATCAAAGAGGGACTGCGCATCTTCCCGCCCGCCGGCGGCCTCATGGCCAAGGAGGCCCCACAAGGAGGCCACCACTGGAAAGGAGTCTTTATCCCTGGCGGTACGCGCGTTGGATCATGCGTTTGGGGCATATTTAGACGACAGGATATCTGGGGCAACGATGCCAATGAATTTCGTCCAGAACGTTGGTTGGACAGCGCACCAGACAAGCTCCAGCGAATGGAGGGAACGCTCGAGCTGATATTCAGCTATGGGCGCTGGAAGTGTCTCGGTCGCCCGATTGCGGTCATGGAGTTGAATAAAATATTCGTACAGGTAAGTGTCCTGTTATAAAACATGGATCGCGCGGTGGTGCAACCATTCTGACGTGATGGAACAGATTCTGCGGCAGTTTGAGGTTTCGATATGCGACCCGACAAATCCTTGGAAAGTGTACAACTGTGGCATATTTTCGCAAAGCGACTTTTACGTGAGGTTCAGAAGACGATGGTAAACGTATCAAACTAGTCATGTTGCCAAGGGCTTTTTATTAGACTGGGCGGCCAAGATGTTTTCTGTTCTTGTTAAGCTACTTGAAAAATGATGAAAATGAGCGGAAGGGAAAACCGAAAGGAGTCAAAATAAGTAAGCAAGATTGATAAAATGGAATTAGAATAGTGCAAATAACTTAAAAGATGCACAAGTCACTGCTTCTACCTGAAAGGCGCCTTTTTGTCGTCACCCACTTGCCTTGTAGGGCTGCCAAGAGGCGCTGGAAATCCCACGTGTTGCCGCTAAAATTAAGCTAGCAGCCGCCGTAGATTGTGTCTCAGGTAACTACGGAGGTAATAGCCCGCTGCTTTTCCCCCTCAAGTGCAGACAGGCCGATTGCCAAGCTGGCCACTATCAAATCGACAGGGGCATCTCCTATTCGCCGGTGACTCAATTGAATAAATCCAATACTGGTAGAAACCGTGCCTGGGTTTGCTGACTGGCGTCGATGAGGCTCGAGAATACCGCGCCACCATCTACATTGACAGATAGCGTTGGGATTCAACTCCACCACGCAGAGTGAATCCTGCGCTTCTCTTGTCAGAACCCTCATGGCGTCTTTGCTTTCTTGTTATTCTTTACTCCTGGCAGCCGGCAGCAACCCGTCTGCGGCATTCAACCTGTTGCCTGGTTTTAGTCTTCGAACATTTCCGTCTCCGCGAACTCGGTGCGCTAGCAGGCAAGCTCTCTAGTCTTCTCCGCAGCAGCTGCCACCTACCCTCTAAGGAAGCCACTCCGGCTCTTCGCAATATTAGAAGCCGGCAGATATCCATTGGTTTAGTTGCCGGGATGGGGAAGATGCTATGTCTACGCCAGCTCGGTTAAAGTTCCCGCCTTGAAAATATGCTCAACTGCCACACGGCATAGTGCAGCCCTTAACAGAAGTATAGGCCTTTGTGAAAGTTTCCGAGACAGGGGCCGTCAGCAGGGCCTTATTTAGCAGTTGCCCAAAGTACGCCGTGCTGATTAAGATCACAGACGGATATGTTCCGAGATTAGGTATGGTCTGCTCCTGCGGCGTCGACCAGCGCTCACTTTTCTAAACTAGGAGCGTCCCGGGTTGGACGGATCTTCATGGCTGCAGATCACTAGCTGCAGCCCACCATCTTAGCAGCCCCTACTTTTGACCAACAAGGCAGGACCTTGGCTCTCACCTCTGTTATTCCCATGCATACCCCATAGCTGAAATAGCTTTCATGTTATTGCTAATTCGCTTGATACTTTCGCGTACGATGGAGGGAAAAGGTGACGTTCGACGCAACTTCACAATTAACCCCCTTGGGCATGGATAACAAGATTCCACGGCAAAAGCGGAATTTGATGATCAGCCCCTGATTGCATGCCATGATTGTCTTCACAAGGGACGTGAGCCTGCCATGGTAAGTTAGCCGCCTTTATCACTTTGCTAGGCTGGCCCGTTGAACAGGGAGCGAAACTGAGAATGGCAGTCAATACTGCGACGGAAAGCGACCATCCGACGGCCTCGCATGGATATCCTCCTGTCGAGCGCCTGGCGTAGTCTGTATTAGGCAGGTAATGCAACAGCGTTTGAGCATAAGCACAACTCTAACACAACCATCAATATACCCGAAGCCTTTATTTAATAAGATCTACAGTGGTCTAGAAGCCACGATTTATATGAAACGATGTGAGAGGCTCGATTCGGTCTTCGGCTTGCCAGTCTCGAAACCGAGACTGAAAACCCATCGTCGCCATTGTTGGCCTCCACATCGGCATTACCATCTTGTGGCGATTCTCAAAACAATGGTCTGTGCAGCCCGAAATAAGCGTCTTTACGCTTGCTCAGCACTTAAAAACGGTTGCGTGGAGGTCCCCGCGTCCAACCAGCCCGGATCTTGGTAGTGCTGACTAGGACAAGGACAACTCTGCCAAGACGGCCTTGGCGATTTCGGGCAAGTCACATCGGACATAATGTCGTTTGCGCGACTGAGAATGGCTTTTCTCCCGTCTCTTGGCAGCGATCGGCAACATAGTCTTCAGTAGTCTTCAGGGCGAAGCAAGCGACTGCCAAATATGGAAGCTACTTGGAGCCCATGCTGTGAATAGCGTCGTTTCCCCCCTGTGATGCCGGCCAACTGGCAACGGTGTATAGTCGCTCTGTCATCTATAAAAGCTTCAGTTGCGCCGCTTCTTGAACAATGTTTTAACCATCAAGGTGCGCATCATCAACAGCTTCTCATACTCTTTCATCAAGGCCTCAACCACCCCTCACAGTCACAATGAAGTTCTTCACCCTCGCCGCTGCTCTTGCCTCCGTGGCTGTTGCTGCCCCCTCTGCTGCCCCCTCCCCCCTTGATGTCAAGATTGAGTCTGCTGGCAACTCTGGCGAGGTCAAGGCCACCATCACCAACACTGGCAAGGACAACCTCAAGATCTTCAAGCATGGCACCATCTTTGACAATGCTCACACCGAAAAGGCCTCCATCGCGGCTAATGGTAAGCTCAAGCCCGGCGCAGGATACCAAAGACATAGGAAAAAGCCAACTAACATGCGTTCAACAGGCAGCAACGTCGAGTTCCAGGGTCTGCGCCTTCGCCTCAGCACTGAGAACCTGACCGACGACGACTTCCAAAAGATTGACGCCGGCCAGTCCGTCGAGGTCACCTTCCACCTCGCCGAGACGCACGATCTCTCCGCCGGCGGCAAGTACTCCGTCTCTTCCACCGGCGTCTTGTCGTACGCCGACGAGGCCGACAACAAGCTGATTGGCTCCGTCCCGTACGCCTCCAACGCCATCGAGGCCGAGGTCGACGGCGCCGTCGCCCAGGCCGTTCACAGCGCCATCCAGGCTCGCTACGAGAAGCGCACCCACGTCCAGAGCGACTGCACCGGCGACCGCAAGACGGGCACCATCAACGCGCTCAAGAACTGCGTGTCCCTGTCCAACGCGGCCGCGCAGGCCGCCAAGTCCGGCTCTGCCAGCAAGGTCGAGGAGTACTTCAAGTCGTCCTCGTCGAACACCCGCAACACCATTGTCAACGTCTTCACCAAGACGGCGCGGGAGTGCGGCTCGACCAACGGCGGCGCCTCGCGCTACTACTGCACCGACCAGTTTGGCGGCTGCGGCGGCCGCGTCCTCGCCTACACCCAGCCCTCGCGCAGCCTCATGGTCTACTGCGACCTCTACTGGAACGATCTGCCCAACCTGACCAGCGGCTGCCACCGCCAGGACCAGTCCACCACCACCCTCCACGAGATGACCCATCTCAGCGAGGTCGCCGGCACCCGGGACAACGGCTACGGCTACGACAACATCCGCAAGCTGTCCACCCAGCAGAGCCTGACCAACGCCGACAGCTACGCCATGTTTGCCAACGCTATCTACGCCCGCTGCTAAGCAAGACGGATGGCGCAATAATGGCCAGTCTTTTCAGAATGAGACATGATGTGCGGGAGAGCACCGTTATATACTAGCGGGGAAAGGTTGAAGTGTAAAAAGACAGAAAATGATGGTCGTGGCCGATGGGCCGGGACATCTAGTACATATCAATGAAACATCATACGAAGTATATGAACTTTAACTTGCTAGCTTAAATGTTTCTTTTGCCGTGATTCAGAAAGTGACACAGGAGATGTGCAGCTTTGCTCTCTTATCTTGCCGCTTGCAACTGCCGTCGCTGCATTGTGACTACAAGATGCGGTATCATAGGCCAGCTGATGATGGGACATATTGGACATACTAGTAAGCAGGCCGATCATTCGATGATCTCCAGAGGGCCCTACTTGAAAATTTAAGACAAAAGTCATGCATACGAAGAGCTGGCAGCATTTCGTTGGAGGAATCCGCGATCGTTCAGGGGTCGTAAAGGTTGCGTATGGAAGCCAGCGATGGCGCAATTGGCGCCATCGCGCCATCGCAGTAGAAAGGCTCAAGGATAGGGGTGCCGTGGGACCCCGTCTCAACTCTCTCCACCGCAGCTTGCATATCAAGGCCATGCATAGTTTTCACAAGAGATCTGTTCTGGTGCGTTTTATCCATGTCTTGCCCTAGTTCGTGGGTTGCGCTGCCTTGGCAGGCTGGTGTAAGAGAGCCCGGTCCTTATTGCAGCAACACGAACCAGAGCAGGCGACTTCGGCGAAGTGACTTGCAGCTCCACTGCTAAAAGGACGAGATACACGATGGATCCATCTCGTAACAGAGCCTTAGCCACCACAGCTCTAGGTGGGAAGCCGAATCACGGTCACTACTATCTCAGGGCCAATGGCGGATGAGCCTCGAGGGCGGCGTAAAAGCTCAATGAGGTGTGGAACGCTCGGAGATGAAGTGCTGAAAAAATTGCACGTAATCTCAAGTTAGCGTAGAAACTACAAATGCAAGTAGTTTACTGAAATTCTGGTTCGTCAAGGCCGTAGACTGGCGGCCCTTCGTTCATTTACCATGACCCCAGAGTGACGAGTACTGCCCAAAGCTGAAGCCAAATCTTATGCGTGTAATTTGCTTTTCATTAGTGGAATTTTGAGAATGCGTCGGCTTTGATAGTCGTGTATGAGACATTACGCGCAAAGCTTGTGAATTGAGTTAGAGGGCTTGAAGTTCTTCCAAGTCACACCGTAGATCGTCACGCAGTGCAACCTGTAACCTATCAACTGCATGCACGGACCGCTACCCCAACATTCAAAGTGCTTTTCAAATGGTAAGACAGTTGATATTAGATTCATAAGATAATAGGGCAAGTATCGTCCGCAGCTGACACGCTCAACGCCGGCAAAGTGAGGTACTGACGGGGCCTAAACCGGGCTGCTATTAGCCCGAGATCATGTGAGGATGAGGTGTAGTACACATTTACCAGATTGAGAAGGGGGTGTTAGTATGCACTGATTTTTGGAGCTGAGCGTGCAATTAGAGCCCGTTCGTAACCCGGAGCAAGCTTGTTACCGAAACGGCTGGTTCGTCAACTGCAACATTTCGAGGTGCCCACTCGCCAAGCTTGCGAAACAATTGACAATGGGCATTTGGTTTATGATACACCCAAAAAGTCTCGGGAGAGAAAGACCAATACTCTCGAGCCCTGTGCTTAGCCACATTTTCTGTCTACCTGGTTGGAACCAGTTTAGATACACCCTAGATGAACGCAAGTTTCTGGATATATCATTATTCAGATGTAGTCCACGTGTCGTACGCCTGAATACCACGCTTGAGGATGAATATATGAATCTTGGAAGGCCGAGTGTTGAGGATTGGACACTTTTGAGCGAGAAGTAGCTACGAGTGGTTGCGTCGCAGTTCCAAAGACCTTCATGTAGTACATAGCTGCACGGTCGCGCAAGGGCATAACTACCAAAAAAATACCGATGGCCATTGATATAAATGTAAAGGAAAGATTGGGAGAAATGAGGAAAATTCACATACCAGGAAAAAAACACCAATTTTCCGATTTATCAGAGTGGCGTCTATTTTCATCACCCAAAGTCAGGAAATCGAAAGATTGTACGCGTCTAAGCAGCTTACTGGGGGCCTTTAGGCTCTGTGTTTGGGTTTGTAATCCTCGTAGAATTCTTACTGAGCAGTCGCTGAGCCAAAAAGGCGGCTTCCAAGGCAGCTAAACGTATGCGTCGCTGGCGGAATCCGCTGGCGCGCGCGGCTGCTTACAATTAAGCTTCACCCATCGGTGCTCGCTGTTCGCGACGGATTCGGGCGTTGGTAAAGGTAGGCCGAACTTACTCTAAACTTGTCCTTGGAGGTTTAACATAAATACGCAAGCCGGAGGAACTCTTAATTCTTTCAGTAAACTGTTTCTCTACACATAGCCGCATCTCATATTTGCATCTTCTTTGAGCCTCTCATCGCACCAAAATATACAGTAATATACGGAGTTCCGCCATGCCGAATCCAAAGCCAATTCTCATCTCGGGCGGTGGCCTCTCATCTCTTCTCCTCGGCCAATCCCTGCTCCGCTCCAAGGTCCCTTTTCAGATTTTCGAACGAGATGCATCCTTCATCTTCCGCGCACAAGGCTACAGACTACGCCTCTCAGCCGAGGGCCTCGACGCCGTGGAATCGGTGCTCAGCCCCGAAATGTGGGATCTCTTCTGGGACAAGAGCGGCAAGACGGGCGGCATGGGATTCGCCTCGCTCAACGCCATCACCGGCGAGACGATAGAGGAGAACCTGACTGTCGGCAGCAGCGGCCTGTCGTCGCGCGGCGGCAAGGTGGTCGGCATGGCGCGCGGCGACATGCGCCAGCTATTCGCAAAGGGCCTCGAGGACCACATCCGGTGGAGCAAAAAGGTGACGGGCTACGAGCTGACGGACGACGGCGTCCGCGCCGTCTTCCAGGACGGCTCCAAGTCGGACGAGGGCGCCATGCTGATTGCCGGAGACGGCATCTACTCCAAGATTGCGCAGCAGGTGTCGGGCGGGAAGCTCAAGACGTACGACACCGGCGCGCGGGGCATCCACGGGCAGGCGCCCACGACGGCCTTCAAGGGTCTCGGCGAGGGCGTCTTTGCGATTCGCGGGCCCGACGGCGTGAGCATCATCACCAACGTCCGGCCCGGCGAGATGGACGACGCCAGCCTCGAGTTTGGCTGGACCATGTCGGGCCGCCCGGGGACCATCAACGCGCCCAACGACGACTACAGCATCGTCGGCGGCGAGGCCGCGGCCCTGGCCAAGGACCTCGTCAAGGACTGGCACCCGCGCTTCAAGCCGCTCGTGGAGCAGATGCGCGCAGAAGAGGCCGCGTTTTGGAAGATTACCTGCTCCACGCCGTCTGGCGTGCCGGAGTGGCCCAACGCGCCGCGGGTAACGGTCATTGGCGACGCCGCGCACAGCATGACGCCGGCAGGCGGGCTCGGTGCCAACACGGCGCTGCGAGACTCGGCTCTGCTGGGCCGCCTGATTGGCGAGGCCAAGGGCTTCAAGGAGGGGCTCACGGCGGCGTATGAAAAGGAAATGCGTGTATACGGCAGCGAGGCGGTGGGACAGAGCTACGGTTTGGCGAGCAAACAGTTTGGCATTCACATTGACGAGGACAAGACAAAGCTGGCTTGGTAGGTTTAGACGGCTCTAGGCACGTACCATGAATATTCGCATATACTTAGACAGTACGCTGCAGTAATAGCAACTCCTCTTTAAAATTTATTATACATTTTTGCTTATTTACAATTGAAGTTGTAAATATATTGAAATGTCAAATTCGGTACTGCTCTTTGGCGCAGGCCATCATCCTTGCATGACAGGGTGCTCACTTTCGGCTAGCTCGTGGCTCCCTAGACATGCAGTTCGCCTGTTGCAGTTTGCAGGGGGGAAGCAAGTGGAATAATTAGGTTCCAGACGGCAGGGTCAGGTCGTCGGAGATTTACATCCAAGTCCCTGCAAGCATGCCCGTGTCTTTCAATAGTTGATGCAGCGTGGCGGCAACGTGCAGCGAGAGCTGCGCCGGATGGCTAGAGTTGGAAGTGCCGATGAATCACGTCATGATGGCGTTGAGACTGGACGGCAGCCATCGCATCAAACAACACTGGCGCTGGTTTTTAGGTGTGGCTAATAAAAGGTTAGCAGACACGGTAGACTAACAGTCGATGTCTGCCACGGCCCACGATCGTCTCGCTGTGGCCTGTTGAGGCCTAGATTGCCGGCAGGGCGGAACAGCGAGGCTGGCGGTTTCCGGTGCTGTGTAGCGGCACGTGCTCGGAGTTGCAGCGCCGTGCATCACCGTGCAGTGCAGCACGGTGAAGTGCCGTGCAGGTGATTGGATTGATTACACATCTGCTCTGCTTTGTTCTGGCTGGGATTGCCTGAAGAAGCATATTGCCAGCCGAAGTGGATCCCTGCAGCTGCAGCTGAGTGGCAGAACAAGAAGCCTCTGTGGGGGCCGAGATAAGGACTTGGAATCGAGGTTTGCAGCTCTGATTGGTCCAGATCTCTTCATGCACGCCGCCATTGGTGCAATTTAAGCTCAGCCCCGCAGCCACGCCTCAGCCTCTTGTGCGAGACAGGCTGCTGATTGCTAAGCATCCAGACAGACAGCCTGTTCCGTGGTCGCTGGTAGGGCGCGGGGCACACCAGCTGGCTCAACAGCCTGTCTCAGTCTCTCTGCACGAGTCTGGGGGCTTTTTCGGGGGACCTGGGTCTGGCCACAGTGTCTCGGTCCGTCGAAAATTATCCTAAATACTGAATACCTACCTATGTGTTCGTTACGTTGCTTGGTTAGGTATACCCGCTGTAAGACCCACTGAAAGGCAGGCAAATCAAGGCGGCCCTCCCACTCAACCACTGTTTGCGGTCTCAAGGCTCGCTGTGACCCCCCAGGGGCCCCCATAGTGCCCCCCAGTGGCTCCCCAACTCCCCTAGAAGCCCTCGGCTATGCTTTTCTGGCTGCCAGCGCCCGCAAACTCGGAACTGTGGACTGTACGCTCCGTGACCCAGACGTTATCGGAGCCCCTCGGCGAGCGAAAAAGTCCGCAAAAGACTCATTTGACCAGCTAATCCACCACCACCGCCCCGCGATTTCTCTCTCCGCAAACAACCACGAACCCTTTTCCTTCATCACCACACACGACGAACCAGTCTGATCATTTGGCGACACTGCTCCGACGGAATTACCATCATCGAATCTTGCACCTTGGCGACGAGCCCGATTTGCGACCGACATCTTTGCCACCAAAGCCCCGCAACCATCGTCACTGCACTGTCTTTCTGCGGACTGGATTATTCGACAGCGTGATTGATTCTATCCATCCCCGAAATCGACAAGCATTAGCAAAATTGCCGGAAACTACCAGCGGCACAGGACTCGAGAAAGACGACGAAAATGTCCAACTACAACGGCCGACACGGTCCCAACGTGTCCAACTACCTCCGGGACCTCAACACCATCTCTCCCCAAGAAGGCTCTGTCGACGAAAACTTCAACATGGAGGGCGACCTTGCTCTCTTCACAAACACCGAGTTCTTCGATTTTGAGACGGGCCAAAACACCGATTTCCAGGCGCAACCCGTCAAGGAAACAACCCGTGCTACACCCGCCTCGTCTGATGATGTGAGCGCTGCTCCCTCTGTCCTGGGTGACATGCCCAACTTGGACTTCATCTCCAGTATGTGTTTTTCATTTTCTCTACATCTTGTTATCATTTGACTTCCCAAGCCCCATCTATCCCCATTCCCTGCGCTTTGTGCGAACCTGGTCACTGCACGTCTACCGGGCCAATCCGGGGCTGTCCCGCTACCACAGTTAGCGCGGCAGCGACCAAGGTTGGACTCGCAGGCCAGCGTTCAGCTTCACCCCTCCACGCCCACATCAGCTTATTACCAGGCTTGCATCTGTACCTCTGGCACAATATCCCCGCCTCCTTGCAAATTGCGACATGGCAGACTTGACGCGCCGTTATTGGAACAGCCAGCTGTCTGAACCAGCCTGTCATGGTGCTCGCTTGCACTGGAAGTGGGGCCAATGGACAGGTAGCCGGGGGCTTACAAATGGCGGGACCGATGGTGCAATATCTCGTGATGCCGGGGCCCCTCAGTCAACACAGCTAATCTGTGTTTGGCCGCACGGCCTCGGGGTTTGGAACGCAGATCGACTGCCTTCTTGATAAGGTCGTCATCTTGCTATGGTCCCTTTCCTTTTGTCTCCGGGCCTTCCAGCCATTCACTGCACCTTCACTTTGCATTCTTCTTTCTCTGCTTTCTTTATACTTGCTGTTGCGGTGCTTGCTTATACGGCAGCGCAATGCTATGCACCTCTAATAGCCGTTGACTAACACGGCCGCCCGCCATAGATGACTTTGCTTTCAACGAGTTCAACAACACATATGCGCCCCAGATGAACACCTTTGCCGAAGCCAACCACAATTTCCAGCCTCTGCAGCCCAACCATGGCGCGCAAATGCCTCAGCACGGTCCCCAGTACCACGCCGCTGCCGCTGCCGCCGCCGCGCGTTCCGGCGAGGCCAAGCACAAGGGCGAGCCCATTGCGCCCCAGACGCAGGCCCTGAACTTTGAGGAGGCCTCGCGCGTCGCCGCCGAGGAGGACAAGCGCCGCCGCAACACTGCCGCCAGCGCCCGCTTCCGCATCAAGAAGAAGCAGCGCGAGCAGGCCCTCGAGAAGTCGGCCAAGGACATGCAGAACAAGGTGTCGGACCTCGAGAACAAGGTTTCGCAGCTCGAGACGGAGAACAAGTGGCTCAAGAATCTGCTCGTCGAGAAGAACGAGGGCAACGAGGACATTTCGGCCCTGTGGAAGGAGTTCACCAAGCAGGCCGGCAGCAAGCTCTCCAAGGCCAGCGAGTCAAGTAGCGCCGCCGCCGTCAACGCCGAGCGGTAGTTCTGCGTACCCGTGGAGTGGGCTTGCAATGTCTCTGCTTCAACAGGCAAGACACGGGCTCACTACAGGAAGCACGACAAAAAGTTTAGAAAGCTTTTGACACCTTTTACTACAAGGATCTAAAGCTGGCGTTTTCTCTTGGTGGCATACCATCGATGGCATCCATCTTGGCTATCTTTTTTTTTTTTTTCTGTTTCGTTTTATATATATGGGAAAGCTTTTTTGTGTGATTCCTTCTTTGTCCCGACAACGTCGGCGCACGAAGATTCGGGACAAAGGGGACGGGATGGGACGGGGTCATGGGGGTAAAGCATGGGGTGGACTGAGCAGCGGGCGGTTCTGACCTTTGGACAGACTGTGGGACAGCCACGACGATGGGGATCTGGTTGGCAGTTTTTTTCTCTAACATGTTTAGATGAATATGTGTTAATGATGATTTTCCGCTATTATTATTTTATATATACATGATGTATGCATGGTGTATCTGCACCTGTGTTGGGACATGGATATACATCATCCTTCTGTACTTGTGCTGGGACCTGGACATGCGTAATGTATGCATGATGTATCTGTACTTGTACTGAGCCTCGCTGGAAGAAGCGATGAAGGACAGACGAAGAAGCTAAAGACGAGTGGATGAATTGTAAAACAATGTTCAACGCTATTCTAGTATACAATGTATCGTGACAATGGCTTTCCTGCCCAGCAGCTTGATCCTGCAAACAACTTGGAAGACTCTTTTCGCCGAGTAGGTGCATATCCGCCGCATCCGCCTCGCGTGTGGTGTGTGTGCGTACGTGTGTGCATGTATGCATGTCTACTGCGCGCCGCCCTCCTGCTCCTCATTCTGCTTCTTGAGCGCGTCCAGGCGCTGCTTGTTGCGCCTGCCCACCATGCGTACCGTCGTCTCGCGCTCCGCGTCCGTCATCTCCTTCCAGTTGGTGATGCGGGCGACGGTGCCGTCGACGTTGACGACGAGCGGGCCCAGCTCGGCGAGCCGGACCGTCGACCCCTCGCCGCTGACGTCGAGCGTGACGGGCGTTCCCTCACCGGGCGCGGGCAAGCCCTGCTGCTGTTTCTGGCTGCCGGCGGCGGACGTGTCCGTCTCGCCGTCTTTGGATGACAAGTACTGCGTGATGCCGGACATGGAAAAGGGGCGCCGGGGAGCGAGGCTGTGGCGGTGGAGGAGTGTCGGTGTTGGACGGCGCGGGTGATGACGCAGGGAGTGCCGGGCAAACGCTACCAAGGCGGTGCGGGGCATTGGGGAAACGCGATTGCTGGGCTGCCGATTGAAGATGGATTGCGATGCGGTGCGTGTACTGTGCTGCGTTGCTCGTGGCTGTGATGTTCTACAGGATTGTGGCTGCGATGGAGCGAGTTTTTGCATGGCTTGGCGATTTTGGCTCCGAGTGGGTTAGGTGTCTCGATGCGCTCTCGGCAGCCAGGGTCCGAGACAGGACTTGGGACATCATCAGAACAACCGATCACATCTGCGTCTTTTCGTCATACTGTGCAGACCGAAATATATACAGTCATAATGTTGCCTCCGCGGCCAATTGAAACGGTGACGTATTTCGGAGCATATTCCCCTTCATTAGGCGGTGCGATTCTCATACCAGTAGTAGCTCAGCAGCTGTCATTCATCCGAAGGCGTCGGTGAGACTTGCATGACGGGCTTTGTGGAGCACTGGGGATGGACTGCAGGATTTCTGCAGGATTTCTGCAGAAAATTCTGAGTAGGTCATTCTGTGCAACAGTGTCCTAATTCCTCCTTGCTAGGCAAAGGTTGTATCGGCACGCGATGCTTGTGCTGCTTGTGCTTGTTTCTTTCAGCCATTTGCGTCATGGGGCGCAAGGACACAACAAACGTCGGATGGAGCTCCCTGTTTGAAGCCCTCGGTGTACCATTTCTGTTTACAAACCATGTCGTAGTTTAATGCCTCAAGAAACAACAGCGTGATCAATTTCCGAATTGGCCCGGATTGACATCTAGAACTTATTATAGTCCTTGGCCTCCCGTAATGATGGTGAGAGAAATACGGTCCGGAGTCGCCGTGGCATCGAGGCTGCACCCCAAGCTACAGGGACCGGGCCGCGGATTGGCAGTGACCACTTTAATGCAGCTAGGCAACTAGGCCAGGGTGGTTTTGCAGGGAAGATGCGACCAATTTCTTCACCGATTCACCGTCCTGTTTCCGTGTTTGGGACTGGATGCGTTTTTATCGGTCTATTCGCGGCCGTGAGTCTAGGTCGAGGAAGATTGTGCATCGGGAAGCACTGATGGTAGCTGTGCGGCGCTGGCTCTTGGGTCTGGATGCGGCGCGTCCTCCATTCTGACCCCCATTTCGTCGTCTTGGTCGGCCCCTCTCTCGTCTCGATGCTGGTCGATCCTGGCTGTCCAACACAACCCCGGCATTGGCGCGTGCCGGATTCCCGACGCTTTGTGTGCGGTGCAGTGTGAGATTGTGCCATGGTAATTGAATGGCTGGATTCGAGGTGCGTGCGTGTGCAAGAGGATGGCGGAGCGCTGCGCCATGGAGCGAGGCATGGCGGAGACGAGGGGCATCACTGGTCGGCGGCTGGCAGCTGTCAGTTGGCAACAGTTTACGTTTGCTTTGGAGGGGCTCGCAGCTGGCGCTCGTCGGCCCTGGCTGGCAGGCCGCCAGTCGCCCAGAAAAATAAAATGGACGGCCCGGCCAGTTTAGAAGTCGGACCCTCATCAGCGCTGTTATTTTTTCCTGACTCGACTCTTCTCTCCCTCGCACCAACGTCTTTGTTGTTGATTCTCTTCTTTGCTTCTTCGTCGTTGCTTACGAGGCCATTTCGACCATCTCGTATTTCCTGCACGTCTAGTCTCGGTCAACAGTTGACCTGTAGCGTCTCGCCATCGTACCCCAACACACGTCGCATCACCAACACAGCTTCAAACACGCATAAACACCTTCGCCATGTTCAGCGGTCGCAAGTTTTCCTTCAACCGCCATACGGGCGCTCCCAAGCCCATGGCCAGACGCTTCTCCAACGCTGAGCCTGGCTCAAACGGTACGTTGTCTTGTCAAACAAGCAGTTTGTCCCCGCGCGTCCCGGAAGCCCGACGTCGCTGCCCAGCCCACAAGCTCCCTCGCCTCACCTAGCTGCTGAGCTGTGTGCTGCTAGCTCAGAGACAAGCTACCCCGCCAAAATCTCACAGAGCTCTGCAACGCCGGCGGGCAAGAGCCGAGACGAGCCACCCATAGATCCCAATATATTTTTTGTGCATGTAGAGAAACGTTGATTTATATGCTAATCTTCTCACGAAAAGAGGTCCAGTCCAAAGTCCATCGTCAGTTCCGTAATGCCCACGAAGGCCACATGCCCCATGCCGGCCTCGACGCCAGCCGTGCCTCCACCGGTGTTGTCTGGTGCACTGAGCGCGCCTGCGAGTATGGCTTCACGGAACACCCCGAAGAATGGGCCAACCTTGGTCAGGGTGCCCCAGAAGTCGAAGACGACATTGCCGGCTGTTTCCCTCGACCCAACACGATTGACATTTCCATGGCTGCCCGCGAGTACGGCCCCACCGCCGGCATCAAGCCCCTCCGCGAGGCCGTCGCCAACCTCTACAACGAGGCGCACCGCAAAGGCAAGGATAGCCAGTATACCTGGGAGAACGTTGCCATTGTCCCCGGTGGCCGCGCCGGTCTGATCCGTATCGCCGCCGTTCTCGGCACCTCGTATCTGTCCTTTTTCTTGCCCGACTACACGGCCTACAATGAAATGCTGAGCCTGTTCAAGAACGTATGTCAAGTGTTGCCCGGCAATTCTTTACCATGAAGAGTTGCACTGACATGCATAGTTTGCTGCCATTCCTGTTCCCCTCTCCGAAGAGGATGGCTACCATATCCATCCTGACAAGATTGCCGAGGAAATCTCCCGCGGTACCTCTGTCATCCTCACCTCGAACCCTCGAAACCCTACCGGCCGTGTCGTTGCCAACCCCGAACTTGCCGAGATTCAGGATATTTGCCGTGGCCGCGCCACTTTTATTAGCGACGAGTTCTACTCTGGTTACAACTACACTAGCAACTGCGACGGCACTACCATTTCTGCCGCCGAGAACGTCGAGGATGTCGACGAGGACGACGTCCTGATCATTGACGGTCTTACCAAGCGATTCAGACTCCCCGGTTGGAGAATTGCCTGGATTATTGGTCCCAAGGGTATGTGCAGCTTGCCGTTTTGACCGAGGATACCTGCTAACAGACGATAGAATACATTAGCGCGTTGGTATCCCCCATATCTGTCTTGAAAATAAATGATTCTGACTCTGTGTAGTATTGGCTCTTGCGGTAGCTATCTTGATGGTGGTGCCAACCACGCTTTCCAGGAGGCTGCCGTGCAGTTCCTTGAGCCCAAGCTTGTCCAGGAGGAAATGATTCACCTGCAGCGCCACTTCCGCGACAAGCGCGACTTTGTCGTCAAGCGCCTCCGCGAGATGGGATTCGTCATCAAATACGTTCCCGACTCTACCTTCTACCTGTAGGTGCCTCACGGGCTCCAAAAACTCTACCGATACTAACGAGCGCAGCTGGCTGAATCTGGAGGGTCTTCCCGACGCCATCTCCGACGGCCTCAACTTCTTCCAAGCCTGCTTGGAAGAAAAGGTTATTGTCGTGCCCGGCATCTTCTTCGATCTGAACCCCTCGCGCCGTCGTGACCTGTTCGACTCGCCGTGCCACCACTTTGTGCGCTTCTCGTACGGTCCCAGAATGGACGTACTGACCAAGGGCCTCGACCGCATCGAAACAGTCGTCAACAAGTACGTTCTGCATCCCTAATATTACCACCACCTCGGCGAACGCTAACAACAGTTTGTAGGTTCAAGAAGCAGGCCACCTCGTCTTAGACACGGTGGTGGCAGGGCTGATACTTGGAGTGGACCGCCCCTTATGAGTCTTTGGCAAATGAGTGCATGTTCTGAGTACGAATGATTGGTATTTTTACTGTGTCAGATTTAGGCTATATGAAGCTGGAATTGATTCCTCATAAATTTCGCCTCGTCACCCACCCCTAGCTTTGGCGCAGCCGAAAGTGTAAAAACTCGGCTAGCCGCCCGAACCCCACGAAGCCATCAGCTGCGATCTAGCCTGGCGAGGCGGAAATGTGGCAGACTGCAGGGTCTGTCTAAGCCCATCAGTTCGTGCTAAGAACAAGCCCAGATTCCATTTGTCTCATCACCCACTTCTGGCCGGTAAGGCACACTATGACACTAGAATCGGTCGCAAAGACTCGCTACGTTAGTGCATAGCCGTGTGGCTGTGCAAGACTGCGGCGGGTCGTCACAGCTTGTGGCGGGTGACCCTGAAAGACCGGGCGACCAAGTGGCATAACAAAAAAAAATCATCAAACAGAAGTTCTGCCAGATGGCGGAGACGGCAAATGCTGTAAGACTCTGCTGACCTTTGTGTACCGTGGGGCGGGCGCGTAGTAAATGGCTGTGACTGACAAGGTGAAGAAAGCCCAAAGTCACACCCAAGTGAGACTGGAAGGCGCCTGGTGAATGAGTGCCTTGTTCACGGCCATATAAGAGCACCCCTTTCCTTTGTACAATGGAAATTTCATCAAACACAACAAGAACAAAAGGATCAATTCTTGACCATCTCAGCACATCTTTGCTCAACCTATAAATACTTTGCCGAATCTCCCCTCGACAGACATTCCCTCCACCACCACTTCCTCAACCAACCACCCTCCATCAACATCACCTCTATAAACCTCAATTATATAATCAACCTCATGAGCGAGAAATTCAGATCTCTTTACCAGTCGGTAAAGAGAAATCGTACGCAGCAAGATTCAGACGATACCGATCACGAAATCAACAACGCCGAAGCCTCTCCTCCCACGGACGCTCCGCCGGCTTACACGCCTACGGCCCCCGCGGCTTCGTCCAGTCGCGCCAGCGCCGGCGCCACTACCGCCCTGGGGGACGATGACCGTTTTGCCTTTCTCTGTGACTTTGACACGGTCTTTCTCATCGACGACTCCGCATCCATGCGCCTTGATGCGAGCCCCACGGCCCGAGGCTCACGCTGGGACGAAGTCGCCGACGTGCTCCGCGCGGTGGCGCCCATCTGCGCCGCCCGCGACGACGACGGTCTCGACGTTTACTTTCTCAACCACCGATCGCCCAGCAGCCGCGTCGCGCCGCCCGGCAAAGCCCCTGGCGGGTACTACAACATCCGCGACGCCGCCGCGGTGACGCGCATGTTTGGCGCCACCCGGCCCGACGGCTACACGCCGACGGGCAAGCGTCTCGAGGAGATACTCGATGCCTACCTGAAGCGCCTGGAGGCGGCGCCCAGTCCCAAGAGCGTCAAGTCGATGAACGTCATCGTCATCACCGACGGCGACCCCACGGACGACCCCGCCGGCGTGCTCATCGAGGCGGCGCGCCACCTGAACCAGCTGAACGCCGGGGCGTCGCAGCTCGGCGTGCAGTTCTTCCAGGTCGGCCGGGACGCAAGGGCCAAGGAGGCCCTGCAGGAGCTGGACGACGGACTGTCGAAGCACTCGGGCAGGGACATTGTCGACGCGGTGACGTGGGACAATACGTCGCGCGGGGGACCTGGCTTGACTGCCGGGGGCGTCTTGAAGGTGGTGCTTGGCGCCGTCTCGAGACGACTGGACTGGAAGCCCATGGGTGGCGGGCGATAGATGGTCAATTATAGATTTTTTTTTTGGGAGTTTTTAATACTAATCGCAAGGTAATTGTTAGTTATATTCACTTTTGTTTTCTCTGCCTCGCCCGCATTCCTGATTGGTAAAGCTGATTTCTCGTGTGCTTGTACATTCCCCCGGACACAACAACTGGCGCATCTAGCGGGGTGGTGAGTTTGTTGGTAGGAGTAGAGCGACATGCCCAGCCTCAAAGTGAGATTTTCATTTTGTGTGACGGGAAAATGCGTCACCTGGTGTAAATCGAGAACGAGGGCGACAGCCGGCGCCGTGGCTCACACTGACAAGCCTCACTTACACGTCACACACATCCTGGGCAACCTCTCGCATTGCGTCGAGCAGCTTAACGCTTTGATTGGATACAGAAAAGCATTTACTTCAAGTAGCACGAATCCAAGTCTGCCTTGTTAAGCTTGCTCCCTTGCGTATTTTGGTACTCGTATTAAAAACCTGTGCTTATAAATTCATCTGTGCCCAGTTTCCGGCATCCTGACTATTTTTTGGAAAAAAGAAAAAGAATCCTCGTTTGGCAGCGAAACCCCAGCTCTGTCCCCAATCAACTCCAAAGAAACAGACCTTTTTTTTACCATAAAAATAGTTGCAATAATCCATTGTTCCCCTTTCTGCCACAAAAAGGACATTGCGCTTCTCAGTGCCCCAAGGCTGTTTGTGTGTGTGTGCGTGTGCGTGTGCTTGTTTGTAAAACCATAAACAAGATCCTGAGGGAAGCAAATGTGAAAAGCAACCGTCATTCTTTTTTGAACATGGCAACTCCGCAAATTGCAAGTTTAGAAAAAAAATAAAGCTCCTCATCCGCATTCCCCCTCCCCTTTAATGCATGCAAAAGACATCAGCCAGAGACACCGAGTGCGCCGAGATGTTTGTGCCCGTATCATTCCGGCATGTAATCACCGGCGTGGTGACGAGCGCGACACGCCAGTGCTTGGCCTGCAGCTCAAACGGGTCCATGCGCGGCCAGATGGGCAGCATCGACTGGCTCGAGAAGCGGCTGCCAATCTCGGGGAAGCGAAAGTCAAAGGTGAGGCGCGACGTGAGGATGCGCGCCGACAGCGCCCACGCGTGCTCGGCGACCTGTGCCATGTCGCGGCCGGCGTCGGCCGGGTTGGCGAGCCGGTTGAGCAGCGGCTGCAGGTTGGCGAGGAGCGTGCTGGTGATGTCGTCGACCTTGGCGCGGTGAAACGACGACGCCGAGAGGTCGTGCTCCCGCGCGAGGATGGCGTCGATGATGCCCGCCTGCCGGTCGAGAAGGGGCTGGCGGAAGGCGGATGGTTGACCTATATCATTTGGAAAAAGTACGTTAGCGAAATTGAGGGACGGGTAAGCCAACTCGGAGACACAAGAAGAACGGGGAACAACAATCAGACTCACCCAGCATCCTCTCCATGTCCCGCTCCAGCTCCATGAGCGAATAGGTCGACTCGTCGTCGGCGCCACTCCACGCGGCGGGCGTCCAGACGCGGTTCACAATGTAGTCAATCATGACGCGGGTGACGAGGCAGGCCTTGGAGTTCTCGTTGCGCAGGTGGTACTCGAGGTACGACGCGGCCTCGGCGCTCGACAGCGGGTGGTAGGTGGCCAGCAGGATGGGCCAGAGCGTCGTTGAGCTCATCTTCATCGACGACGCGTGGTCCGGCTGGCTGGCGTGGCGCTCGACAAACGCCCGGATCACGGCGTAAAAGTCCATGATGCCCTCGTGCCACGCCGCCACGGACCGCTCATTCATGTGCACCAGCGGCGCAATGTACGATGAGGCCGAGGGGGGTGCGGGTGCGACGGGGATCACGCTGCTGCTGCTGCTGCTGCTGCTGCCGAAGGCGCTTACCATGGCATTGACGTTGCTGTGGTGGTTATTGTGGTGGTTATGGTTGTGGTTATTGCTCAGACTCACGCCGCCGCCGGTGGTGTCGGAGCCAGCAGACGGAGGAGCTTCCTTCAGACGGCCATAGCGGCCACGCGAAGCAGCAGTCGGGGTGCGAGGATAATAGTCACGCGGGTTACTGTTGCCATGGTTGTTTGGGGGAGCAGCAGCGGTGGCGGTACCATTGGTGAACGAGGCGGGCGCATGACGACCACCGCCGACGCCGTTGTTGCTATTGCCATTGCCATTGCCATGATCGCCGGCCGAAGGGTTCCAGGGATAAAACTCGGCGGCACTGGGGCTGAAGCGAGAGTTGTTTTGATTCTGGGCCGTCTTGCGCCCGGCGGATGAGCCGCCGCGACTAAAGGAAGACACGGCAAAGCTACCGACACCACCAACCCCTCCTCCACCGCTCATGGATGGGCCACACGAGTTGACTGCAGGTTGCGATAGCGGCGGCGGAGGCTGATCCCAGGGCGCAGACGCTGAAGCTGGGTTGCCTCCTCTGCGAGCAGCATACGGCGCGGCCGAAGGTGGACGCGCAGGGCCGCTGGCACCACGCAGACTGCCAATGGGCAGCTGCGCCGAGGGTCGCGCGTAAAAGTCAGGCGAGGTCATGCCGTTATTGTCCAGGTCGTTGTTGGAACGGCCATAGTCCTGCCGCATGTCTGCAGAGATATTGCTGCTGCTGGCGACGCGGCTGATGTTTTGCCGAAGAGAGATGAGCGCACCTTGTGCGACGGGAAATCCATCGGCCGAGTCTCGAAGTGTCTCGATTGCACGAGAGAGGGACTGCTCGTCGGGATGCTTCATGACCCAAAGGGAACGTCGCCCGTTGACTTGCTCTTCCAGATGCTTATTTGTCTCCTTGAGGGCCTGTAAAAACCTGTCAGTATACCGGTATTCTTGTACAAAGGCTCGACCAGAGCATGTAATTACCTTGATCAGCTCGGCCGTTTCCTCGTTGCTCTGACGAGCGTGGCTGCCATTCGATCTCTGCTCGTCCATCTGGGCTTTATTGTCCGTCTCCTCCTTGAGCTGCGCTTGCAGCGTTTGAATCGTGTTGCACTGGTCGTCGATCCGCGCCTTTGCAATATTCGCCTCGATGCTCATGCGCGCGACCGCCTTGTCCGTATCCTCTTGGTCGAGCGTCAAGTTCATGACGGCATTCACCAGGTCGCTCGTCTCGCGGCTGATGATTTGCCCAACCTCCTGCAGCTGCAGGACAATCTCGGAGGATTCGGCCGACGCAACGCCCGGCATGCGACGCAGCGACTGCTGAATCTTGACGAGGATCTGCTGCATTGCGCGCGACTTTTCGAAAGCAGCCTAAGGAAAAGAGTCAGCAATATATTCGGCCCTGGCAAAGAAAAAGTTTTTGCAGGGTGGCTTACATGGTTTTTGGACATTTGCTTTATTTTCTCAGCGCGTGGCTGGCCGGCGAGCGGCGTTGAGAAGCTCACGGAGAGCATGCTGTCCACAGAGTCTCGTTTCTCAGCGTCGGGGACGATTTGCGAGGCGGGTTTCAAGACAGCCCCGTCGACTCCTAATTCGTAGTCTGAGCCGATGGTGGATGATTCGGCCACGCTCATAGTGTCGCTAACTCGGAAGGACAGTGAACAGAAGCGGCTCGGGTGCTTGCGTGGTTGTATTACACGGACAGGGTGCGGCAAACACCCGCTCTCATCTTCTTCAGCGTGGGGGGTTCTCGGAAGATATATCGGCTCCGGAACAGGGCTGGGCAAATAATAGGTGAAAGAATAAGCTGATGAAGATGCAGACAAGGAGGTGGTTGCGATGGCCACAAATCTGCGCAGCGATGAGGCTGGGCTGCGAGGAAATGCGTGATAAATGGGCAAAACAAGTCATGCATGTGATGAGAAGCGAAGGGAGGCATCATCCAATAGAAACGAATACTGCACGGGCGGAGTGAATGCAGGTAGTGGCCAGGTGAGAGGGAAACGAAGGAGAATGTGAACACCAAGATTCCGAAAAGGGCAGAGGGCAAACGCGCCTAGCACTTTGCTCGCCAGCTGTCACTTCCACAGTAACCAGCTCGCAAACGACAAAATATGCGGTTCTTGAAAGATTGGAAGCGATTAGGTGCACGAGGTAACCTTGCGGATGCATTCACATTCACTTAAGCGGTATCAGGACAAGCAAGGCACACGATATCATGCAGGTTTGGGGTAGATACGGGATGATAGGCATATTCATTTGTTTTATGGGTACAATGCATGAAGCATCCGATTTATCAAATTAATTTTACCAGGGAATGCCTATTGCGGCTCCTGAGGGGGCAGGAGCTTGAATTGGCGGTCCTAGGGTATATAAATCAGTACGGGAGACTAGGGCGAGGCAAGTGCAAAACCTGTGTGCTCGAGCTGACTTAAGAGCCGAGTCCAGAAGGTGGAAGTGGTGTCTTTTCAAATTGTCCCGAATGTCATTGGTAGTAGTGCCAGCAGTACAGAACGAATAGCTGCTGCGCTTGGTTGGGGCGAGGAGGGAGGCCAGCCGCTGGCTCTCAGTTTGTCGGATCCTGTAGTAAAAAAGAATGTCGAAGAGCTCGTAATTAGCATTCAAAAAGCCCTGGTGCGAGAGAACAAACTGCTGTAGACTGCGTCTACAACAGGAGACGCGTCGATCATGCGCCCACCAAAGTATCTGCCGTTGAGGCCGCGTATAGCGTTCTCACCACCCTGAACCTTGTCGAACTTGAGGTATATGTCGCCTTTGGAATTGGGGTCAACGGAGATGTGCACAACGTGGCCGTACTTTCGCTCGGCTTCTTGGCGCACGTCATCTTCAAGGTCTTTGACCCAGTTTTCACCTTCCTCCCTGTTGTGTCGGTTAGTCACGTTCAAACTTGACATGTGTTGAGAAACTGCATACTCATTGGGATCAAACATGTTGTGAAGGACAACACAGCGGCTCGCAGTGTTGACGTTCATTGGGAGTGGCTTCTTCTCGGTTCTAGGCTTCAGCACCGGCCGCTCATCAGAGCTCTTGGTTGACTCGTCCGTTCTAGCAAGCTTTCGCATCAAAGCATCGCGACTATAATTGTTAAAATTCACACCACCGACATCGGTGTCGTCGAGGGCGCTAGCGCCGCCCGTCTTTTCGTTGTCTCGAGCGCCGGCTCGATCGAAGTTCGAATTCTGTCCTCCGCGGCCACCGGATCCTGAAAAGGAAGAGCCCTGTTGCTTGGAAGAATTCTGTCCCGAAAACCGTTGAAGCATGTTTGCTGTGCTTTCGGGGGTAAACTTATCATTTCCGAGGCCGACTCGGATAGGACGTCCGGCCAAGTCAAAGCCATTCATCTTCTCCAAGGCCTCACGAGCCTGTCCTGCATCGAGGAACCTGTGAAACTGTCAGTAACTTTTTTTTTATCAAAGCAGCACGTAAAACTTACTGTACAAAGCCATAGCCACGGCTGCGGTTGGCATCGTCCTTCTGAAGCTGAACAAATTCGAGTTCGCCAAAGGGCTCAAAAACAGCTTGTAGGTCTTCCTCGTTGACATTGAAGTGAATGTTGCCGACATATAGGCGATGGAAAGGGACGTGGTTGGGGTGTGAGCCACCCGGTTCCGTGGTACGAGCCTGCCTATTCTTCTCTGCCTCCGTTACTTGAACGATAACAGGAATACCTAGTAGTTTCTGTCCAGTAAGCTGAAGGGCGGCGGTTACCGAGTCTTCGTCTTTGAACTCGACATAGCCGACTCTGTGATGCGTTAGTACACTTGGTAGTTGAGTGCTGAGAATCGCTAACTTACCCTTTTGATCGCCCGCTAATGCGATCTTTGACGATCTGCGCTTCCGTGACAGGACCAACTTTTTCAAAGAACTCCTTCAACTCACGAGTTCGCAGTCGGGCTGCAAGTTGTTGCACAAATACTGTCCTTCTGTCCCTCTCATCTTCATTCAAGGGGGCTGGGCCGTCTGCTTTGTCACGTGCGTCGTCGTCACGGCCTCGGCCGTGGTGGCGATCGCGGCGATCTCTGTCACGATCATCCCGACGGTTGTGACGACGCGGCGAGCGCGAGCGTGAGCGGCCGCCTCGACCGCTGCGGTAGTAGTCACCGTCTCGATTGCGTCGTGCGCGGCGGTCGTCATCACGGCTGCGGCTGCGTCGGCGGCTGCGGTGGCTGCCTGTGTCACTCCGGGGCGTACCGTCATCAGGAGTTCCTCGTCGACTTTTGCTGAGCGGGCTGGCATCGCGGCGGTCTCTCCGGCGACGATCATGGTCGCGGTCGCGATCACGGTCGCGGTCAGAGTCTCTGCGGTCTGGTCGCTCGTTTCTGGAAGTCTCTTCAGCAGATGGTTTAGGCTCCTCTGCGCTCTTCGCAGTAGCGTCGAGCAAGGCTTCAACGTCTAAACTGGCCATTTTGGGTAGTTGACAATCAGTTAATAATGAGCCCAGAACAGTTTTACAGTATCACGATCTCGGGGATTTGAGACTGATTCAGCAACCAAGATGTCACTGTGAAGATGGTCGGGCGACAACAGCGACGAAATTTGGGTTGGGTCCGGTCACGTGAACACGCGGCAGTGTCTCTCGCCTTGCCCGCCAAAATTCAGGCAGCCACAGAAAAGGCGGGGCGGGGCGGGAGGCTTTGCCGGCGGACACAGGTATCTGTTGTGTCAAATAAATGGAATATAAAAATTAGAAGTGTATTAAAATAGGTTACAATGATTATAAGTAAAATATCCATCATTCGCATCTTGAAGCGCTCTTATAGTCATTTTCAAAGGTTTTCATTTCTGCCCAGCAGCTACACCTTTCACTCCGCACGCTTCCATGCCTCTCCGTAATGCATTCAAAGTCAATTCGTTTACTTGGTTTTGATGGGAGCCGTCAACTCGGTTCCGAAAATGGTATCCCAGAACTTGCTGGTGACACCGAAACCAAGCTCATAGTCGAGGAAGTGATGCTGAAGGTGGTACTTCTTGAGCTGCTTGTACCACAGCGGGAGGTTCTCGTGGTGAAGGAAGTAGTGCGTGAGGTCGTAGCAAATGTAGCCAAAGATACCGCCGCAAAAGACAGCAGTAGCAGCATGCCAGCTGTAGGAAAATACAGCATGTGACAGGTGCCAGAAAGGGGTCGCGAGGACGACGAGAAGAGTTGGCGGCATGACAAGTCGGTACTTGTCCATGGGTAGGTAGTGGTGGATGCCATGGAGCAGGAAGTGAAGGGTAAGGAATACGCGGTTGTCGGGGAGGTAGCTGTTGCAATGTTAGCGGCACATTCAAGAACGGGATTGTGACTGTAGTACATACCCATCAAGATGAAAGAGGAAACGGTGCAGGACGTATTCGATAAAGGTCCAGAGGAAGCATCCAAACCCCCAGTATGCTGCGACATTCAGGACCGGGAGGCCCTCAGCTGCCTGATAGAGTCCAAAAGCAACAAAAGGCAGCCAAAGAGTCGGAATTACCCACCAGGGGGTCTTGGTGAGAGGCTCTAGGAAGTTTCCAAACAGGGGGGCTGAAGCGCCACCTTTGTAGTGACGCGGACGATGGACCTGATCGAGATAGAAGTCCTTGCTGAAGCCGCCGTTCCAGACTTGGAGAAAGAGGGGCTTGCTGAGATCCAAGAACTTGTGCTTCTTGTAGTCCATGTTAGGATCGGTGTCCTTGCTGAGATCCTCCTCGCAAGACATGCCGGTGCGAGGATGGACATATTCCTTCTTTTCGGCAGTGGCGGATCCGTTGGCACAGCCGTTAGCGGCGCCCTTTTCGGTGACGAAGCCGACAAGGGAATCGTCCAAGACTTCGTAGGCAGCCTCGGAGTGTTCGTGGGATGTGGGATCCTTCAGGATGTCGGTAATGTCCTTGCCCGCGTACTCGACGACGAGGCTACCGCCACCGGGGTGATCGTCGACGAAGTCGGTCACATCGTAGACTTTGTTGCCGATTGTTACATAGCAGGAGTCGGCGGAGCTATGCGACTCGACCTCGGCTCGCGAAAAGGTAGGCAGCGTTCTGGAAGGCATTGTGCAGAGATCGGGGTATTCGGCAATGCTATGGGGCGGGTCGGGTTATTTGGAAAGGGAATCGCGACAGTGCCAGGAGTGCGCTTCAGAGTCGCTATCGGGCCAGCGAGGCAATCAAAACAGCGTAGTATGTGCTTCTTTGAGATGTCGACCATGCAAAAGTAAACAAATTCGTGGGCGCGTGGATGTAATATATGGGAAAGAAGAAGAGTTTTAGGATCGGGAGTGGCGGATGGGTAAAATTAAGATGGGAATCGTGCTCGAGGGCCCCTTAACTAATCGCGGCGCGGCCAGCGGATGCCGAAGTGTGCTAGTGGCGTTACTTTTTTCTTCTTTGCCTGCCAGACAACCAAGAGTCACGCCAGTCGCGACGGACCCCACCCCGCCTTTTCTAGGCCAACGGACCGCCACAGCGCATTTTTCACTGGCCTGTCCGCTGAGGAGGCGCTGTAGGGTAGGTACTTGAGAGAGTGCACCTCGGCGCATTTGCACCTGCAATCTCGTCATGGGTCACGCTAAGATAGCCTCAGGTAGCCTACGGTCGGGCTGTGGTCGGGTGTTTGTGGTCCCAATCGCCCCGAGCTTCCGGAAGCGGTACCAGCACGGAAAATGGACGCGTGGCTCAGGGCCAAAGCAAATTATTAAAAAATAAGAAATGATGATATAGGCATTGGGCAGGTGGTATGAAGCCTCGTCCGTTTCTATCATGTGATTTACACAGGGAAGAATTGCGTTCAGCAAAGAGCACTGTTGCGCCGCACAATGAGAGGTGGCGAGAGGCACATCAGTACGTTCATGGGTATGGCATCGGCGAACTTGCCGTCCAGTTGTGACAAGGTAGAACCCCCAGCCCGTCTCAGCATCCAAATGCTACATGCAATTCTCATTTTCATTTCTCTGCGAATAACAGCGACTAGCATTAGCACCAGTAGCCGTCTCTCACCCGCATACCATACCATTGCGTTCTAGGTACCTCATTCGGGAGGGAGTCCGATTGTGACATTGTATAAGTTTCAAAAGAAAATTGCTAGGGAAAGAACAAGTATGTCAGGGAAAAGAAATCACATCAACAGTCATCAAATATTTGACAATCTAATACATTAGATACTCTTCTACTAGTAACGAGGCCCTTGGCCAGGGTACTGGCTCCACGATCCAGGAGGACCTTGGCCTGGAGGAGGCTGCTGTCCGTACGGCGGGTACTGTTGCTGCTGGGGGCCACCATATCCAGGAGGACCGCCAGGGCCAGGACCGTACCCAGGGCCGCCGTAACCAGGACCGCCGTAGCCTTGGGGAGCAGGCGGCGCCGGACCACCCCATTGGCCTCCAGGAGGACCTTGAGGAGGACCGCCGCCATATCCGGGGCTACCGCCATAGCCGCCCTGCTGAGAAGGCGGCGGTCCCTGGCTGTATCCAGAGTAGTACTGGCCCGGGTTGGGAGGTGGTTGGTTGTATCCTCCAGGAGGTCCGGATGTTGGCTGGCTGTAGTTGTATCCGTCGGACGGAGGGGGGCGACTCGTCGAAGGCGCAGGGGAGTGTGACATGTAGTTTTCGCTCGCATTTCCATCGCTTCCCTGAATCGAAGCCAAGTCTCGGGTCTGGATTTGCGACCAAAGCGAGCCAGCAACCTTTCCGTGACCAGCGTGCGCTGAATCTAAGCCGCCTCCGCAAGAGTGCATGTCACGCTTTCCATTGCCGCCTTGCTGATTCAGAAGATGGTTCTTTCCACTCTTGACAGATTCGGAGGACAAGAGACGCTCGAGTTCATGGCGACGAGGATGCTCGTCAGCCCACTTTCGGACAGTCTTGAACATGTCTCGCTGAATCTCAACGCTTTCATCACGAAGGGAAGGATGATGCAAGGCACGAAGAATATCATTCGTGACTTCATCGGTGGGAACATCAATGTTTTCCCAAGCGAAGAGAATGCGACTAAATTTGTTAATAATGCGAAATAGGGGATTCTTCCCTTGAGAATGGCGAGACACTTACGGAACAGCGTACTGTAGACAGGTCGCGGCGACACGACCAGCACAAGAGTTGAGGACATTCGTGAAATGATCCTTCGACAGCATGGAGTGAGTAGGGTCCGAGCAATGGGGGTTCTCCCAGGGCTCCAGCTGAGACTTGGAGCTTGCCGAAATGATACCCGAGGAGCCGTCTTTCAGGACCTTGGATACTTGGTTGATAATAGGACGGATAAAGGGGGCCAGAAGGCCCAGGACAAAGGCAGTAAGAGTTTCGCTAATGTGCTCGAGCAACTTCTCAAGACCAGGGATCTTGGCAATTCCGCGGCTGATTGTCTTGACAATTCTGTCTCTGAACTGCAGAATCGGGTAAATCTGTCGAGCAGTCTTGACAGGGTCAAAGTCGGGACTCATACCCGGGACAATGTTGGTATTCCCTTCGCCTCTGGATCGATCCATACCTCGGTCCATAGATCGGTTTTGCTGCTCCTGTGCCTCGGACATGGCCTGGAGCTCTCTAGCTTGGGCAGCAAATCCATCTCCCTCGCCAGGGAGCTTCGAGACCAAGGAGATAAAGTCAGTGGGTGCAGAAACACCGAGGAAGCCGCGATCACTCGAGCCACCACCGCCGCTTCTGGCAGCTTCGGCGTTCTTCAGAGCGATGTCGACCTCGTCGACCTCAGACTGGGTGAAGTGATCATTGGCCTCTCCAATGACGGAGTGAAGAAAGTCAACACCACCAAACGTTCCCGTGACGATAGGATAGATTCTCTTGCCGCGAACGTTGATCTCGGACTGGTTACCACAGTGAGGAAAGACATTGTGGTAGCCCAATTCTCGGAGAGAAAGCTCGCAATAGTTGCTATGGGCACTGTAGTCCTCTAGACAGTGCAAAGCCTGGCCCAGGCACCTGAGAGCTTCGCAAAGGTTCTCCTCCTTTCCTTTGCCCTTGTCGCCATTGGTGTAGATGCGGCCAAAGTGAATGCAGCGTGCGATGCTAAATCGCAGATAGCCAGCGCTGGTCGCCCAGTCGCCTTTTTCGTTCTTGATGTAGTTTTTCATACCAGTATCCATATCGATCTCGGTTTCGACAGGTCGAACAGGTCCTCTCAGTCTCGGATCGAAAGTGCGAGCATCAACGCCTTCGGCGTAGCCAAGGGGGTTGTCAATATGCTCTTCCGGTCGGTAGCAGCCAAGGCGCTCTTCGGTAACTTCGAATTCATCGGTGGCATAACCGTGAGCCATGAAAGAGAGAACCCAAACCTAGCAAAAAATGTTAGACTTGTATCGTACATAGTGCCAGAGTGTACTAAATATACAAGAATACGAATGGTGGCGCCGTTGACGCCCTTCAGACTGCCAACGTCGACGGCCTGAGAGTAATCACGGAGCCAGTTGCCAAAGTAGACACGCTTCACGTTCATGGAGCTCCATTTCTTACCCTGCAGAAACGCAAGGCTCGTAAGCATGTCCTCGATATCTGCTGTCGGTTAGCTTCTCTCGTCGCGGCGCGCGAGCGCGGGGCTAAACAGACCTCCATGTCGCCAGTTGAAGCCTTCCACCTAGGCCAAGGTCAGTGTACTGCACTTCAATTATTTTGAGCTTTATACTAACCTGTGCAATGGAAGGGATATTTCCAGCACCAAATGCCGCGACTTTGCTAGGCAGGTAGGCCAGGCAAACGGCGGCCACCAGCAGGATAAATGTACCCCGCGAAAACATGAATGACGGCATGGCGGGGTTGTAGGGTAAACCGAGCAGTGCTGTGTTGAGATGAGCCAAGAGCTCCTTGAAGTAGCTATGTCAAAATTGGATTGGGAAAAGAGTATGTGTTGCACCGGGGGGTTTAACCAAGTAGGTGTTGTGTCGACGGCCTCCAGCGATAAAAAGGATGAGTGGTAGTGGGTAGTGGGATTGGAAGATGGCCGTCTGGAGAGGCAAGATGGGAGGAAAAGGCTTGTGAGGGAGCCCGTGCACGGCGGCCCCAGCTGACGCCACTACCTCGGGAGGCCTTCAGTGGTGGCAGGGCTGTTCCCACTCACCAAGAAGAAAAGTAACTCCATTCTGCAAGCTGCCAGCTCAATTCGTATCACTACTGTTATGGCGGCTATTTTTCTATTTCTTTCATCATTCTCCTGCAATTACGTTATACGCTGCGGCCGCTCAAGCTGGGAACCAAGGACAGAATAGAATGCCAACTTTTAGAAGCTTATATTTATAAAATAAGATATCTGTATAAGATGCCAAGTCTGTTATTGAACGCAATTGCGTCGTCCAATCCAATGTAGTGATATGTGATGCTTTTTTAAGATGCAAAAATGTTAGATGTCTCCCCCAAGCGGCGTTTTTAACATCTCCAGTCCAATCCTTCGTACTTGTTCCTTTACCGCTTGCCGCGTCGCGGATCCAAAGCTTCTTTGCGTCTGATTTCACGAACCTCCTTTGTGCCAATCGGTCCGAGACCGCCCTCAGAACGGCGCTCCCAGCCACCGAGCCGGACGACCTGGCAGGTAGCATTGTCGCCGTCGTCCGAGACCTCAGTGGCGTAGTCGACAACGGCGCGAGCGCCCTGCTCAGGGGTCCTCGCCTCCTTGACAATGTCGACAATCTCCTGGTCGGAGAGGGTGCCGCAGACGCCGTCGGACATGAGGACTAGAAAGGAGTACTGCGCGGGGCCAAGCTCGACGCGCGTGATTTCAGGCTCGGCAGAGACACCGATGCGCTTGCTGCGAATGTCACCAAAAGCGCGGCTGTTGGCGAGCCCGGCGATGCGCTCCTCGCCGAAGCTGTCGCCAGATACCATGGAGCCGGCGGGCGCGTAGCGGCGCAAGCGGCGGCTCTCTGTCGGCGTACTTGGGTGGTGGTCCGAGGTGAGCGGCTGCGGAAGGCCAGTGGCGGTGTCGCATAGGAGCACGCGGGTGTCGCCGACATGGGCGACGAGGAGCGTCGACTGCGCAGCCGGGTGCCAGAAAGGCGCTGGTGTGGGCGTGGAGATGAGCGCAATTGAGGCTGTCGAGCCGCCCTTGAAGCGCGTGGCGCCGCCAATGCCGTGACCCGAGGGCGTGGTGTGCGGCGCGCCGAGGATCTCGTCGTTGTTGACGGGCGAGTCGGATACGCGCAGGTCGTCCGGGTCTGCCTTGCGCGCTTGCGCAGAGACAAAGTCGAGGTCGGCACGGAGGAAGGCGTAGGTGAGGGCGGACTCGAAAGACACCACTGAGTTGTGGGAGACGTCGTCGGACAGGTCAAAGTGGTCGGGGTTGAAGCGACGAAAGTAGCCGCCGATGGTGTCGGCATACTCGGAAACAAGGTCGCGCTCAAGCTTGACGGCTTTCGGGTAGTCTTGCAGCTTGGCAGGCACGGCGTCCTCGCTTTGTAGTGGTTTCCCATGTTTAGGAGCTTGGCGCATCGAGGCCGTGTCGGGGTCCTCAACCTTGTCCTCGACTTCCTCTACTTTTTTGAGGTGTACAGATTGCAACGCCTTTTCCTTAGTAAGGTCACCGTCCGTCTCGCGGCCAGGTTTGTGTTTGCGCAGGCTGCTCTTCAGCCCGAATGCGCTCGACACCTCTTCGATGTACCCGTGGAGTTCGTCGCGCAGGAAAGCTGAGCACTGTGTTCCACCGTGGCCGTCAAAGACGCCAAAGTAGAATATTTGGGGGTCGCCGGATTGGCTCTCCGCGGGCGTGGCCTCCCCGGGTTTTTGCTTGATGCTCATGGGGCCGCGCTTCGCAAAGGCAGGAATATCGACAATGCCAGCCTGGTCGGTATCTTCGTTGTACGGCCGGCTGCCTCTCGAGCTCGCGGATCCGAAATGGTGCTTTGCTCGCCGCAGCGGGATTCGCACCACGGTGAGGTCGCGCCCAGACAAATTAGGAATGGCGACGGCGGGACCGGCACCCGGGCTCGGGGTGTGAGGCGTCGAGGCATCACGGGGCAGTTTATGGCCGCCTGTTATTCGTTTCGCGTCAGGATGCATGGAAGAGGAGGGAAGGTGCGTGACAAAGTAGGTGTGGAAGCCTCGCCGCTTTGATTCAGGCTTTTGAGTGGCAGGCTCGCGCGGCCCAGCTATCGAGATACGGTGGGAGGAGCGGCATGGCGAGTTCTGTTGTTGCAGCGAAGAAGATATTGTCCAAGGTGAGCCGTCGACTGTCTCTGGATCTCTACTGGATTTAGGAGATGCGGCGCGCAGCTCTGAGAAGGTTCGCACAGTCCGTGGCCGAGCCGCCAGGGCCGGAACCAGGCTGGCGCACTCTGCGCAAAGATAGGCGGCTCTGCTGGGAAGGCGGCATGCGCTATGCGCCATTGAAGCCATCGTTGTCGGATTCGAAAGTAGGTGCGATTATTGCAGAGTGCCAACCAGCATGTCGAGTCGAATTGATCGCGCAGCGAAGATCTCTGTCTTGTCTCACCCTGTCAGTTGTTGAGTCGGCCTAGCGGGGCGACTGTCAATTGTTGGCACTCACAGTTCGACGAGGTGCAGCACAAAGCAGACGTAATGCTGAGTCCCAAGTCGCTGTTCCCACGATTCACAGAACTTGAGACGGCCGCAGATGGCCCTCCAAGACCACGGCGTGAGGGGGTAGTGGAGCTTTAAGAAAGCCAAGTGCAAGTTTACCAAGTTTGAACTGGAGACGAAAGATTAGATCTGTTGAGTGCTAAGGTACCTGTAGTGGCCGACGCAAAGCGTGGGGGTGCGACGGCTCCGCTGGGACAGTAATCCCAAGCCCGCAGTGACGCAGCGCAGCCAGTGCCAATCACTGTTGCCACTGTAGCCGCCCCTGCGCGCCCTGAAGAGGCTGCAGTACAGTGTGCCTTGCCCCCCTTCCAGGGCTCCTCTCGTCAGGGTTAGTTGATCACTCTGGACCACCTAAATGTCCGCAACTTCCCCTGTGGCCAGCCGGCCGAGCACACCTTGTTAGGCATCTACGGTGCATCGCCACTACATCTGCAAAATCTTGGCTTTCTTCCTGTCCCCTTCCAGGCAAATCAAGGATACATCCCCGCTGCCGAGTTGCAATAATACGAAGCCAACGCCTTTTGTACAGCAATTCCATGTACGAATGCCCTAGACCAAAGGATGGGAGAGCCTGCCGCTGCCTCTGCAGACAGCGAGGGCTCTGACAGCACAACGGCGGATGGACGCAGGGTCGTGAATGTGGCCGTCGACGGCGACATTGTGCTCGACGTGACCTTTGAGACGTCGCTGGAGACTCTCAAAAAGCATCGCAAAGCAGAAGCCGCGGCGCTGCGCAAAACCCGGACGCCGAACCAGCCTGCCCCTGCCAGCGGCAGCACGCGTGTGCGGGTTGCGTACCGGCTGAGTCTCGAGGTGCTGAAACGCAACTCAAAGTACTTTGCCAATCTGCTTTCCAACCCGCAGTTTCGTGAGGCAGATACCATTGCCAGTGCCCATGTGAAGCTCCGCTCGATGAGAATCCAGCCCAAAGAGGCGAGCGTGCAAGACCTTCCGTGGGTGGCTGTCGCCGACGATGACGATGCTACCAAGGCTGCGGGCCGCGAGGCCGCATTTGAGGATATGATGCGTATACTTCACAGGAAGCCGGCCAAGGCAAGCCGAGCAACCATGGCGTATGCCACCACCATTGCCATCATCGCAGACCGCTTTGACTGCGTCGCGGTTGTTGCGCGGGCCCTCAATACAGATCTCAAGTTCAAATGGCCGTTGACAAGTACAAAGCCGCTGGTGGATGACGCAGGCCGACCAACTGAGGTCGAGCAAGTCTTGCGACAGAAGATCTTGGTCTCGTGGCTGCTGGGACAGCCGATGAGGCTGCAACAGTCGTCGCGCGAAATCATCATGCGCGGGTCCAGTCTTTGGAGCGTGTATCACGAGCCAGACAACGCATCAACAGCTGCGTGGTGGAATCTCCCGGATGGTATAGAAGGTAAGACTGCATTTACCTCCAGATACCGATTCGCTGCGTACTAACTCTGGCAGATGAACTCCAACACCGTCGAGAGTGCATACTCAACACTCTTGCCTCTATCCAGAAGCATTTTCTCGATCTATACTCGTCTCGGGAACGACAGTGCAAGCTAGGCTATGATTCCAGCGCAGCCTGTGACTCGTTTCAGCTGGGGCAAATGATCAAGTTTCTCGTCTCGAAGAATTTGTTATACCTGGTAGACTACAGCGCATCATCCATCAATGCAGTGCCAGATGCCTCATCTGTCAACATTGACGAGCTTCTGGGCACACTGAGGCAGTGTCCCAACTACCAAATTGACAAGAATCACACAAACTGCGGCCCACGAGTGCGTATAGGACCAATTCTGGACTATATTCAGTCGATGCTCTCCGCAAGTGTCGTGTCATTGTCGCATGCCGACTGGAAGAATCGACGCGAGACGGCATCCTGGGTGCCAGACCAGGGCTCAGACACGGCCAACGGCGACGAAGAGAAGAACGCATTCTTATTCACCCGATCCGTAGCTAACGACCAGCGTCTGCGGTATGAGGGCGCGCTCTACGTTGATAAGATGGCCAAGCAGCTATTTACATCTCAGGCGTGGAACTGGACTCCGGAGGCGTGAGGGCACCATTAGGTGGGCAGGGCAATTTATTTTCATATATAAGAAACCGCATTGATTTCTCAGTCGTGAAACAGCACGCACACATTCTGCGTGTTATTAGATTGGCGAATTTAAAAGGGAAGCATGCAGCTCCATGCAGGTCATTACTCGCACCAAACTACAGCGGCCCACCTCTTGACAGGTGAACTACTGTCAAGCTGCTAGTGTTGTTTCTACTGACTCTTACTGTTTTTCGTGCTGCTTCATTTTGTTGAGCGTGTTGTTTATTTATTTACAAAACATGACAGCACCCGGTGGTTTTTTTTTTACTGATGTACATCCCAAGCACCCGGGGTTCTAACGGCGGCCGAGACGGAGCGAGCGAGTTGCATATTCCTGCATCAAACTGGGGTCGCGGAAGCCAGGTCACGTACAAGGGGCGAACGGAGGTGCCTGCAGGACCGAAGAAAAAAAAGCGCAAACCAGTCGGTCGTCGTTTAAAGTTTGCTGAGTTTGCGGTAATGGCAGCTTCGTCTCTTACTTTTTGAAACTGAGTTTTTTGCCCTCCTTCCTCTCCTACATGAATTAGAGCATCTACCTGTACTAAAGGGGTACCTCGTGATGCACGCGAGTCCAGCTGTGGCAGCAGGTAGCCTCAGGTAGCCCCGCTGTCACGCGGTGTGGCGGGTGGTTCGCGCCACCACTGAGCAGCCACTAATACGCTGGAGCATCGCTGCAGACGCACGCTTGCAATGCCCTGAAGGGCCCTGTGGATTGGCAAGAAACGCTGTAAATAGGTAGGCGGTTCCACGACAGACGGGGCAGGCGCTGACAGTCCCAGTGACCTGGTCTTTGCTGAGCGCAGCACCAAAAACGCGGGTCACTAACGCTCTTACCCTCGCCCGCATCCGTCGCGCCAGAGCAGAACCAGACCGCGTAACCACTTGGCCGGCGAGAGTTAAGAGTCGGGCATCACAGGCAGCCTCTTTCTCTTTTACTTCTTCATTCTATCCCATCGAGCACAACGAAATATTCCTCGCTTCATACTCGCTCGACACGCTCCTCCAGATTTTTCGTTTCTTCAGTCGCTGCATGACCACCCCGCGAAGCGCTCTGCTTTCTCGTGCTTTATTCTCGGTCTTGTCCGGAACGGCCTCTCGACGACGGGTAATTGCCAGGCCCCCGATACGCTTCTGTCTGCGAGGGAAGACGGCTGCTTACTGTCGAACCCAACTTAAAAAATTCAGCCGCTGAATTTCCGCATGTCGCAACCAGGTCCGGGTGCCAGCAGCGGCGAGGCGGTGCCGTCGTCCTCGGCGTCGTCGAGACGCGACGGAAACGACTTCACAGTCCCGGCGACGCCGCCCATCGCCAACGCACATGCCGAAGCCGGCGCCACATCCTCAACCCTCCACGCCTCCGGCATCATGGACGGCATCTCCGGTGCCTCGCAAAAGGCATGGGCTTCCTCCTCGACTTTCGAACCCTCCATAACAACGGCCGCGGGCTCGGCGCCGCATGATTCGTCCCAAACCACACCCGACTCGCAAGAATCCGTCACCATGAATTCCGGTGACACAAGGCCGGCTGGTGACCTGCTGGCCATTGGAGCCGCCGGCTCTCAAGAAGCCAAGAGCCAGGCTGGACAACAACTGCTGCAGCTTTCGGCCATTGCTGCCGCGCAACAACGTCTTGACCAAGAGGACGCCGCGGTTGGCTCGCGGAAACGCACGGCCAACGGCGAGGTCAAGATGCGAAGCAGGAGTAATAGTCCAATCAAGGGTCATGGCAGAAGTATCAGTGCCGTCAGCATGAACTCGGCAGGCAGCCATATTGGAGACGTACGCATCCCCATCGTTAATCTTACTGCCCGCCTCTTCTCTAACACGCCTTATAGATGTCGGCGGATCTCAAGACACGGTTGGCGTATGCCATGATGAAGGTCAACCACGGCTGGCAGTCGCGCTCCCTCGACGAAGTCGAATCTCTCGCTTCGCAAGCCGCATCGCCAGTCTCAAGCAACTCTACGCTCCATCGTCGCCTATCCTCCTCCACCAGCCCCCGACCACCGCCAACATCCGCAGCGCAAGTCCGCTTTGCGCCTGATCCTGTAGAACCTCGCCGGAAATCTCACTCGCCCCCGGGACGGTCCGGCAAGCCAACTCTGGCTCCTCCAGCGCCCATCCAGCCCTCGTTGTCCAAACAATCCATCAATGGCCGTCGAAATCCTGTACCAAGGCATACACCTACACTTCTCACACACTCGCATTCCGCCTCCGCCGCACACAGCTACTCACCACGACAGCATCCGGACGCGGGTGCCATGTCCTCATCACAACCATCACGTCCGTCTGAAGGCATAGCCTACTCGCCGCATCAAAACGTTCGAGAACAAGACGCTATCGAGACGCTCCTGTTCATGAGCAGTCCAAACAACTCTTCAAACCTTAAGCATGCCTTTTCCCCGTCCGTCTCGCCTGCACCGCAACAAGGGCTTCTGCACGAGGCTATGCACCGTAACACACCGTCAAGTAGCTTCCGAAAGGGCCTGCCTGGTCAGCGCCCACCCATCCCCCAACGGAGGGTCGGCTTCGACCAGTCGCCAGTCATGGGGCCGCCGCCGGGTTCGCCCATGGAGCTGGACTCACCGCAGCAGCCATACCGGTCGCCCAACGCCTGGACGCCAAAGCGGCGGGCCAACGGGGTCAGCGGCCATTTGCGTGGCGCGCTGTCGCTGCCTAGCGGCCTTGGCCTCGGCAACGGTCGCGCGAGACAGGCGCTGCGCGACGAGGATATCGAGCGTATGCTGGACCAGACACCCGACGACAGCTCAGACGATGAGGACATCAAGCTACCGCCCAGAACAAATGGCGTGGCTGGTGCGGTTGGCATATAAGGGAGCTGAAAATACATACATTTTTTGGATGATTATACCCACGACTTTCATTTTTGGCCTGTCATTGCAAGGAAGATTCATATACATGTGTATAAATAATCGTTTGGACTAAAATTGCGTTGGACATAGAAAGAGTAACATTTCACAGGAATGTTTGGTCTATTCGACTTATCATTATTGGGCAGCGTCATTACATTGAAGTATTACTCGCACTTGGTTTCTTTGCGCATTATTTTTACTTTGAGGATGCTTGAGGGACACTCTCTTTCGAGCTTTTAAACTCCAAACCCTCGCTAGAATGAGTAATGAAAATTACACTCTCTCTAATGCATCGACATTCTGCCAACCGTAAATAAAATGAGATGTTGCTCACTCCCAACGCAGCCCCTCCCCTGTGATCATCTGGCTTCCCCCTTTGCAATCTCCCCTACCAATGATCTGCCCCTGCTCGTCTCCGACGCCCATTCGTCCGGGCCAAAGAGGTCAAACATGCCCACCTTGTGCAGAACCGGCACCGCCGCGCGAATCGCCGCCTCGAGCGTATCCTGCGCACCTGCGTCGCCCGCCGCCGCCGCCGCGTCGTAGGCGCGGATATTGACGAGCAGCGCGCCCACCGTCCCCGTCGGTATCGTTTCGCCGCTGGGCAGCTTGACGACGGGAAAGGAGCCGGCCGACGTGCCCAGCGTCTTGTTGTTGATGGCCTGGAGGCTCTCTTGGGTGGTGGGTTCGCGGGACATGATGGGGCTGGAGGTGTGGAAAGAGGCGGTATGCCTGGGCAGGCGGCAGAGTTGCACAGTGCGGAGGAAGAGCGGATTCATTTTGTTTTTGATGAGATGTGATTGTGAATAATGATGAGAGTGAGGGGTTCACATTCCGTCGTTTGGGTCTTTATATATTCGTCGTTGAAAAGCAATGCTGTTAGTCTTACACAGGCTCCACGGACTTTCCGTGGGAGAGGACCCTTGTCCTCGCGACTTCAACCAAAACCCGAGCCAAAACACTCATGATCGCCGCACTTTCTTTATTCATTTGTAAGAGGAGCAAGTTTATTGGAAATTTGATTTAATTCATGTAAGCGCAAAAGTCAACTTGACGCATGCTTGTCTATGTGACATTTAAATGATGGCGTGCACTCCCGCATGCTCTCCCGCGTTCCGCCGCGTGGTGCATCAGCACGCTGACTTGAGTACACCACGCCTGGGTATTTCCTTGCCATATTAATCGAGGCGCTCCACCGTGGCAGTATAACTATCGCTGCTGTACTCGGCGTTCTGTTCCAACCCGGACTTTTTTGGGGTTGTTCGTGCTGACTAGTACTGTTGTGCCTCCTTGTCTCGTTGTCACTCGCTCCCCATTAAGCCTCTCACCGTTGTTGGGCCGAAGTAATCTTGGCCATGTGTCGAGGATTTTCCCCCTACGTCTCCCGACGTTGAGCACCACTCCGTCGTTGGCATCATTAATGCCTCGGATGCGTTCTTGGCCTGCTGAAACAGCCACTTAAAAACAGCGACGCGGGCAGTACTCTTTAATTTTCCATACAGGGTCTATCGCCAGTACCTTTTTGCACTTTGGAGATATTAGACGCTTCCCCTCCACGTGGTTGGATGCTTCGCCATCAGGGATGACGCATGGGTCTGCCACGCGTCACCAGGCTTGGTGCCGATAGACGACCCAGTGGTGCTCAACTCCTCCCGCAAGCTAGATACTGCTATTTGGCTTGCTGCTTTCGGAACCCTTTCAACGGATGAGGAAGCTGGTGCTGATGAACGCTTTGGTAGAGGCACGTCGTGGAGTGTCACGTCGTCATACGCCTCACGGTGTGTATGCATTGTGCTGTTAGACTCGAGTCGATGCATGTTCGCGCCGTAGCTGCGTTGTGTTAGCTTCCGGTTATCCTCTCGGATTCAAAGTGTTCACTGCCGTCACGTACGATGAGTTTGTACTCTGAGAAGAACCAAACGCTTTTGGCGCCATTCGGACGAGTATCAGGCGCATGGTCGGCAGACAAGTGCAAATGAAGCCAACTTCAAGCTCAATGGTGGACCACCAGACAATATCCCATTGGTCCCAGGTTGGATTCGATGTTGTGGCGTAGTCTTTCACAGAGGCTAGACGCAGAAAGGATACCACAGTCACGCTGCCCGCAGAGTAGACGTTAGAAAAAGTCGACGGCCACACGAGATAAAACAAAGACCAGGAGCAAACTCACATGACGCCGGTAAATAGCATGATGGCAGCGCCCAGCTTTTTCTTCCAGTGAAGTTGCAACTTATAGAGCTGGCTCAGAGGGATAGCCAGGAGCCAGATATCCGAGGCCACGCTCACAGCACTGTTTGCCCAGGCTCCCGCGTTGACATTGATGCAATGGCCTTCGAGAGACGGGTCGTTGATGTAGTTGTACTTGTTCCACTGATAGCTGATTGGTAGGCACTGGAAGATGAGTGCAATCCCAAACGCTGCTGCCGCCATGATGTGAAACGCGATTGTCCCCCACAAGAGAATCCGGACCCTGTGGCCGGAAAAGATGTTGAGATAGAAGAATGTCAAGGTCAGCTTCACGAGCAGCATTAACAGAATGTAAATGACTTGAATCGCGTAAAAGGAACGGCCAAAGGCGACAAGGTCTGCGCTGCTCAGTCCCCACAGATCCGTGCCCAGCCCGTGGGCCGTGAGGCCAAATATGGTGAGGGCGACGCTCGGTAAGCCCAGAAGGATGGCGAGAACTATGGTCCAGTCTTCGGTATTCAGACGCTTGCTGATGCTGAAGAATTGCTTGTACACTAGGCGCGCCGTGACAATTGGGAGGGTAACGCAAGTGATGGCGACAATCATGACGTTGAATTTCATTCGGCGATCTCGAACCGGCGCTGCGCACGTTATCTCGGTCGCATTTCTGGTGACTATGAATTCGGGTTAAATGGTGAAAAGTAACGGGCGGCCTCGGGCCCTTGGTAGTTGTTCTCCCGAGCTTCTCACATATGGCTTCTTGCATAGTGCACGAGGCGAGGACACAGTGGTCGACGGCGCTCTTGTCTGGGCCACAGATGCATGTTTGGTTCGATAGTGAGCAGAACTGCTCGACACAGGGCGTCTTTTTCTCGTCATGTTAGTGGCTCGGGGGCTTCAAGACGACAGGAACAGATGAATCGAGCCGTACCGCGCAATGGGGAAGTTCCGATACGAAGTCGCTGGTGCCAATGCTGCTATCCCTGGGAGCAATTGACGACAGCAGTAGGGGCGCCGGCGTGGCGAGAGCAGCAGCGCCAGCAAGCGCCACCATCTCGACTGCTACCATGATAATGATATCCGAGAAAAGGAAGTAGGAATCATGGTTCAAAACCAGATGAAAAGAAGTTCGGACGGTGCGGGAGGGTGGTGAAGGCGCCAGGCCTCTAGTTTTGGAGGATCCGGAGCCGTGTCAACTAGGGAGGGGGGGGAGTGAAACCACATGGGTAGGGAAATTGTAGCGTAACGGTCCGCTGGAAAATATACCCGGAGCTGTCAAGAATCTGCCGGAGACGCTTGGAGTGATGATCTACAAGGACCCTTGGCTAGTCTCTTGGTAGCGTAGCCATGCCCGGCAACTGGTAACTTATGGCATAACTAATTAACTGTGACTGGCAAAGCGAGAGGAGACAGACTCCGCCGAGAAAACAAGAGGAATGGGGGGCTGGGGACGGGATTTGCCGCACGTACCTCCTACCCCATGCTGGCTGCCAACGACTGGTCGATCAACCCCCAGGTTATAGTCTCCAAAGCATGTTTGGGACGACGCGCTAAAATGAGCAGCCCGAACTATATCATATGCCGATTGCCGATTTACTGAGCGTTGGGGGATAAGACTGAGCGAGCTAGGAACCTAGAATAGCCAGTGCGGCATCGCTTTGGGTCCTTCTTGTCGCCTCTCGCAGTCTGTCAAAGGCACTTTGTTGTCAAGCCCTCCGCCCTTCAACTGGTGCAGGATCGTCCGTGCGATGGGACGCTACGGGGACGGCTTTCAGACAAGGGCGGCTTGGGCGGCAGTGTGAAGCACATATGTGTGCCTCACCGTAGCCCCCTTTTGGTGTGAGTTACCGGAGGCCTGATCCGCCCAGGCTAACAACGTAACTAGTTGCGAGACTTTTGGGGGAGAACCAAGACACATTCATTACGGGTACATGTGCCCGGGAAAACGTGGAATCTATTCGCTAAAGACAGTGTTGCGCATTGTGTCGAGCTTGTCGTCGTCAGGGATCGCACACGGCGCATCCCATGGCAGTTCTTGGTACATACGGCCGAGTGCGTCCATTTTTTTTGGGTTTTGGCTTCTTGTGTCAGTGTCATGCCACTCTGGCAGCCTTCCCCAGACACGATCACATTACCCCTCACAAATGATACATCGAACTTTAACGGGCCTTTGCTCATTTTGCTGCGAGAACCGCTTCACTCTCCTAATTTCCTTCTCACGATGGTCACAAATGATCATCGTTGTTGCGCTGTCACATTTGTACTTTTACCCACCTCTTGACTCTCAGCTGCAGCATCTGTGTAGTGTCTTTCTACTGGTACCAGAAGCGAAGAAGAATGGATCAAGCCACAAGTTATCAGACTTTCATTCGAGTGAGTCAAACTAACCTCTGAGGGGTAACACAAGCGACACGCACTGGCTGAACTTGGTGGTTTTGAGACTTGAGCTGTCGGGCAAGCCTTCAATGTAGCTCACCAATCGTTGAGGGCGTGGTTATGCGTGGTTTCATTTCCATCTCAGAGTGCCTCCTCCGGTCTGCCAGTAGAGCTAATAAATTGCGCCCCCAAAATTCCGACCCGAAGACTGGTCGATTCATTTATTTTCGCGGTCCTACCTTGTATAAAGAGCTGCTTGACGCTTTCTGTCAGGGATCAGTCGCTTAACGTAACCAGGGCTCCCTTGCAAGCGTCCCGACCCTGCTATTCGGTAGTTCTTTGCAGGATGCGTTCGGCTCGTGCTTGTTCAGCAAGTAGAATCCATACCAAATTCCCGGTCTGTCTTCTTCCATAAAGGAACAGATTGAAAAGGGCCCATGCAAGTAGAGAGATGTAGACGGCAGTGTAACGGCTTCCAGAAAAGCCTCGTCGATGCTGCGAGGTATGCGACCATGCTAACCTAACTCACAGTCAGGAGTTGGTGAGTATGACGGTGAGAGATCAATCATGCTACGCGCCTGAAAGACCCTATCCGTATCTTCGCATCAGGTTTTTTGGAAAGCGCCGATTGATGTTTGCAAGATTTCTTCCAAATAAGCATACTAGGGAGCTCCCAAGGCGGTACTGCAAGAAGACCTCTTCTGGTCCGTGTAACGAGCCTGCCTGAGGGCTAGTTGTAAGCTATAGTTGGACTCCTGGTTAATGCTCGCATTGAGATTAATGCCTAGTCTTTGCCAGTTGGCGTAGCGGTACAGGAGAATGTTACAATCCGACGATGCCTACAGGGTAGGTACCGCAGCAAAGTCTACCACGGTCTATTCCGAGCCACTGGCATTTACACACGCGCAAGGGGGATAGAATTAGCCTCGGAATTTACGATTGAGCTTTACATTTAACGAAGTCATGAGCAAGCTACTTTTTTATGCCCTAGGTCTAAAACTTGGCCACGCCATCGTGTACAACTGCGTTACCCGCGGACTTGTAAAAAGTACGCTGAGCTTTGGATCCATCTGCTTAACATATTTTTCGCTCTTCGTCAACACTGATTTTATGCATTGTATAAATAACGCATCGAGTATGATAAAACATTGGCTGGGCTGTGGAGTCTGTATTGCGTAGTCATCGTACTGTCTTCACCTACAAGGATGCGGTTTATCTTTGACACAGGCCCAGACGCGCTGTAAATTGGACTCTGGGGGCTTCGGGCCGTTCAAGGGGCAGTATGGCGATCTCACATCCGTAATTTTAAAGAGCAAGAGCAGATAAAAATTCGACCGGCGTGTCAGCTCAGAAACAGCCAAGGCGACGTTGGCATGCAAATAGAGTACGCCCGAGTCGAAGAGGGCAGCTGGGCTCAGCAGAAAATCACAAACTGCTCGGGGCCAACACAGGTACGATGCGACATGTGCACGCCATTTTCCGGTATGTATCGATGAGCAATATCTCCGGGGACCTGGAATATAGGCATGGTGATTAGACAGATGTCATAGTCTATTCGCTTAAACATGCGCTATTCGTCGGTCGCGGCGCGCCTCCCTGATTGTTCCCAGCCCTTGTGACGTGTGCGGGCGCGGGCGAAAGATGTGATGGTGTCTAGGTGTGAGACATGGCCGCCAAGGAAACAAGGAGCGAGCCGCTATTTGCTACCTATTATCGAAACTGTGTTACTCGAAGCACCCTTTTGTAGCACTCGTTGAGCAAAAATGGACTTGGTTTGTTGGAAGCAGATCAAACTCGCGGTGCGGCTCTGCCGACTGGATGCAACATAGTCGAGTTGTACGGGCACAATGCTAGGAACCAATCGTGCCAAGCGGGCCGGGAATGCCTGATTTAAATCCAGGGCAAACATATTGAGAAGCAAATACAGGCACATCGCGTCTCGCAAGCTTGGTGCCTGAATGACCCAATGTATGTCTCAAAGTGAGGTGGTCGGCTCAGGCCCTATCCCCAGTTTAACAACAAGGAGTGCATTTGCTTCTTTAAAGGAGCAGGAGGCCCTCCCCCGTACTTGAACATTGGGTTTCCTTTGCCGCCAACAGAGGCTCTTCCTTTATTTCTGTTTCCATTATTTTTTGTCATCAATCATGTTTCTCAAGCTGGCATTGGGAGCCACCCTTCTCGGATGGGGGTCGCTGGCCGACATCTGCATCGAGAAGACAGCAACTCTCCCTTCAGGATGGATGAAGATTAGCGACACAGTCGATCCAAACGAGCAGTACTCGTTTTCGATTGCACTCAAGCAGCCACAGATGAAGGGACTCCAAAAGTTCCTCACGTCGGTCCAGGAAGACTTGCTGTCCCTGACTGACGTCACCAAGATGCGTACTCCGACAGCCAAGTCCGTGAGCAAAGTGCAGGCCTGGCTGCGCAGCCACGGCATCAAGGACGTCGACACCAAGGGCGACTGGGTCAATGTTCGCGCGACGGTTGGCCAGACTGATGCGCTCATCGGCTCTGTGCTGGCGCACTACATCTACGACGGCGATGACAAGCCCGTCCTGCGCACCACCCAGTACTCTATTCCCGACGCCCTCGAGGACGACATCGACTTTATCCATCCCGTGTCCAACTTTATGAAGCCCGTTCGCTCCATGTCCAAGATCAAATGGCTCAACGAGACGGACCTGGCGAAGCGCGACCCGCCGTGCACGTCCATCATCACGCCCAAATGCGTTCGAGACGCGTACAACTTTCACTACGAGACGCCCGACGGCAAGTCGAACGTCACCATGGGCGTGGCCGGCTTCCTAGAGGAGTACGCCAACTACCAGGACTCGGACCAGTTCCTGTTGCAGCACGCGCCCGAGATTGCGGCCAAGCACTACAACTACACCGTGAAGCTCATCAACGGCGGCGAGAACCCGCAGGAGCTGTCCAAATCGGGCGCCGAGGCGGCGCTGGATGTTGACTACGCCCTGAGCCTCGCGTACCCGGCCAACCTCGTCTTTTACTCAACCGCCGGCCGGAGCGAGCTCATTGGCGAGGACGGCACCAAGGACTCGAGCAAGACCTCTACCAACGAGCCGTTCCTCGAGATGTTCCAGTACTTTCTGGACAAGCCCGACGGCGAGATCCCGAGCGTGCTGTCCATCTCGTACTCGGACGACGAAGTCTCTGTCCCGCGCCCCTACGCCGAAAAGGTGTGCAGCATGATTGGCATGCTCGCGGGCCGCGGCATGACTGTCCTCTTTGGCTCTGGCGACGGCGGCGCGCAGGGCGGGCGCAACTCCAACTGCCGCACACGCGACGGCTCCAACAAAAAGATTGCCATGACGACGTTTCCCTCGACGTGCCCGTGGGTGCTCGCCGTCGGCGCCGTCACCAACGCCAAGAACCCGCCCGAGGCGGCATCCTTTAGCACCGGCGGCTTCTCACAGTACTTTGAGCAGCCCGACTGGCAAAAGGAGGTGGTTGGCGAATACATCAAATCCATCGACGGCCATCTGGACGGCTACTACGAGCCTGGGAACCGCGCCATCCCCGACATCTCGGCCGTGGGAACCAACGTGCTAGTCCTTACCAACGGGCGGCCTGGCGTGTTGCAGGGCACCAGCGCCAGCACGCCCATGATTGCGGCCATGCTGGCCATGGTCAACGACGCGCGCGCCCGCGCTAATAAGAAGCCGCTTGGCTGGGCCAACAAGCTGCTGTACAGCGAAAAGGTGCGCAGCGTGCTGCTCGACGTGACCGAGGGCGAGAGCCGCTCGTGCAACTATGATGGCGAACAGCCAGGCGGATGGCCGGCCAAGCCAGGCTGGGATGCCGTCACCGGCCTGGGGGTGCCCAAGGACTTTAACGAGCTGCTTGACGCGCTGGTGCATGCGGATGATTAGAATGGTCCGCCAGACGCGTGTTGCAGACGCCGTGTATCAGGATAGGTAGAAGCCTGTGGAGGACGCGGTATAGATACCATAGTGTTTGGGCATAAAGAGCCCAACATGGGCATGGATAGATTGTTCTCTAGAGCATTGAGTAATAGATAAATTGCCATGACACTAGACTAGGGGCACGGCTGAGTAGGCCCGTAGACGTTGGATGAAATGTAAACAACTTGACCATGATTTACGATTGGCGAACCTTGCAGTCCCCCCACGGGAGTGCCAAAAAAGACGCCAGTAGCTAGGCTACTAGTTATTATGAAAAGAGAGAAATTGAAGAAAAATAGGGAAGATGGGGTCAATGAGATAAATAAGAGAAATAAGATGAATAAGAGAAATAAGAAGGAAAAGGGCAGTAGAAGTGATGAGAGAAATAGAGGATAGCAGTAAAAGCAATAAACCGGTAGATAGGTACCTAGGTAGGTAGGCAGGGTAATAATAATAATAAGCCCGCTGCTTCAACTCGAGCGACTTGTTTTCATATCCCCGCTGTGCCACCCCGCTGGGACCGCTGGAGCCGTATGAAGAAACCGGCCAAAGCCCGCTAGCAGCCGCTAAGCAGCCCGTCTGCAGCGGGCCCGTTCAGCGAGTCGAGGCGCAATCAGTAGCGGCCGAATGCCTAAGGTAGGTACCTAGGTAGGTAGATAGCGCTAGTCCGCCACGGGTAGAGAGAAAACAAGCTGGGGACCGGCCAGCCACCCACTCGCGACATCAACATCCTGTGAGAGCGCGTCACAGCTGTCAAACGCCTAGCAGCGCTGCAAACGATTGAAGCCGCTGTAGCTCTGGCCTTTAGCGACATTTTTGGATACTTGGTTCTGCATTTTCTCTTCATCGATTTCTTGATTTCTTCTTCTTCTTAGCATTGTCACACGTCCGTACACGTCCCTCGACCGTTTCAACGCCTACACCCGCGATCGATAAGGAAGCTTCGTGACACAGAGATACCGCCTTGCCTTCGAGGAACTAGATTAATTGCCTTGAAGAAGATAACCGACATACGGCACGATACGATGGACCAATTTCTGTCTATATGAACATAGCCTTCTGAATTTCACTTCTCTGCGGGGGCGACGCGTTGGCACTCGCTCTGTGTCCAGCCGATAACCCGCAAACGCGAGACTGTCGGGCCTGCTTGCCCATTCTTTGGGGCCGCACCCGCGTCACATAGCAATTATGCCGACAGCGCATGTCGAACCCAGCTCCGGAGAGCTTCTCCAGGACATTGCAGACTCGCTGCTCAAGGCGCGCAAGATTGTCGTCGTGACAGGCGCAGGCATCAGCACCAACTCTGGCATTCCGGTATGCAGCTACAACTCGCGCGCTGAACCCATCTCTCGCGCTTTTGACGAGAATTTGCTAACACGATGTCGCTCTCTGCAGGACTTTCGATCCGAGAATGGACTGTACTCGCTGATACAAGCGCAATTCGACGCGGCGGCGAAGCAAACGGCGCGGAAACTCGACACAGAGACGCGAGATAGCACAGACGAAGATGATGGAGATGTAGATGGACCATTCAAGCGCAGCCGAGCGTCTCGTGCTTCGTCATCGCAACCGAAAGAGGAGGAAATCGGGGAAACAGAAGAAAGCGATACCTTGCAAGAGCAAATAAAGCGAGAAGAGCTCGCTGCAGATCCCAACGCTGCACCGGAAAGCCCGTCACTGCCAGAGGCAGAGCCTGCAGCGGCGGCTTCCTACGCCACGCCGCGCTCGGCGCGTCATCCACTCTCCATCGCCCATCTCACGACTTCACCGCTGTCGTCACCGCCGCCCGACGATCAAATAGTACCTCCGTCTGCGTTCCGCTTTGCTGGCCATCTCACAACGCTTGGCGTTCCTCCCAGCTCTTCGCCGCTCTCGTCGCCGCCACCGGTGCTGTTTGATCCTGACGAGTCCAGCTCCCCATCAGACACGGAGTCGAACGAGCCAAGCAACACCAGCGACTCTGAGTCGGAAGAGTTTTCAGCTGCGCGGAAGCTGTTTGCCTCGTCCCAAGGGTCCAGCTCCGGCCGGAGCACGCTGCCCAACATGAAGGGCAGAGACCTCTTTGACGTGTCAGTCTGGGCAGACCCAGTGCGCACGCAAGTCTTTTATACCTTTGCCACATCTCTGCGGCAAAAGATCAAGGACGCGGAGCCGACGGGCTCGCATAAATTCATTAGCCACCTGCGAAATCGGGGCAAGCTGGTCCGCTGCTACACGCAAAACATTGATCAGATTGAAGAAAAAGTTGGCTTGTCGACGTCGCTGATTGATGGCCCTGGTAGCCGTGGCAGATTCTCGCGTCGATCCACAGCCAGCAGGGACCAGCTGGCCAAAATGGTGGATGAAGCATCAAGCAAAGAGCTTCCTAGTAGCGGAAACTCTACTATCGAAAATTCGGGACCAGAGTCGGCCACGCCGCAGGCATCACAGATGTCATTGCCAGACGTGCCATCATCATCGTCGCAGGCTGATACCGAAGCGTCGTCTAGTGATGCCAAGAGCAGTGTCCTCCCTGCAACTCTTAAGAAGGAACCATCGCAGTCCGGTGTTGAGTGTGTCTTCTTACATGGGTCCCTTGAGCAACTACGTTGTTTCCTATGTGGACAAGTTTGCTCCTGGGACGATGAGGACCGCGAAATAGCAACCCTGACGGGCCAGCAGCCCGAGTGTCCGCGATGCGCCGGGGCCGCCGCGGCGCGCGAAGAAAAGGGTAAGAGAGCCCTTGGCGTCGGAAAGCTGCGCCCGGATATCGTCCTGTATGGTGAAGAACACCCCAATTCTCACCTCATCAGTCCTATCATTACACATGATCTGGCACTCTATCCAGATATGCTCCTTATTCTCGGCACGAGTCTGCGAGTCCACGGACTCAAGGTCATGGTCAGAGAATTCGCCAAGACAGTCCACAGCAAAGGCGGCAAAGTCGTCTTTGTCAACTTTACCAAGCCGCCGGAGAGCTCATGGGGCGATATCATCGACTTTTGGATTCAGTGGGATTGTGACGCCTGGGTCGACGACCTGCAAGTTCGCGTCCCGAGGCTCTGGCGTGATCCATCGCCCAAAAAGCCGCGTCCACCCGCGGCGAATCCTGTCGCTATGCGTGATTCCAAAGTCACTGGTGCTTATTGCACGCTGAAAATTCTCAAAGAACTGCGACGCATTACCGGAAGAGAGATGCCGGAAAAAGATGCTCGTCGAGCAACAATAGCAGCCGACTCAGCCCCGTCATTAACGAATGGCACTGCGACGGATTCACCGCCAAACCCGGTCCTTAAGCTGCCTCGAGCGAGAGTAAAGGGCCCACGCAAGTCCGCCCCTGGTGCTCTGGAAAAGCCCAAGAAACGACCGTCTACGCTGAACCCCAACCACGGCCGCAGCCGTAAGAGCGATGCGGCCGAGATGGGCACGCAGCAACAAGAGCAGAGTCCCATGTCAGACGGCCTCACTGAGGAAAGCTCCATACTCAACTCTGTCAAATCGAACCCCAGAGTCCGGAAGCGGAAGGTGATTGACGGTGAAGAAGTTGTGATGCCCTCTGTGCGACGCCGCGGGTCCCCAGGCGTGACACTGCCACCATTGCGACCGGGCCTTGCGTCCTCACCATTCGGCAAACCACCGCCGATGGAGCCCAAGAGCCCGCCAGTCGGACCTCTTGCGTCGCTGTCCCCGAACCTGGCCTGGGCCAACGCATCCCGTCATAATGATCCGTTTTACATTGTCGATCCGCTGGTGGGATTACTGGACCAGCCGTCTCCGGCTGCTCGCGGGATGATACCGGAGCTTCATCCCACAAAGAAGCCGCGGCAGCAGCGATTGAAGCGGAGAACGAAAGTCACGGCCGAAACAGACGCGGCTGCGACGCTTGCCGGCTTGGCTACAAGCCCACTGCTGAGGAAGGCTACAGCCTCGCAGCGAGGGCTGGAAGGGCAACTGAAGACGTGGGGTTCTAACTGGAATTGTAACAGATGAGCTGTGAGCAGGTGCCTCCGTTTCAAGCACCAAGCTCGTTAATTACGAAGATACGACATTGTTTGAACAATTTTATTTAGTGCACCGCAGTTACTCAAAATACCCAAATGAGCTTCATTTCTATACATTCCTGCCTCGTGAGCTGATGAAATTAATTAAGCCTTCTTACGACGAGCAGCCAGGAAGTCATCAACGCCACGCTTCTTCTCGTCGGTTCCAAACGCGGTGTAGTACAGATCTCGCTCAAAGCGGTCGTCGCGGCAGAGATCATCCGCTGTTCATGTTAGCCCCGCTTGCAGCAATAAAAAGTCGCGTGCGAAAGTGCCACTCACCTCTGCAGATTGCTTGCTTGGCAAATGCCATCGTCTGCTTGTTCTGCGCGGTGAACCTGGACGCAATCTCCAAGCAGTGTGGGATCAGAGTGTCGGGGCTGACGACGTTGGTGACGAGACCAGCAGCCATGGCCTCCTCGGCAGTCATGGGTTGGGCAAGCAATATGCTTCTCATGGCCTAACCAGAAAAAAAAACACGGCATTCATTAGCTGCCGGCCTCCGTGGCTTCTTGCTGGGGGAAGGGGAAAACTCACTCTGTATTTGCCAATGGCTGCTGTTAGCCGCTGGGTGCCGCCCGCGCCGGGGATGAGCCCAATCTTTGTTTCGGGAAGCACAAAGTATGCAGGCTGCGACGAAATGAGGATGTCACTCTTTGTATCGGTTAGCGACACTGTTGCAGAGGATTGGGGACACTGAGCGCATAGGAACATGGTCGTACCATCAAGGCAATCTCGAACCCACCGCCTAGCTGTTCTCATCGTTAGCTCAACGGAAACGCGCATGCAATCGAGGCCGGCAAGCTTACGGCAGGCCCATTGATAGCCGCAATGATGGGCTTCTTGACGGACGCAAAGCCCGTGCACAGGTTCTCCAGGTAGCGGGACGCTCGGGCTCCCGCTTCATCAAGAGGGGCAATGTCATTCAAATCCGCACCAGCTGGCAGTTGTTGTTAGTTACACTTTTGTCTGCCGCGGGATAACCAACGGCACTGAGGCTTACCACAAAAGAATGGACCGTTGCCCGTCAAGACGATGGAAAAGACATTTGGATCTGCAGAAGCATTGCTGAGCTCGGAGAGCAGGCTGCGAATTAGAGGCTGTGAGAGTGCGTTGCGCTTCTCTGGCCGGTTGAGGCAAATCAGTCTAACGCCTGGAGTGGGCGTTGACGACTGCACGGTGTCAGCTGGGGAAGAATCAGTCATGGCGTGTGTGTGGCTGAAAAGGGTTCTCTGCGAAGTAAAATGAGGGTGATGGAGCTGTTATGATTGAGTATGGGTAAGGAAGAGTGAGTGTGCGTAGGTGTAGCGGTTTATTTGTGAAGAAGAACGAGTAAGCAGAATAGATTTAACTTGACAAGGACAGAGAGAATTAAAATGTTTGCCTAGTGATGAGCGCAGTCTGACGACATGAATAATCTGATATAAAAGTCTCCCTGTGAAGAAAGGTGAAGAAGCAGAACCAGCCCGACTTGTCACGGGCAGCGAGGAGTAGAATGTTTGCTTGGTGGTGATGAACACAGTCTGACGACATGAACAATCTGATAACTGATAGAGACCGGGATTCACCGCCTGAGAATGTCTAGAGTTGAATGCAAAAAAAAGTAAATAAACAGAGTACTTGTGAAGAAGGGCGCAGATGTACCTGTAACTTGGCAGACCAGTCAAGGCAACATGCACGGTGAAGATGCAGACGGAGCCATGCCGAGGCCTTGCCGTAAACAAATATCTACAGCTTACAAGCGGCATTCCACTTTTGGAATGTGACGGGGTGATCATGAATGAGATTGCCGTCACGATGCCCTGCGCACAGACGTCTGTCCCTTCGTGGCTCCGAAGGGGGGGGGGGGGGGGGGGGGGCGGTGTTCATCGCAAGTCTGTGTGATGACTCTGCCCCGGCCTGCCAGACGAGAAAGAGATTGTGACTGCCTAAACGGACCACGGGCGCGAGTGTCCGCAGCAGTTAAAACAGGAAAAAAAGAATCAAGACATCACCAAGCCCGAACTAACGAAACATGCACCTGGCAACTGAAACCCGCATGTTCTACAGGCCACATGGGGGCTGTCTTGCGGACCCTTGTCAAGCTCACGGTAAAATTAACAAGGGCCATACGGGTTGGTTCTTGGTTGCTGAAGATGCCATGCGCTGCAAATCGGCCCAGAGACAAGAGACCCAACTAGCACAGTCACCACTGCCAACCCTTTTTTGTCTCGGTAATAATGCCCACGCACTTCAGCTCGCCGTGGGTTCGAAGGAAATCCTGCGCATCCATTCCTCACCGTCTCCGCTTCCCCTTCGGTCGGTAAGTGCTGGGGAAACGAAAGGGAGGGGGGTGCGTGAACGGTCGCTCGAGACTAAAAAAGTCTTTTTTATCTCCTGCCCTCGTGGGAAAGATAGAGAGAATGGTTCTGGAACAAAACGGTCTTACATGTGGCCCCGAGAAAAGAAAAGAGACAGTATCTTTTTTTTTTCTCGGTCAAGTTGCACGAAGGGCGAACGGCATGTGAGCTTGGCAAGAGGAAAGACGGGATGCTTCTAGCTTTGTAAGAATTCTAGATTGATTTCCCCATTTCAAAAAGATAGCAGGGACGGCCCGTCATTTTTAGTTACCCGCCCGCTGCCTTGCTTGCTCGTTCCTGGCCTGTGCGAAAGAAAAAAGGACATAGTTTGTATCGGGCTTGAAGGGAATCAACAAGGAGCAACTCTCTTTGTTGTCCTTCCCCTACCCCCCCTGGTCCGGCTAAGCCCATCAGTTATGTGCGCAATTCTGCAGTGCGCCAATCAGAGGCGACCCGTGGTGTTCTTCTGGGAAGGACTGAGACATGGTGGTGGAGGTGGCAGAAGAGCTTTGGGCAGACCGCCCAGCTATGTATGGTTGTACCAGCATACTGGGATTTCTGGAAAGCGGAGCAGTGCGCCACAAAACACATCCTTTCTTCCTTCTTCTTTTTTTCGCCAGTACCGGGGTGCTGGGGTGGCTGGAATGCGCTTATGTGACTTGTACAATGCATTGTGGTTGGTCTCTCTCCTCGTGCGGCGGACTCAACTGGCCGCACCGCACATGCGCAACCCTCTTACACCCCCCTGTTGCTTCGGAGTTGTGGATGGTGGCAAAAATTCCCACTCCGGCGACAGAGGGAGAGGGAGAGGGAGAGGCATGTCTACAAAGTTTGACATTGTCCACGCGGAGGGGCCGCATGATTGAGAAAAGATGCCCTTCCTGGAAGAATTCGGAGAGATTAGATACTTTGTGCAGGTCAATGTTGCTGTAGAGATACATTCTGCTTCGTTTCGTATTGCCGTAGCCGCCAGCTGTTAGTCTGTCAGCGTTTGGCCGTTGCTTTACGGTCACTCCATAGATTGAAAGAAGTATATATGCTGCTAGACCTTTCGAAGAATGTAGTATTTGGAATACAACCAAGATCCCAATTCCTCACATTATTCTTCTCATGTTTTGAAGCCCTTGACCGTTAATCATCATGGCAACCACTGTGATGTGCACATCCAAGAGCACCAACATGGACCAAAACAAGATGGTGTTTAGCTTTGGTCCAGAGACTAAGCTCCCATTCGATACTACCACTGCTGCCTTTGCTCATTTCTCTCTTTCCAACCCATCCTTGATCGCGATCCACGATCTCTCTGCTGGCGTTCCACGACAGCTTACCTATGGTGAGCTTGCCGTGAAGGCACAGGCCCTGGCCAGGCATCTCCGCAGCATCGGTGTAACGCCGGGTCAGAGGATCCCTCTGGTGGTGAAGCGCAGCTGTGAGATGATTGTCGGGCTATGGGCCATTTTGCTCTGCGGTGCCCAATACGTCCCGCTGGATGGCGGGGTAGTGCCAGACTCTACCCTCCGCCACGTGCTCCACGAGAGCGGTGGCAATGTCTTGGTGTGCACTTCCACCACGGAAGCGAGAATCAGAAGCCTATTCCCGGATGCGAACGCTGTGAATGTGGACGAGTGTGTGCGCAGCGAGGCAACCGAAGCAGCTGGCTGTGAGTGGTTTGACCTGGCTACTCCTGCTAGCGGATGCTATGTCATATACACATCAGGTAAGTAAGTCGGCTACTTTCTGAGAACAATATTCTAATTCAACTCCAGGAACTACTGGAAAGCCCAAAGGTGTTGATGTATCGCATCATAACGTGGCAAACCTTGTATGCCAGTACCCCGGAAACCTTGGTGTAAGTCCAGGCACCAGAGTTGGACAAGTCCTCAATATCAGCTTCGACATGGGTACGTACTATCCAAAAATAATCCCAACACAAATTCAAAAATACTGATGTCCTTTAGCTGCTTGGGAGATCTTTACCTGTCTCTGCAATGGCGGCACCCTCGTCATCCGAGGATCCAACTGGGAGCCCACCATGGGCCAGGTACGAAAACTTGCAACCTACAGTTTCGCACCAAGCTGACCTGCTGAACAGATTGATGTTTTAATTTGCACACCAAGCATATTGTCAAAATATCCGCCCCACCAATACCCAAACATCAGAGTCGCGGCAACTGCGGGTGAGCCGACCACACAACCCTTGGCTGACCTCTGGGCCACCAAAGCAGAGTACTGGAACTGCTGCGGTCCGACCGAGACAACGATTGTCAATACTATGAGCAAGCATGTTGCTGGGCAGCCGCTCAATATAGGAAGGCCGACTCCCAACAACAATGTTTATATTCTGGACGACAATATGCAGCCTGTCGGGTCGGGGCAAACTGGCGTCATGTGGGCTGGTGGGAGCGGTGTGTCGCGCGGCTATGTCGGGTTGGAGCAGAAAACTAAAGAGTCGTACCTACTGGACCCCTTTACGAATGACGGGTAAGATACGAGAATTCATGGCGAAGGGTTTTGAAGCTAATATTCTCAGGTCGCGAATGTATCGAACAGGCGACCTCGGCCAGTGGGATCCTTCTGGTAACATCCTAATTCTGGGTCGCTGCGACGACCAAATCAAAATCAAGGTAAGTACCTATTGTACTTGTATCAGGTGAAGTGATTCAGTGCTAACTATAGTCAGGGATTCCGAGTCGAACTTGATGGCATCTCATCGGCGCTTCTGGCGGCGCCTGGGGTTTCGCAGGCCGTGGCCCTCTTCCTGGACGGACAGATCCACGCATTCGTGTCTCCTCCAAATCAAGACGAGGAGCGCATCTTTGCCTGCGTCGCCGAGCGCCAACCCTACTACGCAATCCCCTCTGCCATCCATCAGCTTACATCGTTCCCCGTGACGGCGAACGGAAAGACGGACAAAAAGGCCCTTCGAAGCCTGTATGAAAACGAACTGGCTAAGCCGCCGCCACTGGAAAAGGTCAAGAGCGACTGTGACACTCTGGTAGAGACGCGATCGCTCTCCTCGGGATCCACAGCCTTTTCTGAAAAGGCCGACCTGGATCTGGAGCTTGCAGTTCCTGAAAAGAAACTGCCCCAGCCATTGCGCGGGCTTGCGTACCGTATCCTCATCATCTATCGCACACTTTTCTCCTTTGTGGTTCTCATCAACGCGGGTGTCCTCGCGCTGCTGCTCGCCCTACACGCCGATTTACAATTCCTCAAGATTGTGGCCTCTGCCAATCTGACGCTGGCCGTCTTGATTCGCCAAGATGCTGTCATCAATGTCCTCTACACCATATGCTGCTCAGTGCCGAAAGCCGCGCCGCTCTGGATCAGACGCCGCTGTGCCAAGATTTACCACCTGGGCGGCGTGCACTCGGCAGCTGGCATCTGCTCGACCATCTGGCTGCTTGGTAGCAACATCTCTTCAACGATTTCCTACCTCCGAGACCAAGATACTCTGGATTCAATTGCCTCGATTGTTGTATCGTGGATGATATGTCTGTTGTGCTGCACCATGATTGGCTTTGCCTATCCTACTTTCCGCAAGCGATACCACAATACTTTTGAGCAATCGCACAGATTCATGGGCTGGACAGTCCTCCTGCTCTTCTGGGTAAAGACTGTTCTCAATGCCAAGGATACCGCACGATCGGGCGGACAGGATATTGGTACGATACTTGTTCGCAGCCCGGGCTTTTGGTTGCTAGTCGTTGCCACCTGCAGCATCGCATCTTCCTGGCTGTTTCTTCGCAAGGTTCCTGTTGAAACTATACCCCTGTCTGACCATGCGGCTATTCTGAACTTCAAATACACCGTGCCAGTCAATGGCAGCTTTACTCGGATTTCTACCCGCCCACTACTGGAGTGGCACTCTTTCGCGACTATTCCTCAGCCAAAGCCCAATGCACTGTGCAGTGAGAAAGGTTACTCTTTGGTCGTGTCCAACGCTGGCGACTGGACAAAATCCTGTATCCAAAATGCGCCCCGACATGTCTGGGTGCGTGGGCTGCCTACGTGCGGCGTCATGCGCATCGCTACGCTCTTCAATCGCGTCGTCGTTATCGCGACGGGGTCGGGCATCGGGCCGCTCCTTGGTCACATTCAGAACCCATCCTGCAAGACACAGCTTATCTGGTCCACCAAGAACCCCGAAAAGACTTTTGGGAAACCACTCTTGAATTCGATTCACGAGACTATTCCTGATGCCATCATTCACGACACGGCCACCCAAGGCCGGCCAGATCTGACCAAGATGGGATATAACCTGGCGCTCTCGTTTGGCGCAGAGGCCGTCATTATTATCGCAAACGAGAAAATTACCAAAAAGGTAGTTTACGGACTCGAAACACGAGGAATACCTGCATATGGAGCTATTTGGGACAGCTAAATGCTTGCACCCTATCTTATTGTCATGCACATTTGGATATACGACACTCTCTTGTCATTTTTCTTATTTGATTTGTCTTTCCTATACACGCATTGTCTCATCTTTGCCAACATGCTCACGCAGATCTGGATATACGACACTCTCTTGTCACTTTTTTCTTATTTAATCAATCTATCTTAATACTCGCATCATCTCATCTTTGATATCATGGCCACTATCCTTGAATGCGTTCTTTTCGAGTGCGAGTCGTGCACTAAGCCAAAACAGACGTGGACTTGTAAAAACACCCCTCCCATGTACTTTTGCCCGACTCCCAGAACTCGCGTAGTCTCGACGTCAGAGTGACGGCACCGCAATCTACACCAGGCCTCATAATAATCCCGTCCAGATATTGGAGGAGGGTGTTTTGCACCATCGGTGCACCATCGTGAAAGGCGGCGCCTAGAACGGCTATCGGCCAAGTGAAGCACTCATTTCGCTCCACTGTCGTCATTCCCGCCACAACAAGATTGAACAGAAGAGTGCGATAATACAGACGGGGACTTTCTGTAATGTCGTCATCCGGGCTGCTGCACTGTGACGAAAGGAGCCGGGGCAGTGAAAGCAGACCGTACAGAATAACAGCTGCCTTGAAAGTCTCTGCAAGCAATATAGAGTCGTCCGAGCGTGGATATGTCTCTTTCCAGTCGGAGGTCCTGAAATCTTGTATCTGGCGAAAGACACTGCGCGCCTCGGACACAAGATCCTCAACGGCCTGTGGTTTTCGGGCGCAGCGCTGACGCAAGCGCGTTATTTGCATCATGTCCAAAAACATCACAGTCGCACACGGGAAACTAGAGAATCCCGAGTGAGAGTAGACCAACATGACTTCCTCCGTGGTGAGCATGTCGAAGCCCATGACTTGATCATTCGTGGGACTTGTTGTGTTGGCGACCGTGGCGTAACTGGGCATTGTACTGTGATCAGCGGTGTGGATATGGATAAGAATGATCGAATTGAAATTTGGACGTACATGAACATGTGCCGAATGGCCATTGCCGTCATTGGAGTTTTTACCAGTTTTTCGACACCTCCGTAAAATTGTACGAGAGAGGCGAAGCCTTCCACGTGAACTTTCCAGACTGAGTCGACGATGGTTCCCTTTATACCGTTAGCTCTGTGACCAGTAGAGAAGTTCAGAGCAACTTGCTTCGATGGCAAAAATGGACAGAATATAATGTAAAATCATGTCGACATCATCGCCCGTATTTATCAGGTGGTTGAGCTCTCTCATCGTCGAGGCGACATACTCATACAGTTGCTTCCACAAATAGTTGATCGAAGGCAAAGCACCATATCTGGGAAGAGCGCGATTTTGCTGCGTTATCGTGACGATGTTATGGTTGATGGTTCTCATGATGAACGCATCAGGAAAGATGACCATGTGTGCTTTCACAGACGGCCTAGTCGACTGGAAAGCACCGGAGCCTTTCTCTTGTCTGATGACCTTGGGCTGTATTCTCAATGCAACTGCGGAACAAAATGAGTCAGGCTTCGAGGACTTTTTATAAGCCAGTTTGCGGTGCTACTTGCAGTATAAAAGAGCATCGGCCAATTTAAGCGACTCGTGATCGGGAGCTCTGGGAATGGAAAAGTCCACGGCAATCATGTCCTTGGACAGCTGGTAGCCTCTGCATTCTCGTCCGAAATTTGTGCATTTTCGGCAAAACGGTTTTTGTTCGTCACATTTCACCCGTCTCTCACTGCAGCACTCCGTCAACAGTTACTTCCCAAGACATTGACTCTGGTACCTACCGACAAGTCAGACACCCAGTCTTGGTCTTGGCGGCCCACCGTTTCGATCGCTTGCCGGATGCTTGCTTCTTTGCGAATGTAATTGAGGATTCATCCTGACGAGGCCTCTGAACTTGCCCAACAAGATCAAGCTCGGGCCCATGCTGATCGCTGGGCGGTTTTTGCCTCAATGGAACAAGCATTTTTAGGGCATGTTAGTTCCAAGTTGACTTCTAGTGCTCGCTGCCCACCTCTTGTCTTTCACTAAGTAGCTATTTTCCACTAACGCGTCAGCCGCAGTTCTTATGCACCGATTTAGCACTCCGCTAGGTTTGAAAACATTAAAAAGTGTCAAGCTCATCTTGAATTGCCATCTTTGTCTTATCAAGGAAACTACTCAACTCTGATAACACTACATTATAATGACCGACGTGCACCCATGACATGCCAAGGGAATTGGCAAGCTAGTGGGCAGTAGCACGACGCGAGTCCTGGAACAGAAAGCGCCGCTGCCGGCACACGAGAATGGCCGATCGCAGATGTTGGTCACCTGCACATCATATCTATGTGGTGATTTGTTATGTCAATGAAGGACCCGTGTCTGACAAAAGTCCTACAGGCAGCGCCACTGCGATGACAACGAGCTTCTGTTCACAACGCTGGAGAACCACATACTGGGCAGGGTCAAATCAAGCATGGGAACACGATTATAACGGTTTTGTAAATGTAAAAAGAAACTAGAAATAAAATCAAAAGAAGCGCAAGATCAGAGCAAAAGTATAAGACAGCGACAAGGGAGGCGAGCACGTTCTTCTAGCAAACATAGCATTACTTTTCCACACATACCAACCCCGAATCTCCACGCTTCTTGTTATTAGCACTAGTTAGTGAGCGAATGGTAGCAACGTGAATGCAGTATACCTAAAAATCCTAAATTTTGCCTGCGATACTATGTAGCCCGGCTAATGCGAACTACTTGGCACTCTCCGCAGACCCTCTTCTAGCTCGCGTCCGCTCTTCTTTGGGGAAGTTCCTCTAACCGCGGCTTTTCACGGCCTATTTTGTCAGCTTCTGCGTAGGGCGTGATTGACTTCTCAAGATGAGTGGGCGTAACCCGAAGTCGGACCCCCGCAAGACAGCAACCGATTCACCTGTCATGACTCACTTGCCAATTATAAAGCATTTTATGGTGATTGACATTGTTTATAGATAAGCTCCCCCGCATTCGCTGTCAGTTCCCTGCGGCGTGAACAGCGTGAACAGCTTCGCCAGCATTAATCCCTCGCCTCCATATTTATCGTGGAGCTCCATCAGCAACAAATTGTCATCAAACATTTCTTTGGACATTATGGCTTCTGCTCACCAAAAAGATATTCCTACTCGAGGAAAGTACCTCGAGTTTGGCGGGGAGCTAAAGAAGCTATTTCCTCAAGCACAGGATTGGGTTAACTTGAATCATGGTGCGACTCAATCTGACGCGGACTGATTTCCAATATTACGGCTAATAATGCTCACGTAGGATCTTACGGAACAATGCCGCTCGAAATCAAGCAAAAGATGCGGGATTACCAGGACATGTCCGAGGCAGCTCCAGACAAGTTCATCCGGTATGATGTGGGTAAACTCCTCGATGAATCTCGTGAAGCCGTGTCGAAAATTGTCAACGCACCCACCGACACGGTGGTATTCGTTAGTAACGCCACGGAGGCTGTCAACACCGTGTTTCGCAACATCAAGTGGAACGATGACGGGAAAGACGTCATCGTCTTCTTTTCGACCATATACCCTGCCTGTGCGAAGATTGCGGACTACATGGTCGACTACTTTGGCGCGAACCGAGTCGGCATTCACGAAATCTCACTCAACTACCCATTGGAAGATGAAGAAATTCTTCAGCGGTTCCGTGATGCCGTGTCAGAGATTGAAAAGGAAGGCAAAAGAGCTCGTATCTGTACATTTGATGTTGTTTCCTCAAACCCTGGACTTGTGTTTCCATGGGAAGAGATGTGCAAAGTGTGCAAGGAGCTCGGCGTGTTAAGCATGGTGGACGGCGCCCAGGGCATCGGAATGGTACCGCTGGATCTCACTGGGGCCGACCCCGACTTCTTCACTTCCAACTGCCACAAGTGGCTCCACGTGCCCCGAGGCTGTGCGATTCTGTACTGTCCCCCGCGCAACCAGGACATGATCTCGACGACTCTGGCGACAAGCCATGGGTACACATCCAAAACGACCATTCGACGCAATCCGCTGCCGCCAAACAACAAAAGCCCATTCGTCAGAAGCTTTGAGCTCGTGGCAACCAAAGACCGATCACAAGATATCGTGACCAAGGATGCCGTCGCCTGGCGCAGGGATGTCTGCGGCGGCGAGGATCGCATCATGGCCTACCTGTGGGATCTGAACAAGAAGGGCAGCAAGTATGTGGCGGAGCAGCTGAAGACTGAAGTGTTGGAGAATAAAAAGGGCACGCTGACCAACTGTGCCATGGGTAATATTGCGCTGCCCATCTGGATTGGGGAAAAGGGCGCCGGTGCGCAGGATGGCGATACTGTGCTGCCCGAGGATGATGCTGTAAAGACAGGCCAGTGGATGATGAAGATTATGAAGGACGAGTATCGTACCCTGATGCCGTTGTTCGCGATGGGAGGTAGAATCTGGGTACGCATCAGCGCGCAAATCTATCTCGACATGAAGGATTACGAGTTTGCTGCCAAGGTTCTCAAGGAGTTGGTTGCGCGGGTTGCCAAAGAGGAATACAAGGACTAGAATTTGCTTTTGCCTCATCATAGGCTTCCAATGCCTTTTGTTTCTGTTTTTACAGATGACCGTTTAAGTATTTTGCTCCACTTACATTTCTTCATTTATCTTGGCAAAGCTATGATGATGGAGAAAGAAATCGCACGATTCAGGGATTCCAAGCAACCACCAAAAGCCCTTAATTCCCTGCTTATATGCGGGTCGTATCAGAGTGCAGCTAAAAGCAATCACGACTAATCTCGCAGCTCTTACAACGCGGGCTCGGCGATTCGGCGAACCTTTCGATCAAACCCACCGCAACTGGGCTCACTCGGGGCAATTAGCGGATGCACGTGGAGACGGGCGTAATTTGTGAATAATTCAGCCATCGCAGCCTCACTAGTGCCATCTCGGAGCTCCGACCGTTGTCGAGCTCATAAATACCAGGGCGCGCTGTCAGTCTCGGGGTGTCGAGAAGACGAAATCGATTTGCAACTCTTCACAAAGGTCAACCAACAAGCTGTGCCCAATCCCGCCGCCATGGACGACGATACGCAGTCCCAGCGGCCGCCCTTTTACTACCGCGCGTTGGCCGAGGTGGGCCTAGTAACACTGTACAATTCATCGCGAGACATCAAGCTCCTCTGCCTGCAGCGCTTCGTCCGGCTCTTTGCCTATGGCGTCACGACGCTCATCCTCGTCGCCTTCCTGCAGGAGCTCGGCCACTCGCGCACCCGCGTCGGGCTGTTCATGACGCTGACGCTCGTCGGCGACGTGGTGATTAGCTTCTTCCTCACGCTCTTTGCCGACAAGCTCGGCCGCAAGGCCATCCTGTCGCTGGGCGCGCTGCTCATGGCCGGCAGCGGCGCCGTCTTTGCGCTCTTCTCCAACTACTGGGTGCTGCTGCTCGCCGCCGTCCTGGGCGTCATCAGCCCTGCCGGAAACGAGATTGGGCCCTTTCGCGCCGTCGAGGAGAGCATCGTCGCGCACCTGACGGCCAAGGAGCACAGGGCGGAGATTTACGCGTGGTACACGCTCTTTGCGCCCGCAGGCTCGGCGTTCGGCATGATGGCGAGCGGCTGGGCCATTGAGGCGGCCCGCAGCCAGCTTCACTGGTCCCTGCTGAGCGCCTACCGCGGCGCCTTTGTCGCCTACGCCATCTTTGGCTTGTTCAAGTTCCTGCTCACTGTTATGCTTTCCCGCAAGGTAGAGCTTGAACCAACTCCGATTGCGCCGGCGGATACGGTCGATGAGCGTGCACCACTGCTCGATGATGGAGCCGCCGCCGAATCTCCTGCCAAGAAGAGCCGGCTGGCATCTCTACTTCCTCACATCAGCCCGGAGAGCAAAAAGATCACGGCTATACTTTGCGTACTGTTTGCAATTGACTCGCTGGGCTCCGGCCTAGCTTCCCTGTAAGTCATGCGAGCATGAGAGCATGCCATTCCTGACACAATTCTAATCCTCTCTTTCAGCTCCTGGGTGACTTTCTACTTCCGAAGCCAATTTGGCATTGAAGAAGGCAGGCTGGGGTCTCTCTTTTTCACGACTAGCATCATTTCGGCCATAACAGTGTTGGTGGCGTCGTCAATTGCGAAACGGCTCGGAAATGTCAAGGTTCGTTTCATTGTCCTTTTCCCGGCTTAATTTTGCTAATGCTTTTAGACTATGGTCTTCACTCATCTTCCGTCGGCAGTTTTTCTGGCCTTGATTCCGATACCCTCTGACCCCAAGTTTGCGATCATGTTCTTGGTTCTGCGTGCGTCTCTACAGAGCATGGACAGTGCGCCGAGGACCGCCTTCATGGCCACCATTCTGCAACCGGGGGAGCGAACTTCCGTGATGGGCGCTGTAAACGTTGTGAAGACGACTGCACAGAGCATGGGCCCTCTAATCACGGGTGTGCTTGCTAGCCACAAGTTCTTTTGGCTTACCTTTGTTATTGCGGGCTCTCTCAAGGGAACATACGATTTGCTGTTGCTTGCTGTCTTCAGAAATTACGGAAGACACCGAACAGGCTGATACACGCACTGCCTCAGCTGCAAGGATTAATAATGAAACCAGCAGGCTGATAAGATGTCTGTAATATCATGAGAGCGTACGTAATGTTAGTATGTAGGGTGGCTCAATTCGAATCGCTTTGAGTATAGCATGACGATTCTAGCAATGCCTGTGATGTTAACTTATTTGGGTAGACTGCGCTCTGTAAGATTATCAGGATCACCGCATTCTGACATGAGCATCACACCTACCTGCCGAATTTGTTTATTAAAACGCTTCGAATCGTCAAGTGTCTCGAAGCCAGTTCCAGATTATATTTAGGACTGGCTGGAGTCGTGGTCCGTATGCTCCTGTAGGTTTGAAAACGTGTGAAACGGCTAGCCTCTGAAGGTGGTTTCAGCGCCAAGCCGCCCCCATACCCACCGCGATCGACAATCCATCGCCAAGTGAATTTGCATTCGCTGCCAAGCTTGATGCACGTCTGGGTGTACTTCAAGGCAAGTGGGATTGATGCGAGCTTGTCGATGATACACCCGAAGACGCTAAATATAAGCCACGAGAGGCGGCAAAGAGCACAAAGGCAAGAATGATCAAGCAAATTGAAACTAAACAATGAAACTACCTCAGCTTCCAGAAACTTTGATTATTCATGTTGGCACTCTTACTCGCCTTGCTTCACCAATCATTTGGGCTGCTGCCACACTCAGTTTCGGCGACTCTCCTCGGATTTTATGCCGTTGATGAGTCATGTATGCCAACATCATTAAAGCAACTACAATCTGTCGGTTGCACACAAATTCGACTCGAGATAAGTCCCAACACATGCAAGGCTACTGAACATGTGAAAGAACGGCGATTCAGTTGTAGGGGATGAATAGACTCGGCGCTCGGGACTGGCGGCGGGAGCTAGAGAAAGCCACTCACTACTAGACAGCGTAAACTGTGAAATACCTCTGATGATGAAAGTTGCTTTATTAGCGCTAGATGGAATGCCACGCTGAAGACGGGAGCTGCTCAGCGATCTGGGTCGCCCGGTCCAAAATTTCAGGAAGCTTTGATGTGACTATATGAAAATGGAACAGATGTCCTCGTTCTGCATTTGGCGTTGTTTTTATCCGTGTCAAATCGTTTGAGTTTGGAAACCAGTGCCTAGGTTTCCACCAATTGCTGAGCGGCTTGTTGGCGCCACTTAAATATCATGAAACACGATCGGTCTGGATTGTGGCGGGCCCTTTTTCTCCGGTTGGCCACAACTTGCTTTTGGGAATGGTCTGAAACCCGCGGGCGCTTCACTCAAAGTTTTTCATTCTTTGTCCGCCATGGCTACTTGCTGCTGCGATCATCCGTACTATCCTTGCGCCAACTAGCACCGAGCCTAGTTGTCCGACCAGGCCACAGTTGCCTGTGCGCGATCGAGAATTCACCGAATGAGGAACGCTAGTTGCATGCAACAAATGTCATCAAAGAATAAAAGAAACTTGACTTCAGTATGAAATTCCAACTTTAGTAGCCGGGCAAAGTACGTTACTTGTTTCGCCCAGATTACAGTATTCCCTACTACACCCGGCTGTGCGGCACAAGGAAACGAAAACCCGAGTCAGAAGCCGCCTGACGGGTAGCGCGAAACAGAAAGAGCAAAGGAGCTGGCCAATAAGCCCCCATCGCCTTTGCTGTCATTGCAACAAGCCCGTGTGAGATCCGCATCCCCCTAAATCTATGTTTTGCTTTTGCGGAGCATCTCTTTATGCACATTGGGAAGCAGGGAGCTGCTCCGTCGTACTGGTAGGCTGACGACGCCCCTGAGTATATCGCTCCCCTGTCGAGATCCGGGGGGCGATACGCTGCGACGACATTCGTTTGCGAACCGCCGACACAGCCGGTGTGGGTAGACCAGGGATCGGCGGCAGGTATTTACTTCGCTGAACATTTATTTCTAGAATATCTTCTTTGCGTTTCTCTTTATTTACCTTTTCTTTGTAGTGAAGAGGAACGGTTTGTTTCTGTTCTTTTCTTGTCGCATTTCCTACTTGTTTGTTCTTGGCATTCTATTTCTTTAACCATCCTTTATCCAATATCGATCTTTGTTTTATTCGTTTTGAAACTCCATTCCTTGCCCTTTCTTCTTCCGTCACCTGGCGTGACCCTTTTTTCCCTATACATTTTACGGTATTAGACATCGCCAGGCGCCATGTATACCAAGGCCCTCTCTACAGTGTTTCTCTTTCTGGAGCTAGTCAGCTTGGCTACTGCCGCCCCCTACGTGGAAAAAAGATCCTTCAAAGTTGAGCGTGTTCGAAACGACGGATACACGGGCCGCAATGGACCTCGAGCACTCGCCAAAGTTTACCGCAAGTACGGCATGCCCTTGCCTGACGGCCTAGTCAACGCTCTAGAGGCACAGGACAAGAACGAAGCGGCCTCATTCCAGCCAACGAAGCGCCGCGCTGGTAAATGGCATAACCCGATGGAAGATGCGGGTGAAGATGCCAGCGCTGAGAACGTTGGTGTTGAGAATGTCAGTATTGAGGAAACCAGTGCTGAGGACGTCGATGCCAAGGGCGTTGGTGCTGGGGACGTCAAAGCGACTGGCCTTGATGGACTCCTCGGTGCACTATTTGGTAACGGCAATGGCAACGCTGCTGGAAACGGCGCCAATAATGAAGGCGGCAACCGTGCCGGAAAGGGCGCTGGCAACGCCGCCGGTAATGGTAATGGTAACGGCGCCAATGCCAATGATGGCAAGGGTACTGGCAAGGGTGCCGAAAAGGGCGGCAAAGGTTCTAACAACAATACCAACGACGGCAATGACAACAATGGCAACGCCAACAATAATGGCGGCAACATCAATGGTGGCAAGAAGGGCAACAATAGCACCGATGACCCGAACCAAGATGTGGTTGCAGCTCTTGCCAGGGCCCGTGAAGGCAACCTGACCGGCGTGGTCCAGACGACCCCGGAGAAGAACGACGTCGAATACCTGTCGCAGGTGAAAATCGGCGGACAGCCCATCACTCTGGATTTTGACACCGGCTCTTCTGATCTCTGGGTCTTCAACACGAAGCTGCCCGCCGCGGCGACTACGGGCCGCCAGGTCTACGACCCCGACACGAGCAAGACGTTCAAGATGATGCAGGGAGCCCAGTTCACGATCCGCTACGGCGATGGCTCCGGCGCCGAGGGCGTCGTGGGCACCGACGTGGTCGAGGTCGGCGGCGCCGTCGCGCCCAAGCAGGCCGTCGAGCTCGCCACGACGGTGACGGACACGTTTGTCAAGGACGTCAACAACGGCGGGCTCATGGGCCTCGCGTTCGGCTCCATCAACGCCGTCAAGCCGCAGAAGCAAAAGACGTTTTTCGAAAACGTCATGCCGAACCTCAAGGAGCCGCTCTTCACGGCCGACCTGCGCGCGGGCGCCCCTGGCGCCTACGAGTTTGGCCGCATCGACTCGAGCAAGTTCACCGGCCAGATGGCGTGGATCCCCGTCAACACGACCAAGGGCTTCTGGCAGTTTACCAGCGAAAAGTTTGCCGTCAACGGGGGGCAGGTCCAGGCGGCGACAAAGGGCGGCCAGGCCATTGCCGACACGGGCACGACGCTGCTCCTCGCCGACCCGGCCGTCGTGCAGGGCTACTACTCGCAGGTGCCCCAGGCGGAGAACAGCCAGCAGATGGGCGGCTTCGTCGTGCCCTGCAACGCCAAGCTGCCGGACCTGGACCTGGACATCGGCGGCGCCTACATGGCCCGCATCAAGGGCGCAGACATTAACTTTGCCCCTGTTGGCAATGGTGGTAAGTGACCTTTTCTCCTTTTCCGCTGTGTGGAGAGCTCGGCGCTCGGCGCGGACAAATCCGGGGTGAACCTTCTGGCTAACTGTTTTCTCTTCTTAGCTTGCTTTGGTGGCTTGCAGGCGTCTCCGGCGGGCGGCCTGGCCATCTACGGTGACATCATGTTCAAGTCGCAGTTTGTGGCGTTCAACGGTGGTAACCAGAGCCTGGGCATGGCCAACCATGTCTAATCACCCAGCGGGAGATTGAATGGTCGGGGAACACCGCCGCCCGCATCACTGGGCTCCACGATGGCGCCGCCATGGCATATTGTGATGTATATGGAAAAGACGAATCGCCGGCTAATTGGCCGAGATGAAAGTTGCTGCCTAAATTCCCAGTGGTGTGTGCTGTGTGCATTTGGTTCCTCGCGTTATTAGATGTATATTTTCCAGACTACCGACTATCATGATCATTAAAGAAGAATTAACACAATGTACACATAGAAGAGCCTGCGACAAACTAAACTACCCTTACAGAAAAATGATGTACCCCTGAATGCCAAGTAGCTTGAAATCTTCCTGCATCTTAGATTTATCGCCCCATTCAAGCCGAATTTGGAGGCTGAGCCGTGCTAACCGGGCCGGACGGCCACAGTGTGGTCTCATGATCAACACTAGCAGGGCGTAAAAGTGACGCCCAGTCCTCCGCGCAATTCTTCCAGAAGCGGACCAGTCTCAACGCCACATTCTTCCGGTCTGTGGCAGCTATTGGCACCTGTGCCACCTGAATGTTGGTGCTTGCTCATGCCGTCATGTAACAAGGCTGAGCACGCGGTTAGCCGATTCGACAGCCAGGGCTGAATTTACCCCGTGGAAGACCATTTGGTAATAAAAACCGTTGGATCCGCCCGCCCAAGACATTTTCCTCCTGGACCCTGCATTACATCACTACTACTGTACCAACCCCAACATACGACTTGTACAGATTACACCTGCTGCCACGCACCAACCCCATCCACATACACACGAGCACTTGGTCCAGAAAAAACATACATAAAAAAAACCCATGGGTCTCTTCAAGTCGAGCGACAAGTCAGCCGACGGCCAGGGCGAGAAGAAGTCGCTCTACCAGCGCTACCAGGACAGCAAGCGCGGCGAGCCCATCAGCGACGCCGACCTGCTCAAGTACACGGGCAAGACGCGCGACGAGTTTGACGGGTGGAAGGAGACGCAGCCGGGCGTCGGCCGCAACCAGCTCGCCAGCACCCTGGCCATGGGCAACGCGGCCGGCCTGGGCGGCGTCGCCACGGCCGGGGGCTACGGCGGCTGGGGCCCCGGCGCCGCGCCCAACGATGCGAACCGCGGTATGAAGTTTCCGCCGCAGCAGCCGCAAAAGTCAGACAAGGAAAAGGCTCTGGAAGAGAGCGACTAAGTATCGGGCACGAGGGTGATGGGCTGGAAAGAATTATTCTGAAATGATTTTGGAATGATTTTGGAATGATTTTGGAAACTCCATAGGGCATGAAAGTGGTCAGACCGATAGCATATGTTAATTCAAAATACCCTGCAAACCGTGTTAGTCGTAGAAGGACGTGCAATAGAGCTTCATATGTGCACAAAGTAGATGATGTCATTAAGGTTCCATTGATGCTTTACAGTACTCAGTTTTCTGATCTGCCGATTCTTTTGCCTGCTGCAGACATGCCCAATCCCCCTGCAGCTACCATTCCCCTGCCCTCTCATTATCAAGCTGCCAAGTTTCGCTCAACAACAAAAACAAAACGCCAAATGCAATTTACAAAAAAAAAAACCACATGATTTGTGTTAGTTCTTGCCGCTGAAAGCCTTGCGCAGACCCGCAATGACGACCATGGCTCCCCACGCGCCGGGGTCGGGGGGCAGTTCCTGGTTCTCGCCGCCGCTGCTGCCGCCGCCGACATACGTCGCGCGGCCCAGGCGGGGCGTCATGCTCTTGGTCGCCTCGGCGCCCTTGACAGCGGCGTCGACGCCGCTGTCGAAGCCCGACTGGCCCATGACCTCGGCAAAGGGCATAAGGGTGTCCATGACGGTCCGGTCGCCGACCTTGGCGGGCGTGTAGCGGCGCAGGTTCTCGAGCGCGGTGCCGAGGGCCTTGCCCCAGAGCGCGACGGGCCCGTCGGACGCGGCCACGGCAATGTTCTTCTCGACGGCGGCGCGCAGCGAGACGAAGAAGATGCCGAGAATGCCGCCTAGCGTGCCACCCATCTTGCTCTCGACAATTTCCTCGAGCTCGAGCAGTACGGAGACGACGGAGCCCTTCTTGGCGAGGCCACCGTCGAGCGCGGCGAGCAACGCGGTGGCGCCCGTCTTGAGGGTCTCGCCGCAGTCGCCGTCGCCCATGACCGTGTCCCACTTGGTCAGGTCGGGCTCGGCCTTGACGAGGTCGTCGCAGGCGGTGCGCAACATCGTCTCGAGCAGCGTCGGGTCGGCCTTGAGGTCGCGGGCGTCGTCGGCCGTCTTGTGCTCGGCCATGGGCGCCTGCACGAGCTGGTCCTTGCGGCTGCGGCGCTTGGACTGCGCGCCGGCAACCGACTCCCAGTACGTGTTTGTGCGGACGTCGAAGAAGGCCTTGATCTCGTCGACCGAGTAGCTGCAGTCGCGGGCGGCGGCGCTGACGTTGATGACGGAGACGGAAAAGGCGGGCGCATTGAGCGACGTCTCGAGGAAGCCGGCGCAGACGCGCGCCGGGTCAATCTTCCAGTCGCGCTCGAGCTGCTCGAGGAGCTCGTCGACCAGAGCGCCCATCTCCAGGTGCGACATGCCGCCAAAGTTGCTGACGAGCAGCATGGTCTCGTCGCCGGGGGCAAACTTGACGTAGCCGCGCTCCGGGTCCTTTTCGTCGAGGCAGTGCGTAAGGATCTGCTTGACGAGGTCCTGCGGCGTGGGCACGGGGGAGAGCTTCTTGTAGCCGGGCTCGTTGTGCGGGCCGGTGCCGAGCTCGACCTCGTCCTCCTTGAGCATGGCGTGCTCGGCGCGGCCGGGGACGTGGCAGTGGTCCAGCGTCGCGGCAATGGAGACGATTTGCTGGGAGAAGGCGACGCCGAGGTCGTAGACGTCGTCGAGCAAGGCGCCGGCGCCGGCCGCGCCGCCCATGACCTTGAGGACACCAATCTGGCCGGCGAGACCGCGGCGGCCCACCAGGCTGCCCTTGCGGCCGACGGAGACGTCGTCGCCGCAGATGATGGTGCGGCACTGGTGGCCCTTGGCGTTGGCCTTTTCGTTGGCAAGACCAAAGTGCAGGCAGTCGCCGGTGTAGTTTGTGATGACGAGGATGGTGCCCTTTTCGCTGGGGACGGCGTCTACGCCGGCGACAATCTGCTTGGTGCTAGGGCTAGCAAAGATGTCGCCCTGAACGGCGGCGGTGAGCATGTTCTGGCCGACGTAGCCGCTCCAGCCGGGCTCGTGGCCGGAGCCACCGCCGGAGATGAGGACAACCTTGGACTTATCATAGTCCGAGTCGAAGACGACGCGATTGGCCTCGTCGAAGCTGAGGCTGGGGTTGTAGCGGATGATGCCCTTGAGGGCCTTGTTGACGAGGCCCTCGGGGGAGTCAAAGAGATGACGCTTGGACATGGTGAATTGGGGGGGATTCTCCTGGCGTCTGCGGCGAGGTCGTGCGACAAAGAGGATAGACGACGACGACGACTTGCAGCAGTAGACGACAAGAGAGGTGAGGATGCAAGGGCAGACAGAGAGCTCGGGGGCGCTGTTCAGCGATTTATCGTGAGATGGGGGTGCGTGGCGAACAAGAACCCCTCCTTTAAACGCGGGGTGGTTGCAGCAACGGCGTCGGGCATCATGCCGCAGTCGGAGAAGCGGACGAGTGCGTCCTGGTAGAGAAGCAAAGGTCAGACAGCTGAACCAAATAAATCTGGAGCTTCCCGTCTTCGGAGAGCTAGAAAGACAGTGATGCGTGCCACAAAAATGCACATTTTAGCTCTCCGTTTCTCGTTTGCGGGCGTCATGGAGCTGGTTCAGTCGGAATTCCGCATTGGGTAAGCCGGCGGGCAGCTCACCCACCGCAAGGGTCTTGGGCTGCGACAGAGACCAAGCTTGCCCCAGCTTTTTGGGTCGAAGCCCCCTGCGGCTCTGGGGTTCTGGAACTCGGATAGCCATTGCCAGTACCACGGTCCCTGAATAATGGCGACGTGATCAGTAAAATTTTCGATTTTTGGTGGGGGTTTGACGGAGGAGGGGGGGATGGAGGGGTGTGGCGAAGTGTTTGGTTCTAGGTGTGACCGGGCTTCGGGACTGCAAACGAAAGCTTGCTCTTCTATTTCTCCGCCTTTCCATCTCTCATTTTGCCTCTTCTAATTCATTCAACTCAAGTTGCCTTGCTCTTCATTTTCCATCGAGACCCAAGTACAAATCACATATCACACACAATGGCACCTACCTGGAGAATAGCCATGGGCTGCGATGTAAGTGGTCGCCGCTCCCGTCTTCGTTTGTCACTGACCGGTTCGCCACAGGAAGCTGGCGTCAGCTACAAGAACGCCATCAAGCGCGACTTTGAATCCGACAGCCGCGTGAGCGAGGTCATCGACGTGGGCTCGGGCGAGACCAGCGACAAGACGGCGTACCCGACGCGCGCTGCGGCCGCCGCCCGCCTCGTCGCCGAGGGCAAGGCGGACCGGGCGCTGCTCGTGTGCGGCACGGGCCTGGGCGTGGCCATCGCGGCCAACAAGATCAAGGGCATCCGCGCCGTCACGGCCCACGACAGCTTCAGCGTCGAGCGCAGCGTGCTCAGCAACAACGCCCAGGTGCTGTGCATGGGCGAGCGCGTCGTCGGCATCGAGCTGGCGCGCCGCCTGGCCGGCGAGTGGCTCGGCTACGAGTTTGACACCAACAGCGCCAGCGCCAAGAAGGTTGCCGAGATTGACCAGCTGGAGGCGTAAGCATCTGGTTCTTGTCACGCATATATTCGGTCATCCAGGATAGCAATTAAAAATAGCGTCTTCTCATAGAATGCTCGAAAGAGAGCTACCGTAATAATGAACCAATTTGTCCACGCACTGTTTACACCCAGGCTTGTGAGGCTCCAATCAGTGAACAGGGAGATCGAAAACTTGGCACACTAGTAATCATCCTACCCCGATTGTTTTCCATCATCTGACGGACAAAAAGACGTTCCAGAATCCAAGGACCGTCGGCGTGAGCGTGGCAATGCTTCTGTCACCACTTTAAAGCCCGGCATGCCCAAAGCGGCAACACCTGGCGAAGAAGCATGTGGGCGCTGTGGGCGCTGTACATCAGCGTACGCAGCCCGCCAGCCCGCCCCAACCCGCTGTAAACCCGTGGCTGACAGCGCGACGCTGCTGTCGGTAGTGACAGGAACAGAGCAAAGCTCTTCAGGAGCTGGGAAGCAAAACAAAACAAAAAAGAAGAAGAAAATCAGCAGCTCGAGGTAATGGCAGCTGAATATTTCCCCCTTTTTTTTCTCTTGTTCACTTTATCTTCTGTTGTGGATCTGTCCAGTTTTCGTTTCTTCTGTGCCACCGAGAATCACAGTCTCCCATCTTACCCTTCGACCGCCTAGCCCGCTGCAGCTCAGAATCTTGGCGGGGTCCCACAGCGCCCATTGGTGCTAGCTTCAGGGGGAGGGGTAGCTTCAGACCGGAGAGCTCGCCGATTCCCGGACACACGCAAACATCCAGCAACGAGCTAGCCTGGGTCAAGCAGCTCAACTTTTCCAATTGCATCTTCTTTTTCCCTTTTGTTTGTCTTTCCCTCTCATCTACACAAGCCTCAAATCTTTGGACCGCACTGTGGTGTTATTCTCGCAACCAGGCAGCTCCTCTGCATCACAGCTCCCCCACATCATGGCGCCACCTCCCCGCCGCCGCCTCGTCGGCCTCTCCTCCAAAATGTACTTTTCGCTCGACAAGACCCAAGAGTACACCAAAGACGTTCTCGACCGTCTGGCCGCCCTCCCACCAGCGCTCCTCTCCGAGATCGACGTCTTCATCCTTCCCGACTTCCTCACCATCCCCGCCACCGTCGCCCACGTCCAGGCGAGCCGGCTGCCCGTGTGGACCGGCGCCCAGGACTGCCACTGGGAGGACCAGGGTTCTTTCACGGGTGAGGTGAGCCCCGCGGTGCTGCGGTCGGTTGGCGCCCGCATCGTCGCGGTCGGCCACGCTGAGCGCCGCCGGCTCTTCAACGAGGACGACGCCGTGACGGCGCGCAAGGCGGCCGCCGTCAGCCGCAACGGCATGGTGCCGCTGGTGTGCATTGGCGAAAAGACCGAGGGCGATACCAAGCTGGCGGTCGAGGAGTGCAGGCCGCAGGTGGAGGCGGTCGTCGACGGCCTGGCGGACGACGCCGAGGTTGTGCTGGCCTACGAGCCCGTCTGGGCCATTGGCGCCTCGCAGCCGGCGGGAGACGCGCATGTGCTAGCCGTGGTCGCTGGTCTGCGCGAGCTCGACTGCATCAAGAACAGAAAAGGCACGACGCGGGTGGTCTACGGCGGAAGCGCGGGTCCTGGCTTGTACGAGCGCCTCAAGACTGGTCTCGATGGCCTGTTCCTCGGCCGCTTTGCTCATGACCCAGAGCGCTTTGTGCAGACTGTCAAGGAAGTCGCCGAGGCGTAAGCGGGATAATACCAACTGCAAGAAAGCACATGTTACGAGTTTTGGGAATTGGCATGCTCCGAAGACTCAGCATCCAAGACGTGTCTTGCTGGTCCAGGAAGTAAAGGTTTCCTGAGACGGCCGATTAGTGCCAACATAAGGAAGGGGAGGGAAGCCGAATCTCGACTGTCTAGCAATCGATATTATTCCTCAACGACCTGCCGAATATGAGCTTATTTCGAGGTGGAAGAAAAAGGCCGATTCCATCGATTGCAATGGATCACACTTTTTTGACGCGGCACTTATACACAGGGGTCACTATTTAAGAGGGAATTATGGACGAATAGAACAACAATAATTATGAGTCGACATGAGTCGACATGACTCAACTCTGACCTCACTATAAATGAGGAGTTTCGAGAACAGCAAGGCCTTGTCAGTGACAGCACAGGCCAACGCTAGGCCCCAGAATCTGGGCTGGCCTCAATCATTCAGCTCGATCTCGCCATCTCGCCGCATCGAGCACAAACACACTTGTAGCGCCGAAACAGCTGTCCTCCTAGCCCTACCCAGTCTGGCAGATTCTTTTAGCAATCGATTGGCAATCAGTTGCCTCTTTTCGCCCGGCTCTAAGCGCAATTGCCGTGGTCCAGTGGTGGAGTGGCCCCTCCCCTCCCAAAACCCCTCATCGGAGGGGTTGTTCCTCTTTCTGCCCTGTCATAGATAGAACATGGCGGGGTGCCTCGCCCAATAACCAGAGAGACACGAGCGGGAAAAAGAGGAGCAATGATATAAAAAAGACGCAGTGCGGCCGTTGCAATTACGTTTGACTTTTTCCTCCTTCATCAACTCTCATCAGTAACAAGACTGAAAACCTCTTTTAATCCAATCAATAAGTTCGTCAACATCTGGGCGGCGGCTCTTTGCCTGCAGTTGGCAGCTGGCAGGTAAATACCAGATAAAAGCAATGGATGGCTAACGTCTTGATACAATACGCAGATACAAATATCACTTTGGTATTTCAGACCCTCCCCCACCCGGGACAATGGCCTTCATCATGGCGGCCTCTCGGTGGTACTCTGTCCAGACTTAAGATCAATTTCTTCCTCTTTCAGGTAAAGTGTTGCAGCATGAGCCGGTGCCTGCTCGTCTCCTTTTGGTCCTGTTCTCCCCTACTGCCCAGCGGGCATCACGGCAGGACAGGTCCCGAGGTGGCGAGCGTGGCTGAGAATATACGGCCCTCAACTTGATCTGGATAATACCAGCGAAAGGATCATGCCTCCTCCCCTTGTCCCCCGCCTCACTGCAGGACATAATCATCCTAACCTTGCCTAGTAAAAACAAACACCACCCTACAACTCCCAAAATGAGCCCTCCCGCCGCCCTTTCCCCCCCTCAGCACGCTGCTGTCCCCGTGTCCAAGGTCGCTGCCAGCGCCAACGGCAACGGCCACCACGCTGTGGCCAAGCCTGCCAGCTTCCCTGACACCAGCAGCGTCACCATCGAGGACATGCTCGGCCAGTGGGACAGCTTCAAGTTTGCGCCGATCCGCGAGTCGCAGGTCTCGCGCGCCATGACGCGCCGCTACTTCCAGGACCTCGACACCTACGCCGAGTCGGACATTGTCATCATCGGCGCCGGCTCCTGCGGCCTGTCCGCCGCCTACGTGCTCGGCAAGAAGCGCCCGGACCTCAAGATTGCCATCATCGAGGCCTCCGTCAGCCCCGGCGGCGGCGCCTGGCTCGGCGGCCAGCTCTTCTCCGCCATGATCATGCGCAAGCCCGCCGACGCCTTCCTCCGCGAGATTGGCGTCCCGTACGAGGACGAGGGCAACTACGTCATCGTCAAGCACGCCGCCCTCTTCACCTCGACCATCATGTCCAAGGTGCTGCAGATGCCCAACATCAAGCTCTTCAACGCCACCTGCGTCGAGGACCTCATCACCCGCTCCGCGCGCGACGGCGAGGACGGCGTCCGCATCGCCGGCGTCGTCACCAACTGGACCCTCGTATCCATGCACCACGACGACCAGTCCTGCATGGACCCCAACACCATCAACGCGCCCCTCATCATCTCCACCACCGGCCACGACGGCCCCATGGGCGCCTTTTGCGTCAAGCGCCTCGTCAGCATGCAGCGCATCGAGAAGCTCGGCGGCATGCGCGGCCTCGACATGAACACGGCCGAGGACGCCATTGTCAAGGGCACTCGTGAGATCGTGCCCGGTCTGATTGTCGGCGGCATGGAGCTGTCCGAGGTTGACGGTGCCAACCGCATGGGTACGTCATATGATCTCTTTGATAAATCATTCGTGTGTTGGCTAACCCGACGTTTTAGGTCCTACCTTTGGTGCCATGGCCCTCTCCGGCCTCAAGGCCGCCGAGGAGGCCCTCAAGGTCTTTGACATCCGCAAGAAGGAGAACGAGTTCTGCTAAGCTCGCATTGCCAGCTACACGCAAATGACGGCACTAAGTGAAGACGAGAACACAATATTTCGCTCCTTATCGTACCTACTGCATTTCACTGTCGCTATCTACTCGGCTCTCTGACTCAGTCAATAATAAACCAATTTGTGGATCGTCAAACTATACTTCTTCCGTACTGTGATTTTGAATAAATGCTTTCCTCCTAATTGTCGTGGTATCCTAAGTAACGCTCGTTAAGTACATGGTATATATATATATCGAATTTGTATCGCATCTAGCAGTCTGCTACCAGCTCATGGTAACCATGTGCACCGGCGTGCGGCGCATCACCTCGCCCAGGTCCTTGAAGATGGTCTTGATGCCCTCCTCGCGCATAAAGTCCTGTTTGATGTTGGGCGTCGCGTGCTCGTGGCACAGCCGGATCTCGTCGGAGCCGCAGTCGCACCCGCCCGCCGCGATGCGGTCGTCCCAGACCAGCGACCCGTACGGCACCAGCGCGCCGCGCTCAAACTTGGAGCCGAGCACCGTGGTGTCAAAGTAGCCAATGTCCGACGGCCACGCGCCGCCCGTCACGAGCACCGTGGCCGCCTGCAGCCGGCCGCGGTCAGAGCAGACGATCGGCGGCTGCACGAGCTGCGGCTCAAACGGCACGGCGCCAAAGGTGGCGGCCAGCGTGCACTCCTGGTCCAGCTTGGACGTGGCGTTGATGTCGCGGATAATGTCCTGTGCCAGGATGACGACCGTCTCCAGCTGCGCCACGAACTCGTCCTTGGGGATCTGCCGGTCCTCGACGAAGCGCAGGTGCAGGTCGACCTGGCCCTTGACGCACCACAGGCGGATCGTGAGGGGGCACTCGCCACCCTCTGCCACCTGGTGGCGCGCTATCGGGATGCGGCTGATGGTCATGACCCTGGGCGGCAGGCTGGCCGCCTCCTCCTCGGTCGGGGGCTCCGTCGCCTGCTCCATAAAGTTGCCCTCAAAGTACTTCATCATAGCCGTCAGGTAGTCGGCGGTCGAGCGCGCGCTCTCCGACAGCTTGGGGTTGGTGGCGCGCTTGGCAAAATTCCACTGGCGCGTCAGCTTGAGGCCGTAGAGCGAGTGGATGAGGGCGTCCCTGTTCTCGAGCTGCATCAGGCAGAAGCAGCTCAGCACGATGCATGCCGTCAGCACGGCCTCCTGGTCTTGGCCCGTCATGTCCGTCTTGCCCGAGAGCTTGACGAGCTGCGCAATCGACTTGCTGTACTGGCTCAGTGCAAACTTGAAGTGGTCCTGGCGCGTCTGATGCGCCAGGGCCGTCTTGTCGTGGATGGTGTCGCGCAGCTGCATGGCCGACAGCGCGAGCGAGGCATGCCACAGCACCGGCTGCGCCTGCGAGAGCTGCGGCAGGTTAATCTTCCAAAACATCGTGTCCGTCTTGCCTGCCACCTGCTTGACGGTCAGGTTGTAGAAGCGGAAGAAGGCGTCCTTTTCGGCGCGGCTGGAGCCGCCATAGATGGGGCCAGAAGCATGCGCTGGCTGGTCCAGCAGCCTCATCAACTGGTCTGTCGACATCGACGGCGGGGATCCTGCTGCTGGTGCTGCTGTTGCGGTCTCGTACCCGTCGCACGTACGACCCGTCGTTATGCCTAGAAATGGTGAGATTCGGAATGGAAAGCTGGACGTGTTGAAGCAGCATACATTTCTTGCATGACGGTCTGCCTTCGTCGCATTTCACTCGCCGAATACTGTGGACCGGAAAATAAGCATCTCAGCAGGATACCACCGTTTAGATGGCGGAGAGCTGGTGGGTGTAAACGAACCGACAAGTCTTGCACCCAGTCTTGGTCTTGGGAGCCCACTTCCTCGAGCGCTGAACTGTCGTCGGATCCTCCTGCACGAACACGATGCTTCCCGACGACGGTTTTCCTGGTGATTTCATGTCGGCAGCGCGTACGGCTCAAGCATGCCGCTGCGAGTGGCCGCTCCCGTGAGGGGTTCGAGGGTCCGGGGGTGGTGGCGGGGTTCGTCTGGCACTATGAGCGTGCGATTAATGTGTATCAGCTACAATGATGATGGAAGCCCAAAACTTTTTTAGATCGGAAGAAGGCGCATTGCTTGGCAACAGGACGATTCAAAAACGGCCGACGCCACCGGCAAGCCTCGTTGTCTCACGTCTTCGTCATCTTACTATTTCGTTTGGGGGCGGCGGCCGCGTCGGTAGTTGAGGCTGCACGTGATTCCTCGTCAGCCTCACCCTGGACGAGACGTGGGGTGTTAGCCTTTCCTGGTTGGTGAAACACGGGGGTATGCTGGCACTAAGAAGAATTGTCAAATTATATTAGTGGGCTTGAAGATTGGAAAATTTGTAGCGCAGAATGTGACGAGTCTTTCGAGCGCTAGATATAGCCTGATCAAGCTCGCCGAACTTGCTCATCCCCGACTCCATATGTGTGGAGTTTCAGTCTAGACCAGGCATCATCGGCCGGCAATCCGTTGCTATAGGGCTAGGCAAGTGTCACCTTGATGAACAGAAGTGATGAGGGGGGCAAGTGTGGCATTAAGTTAAGTGTGGCATTAAGTTAAGTGTGGCATTAAGTTAAGTGTGGCATTAAGTTAAATGTGCAAGCGTCAAACCAAAAAAATGGTCTCTATCGTAAAATCATGTCGTGGTATCTCGTCTAAAAAGCCATGCGCCGCCCGAACCGCTGGCCATCTCTCACTTGCTGATAATATACGCTGTAAATAATAATTAGCCGAATGAATTATGATATCGATACGTATCGGTTCTCACCTAACCTGGCTTCCATGGTATTCCACTTATCCTGCTCCTTTGACAGAGGCGTCTGTTTGGGGTGCTTGGACTTGGTTGTCTGGGATGCCGCCTTGGCAGCCGTTTGGCAGGCAGACGCGTCGACAAGGGTGACTTCGGAGCTTGTCGACCCAAGGTTCGCCTTATTTGACTTCTTGAAGAAAGGCATTGTGTGTGTTGTGGTTGATTGTTGGGAGGGAGTTTGTGTGAATGTTGTTGTACGGTGTCAGCTTGATGTTGGCCGGATTGTCGGTTCCTATTCAAGTGATTGAATCAGAATTGATTGAATGGGCTGAGTTATTCGATAAAACGATTCGACTTCATCAGGAAAGACCACGCATTATATATACATCTTCTTCACCGTCTCGGCGGCGGTCCGCGTACCCCAAAGCCACGCGCCCTTCGGCGCGAAACTTTGTAATGTGCTCCCTCGACTCACTCGGTAAGCGATCGTTAATACCGTGCCTGTTCTCGGCCTGGAACGCCAGCCGGGCAGATCGTTTTGAGTCACCGCAAAGGTGCATGACAGGGCATCTGACAGATAACAGCCCGTGGTCCTCGGCCTCGGCTTCGGAGTGGGTGGGGCAGCCTGCGGCTCTCACCAGCGAATCAGGCTCGGCTTCGGCGCCTTGGCTGAGACGGAGCTCGGAGCGGCTTGAAAATCGTACGTGGAAATGCCAAAGCAACGATGAAATTCACGATCCGATAATTTCTAAGCCTTGCGATCTCGGAGCACGCAAGGGCGCGGCCGTTGTGAATTACCAAGCGTGGCGCCTAGTGGCTGTTCCTAGATGACCTTGAGCTGTCAATATCGGAGATGACGTTACAGCCGACTGGTGAGCGAGCATAACCTGGAGAACGGCGACAGCAACAATTTGAAGCCGACGGCTCGAAATTATTACCAAACGACGAAATTACACATACTGCCAAACTCAGAAAATTGTGTCCGAGTACAAGACTGACGTGTAAATCTGCACATGTATGTCGGGTTCCCGTATCCTCGTGAATACACCTAAACGGTTCCCACTAGAGCCGGGTCACTGTTCCGGGTTGGTAATCCCCAGCTAAAGTGGCCCAGACTGACAGGGAAACCTTACTTTGTAAAAGGGCACTGGCAGTTTGTGGCTTGAAGAAAGGGAATAGTGGAAGGAGGTAGGAGGAAGGAAACTAGAATAATGATTCTGCAGTTGAGCGTCTCTTGGCCTCGCACTGGTATGCAGCACCGTCAGAGAGCTTGAAGTTGTGACAAGGTTCTACTCCGCGATTGAAGCGATGATGCGATTTTTCTGATCAAGGCCGCCTAAATGAGTTCGAATTTCAACCGGTAGTCCCCCCCCCCCCCTTTCTTTGATATGCACTGCCATTCGGCCGCTGGGCGCAGTGCTTCCAGCGAGCCGCTGACGGGGAAAATACAAATATTGACGTTGCATCAAGGCCCAGAAAGGCCAACTCCATGGCTCCGCAGCGCGCTTGGAGCTTCAGAACTCGCCAGCATCCAAACAGTAAATCGGAATTCTACCGTCGCAGCTATAAGACGTTCAAGGCTCATCGCTAGAAACCGTTGCAGTGATGCGACTCTACAAACGGCGTGCCCCAGGAAGCCTAGTTACTCCACTCCAATCTTCCGGGCATTCACAGGCATTATTTTTGCTCGAAACGGAAGACATCTCAATCAGTCTCAGAAAACATCATCATTTTGTTACCAACTACTGACTTGAATTTTGATGCACCATTACTTGTGTTATCTGGAATGCGGCTTGCCCATCTTCCAGCTCTGGATCTTATCGATTGCGCTGGATCAAGTCCAATGTACGGACATTAGTGCGTGCATGCGCCACGCCGCCCACGCGTCTCTCAATTAAATCCTTCGAGTGCCCTCGAACTCCAACATTGGATGGTGGTGAAGATCAGCGCTGTCGAAGCCTCAACTGGCATAGTGCCCTTGCTCACCAATTTCAAATCTTGTTTCACGCAGCAAAGGCTGAGTAGGTCCAGACTACTAGCCAATTCAGCTTGCGCAGGACAGCACGAGTTAGCGCGCCCGTGCCGCCGTTCCAAGCCAATGACTGGGTGGAGATTGGCTCCTCAGCCCCCGAGTCTCCAAGTCAGTCAACTTTTTCTCTGATTCAACTGCAACGTCTCACCGTAACTGCGTCGTCGCACGTCGTGATTCAGACTGCTGCGTTAATCACGTCAAAAGATCCAGCAGAATCCTTCTGCACCACGCCAGGCTTGGTGCTTTAGCTTCGCATCGCAGTGTTACATGGCCGCCAAACTTCGGCCACTTTGACGACCAATCAGCATGGTTTGTTCTCGTTAGATCCTACCTTGATTCAACCACACTGCAGGAAAAAAAAGTCCCTCGCAGAAGATCAGCTTGCAGCTCGCAGCCGTATTTGCTCTGCTTGTGTTGTGGTGTGTTGCACAGACTCAGAAGCACGTCTCGCCACGACGCAGATATAGCTCCATGTCGCCAGCCATGTCGCCAGACGGCCCTCCTGGAGGGTCGTCACGCCGCCCTCCTGGATTCACAGAGCGAGTATCTGCAGTCATGGCTTCTGCTGAGCTATCCTCAAAGTCGCAATGGATTGTAAGTCGTGCATGCTTCAGCCAAGTGACACTCGGCCCACTGACTGTGCCAATAACTGCAGAACGATGATGTTCGGCCCGTGGAGAAGGAGAGGAGGACATGGAAGCTCCGCTCCTTTCACGATTATTGTATGGCTTCCGCCAAAGCTAGCGCTCTCATGGGCTGAAGTTAACTGTTTTCCTGCTAGGGCTTGTCATTAACTGCAACACGACGACGTTCATAACTGGGAGTGCACTCATTCCCCTGGGTCTTGCTTGGTGGCAGGCCGTCATTTGTATGTCTTCGTTTTGTTGCCCTGCGTCGGGCGATCAGATTCTTACCCATTGCAATACAGGCATCGTCGTGGGAAATCTCATAGCTTTAGCTGCAGTCCTTGCCAATTCCATGGCGGGATCTCGATATCACAGTGAGCATATTTGCAGCCCAATGCCAAGACGGCCGTTACTAACGTCGATGAAGTCGGATTTCCTGTAATTAGTAGATCGATATGGGGGATGTGGGGGTCCCAATTCACCATCTGGAACCGCATATTCCTTTCTATCGGTACGTTGGGTATTTCTTCCGCATGGTAGTCTTCTCTTAACTAACTCAAATTAATAGTTTGGTCAGTTTTCCTGTGATGCGCGAAATGGTTACTGACGCCCACTAACCTTGCAACAGGTACGCTTCTCAGTCATGGACTGGTGGACAGTGCTTCCATCTGATTGTTCTCGCGTTGGACCCCAAAGTCGATCAACACGTGCACAATACAATGCCAAGGCGTGCTCACCTGACGACGGCGCGCTTCATATCTTACATTATATTTTGTGTCATCAGCATGCCATTCATCTGGATTCGTCCACACCGACTGCAATGGTTCTTGAACAGTACCTCCCTCGTGGCGCTTGTCTTTTACATTGCCCTTTTGATCTGGGCTCTGACCACGATGGGACCGAGTGGATTCGGAAGCACAATCACAGAAGACAAACCAAACCCTCCTAGCGGTCCCAATAGCACTGCGTGGGTGATGGTATCAGGTATCATTGCGACTGTCGGTTCGATAGCGGCCGGAATTTTGAACCAAAACGATTACACGCGTTTGGCTCGCTCACCTCGAGATGCAAAATGGGGCCAAATCATTGCGTACCCTATTTATAGCATTGGCACTTCCATCATCGGCATATTGGTGGTAGCTGCGACGCAGGATCGCCTGGGAAAGGAGCATTGGTTTCTACCGGGTCTCCTGGCGCGCATCGTGCGCAGAAATCCAACTCCAGGGGCTCGCGCAGGAGTCTTTTTCTCGGGATTGGCGTTGACCTTTTCCCAGCTGGGAAGCAATGTCCTCGGCAATGCGCTGGCAGGAGGCATCGACTTGGCGGCAGTCTTCCCGCGATTTCTCAACATTCGTCGAGGTGCTTACATTACCGCGATAGTAAGTCCCATCGTGAACCCATGGCGCATGGTAGACACGGCGACAATCTTCATCTCCGTCATGTCTGGGTATGGCGTTTTCTTGGCGCCCATGACAGGCATGATGGTGGCGAGCTATTACATCGTGCAACGGCAGAAGTTGGACGTCGACGACCTCTTCCGGGGCAACTCGTCGAGCAAGTACTGGTATTCCAGTGGCGTGAATTGGAGAGCACCTATTGCTGTAAGTACTGTATTTGAGCTGTACTGTAGGGAGAAGCAGCTAAACTGACGTCAAAAAGTGGGCTATTGGCGTAGGCCCGTGTTTGCCAGGGTTTGTGGCCTCGGTCAACAGCTCGGTCAATGTGCCGGACAGTATCCGAGAACTGTACATGACAAACTATCTGTACGGATTCTTTGCGAGCGGCCTTGTATATGTGGCGCTGCACACCGCATTCCCAGCCAGGGCCGTGGATGAGTTTGTCAAGAATAATTTGTCAGCTGCAGAGGTGCAACAGTACTACGGCGAACGGTGGGATGTTAGCTTGTCTGAGGCAGGGCAAATGGTAGAAGAGATTCCCGAGAAGGACGAGCAAAGGGGCGAAAGAAGCAGGCCAGGAGGTCAAGAAACATACCAGGCATCAGCAACAGATGGTGGTTTGATACAGAGACACTTGAGTTAGTCAGCGCCGCCGCCACACAAAATGCACAGATCTAGCCCTTCACTTCATGCAGCCCGACCCTTTTGTATCGCAAGTGGCACGAATCGAGCAAGCGCTATCAACGATTCGCGGTATTGGTATCCGCGTTGATGGTGCATGTGTGCGAGGGTGGTCTTTGAGGGAATTTGGAGACGAAGCCCGTAGATACTTAGGTACTGGGCAGCTGTTAGAAATAGGGATGACATATCTTTTAATTCACAAAGGAGAAGTGATGCATCACTTCGACCTCTGCATGACAAAACTGCGTCTGCGTCTGCGGGGTCTTGGGGACATTCCACGCACACAGTCAGAGCCGTAATGGAGCCAGCCATCCTGATTTGCAGCAGTTGTTCCCCGCATCTCACTCTTCCGTAATATCATGGACGTGCACCGATCCCAACTGTCGATAGATGTGGGCGTCGCGGCCGCAGTGGAGTTGGGGTCATGACAAGACTGTGTGTGTTCAGCGAGCTGGGCTCTTTGACTATTTATGTCGGCCAACTCTCTGGCGTCGTGTATCCACAAGCGGTTGGAACGGCTCGAGCGAGAGCCCTCCCCTGCAGCATCGGTTGGCTGTGGCGCTGGGGATCCATTTAGCGGCTTGGGGTGCTGCGTGCTAGGTATTTGCGAATTTTCCATTCGTCTATTCTGATTGTCGATGCTGCGTCTTGGTGTTGACGGGCGCAAAGGGTGCAACGGATGTGGACGAAACTGGCAGATAAGGGTCTTGCTTGGAATGGCACATTCTTATCGAGGGCAGGGCCGCTGAAGCACGCAGCTGGGCTATAGCGGGATGACCGCTGACCACTGCGGTCCGCCCCTATCCGAGGCACTGCTGATTTCAAACCAGTAAGCACGGGCAACATGTACATCTGCACACATGGAGAAAAGAAAAAGGGGGAAGAAAAATAAGAAAAATAAGAAAAATAAGAAAAAAAAAAGGCCAAGGAGTCTCTGGAGACTACTCTGTCGCTAAACAGCTACTTCTTGCACGGAGTACCAAAACAGACTTTGCAGCTGGCCTACGACAACGGGTGACGAATACACATGTACCGGCGCCCGCTGCTACCCGCTAACTCACCCGCTAAACGGTTGGCTGACGAGCCGCTAGTCCGCTCTAGGGCTGCTGCTAGTGCGTCTTGTCTGCCCGCAGGCAACTGTGAGGTGAAATATGCCCACCACCGGCTGCGGGTCGTGCGTTAGCTGGCTGTCTCGCCTTGCCCCCTCCACCCTCCACCCTCCACTCCTCATTCTTCGGCCAACTTTTTTTTCTTCGACGCTGCATTTTTTGGCTTCTTTCATGCCGACCGCCTCATTTGCACCACGCAGCTCGGATCCTTCGCCGAACTCTTGTTACCCGATCACAGTTCCACCCCATTGTCCGGCTGCATAATCCGGCGTTCCGTCTGTCCCCCTCGTACGCCCTTGTTTCGGCTGCAAACCATCCGAACATGCACAGTCCTCCCGCCGAGGCCCCCGCGGCTGGGCCGACCGATGCAGCCTCAGCTTCCGTAGCGCGCCGCCGCAAGTTTACCATCCAGAGCAGCTTCGGCCAGGCTCGCGAGCGCAGGAGCCGAAAGAACCGCCCCTGCGATGCTTGCCGTCGCCGCAAGACGGCTTGCGTCATCACCGACCAGCCCCCATGTATGTAATGAATAAATCTCGCTTCTTGCTGCTTGCTGCTCGCTTCGCTTAGTGCGCCTCATCGCGTGCACAGCGCGGCAGCTTGCTTCATCGTTTCCGGCGTATGGCTAATCTGGTTTGCTCACGCAGGTCGCTTCTGTGAGACACGAGGCATCCCCTGCCTGTCATCCGGCACGTTGGCAGACAAGGACACAGGTGCCACCTCAGACCTTGATCACGCCTCGCCAGACGCTGCGTCACCTCACTCAGTATCCATCTCATCTCCTGCAGACTCAATCCGACATACGCGCCCTGACCTCTTCGCCAATGGCTCCTCACGCCCGCCTGTAACCTCGTGGCCGACACCGTCACACGACAGCCCCAGCTCCTCTCACCACGCCTTCTCTCCCGCCCACGCGTCCTCGCATCAGTCTGCAGCGCGAACACCAACCCAAGGCAGCCCTCACCCTTCCTCGCAAGCTGCTCTTCCTCCTGCATTCAGTGACAAGGATCGCACGACAGCAGTCACTCTCCCACCTCCTGCCACTATTACTACCTTTACCAAGGGAAGCATTGAGGGTATGGGAATCTGGCCCACAAACGGGCCTGGGCGCATCCATACACTCGAAGACAATGTCAACAAAACTGCAAACTATATGGGACCAGCTGCAGAGCAAGATACCCACGTTCTTGACTCGTTTCGCTACATGATTGTCAGTGAAATTGACGAGATTGATGCCGACTACCTGCAAGTCTATTCCGGCGGCGCACGACCAAACGACCCGCCCGTTCATTTCTTGCTCTTGGAAAATGAAGTACCTGAGTACACCAACCGACCAAAACGAGAGGCATCATTGGCCATTGAATCGAGAGTGTATCCATATGGTCCCAATCTCGTCCGTCTTTACTTCAAATACGTTCACCCGGTGTATCCTGTCGTCTCCAAGGTTCGATTTCTCCGTCTGTATAATTCTGCAAAAGAAAAAATCCCGGCGTCGCTTCGTGGTGCTGTTTACGCCTTGGCCACTGTCTTCTGGAACAGAGATCCCTCGCTCAAGGGCCCATGTCCCTGGGAGCAGCATGAATTGCACACGCAGGCCCAGAGCTCTCTGCGCTGCGAGCTTGAGAACCCAAACCTCGCCAACCTGCAGGCATGTCTGTTGTTGATTCACATGGCTCCGCCTTGGACCGACACTGTGGAGACGCCCAGCATCTGGATCCTCGCAGCTCAGGCTGTCTCTAACGCCCAGATGAGTGGTCTGCACCAAGATCCAACAAACTGGAATATAGAGTCATGGGAGAAGAGGCTTCGGAAGAAGCTGTGGTGGGCTATATACATGACTGATTGTTGGACTTCTGTCTGCCACGGTAATCCGCCTCATATATATCGTGAATCCTTTGACACGACGCCGCCTGACATTGACGACATTCGCTTCGATGAAGATGTGCCCGAAGATTTAATGCACATGGTAGATCCAGATTCTTCCGTTTTCCAAGTGGCCGTTGGCGAGCGGTTCTTGGAAATGGTTCGCATAACCAGAATTGTGCGCGATATTATTGACTGCAGCTTGTGAGTTTCCTTGATCCAAGAGCACTTGAAGCCAGCTAACAGTTTGACTAGTCTTGTAAACCCAGGTGCGAGGTATGCTCATGGCCCGGACCATGTGCTTCACACACTAGCAGCCCAGAAGGAAAAGCTCCGTGACTGGCCTGCCCTGCTTCCCCAGTGCTTGTCCACAAGACGAATAAATTCAGCTCCCGCCATCCACAACAACTGTTGGTTCCCCTTAATTGAATACTGCACATGTAACTCGGACTAATGCGACTACAAGGTCCACTACACTTGATGTACCACGCCGCCAAAGTCTTACTATTCCGGGCTATTCTGTCTCCCGCCACAAAAGAAGCTAGAGCGGATCCCAACTCAAGCCTACGCCGAAATTTCAACGAAGCAGTTTATGAAATGCAGCAATTCGCGACATTCATGGATGAAGTCACAGAAGGTGATTTGCAAGGCTTCTGGGGCCGTCGTAAGTTGCTAGCACCCATTCCAGACTTCTCATGCTTCTAACACGCTAGCAGTGGCACGGTCTCAACTTATACTATGTGGAAACTTCATGATTCACCTATTCATTGTGGCTTCTGGTCCGGAGGATATCAAAGTGGCTCACCATGTCCTTCTGAGCTTTCACCAATCTCTGCAGCGTCTTGCAGCTACGCAATATTATGTCGGAAAGTTACTTCTTCGGCCTGTGGCACTGCGCGTTGACTCTTTCTTCTCACAAGCTGGCGAGATTATAAGACGTGGCGGTCACGGATATTGGCAGCTGGACTCTCTCAAAATCATCAAAGACGGCACTCTTTGAAACGACATCGCAGTTATTTATAGGGAAAATGTATTGAAATGTATATCATTCGGGCTCACAGCACCGAGCATACTGGTGACGAAAGAGACGCACTCCAACCGAAGAACAAAAGTGCCAGAGATCTAACGTTATTAGGCATATAGTTGCATAAAATTTTGGAAAATGATAATATCTTACGGGGCAGTCTTATATGTTTTGCTCTCCAAGTAGGCTTGATCGTGTCGTCCCAATACCGCCTATTTCTCACAAATAGCAAGAATTGCGGTTAATGGCACACCAAATCCACTGCTTCCATCAAGCTGTGTACAAGGCACGGCGACTTTGCCAGTCAGCTCGCGGACCGCATGGCGGAAAATTGCCTTTTCATCGTCTGGCCAAGCTCGAAAGACGCCGCCAAAGAGCTCTAGCAGCTGGTCACTCAGAACGTCACTGGTAGGCGCGACATAATGCACCTCGCGCAGCTCAACCTTGACCTTCGTGAATCCGCCATCCCCGCGCAGGCACTCTTCCACCTGCGCAGGGTCGAACCATCGCGGCTCAATCGGCATCCTAACCAGCTCGGCATCGGGTCGCGCCCGCTGCTGCGCGGGGTTGACAATATCGTGAACGTAGCCGAGGCGCGCCCACGTCGTGACCACGGCCACGCCGCCCGGCTTGAGCGTGCGGTAGATTTCCCGCGCGCCGGCTGCGGCGTCGGTGTAGAACAGAATGCCCATGTTGGTGACGCTGTGCGAAAACGTGCCGTCGGCGAAGGCGAGCTTCTCGCCGGGCATGACGGCCGCGGCGCAGCGCTCCGTCACGCCGAGCGCTGAAAACTTGGCCGAGGATATGTCAATCATCCTCTCTACCGGATCGACGGCATGGATAGTGGGAACGGCGCCGTCGCCGTCGCCGCCGCCGGGGCTCTGCCGGCATCGGGCAATGATTTCTTCGGCGACGATGGCGGTGCCGCATGCATTGTCCAAGACGACCGCGTCCTGTGGAGCGGCGAAGAGGCCCCGAAATGAGTCCAGCTGCAGGATTTCGCGCGCGACGGCGCGGGTGCTGCCTCCTGTTGAGTGTTCATATGCCTCGGCGACTTTGGCGAAAAACTCAACGCTAGTCGGCAAGCCAGCTTTGGTCTGTTGGTGTTCGGCTGACATGACTATGTTCCGTATCTGATTACCCCAAATTATACCAGAAGCGTGTTGGCAAAAGAGAATACAAGCTCTATTTTGTACATGGTGCTTTACTTGGTCATCAAGAGGCCGTTTAGCCGTAAGCAGCCTTTCCCGAACAATCTGTTCACTACCCCGCAGCTGGACAGTTGCTGGTACACTGTGAGGGTACACATCTGCGCCTCGTAATATTCCTTTCTGGTAAGTACCTTGATGAATCGTTTTGCTTTCAGTCGTAGAAATGGGGTTCGGCGACTCTCGTGTGCCGCATGGGTGACAAAAAGAGGACGTCGCTCTATCAAATTGCACAATATGCTTCGCTTCTCTGGTTTCTTTCTTTTCGTCTACCCCATTCTTATCTTTGATATGTCTCCCATGTTTTCTTGGGAACTTATGAAGCTATGACTACTGGTTCTGTTCATGCCATTCCATTTACACGCGTGTTTACTAGTCAACCGCTGACGAGGCCTCGCTCGCATTCAGATAACAAGCCTGCGCCACAGCGGGCTGAACAACCTTCCGAGCTATCCGGGCGATTTTGACGCAGTAATACCAACTGATCGAGTGAATGTACATGGTTTCCTAGCGCCATGGTTTCTTTTCAATTCCTTTATTTGCTCAAATGTGCGCTGTGCATTGTCCCTTCATGGCTGTAGCCCCGGCCATGCCCACGTTCGGCGCAGCCCCGAGCTGTGTCCCTCAATCGCTTTCATAAAGTGGCTTAGTGGTTCGATGATGTACATGCTTTGATGGGTGCCGGCTAATATCTCTCTTCGAATATTGACGGCAGGCGCCAGCATCAATCCTGGAAGGTCCCCCGAAGAGTCGTGTCGGGATAGATTAGCTCAGATCAGCACGGCGACGCAGGAGTTGAGCCTGTCACTCTGAGGCTCTCGCACCAAATATGCAGAGTACAGCCTACAGCTGGACTAAAGAAACTGTGAGATATCCATGAGTACCGGTTCGAAAGCAGCGAAGTGTTGAGGGTTACTGACAGCGACGGAGGCAGGAGAGTAGCGTTGTGTCTGCGGCCTACAATGATGACACTGAGCGTTCCAGCTAGAACGTCGAGTGTCTTATGATCCGGGTATTGGAAGGACTTTAGAGTAATAGTATTGAAGAAGAGACTCGACAATACAGCTGCGCATCAAAATAAGGACAGCAGCTTGTTGATATCGTATGCATTCGGGACGTCTGGTAGGTGAGTTCGGACTGAGGCTCTGGCAATGCGTCTCTTCTATTGGTATTCGAGTCAGTTTCAATAGAAAATCTAATCCTGACAGCTGCCGTATCTGCACTATTTGTAAATTTCAGTCTCGGTATTGTACAAGCGCAGGTGACTCTGTAAGAAGGGCTGGATGCTTTGGCTGTAACTTCGAATATTGATAGCCCTCAACAATGCGAAGCAGAAAGTCATTATTTACGTAACATTACCAAGACACCAGAGAATTGACAAAGCTACCTCGGATGTATTTTACAAGTAGTTGAATTCCCAACTGCCGGCGTGGCAAAGTATTGATGATTGGCTGTCATTGGCACTCCTGTTTGCGTCCGTGGTGCGAACAGACATGAATACCAAAGATTGCGCTTCAGTTTTGTAACAGGTCGTTACAGTCTAATTGCAGTACAAATTATAGTGCACTCAATTACCCTCTTTGAAAATCTTGTCCCTGTTCTCAAATTGAGCCGGGCGTGCGGACAGTTTCGTGGTCTAATGCGAGAGGCCGAACGTAGCATCTCCAACGCGACCTTATGAGCCAATCAAACGTTGCGTGCCCTGAGCCATTATTAATCGCTACCACCTGGTATATAAAAATAACATATTCAATATCCTTCGGCATTATTAGTGCTTTATAGCCAATCAATATTGCGGGTTACGCCCTTCTGTTATCTGCTAAAGCCATACGTGTCGTGCCACCCATCTACACAAACGACTACTTGCTCTTCAAGGCAAACTGAGTACATGTCACCAAAAAGAGCTTCGATTAGTATATCATAGATTCAAATCCACAAATATCACAAACCTGCGCCGTGACACCGCTGGGTCGGTGCGCCCGCAGTAAATCGGACACGCACAGCAAAAGTGGCATGAGACGGGAGGACGAGGCTACATTCCCGCACCGCCTCGCGAGAAAACATAGCACTAACTAATTGTCACGGTGGCCCCCACTAAAGAGGCCAGACAACTGACGCGGGTGCTTCCGCATTAGCCTAGCGGCCGTCGAGTTTGCCTGGCTCGACCTGCCTCGAGTGTTGGGGCCTTGTTGCATCGCATGTACTGATAGCAAAGACTGGCGCAATACACGACAAGACTTGCCGTTCCCAGAGACCCCCGAGGAGGACACGAGCCTGAGCCTGAGCTCCGATGCTGCATCCAACGCGACCACGGGCGCAAGCCATGACCGTGGGGATGTCTCAGTTTTCGCCATGGGACCACACACCAGGCGGCCAGGAGTGGTCGTCGTGGTGTTGCCCCCTCTCCTCCCTTGTGCCTCCCCTTGCCGATTGAGACTGGTACAGCGGCCCAACTCTGGAAGAAAGGTTAGTGTCGCGACCTAATGCACGAAATTCTGTATGGTGGCGAAAACGATTAGTATCAGTAGCAGTCGGAAATCCCTGGGTCTGGCCCGGCCGAACCACACCATACCAACCACCTCAGCACACTCATGACAGCGGTTTGCTTTTCTACGTGGTCTATTGGACAAAACGAGTTACCATCCTGGCGTAGTGGCTGGAATGGCGTCGCGGCGTCTCTTCTTTTCACCGAACTCAATCGGGCGCCCAAGGCTCGATTTCGTGCATTGGCCCACCAGCCGGCATGGGTCACGACTGGGAGACTCTACGCCCATTCACTTCCAAGGGCCTCAGAATTGACGTCCATGTGATGATATTTCAAAGTGCATTTCTGTTACAAATGATATCTTGCATCTTGCATGTACCCTGGATGAAGCCGTTCTCAAAGCAGTCACTTGCAGCGGGGATGGATGGCACGGCAAGGGGTGTGAACGGCAGGAAACCGGCTCTCGGCCCTTTTCACTTTAATGCCGAACACTGCTGGTCGTATTGTCTCGTGCTTATTATTGAACTTTTGTAGAGCCAAGGCGTACAAAAGCCTAGATCTGGGCGTCGTTGCACCAAAGCTTTGCATTTGGTTACCAGAATGACGGGACGGGTCGACCAGGTTGGTCAGCGAGGCGAGGAGGGGCGCAGAAAAAAAAGCCTCAGTCGAGTACCAGTACCAAATTGCTAGTATAAGATTGAAAGAGGGCTTGGGTGGAGGGCGTGCCCTGGACGTCCTTTCCTGCAGCACGGGCAGGAAGTGAGGATATGCTGGGCTCACAGCAGGATCGTTGGGCTGGGACAGCGGGTAGATGTCCCGACTCCTACGGCTCTGATTGGAGCTGGCAACAGCTGATTTGCAAATCGTAAGTGTCATGAGGCATTTGGCGGACCCTTTCTGTCACACTGGCCACCTTCTTGCTCTGCGGTGTGAGGGCCTGGGTGAGACATTGGCATTCCCTGGCGCAAAGGAGGCGTCCACTTGGCTGCGCCTGATGGTGCATATCTGACAAGAAAGTACCTTCGTATTGTCTTGGAGTCTTGAGCGCTTTGATGTCAAAGAAAAGAAAAAAAAAAGTCGAGATGAACCCTGGTATTTGCTCATCAACCCTCCAGCGTCTGGGTTAGGGCAAGCGACGTGTGTGAAAGTGAACAAGTAGAAAAGTCCCAAAGTAAATGATCGAGAGTACCCGACAATTTATACTCAGTGACAACAGAGATGTTCAAAGCACGAGATAAACAACGCGAAAATGCAGGTCCGCTGCTTGCCATGCCCGCGACCACACTTGGCGCAAGTTTGCGGTGACCGATAACTGCACCATCAACTCACATGACGTGGAGGATATTTCTTTCACAGCAGTACGCCAGCCTCGATATTCCAGTGGGGAAGTACAGACGTAGTTATGTGACTGCAGCCTTTGCCGATCCATGCGCCGATGCTGCAGAGGTCTGGATGGTGGAGGAGTGTTCAGCGATAACTTGAGACACGGTCGTAAGGACGACAGGAGGCTGGGAGGGGGTTTGCAGCCAGGTACTACTGGCACTCTTTCCTCCAATCTTTGCTGCTGTATACCAATATCTCTGCAAATGTAATCCATGGATGTAGAGTTACTACTACACATTCCCTTTCTGCCGATGCTGAAGCTGAAGCTCCTAATTCCTGAGCTTGCCTCGGCAAGCGCAGCAGTGCATATTAAGTGAATAATTATCAGTATCTAGGAACCATGTAGTTATAGCACGATCTCTCGTTCGAGAAGAGGCTTTGGATGCACTGCGCTGTTCTGTAACATGACATTCGTGCATGGCTCACGGTGACATGCCGAGATGGGGGCCGCGCCTCAGACTTTGTTTCTCATCACCCCATAAAGAAACTTCGGTAAGGTGTTAGACAGTGACCCGCGACACTCCAGCCAGAATTATCTGTAAATGATACACTATCACATCACTATCACATTAGTCTAAGGCTAGGTCTAGGTGCCACGAACATCTACGACATGTCTGAGGAACCCCAGAGATAGCTGCCAGGCTTCATCGGCGCTGACGAAAGCGGTTATCAAATAAAGGAAAGAGCATGAATAAGCATATATAATCCAATGCTACAGATTACTGTTTTAAGTATTATTGATCGGACAGGTGCCTGGCACATTGGTTTTCGACATGGCTGCAGCCCAGACAGACGATCGTACAAATCTCTGGTAGGCAACTCTAATTATGACCGTGCTTACCAGGTTTTTTACTCGATGGACATGTGAGAAAAGGAGCACAATTCCTTTCTTTCCTCTAATTTTCGTATCGCAAAAAGGACTGTTTAATTGCAAAAATACAGTTGACTACGAAGATACAGCAGCGATCGCATCCGATCTAGGGTAGACCTCCAGCACTGCTGACTTTTCCGGCTCAGTTTGCGCTGGAACAGCTGAAATTGATTAGCGTCACTGTGGTGAATTACATTATTCAGGTACGAAATCCAAGCATTCTCGGCATTTGTAGATATACCGTATTTACCGTGTTACCGTGCTCTGTTGGCCTTCGCAGGCAGGGCCAGCGATGGGCGAAGCCGAGCTATCACGGCACGTGTAAAAACAAGCTTGGACGGAAAAGACGCCTCACCGCAGCGACCGTCGACCAGGGTAGTTTTCTGAGAGTGCACTCCTTAACCAATCTGATGGGCTCGGGCAAAAGCGCAATCACACCCGGTCTCCAGTGCTAGCTATTCCAGCGTCCTGTCACATCCCGTCCGAAGTGGACCATTTCTAGCGACGCACGAGACGAGGGGGAAAGGGGCCCTAGGGCAGGGGCCAACGTGTGCAGGTGGTTCAAAGGATACCAATCCAAGCCAAGGGGCAGCAACTTTGCCCTTCACGTCAGCGATGGCATACCGAACTGGAGCTGCACCTCCGGATGGAAAAGGAACCTGTCTGATCACGCAACTGTCGACCTGAAGTGAAGTCATTCCTCAATTTCCTTGGTGGTGGGCCGGACAGAGCCTGCTGCTGATCCTGGTGGCGCCCGCGCGCGACTTTGGGTCACCTGCTCGACTAACATGGCAGATACCCTGGTCCGCAGTAACTACCGCCCATCTCGAACGCACTTTGCCGTCGCGGCAACATGTGAGTATCTCACCATCTGCGAACCATCTCGTAGTTCATTTCACCGTTCGTGCGGCGTTAGACATGTCGCAGGTCTCGCCTGTGTGCATGATCGAACAGCCACAGAGACAACGCGTGCTACATGGGTAGCACAATAAGGAACGAATGCAGAGCCATGACTCGAGGCTGGGCACAACGGATGAGCAGACTGCTTTATTTCTCCATCGTGGTGTCTCGCCCATCGTCTCGGGTGCCTGTTCGAGATCAGAGTCAATGTCGAGAAGCTACCCGTACACGTCTTCTAGATACAGGCATATCAATTTCATGGAATTATATATAGGCTCGTACTGCTTGTCGAAAGGTGGCCATTACCCTCTACGTATGCAGGAGGCGAACCTCGCTCGATTTGCCAGATCCGAAAAACACGGCCTCAGTTCGTACAGTGACGCCCTGCGTGCAACGCCGCCAAGTATGAGCCGATGTTTTCAGCGCATGTGCGGCCGCATGATATAAACCACAACGCCCACTCGCGGCTGAATTGAGCAGTCCATGCCGTATTCCGTTCCGATATAGGAAAAGAGGAGCTGAACTGGCTCCTTTCGCACTGGACCACAATTAGACCGGACAGTTGGCGGAAGTCCTCGTACGCAACGGCACCAAATCGCGTACGTAAAGTTCTAGCAATGCTTGATAGATCCGCGTAGGGATATTGATCTCCTCTTATGCCGTCCCAGCAAAAATGTCACTGGCGCGAGGAATCAAGTGGCCCGCTCCCCCCACAGAGTCCGAGCGGAGTGGCGCATAGCTGCGGGACGTAATAATATGGCGATCAATCAATCTCAGCGATTCCAAATTCAAGTTGCCAGTTGCCTGCCGCTTTACTGGTAATATTAGAATTATGCCGTTTTATTTTACTTTATTTTTTATACCAGCGGCCCTCTATGGAGATACTGTCCCATGTTTTTGCTACGGGTAGGTTCGGATGGACTGGCAACACATGCTAAATAAGGCAGGGAGCGATTAGCCGTTGATTAGTTGCGAAAGCCGTTGTAAACAGAGAAACACGAGCTCACACGAAATATGGGCCGGGGCTGAACATGAGAGCACCAGTATTGTGGCAGTAACCCTTTCAAAGTCGCTTGAAGCCCTGCGAAATGGGAGCCCACTCTGCGATGCATCATATTTCAATTTCTACTCGGGCAATTATTCCAAGGATGTGAGGACTATGTCGCTGGAGTCTGCGGGCTAAATAAATAAAATAAAGTAAAAATTGGGCGCGGGTAACACGAGCACATTCTGTGCGTGTGTGCGTCACACGCACTCTGACAAGGCCGCAACACTGCTGCTTGCAGGAGTGTTGCAGCGTTATAACCCGGTATCCCTTGGGAAGTTGCATCATTCGGCGGCTCGGTTCTAGCCTGAATCTGGGAGGAGCACAAATACAATTTCGCCAATTTATGGCGCATGGTAGTACATATACATACGCGTCGCATAACGGCCCGATGCGAAGAAAATATTCAAGTGCTACGGGAGTTCTTGCCGTTACACCGGACCTTGGAAGCACGCCCTCAAGCTCGCTACCTCAAGGCCTGTCGCGTGTTGGCCAGTGGTAATGTTGTGATAGCACGCAAGAACCACTAGGCTTTCGAAACCTCCAGTGCGTGTCGGGCACCAAATAACGAAGATTCAATGAACATAGAACCCAGATTTCGATTGTTGGACAATTTTGCTCAAGAAAGCAGCAGGCATTTCATCTCAAAACCCCCTTTGTGTCTGCTCGCCTGCCCCGTTGGGTAGCGTAGTACTCCGTACCGTCTCCAGCAACACACTTACAATCGGGCACCCGAGATTTCAATGCCAGTTGGCAGTGGTCAAAGCTTGTGGCGGCCAGAAAGCACTATACAACTGTCAAAGGGATGTTGCGATTTTCGTATAAAGTAGGCTGGTGTCCAACCAAGTCTCCAAGCTGCAGGCCTAGAATCTGTGCGCCGCTCAGGATCAACACGTAGACGTGGCAGACTCGACCAATTTACCATCTGGGACCTGCAGAACAACACAACGGGTGGTTCCCAACGTGGATGAATCAAAGTACAGTTTCCGCACAGACGGGTCAGTTTTTGCGCAATAGAACCCGATCAGGTAAGTCTTTGAGTCAAAAAAATGCAACGCTGCACCCAGTGTGGATTGTCAGAGCAGCGGTCGAGGCAGGATGGCAGGATGGCTGCTGGCTGGCTGGTAGGCTAGTAGCGGTATGGAGCGAGCTAATAGCCCTCTCCGCTGTCCATCTCGCAGCTATGCACAGGGGGGAAGAGGCCACTCGAATGCAGCGCGCGTTCGGGCGCTGTCTGGCCTCGTCTGCTAGTCATTAGTGGATGCGCAATGAGCAGTCGTTATGAGGTGGCCTTCAGCGAAAGGCTACTAAGTACGCAAGCAAACGGCGGGCTGGAAGCACGGGAAAGAGACGAGGTGAGACATTAAGAGACCTGGTCGCTCGAGTCTTCGCTGACAGCTCTCCAACAGCGAGCACACCCTGGGAGGGTCACCAAGCCGCACCCTCACATATGCCTGGCAGCTACGGGTGTGCCTGGCACCAAAGCAAGACTGCACACTTCATCGTGTTTTACCTCATCGCGACATACAGAAACGAAACACTGCACCGATCGGAGCGGTGAAAAGTATCCTCCACATCCATCATCCATCATCCACGCACCCTTGTGTTTGGACGACATCGCTCAGACATCTACACCTCCTTCGACCTCGGGACGGACGGCCGTTTCCTCGCGTTGATCTTCTACGCGCGCATGTGCATATACCTTATCTCTCCGGCCTGGAGCACCCTGGCCGGCCTGGCAGCCACCAAATACGATGAATTACAAATGCCCCAGCTCTACATCTGCGGCTAGGAGTGAGGAGTGAGCTAATGAAAAGTCCCTAGCGGCTTCTCAGAGCCCCGGGCAAGAAGGGGGGCGGCGGATGCGCATCCACCACGCCTGGGGGCGCTCTCGGGGGGCTTGTTTCCGAGCTGCTGGCTACCAGTACTGGACAAATGCCCCGGCAGGTCGGGCGGATTATCATTTCCTCTTCTCCAGACTCTGGTGTGGCATACCACACAGCCTGCCTGATCTGGTGTTATACTCCAACTTCATGCAGTCTGCCGGTTTGCGTGATAGTCTGCAGCCGCGTCACCAAACGAGTATTACATAAAATGTACTGGGTACGGAGACTCTCGACGACATCCCAGCACACTGCGATTGCCGACGCGGACCTAGCCGGGGGGGCGAGCAAGCACTCTCATGGCGCCATCAATCTAACACACCAGGTTAGCGGATTCCGCGCCAGCTTTTTGGTTCTCTGGGGTTAGGCACCACCAGATCTGTGGGACAGAAGCGTAACCAGTAAAGTAAAAAATGACGGGCAGTCCCGGTCTACCAATCTGTCCATGGCCGCCAGCCTCTGAACCAAAAGGACAAGGCTCGTCCCACAGCATCCGGGGGCGCTGCGGGCGCTGCGCTGTGGCTTCTGCAAGGTCTGCTGATCTCGGGATTAACACCACCTGCATACACACCTGCACACCTGAATGACGGGGGGCCGCTCACCCCGAAGGCCCAATGGGTTACCCCGATCGTCGGTAGTTGATGGGACTCACCAGTGCTCGTCCTACGGGCACGACAGGCCTCATCAAATCAACCAATGCGGGCCGCAATCTCAGCACCAGTGCGCTGCCCACGGCTGTCACAATCGGAACAGACAAGCTGCAAACTGTGGCTTGAAGAGTGGAGAAGACAGCGACTGGTCTTGCGCTGGTAATTCGAGTTTAATTTCGCTCGCATTTTGCGGCTCGAAGTTGGATGGTGGTGGGCGGGTGCACGTTCTTTTCTTTCCTTTTTTTTTTGGTCAATTTCTTTACTCCCTCAGCCACCCGAAGAAAAAGAAAACTTTGCAGTTTAAAATTGCGGTCTCCAAAAGCACTTGTCATGCTTTCTGTTCCGCAGTGGCACTGTCGCACACAGGCCAAGTCCCCAAAGTCCCTTGTCAATCATGCCGCTGGACCAAGATGGGCAATGCAGTGCAGGCACACAGCACGCGCCAATCTCAGGCTGCTCGTTTTCTCGTTGCTTTTTTAGCGCACAAACTCTCATCTCTCATACGTCCTCGTCGTACATGGCATTTGGCACTTCCTTGGTGGTGTGGTTGGCCCACACTACTGGAAAGCCCCGGACGGGCGGACAGATGAGCCGTGGCGGCAACTAAGTGGCTCCTTCGCCTTACAAGTTGTCACTGCTGCATCGGCACGAGGATGGAAATCAGAGTGGGAGTATCTTGGCTGGCACCGGGGAGCTGGTTCAGCTCTCTAGTGGCACCGAATTACTGCGGTTCTGATATAGGATGGCTTAGAGGCGTGGTTCATTCGCGAATGTCACGGCACGCCACAGCAGGCTGCATCCAATCCAACCCAATCATGACCAAATTGGACGCCTCCCCCCCCTCTCCCCCTACCACCGCTCCCTCCGGTGGAGGGAAGGACACCAGGTGGAGCTTGTCTGTTGATCTTTCAGCACCCTGGCCCATACGGCGAATAAGCTGCTGTGGCCCTTCTCCGCGCTGAGAACGGGACGTCTTGGCTTCTTTGCCCCAATTGCTTGCCTGCTTGGACGAGTGCTGGTGCTTCGCGACCTGGCCAAAGCTGGATGGAGGGCTGCTCCCATGCAGCGCCACTGCTATGTGATGCGCTGCCCACCCCATGCCTTGACACTGGCTAGGTCCTGCACCGACCATTCATGTGAAGAAAGTATAGAACACATTCCTCGAACAGTGAGGTTCCGGTGGCATGGTCATCGCATCGAAGGGAATGGCTTGTAATGAACTGGGCACACCCTGGGCTAGCCAGTTGTCGTTTTCCGGTGGGTGGAGAGTCGGGCAGATCAAGCCCAGTTGGCGACTTGCAAGTGCAACGATCGCTCTTCTCTGCATGCTGGCGCAATCATTGGCAGCTGAAGCTAGCTGCGGCATGTTGAATGACGCGCTCATCGCAATGGTGCATCGCTCAGCCGTACCTGATGCTTTGCAACCCAGAGGATCACTGCCCGCTCTCATCGATTCAGCAGTCAACTCGACATGAACCTGAAAAAAATACCCCGGCAGCCGACGCAAAAGGCAGAATGATAGCTGCAGAGGGGAGGGGAGCATCCTTGTGATTCCCACCTCTCCACCCCAATGCTACGCCAGGTTGGTTAGCCCAGCCCAGATATCCCTGTCTGGTGCCGCCTGTCACCCTTGATACCCTTGCATCATCCCTCTGAAGCTCATAACCATCTCGCATCTCAACGGTGGCCGCGCCAGCGGGACACGGCTAGACATTTGCCATCCCCACGACAAGAGCCAGCGTACCCGCACTGGGCCCCCTGGCCATCATCGGCAGCCATTAGATGGACTCCGGGCGTCGTCTTGGTGTCCGTCCATCTCTGGTCTGGCGCACGGTACTCTGTACAGCTTGGCTGGCCAAATGGGGAACCGGCATGGATGTACAAGTCCAGGAAAAAAACAAGAGCAAGTGACAAGAGTGACCCTCGCGGGCTAGCCTCGCAAGCAATGATTCGTACATGGGCACCCTGTCTGTCTCCCCTCCCAGGAGCAAGAGGTGGCGTCTGCTTTTTCCCATCGGCGCCCTAATCACAGCTCGTTCTCGTTTGCTGGGTTGAACCATCCTAGTCCGTTTCTCGACCTGGAAATGGTTTGTGCTCAAGATTAGGCCATTAGGCCACGGGTTGTTTTCCGCCATTTAAAGGCCAACCGCTTTCTTGTCCATTACTACATTGCAGCTCGTCCTGTCTTAGGTGCACGTCCAGCTGGATCCTCCCCGTCCCGACGCAGGGCAAGCTAAAAAACCACTTGCATAGCGCCATCCAGCCCGCCAAAAGAAAGCATCCCCTCGTGTTTCCCAATTCTCTCTTCTCGACGACCTCGAGATATCCACTGGCGCCGCCCGAGACGTTGACTCTCCTGAATCTCACTGTTATTTCGGCCCACTGCCCTGACCAGTCTATGCTGTTCCCGACTTGGCTTTGTTCTCCCATCATCCCTGGAGCTAGTTGCCTATCCTGTCGACACTTGCTGGAACGGCGTCCTTTTCAGCGATTTCGTCTGAGATACTACTATGATTTCACGTCGCTGACGTTCATTTCCCTCCCTTCAAACAGCCTCGCACTTGCAGCATCTTGACTCCACTGCGCTTGGGCGGCAAGCCGACAGATACCGAAGCAACACAACAAGTGCGTTTTCTAGTCAATCGTCCATTATCGCGTCGCCCATCTTGGTAATGTGAGTAGGATCTCCATGGTAATTTCCATTCCATCCTCCCCTTGCCACCTGCAGCCAGCCTTTGCCCGTTGTGGATTGTTGGGTTACATCATCCAGAACTATGCGATGGGGGATAAAAAGAATGCTGACCCGACGTTACTAATTAGCGAGCCAGCTCTCTCCATCTCATCACAAAGATCGTTCCATTCGTTTGGTTTGTTTCGATCCTGTTGCCTCCCCAGACCCAACCTCCAAGGAACCTTTTGTCTGCCCGAACTGTCCCTGGACCCCAATGAGACAGTGACTGCCTGGCCCGCACACCATCTTGCTTGCTTCAGACACCGCCTCTCCCATTCGAGAGGGATTTTGGCAGAAGAGGAAAGCGCCCTCCCCAGCTTTGCGTACTGATCTTCTCTTCTTGGAATGCCAGTGTCTCTGGTTTGGATCGGAACGACCCTCCGCCACTGGTAGGACCTTGCTCCATCCCATTACCAGCTCTTCAGACCCATACACTGTCTCACCCAGCCCCCCCCTCCTCCTGCAAAGCAAGAAGAAACTAGCGCGACATCACAAGAAGCTCGACACTGCACGGCACAAGCACCAGCCTCGACTTGCACTTTAGTCTCTGGGGCTGTCGCATATCAAATCTCCGAACCCAAGGCACTAGATGCCAGGGAGCCCTCTTAGTGCACCTATTTCCTCCCGTTAAGACCTCGTCAAGACCTGGTTTAAACTCTTCGTGTGGCCACTCCTCTTTCCCAAGACAGTGGTTTGCATTCTTCATCCTCCTTCCCTTCAACGGCACCTGTCACGACTTTGTCTTCCCTCCTGGGTAAGGACTCACTCTGGCGATTTCTTGATGTAAGTTCATGGCGTACTACCGCAGAAGCATCATGTTTGACGATTCTACACGCCACGCCGGCGCTGAACATTGCTCACGCTCCCATGCAGCCGGTTGATAATTGCTGACAGCATCCCCAACTAGTCGAAGAACACTCCGAGCCAGAATACTAGTCACGGAAGGACTACACTTCGGAGCCACTCGCGTTGTTGCTCCATTACCACAGAAAACTTTCCATCATACATTGGTGACTTGCTTTCGAGCGACTCAACAAGAATGGCGGCCTACAGCAAACCATCGCTGCCGTCGATACCCGGTATGTCATTCTTCTCGGTCTCTCACTAAAGAGTCTGGTGCTCCAATGTCGATCTCGAAATACGGCGACTGGGCATTGGAGTGAGCGATGCCAGTCACTGGTTCATCGCTTTGGTGTGCAGGAACTCCGAACAAGGCGATACTAACGAGGCAATGCTAGGCTACGACCAACCGAGATACCAAGACGCGACATTGGAGCCGTACCAACAACCCTTCTCCTCGCAGCAAGCGGACAAATTTGCGCAACTCAACCAGCAATCCTTTGGCTCAAACAATGCAGTCGCTCCTTACATGCCGGCTGGGCCGACCGTCGTTTCCTGCCAACCAGCATCGGGCGTCTTTGGAACCAAGGTTTATCTAAAGATTTCGGCGCAGTACGATTTGTTCTCTATGTCGTCGCCGATGCCCTACTTTTTCCTACAGTTTGGTACCGAAAAGTGCCCGATGCAGGATGTGGCAAGAGACGCTCAAGATAGCTCAGGCTACATTTACTCGTGCAGTGCCGATGCGCCACAGTTATTGGTCACGGGCTGTAGCTCCAGCAACGTGCCTTTGTCACTAGTTATCGAAGGTCCGACTGGCGACGAGATCTCGAGGACCGTTGCTGGCCACTTCCAATACCTTGAAGGGTCCGGAGATGGTGTCACGAGATCCGATAAGTTACCAAAGAACGAGGCGGGCGCACCTGGCACGCATGTCGATCAGCCGGGCCCGTCACCGAAATCTACAGAGGCTCAGATCAGCACCGACGCCGCTACAAATAGCTACGATTATTCTTCACAGCCCAGCCATTATGCTGCAGCATTCCCTCAGCCCAACAACGACATGATTACGACATACAGAAGCAACAGCTTTGCCGAGCCCAGCTACGGCGGCCGCCGCTCTTTGGGCTGGAACGGATTCAACACTCCTCTTGGCAGTACCCGGAGCTCCATGGGTGGTCTCGATAGCATTGGGAGAAACAGCCTGACGCCCATGTCCATGTCTGCATCTTCAGGAAACGCACCGGCACTTATTCGCACAAGCACCATCACAAGCGGAAGCAGCGCTGGCAGTCAGTATGCCGCTATTTCCTTGTACGCGACCAAGGCCGTCTTGAAGATCCACGGTAAACTGGACTCCATGGTCGACAACTGGACGCATGAAGAGTGGGAAAACCGTCGCCGAATTGTCGTGTTCAAAAAGTCACAGACTGGCTCTACTTTGACAGCGACCTTCCGTGCAGTGCCCGTCAACGAGCGTCCACAGAACAGCATCTGCGTTTCGTGCATCTACTGGGCCGAGAAGAACGAATGCTTCGTCACCTCTGTGGATACCATTCAGCTTCTGGAGCAGCTCGTTGCTGCACCCAACCGCTTCAGCGTGGAGGAGAAGAACCGCATCCGTCGAAATCTCGAGGGATTCCACCCTCTGACCGTTTCCAAAGCCAAGGCAGAAAGTGAAGAATTCTTCAAGCTCATCATGGGCTTTCCCAACCCGAAACCACGAAACATCGAAAAAGATGTCAAAGTCTTCCCTTGGAAGGTCCTCGAAGGCGCACTCAAGAAAATCATCGGCAAGTACAGCGCAAGCCCGAGCAGCCAAATGCCGCCAGCGAGCATGAACGCTCCGATGAACCCGGGTCCGTACGCACCACTACCAACACCTCCCGCTCAGCACATGGCACCGCACTCGGGCATGAGTTCGCACCATGGCGACCCGCACAGCCAGTACTCGATTCACCAAAGTCATCATGATGCTGTGCCGTCCCCGCGGTCGCTTTCTGGTTCTCAGGCCAGCTGGCCACCATATACCACGGCGTCTTACCCCAGCGTCGCACGCACCATGAGCCCGAACATGCGCAACCAGAGTCCTCACCAGCCACCTCCTATGCGCATCAACACCAGCGCGCTTCCCGCCGTCAGTACGTATGACAGCCGAACACTGTCGACTGGTAGCTATGGCCACAGTGGATTACACACGCCCATTAGCCACCACCCGTCTGCCGCCACGCCTCCAAGGTGGGATGCGGCTCCAGCAAGCTATGCGGAGAGCTATTCGGGACTCTCATCCCAGCACGGACACTCCAGCCAGCCCATGTATAATGGCGCTGGGTACAGCGACGGCACATCTCGTGCCTAAGAGCCTTGGGAAGACACCCGTCTCGCCCGCTGCTTCGTGACAGCGCAGGTTGGTCGTGACAGAAATCTTTCTGGGGCGCTGCCTCTGGTGGGCAAGCGCCGGGTTTTGTCCCGTGCGCGACGGGGACAAGAAAGAAAGCGCTGGTCGCGAGCAGGTGACCTTTGGAAGGACGGCGCGCTCATGAAAATCGAGCGCGTCGCGAGGCCAAGTCAGGCGGGCGCGCGGCAGCCAATCAGAGCCACGCAGTCAACCAGCCCGTTTCCTAATTCGGACAGGGTGAGCCATGATGGCCCGTCGGGCATCACGCAGCCAGTGTCATCGGCTGCTTTCCTTATTTCTCTTCGATATCGGATGGAACACGCAAGATATCTCTGCAACATTGCCCATTTTGAGCGATTTCTTTCTTTGAAGCGAGCATAGCTCCACTTTTCGACATGGCAGAATCATTTCGTGCGTTTTGGTCATTCAAAGTTCACCATCTAGGACATGGCATATCTTGTGGTGCCATCAGTTTTGTGTATGAGAATATTGGTGTATGGCTTTCAAGAAGCCAGACATCAATTTTGGTACACTTCGCCACGGCGCAATCCTTCTTGTTCGCACATGCTTCTCTTGTCTCTTGAAAATAGGCATTATACCCCTTTACCGTTTTCTTTTTTTATATAGTCGATGGTTCTATTTGGAGTTGGTCATCATCTTGTTCTTGGTGTGTTTTTTTTCTCATGTTTGCCATGTCATGGCTGGTTAAGGGAGACTTGGGGAGGACGGCCGTGAGCGGCCCGCGGCAATATGGTTTGAAGTAGAAGAATAGCTTCTACAGAGCAATGTATGGAACCAAAATTCTTATGATATGATGGTAATAATAATTTTCTCGAACAATAAACAAATGATTATATTTAGCAATTGACTCATGGCACAGTCGTGATATGTATCTGTGATTTGGAAGACAGGCCGCGGTGGCAGCTGTTGTACGCGGCGTCAACAAAGGGAAGGACAGCTGGCAAAATCTAATAACGCGAAGGAATAATATATTCAATCTTGGCTCAAAATTTGCTGATCCGGGATCGTTTACAGTAAGGCCAAGTATGGTACACCTGCGGCGACAAAGACGCAATAGATCGGTGTGTACACTCTTTCGTTTGTACCCTGATCCGTCACCGATGTGAGCAGAGGCTCGGTTCCTTCTGGGCACTTACCCTGCGCAGCAGCAGTTCGAAATACTCATCGCGTCGCAGTGCTCTCTCTGAAGCTCTTTTCCCCCGTCGCTGTCGCCGCCTACACCACATACTACCGTGCATGGTCTGGGATGAGCCATCACGATGGGCGCAAAGTATCAAAAACCAAAGCTTATAAGACTAACATGAGCAAAAAAAGTCGACGGCATAAAATACTGTATTATCCAGTTTTTCGGAAGTGTCACTGAGATATTTGCATTGACTGCTCTTACATCTGAACCGACAGAGTTCACCCGACCGCAAATGCCTCTCCATTGTTCATATTTCGACTCACACCGAGTCAACTTTTTCTTTTCATTACGCTTTTAGGCGTATGCACATTATTAATTTTGTCTCATATTATCCTATTCAGTCGGAGGTGGATAGAGTCGCAAAGTGGTCCCTGGCCCTTCTTACTGAACTCTGATGTGGCGAACAGCAGTCTCTCGCATCACTCCGTGGCAACACTATCGCGCACCGCTTCCCCAGAGCCAAATTGTTACTTACGCTATGCAGAAAACACTTTATCAATCATTTTATAAGCTGGAGTAGCTATTGGTTTGACATGATGCGCTAAGCACACTGCAAGGCGCTGTTTGCTGAACCACCGCCAGAACCGGTAGCCTCTTCCGTGCTGTAGTCTGCATTTACAAAGTACGACTTGCGCCCAAAGCGACATAACTTAGAAACTCTTGAAAATTTTCTGCGCAACGACTTCAACATTATAATTCTGTCTCAGTCTCTACTGCATCATGTTCTCTTTTTTTTTCTTTTTTTTTTCTTTCTGCATTCGATGAAAGCAACTCTCTCACTGACTTAGTAGCAGATCTTATCAATCAACCTAGAGGCAATTGGCAGTTTGCGGATAGTACGGCGGCTCTCGCTCCGCCCAATAAGATACTCCAACTTTCTCCATGTAAAATCTCAGTTTTCAACGGCTTTGTATATCGAAAGGCTGAACGGAATGCCAATAAATTCTCCACCATCGTACGATCGTGTCGGAGCTCAATAACCGACTCAGATCCACTACAACGACGCGTGGCCCGCCGCCGGCTTGTTTCCGCGCCGCAGCAACAGGCAATAAACACGCGATTTATCAATCTTGTTAGAAACGTTAAATCGAAAAGGCCTTCAGCTGCAAATGGTTCTGCTTGCCTCCATGGCCTTACGAGAGCACTGGTAATTGTTGGCCGATACGAGGGGGCGGGCCCCGTCCCGGCTGGAAGATTTTATTCGTGTGAGGGACAAAACAAGTCTCAGTCCGAGACGTCCATTGCCCAGACACACAAGGTCACTGCCACGTCAGCCCGTCTTGCGGGTTGGGTTTACTGCTGCTGTACTACCACTCCAGGCAGTTTATGACGGAACTCTGAAGGCTAAACCGGTCGACTATGAGGTAGCATGCTCGGGCAACCGAGGGTTGGAACTGCCGAGCCGGAAATCGAGACCAGTCCCTGAGAAATTTTTCAAGAGGAATTATGCCCCTAAAAGTGCGACGGTGAAACAACGTTGCTAGTTTGAAAGAGGTATCAATTTTCCAGGATCGGCATCTACGAGTGCCGCATCGCCGTCGTAAGGGGCCAGCGCTCGACCCGGGCCGCTTCGACGTGACACGCCCGCCCACGAAACGCTCTTCCCTGTCTATGATCGGTATTGATATTTCAAGCTATTTTTATCATGTCTTCATACTAGATCGGTTTGATTAATATGTCTGAGGCGGTATACTTGAGATGGGGCGAATGGGCAGGGCCAACAATGCGTCGCACCAGCTGCACGCCAGACAAGTACACGGGATGGGGTGTGCAGAATGACTACGCCGACGCATGGTCCCCAGCACATCAAAACTGAATGATCACGGCCGTAGTATCCCACTCGCCTCGCCAAGCCGAATGTAACGAACCCCGCTTAACTCTCCCAGTACGAGCAGAGCCATCTTTGCTTCCATGGGTACCATCGCCAAGAACACTACACGCCCCTCCTCCTTCTACTCTCGTTTTCTCCGACTCCGCTACCGTTCTCCGCCGCGAAAATGAAGGGGAAATCCTTGGCGGCACGTAGTTCTACTCTACCGATAAGTAGAGAGAGAGAGAGGGAAAAAGGAAGCTTCTTCATGAGATTCAACCAATCAGATACGTCATTCGTTTGACCTTCCTGTCTTGTGTCAGTGTCCGGTGCGGGTGCCACGCGGCCACGTAACGCAAAGACCTTGATAAGGAGCCCCGGAACTTGTCTTTAGCTAACGTCGGCTAATTACCTACCAAATCGGCGTCGGCAATGGAATAATGAGCTGTTTACATGCAATAGACTGGGCCAGATGGGGATAACGAGGGAAAAACTCTGCACTGCGAAATGAGCAACCAGTCCTGGAACGCCAAAAGGATGGCAAGTTTGTTCATCCAAAGCCCCAGCTGGCGAGCGCCGAGTATCTGTGGAAGGAATTTCGCTTCCGTAAGCCGCCATCACGGCTTTCGCAGGAAAATTCTTCACCAATAAGACGCTCCCACAACGCCGGTATATTGCTTGGCCTATAGATTGGCTGCGGATCAGCACCCGCCGAAGCACCTTGGCGTGTGGATATTGTGGTGCCAAGCTGAACAGGTGTTCAATATGACCCAAGGGTTCTAGGAGGGTGTTTGGTGGATATCCCGCTTTCTCACAAGTCTCCGGCCAGGAAATGGGCGTGAATTTCTCCGTGTCCTCGTGTCGCCGCTCAGCCGTTGTAAGATGTGGGATGCTGGAAGAGAGCATGGGCTCAGAGCGATCAGCACACTCGATCTTCGCGTACAGGTGCAGTTGCCTTCTTGGATGCACCCCAAAATTTTCTGCATGACAAAGTAGGCTGTGCCTACGGCAACAGCAATCGCCGAGATGTAGCCAAGAGATGGGTGCAGCTGTCTCAACACTAGTTGATGCTCTGCCGTTGCTGGGGGCGGGCGAGGCACACGAATCACCCACAGGCAGCAATCATGTTTTTCTCCAGATGACAGGAGCATATACCAGGTTTCTTGTATCCGCAGCCATACTTCCAGTCAGCTGGACAGCCTCGCTGGCGTTGCACCGTTGCCAGCCAGACCACCCGGGCAATCCGGGTCGGACTTGGCAGCAGGTTTATCTACACATCTTACATCGAGGAAGCCTTCCATACGAATCGAATCTTTAGCTGACGAGTCTTCTTGCTGTCACTATCCGCGGCACACACCCCTCCACAACGGCCGAGAACATATGTCTTTCTCTGTCGTGCAGTCGGCCCGTACAGTACCGCCGCGGGCACGCCGCCACAATCTGCACATATGTGCTAACGCCATTGCTTAAGCCTGCAGGATGATGATTAGACTGGTTGAGACGCGGAAAGGTTGGAGAAACGCCCGTACGCAATTTGTTTACGGAATGGTCCAGCGGTCCGCAAGAGGAGGCTTGAGCGTGGCTTGCATCAACGGCTTACGGGGCGTATATTGCATCTAAACGAAACGCAGCGGCAGAGGCAGGGCTTACCATGGAGCATCCGGAGCCAATGATTCTTCCATTCATCGCTCGATTTGATGCTTTCTTCGCGCAGGCACGCAATCTTTGCGCCATTTGTGTCTGGCGTCCGTGCCAAGAGGCCAACCAGACCGGAGTAAACAGCTTCTGTATTCGGTCACCGGGCCCGACAAGCTTAAATGACTGCCGCCGATAGCTAAACCCAAAGCGAGGTAGTGACCCCAAGTAGTTTTTCTCAAGTAATGTACGGGGCAGCGGTGGAACAAGGGCCGGCCGGGCGATTCACCGATGTCTATCAACATTCCAAGACAAGTGTGGAAGCGCTCTGCCGAACGGCATTTAGCACAGCCCGCAGTCCTTGTGTAGATTTTGGGGGAGGGGGCCCAAGGGGCGCGATGTGGCATGATCCGAATTGAATGGCTTGTTCTCCGGAGGCCTTTAACTTCCTCCACTCGGAAGCTAACTATTGCTCAGGACGCTGCAACGAGTCGTCGAGTCTTGGCCCTGTCCCCGCCTCCGCTCTTTCGCGCGCAGCAGCAGATACTGCGTACGTATCCGGGGATGATCCTCATTCTAGCGGGCGTATCTCAACAAGCTTCACTTTAAGGATTCGAGGCGAAGTCGATGGTGGGTGCGCATTGGTGCCCGTGCTTCGTGGGTAGCGGCTGGGCACTGCAACGCAGCCGGGCTGCACGTCCTGGGTCGTCGCTGCGACTAGCCAGGTGCCAGGCTCGAGCCGGAAACTAAATATGTAGCGACGAGCTTAATGCTCACAAACAGTCTGGGCGCTCACTTGCCAAGCATTAGAAAAAAAAAATAGACTACTAGAAAATGGTTGGAGGGGCGTGGGGGCAGATCCACGAGACGTGGTAACGTACTTGAGTCGCAGAGCAGGCAAGACAAATTACAGCTGGAAACGCAGGGCGAAGACGGTGATTTCAAGGTGATTTTCAGGGACCGTATCTTTTGCGGGCAGACGTTTGGTTGGCTTGCGATTTAGGTTTCGCTTTCAGTTGACCGAACGGGGCCGGCAACGCTAGAATCAAGTGGGAGAAGAAGCGCTCAGAGGCATCCGACCAGCGCTAGTAGCGCAGGTCACGAATAAGTGTTTCATGCATTGGGCTGCGTGCGTCGGAAGCGACATGGTTGATGGCAATAGAAAAGCAAGATAGAGTAAGATAGAGTACGCCCTAAGAACGCCACCAGCCGGTGACTGGAGCGGCTGACCAGAGTCTTCCATGTCATGGCTGGCAGAAGTGCATGACCAGAGCTTTGCTGTCTAGTTCAACGTTGGTACATAACGTTAGGTGTGTGCAACCACAATCGCCGAGACGCTTGTGATGGCGCAGGAGCAGCCACAGCGAATAATCATGGCAGGATTGCGCCGCTGATGAATGAGAAAGAGGCTCTATCGGGCTGTCCCAATTCAGCTAATTGCTTGGCGCTAGATTTCGACGCAACGTGGACTTGTATCATTTCATGAATTAAGCTTAATGAACCGTCACCTGGGAAAGGACTCCATTGGGTATTCGGCCGGGAGGAGCACCGGCCTTGGGTGCCCACGCTCGCGCTCAAGCAGGCCGTGGGTTTTGGTCCAGATTCGAGGCTCGCAAGGATCTCTGTCTCCTCACGAGGTTGCACTATCTTTAGCCTGTAAGATCATCACGGAGGCAGCCAGGGGAGCCCTTGGTTCTGTTGTGGACTGGCGCGCCCGACGTCATGCAGGCGATGGGTAACAATATTATGCACCTCGCCTTGACGAGCTCGAGGAAGAAAAGCCGGCACCAATATTTTTTTTTCTTGCGGCCGAAAAGAAAGAAGAAGAAAACTGTGACGACTCTGCATCCAAGAGCTTCCCTGTCAGACGCTGGCCTGCCGGATTCCGTGGTGCAATACAGCCCACAGAAGCTTGCTCCTCTCATGCCATGGATCAGCCAACGAGCAGCACGCATCCTTCGGAAAAGCCTCCAGCCTCATAATAAGATTATGGTTTCTCATCGCCGCACTTGTCAGGATTTAAAGTAAGATGCCGAGAGGCGGGCATGGGGGGGCGCTGTTCCTCTCAGCCTCAGCTTGTCGCTCCCCACCAGCACTAAAAGACATTGCTCTCAGCTTACGGACCTAATCTCTCCATAGAAAGCGAGAGGGCTTGATCGGTCCAGCGACGGATTAGCTAGCCCGTTGCCCGCCCGCCTACTGGTGGTGGTGTGCAAGGGGGCGTGTGTGTGGCACTTTTCTTTAGGGGCCCAGAGTTATGCTTACGCCGAGATAATCGAAGCCACCAATGGTTTGCGGTTCCCGACCGGGTTCCCGATCCAGTCCACCGCATTAGAGGCCTTGTTTTGTGGTGCCGGTGGCTTGGCGACCCCCATGCCACCGCAAATCTATCCGTATTTCTCCCACGGGCTGCTTTTAGGCTGTATCTTAGCGTGGCACAAGCCGCCATGCCAAAACGGATGGGGGCCAGATGGAGGAGGGGGCGTGTCAACAATGTTGGCTGGGGAGAGTGAACAAGTGCCATCAGGATCACAAAAGATCCAACACAAAAGTGGCTCATCGCGTGGGGATGTGAAAAAGGGAAGAGGACAGTGACGATGGGCAATAGCCATTTGGGACCAGAGCACGGAGCGCCAATTTCAAACGCCTAAAACGGTGGCTTTTTTTTCGTGCTTTGCTTCGCCCGTGACGCGTACCAGAACGCAGAAAAGGCTCATCTAAGCCGCCGGTCTGTTTTAGTTCTGCCGGTAGGGGTAAACTCCCACGGGGCTGGTTTTGTTCTGACGTGAGGAATGTTTTGCTACCATGAAGCAGATCATGGCCGGCGCTGTCATAATATGACGCCGCGTGCTCTGCTAATAGAGAGTCCTGGTGCTGAGGGTAAGTCGCTGGGAAAGTCCCTTGTCGAACGTCATCTAGTCAGAGCTGTCACGGCTGTGTTTTGACTGGTGAGCCTCGCTGTGTCTTCATCGGCAGGCTGCGTACCACTTACTGCTCGCAAAACCTTATCCTTTTTCAGTAGCAATAATAGGCCAGTCCGTGCTGCACGTAACCGTCGCATTGCTGTTCTCCAGCATCTCCACGTCTTCTCTTCCACACTGCAACGCAACCCCGCCGAGTGTCGTTGCTACCCCAGCTTCTTGTTCGGAGGAGGTCGTTGTTTGAGTAACGTCGTCCGACCCCAACATGACACAGCGTTGATCGACGTAATCAGAGCGGCGTTTGTGGCAAACTTTAAAAAGAAGAGGGTGGGAGGGGTACCGAGATCTTCGGCGCTACGCCTGTACACACGGGGACTTTCTTTGCTTCTGGGCATACATCATGTGCTTCAAAATGTGTGTATGTTACGTGGCAGCAAATAGTCAATGCTTGGCACACGAGCCTAATTCTATGTACAAACCAGAGGAAAACAAAAATCGTGCTAAGAAGTCTTCAGATTACCCGAATCTTGAAACCAGTTTCTGTCCAATAACGCCTATGCGGAGCATTCTCACGCTGTAACACCGTGCCTTGGCATGTTCTTTTGCCCGAATTTACAGAGACAAGAAAGCAAGAAATATGTATCGAGAAAATAGACCCAACTCCATTTTACAGACAGTAAAGTTGCAAAAGAAAAGAGTAAGAAAAATTACCCATAAGCAAAAATAAACTATTTCAAATTAGTAAAAGCGAAGAAGGATTGGCCAAAGAGTGGATATACCTTGCGAAACCATTTTTCACTGGCCATCCACGGCCATATGGCCGGATGCATCACCCAGCGCACAGAGCTGCTTGATGCTGTTATAGACCAGGTTGGAGCGGTCACCCTGCCTTTGCAGCGGTGTGGCGGAGGCTAAGCCAGACAGTAGCGTCCACACATTGGGTAGCTGAAGGTGTCTCGGTTAGCGTCTGAAACTGGAAAAGGGTCTGCGGCCCGAAACAAGGCTAAAAAAAGACTTACTTTTTGCTGGATGGTAGCGAGATTGGCGGCATTGACGTCGCCCAGATCCTGCATGGATCGGAACTCGCGGCACTCAATGGCGCAAATGTCCTCGGCCGTCTTGAGCGCCTCGTCCTGGTACGCCCGTCGCTCCCACACGCTCCACTGGGCAGACTTTTGTCGAATCTCGGACAGCAGAGCAGGAAGGTGACGGTTGCGGCTGAGGCGTTGGTCCATGGCAAGAGAGGAGCAAGGATCGAAGCTGCTCCCGTAGTACTGAGCGGCCATCGAGTCAAACGTGTCGAATCCGACGCGGCGAGCGCACTCTAGGACGTACTCGAAACGCTCTTCGATACTCGAAAATTGGTGTGGTGACCCAACATCTGAAACCTCGGTGGCGGCAGTAGCAATGGAACCCCACGGCGATGTGGAAATGGCGCTCTGCGGTGCGACCGTCCCCGTCCTTGAGCTGGTTGGCGACATCATGGCTGGGCTGTTTTCCCACGAGGTGGGGTTGGTGAAGAGCTTGGCATCGTTTCCATCCTCTTCGGAGATTTCAGAGGCTTGGCCTTTGAGGACTGAAATTAGCATAAACAATATGTGGCTGTTGGTAATGGAAACATACCAAGGCCAGTAACAGTTCCTCTATATCCAAAGTGAGCGTCCAGTTGAAGAGATTCTTGGTTGGGTGTCGACGCAGCGCTGCCGTTGCGGTACAGCCTCTGCATGGAAGGTTCCCCAGGCATCTCCATAGTAGGCGATATCATCGGAACCTGATCGAGACCGGTAGCGGCCGAAGGGTTGAGTTGGTTTAGGAGAGCAGGGTTGTTGAAGGGAGGCTGCTGGTGGAAGTTTCGGGCCATGTAGGGGTTTCCAGCCATGGAAACTGCGTCCGGCATGGGCTGATTGGGGCTTTCAACGGCCATGGCTGGCCACATCTCCTGAGGCATCGAGCCTGGCGTTCTGGGAAGGGACATGGTCTGTTGCCAGAGGGCAGGAGGCATGGATCCGGCGTTGGGGACAAAGCCCATGGAGCCGTCCGGTGTGACAGAACCGGACATGTCCTGAGGGTAGTATTGCTGCTGCTGTTGTCTGGCACGCATCTCACAAAGCTGCTGCTCGAGGTCCTGCACCCGCTGCTTCATGCGATTGCCTGTTCTCCTTCGGTTAGTGGAACAGCGCAGAGAGGCCGCGGGCACGTTGGTGGATGCAGACTCACGGTACGTTCTCTGGGCGACTCTGTTCTGGATCCTCTTCTTCGTCTTCTGATCAGCGTCGGCGAGTGACTCTGGGGTGGTTTCACGGTTCATGGCTGCGGGAGGCGATTGGCTGCCACGCGGCTGAGCGCCGGCAGAGGATGTGCTGGAGGCGGAAGACATGGTCTTCTTGTGCTGACGAGATTTTTCACTTGCGTCCGATGCCGTGGCAGAGGGCATTTCGGTCAAGGGGGCGAGTGTTGTAGAGTGTGACAGTAAGGTATATATCTCTCGTCTGTGTGTATGTGTATAGATATGAGGTGGTTGGCAGAGGTGGGATGAGTTGAAGTGTACAAGACAGGTGAGGTAGGTAAATGGGCGTAGGAGGAGAGCAGGTGTATAAGTATACTTGACGGAACTGGGAGAACAGAAACGAGGGGCCTGCAGTAAATAAAGTATTTGGCCAGGACGAGGGAGTTGAGATGAGTCAGTGGGGTATAGCGAGTGTTTAAAAGGTGGTCCGGGGCAAACTGGCAGATAGATGGGAGTGAAACGTGGTGGAAGTCGGCCAGAAACATGGCCTGGAATAGACGTGCTCAGCCAAGTCTCCTAGCGGCACCCGGTCAGGACGAGCTATTCCCAAGCGGCAGGTTGGATCTCTTTTGCGTGTTGGACTCGACACGCCCCCCCCCTTCCTCCCTCCATATCCTTACGTCAAGAATCCTACACGCTACGGATACATCTACCAGTATCCGACTGCACTCCTCTTACTCCTCCGGGTCCGTTTGACGACACGCCCAATCCCAGCTTAGCCCAACCCAGCTGCACAGATAGAGGCACTTGTGCCAGGCAGCGGAGCAATGCCTACAGGTTACCACTCGACGGCATGGGAAACAGGTAGAACAGGAAGCTGATCCACCGGAAGACTGGGCCAAATTAGATTCCAGATGTCTGCTGCGGCCAGGCTCAGCCTCTGTTCTTTGCGAGATATTACCAGGTGCCGGACCGGGGCGGCTCTGCGGACTACTGTGCGAGGGCGTCGACGGCCGATGACATGACGGCCCCCAATGGCTCCAAGGCGCCCCCTCCTCCGGGGACAACAGCCACCACCCTCCCCCCTGGCGTGCGAGGCGACGGCCGCTGAGCAGCGAAAGAATTAAGGTGAAGCATGTCCGGGATTCAGGGTTTGTCCGGCTGACCCTGGACTGGTGGCGGTGGGACTCGCCGGTGCAGGGGAGGGGGTGCGGTAAACCGTGCGGCCACGAAGACGGACAAAAAGACTTTTACGGAGCGCGAAAAAAAAAACCCCCCCAGATTAGCAGCTTTCGTAGACTGCGCCGAGCCGGGCTAGTACACTAGGGGAGATGTAGTCTCCGCCAGAACGGTGTGCGTGATGATTAGAGATGGGCGCCAAAAGCTCACGCCAAAAGATTAGGTGTGGAGGGCGAGAGGCGGATGGTGTGCGCGCGAGAGGAGCGGGATTCAGTACGCGATATGGCAATACCGTGCGGGCCTGATGACAACAGCCATGCCAACAGGCCAGGTGAGAAGCTTCCAAGCTTCCAAGCTTCCAAGAAGACCAAGAAAAGGCCAAGAGGAGGTTCAGGAAAAGAACGGTTGGCAGGCTGAGTCAGCCCCGCAATTCCGCTTCTGTCTGTCTGTCTGCCTGCAACCTGCTTGCCTGCTTGCTGTCTACCTAGTTAAATAGTAATAAATTACAGATTACAGTACGACCCTCAAACGTCTGGCTGTCGCAGACTTGCAGCTAGCAGACAGACACAGATGGCTGACCGGCTGCCAGCTGCCACCATTAGCCCTGACCTGACTTGCTCCTCCCGGCTTGAGCCCGTTTGCTCCTATCGCAGCCTTCATCATCACAAGAATAAGCACCAAATCTCACTCCGCCCACGATGACCGCCAAGCCTGGCCTTGACTCTCCCACTACGCCAAACCGCCGCATTAACAATCACCTATCCAGGCCCATGCCTGCCGCCGTCCCCGCCGCCGTCGACCTGCTCGTCTGTGTCTGCCAGTTACGAGCAGGTACTCTACCAGTGCTTTAACTAGCGGCCCCTCTCTCGAGCACTCTTGTTGTTTAGCTTCTTGCATAAGCATCCTTTTTCGTTGCAACGCCGGTGGCACCTTGCTTTTTGCTGGGCCAGCATGCTCGCAGCTCCGGCTTCTACGGGTCGCTGGGGCACTGGCGGGATACCCGCTGTCCTGCACGCTCCTGCAAGCCCCTCGACGGTATTTACGAGTGGCCAACTATTCTCGCCGGGGCATCATTCGCCCATTGACCCTGGCGTCAACCCACTGTCCGCAGAGGCCATGGTGCATGTCCCGCAAACACGCTGCTTGCGGCACCCGACTGGGCCGCGGTGGGCAATGCCTAGAATCGTAGGTAGAGCCCTTTCGACGCTTGACTCGCCCACGATGGACCCCAACTGAGATGGACAGCGGCCACGCTTGCCGACGCTCATCTCCCGAGCCATCCAGGCGCTTGGCGCTGATCATGAAGGAGGAATCACAAGAGCAGCATTACAATGGGCCGCCAGCACAACACCACACCATCCGCTCTGCGTCCTGCTCATCAACCTGGTGGGGGATCGCCTGGAACTGATCGGGATCTGCCCTTTTGGTAATCGACGTCGTATACGGTGACTTTTCACAGGGTGTATTATCAAAGGGTCTCTTCGTTGCCGAAATCCAATGCCACCAGCCTCTTTTATCTCGTCTATGATGGTCTTCCGTTCGCGACTGCCACACCGACTACGATCGCTACCCCTGTCATCTTGGCCCTACAACTGCTTGTACTGGCTGTCTAATAAGCTGCACACCCCCACCAACTCTTTGTCGTTCGTTCGTTTTGGGCCTTTTTTTCTTCTTTTCCCTTTGTGTGGCTGGCGGACTTCGCCAAACTTTGTCGGTGTTATTTGTATGCGCGCACCTGGCATTGCACGGTCAAATAGACATGGCATGTTCTATCTCTGCGCACGCGAAGCGACCTTCAGCCTGCTTTTCGAGACGATTGGCTCTTCGACAGCTCTCATGCCTTGTCACGCTGTACAGTACAGAGCAATGCCGATACGGTTCGGCAGATATGCGCCCGTGACATAACTAGTCGTCGGCCAGTCTAGCTTGGCGCAGCTCGGTGGGTTTTTAAGCCGTCTTGCTCTAACCTGTCCGGCCAACTAGTATCTTGCTTACAACTGATCTCTCAACTCGTATACGTAACGCAAAGACGCCAAACACGTTTTGCCTCGTTCAATTTCAGCCTTGTGCCGAAGGACGCCTTCTCGCCCCATAATCCGACCGTGCTTGTTTGGGCCAGCATCTTCGCCCTCCGCTGAACAATAAATGCACGGCACGCAGGGTGCCATGAAAATTGCAAGCAAAAATAAAGCCAAGAATATGCCAAGGTCCTTCGTCCCAGTACCAATACTGCCTGGCCGTCGCCCCCTATAGCACGGCGAACTTCGGGAGGGTCTCGGTCCAGGCCTTGCATATGTACAGCTCGGCCAGGCAGTCTTCGGCGCAAATGCATGCCAAAATGGCCATTTCTCCGATTCGGTACAGACGACCGACGACATGTCAAACGCCGATATCATTAGAGTGAGCAAAAGCCGCTTACTCCCGGTGCCAGCAATGGTCCACGACGATGTTTTTGTGCAAAAGAAAATTCTGAATCTCGGCATCCCCCGGGGTTCCGCTTGAAATTGTCTGATCTGTCTTTTACGCCCCCAATTGCTTGGACCTCAGATGCGTTCTTCATTAGTGCCCGCCCCCGTCCACTTTTGCATTGCAGCCGAGTCCTCGCGCTGAACCCGTCCATCGAGGTCTCAGCGAACGCCATCGCTGCCACTTTTTCAATATTTTTTATACATATATTCCTTTGCATTTCCCAGCATCCTGTTGGCGGCGATGTGCGAGGTAAGGGTATCTGGCTGCCCGGATAGCCAACCGAATAGCGCCAAATAAGCTTGCAGATCACGGCGAAATAGGACATCAAGTGTCCTTCCGCAGTGCTGTGAACTGTTGTCAATACGGGGCATCCCCGAGTTGAGTGGGCCTTTTTGAGGTGCAGCCATACCAGACGAAGGATGCATTTTGGCATCTCTTCAGGTCCAGCATTACTGTACACTCTCAAATGAGAGAGGTGAGCTCGGGCTGCAGCACAACATGTTTGCGATTCAGCTTGTTGCGTCGGCGCCTGCCTACAAGAAGAGTTCGATCCCTGGAAACGATTTCCGAAACCCCCGAGTCCCCGTCGCTACTGCTTTGACAATATTGCTCATGGCAGGGGTCTATTTCCAGCTCTGTAGACGCATAAGTGGCGTCCATGACAAGCTATGTGAGCTTGATGTCGCAACGGAGACGTCATGAAACTGCGCTGCCAAGCCAGATCTAACAGTCGCAATAAGGACAACTCTTCTCGCTGCTCGTCTCGCCTTACGATGTTTGAATAAATCCCCTGCTCAAGGTCTCGTGATGGCGAGGCGAAACTCTCACGTTGTACCCGCTGTCCTGCCCTCAAAAGCAGTCGAAGATCAGGCTCCACGAGTATTTCAGTTACTAATTTAATTGAAAAGTCTTTCCGCATAACTGGGGCTGTGTCAGGCGAGCGAACAGCGGTTCCCCAGTCAAGGAAGGATTGACCCAAGCGACTGCAGCAACCAAGTTGGCGACTGTCGCATACATTCCCGCTACAGCTCGGCTTTAACCTGGCCAGATGAAGAGCGACCTATTACGGCACCTGCGCGCATATCTCGTTGTTTTTCGAATACTCAAGTTCAATGCGTCCCCTATAGCTTTGCGGTTCAGTTGTACCGGCAGGCAGATAGCCGTTCATCCGAGCATAACCACGCCGAAGATGTTTCTGCATGTTTCACTTACGCAATGGAGCAGACGATCCCTACTTTGAGAGGAAAGACGACGGAAATAACGACAAAATCTTCACTCCTCAGTCTCTCGAGCCACCAGTCCGCGGCATCCACATGATTGGACACGATCCCCATCTAGTCCTCGCTACCGTCAGCATCATTTTCCAGGAGCCAATCGATTCGATGCGTATGTTCGTGGCTTGAAAAATGGCGTTTCCGGGGGTTGATTTAGATAGATAATGGCGAGCCAAGGATATTACAAGGATGTCGGGCGTGGCGAGAGGCACTGCGATGCTGCCGCTGGTTAGGGCGCACTCTGTTCAGGGACCAGCTGAGACGAGGGCTTGCGACTATTGCCGTGACTGGATCACCTTGGTCTAGCGTCAGATTCCGATTATCATATCAGAGAGGATAGGCTCGCTAAACATCGACATCCAAGGCAGGCTTGCAGAAAAAATTAACCCAAAGCAACGCGCAACGCGAGATGGTCTGCAAAGGCACGTTCCGAAGTGCGCTCGGAGGCGTTCGCAGGGTGAGCTAGCCAGCAAGCATTCCGCATTCCGACTTATTCATTTTTTATGGAAAAGTACATCATTGGCCCCGTTGATATGCTGTTTCATTTACATGTTATCAATATACGCAGGCAAGATGCAGGGTTTCGAGTCTCGCTTGCATGGCAGATGCTGTCGGGTAGGGCGCAAATGTGATGCATCGCCTCGCTGCATCCGGCAATGCAGAGCAACGCCATCCGTCGGCTTTATCCTTGTGCCCAATTAGCTTTGAAGAGGCATGTTTATTTTGGAAACATGAACAATTTCTTCCTTCCGCACGGCAACGTCTGCCGTGCGGGAAGCAGGGGGGGGGCCTCCGGTCGTCCATATGACACAAGTGGAAGCGAGCTTTCAGCAACCGTTCCCAGCGGCACTGCGAGGGGTTTCACTTTGTGGCTTTGCCTTTACGTCACGTTCCATAGATACTGGGGACGTGAAATTTTTCAGCCTCAGAGGGCCGGAGTCCTCACCATTCCTGGCTCCTTTTCCTTTCACAGAGGTTCCCAAACAAACCTGCCTCTTTGGGATCTTCTACACGCCCCCTCCCCGAAACCCCCGATCCTCCTGTTTCCGCCTGCTGCCGTGTTTTGCCAATCTGGTCCGATTCAAGGTTTTGCTGTTGCTCTGACGGTGGCGCCCCTTCGCTGAACAATCGAATAAAGTCAAGCCCCGTGGCGCCTTACCCAGGCTGGTCTAATTCTACAGCGCGACGAGAGCCGAAGAAGGGGGTGTGAGCGAATTGTGCGCCGGATTGGAGATCAAGAGATAAAGAAGAAGCAATCCATTCGATGCCGAAACTTGGAGATTTGGTATCGCCCAACTTGCTCCGCATACGACTGGAATCAATCTCTTGCCCACCCAGCGGGCGCTGAAGGGGTCCTCTCCTCCGCGCACTATCAGTACCATCTGGGAAAATCCCTGGCTGGTCCGCTGCGGCATCCGCTCGGTCGGCGGCCCCTCTATTCTCGTTCTGTTTGTCTGATCCGCCCATCACGGGTATCCCACCTGGTGTTTGTCGATTTCTTCAGGAACTGTCTCGGAGCCGATGGGCGGATATTCGGGGCCACGGAAAGGTTTTCGATATTGTGGCGTGGTTCGCCGGTGATGGGCAATGACGATGGCGCCCGGCAGTGGCCCGGCAAACAAGGCAAACGATCAGGGATTCCGAGGCTGAGTTTAGCAAAACTCCATCTCCGGGTGACGTGCCCGAGAACGAAAGCCAAAGTTGCGATCACAAGCTGCACTCCCCCTACATTATTCCCCTCGCAAATCCGAGCTTCCTACACAGGACATAAACTTGTCCACTCGACGAGTTTGACTTCAATATTTTCACCGGGAACCGTTGCTGTACCACCGTACGCGGCCAGAGCCATTTTTCTGGTCCCTTCACGCGCAGTAGTTTCGCATTAGTGGCCCGGCATATGAGCGCGACACGTACACCCCCCTCCCCGCACACTGGGCCTTTCGTTCTTCGCCTTCGTCGGCGTACCCTGTCGCACTTGCATCTAAGTGAAAATTGGAGCCGGGAGCACATGCCTCGAAGGGGATCGACCGGCCGCCATAATAAGCACTGCGAGCAAATGTTAAAAAAAAAGCCAAACAGAACCGTCGCCTTGCCCACAACGGAGCGTCCAAAGTCCGGCGCACACTAACCACTTAACGAACTGCTACTCAAATCCTGCCGATCTCTTTGTATATGGTGAGCAAAATATCCATATCAGCAACCCTTGCGAGAGAAAAAAAGTGTCCGAGATTGGAAGGCGTAATTCTTTATAATATGATTATTCAACATCACTGTACTGGCCACCGTTTATGCGGAGAATAAGAAGAAATGAGCAGGTATGAGGAAAAATCACAAAATCAATGCAAATGTAGCTATTGAGGCACACCATCGTTAAAGTGCCCCAGCTGAGCAACCGTCGGCGGGGGCTTATCCCGGCTCTGGCGCCTTCACGGCTACGTTTCCGGTGAGGCTGAACATGCTTCAAATTATCTGTTTGAAGCCCCAGAGCTCTTGGGATCAATTTCTCACTCGCATCAAACTCCGAAAGACCTCGACTGTCTCCAAGTAGGAATGTGTCATCATATTTAGAGTTGTCAATTCTGGCGCTACTTCTGCAATTGTGCTCTGGAGGTCGTATAGCGCTGGCACGTGTCGTACTGCGTATATAGTGCAATGGGAGCGAGCTACTTTTCTGTCCACTTTCCTACTTTGCTCTCTCTCTATTGGCGTCGTGTTTTGTCTCCTTTCAGAGTTAGTGTTTATGCGCTATTTCGCCAGCGGTGGTATCATTCTTGGTGCTGACGGCTTTCCCTCTCTTTCTTCGTATATTAGCGGGCGACAACCGGCTTACATGCTGCCCTAGGGTACCCGGCCAATGCATGTGGAAATCTCTGCGAGCACGCAGGGCAAGGGGGAGGATGCACCAATCAGGACGGCTCGCATTGCCTGCCCTGTAGCCTGGCGTGAGCCGAGACAAATAGTGCCAAGTGGCAGGCAAAAGGCAAGCACCTGATTGTCAAGAAGATGCTGATATGTGCCCCGAAGAGCGAGGTTAGCTCTGTAGATCATGGCCCGGCCGGCCGTGTGTCACCGCCATCGATGCCCTTGTTCGTCTTGTGGTTTCGCCCAATTGGCCGGCCGTGGCCGGGAACAAACGAACGGGCTGCACCGCGGCGTGTGATGTGCGGAATGGACGGAGGTTCCGCGGTGGGCATTCGTGATTTGTGCGAGGTTCTCGCATTTCGGGAGCTTGCATCGACTGGCTATCGCAGCGCATTCGGGTCCCCCCTCCTTCGCCGATGTGGCTTGACAAGGTTGTTAGGCAGGCCATAATGTAGAGCAAAATGAACCCATGCGGGTGAAAAAAAGACCAGAGTGATGCAAGTCACTCAAACGTGATAGTATGTATATCCCTCTGAGCACCACGAATGCTACGGAGCTTCAAGTGCTACTATGAGCTGTGTTGGGATACATGGGATGGATCAGATAAGTGACCAATAAAGGTAAATTAAAGAGAACAAAGAAAAATAGAGCTAGTTATGCGCCTTGTTGTCGTTATCCTGCCTGAGCGGCATCTTATTCTGTTATCCACATGCCACGCAACAGGGGCGTGTTGGTGTCATCAATGGCTTTGCACCCCCCATTATCCGTCTGCCTTTCTTTCCGTTTCGTAGGGTGACTACAGAGTAGCTTGGAGACATCTGCGACTCCGAGCCACGGGTTTCGAGCATGTAAGAAATTTACACTGCGCAAGGGCCGAAACCAAGCTTCCATGCCAAGCATTTGTAAAGCTTAAACAATTAATTAACCTAGACAAAAGAAGAAGAAAAGAAATCTTAGAAGAGCCTCAGCCACGCCCCTGCCCCCCATGGGCCCTTTTAGTTAGTGGTCTTCGTGAAACTCGTGCAATCCCGATCCTACCACTGTTCTATCTGCGCCGCGGGGCAGCTTGACGCTGGCCTTGGCGTTGGGCGGCAACGACAGCTTTAGATGAAAGCCCGCAGCATCTACCCACCAGCTTGATTTAATCTCGCCGTACGGGCTCACGAGGCGAGCGTCGGCGCTGGTGATGCCTCCGCCTGGGACGGGCTCCACGGCAACCACCTTCCACCCAGGCTCTGCCGGCGCCAGGCCGCCGACGGTGGCATGGATCCAGTCCGCCACGGCGCCAAAGGCGTAGTGGTTGAAGCTCGTCATGGTGCCCGTGTTGATGGTGCCGTCGGGCAGCATGCTGTCCCAGCGCTCCCACGTCGTGGTGCCGTTCATGACCACCTGGTAGAGCCACGACGGCACTTTTGTCTGGAGGAGCATGCTGTAAAAGTCGTCGGTGGCGCCCGCGCCCTGCAGCGCGGGCCCCAGTGCGGGCGTGCCAGCGAAGCCTGTGCCGACGAGGTAATCATTCTCTGCGACGATCTGCTGGAGTGTGGCTGCCGCTGCAGCACGGTTCCCGCCGCCGCCGCCAGAAGTGGCAGGAGCAGTATTATTACTACCACTCGTAGACGCGTCGTCGTCGTCGTCACTACTAGCAGGCAGCAGGTCAAAGTGCAGAGCCAGAGCATACGCCGTCTGCGTCCGGTTGGCCATGCTGCTGCCATTTGTAATCCAGGCCGCAGCGAACTGCTTGCGGAGCGCGCTGTGCTGCGCGCGGTAGCTCTTCTCGGTCGCGGCGTCGCCCAGCACGCCGGACATGTTGGCCAGCAGCTCAGTCATTCGGATGAGATAAGCATCAGCAACCAGTGCCTTGGCCGTCGTGGCCGCACCGGGGTCTTCGGGCGGCGCCTTGGGGTCGAGCCAGTCGCCAAACTGAAACGCGTCTCGTTTCCAGAGCCCAGCCTCGTTGCGAGGAAGCCCCCTATCGATCCAGGCTTGACCTTGCGGAAACTGCTCTGCCAGCATGCCCACGTCGCCGTAGAACCGAAAGAGATCCCAGGGACCGCCGACGGCCACATCTGACCACACTGCGGCGCCAGGATCATCGCTGTCGGGTGGGACGGTCGGCACGAAGAACGGCACTTTCATCGAATTCCCTCGCTTCATCTCGGACCACATGTCACGGTGCCAGCCCCTCCAGAAGCCACCAGTATTGTAGAGAAAGTTGGCCGTCGGCCCAAAGGCATGTGCGTCGCCGGTCCACCCGAGCCTCTCGTCGCGCTGTGGGCAGTCCGTTGATATGGAGAGAAAGTTGCCCTTTGTCGACCACATTACGTTGGAGTGGAACTTGTTGAGCAGCGCATTGGAGCATTGAAACCATCCCGTCTGCTCCAGGTCGCTGTGTACAACGATGGCTTTGACAGCCTTTGCATCGAGTGGCGTTTCTTCTGGCCACCCGTCAATTTGAGCATAGCGAAAGCCGTGGAAGGTAAAGCTGGGCTCCCAAGTTTGAGGACCGTTTCCGTGAAGAATCACAGTATCTGTGGCTTTGGCAGTACGCAGCGGACCAAGGGCGAGTTCTCCCTTCTCAAGCACTTCTGCGTGGTGCAGAGTAATGTTCGTGCCAGCAGGTCCTTCCACATTCAGGTGCAGCCATCCGACCAGATTCTGACCAAAGTCGATGAGGGTTTTACCAGACGGCGATTTGAAGACCTTTTCTAGCTGCCTTTCTTCGACTTTTCGGACCGGAGGACCATCAGGAGACATGAGCTGTCCTTTGACTGGCGGCAGACTCTTGACTCCGACCCATTTGCTGCTGCTTGTACTATTGAAGGAGGGTTCATTCCATCCAGCAATGTCTGCTTCCAGTCGAGAATCGTAGGTTTCGCCGTCATAGATTTCCGATGACAGAATAGGTCCTGTGTTTGCTGACCAGGAATCATCCGTGGGTATTGACGTCGTCTTTCCGTCCTTGGTAGTAACAGTCAATAGGACTTGCAGCCCAAGATTGTTGCCCCAAAAGTTGCGACCGGCGAAAGCAATACGACCCATGAACCAACCCTCGCCGACAGTGACGCCGATCGCATTTTGTCCCTTCCTGATACTGTTTGTCACGTCGTATGTGTCATAGACGTGCCGATTGTTGTACGACTGCCACCCAGGAGCGAGAACAGCATCTCCGACGCGATGACCATTGATATATGCTTCATACAGACCGAGCGCGGTGATGTAGAGTCTAGCAGACTTGACGTCAGCGGCGGCCGGGAATTCCTTTCGAAAATATATCGGTTGCTTCGGGGCATTGATGTCATAATCGCGGTCTGCGGCAATTGGTACAGCACCAGACCAATCTTCTGGCTTCAAAAGACCTGTTTCGGCTGCAACCCAATCGGACCATGGTGTCGATGGCTGGCCAGCAGCGTGGGCGCGAACTCTGACTCTGGCCGCATCGACAGACCCAAGAGGCTTGTCCGGCCAAGGAACGAAGATGGAGTCGGACGACTTAGTCGAATATTGGGTTGTTTTCCCAAGTCTGGATACTTCGAGGTCATAGCTCGACTGTTCCCAGTTGGAAGCATTTCCAGCGAATCTCCAAGAGATGCGGGGTTCCGATTCGCCAATTCCCAGCGCCTCGCGATGATGCTCAAAAGATAGCTGCGCGATAGAAACGGCCATCATGAGATGATACAAATTATAGGAACTAATGACCAATTGTTATATCATCTCTAATCTACGTTTCACAGGCTGTTAGACCGCTGCTATTTATTGTCATTAGCATTCGGCGGCTTTGCCACTCCGGGTTATTTGGTCGCGCTCGCCTCGGGCCACTTTGGGCCGGGCACAAGAGCAGGGGCAGAGAGCATGATCATGCTGCTTACTTGGGCTATATCAGGTATATTAGGCCAAGGGTTGCATCGCTGTATCGAAAAGAAATAGCTGCGTCGCTAGGCAGCCTTAGTATCGCGGTCACGCACCACTACTTCGTAGCGTAAAGCTGCTTCCTGCAAGCCCCGCACTCTCGGGTCATTGCATCACGAGATACAGAGAATACAGGCGTAACCATATGATAGCAAGGAAGATTTCTCGGCATATGGATTGTCTACCATCGCGCGTATGTGACGCAACGTTGTGCCAATATATTGTTAGTTTACTATGCATCTGCTCCAGCCTTTGATCTCCTGGTTCTTCGATTCCATTGATTGAGACGCCGGAGAAAAAGCTGAAGCTTTGATTCGCCACATGCTATGCGTCGACACTACAAAATTGTAAAGCAGAACAAAGGCCAACAGTTGGCATATCCAGTTCTATCAAATACTGTGCCAGGTATATATTCGTAAGATGTTATTGCCCAATCAGGTAGTAAATAAAAAAGCGTGTGACGGCACATGGCAGCACATTGGACCACATTACCTTGCACGATGCTTTCTTGTATTTTCTGATTTCGTTTTGTCGCGGCGCCGATGGCTTTCTTGCTTTGCGTATATAAGTCCGCAGACGTTGCAGAGCGTTCCCGGACCTTGAGGCCCAGGGCGCCACTCTGGGCTGTTGACCTCACCACATTGATGACAAGAAATGTCGGTGCTTAGATGCTTCTCAAGGTCAGTATGCCAGATGTTGCTACTAAGGGCCAGTTGCGTGTATACTCACTCGGAAATGCGAATGCTGGGCGGTCGAGCCTGCGCCGTTGCCGTCGGCTCCAGAGCGTCTTCTCTGGTGGATTTTTATATGATGGCTCTCGCCGGCGCCGGGGGACTTCTGTCCACCATGGCTTGCGTGGCCAGGCGACTTGGCCTTGCCATGCCGCTGGCGCCCATCATCGTTGTGCGATTCGGCCGGGTTGGAGTCGTGGACAAGGGCGGAGCGGCCGCCGACGTTGTCTCGAAAGAGGTACAGATCCTGAGCTGTACGTCGAATCTATAGCATACACGCGAAATGTACACAGAATCAGTCACATGAAGATCGTGCGATGGCAAGTTCGCTCTGTTGTGTGGGTTGGCTTTACCGGTTGCAAAGTTTCGCCAAGCTTGAGTCGGCTGACTGAAGGTCTGTACTGCTCGGGCCGCTTTTGCGGCGAGCTCAGCGAGTGTGTATCGTCTCCCTCCCGCGTCATGTGTAGACGAAGCAGATGATGACTATTGAGGTTCGAAGAAGTCGCTGACCGCAGACGCTAGACGCGATGCAGATGACGCAGACATGAACAATGAAGGTGCGCCGTCGTATACTGTGCTATCTCTGTAGGAGACAAGAATCGGCATCACGATGCAATAGCCTCGTCTATTGATAGAGTTGGGCGACGGACGTTCTATGGCGTCTGCACAACGGCTTGCTGGCGTTTGCTTCGTACCCAGCGAGAAGGCTTAGTGCGGTAGGGGGACCGGCTCTCGGCTGTATCTGGGGGATGATGGCGATCCCAAGATGAGCCGTTCTTGGTATGCGATGAGCAAGGCAACGCCAACGGTATATCGAGATGGAAAAGAACGCATCACAGCGGCCAAAATGCCTCTGCAGGATAAGCCGGCTTTCAAGATGTTGGCAAGGCCCAGGGCTTTGTGCAGGGAGGGAGGAAAGGCTCCGAGCGAGGCGGGCCAAGGACCCTGAACTGGTTGTTCTGTGGGGCAGTTTAGCGGGGGAGGTCCCCTAATATTGGACGAGCTGAGCCAATGTGTGGCCGGCGCCTTGATTTCCCTTTGACCTGCACACCACCTTCATCACTAGCGCATCCCAGAGCACACGGCATTTAGCCTCGACATGATTAATTTTATCAATTTCATTAAGCGATGACTATCAGGAATCTACATGATACAAAAATGCAATTTTCCGGCCAAGTAACAAGCGAAGGCGCCCGCCTCTCAGCCTCCCTCTACACGCAAACGACCCTCCTAAACCGCGCTAGAGTGCTTCGCTCCAGACACTTGTGTGTTGCTCTTTGACAACGTGTCACCCGTGTCTTTGCGCGAAAAGGACGCCCATGTCTTAAAACTCGACATGGACATGGTCTTGCGAAACTTGACTCCTGACTCATCAGGCCCTCCCTGGCCCCAAGCCCCGCGCTGGACGGCACGATCTTGGAGCAGCCCGAAGTGGCGTTTCGTACACTTCCAGCCCTCGATACCAGCTACAAAAACTAGCGTGAAGCCGACCGCCAACGCCCATTCCCAGGAAATCGGCGCGTGTTTGAAGAACTTGGTGTTCAGCTCAGGGATGTACACGACAGGAATGACCGACAGTGCACCAATGATGACGGACCAGAAAAGGAAACGGTTGCTGTAGACGTCCTTGAAGAAGGGGAACTTGCTGTCATCGTCAGGGTTGAGTCGGAACATGGACCGGCGAAGGCTCTTGAACTCCCAAGCGGAGATGAGAATCAGCCAGGTAAGCTCCGCAAATGTCGCAGCACGAGCTCGGAAGACAGGCTCGCAGGCTTCTGTGTACTTCGTGTTGCAGTTCGAACCAAGGTCGCCACCATATCGGCCGTACATGATGATTACAAATGTGCACATGGTGCACGCACCCATCATGATGCCATAGATGACCATGTCGACAATGACCTGGTTGGTGAAGACACCGCGGCGCTTGTCCTGCGGAGGTTTGCGCATGACATCCTGGGCAGCCGGTTCACGACCGAGACCAAAGGCGGGGAACGATGAAGTTACCATGTTGATCCAGATAATGTGCAGAGGGGAAATGGGAAAGACCGAGAAGCCATCCTTGTCGACAAATCCAAGGCCGGCAACAAGGAGAATGACCTCACCGACGTTGGATGTGAGCAAGTGCAGAATAAACTTTTGGATATTGTCAAACATGCGACGGCCTTCGCGAACGGCCGAGACAATAGAGTTGAACTTGTCATCAGTCAGCACAATCTTGGAAGCCGACTTGGCGACGTCGGAGCCGGAACCCATGGCGATGCCAACATCAGCACGCGACAGTGAAGGGGCATCGTTGACGCCGTCACCTGTCATGGCCATGAAGGCACCACGGCGACGCAGAGCCTCGATCATGCGAGTCTTGGTGTCTGGGGCACAGCGAGCGATAACCAGAGGAAGCTCCTCGAGTGCGTCAATTTCGGCATCCGACATCTTATCAAAGTCGGTCGCCTTTTGCACAATGGAAGTAGCAACCTTGTCGGGCAAGACACCGAGGTTCTTGGGGATGATGCCGACTTCCTTGGCAATGGCCTTGGCAGTTTCGGGGTGGTCACCAGTGAGCATATGTACCTTGATACCGGCCTGAGAACACTCGCCAATGGAAGCCTTGGTCTCGCGACGAGGGGGATCATAGATACCAGCAAGGCCAAGCAGAGTGAGATTCTGCTCCACTTCACCACGGAGCTGCTCATCTTCGGCAGGACTGGACGACTGCTTTGCGGTAAACTTTCCATCCCATGCGCGGTACGCAATAGCAAGAACACGCTGGCCTTGGGAGGCGAGGCTGTTCATTTGCTCGAGGACGGACTCCTTGAGTTCGTCGGTGACGGGCTGCTGGTCAGCGCCAGTGCCAACATGTGAGCAAAGATCCAGAACGCGCTCGACGGCTCCTTTTGTAAACACGAGGCTGTTGGAGGGCTCAACAATGGACTCATTCTCGCCGTCGGGCGCATCATATATGACGGACATGCGCTTGATGGAACTGTCAAAGGGGAACTCGGCAAGCTGCTTCCAGCCCTTGCCCTCCAGTGATTTCTTTCCGAGGCTAAAGCGATGGGCAAACACCTGAAGGGCAATCTCGGTGGGCTCACCCGTCGTTTGCCACTTTTCTTCCTCCTTGTCGAAGCGAACGGTAGCCAGGTTGCACAGAGATGAGGAGAGTAAGAATGCCTTGAGCTCATCCGTCATTTCGACAGGCGACTCGGCTGGGGCAGGGTCAGTCTCGTTCTTGGGGTTAAGTTTCTCGTCGGGAACATCAAATTTGAGAACAGCAGCACTGCGCTCGTGATCGTAGTCTCGCTTAGGAGCCTCGGTGGCAGGCTCGTCCTTGTTGAGAGCGTATGTGACACGACCCTTGGTCGGGTCATTGGGGTTCTGCGAATCGTGGACAGTGTAGATGTGGCTGCTGGGAATCCAGGCCTTGCGGACAATCATAGCACCCTCCGTAAGGGTACCAGTCTTGTCAGAGCAAATGTTGGTGACACCACCTAGAGCTTCTAGAGCAGAGAGGTCACGAACGACGACGTTGGCCTTGCGCATGACGGTAACAGCGACGACCATGGTGATTGTAAGTACGCTGCAGAAATTTGTTAGTAAGATGTCTCACGAAAAATAGCGGGCACGACTGCACTTACGCGACAAGAGATTCGGGAATGATGGCAATACCAAGAGAAATTGCGTAAATGACGACTTCGTTGCGCAGGTTGAAGTGGTTGACGCCAAAGACGACCATGGCGAGGATAATGGCACAGCCAAAGAGAATGTAGGCAAGAGCTGAAAGCTTTCGCTGGAGAGGAGTACCCTCGGTCAAGCCCAAGAACTTGCCAAAAACATCGTAGGTGCGCTTAGCCAGGCCAACAACAGGCTGGCGCTTGCCATACTTGCGCCAGTTCATGGAGCGGCCGGCCTTGCGCTGCTTTTTGGAGGTGGAGGCGGCAATCTTGCCGACCTCGGTGGACATGCCAGTAGCCGTGACGATGCCACGACCGCGGCCCTTTCGGACGACGGTGGTGGCGTAGGCCATGTTGACACGATCACCGATGCCAACCTCCTGCTCAGAGGTGGCTAGCTTTTCGGATCCGGGGTTGGTGACATTGTTCTCGACAATCTTCTCGACGGGGATCGATTCGCCGGTGAGCTGGCCCTCTTCACAGGCCAAATTCATGGCTTCAAAGAGGCGGAGATCGGCGGGTACGGTGTCGCCCATTTTGAGGAAGATGATGTCGCCAGGTACGACGTCGGGGCTGAGAAGAGGGGGTTAGCATTAAAGAGCTCGTGCTGTTTCACGGCGTGGGTACATACTTGGAAATGACCTGAGTCTTGCCATCGCGGAGAACCATGGCACTGGGGGAGGAAAGGGCGCGAAGAGCATCCATGCGCTTTTCGGCGCGGTACTCCTGCCAGAAACCGATGGTGACGTTGAGGACAATGACAAAAGCAAGAACACCGCCCTCAATATAATCTCCGATGCCAAAGCTAAGACCCATGGCAAAGGTAAGGACCTATTGCGCAAATATTAGCATCTTGTGTTGGGAGTCTTGCCGAAAGAAGCAGGCAGAAAGAAAAAAAAAAGACTTACAATAATCATGGCGTTGAGGATCTGCTTGGTCAGGATCTTGTACCAGGCGATGCCGTCGCCAACGTCGAGCTCATTTTTGGGATATTTTTCTTGCATCTGGGCGACCTGCGCCGAGGTGAGGCCCTTGTCGACATCGGTGGAGAGGGCGTCGGCCGTCTCGACGACGGAGAGCAGGAAGGGGTGCTTGGGGAACTCAGCCATTGTCGCAGGTCGGGGCAAAGACGACGACGGCGTTGTTGGTGTCGGTGGAACCGCGCTGCTCGGAGGGAGGGCAAAGGCTGATGAAGGCGCGAAGGTGATGCATAAGCGATCTGTTGGGTGGGAAAGCTGTAGTTCCCTGCTAGTGGTCAAAACGACAAAAGACGAAGCCCTTTGCGACAAAGGACGTCTCTTGCACGTAGAGTTGATATCTTGGTAGTGGATTGGCCCTTGGGAAGGAAAGGGTTGCTGTATTTCCCAAGTTTGGTAGGTAAGAAGCTGTCAAACCGTTGAATATAGAATGAATCTAGTTTTGAATGAACAACGTCAACGGGAAAAGGCGGGGGGGTAGCAGGTACTATAAGTACTTGTTCCGAAAACATCAACATGCAGATTTCCCACCCCAAGATGCCCTTGCAGCCAACGCCCACAGCGGACTGCTCTCCCCCAAGATAAGGTTTTGACGTAGGTTGGCCCCAAAGCCGAGAGCGCTGCCCCACCCCACGTCCGCCGGAGCTGGCAACATGGGGGTTCTTCGGCTTGGCGGCGCCGGGGGGCCCACATTGGCGGCGCCGCAAACATTGGCCCGGCGAAAGCGCTGCAAGCCAACCACCAACCAGCCTGCCAGTGCACGCTCTCCGACTCAACAGCGCTAGACAGGGTGCTGCGGACGGCCGACTGCTGTGGTCGTCGGTCTTTATCTTTACAACTCGGTCTACGCCGAACTATGCGGGGATGCAAACAAGGCGCAGCAAACGATAGATCTCTATCCATCTTTGCACGTGGCGATGGTTATGTGCCCAGTGTGGCAAGATGGGCGGCGCGACACGAGCCCCGTTGGCAGACTGATGCTTGCAGAGCGCGGAGATGCTACCAGTATGCATCGTTGGGGGAATTGGGGATGGTAGGCAGTCCACAGTGGAGGGGACGTGTCTGGCTCTACGGGCGATCTATGCATTTACACTACGTTGTGGCGTGACGTCAAAGAATGGCTTTTTTTTATTTTAATTATATCTGTAGCGGGGGCTCATGGCAGCTGCTTTGAGCGACCAGAAGTTTGCAGTTATATAGAAGAGATGCTCAAAGGCAGAAGCAAGACTATTCGCTACATTGCCAAATGCTACTTCATTCTTGTTCTCTAAGCAAGCAATATCAACCCTCATCAAGACATCTTTCAACATGATGAAAAGAAAAGTCAGAAAGTCCCAAAGATTTACGGCTTTGCAACCGCGTGTTTCGGCGTTCTGGTCAAGAGAGAGAGAAGAATTGCCAAGGCTGGGCGTGGTGGCTCTCAGTCTCACTAGCAGACGGAAAAACGGGCTCAGCGAGCTTGCGCAAGGCTTGGCGTGGGAGGTCTATGCATCTGGCGACGGCGGCGGCAAATGCATCACCAAAAGGAAAAAAATGGACAAAAAAAAAGTCGTTTTCCGTCATGGACTGCTGCTCCATTCATTCTAGAAGGCCTCCATCTTCTTCCTCGCGTTTGTGCCGGACAAGCCGGTTGGTCAGACGCTTGGTGTGATTGTTCAGCGTTGGCCCCAGATGCTGTGGTACGCTTGGCAAAAGGGACGGGACGTAAAGCACAGCTAGAAAAAGGCTAAACTGTTCGATGGACGCAATTGGCTCGAAATGCTTTGCAAATCGACATGTTTGATATCGGCCACTCGCCTTGTCGTTTTTACTGCTGCCTTTTCGGCATGCTTCATCGGTTGAAGCCGGGCCCCGGATCGCGATCATATAGGTAGGCGCCATGATTGCCAGCAACGCCATCACGGATTGCACCGCAACTACCCGCAGTCGACTGCCACTCCTTTGATGAGAAAGAAGACGTCTAGTCCTCCTGGCAGCCTGGGCCATCAGTCCCGGTTTCGCCGTGGTGACGTGCTGGATGGTGGTAAGGTAGTGCTGGTCATTGTCTTGTCCGCCAAGAACGACGATTACTTGCGTCTTGGCAAACACGCATGTTCTCGAACAATCAAGGTTCTCACCACTTTCCTTTCTTTGTTCGCTTTTTGATAAATGCCAAGACAAGCGCCTGCATGAAAGCGAAAACGACTAGTCTTGGCGTTTGCAATGGCAGGGATAAGGTCAGTTCCGGGGCGGGCGTGTGGGTGCATCTCGCTCTCTCTTTTTTTTTTTTTTGTTTGCCAGATTATTATTTTACCAGTCTTATCTCCAGCTTCTAGCGCATGGCGCCTATTGCCAATTTTTCTTCAGTGGTGTGCAGCTGGGCTTTTCAGCGCTCTTGGCGCTTTTACAAAAAGGGGGGGGAGGTTCCTTGTTAACGTACCAGTAGTCGACTCCAAGCAATTGAACAGCTGAGGCTGCGGAAGCTGAATAGTGCAGCTCATCTCGCAACTCACTTGGGTGGTACGAAACCGACTACAACGTTTTCGCAGCATCAGTCAACAATACAGCAACTCTTGTAACACAGCCGGACTCTTGGTCCTTTTTGCTATTTTTTTTTTTTCAGTTCCTGTCATAATATGACAACAGGATTAATCCAGTCCAGGTAGCCTCGAAAACATCATTTATCCAATCTCAATACAAGACGTCATTCTCAGTTTACACCATTGCTTGGCGGTGGATCACGTGCTCAGTCCATACTTAGTAAAGACCCCACTTAACTCGCCCAGACCCGAACTGCGCCTCAATGTGGCGAGAGATGGCATCTATCCTGAATCTTGGAGCGGAGTTTATCAAGGGGAATAAGCGTGCCTGAACAGATGATAGGATGTTTAAATTCCGATTCCGGAGAGAGCGAAAGTACGTAGCTCTTTTCTTTTTATCAGTTGGATCTCTGGCCAATGGGAGCCTGGAACAGCACTCCCATGGTCTGAGACAGATCAGTGATTCGACAAACCGGTGGGGCCGGACTCTTCTCAGTGATGGACGACTTCATCTTGGCTGACTACGTCTGGTGCATCGGCAATCTCGCTCGTTTCGGCGAAAAGACAAAATTACAACAATGTTCAAGATGGACTGTGATGATGTAATAGTATAGTTTTTCATCACGCTCTAGTACTCTTCACTCACACCTGATTCATTTCCAAGAATATACTCGTCTATTTCTGCTGATACTGTGTGTGTGTGTGTGAAGGATCATCGTCTCGTGCGTTTAGTTGGAGCCTAAATGCTTCTGTCTATTTGCTGCTAAATCTGATTAATTCGTAAATTTACGCCAAAATTATGAACAAGTCTGGAAGCCCTCAAGTCGTGATGATAGTAAAAAGGTAAATGACGCGCCGTGCAAAAAAAAAAAAACCTGGAACATCTTGTTTATAATTCATTCCCTTCTTCATGAGAACCCGGTGTCTACGCCCAAGCGATCAAAACGCCAGCCACCGCCGCAACGCCACTTGCGACGAGCCCCGACGGCACAACGCTGAACGCCTTGCTCTGGGGGCTCACGCCCGTCGCGCTCTTGCCCAGGTACCAGGCGCCAATGTCCGTCAGCTTGCCTGCGTTGTTGAGGAACGGGGCGTTGGCGCCCACGCTCGAGTTCTTGGAGCGAAAGGCGCCAAAGTACGAGTAGCGGCCAATGTACTTTTCCTTGTCAAAGTAGTCGACGGTCTGGTTGAAGAACTGCTGGGTGGGCGAGAGGTCCTGGTGCGCGTAGGCGTACTCGGTGATCCAGATCTCGGCGTCGGGCCACAGGGTCCTGCGCTCGCCAATATGCGAGGCCAGGCCGGCAAAGTTGTCGTACCAGTGCAGCGGGATCACGTCAAACGTGCAGTTCTTGGTCTCGCCGCTGCCCTTGCTGACGAGCGCGGAGCAGTTGCCGAGGAACTGCTTGATCCAGTCGAGGCCCGACGGCGCGCCGGTGACGGCGGGCAGGCCGAGCTTGACGTTCATCTGGGCGAGCGGCTCAAAGTTGGCTACCCAGGCCTGCGCGGCCGAGTGCGGGTCGACGTTGCTGCCACCCCACGAGTTGGGCGCGTCGGGCTCGTTAAAGGCCAGCGCGTGGGTGATGTTGCGGCCCTCGCTGATGACGCCCTTGACCTGGCTCAGCCACGTCGCGTCCGTCGGGTCAGCGCCGACCCCCCACATCATGGGCACAAACTCAAACTGGTCCTGCGAGACGCCGGCGTAGGCGGGCGACGGCATGCTGCCGTAGTTGTAGTACCATGTGAGGTCGTTGCCCGGCGGGCTCCAGAGCTTGTTGTCTTGGGGGTACTCTGAGTTGGGCGTAAAGACGAGACCGCGCTTGCCGGCGCCGTCGTCGGCTTCGGCCACGCTGGCCAGCACAAAGAGGCTCAGGGCGAGCAGTGACATGGCTGGCATGCTGTATGTGTATAAAAGGTGGTATGGCTGGCGGTCGGTAGGATCGGCGTGGGGTTGGATGCCGATCGCAAATCTTGTAGATTTGGAGATGCGATATTCGATGGTGGAAGAAAAAGACAATGAAAAAATATACGGGGTATGCTGTTTCGAATCGCGAATTCCGCAGACAAAGCCTCTCTTTCAGATTGGTGCTGCAGGCGAAAAGGAGGTCTGCCAAGTCGCCGCGCGATATTCTGCGGTCGTTCGTTGGGAGCTCGGTCGCTCGTAGGTGGCCCTCCGATTCGTGTCGCGAATTTGACGGAAGCGATGACGGAAAATGAGCAATGTACAGATGCAAAAAGCGAAAAGACAAAATTAATACAACGGCGAGAGGAAAACGAGTGTCGATGGAAAAAAGGCAAAAGCAAAGCTGAACTTGGGGCATGAAAAAAAAAGAGACAAAGCGCAGCTTGGGCCTGGAAGCAGCCCCCAAAAAGGCTTTTGGCTCTGGCGTTTTGACAAATCTATTGTTAGAGCGTTTTAGCGGGCTTTAGCGGCTCGCTTCAGTGGATTCTCGGACACTTTGGCAGTCTTCAGTGGCCGGCGGTGCCTCGATTAGTGGGTTGGGGTTGGACGCTAGCGCCCTGGCACATCGGACGTCTGCGTGCCGAAAGAACAATGCTGGGCGGCCAACGCTCAATCTGTGCGGGAAACTTGATTTTGGGGCCCGAGTTAGCACTACAGTACTGCTAAAGTATACGTGCAGGTGGAAAGCTCCGTGGGAATTCTCTGTTTGGATTAGTGATGCGGCAGAGCGGCAGAGCGGCAGTGCTTGCCAACGCTGTACAAGTAGCACGGAGAGGGCTTTGTGAGACACTTGGCAGTGTAGCCAATGTCGGCGGAAGATTGTAAATTTAGCAGCCGATGCAGTAGTTACCACGAGCAATTAAAGAAAAATAGCAAGGATACGAATCACGGGAGGAATGTGAAAATAAGAGAAGAAGAACGATGGAAATTGCTAGTAGAAGATGGTAAGAGGAAAAAAGAAAAAAAAAAGGATATAGCAATTTACTGCTCAAGCGGCATGCTTCTATGGCGCTGGTCATTATTTCACAGGTAGCGGTGCTGTTGTGTGGTCATTCGGAGCTGCTACCTGCGGCACACTTTCTCTGCGTGCTTCCGGCGTTCCGAGTCGTGCCAGATCCGGGGTACCACCCGGGGCCGTCTCCAGCATCGCACCGTCCGTCTTGCTGTTTTGAATCCAAGACACCAGATCTCATAATCTACCGGACATGGATATGGCTTGATGCTTGCTTACACTCTTGGTTGTCACCGCGTCTCGCATCCGGGATAAACCGTCGACAGTCGAAGCGCCCGACCCCACGGACCGTCGCCCGTTGGACTGATTCCATGGGGATTTGCCAAGTTTGGGCGGCAATCTGGCATTTACTCCATCACCAGCCATGGAATCAAAATCAAAGGCATCTAAATGCGGGTGATGTCTCGTGATGTCAGAGATTTGTGTCGCGAATGCGGTGCTACTTCGGACCCAGAGCCCGGAGCTTTTGCTTAATACGTGGGCAGGTGCAAATATAAGCTGGCTGGCTGGCTGGCTTGTGAAAGCCCAGCGGTGACAATACTGGTTATTATAGTGGCTCCGGGCCATATTGGCCGGTGACAGTGGCGGCGCTGGCCAAACGGCACATGGTCAACCGCAGGTGGCGGGCGTAAAGCAATGTCGAACCCGGCAAAGAAGAAGTAGACAAATCAATGCCGTAAAGGATGCATTTATTCAGCATCCGAACTGCACTCCCGCCTTCTGTCGCCCGGCGCGCATCGGACTTTTGGCTGTCGGGGGGAGCCTCGGCTGGCTTCAAGATGGCTTAGTCAAGCTCCCCGGACCACCCACAAGCTGGCCAGATCAAGTGCTTGCCTCGGTTACTCCACAGATCCGGGTTCGGCCTTTACTGGCTGGCACCAGCATATGCGCCCGCACGCCGGTGCATTTGTATCCGGCGCATCCCACCGAGCTCGTCGACCTTTTACCTTTCTGCATCATCTTTTTGTCTCTGCATCACCATATACCCCCTTCCTTTTTCATCCACACATACATCATTCACCATGGCTGTCGAACGCATCGGTTCCATCATCAAGCACCTTGCTCCTGGCTCGGCCCTCAACACCCTGTGAGTATTTGCCTTCTGGGCGCGCGCGCGCGGCGGGGAGCTATCACAAGCTAATCATTGCTCCCACCACTCAACAGCCAGGCCAAGAACGCCGACGACATTGTCATCACCGTCGCCATCCGCACACCCCTGACCAAGGCCCGCAAGGGTGGCTTCAAGGACAGCGGCATCGAGTATCTCGCCTACTGTCTGCTCAAGGAGCTCAAGACTCGCTCCGGCATCGACCCTGCTCTGGTTGAGGACTTTGCTTTCGGCAACGTACGTTGCGCCCGTTGACAAGACACATGTTTTTCAAAAGCCATGCTGACAAAATCCTTTCTAGGTCAACGACCCTCTTGCCGCCTCCAAGATCCGCGCCGCCGCCCTCGCCGCCGGCTTCCCCAACACGGCCGGCGCCTATGCCGTGAACCGCTTCTGCTCGTCGGGCCTCAAGGCCACGGCCGACATTGCCGACTCGATCCGCTCGGGCGCCATCGACATTGGCGTCTCCGTCGGCGGCGAGAGCATGTCGGCGCCCGGCGCGCCCCCCTTCCCCTTCAACGAGGAGGTCATGGAGAACCAGGAGGTGCAGGACTCGCTCGAGCCCATGGGCTGGACCAGCGAGAACGTCGCCGCCGACTTCAACATCACCCGCGAGAAGATGGACGAGTACGCCGCCGAGTCGTTCCAGCGCGCCGAGCGCGCCCAAAAGGCCGGCTGGTTCGACGACGAGATTGTCCCCATCAAGGCCAAGGTCGAGGACAAGGACGGCAACATCACCGAGATCACCGTCTCCAAGGACGAGGGCATCCGCCCCGGCACCACCAAGGAGGGCCTCGCCAAGGTCCGCGCTGCCTTCCCCCAGTGGGGTGAGACCACCACTGGCGGCAACGCCAGTCAGGTCACTGACGGAGGTGTGTATTCCCGACTACGAATTGTCTAAACGTTTTTTTGCTTTTGTGCACGTTTGCTAACACTTCCCAAGCTGCCGCCATTCTCCTCATGAAGCGCTCCACCGCCATCAAGCTCGGCCAGCCCATCCTCGCCAAGTACGTCGGCTCTACCGTCGCCGGCCTGGCCCCCCGCATCATGGGCATCGGCCCCTCGGTCGCCATCCCCAAGCTGCTGGCCAAGTACAACATCACCCTCGCCGACGTCGACGTCGTCGAGCTCAACGAGGCCTTTGCCTCCATGGCCGTCTACTGCCGCGACAAGCTCAACCTCGACTGGGCCAAGATGAACCCCCGCGGCGGCGCCATCGCCCTCGGCCACCCTCTCGGCGCCACCGGCGCCCGCCAGATTGTCACCGGCCTCAGCGAGCTGCGCAGACAGGACAAGAAGGTCCTCCTCACCAGCATGTGCATTGGTTCCGGCCAGGGCATGGCTGCTCTGTTTATCCGCGAGTAAAGCATGGTGGCTTTTTGGGGTGTGCAAAAATGATTTAATAGTTTATTACGTGTATGAATATCTGGCAGATGCCGTAGACTACTGGAAAGTTGTCATGTTTTAAAAAATAAAAAAAAGACGTATATTTTCACGATGCTCACATCTCTACGTGGTGTCTCTTTCCGCTGCCTCTACTCACTGCATTTACTCGCTGCATATACTGGCCGTCTTTGCTTATTACTCTTGATAGTTGTGCTTGGGTGTCGTAAGACGTTCTCACGTGTGCCGGATATGCATGCAGGGCAGCACATGCTGCATACAGCGCAAAGCCCCATCACGCGGCATATACTCTGCAGCCATTATAACCGTACCCGTGTGTCAAATCTGTGCATCAATCTCAGACAAAGCAATTTTGATCGTTGCACTGTCAACTGCGCGCCCTTCTGTCTCGTAAAAACAGTAGCGTCCCATGACCCCCCCACAGTCCGCGTCACTGGAAGCCACTGAAGACGCTCCAAAAGCCATGGCCAGCCCACTATAAACCCTGGATCTCGCGCTGGAACGCAGCCTCTCATAGCGCCTGGAATATCAGCAGTTAGCACGCCGCCCCACTGTAAAAGTATCAGGACTGGGCTTCACAGGGAGGACGGAGAACCTCGTCGGCTTTTCCTGCTTTTGAACCCATTCCCTGCATCTCTCTCTCTCTCTCTTTCTTGTCATTGTCGTTGACTCTGCTCTTCCCTGTCCTTGGCCGCATCGTTGTCCGTTCCCCGTCGAATCAAGACGTCTCCCCGATGGATTGAGCAGTAGAACGGACCGTCGAGACAATACACCGGAACCCGCCCCGGATCTGCCCTTTTCGCTGGCGCCGTAGCAAAAACACACAAACACAACAAGTCACATCATGGCCGGCCCTACACGATCCCAGAGCGGCGACGGCTCGGCGGCGCATCCTCACCAGCCTGCCCAGCCTAGTACCCTGCGGCAGAGCCACACGCCCTCGAGCCGGCCCGTCAGCTACGTCGACGAAGACGACGAGGACGAGGACGAGTACGACATGGCCGCCGCCGCCGCCGCCTCCTCCTCCTCCCCCGACCGCCGTGTGTCCGAAGGAACCCCGTTGCTCATCACCTCGAGCGCGCACCCCGGCGAGTGCGACCACGGCACGTTTAGCCCCCGCGCATCGACGCCGATGGGGGCGCAGGAGCTGGAGAACCACATTGACCGCATGCAGGGCTCCGACGACTGGAAGTCGTGGCTGAAGCAGCGCATGCGCACCAAGAAGATGGGCGACTCCAGCGAGCTGGCGCAGCGCGCGGGCGTCAGCAACGACACAATCATGTATGGGCGCCAATTGGCAACTGACAATGGAACCGAGATGACGGCTGACAAACTTTTAGGTACCTGTCGTATTACATTCCCTGCCTCACATGGATGCGGCAGTACAAGTTGTCGTATCTGCAAGGCGACATTGTGGCTGCCATCACCATGGCCTCATTCTACCTCCCGATGGCCCTCTCGCTCGCCGCCAACCTCGCACACGTCTCGCCCCTCAACGGTCTATACTCCTTCGTCTTCAACCCATTCATCTACGCCATTCTCGGCTCCTCGTCTCAAATGGTCGTCGGCCCGGAAGCGGCGGGGTCCCTGCTCGTTGGCTCCGTGGTCAAATCCAGCATCGACGCTGGCGGACTTGATGACAACGACCTCGTTCACACGCAAATTGCCGGCGTTGTTGCTGGTATCGCTGGCGCAATGGTGTTCATCGCCGGCCTGGCTCGGCTCGGCTTCCTCGACTCCGTCCTCAGCAGACCCTTCCTGCGAGGCTTCATCAGCGCCATTGGATTCGTCATTGCTGTTGACCAGCTGATTCCCGAGCTTGGCTTGGGCAAGCTCGCGGATGAATCAGGCGTCGGCCATAGCAGCAGCGTGGAAAAGATTGCCTTTATTCTCGAGCACTGGGAAGATGTACATCGCCCCACGTTTGCTGTTGCGGGAGGCAGCTTTTTGGTCATCATGTTTTTCCGGTAAGTTGTGCTTTCCTCGCAATCAACCCAAAACCTTTGCGTCTAACGGACCAAACAGCGAAATGAAACGTCGTTTGGAGCCCCGGTACCCCTCCGTCGTTTTCGTTCCGGATCGATTTGTTGTCGTTGTTGCGTCGGCCATCCTGTGCTGGTATTTTGAGTGGGATAAGAGCGGCGTCGAAATTCTCGGCGCGGTCAAGTCGGCAACGGGAACGCTCTTTGCTTTCCGATGGCCATTCACTCTCGCCCACATGCGCCACATTCGCTCTGCCATGTCGACTTCGTTCCTCATTGCCCTACTCGGCTTCTTTGAGTCGTCTGTCGCGGCCAAGAGTCTTGGAAACAGTAGCATACCCGGCATGGAGTTGAGCGCAAACCGCGAAATGATTGCACTGGGCGTTGCCAATGTTGTTGGCTCTTGCTTCATGAGTCTTCCTGCATTTGGTGGCTACGGACGCAGCAAAGTCAACAAGACGACTGGTGGCAAGACGCCAATGAGTTCCATTGTGCTGAGCCTCATTTCCTTGCTCTCTGTGCTTTTCCTCTTGCCGTACTTTTACTTTTTGCCTAAACCAGTCCTGTGCTCCATGATTTCTGTCGTTGCTTGGTCGCTGATAGAAGAAGCACCGCACGACATCAAGTTCTTTGTCAAAATTCGAGGTTGGACTGAATTGGGTCTCATGGCCAGCATCTTCCTGTCTACAATCTTCTACTCCTTGACTCTCGGCATGGCCCTGGGGGTCGGCATCTCGCTGCTCATGGTGATCAAGCACAGCACGCGCCCTCGCATCCAGATTCTCGGCCGCATTCCCGGAACGCAGCTCTTTGAAAACGCCGAGGCTGTACCTCACAATCTCGAGTTCGTCGAGGGCTGTCTCATTGTCAAGATTCCCGAGCCGCTGACCTTTGCCAACACCGGTGAGCTTAAATCTCGTCTACGCCGCCTCGAGCTGTACGGCACGCCGTCCGCTCACCCAGCACTGCCTCGCATCCGCAGCCAAGACGCCAACCGCAACATCATCTTTGACATCCACGGCGTCACATCGATTGACGGCTCCGGAACCCAAGTCCTAGAAGAACTTGTGCGCAGCTATCGGGACCGTGGCGTCCGCGTCTTCTTCTCGCGCATGCCTGGTGGCAAGAGCCACCCCGTCTGGCGCCTCATGGTCAGCAGCGGCATCGTAGCACTGTGCGGCGAGAGCCACTTCGTCAGGAACGTAGAAGAGGCGTTGCAGATGACCGAGTACGAGGAAAGCATCGAAGACGGCAGAAGCAGTGTCGCTTGAATCGGTGGCTTGGGCAGCAGCATACGACACGCCTTATTGATGATTTGCAATTTGATTTCTGCGGTTTTTCCAAAAAGCGATACAATAGATTTTGACCTCTGTCGTCGAAGATAACGGGGCTGTATAGTGGCTAGAATAGCCTTTACTCGGCATCACATATAGTATATAATGTACCCCGAGCCTATATATTTATCATTCTTATTGAATAAATTTGTCTGTAGTGTTTCCGTTTCCATGCCAGCGACCTTGTCATTTACATGTGTTGCCGCGAGTGTTGGAGAGGAGTATTGTAGAAGTGGTAAAGATTACTATTTCTCTGGATATACTGTGATAGAAAATCTAAAGAGGAAATAATGCTTACATTTATATTTTCGGCCTCGTTCAATTTTCAATCCGTCATTGACTACTGTGTAAACTTTAAGCATACCTAACTACCGAAGCTCAGCTGGTCGTGTTTGGGGCGATCGCCCAGTGGCACCCACAGTGACATGCCGCTAAACCGAGTGCCGCCATGCCCAAGGCTGCTTGGCTGCCAGTCAGGGATGGAAAAATCGAGGCCCCTCCCAAAGCGCGTCAACCAAACTTTTACATCATCAACCACGCGCCCGATTTCCAGTCATTTCCCTTACGAGCACACGACGGCACCTACGCATCGCGGCAGATAGGGATGAATCGTCGAAATTCAGCTTGCTCCTAGACTTTGCGATGGATTCGGAGCTCACCCGACCGTCGGAGCTCGACGAGTCGCAGTCGTCGAAGCTGTCCAGCGTCAACCCCAGCGACATGGACAACGGTGGCGGCAGCAGCAGCGACAGCGACAGCTCCGACGATGGCGCATCCGAGGCGGCGCCCCAGGTCGAGTGGCTCGCCACGGGTCGCCAGCGTCGTTCCACGGCTGGCAACCGTATGAAGTCGATGCTTGCCAACGAAGAACCGGACTCCGATCTCGAGCTGCTCTTTGCCGAAGACGAAAACGATCAAGGCTTCTCTGACGCCGGGGACCATGCCTCCGACGTGCAGATGGACTCTTCTTCCGACGACGATGACAACCACGACGACGACGAGCTCGAGGGCGAGAAGGAGCTCGATCGACAGGCCAAGGAGCGTCGCACCGCGCAGCGCAAGCGCAAGGCACAGGAAGCGATCCCAGCCAAATTTCGCAAAAAAGTGCGCATCGATACGAGCAATTCGACACCGCGTTCCTCTGTCGCCCCTTCCACGCCGCAAACGAGCCAGGCGCCCCGACCAAAGAAAAAATCCGAGCGCGCATCATGGCTGCCCTCGGTCACCGACCTGCCCACGCGTGCCTCGTCGCGCCAGACGACGCGGCTCTCCAAGGAACAGCTGCACGCGCAGATGGAAGAGCGCGAGGCCAAGCGTCTGAAGCAGCTGGCGCAAATGCAGAAGAAGGCAGCGCGCCTCGAAGCCCTCAAGAAACCGCCCATGACGCAAGAGGACCGGCTGCGAGAAGCCGCCCTTGTCGAGGAGCGCAACAGCAAGAGCCTTAACCGATGGGAAGAGGCCGAGAAGCAGCGTGAAGAGGAGCGCCGAGCCAAGCTCGCGGCACTCCACGAGCGTACGCTCAGCGGGCCTGTGATTTCGTTTTGGAGCGGCCTGGGCCGATTTGGCGATGGCTGGCGCAAGGGCGAGGGCATTCACGTGGCAATCGAGGAGAAGCCGAAAAAGGCCAAGAAAGAAAAGGCGACAAAAGAAAAGGGCAAGAAAAAGGATGAGATCAAGGACAATGTGAAAGAAGAGAACGCGGGTGAGACGAAAACTACGGATGCGCAGGCCCCGAGCACAGCAAACCCCCGGTCTACAGAACATGGCCAAGCGACGGACACAACACAGAGTAGCGTGAACGCCGACAAGAGCAACGAAGTTCCGAAAGAGAAGGGCGAAGCAGATGCCGCATCTAAAGACACTGCCGTGATTGATGCACCGGACGCACAACCGCAAGAAACTACAGCATCAGCAGCATCAGCAGCACCAGCAACACACAAAGCTGCAGGAGCCGAAACATCGCACGTTGCAGGCAAAGATGGGACTGTGGACGTTTCTATGACAGATGTGCCGACAATAGAGGGCGCGGAAAAGACAAATGCCATGGAGGCTGGAGGCCAAGATGATACCACGAATCTCAAGTCAACGGAAACAGACACTGTGTCAAAATCGCAGTCCGCCGAACCCGTCGAAGCTCCTGCCAAAGAGTCCGACACGAAAGCACCCACGCCGTCTGCGCCGTCTACGGAGACGACATCTGGCTCAATGGGATCAGCAGCACAGGTACCAGCTACTGCAGAGGCGCCAAAGGGCTCTGTCCCCCCTCAAGCTACCACTAAAGAGACTCAACCGCAGCCAGCTTCCAATGCGGAACCAACAAATGGTATCCGCGCCGGCCCAGACTTCGGTGCTGTGCCGGTCACAGACGGAGAATCTCTCAAGGCAACCCCTTTGCAGCCAATTGAGAATGGCTCTCTGCCTGCAAGCAAGGTAGTCAGTCGAATTCAGTCTGAAGCCGCGACCCCGCAGCCAGAACAGGCGCGCTCGCCATTGGACGGACTCCCAACAACTCGCGATGCCATCATCTATCAAAACTTTGACGAAAATGCCATCAAAGACAGGAGTGTGCAAACGCAAGTTCTCTTTGGTCGCAAGATGAGCCGCTTGCCAAGTACGTATTATGCCAATGCTACCAGGCACACCATCGGGGCATGGTTGCTAATTAGCCACAGAACCTACACCTCCGCCCATGTGTCTAATCACTAACAACGCGGCGCGGTATCGTGACCCAAAAACCGACCTTCACTTCTACAGCGCCGCTGCTTTCAAGGAACTCCAGCGTGTAGCCTCGGGTGAATATCGCTGGAGCAAACTGCTTGGCGCCTGGGCTGGCAGCGGCACGTATGCGGCTCGAGGCGTTCCTGAGAGATTCCTCAACCCTGCCAGATGCCCAACGCTGGAGGAAGTGCAACGCATCGAACGTAAAAAGGAGGAAAAGGAGGAGCTCAAGCTCCAGCAAGCAGAGGACGAAAAGAAGGCCAAAGAGAAGAAGCCAGCTGCAGCCAAGAAGACTGGTGACAGCGATGCTCCAGCCCCGGCCAGTGGTGATAAGGTAACGACGGAAGAAAAAGATTCCATCAGTGTCAAAGCGGAGGACGCCAGTGGCGCCAAGACGGAAGCGCCGCCGGTGACTGCATGAGAAGATGCGACACAGTGTAACAACAAACGAAAGACCGGAAGGCTAGAGAGACGCCTCTCGGCAAGACTGAGCGTGTGGCTCTTGTCAATGTAACATGATATATACTAGGAAAGGATTAGACGATGACAAAGGCGTTTTTGGAGCGTGTACGGAAACACGCGATCTTTTGTTTCAGCCAGACTTGTTTGTACTCGGCCACAGGGGGAAGAGAAGGGATACCCATTTTTGGTGGCGCAACTATTGTATTTGTATACTAACTAGGACTGAAAGGTAGTCAGAAGATGAGGAATCGGGAAATTATGAGAGAAAATTTCTGACAGAGAGCAGTCGGCTCCGACATCGTTGCGTGCGTTCACATCAACAGGAACCGGTAGCGGACGCTACAGTGGATTCCAAAAGTGAGGCAAGCTGACGGAAAGCAAGGTGCTGAAATGGGGTCGCGTGACTGCATGGGATAGATGAGCTTTTCGGGCATAATGGTGGATTGCGACATTTTAAACACCGAACGGTTGCGCGTTTGGTTAGACTGCTGGAAAGCACGATTCCGAGGGTGGTCATCTTTTGCCTTGTGCGGACGAACTTTTGTACACACGAGAGTTCCGCAACCTGATGGGATTCCGACAGCCTGCCGACACTGCCTGCACTCCCACCGGCCCCCGCCCGGCCAATTGCGAAAGCCCATCTGCAAAGGAACTATTGAAGCATCGGATAGAAAGGGCGAGCTGGAGAAGAAGGCACTTTCGTTCACCACCAACGGGGAAGATTATACTGAAGATGTGCTGGCTCCTACTTATCCTGTGCGCCACGAGCAGCGCGGCGCCAACGCCCATCGCCAAGTGTGGTGCCACGGGCGAGGCTTCAGCTTAGCTTAGGGGCAACATGCAAAAGGACCAAGACTCGGAAACCATGAATCGGCGCCTTCCCGGTTGGTCAGGGTTTTTGTCGTCTAGACTAGGCGGAATGGGTAAGATCTACCCTCGTCTTCGTCTAGGTGGGGGGCGGGGGGGCGTATCAGCCGGTTTGGTGAAGCAAGGCAAAAGGCGCCGTTCCTCCCAGACGCATGCCGGTACTTCATCTAGCTCGTTTAGCTAGCTTGAAGCCTCGTTGGCGTTGAGATGAGGCTGGCGAGGCGAGGGTGCATGGAGCCGCCACCCCGTACGAGAACTTTTGAAGGACCAAACTAAACGCACCAAAGATGGGAACCGTCACCGTACCGTTCTGTGTGCCGATGTGTCGAGCTTCCCAACCTATCCCGCGGAAATTTTTTCGGTCTCAACACCCTATCAAGTAAATAGCGTGGCGACGGGCTCTTTGCGGCCAACATGTTGGGCGCCCTGGGGACTTGCAAAGCTCCAGGATCTTTTGTGCAAGACAAGCGGAAGGTGGGGAGATGGCTACAAAGTTGAAAAATTAAAAAATTAGAAATTAAAAGTAATAAATAAAACCGTTTGTTTGTGGCTGCTAGATGAGACCAAAGTTCCTTGTCGTTATTCTTGGGGAGTGAGCGTCGAGTCCGCAAGGTAATTTGCTTTGTGGTGAAAGTGTGCCGCCTCGGTTGTGTCCTCGCGGGAGACTTCCACGGGACTCATCGCCAGAGTTCTTCTTGCGCGGCCGTATTCCCGAGGATGGGGGCTTTTCCTTGGCAGACGCCGGACGGGGAACAATATTTAAATGATGGTGGCGTCTTGGCCAAGGCTAAGCGACAAGCTCTCCGCCGGAGTCGCTCTCATCAACTACATAGCAATAGTTCCGGTAACGCATGCAAGTTTTTGAGAAGAGCTGCTTTGAAAATTGCGCTCAGCAACGGCATAGTCGCAAGTTGCCGTGGGTGTAAAGCCATTCGTGTTTCTTTTCTTGTCTCAAAACTATCCTTACCTGCATTGCATAAGGCTCTTGGGGGCCAGCCAGCTCCACGAAAGGACAGCCCGTCCTGCAGGCTTACTACCTTGGCCAAAGGCCCTCCTCCCCTGACCGAAACTTTCAAAGCCGAATTGTACTGAGTAGCACCGAGTATAATTCTCTGCCCTCTCTCCCGCCCTCCCTCCTCCCTCCTCCCTGCCCCCTACGTTTTGTGCAATGCCTAACGAGAAGGAAAAAGTGGTGGCTTGTTTCCCGGCCACAAAAGGTCTGGTATTGGTGGCGTTCATCCGACAACAACTCGTAAGAATGGGAACGGCATCGCTTCTCTGATTCGCTCGTAGGACTGGGCGATCCCCGCGATGGGCCTGCCAGCCTGTATCTGAAGAAATGACAGGCGCAGGCGCCACGTCCTTCTGACCCTGCATTGTGCTCGCACTACTCCGTACCGGACAGACAAAAGTTCCCGCCCAATCCATGGCAACGATTCGGCAGCCCATCTTGGGGAGTTTCTTTAGCGCCGGGCCGAAAACGGATCTTGCTAGTGCCGGGTTTACCGACGGCAGAAACAAGAACCCAGTATACGCCCTCGTCTTCAGTCTCGCGTGCTTAAGACACTAGTTACCTACTGGTGGTTATTGGGACAAGTCGGGGTTGCCCGTCCCTGAAAGCAAGTTGAACCATGTCACAGACCTTTACTCCGAGTTGCTTTTGAGAGACCAATCCGCCGCCATGTTCTCCATTTTATCTTCAAGGGCCATGTGGTAAAGGACAGTCTGGTTTGGACCCGCCGGTGGTGAGACTTGCATCAAAAGAAGGTCCGGCCGCCTGGGGGTGTGCAGCATGAGTGTAACCATCACAAGGCTGGCAATGGCCGGTGTGCCGATGTTCTTTCGTGTGGATATCGAGCCAATCGCGCAATGCAATCACTCATTAGCAGTCTTCCCACTCCTTCCTATCTACGGAGTATACTTTCCCCCCTCTCAGACCCTTGCCCACCCCCTAATGGCGCGCTTTGTCAACGTGAGCTCGTGATCCGGTGATGCAAGGGCCCTTTTGTTCGTGCTCCCCCACAGGTGCCAGATCCCATTTCGGCAAGGTCAGCCAAATATTCTCCATTGCTGCAGGTTGACGGCCCACTGGTTGGGAATGTCGCCAGGACCTTTTGCCTTCTCAATTGGAGACGCAAAAGATCCCTTCTTCGGAGGCATGTTCTCCTAGCCTCATTTCTTGTTTAGCGCCTGCAAAACATACCGCAACCGTTGGCCAGTTGGCTAGCCTCGAGGTAGGACAGTTCAGAAGCTAAATAGATGTGATACCCGTCCGAGGCTGGACGGACAGAGTGAAAGTTCCATATCAACCTGCCCTGCTCATTCGTCTCAGCTTGTTGCCCCAGGCTTTTGATATTACATTTTGCTTCCAATAGTCCCACCTGTCCGGGATACCCTGCATCCCTCCCCTCCTCCGTCTACCTCTGCGGGCTGCCATCTTGTTTGCAGATTCCTGCTGGGACTTGGTCGCCATGGCCCACGACGAGGAAATCACCGACGCCCATCGTCGGGACAGCCACGACGGCGGCTCCGTCGAGGAGGTGCACCATGTGGTTGACGAGAAGCACGACTACACACAGCACCACCAGCACCACCACCACACTGAGGCTGAGGTGCAGGCGCTCGAGGCCAAGCTCGGCGGCGATGCAGAGGGCCTCGTCGCGCCCATGGACGACGTCGAGTACGTCATGGACAAGATTGAGGCCATGACGGTCGAGGAGGCGCAGGAGATTCTGCGCACCATGCTCAAGGAGCACGAGTACGACTACAACTTTGCCCAAAGCCTGCGCGACCAAATCACCACCCTGCTGCAGGGCCCGCCGGAAAAAGACACCGCAGGCGGCGACTGGGTGACGGAGATCAAGACGGTGGCGGCGCTCAACCGCTTCTACTCGCCGTACCCCGAGGTGCGCGCCATCACGACGCCCGACGACGACCCGGACATGCCGTGCGAGACGCTCCGCGCGCACTTTCTGGGCCTGGTCTGGGCCGTCATCGGGCAGTTCACCAACTCGCTCTTCAACTCACGCTTCCCGAGCATCACGCTGGGCTCCGCCGTCGTCCAGATCCTGCTGTACCCGTGCGGCATGGCCCTGGCCTGGGCGCTGCCCGACTGGGGCTTCACGGTCCGCGGCACCCGCGTGTCGCTCAACCCGGGGCCCTGGTCGTACAAGGAGCAGATGCTGGCGACCATCATCATGGATGTCAGCATCAACTCGGCGTACTGCTTCTCCAACATCCAGACGCAGGCCGTCTACTACCACGACACGTGGCTGACGGCCGAGTACAGCATCCTGCTGCTGCTGTCGACGCAGCTCATGGGGCTTGGCTTCTCGGGCCTGCTGCGCCGCTTCGTCGTCTACCCCGTCGAGACCATCTGGCCCGCGCTGCTGCCCACCATTGCCCTCAACAAGGCGCTGCTGCTGCCGGAGCGCAAGGAGACGGTCCACGGCTGGAGCCTGTCGCGCTATCAGGTCTTTTTCATCTGCTTCTTCGGCATGTTTGTGTACTTTTGGATCCCGGGCTACCTGTTCCCGGCCCTCTCTACCTTTGCCTGGATGACCTGGATCGCGCCCAACAACTTTCCTCTCAACATCATCACCGGTAAGTCTGATGCTTGCACCCCGTCGCACCTCGACGTCTTTGTTGCTGTGTTGCTGAGACCCAAGTTCTCTCCCGATACAGGAAACTCGGGAATTGGATTCAACCCCATTCCGACGTTTGATTGGAACGTCGTCATTCAGAATGGCGCGCCGCTCGCCATTCCGTTTTTCGCTTACGTGCAGCAAGCCGGCGGCCAGCTGATCTCCGCCTTTATCCTGATTGCCATTTACTGGACCAACAAGTCGTGGACGGCACACTTGCCCATCAACACGTCTACCATCTACGACAATACGGGTGAGCCTTACAACATCTCGCGCGTCATCGACCCGCAGCGCGCCGTCGTCCTCGAGGACAAGTACAAGGCCTACTCGCCCCCGTTTTACACGGCGGGCAGCCTTGTCTCGTACGGTGCCTTTTTCATGTTTTATCCCATCACCATGGTCTTTGTCCTGCTCGATGCGTGGAGGCCGCTGCTAAAGGCGTTCAAGTCCATGGCTCGGGCTGTCAAGGAGTCCGTCGTGGGCCTCTTCCAAGGCATCTACAGAATCACCGGGGCTCTCGTTGGGGGCAACTTTCGCGAGGCGGCCCAGCATCTGTACGCCATGTTCAGCAGCGACGGGTCCATCTACGACGGCTTCGATGATCCCCTGACGAACATTATGCGCAAATACCCCGAGGTTCCGGATTGGTGGTTCCTCTCGATTGCCTTGATTGCCTTTGTTTTTGCTATTGTCGTGCTCGAGAAGTATCCACAGCTTGACACGCCTGTTTGGACCATCTTCTTCGTCATCGCCCTCAACCTCGTGTTTTTGATCCCAATGACATATATCAATGCCATCTCGGGCATTACCCAGGGCTTAAACGTTGTGACGGAATTGATCATGGGTTACGCTCTGCCTGGACACCCTGAGGCTCTCATGTTCGTGAAAGCCTACGGATACAATATCAACGGTCAGGCGGACAACTACATCTCGGATCAAAAGATGGGCTTTTACGCAAAGATTCCGCCACGTGCCATGTACCGCGGTCAGATTCTGAGTACAATCATCACGGTCTTTGTCTGCTATGGCGTGGTCAACTTTGTTGACAATACTATTCCCGGCATCTGCACGCCGGATCAACCGTCCAAGTTTAACTGTCTCGCCGGTTCTGCCGTCTTCTTCTCGTCATCCGTTGTCTGGGTATGTGCCATGATGTATGATGCAAGAAGCTCAAATGCTAACAGAGATGGATTTAGGGTGCTATTGGTCCCAGCCGCGTCTTTTCTCAGCTGTACCCTGCGATGAAGTACACGTTCCTTTTCGGCTTCTTGCTGGCCCTCGCGTGGTGGGCCGGGAAGCGATTCGGCTCGATGGCGCGCGAGGCCATGCGCAAGACGCTCCCCGGCTCCGTCTTCAAGCCCATCGACTATGTCCTGCTGAAGCCGCTTTCCTGGCTCAAGCACGTCCACCCCACCATTGTCATCAACGGAGCCATGGCATGGGCGCCCACCAACTTGACTTACACGACGGTCGGATTGTACTTTTCGTTTGGCTTCATGTACTACCTTCGCCGCTACAAGACGGCGTGGTGGGAGAGATACAACTACGTCATTTCTGCTGCACTGGGCGGAGGTGTTGCTTTTTCTGGCATCATCATCTTTTTCGCGCTGCAGTGGAATCCTGTGAACCTTTCCTGGTGGGGTACCAATATTCCTGGAGAGACGATTGATGGAGGCGCGGGCCAAACGTCGTTGCTCCCTCTCCCTGATAGGGGATATTTTGGGCCAGATAGCTGGTACTAGATGGTACTTTCAATGACTTGGCACGAGACTGATGTTTTGGGTATATATTTGGCCGGATGTAGCAGCACAATTGCCTATTGGTCCGTGACTTTGTCACTGGGTTGCTCGTTGTTGACCACTACAAGTACTCCTTCGCGTAGAAGTAAATTGTGCATACATGTACCTCAAGGCGTATGAATTTGAAATTACAGGTTGCAGGTGAAGTGCTCCTCAGCTTTGCGGCCGTAGGGCATTTGTTCCTAGCGTGTCCGTATGCTTCAGTAATCATGCTTTGTACAGTTGGGTTGCATTTCGTCTCCCGACTCATAGGCATGTGGGCTTAGCGACACGGCGTCTTGTTAGCCTGGACACGGCGCAGACCAAGGGCGGTGCGTGCTTGTAGCTGGTATGTACTGGTACTACAAGAGATTGAGTTGCAAGTTGAAAGTACGAAGGAGTACTAGGCTTGGAGCCAGTCCTTGGCGAAACGAGAAATGGGTACGAGGAGCAGTTGGTTCAGCTTGGCAGGTGGTGGTACGATGGGGGACAGAGAGGGCACATGAGAGAATGGGAGGTTGGGAGACGGGCCATCAGTGGTACAGATGGACTTTTAGATTGTGAGTCTGTGTAATCAGTAGATAGATACCAGTACAAGCAGGTAGTCCGTGCTCGGATCGGTCAACGGTGAGTGGCTCGGTGGTGGCAAGGTGGATTGAGAGGGACATGAGGGTGGGAGATGGCGACACAGAGTAATCTGTAGCGTGCAAGACAACAATGGCATTGTAGGGGTTGCCCAGTAGTGAGTGTCTGAGAGGTGTGATTGAGGGTGTCTCTCGGTCATTATTTGCTACTATCCGTACCATCATCACCAGTATGTACTCGACCACTGGGATGCTCGGCCAAACCTCAGGATGGAAATTTAGCGAGGCTTCGGGGGGCCTTCAGTGGCTTTAGCGGGTGATTGCGCTGAAGAGCCCCTGTATGTACCCCTGGTTTGAGGGCTGGTGCGCTGCTCGCCAATCAGACGGGAATGACGACACAGGGCTGACTCGCCACCAGCCACTCAACACTGTGGGAAGAATACCTACCCCTGTGTCCCTGGGCTTACGGGCTTTTACCAGTACTGGCACATAGCAGCCAGCCACTTCAGCCGTCGACAGCAACAGTGTCCGGCTCGCATCACCAGCAGCCCGGCATTCAGCGCTGCTGGGTACTGGGAAATTGCATGCCGAACCCGCCCAGAGTAGGAACCGGCCAATCGCTGAGCTCCAAGCGCTGCAGCCATTGATGCAAGATGCAACCAACTCGGCCGGCTAGCGCTAACAAGTAGGCCCGCTGCACCGGGCGGACGTTCCAGCGGACCAGCCGACCAGTCGGGTGCAGAGGCTGGGCTTCGATAGGTACCTCCAGCCTACCAGTTGCAGGCACCGCACGGCGGCGCTACGCCACTCTGGGAAGCCATGAGCCACACCACTCTCGCTAGCCCGCGCCACTTGGGTCGCTTTCGGCCAGCCCTCATTAAACTTGCCCTCTTGTGCCTCTGCACTTGGGCGGTCCCTGGCCATCCACGATGAAGATCTCGACAACGCGCCGCATTTGAGGCCGCCTTGCCTTGACCGCAACACCACGCACACAGTTTTCTCTTCTTGGCCGGGCCCTCCCCCCCGCTGCCCGGCGCCCCTCTCTTCAGCTACCCATGGCCAGCGCATCCGTGCATGGGCACCACGGCCAGCATGGCCAATCGAAGATGGGTTCCATCTCCCCAGCGTTTCGGGATTGAGAGTCGCCGTGATGCTCTGCAGCAAACGGAGCAAAAGAAGAAGAAGAAAAGGCATCGAATGGCATTCCCACGCATCAAAAAGATGTACGACCTCGACGTTTCACTCTTTCAATGCCTTTTCCGGATACCAAAAACCGCTTGCAGTTTCGTTCGTTCGTACCAGCACCACCACCTCGTGGCTGGCTCCAGCTTCCAATCGTTCGTCCGCGACAACGGCCCAAGCTCTAGTCCACCTTTTAAGATTACTCGTGGTCCTCGTCACCCGAGAGCCCATCGTCACAATTAATTACAGACGTCCTGCCCGCTCGTCCGTCCCATCCCATCTTTGGGTCTCCCGCATCTTGGTCAGGAATTGCATTGTGATTGATTACTCAATACTTACCCATGCAACATCTCGCGAGCATCACCCCGTTCCTCGACGCCTGCGGCTCTGCATCGTCTTCTGCAACACTCGCGGCTTCGCTTCTCGACCGGTCTAGGCCACCCATCCATCGGGCTTGCAGACGATTTGCGCCCACCCACGACCAGGGCCTATCCATGATTCACCAACAACTCTCGCCCATCTGAGCCGCAGCTGAGCTTGTCAGTCCGTCTGGTCGCCCAAAGAGCCCGCCTACGCCGTTGCTTCCTCGCTCTTCCCAACTTCTTAATCATTTTGGTCCTTCCCCTCGCCGCCTCTTTAACCGTTTCGCTTTCATCTCGCCATTGGCCTTGTTTATTTTCCGTCGCCGCCGACGCCGCTGCCGCATCCTCCCACCACATCGTTCGGCACGGCGGAGGGCAGCTTCCATACACACAGCCGATTGTCAGAGCGCGAAACCACCGACTCTCTGCTGCTTTTACGCCCGTCTTTTCTTTTATTCCTTTGCAAAATCGTCCACGCCTGAATCATATACCTATCGCATATTATAACGTCGATTCTTCCATTATATTTCCTCATATTCAGGGCCCGCCGCTCACTAAACTGGGGCGCCCTCAATCCAGGATTCCGAAACACGCCCTCAGGTATCACGCCCCAAAATTCGCGCCCCCGGTCGACGAGAAAGAGTCTCGAAACGACGCGCATAGCCGCCTTGGCGTTGCGGTATTGTTCAAGGAAGAAAGTCCGCCTCGCTGGAATTTTTCCAACGTTTTCCATCCCTTTTCCCAACTTGTTTGCTTTACATCGGAGTGAGGCGTCGGCCTCCATCTCGCTGTCATGGATCCCTCAAGGACCCTGGTTGCATTCCTTCTGTAAGTGATTCGCTGCCCTTCGCTTGGATATTGTCTCGCATTCTTGCTTTGTTCCCTTTGCGCCCAACCGCCCCCTGGACATCGCCAATGGTGTCGGGCTAAAAGGCCCAATGTCTTGCATCGCTGCAGAATACGCAATCAAGCTGGCTCCGTTCAATATTTGCCTATTGGGGCATCCATTGACGATGGGCAATCGGTCGCGGCTCCTTGTCGGGGCCGAGGCACCGTCAAAAATAGCTGCACACTAGGCCGGGCAATATTCTTACTTCATTCCCACCGTTTGCAATCAAACCACATGCAGCTTGCCCTCATGATGGCCAAGTTCTGCTGTCGCCCGTTTTTTCAATGGACCCGGCCACCAGTGTGCAGATCGGTACAAGCACAGGCTCGCGCGCCCTGGCCGACTGAGCTGATAATTGATTGGGCAATCTATTGGCCTCGAGCAAAACTCCTTCGTCTACTCAAGTGAGCTCCGACATACTACGGAGTAGTCTGTTTGCTTCTCGCATCCGCGGCCTTCCAAGTGGACGCCAGCTTCAAGCCACATGGCTGGAGCACCGTGGAGCCGATACCCCCATCTCCCATGTTGGAATGCACCGCGCTTCATGAGTCCCATATCGGACATTTTATTCTGACTTATTCGCTTTTCCTCGAAATTCCGTCTTGCTAACCATGGCGTTTCATTTCAACTCATAGTGAGACGGATCCATCAGTCACCACAGTCCAGCTTATTGGCTCCTGGGACAATTTTTCCTCATGTTATCCCATGGACCGCGACGCCCGGCGCGGTCGCGGCCATTGGCGAGGCTGTCACTCCCTCCGCGACCACGTTTGCGACGGCGCTGGCAGTCGATATAAGATGCACACAGGCCTTGCCATGGGTCACACCTACTATTATTATGTACGTCCCGACTCCATGGTAGTTTGCTCTCTTTACCACCATCACCGGCATTACCGCCTCAAACCCCGCTCCCAGCTAGGACCACTACGCAGCTTCTCTCGTCTGGCCATTGCTTCTTTGTTGCCCGGACCAAGTGCTAACATGACCGCGCGCCCGTCCACGCAGTACGAGTTGAATGGGGCTACAGAAATGTGCAATCCTTCAATGCCTTCTACGACGTCTTGTCCGTACCTTCCGGGCCAAAAAGTGAATACCTTATATATACCCGAGGAAGCCACCAGTCGGACTCGGCGTGCTTCACTATCATCGCTATCAGAAGAATACTTTCGAACCATGGATCCTCACTCCAAATTTGTTACGCCGCAACCCGCTGCTCCTTCCCATGCCGAGCTGTCTATCCGCCGCACGGGTACCGCTGCTCCCGCTCTCTCCACAGACTTTGCCTTCACCAAAGACCGTTCGCTCTCAGCCAGCTCTCCCACCAAGTCTCCTTGGAGACGCTTCTTCGACAGAGCTCTCATTTCTCGCTCATCAGAGAACCGCCGTTGCTCAGCCAACAACGACGACCACCGCAGCCTGACATCTCCCTCCTCCTCCTCCAACTACGACATTCGGCCTCAGACGTCGTCGGAAGGGACTCGCACGCGCGACATTTCTCCCGCATCCTTGCGCCGCCTCCTTGTTGAGGAGATAGACACATCGGTGCAGCCCGTTTCACGCGGCAGTCTGACCCCGTCGGCCAACTCTCGCACACCAAGCTTTGACGAATTGGATCAAGTTGACGAAGAAGAGGACGACTATTTTGTGGGAACAACAAACGATTTGTCCATGTACGCCGCAGAAGAACCATTATTCACCACACGGCTCTCCCCGCCCCCGTTTAGGAGAGGTGTGTCCCCGGTCACGGCGACAAGCTCTTCTGCCCAAACTGTCGTGCCATCACCACGGAGCCCGCAACCCCCTCTTCAATCCGGCGAGGACACTCCAAGTGGCCTGTTGATATCGCCGGTTCCTCAACAACCACTGGCGCGGCTGTCGATGCCGGAGAGCCCGATTCTCTCCGTGATAGACACAGATTTCCACTCGGCATGCCCGTCCTCCACTCTGTCGAGCGCCATGAACTCGCCTGCCTCTCCGACGTTGGGTGAGTTTCCGTCGTTCTACGACGACACTCAGGACGATGATGACGACATTGATGAGCGCTTCCCATTTTTCAGTCACGAAGAGACGCGTTTCAGCAGTACAGCGGCCAAAGGCAACAGACATGCCAAGGTTCCCTCAACGGCGTCCTTTTCAAGGTACTGCCTTCCGCAGCTGGTCTTTTCGACAGACAAGCTGCCCTCTGCGGACAATACACTCTCTACAAGCCCACACTTCACCACGGTTAGCTCGCCGCTGCTTATGCCGCGGTCGGGCGAGCCGGTTGGCGAGAATGGCAGCTCCAACTTGCTGGGCTCGAGCCTGGACGTCGGTCTTGGCGACTTTGCCAGTGAGCTCAGATGGGTGGCTGATTCGATTACGAGTCGTCGCTAGGTCGGCGACATGACGGCGTTTGCTTTCTTCCACGATGGCTTCAACGCAATTGCCCAGCTTGCTGTGTTGATTCTGATTACTTTTTTTTGTGCATATGATTGATACCAATTTTTTTCCTGCCAATTCTTTTTTTTGCCAAATTTTTTTTTTCGCCTTATGCTGCTACTTGGACACAACGTGCAAAGGGGCTCTGGGAAATATCTGCGCTTCGACGGAAAGGAAATGGGGTGTTTTGCACATTTGTTCTTCGGTTGGATATTTCAATGGTTATAGCGGTACCATCTTTTGTTACAATGTTTTCTTTTTCCTTATGATTGATTTTGCCGTTTTCCCTTGCAGGGCATTCCAGTTGCCAAAATAAAATCTTTCTCCCGAGTCCAGTTCCAGTTTATTAATTTATGCACATAGGATGTCACAGACTCTCTACTCGGGTTCTTGGTCAAATTGATTGTTGAGACGGCATTACATGGAAAAAACGAAACTGTCCTCGAACGTGAACTCACTAAGCCTCTACTCGAGTTGTTGGTCAAATTGATTGTTGATTCGACATATTAAATGTAAAGAGGAATTTTTTTTTTATCAAACATGAAATCACTGAAGCTCTCCTGGAGCCATTATTGAAATCAATTTGTTGTTTCGACATTATATATGTGATAAAAAACAGAATTCCTATTCAGACAGCCCCAATGGCATCGCCATGCTATAAAAAAAACGAGTGTGTAATGGTTGAAAAAAAAGTCGAGATGTAACTATCCCAGACATGAGAAGAAGAAGGGGGAAAGGTATAGTACAGGAAGGAAGAAAATGATGCCAATAGCATCAAACAGAGTACGAGACCCTGGGAGAAGAAGAAGAAAATAAAACAGTGTAGAGGAAGCGACGTGTTGAAAAACGAAGCAACACTCGCAACATCATTATAGTATTATGATTTTTTCGTTGCCCGCAACCCATCTCATTCCAGTACAAATGGTCAAATAAAAAAAAACGAATGAAGTCCAGAATGAAACGTGGATGCAAACAGCAAAAGGGGGCAAAAAACACCGCAGACCGAACGCGACCGAAACCTCGTCATCCAAAAACAAGTTTACATGGGAAAAACAGAGAGCCATTTCATAAATATATCGAAGCCCTTTACCCAGCATGATACCGGTAGTAGTACGCCAGAATAAAGGCAAAGCAGTGTCAAGCCGTGCATAGCAGTTTTATTTCGCTGCTGCTGCCGCCATCTTCTCGGCGGTGCGCTTCTTGTCGGCTAGACGGTCCTCGCGGGAGCCCTTGTACTTTGTGCTGAGGATCTGGTCCCAAAAGGTAAAGAAGGGCTGGGAGAAGTTGGTCTTGATGCCCCAGGTCTGGTGGTGGATGTCGTGATAGGCAGCATTGTTGTTGGTGATGAGCTGGAGGGGGTCCCAGGGAAAGGCGTAGCCGCAGTGGTCGTCAACGGTCTTCATGGTGGAAAAGCTGAAGAAGCAGGTGCCCTGGAGGGCGGTCATGCCGGTGATCTTGAAGCCGATGCCGGCGCCTAGGGAGTCGAGGAGGAAGCCCTCCAAGGGGTGGTTGTAGAGCGCGCCGTAGGCGTAGGGGACGTACAGACGGTGGTGGCGCGAGTGGAAAGTCGTGTACAGCCAGCGGTTCATGTGCATGAGGCGGTGCAGAAAGTACTGCCAGGTATCGAGGATGAAGACAGCGACAAAGAACTGCAGCGCGGGGACGAGCACATGGTAGATGGCGCGGGCGACGGCCATTTCCCAGGCGGCAAAGACGGGCACGTCGGCGTCGGTCCGGAGGAACGGGTAGTAGCCGCCGGCGACGGCGCCAGCAAGCAGAGGGTGGGCGACGGCCATGTTCTTGGAGAGGGCGGTGGCGTTGAGGCCGACGAGGCCGAGCAGCGTCGGGAGGGCGCGCTGGGCGAGGCGGACGCGCGTGGCCCAGACGGCCACGTCGTAGTCGTCCTTGCCAATGTACTCGGGGGGGTCGGCGAGCTGCAAGGCGGCGCCGGTGACGACCTGAATGATCTGCTGGAGAATGACGTCGCGGGCGACCTCGTAGCGCGAGGCGTGGTTGCGGCGTGTGATCTCCTCGGGCGTGTGCAGCCGGTACTGCGGGAAGAGGTCGAGCGTGTCGACTAGGTGGAAGAGCAGCGACATGACCCAGTAGACGACGATGGGCGCCACGAGCGACAGCCAAAAGTCGGGCAGCCAGGGCAGGAGATCGGGTCGCGGCTGCAGCTCGTAGGCGGGGAGCGGCGGGAGCGCCGTGTCGAAGAGGGTGGTGTTGTTGTTGTTGGCCATAATGGAAGAGGCGGCAGAGGAGAGGCTGGCCGAGGTGGCGTTGAACATTGCCGCGACGACGTTGGTCGATTATGCTCTCTGTCTGGGCTGCTGTTTATCGGAGCGTTGGACTCGGCAGGTCCAAGTAGGGCGAAAGGTTGCGCGCGGCGCGCGTTTGTCCCGCGATGATGAAATCACCATGCGAGAAAAAATGGTGGCGAAAAAAAGGAGTGTAGTGTGTCGAGCGCCGGAAGCAGTGGATTAATGAGTGCGTAGTCGTATGGGGGTAAGCAAAGCTGTTTGTCGCAGTAATCGGAACACGCAGACGGTTCCGATTGCGTTTCAATCTTGAAAAGATGTAGAGAGGTTGAGAAAGGAAAAAGGAGCGTCGTGGGATTGAAGGTGGAAAGGGAAGAAAGAGTCGCAACCAACCGGGGGTGGATCGCGCCGGATAAAGATGCGCCTCTGTTTTATTTACCGGTTTGGCCACGGGCTACGGGGGGCGACTTTTGGTACTGCACATGGCCGCTAACTCGCTGGCCACCAGCGCTAAAGGTAACTACTGAGAATGTACCTTTAACTTGTTGCTGTTTTGTCCACCCTTTTTTGTTAAACTGGATCTATTTCCTTGTTCGGAACGGAAGCTCGGAGATGGCCAAGGGCGTATTGTGTCGCCTCTGCCAAAAAGTGGCCCAGCACGGTTGCGCTCCATCCCCTGAACTACAAAACTGGTAACTAGTAAATAGCACGAGAGCTGCCCTTTTCTATAAATACCGACTGTGATGTGAATCCAAGTATTGCAAGAGCTTTTCATAGTGATGGCGGTACTCTGCACAATAATGAAAGCATGCGGCCGGATAGATGACGTGGTTACGCAAAACGAGCCAAGGCCTCCCCATCAAAAAGCACCGGGGCTTTTAATTAACCTGCTTATTAAATAGGTACCTGGTCGCGCCTCTTTCGTTCCAAGCTCAGCGCCCGGTTGCAACGGACAAGGCGCTGTGACAGGCTTTCATGCCTGGAAATGACACCACTCGGCAATCCGACTTCCAGCGCCCACCCCCGGAGAGGAGGAGGGCATGTGTCACTTCTCACCCCCCCTGCGTGTCTGGCATGTACCAGCAGACCTTTTTACTGGGCAGGGAGGGAGGAGGGAAAAGGATCTGATAATTCGGTACCTGCGTGTTCAGCCTACCTTTGCTGTACTGCCGCGTACACACTTCACGGCGCCCCTGGGAAGCCGCCGCCAGGTGTGGTAGCTGTCCGATCCGAGCCGTGCCTAGGTAGTCCGAGGTGGGGTGACTATGCGCGTAAAGCAGCAGAGCGAGGCACTGGTCAGGGGCTTTGGTGCGAGGATGGCTTGGGTTTGAAGTTGACCAATAATTGTTGGCTCTCTTGTTGCCGATGTTTGGTCTTGTCTCGAATTCTATCCCTGCCATCTCGCCTAGGGAATCTACGGCGCCAAAGAGACCGGCACCACATCTACTCGCCGGAGAAAAGAAGAGGGCAGCTTTGTCCTGCATTGTCCATCCAGCTGGTATCCGTACATGTCCCAGACAGCAGGTCAAGGCACCCAAATGAGAATTGTATCCGACAAGTGTAGGGTAGGCTGCGATGGTACACATTGGCCGACTTGACGCCATGTGAGTGGTGGCTACGAGCTCGCTCAGGAATGCCTGCAATGCTCAGATGTGGTGTTCCACAGCAACAGTGGCTTTTTCCGTTGCTTTTCTCGCCGTTGCTGGTTCTGAGAGCTAGTTTGACCCAACATGATCAGCATCATGATGCCTCATGTCAGTGACAGCCAACGCACTGAGCGGCACCAATTCCAGCAAAAAGACAACCAAATCTGCTACTCGCTACCAGAGTTCACCCCGTTTCGAGCTACATGTGACTTCTAAACAAGACCATTGTGCCAGCGTCGAGACCATCTATCATCCCCTCGTTGTAAGAAAAGAGGCCAACACTCGGAGCCGTCGCCCCAGTCAACGAGAAACGAGGTCCTTCCCGCAACGACACCACCACCACCCTCAAGTCAAATAAATAAAGCCAACAAGAGGGGCCAGCCGTACCCATCAGCCAGTAGCAGCACGCCTAGAGACTTGCGAGCGCGTGAAAAGGAAGGAAAAAAAAAAAAAAAAAAAAGCTACAGCAAAAAAAGGTCTGGACCCCACCAGAATAGCCTGCCCCTCTCTCGCTGCAAAACAAGACACCACAGACAGGACAGACAGGCAGGGGAGAGCCATACCTTACCTAGGTACCATACTTCGTACCTACACAGAGCGCCCATACAGCGCAGCCCCTCCACTTTTCCTTCCATCCTGCTTTTTGCCTCTACCTCTCTTTTTTCTTTCCCTTTCCTCCCTCCACCTCGACCACTTTCATTCACGGCCTCTTCGTTTCTTCCTCACGGACCAATACCGCCATCATGCTTATCTACAAGGTACGACTTCGATTCCCTATCCCTTTCCCCAGCTCCCTCCAGCTTTGCGCCGTCCGCGCGCGCCCGACGAACCCCGCGCCAGTGTCGATTTTTTTTTTCGCTTCCCCTCCTGCACCCCGCCATTTTCGTGAACCCCCCCCTTCCCTTACCACCAGGGACCTCATCCCCCGCCAAAATAACAAACCGCTGCGAAAAACAGAAAACAAAACAAAATTCGACATGGCCTCGACTAACATGATTCTCTTCCATAGGACATCCTCACCGATGACGAGATCATCTCTGACTCGTACGATCTCAAGCTCGTCGACAACATTGTCTACGAGGCTGACTGCGCCATGATCACCGAGGGTGCCGTTGTCGTCAGTACGTCTGCACAGCCCCCAATGAGAAGGAGTCGGAAAAAGAAATGAGCAGCCGCAGGACTTTGGAATGCTGGCACTCATTTGTTCCAGTTTTATCCGTGCATCACCCCGCTAACACCCCGGCCCTCACAGACACCGGTGCCAACGCCTCTGCTGAGGAGGCCGACGAGGGCGTCGAGGATGCCGACGTCAAGGTCAACAACATTATCAACTCTTTCCGTCTCCAGTCCACCCAGTTCGACAAGAAGGGCTACCTGGTCTACCTCAAGGGCTACATGAAGGCCGTCAAGGCCGCTCTCCAGGAGCGCGGCGCCCCCGCCGAGGAGATTACCGCCTTTGAGAAGGGCGCCCAGACCTACGTCAAGGAGAAGCTCCTCCCCAACTTCAAGGACTTTGAGTTTTACACCGGCGAGTCCATGAACCCCGATGGCCTGTATGTCCCTTGCCCCCCCCCAAACTCACAAGACATTATGCTGACCCCCTTCTAGCATTGTCCTCCTCAACTACCGCGAGGATGGTGTCACCCCCTACATCATTGTCTGGAAGCACGGTGTCAAGGAGATGAAGGTCTAAGATCTGACCTCGCGAGGTCCCCTTGGCTCTTTTTTCTGTCTCTCTCTTTCCTGATGTGGGATAAAATTTGCCTCGGGAGGTGCATATACGTAAGAGAAAAAAAACAGCCAAACTGCAAAAAAGTCTTGGCGCCTTTTTCTTCCTTTTATCGAATGGTGGATGTATCACTGGATCTAGCCTTTTTTTTTTTGCCTCAAGCAAGATTAAAAAAAACAAGGATGAATTGATGACCTAATAAATGCTCATGTGTCCTGAAGCTATGCTATCAACGCCAATGTGATTGTAAAACAGGAAACCAACGACCATCAACCGAATGGAACAAGGAAGAGAATGAACAGCCTGGGAAAGAGGCTAGCTCCAGCCGCGGAACTAGAAAGCTGGTCTTGTCGACATGGGAATCGGAGGCGGCGCATCCTCCTCGGCGGCTGGTGGTGCTGCTGCGGCCGCCGCGGCCAGGCCCGGCTTCTTCTTGGGCGGCGGCGGCGGCGGTGGCTTCTTCTTTGCTACCGCTGCCACCACACCCGTCTCCTGCTGCTGCTGCTGCTGCTCCTGGGCACCACCACCACCACCTACCCCACCTCCAAACTTGCTCGCGAAGCCCCCGACCTTGTCCGCCACGCCGTACTTTTGGTTCAACCCCTGCGCCTTGCCGTACCCCGCGGCGACCTGCTCGCCGTGGCGCTGCCGAAAGTTGTTGGCCGTGCCGGCCGCGGCCTTGGCGTCGGCGAAGGACACCTGCGACGGGTCCTTGTGGAACTGCGACGCCGTCTTGAGCGCCGCCTGCTTCTGCGCCCACGTCGTGCCCTGGCTGGTCGCTGGCGTCGCCGCTCCTGCTTGCTCCTGCTGCTCCTGTTGCGGGTTCGTTGATGTGTTGAAGCGCGCGAAGCGACCCTGAAGCTCGTTCATGTGGTTACCGCCCTGTTGCTGCTGCTGGCCGGCATTACTGCTGCCGGCATTGCTCTTGCCGATGCCGAGGCCAGGCACGGAGACGCCGGCGGCCCCGAGTCGATTCACAGCGCCCTGGTTGAGCAGGCCGCCGCCGCCGGTTCCCGTGGATTGAGGGCTCGAAGAGGGAGGTGTGGCTGCTCCACGAGGTGGCAGCCGCGGCGGCAGGCTCGGCGGAGCAGCTCCTGCACCACCACCACGACCAGGAAGAGCCGGCACGGCACGCGCCACCCCCGTGGTGTTGGTCGCCGCGCCGTACGACGGCGGGCTTCTGACATTGGCGCCGTCCCTGCGACCCGGCGGCGGCGGCAAGTGGTCGGTCTGCAGGCCTGTCGTATTCGTCCGGTACGGGCGAGGCGGCTGCGGCGTCGCCTCCTCGATCTGCTCCTGCCCCTCGGGCGGTTCGCGTGTTATGCGGGCCGGCGGTTCGACGCGCGGGCCGTGGGGGTCCTGGTACTTGGACGGCGCGGTGACGACCTTGCGCTTGTCGCCGCCCGACGACGAGACGGGGACTGGGGTGAGTCCGGTACCGCGACGCTGCGGCGGCGGTGGTAGGGACGACGGGTCGGTGAGGGTGTGCAGCGGCCGGGAGACGTGGTCCTTGCGTTCGTCTTTGGAGTCTTCGCCGCGGCCGACGAGACCTTTCTACAGAAAAGAGTGTTAATACAGTGGCGAAAGAACGAGAGCCTGAAGAGTAAAAGTGGTTGGGCGTCGTACCACTTGGCCTTTGAGTGAAGCGCCTTTCTCTGGATGCCATCCATTCTTCAGCACGTCGCCGAATTTCGACATGATGACGGATCTCGCCGTTGCCGCTGCAAGCTTCTAATACGTGGAGAAGGGAGGTTCGTAGCGAGTAAATGTGTCGTCGATTGTCGGTCCTAGGGCGTTTGCGTGGTGTAAAACAATGTAGACGAGAAAACAGGTGGAGTGACGATTACGCACCTGCGGGGAGGCTTTGACTTGAGCTTGCACGACCCTGCGCCGCTGCCTTGACTAACTACTTGGGTAACCCCACCACCAAGCTTCTCCAAAAGAGCTTCTGTACCTCGCATTTACAACATTTGGGATTGAAGAATTGGCTTATTTCACTGATATTCCCAATTTCTGCTGGTATTTCACAAGTAGCATAATTCATCGCGCCGACGACTCTCAGCGACGCAGCAGCGCTGTAACTCGCCCACCTCTACCGCTTTACACGCTGCCTACCACCAACGCGTCTCCCACAGTAAAGCGCGTTCACTCCATGCTTCAACCAGCACCGTTTTCCCTCGACAACGCCGCCAACGCACGACATCGCCATGTCGGCGCCCGACAACGCAGAGTACGAGCTGCTCACCGAGCACTTTAGCTACCCGCCAGTGGTATGTTTCCCTTGCCAAAACAGAAGACGGAATATCCCGGACCGGCGCAACTAACAAAGACGAAAAAAAAAAGTCCCTTCTCGACGACATCATCAACGCCGTCAATGTCCTCGCCGACCGCGCCCTCGCCGCCGTCGAGACGGCCCTCACCAAGCTCCCCGCGCAGAATCTGGGCTTCGGCCCCTCCAAGAAGCGCGGCGCGCCCGGCGCCGACCCCAGCGATCCCTCGTCACAGCAGCAAAGCCCCGACGAGGCCGCCAAGCGCGAGATTGAGCACGGCACGCACCAGCTCGAGACGCTGCTCAACGCGTCCATCGACAAGAACTTTGACATTTTCGAGCTCTACGTCATGCGCAACATCCTCACCGTCAAGCCCGCCGACCAGCCGTACATGCAGCTCGCGCACTACAAGGGTCTCGACTTTACTTCTTCCGCCCCGTCCTCCGACGCCGCGCCGCCACCGAGCGTCGAATCCGTAACGCAACTGCGGCGCAGGCTGCACGCCAGCCAGAAGCTGCAGGTCGTGCTCGAGACGGAGCGCGTGCGCAACGACGCGCTCCTCGCCAAGCTGCGCGCCGCCCTCGGCGTCAAGGGCCCGGTGGCTGCTCCATCCACCGTCGGTGCCGTGAAGAAGGAAGACGGCGGCGAAGATGACGCGTCGCAGACGGACGTGCTCGGGTTCCTGCATGACCGCGGCACGCTGGAAGAGGGCGGCACCGAGCGGCCCATCACAACAACGACCGAGTTCACCCTCGCGCAGCTGCAGACGCTGCGGACGCTGTCCTCGTCGCTGCGGTCGCTTCTTCCGGACATTGTCGGCAGAGGTGCTGGGGAGGAAGAAGACGAAGCGGCAGAGAGGGAGGACGCGGACGAGGAGAAGAGCTGGCGCCGCGAGCGCGCCGAGTACGTCGAGAGCGCGTCGCGGCGGTACCTCGAGACGGTGGCCGGCGTGGAGCTCGGCCCCGCGGGCGAGGTGCGCGACGGCGAGTGGCAGGGCGCCGGGCGAGGGCTCGCGCGGGACGAGGTGGAGGGCCTGGAGGCTGTGGTTGCGGTCCTGGGCGCGCAGCAGCAGCAGCAGCAGTCGCAGCCGGAGCCGGAGCAGGTAGAGGACGGCGGCACTGGCCAAGACGAGGACGAGGTCATGGCCCAGTCGTAGCGCAGTTTCTGCGAGCTCGGGAACGCTGGAATATGTGGTGTATATAGACTTGGAATTTTTGGGACAAAGCGGGATATTGGCGTTGATAATTTTTGGTAGTTGAAATGATGTCTGATGACCTTTGATGACGAATGCTATTACTTTACAACTTGACCATGTTGAAACTCTTCAGGTTGCGGGATAGCCAGAAACTCTGGCAAATGTACAGTATTGAATATACTAATCTACAGAGGGTCATAGGTAAAACGGGGAAATAGAACAGCAACCTATAGCCGCAATAATCGTACAAAAAAAGGACGCCCAAGCAAGACGGGCTGCCACTATGCTATTAATAGTTTTCAATGAGCTTGTGCAGGCCGCCAGGCATGTTGGTCTCGTCGAGGAGGTTATTCTCCTTGGCAATGTACCAAAAGTGATGCTTCCAGAAGCGCGCGTCGTCCATGTCTTCGTGGGAGCCCCTCTGCGCCTGCGCCACCATCTTGTTGTGCAGCACCGAGTCGACGACGCGGCGCGCATTGTCCCGGTCGCCCTCGGCCACCAGAGCGCGGAGCAGCTCGTTGAGGCAGGGCAGCGAGGTGACGGGCCGCTCCGCGGCGGCCAGCTCGTCGAAGCGCGCCAGCGCAACATACGGCTCGCCCGTGAGGGCGGCGGCGCGGATGACGCGCTCCCACAGCGTCTGGTCGCCGCGCGACGTGTCCGCCATGCCGTGCCGCTGCAGCAGCGCCTCGATGGGCGCAAAGGAGCGCGGGGCGCGCTGCAGTGAGCGCTCAATGAGAATCGTCACCATGTACGGGTTGACGCGCACGTTTTGGTGCTGCAGGTGCGCCAGCACCGCGTCGACGGCCGCGTCCGAGGCGTTGGCCAGGGACGCCACGGCGTGCAGCGCCTTGGCGTAGAGCTCCGAGGTCAGGGCAAAGTTGGACCGCGCCAGGTCGGCAAAGACTTGGTTGACGGCCTCGACCTGCGCCTCGGGCGAGTCGTGGCTTGTCAACGCCAGCATCTCTTCGATTAGGATGATAAACGTCGCCTGGTTTGGCTCCACGCCGTTCTTCTCCATCATGTCCATGATCCAGGCGACGTCGTCCGGACCCGCGGCAAACGCCCGGCGTAGGATGATGTTGTGGGTGCTAATGTCCGCCTTGATGCCGTTGTTGTGCGCCCAGCTGAGCAGCACCTTGGCCGCCGGCGGGTCAATCTCCAGGATGCCCTTGATGCATGCATTCACCATTTCAATGCTAGGCTGCACGGCACCGCTTTCTTCGATGGTATTGCTTTGCACCGCGTCGTTCCACTGCTTTTGCAGCTGTGCAAGTGCAGCCACACACGCGCCAGTCTTGCCTTTTAGGATGTAGGCCGCGAGGCGCTCCGTCCAGATGGGCACGTCGAGGCGCACATTTGCGCTTTCGAGTTGATTCCACAGCGCGTCAATCTTTCTCGTATCTTTGCAGAGCCTCCAGCCGTGCATCATGCTGGTGTACGTCTTGAGCGTGAGTGGAATGTGCAGCTTGGCCATCATCTCCACGGCCGTTTTGTACTCGTAGTCTAGTCGGAGTGCGCAGGCGATGAAGATAAAAAAGTCCATCAATTCAGGCCTGGCTTGTATTGCAGAGCGCAAACCTGCGCTTCCGGCTTGCTTTTGGTAAAATTCGGCCCAGATGGTCTGCACGCCTGGCTTGTTGCGCTCTTGATATGCCTTTCGCAGTCGCTTGTGCATTTGTGAAAGGCTGGTTTTAGAGTCACTGGCAGCACTTCCTTGACGCCATGCTGCGTTTTCATTCGATAAGAGTTGAACGAGTATCGGCCATTGATTCGTGATGTATGAATGAAGCTCATGAGACTTCTCTGATGGAAAGGGAACGGCATGATGGGAGCCCTGATGAGGAAATTGTCGTAGCATTGATTCCGCACCTTGGCTGAACTCATTGAAAAAGATGCTAGCGAGCTCCAATAACGGCGCAAAGTCTCTTTGTGCATGCTCTGGCACGTATCGCGAGTCGGAGACAAAACAAAGTGTGGCTAAAAGTCCGTCCACAAGTTCTCTTGCTCGGCTAGCTTCAAATTGAGGAAACAGGGCACTAACAAAAGCCTCTGGAGTAACTTTGCTGTCATTGTTGGCTGAATCACTCGATTGCTGCGCACTCCTCAAGGCAACTCTGAACTCAACCTGATCCGGCAGGGCCAGCCGCAGGGGCTGGCCCTGCTCGGGTAGCCGCTGCATTTGCGAAACATGCATCCAAAGTTCCAACAAGTTCTGTGCCAGAAACTTGCGATAGGAGCTGGAGTTTTTGCCTGTGGCAAATATATGGCATATCTTGAGCGCCATGATGCTAGGGATTTGCGGACTTGTTAAGCCTAGGCGGGCTGCGAGTTGAGCGAGCTCGAGACAGGAGGCAGCCCGTCCATGTTGGATTTCGTCTTTGCAAGCGCCATTGATGAACTCTTTCACAAGTTGTGATATGGGCACCGGAAGGTTGGTACCATAGGCTCGTAAATGGGGGAATATCGACTTCTCAAACGTCGTAAGCCGTTGCTTTACGGGCTCGTTTTTCCGTGCCACCAGAGTGCTTAGCATGAATGTAATATCGATTTCGGACATTGGCTTCGTTCCAGAGAGGCCATCGTCGGGAAGTATGGCGGTCGTTTTACCTGTCCATCCAGTATTGTTGGCATTGACAATCTGGTTGAACATGTCAAAGGCCGAGACGTCTGATTTGGAACGGGGCGGCGGGCCAGCGGGCTTGGACCTGAGCTTGCCATCGCGATGGCGTGTCGTCCTCCGCTCCTGGGTGGAAGGCTTCGAGGGTCGTCCCGGTCGGCCATTGTGTGTCGTATTGGCGACTGACGAGAATGCCAGTTTGGCAATGGGCTGGGAAGCCTGGGTGCGCAGCTGCGAGGTGCATCTTGAGCACACAGCGCGTGACGGGAGCATGGCGCCTATAATGATGCAAGTGTCGAGCGTCTATGCGCCTGCCCCTCAGGTCGTCCGTCCGACGAAGAAAAAACCGCGCGGAACTCGGGATGCGGTGGATCGTGATGTCGAGTGTTGCTATCAGGGACAGCTCTTGGTGAATCTTCGAGATTGAGATTCTGGGGTGGATCCTTGAGCTTTTTGGTGGAGCATGCCACAGTACGTCCCTCGGGGCTACTTCCAGAGCCTACCACTCCCTGAGAAATTATTATTATTATTATTATTCAAAAAAAAATGTTGTTTACTTGAGTTTAGTATCTTTAGGTTCACTAACCGCAAGGAGCAAGTGCTTGAACCACGTTTCGTAAGTTGCCGTTGACTGTAGGTAATGTATGGAGAGCTGAGGTACAGTGCCAAGTGCACTACAGCTACTGGCACGGCAACGATGCAGAGAGCTTCAATGTGATAAATTACAGAGCACCATATTGAAAAAAAAAAGAAAAAAGAGAATATAAAAACCTTACGAAGCAAGAAGCGCGAGGTTCACGCCATAAATTAAATTGACTGTCATGGTATAACTGCATTACAAAACAAGCCCTTACTGAGCTGGCGCAATTAGAACTGACACTACAGCGAAGCCGTAAACTTGCCGCCGTCCAGCTCTTCCACCTTGGCAATGCTCTTCTTGTATCCCGGGCTACTCTCCAGGGTTTTGATATACTCGGAGACGCGGGAGTAGGTCTGCTCCCAGCCAGGCACGATATCCTTGAAGCGGGCCTGCGCAGCAATGAGGGGAAAGCTCATGAGGATGTCGGCGGCGGTAAGCTGGTCGTTGCAGAGGTACTTGCCGCCCGAGGTCGAGAGCTGGTCGTTGAGCATAGCCAGGTTCTTCTTGATGTTGGGGGCGATGAAGGCGGAGATGATCTTGTTGGCGACCATGGAGGTGATGGGTCGGACGAAGAAGGGGATGTCGGTGCTCTTGAGGCCTGCGGATGGGGTCAGTCCGAAGATGATTCTGGGCCGCGCGCCGCGCACAGAGTTTATGGCAAGTAGCAGGAGGGGGATACATACGACCGATGACCAGCGACAGGACGAGGTAGGGCATCAGAGTGCCCTCGGCATAGTGCAGGTAGTACTGGTGGCGGAGGTAGGCCTCGGTCTCGCCGCCGATGGTGTTTTCCTTGCCCTCCTGCCAGCGCTTGGGGACGAGGCGCTGGCCCTCGAGGAAGTGCGTGCAGAGGTACTCGGTCATCCAGCCGCTCTCGGCCAGCACAATGGGCTTGGCATCGGCGCCGGGGGGCGTGATGCTGATGACGGGCGACTTGCCGAGCGGGTGCACCTTTTGGAGCTCCGGGGGCGCTAGGAAGGTCTGCTTGTCGCGGTGGAAGATTTCGACCTCGTAGTTGACCTTGAGCTCCTCGAGGAGCCAAAGGATGCGCTGGGAGCGCGACTGCTCGAGCCTGCGGGGAGATGTCGCCGTTAGCCAAGAGTGTCTCTTGTTGCCAATTTTTTTTTTGCTTTTTTCTCTTTATTGGCTACCAGCGATGGGATGAGACATAGCTCGTCCATTGCAGGAACCGTCGTGGTTGAGCTTAGCAAGCTGCACTGCTGATGGGACTTACCAGTAGAGCTTGACCTTGGCCTCTTCGGTAGACATTTTCGGAGTGATGAAAACGACACGGGATTGTAGAAGATGATGCCAAGGGGAAAATCGAGCTTCAGAGGGTTCAATTGTAAAGTTTAATGCTGTTGTGCTACACTAAGGGGCCAAGAGCATTTTATCCATGGACAATTGCGCCGAGGTCCAGCGCGGGGGCGATTTTCATCAACTAGCGCGCTGCAGCAGAGTCCATTTCGTCACTGTTATCCTGCTTTTCCGGAGCCCATTCATTCCGGCTACGACGTCCCGAGCCCACGACGTCGATACTTGGTACCCAATGGGGAGCAGAGGCTGCGACATGGCGTTGAGGAGATGATGGTGGCGCGCAGAGCCGACGCTTTTACAAGGGCCGCTGGCACTGACAGAAGACACTCAATCTCGACAACTTACGACGAACGAGTTCATTTCAACCGCATTTATTTTCCATCCTTCCAAACCCAACTAGTCAGTGTAAAGCATCATTATGTACCGTTCCATCTACAGCTCCATCTTGTTAGACGGCAACTCAATCTCCGTTCCCGGCGTTTATTATCAGCATGTGCCGCAGCCCCGGCAAGCAGTAACGCCGCCCGTTTGCCTCACGCCTCTGCCTCACTGCGATAACAAGTTACAAGTCACAAGTCACAAAATGCATTTCCACAAACATGGATGGGCGAAATTATCCAATTAATAGCAATAAACGTCGTAAATACGGATAGATCACCCACCTCCATCACCCCCGCCGCCACCACCACCACCGTCTCCTCCACCTCCGCCATCACCACCGCCTCCATCACCACCACCGTCGCCGTAACCGCCTCCATCACCACCGCCATCAAAATTCCAGCCTCCTCCATCGCCGCCACCCCCTCCGCTCCCACCACCGCCGCCTTCTCGATCGCGTTGACCGCGCCTGTCCCGTCGTCGACGCTGTCTTGTTAGAACATGGCGATGGTCCCATACCGGACAGCGCACAAGTGCCGTGGCCCCCAGCGCAAAGACGACCCCGCCAGCAATGACGCTAATTGATATGGCGAATGCCGGCGCGTTGACCCCGGGGTATGGGATAGCATACGCGCCCCGAGGGACAGCCAGCAGAATCATCGGCGCGACTCTGAGCGCCGCTGTAAGCAGCAGGGCGATGCAGTGCACGCCCTTGCTGCACTGGAAGCCGACTACGATGGAGAGAACCATGTGCAGCAGCCACGCCGCGGCCATGATAATGCCAAACGGCGCCTTGAACTTGAAAACTCCATAGCCGCGGGCGGTAAAGGCAGATGCGAGTATAAACGACGCGCTCAGTGCGAGGAAACTGAGAAAAAAGACGACCGAAGCCATCCGCCAAGCAGATCTTGGAAGACAACTGACCAGCATCATGCTCAGTCCCGTCACAGCACTCGGCAAGAGGCCGATGATCCAAAATTGAATCAAAAGACTTCCGCTGCGATCGAAATTCGTCGAGCCGACATAGATGAGCACAGCCTGGATGACGAGCGGCGTCATCTCTGCCAGCAATGCGCCGATATAGCCAGCCACGCTCAACCCAGGAATATGCTCGGAGCTCGTGCCCGGCCCAAAGTAGTATCGTACTGCCCACAGCCTGTGATTGGATTCAAACCGCCGGACGAGCTGCACCACGAAGCCTGGCTGGAGAGACCGGAGGCAGCTCCACATGACATTGCGGACAAAGGTGCCCAGACCCCAAGATGGTCGGTGCCGCACGGGCGGTGCGGCGTCGAACTCATATGCGCCGTATTCTGGGTACTGGCTGATTTCCTTCTGGCGGCTTTTTTGGAATAGACTTGGTACTTCCGAAATCCACCAAATGCAGCACAGCAGCGCGACTGTCGCGGACAGCGCAAACCAGTGGAGCCCAGTCACGGTGTAAGTCGCGGGCGTATCTCCCGTCATTGCATTTTTGTTCTGGCCACGCTTGTGTCGAGTGTTTATGTTTGCGCGATGAAGATGTAGAAAACTACGCAGAATAACATTGCTGGAACTTTGAAGGTGAAGCAGGCTAGTTCTTGTACAACAGGGCCGTCAGTGCCAAGCCGAAGACTCTTGTGAGACGGCCCCAGCGTCGCAAAGCCTCAGCTCGCTAACCAGGCCTATCAGAGGTGAGAGAGGCGTTGCAAAATCAGCCTTGCAGGGTCATGCGCCAAACTACTTTAATTCGACTTCCTCCACCGTGTACGGACAGCATTGCTACCAGTAATTTTGCAAATGGCGAGAAAAGATGAGCATTCATTATGGTAGCTCTTTCGGCCAGCCACTCAGCCAGGTCTGTCGGAGTCCTGAAGCTGCCCTGAGTACGACAATACGCTGTCTTCCCATGGCGTCGCCTTTTGACGCTCAAAATGGCTCTGTGTAAAGGAACTACCTGCCTCGGTACGACCATCTCGGTTTCTGCCCGACAAGCCGATGTTGTATGACCCTGTTGACAGCTTCGGTACAACCAGCCCCATAGGTCCTCCTGCCTTCTCGTGAGTTTTGCGCATAACAACATTCAGGTAAATATAGGTACTAGACGACTAACTGATTGATAAACTTCGTAACCGTTGAAATATTTTCTTCCAACTTGTCTATTGTGCTGCATCGTTCTATGGCAAACCACAAAAGAAGGTAATTAGGGCAATGCCCAAGCGATGACTAAGACCCCTCTGTTTGGCCTCACCTTTGTCTCAGAGTCTGTACAACCGCAGCAGGAAAAAAGACTTCGTAAATCATCTACAATATAGTCCAGTCATACGAGGATCCAATCGTTGATCATGCCAGCAGCCGAGAGCTCTCCGCAGCGCATCACGCTCTACGACATTGCGCAGAAGCCGCCCGTGGAGGAGTCGTGCTGCGCGCCCAACCCATGGAAGGCCAGATTCGCACTCAACTTTAAGCAATTGCCTTACTCGACGACATGGGTGGGCATGCTGGACATTGCCAAGGTGCGCCGGGCCCTCGGCGCGCCGGCGTGCCGCAAGTTTGCCGACGGCGACGACTTTTACACGCTGCCCGTGGTGCAGGACCCCGCGACGGGCTCTGTCGTCGGCGACTCCTTTGACATTGCCCTGTATCTCGAGCAAGCCTACCCCAAGTCCGGCGGCGGCAGCCTCTTCCCCGACCAGGCGCTCGTATTTGCCTTTGAGCCGACGGTCGACTTTCCCACGCTGCTGACGCTGCCCGGCGACGCCCGCCACCCGCAGTACGGGCGCTTCAACCTGAGTGCCGACACGCTCTTCACCACCTTTGCGAGCCTCATCGCCAACAGCATGCCGCTGGACCCGGCCACGGCCGACGAGGTCAGGGCCGAGTTTGCGCGCCGCGCCGGCGTCGCGCCCGGCCAGGACTTTGTGCTCGACGGCGCGGCGCGGCAGGCGGTGCTCGACGGCTTCGAGGCGGCGCTGGGCGACCTGGCCGAGCTGTACGGCGGAAAGGACGACGGGCCATTTATTCTGGGGAGGCAGGTCAGCTATGCGGACTTTATTGTCGGCGCGTGGCTGCGCATGTACTGCGTCGCACTGCCGAGGGGGGAGTGGGAGCAGCTCAGAGCCTGGCACAACGGTACCTTTGGACGTCTACATGATGCCCTGGATGCGTATGCCCAAATCCACTGACTTGGTCGAGTACAGAGTAGCTACAACAAAAAAAAAGGTGATTGACTGATGGGAAATAGAAGTCATAGATGAGCAAGTAGTCAATATTAGCCTCGAGCATGAGCTGTGGCTGTCTGATTATACAGAGCCGACGTGGAATAAATAAGAAGGGCCATATCAATGTTTGTTAGGCTGCACAGTTGAACCAATTCTACGGCATTCGTACTGTCTGAGTTGCTACCCTCCTCAAGCGGTGCCTTGTTTCGTCCCCCACTCCCATCATCTTACCAGCAACAGCAACAGCCACACTACACTTTATTTTGTCAATTTGCCGGTCGTGACTTTTTTGCGCAGGACATCCTCGCAGTTTGCACATGTACGATGTGTACCCTGCTCGTGGGGACATCTGTCTGGTTGTCTCGCGAGTCAAACCCGTGTTAGCCAACTAGCCTGCGCCCAGTCGACCCAAACGTTCCACATCTCTCCAGGCAGCGCAGCGGTGGGCTATGCCTCTCAGCATTCATCGTTTGAGAGGGGGCCGAGTCCTGCGTCTCATAAAAAGCTGGTCGCATCCCAGGTGTTCAATTACCAATTCATTCTTCCCACCAAGCCTATATCCCCATCAGAATTTGTTACAATGTTTGGTACATTTGGCCGGTCAAATCCCCCGAGCGACCGCGAGAGTCAGGCCTTGAAGGCCTTTCTTGTATCCGCTGAGCGGTCGGAAGAGGAAGTCAAAAGCTTCATAGACGCCAACTTTGCGAACGACATCATAGAGCGTTTTATCCCGTCAATTTTTCACGAAAAGGCAATCGACGCCTACGAGGTGAGCCGGCTGTCCCCGCTTGCGCTTCAACTACCTTCTTATTAACCAATCGTGCAGGCTGCGGGCGCCACCGTACCAAGGCGTCCAGGCTTTGGGTTGCTGCTCAACGTGCAGACGGGAGACGACGAGGATGACGCCTTTCCTAGATTGTCTGTCGACGCTGAGGACGAGGACAGCTGGAGGGCGCACACCCTCTTGATCCGCGAGGTCTGTATGCTCCGCGTCGTGGAGGAGCTGACCAATAAGCCAGAATGGTGGCTCAAGGTAAAAGACGACGTTATTGCTGCAAAGTGGAAGACTGAAATTCTGCAAATGGATTGGAGGGCTTTGGTTGGGCTCTGGGCCGTTTTCACGGAAGGAATGGCCGATGCCGTAAGAAACCAGTTCCCAGGAATTGCATTGATTTATCGACCATGTCCGCTAACTAAGATACTCCCACCAGGTTATTGCTGAGCTGCGCGCCAAGGCTGACCTCTATCAAGAAACCGGTCTGATCCCCGTCATGGACTACTCTGCCTGTGCCATCAAATCAGACCGTCTCATGACTGACGAGCTGGTGCAGCGGCTCAAGGCTGCCGTTGCGCCGCTCGAGAATGTACCGGACAACGTCAAAGACTGGCATCCCGGCAGCGAGGGCAAGGTTCTCGACATCGTCCACCCCTCCCTGTGGCCGCTTGTCTACGGCCGCACGCGTGTGCTCCCCGACAAGACGATTGGCGTGGCCGACTGCCTCAAGCACGCCGGCACCGGCGTCACGCTCCCAACACTGGAGCCGAGAAGGGACAGTGACCAGCATCAGGCCCGCAGAGTCCGCGCCAGGTACTGGATCGACGACATTGAGCTTTCCACCCGCTACCAGTGGCTCCCCTGCGACGTGGCGCTCAAGGACGGCAAGGCCACCATTGCCAGCTACATCAACAACGTGCACCCCGTCCGGCACGCCAGCCTGTATCCCGTCATCGAGGAATTTATCAACCTCTCGCTGCCGGCGTGGGATCTCGTGTACCGCTGGCCGACCGAGTTTGAGTTCAAGCGCATGCACTGGGACGAGATTTACAAATGGGACTGCAAGGCGCCCGACTTTTGCAAGGGCAAGTGTGACCCCCACCGCGTTCCCATCTCCGAGGGCGGCATCCCCGGGCCACGCGAGGATGACGAGACTACTGGAAGTAACGACGACGACGACGACGACGACGACTTTGACGAGGACGCCTACTACGGAATGCAGCGCGGCGACGCCCGCGAGCAGTGGTTCGCGCGCCACCACACCATGATCCTCCCGGACCCGAACAGCACCAAGTACTGCGACAACTTTGCTGCGTCCGAAATCATGCCGTCGTCCCCAGGCGAGCTCTTTGGCAGCGACGGCGAGGACACGCCCACCCTCCAAGTCATTGTCAAGCTCGCCAGCATCCACCTGACGCCCGACAAGCCCAGCTACGCCGGCGGCTCCTGGCACGTCGAGGGCCAGCGCAACGAGCACATTGTCGCCACGGCGCTCTTCTACTACGACTCGGACAACGTCACCGACAGCGCGCTCGCCTTCCGCACCGCCGCCAACGGCGAGGAGCTCGACAGCGAGTGCTTCTACGAGCAGGGCGACATGCTGGGCATCGAGCGCGCGCTCGCCATCCGCGCCCGCGGCAGCGTCCTCCAGGACGTCGGCCGGGTGAGCACGCGGCCCGGCCGCGCCCTCTTCTTCCCCAACCTGTACCAGCACCGCGTCAGCCCCTTTACGCTCGCGGACCCGACGCGGCCCGGGCACCGCAAGATCCTCGCCCTGTTCCTCGTCGACCCCAAGGTGCCCGTGCTGTCGACCGCCAACGTGCCGCCGCAGCAGCGCGACTGGTGGGAGCAGGAGGTTGGCGGCGCCGGCGCCGGCCTCGGCGCGGGGGCGATGGAGGAGGAGATTGCGCGTCGTGGGCTGCCGAATGAGCTGCGCAGGATGGTCATGGACGGCATTGACTTTCCCATCGCGCTGGACGAGGCCAAGAGGATTCGGGAGGATCTCATGGCGGAGCGCAAGGTTCTGGTGCGGGACAGCCAGAGTAAGTGGGATCAGACGGAATTCAACTTTTGCGAGCACTAGGCATCATTACTTGCAATTGTCTAACGTCGCTCAATTCCCTTTGGCTTTCTTGAACTTTGCTGTTGATTATCGTCTTGGTCACTTGCAAGAATATTGTCCTACAACTGATGCGTCGCTGACAGCATGTCACGGGCGTGCATCGTTGAACTTATTGTAAAGTTTCTACTATATTTTTTCTTTCAGTTTTTCTTTTCTGGTCATTACATAACAAAGAGGAAGAAGAAGAAGAAAATATCACAAGCGTAAAATAAACGTGTCAAGAAAGAAGACGATGCCATCTCTGGTCCGCTTTCTCTACCACCAAAAATCGTGCTGTCCACACAATCCCCACCCCATGCGTAACAGACATGAAAACAAAAGTCATGACGATGGCTCTTTTCCCAGCTCAAGAGAGAAAAAAACGCACAAAAGACGCCCAAGCCTGTTTGAGAGATGCTTTCTTTTCCATTTTTTTCATACCCTTTTTATAACCCATATGCAACGTGTGTGATTCATGGCCGTTCTACATCTCGTCCCTCGCCCGAATTTCCGCTTAACCGCGAACAGCAGCCCCCAGAGCGCCGCCGGTAAACTGTGTACCACCAGCCTGGCGCTGCGTGTTGCCGCCGATGCGGGCACCGCCGCGGCCGCCACGGCCGCCGCCTCTTTGACCGCCACGGCCACGGCCGCCCTGGCGCTCAAAGGCGTTGGACGTACCCTGTGTGCGTTGCTCGAGCGTGCGCTCGTTGGACTCGATGAGGTTGCTGGCCTTGTCAGAGAGGGTAAGAGCGAGAGACTGCAGGCGGCTGAGCTCGACACCCTTGCGGAAGATGATGGTCGAGGTGACCTGGTCGAGCGAGGCCGCAAGCTCTTCATGAGCAATCATCTTACTGACAACAGCTGTGACCTTGGCATCGTCGAGCTCAAACATTTGCGACAGCGTCTCGGAGGCGAGTGTGTCGTAAAAGGGAGCATATGTGAAGAGGTAGGTGCGCAGACCCTCCTCCTGGATCTGCTTGGACAGCATGGTCTTGATATCCTCCGCATCGGGCATCAGATCCCAAATCTTGATGCTGTGGATAAAGGTGATGGCCTTCTTCCACTCACCAGCAGCGAGGGCCTTAGAAGCCTGCATGACGTGATCACGAGTATTCTCAGGAGGGCCAGTGAAAATTTGACGCTCGTGGTACTCAAGCATGCGGCGGTAGGTCTTGCTGATGATGCGCTTCCTGACATCGGGAGAGGAACCAGTCTGGGCCAGCAGAGGGATCTCCAGAAGCATGCTGCAGGTCAGGTAGACGCACTCGAGCAGCTCCAGGTTGATGTGCATGTGGAAGGGGAGCTGGCGCTGCTTCTCTAGGCGCTCCTGCTCGGGGGAGACCTGGTTGTATCGCTGAATCATGACACCCTGAGCAAGCAGCTCCTTCTGTCTACCGCTACCGCAAATCTCCTGAAGTGTGTTCTGGGCATCGTAGACGAGGCCCTTGCGGAAAGCGCAGAGACCAACCTGCACGAGCGTGCGGTTGTAGAGGATCTGGCTAAGAACATCAAAGCTGGGAATGTTCTCCTGAAGATGGGACATGAGCATCATGTCACGAGCCTTGTAGTACTCGTTGTGCAGAGCAAGGAAGTAGACCTGGCACAGCATAGCACGGGCACGGATAATGCCGTCGGCGTTGCTGAAGAGGTAATTGCAGAGGACGTTGACAAGGTTGCTAGCATCCTGAGACTGGCTGCGGGAAGTGATGACGGACTCGACGCTGGAGCCGGCGGCCTCCCAGCAGTTCTCCTCAAAAGTCTTGATGACGGCGGAAGGCTTGAAGTAGACGTGCTCCAGTCTGCGCATGACAATGCGGTTGACGCTGTCCTGGGGTATATCAAGGGTAGTGTCCTTGCGAAGGTATTCGTAGTAGAGCATGCCGCGGAAGATGATGTTGTAGAGGGAGCTCTCATCTTGGAGGCGCTCAATGTACTCGGGAGTGTGAGGGTCGATGCTCTGCAGAGAGCGGGTGAGCTCATCATCCAGTCTCTCGACGTAGGACACGATGCTGCCAGGGACCTTGATGTACTTGTCACCGGCGGCCAGCACAGGAGGCTTCTCATCGTCATCCCACTCCTCGGCGGCCTCGACAACAATGTATTCCTTCTCAGTGCTCAGGAGCTGGAGAAGGGCAGAGAGCTCCTTCTCGGCGTTCTTCCAGTGGTCGAGGGGCATCGCAGTAGCCGTGCCGGAGCCAAGATCGAAGCGGGCAGAGACGAGGGCCAGGAGCGTGCGGATCTTCTGGTAGGGGGTGTTGGCAATCTCCAGAAGTTTCTCCATGACGGTAATTTGCTCAGCCTTGTCAGTGTTCTTCTTACCACGCGTCTCCATGATACCGCGGAGGTGCTTGAAGATGCTCTCCGGAGTGTACTGGAGGGTGCGACCGCCCTTGCCGACGGTAGCAAAGCCCTCGTCGTCAAACTCCTCGGGGGCAGCCTCGACGTCCGTAGCCGTCTTGGTCTTCTTCGCAGTCTTGGGGGCTTCAACCTCCTCCTCGGACTCCATGAAGGTGTCCTTGTCCTCGCGGTACGAGTCAATCTGAGTCTGGTATTCCTTGTTGGTCTTCTTGATCTTCTGCTTGACGGCGTTGAGAGCGCGAGCCTGGATGGCGTTCATTTTCTTAGGCGTAACCTTTTGCTTGGCCAAGGACTCGTTCATAAAGTCCTCGAGCTCGGCAAGGATGCGAATATAAGGCTTAGGGGTCTTGTTGGCGGCAGGCAGTTTGGAGATTTGGCGGGTGAGCTTGTCGAACTCTGTAAATGTGTGGTCAGAATATATCACTCTCTGACATTGAGCGCTATGGTAACGGCGCAGGATAAATGTCCTTACCGTTAGAAATGAGCGTCCAGTCGCCATTCTTCTCGCCGTTCTCAATCTGCTTGATGGAACCCTCGAGTTCGTCGATGAACTTGGTCTTTGCACTCCTGACCTTGGCGCGGGCCTCGTCGTCGCTGTCGTCGCTATCCGAGTCGGCGTCCTTCAAGAATCTGTTTTTTCCCTGAGCCTCGTCATCGCTGCTGGAGTCATCGTCGCTGTCCGTGGGGAAGTCCGAGTCGTCCTCCTGGTCGGAGCCGTCTTGCTGAAGGTCTTGCTGCTCGTTATCCGAGTACAGCTCCTCCTCGTCGCTGGAGCTGTCGCTGGAGCTATCGTCGCCTCCGCGGCGGAAGAATCGAGACATGTTGGGCGAGATGGGCTAGCGGGTAAGGGGTTCGCTTAATCGTCAGTCCTCAGGGGAAGTCTCGAGTTTAAATCACGACCTTTGTTCAAGTCGCCCTGACGCGCGGGGTGAAAATTGATGATTTTTGGTGGGCAGGTGGGGCACGCACTTTGGGGCTTAGCGACACAGTCAAACAGTGCATAGACCCAGCGGCGGGAGTCACAAAGGAAGAGTCACACACAAACTTCCAGTGTGCTGGGCCGACCGACCCTGATTACCTCAGCCACCCAGCGAGCCAATTTTTTTCTGCCTTGCTGCCTTCTACCACGCCTATGCAGGCCTGGCAAATACCACACCGCCCGCTATAACAGCCCCCATAGCGTCCCGTTTTAGTGGTGTGACCGCTGCACCGAGCGCTGTAATGAACCACTGCGTCGCCGGAGCCACAGAACGCCAGCCAGCCAATGCTAGGCTCTCTATATCGGCTTGGCCTCGAGATGCTGTATTAATAACCCTCGTCCTCTCTACGCATGGCTATTGCTTGTCCACCACAACACAACCATAATGGCACCTCTACGATGTGCACATAGCTACTGCTCAGCGCGGGCTTTTGTACAGCTGGCAAAGCGGCGTTATGCTACCTCAGCCGCGCCAACAGCGACGGGCTGCCTCGAGTTCCTCGCGCCGCGAACCGCAGCCTCGCCACCTCGGACTACCAACGGCACAGCTCGGCCGCTCGCGAAACGGAGCGCTGCGCCTCATGCTGCGCTGATGACGATATCCAGACGAGCATTCTCTTCCTCGGCGGCTCGGAGAGCGACAGTCTGCGTGCAGAACCCACTCAAGGACGAGGATGGCAACGACATGATGCTGGAGATGACCGCTCGTGCGGCAAAAGTACGTCGGATTCCACAGAATAACAGCGCATGGGACCCTCGTGCGCAGTAATGCGAAAGAAAAAGCTAACATGCCACAGCGACTTTCTGAAATCATGGTCAAGGACAAGAACCCGAATCTTGCTCTGCGCATCCAAGTCGAAAGCGGCGGCTGTCACGGCTTTCAATACCTCATGAGCCTCATCACGATACCCCAAAAGGACGCCGCCGATTTCGCCACTGTTGTCAGCGAAGAGGATACCATCTTTCAATACGCCGGCGAAGATCCCGCCGTGGGGACCAAATACGACAACGCCCGCATCATACTCGACGAGCCCTCTCTGGACCTCCTGAAGGGCAGCAAGGTCGATTTCACGATGGAACTGATTGGCTCGCAATTCAAGATTGTTGACAATCCACTGGCCACGAGCAGTTGTGGCTGCGGAACGAGCTTTGATATAAAGATGTAGGAGCTTCGCGCGCGCGGGGAGATAACGGACAACCACCACTCTTTCACTGTAACTCTTGACGATAACCTGTGTATACACACCATTAAAATAAAATGCAAGCACAGGCCGACTGCCTGAAGGATGAACACAATCATGTATCAATTGTGCTCAGTGCCATTCATCGTGGCCAAGTCATTAAGACATTCACGTGCCAACGTCACAAGAGGAATCACAGTATGCAGGGAAGCTGGTGTGCCATTCATAAGGGGAAATTTATTCCTCAAAACAAAAGCCCAAGTCGTGCTAACGAACGCCGAATCATCCATGCCATATAAGTAGGCCTAAAATCACTACCAATTTTGTCCCACCCGTCATACACATTTTTTTTTCGCATAGCAATGCAAACTTAGTTCATCTGGCGGATGAGACCGTTGATGGCATCCTCACGGTTGCCAAGGTCACCACCCTCGATGAAGTGCTTGAACTTGCGGGCACGGAAGCCACCAGTGGGGTTGGAGAGCTTGAAGGGCCACAGGAAGTTGGAGACCTGCTTGAAGTTGGGGCCGACCGAGTAGATCTCGTGGACGAGATCCTCAATGCAGACGATGCCGTACTTGCCGAGGTTCTCCTCAATGATGGCGTTGTCGGTAAGAGCGATGCGCTGCTTGTTGACCTTGCCGTATCCACGCTTGTAGATGAGCTCCTTGATGGACTTGAGGTTGGGGTAACCGTAGGCGATCCAGGGCTCGACAATCTTGAGCATCTCGGTGATGGCCTTGGTGACCTTGATGAAGACGCCGTTGTTGATCTGGAGGAGACGGAGGAGCTGGAGGATCTTGCGGGGCTTGGGGGCAATCTTGTTGATACCCTTGATGCGGACAACGAACATCAGCTTGGCCTCGGCAGGGACGTAGGCGGAGTCATCCTTCTTGGCAGCGCGGTGAAGACGGATCTTCTCACGCTCGGCATCGCGGTACTCCTTAACGTACTTCTCAGCACGCTTGAAGATGACGCCACGCTTCTCCTTGTTGGACTATTGAAATGCATTTGTTAGCATAACTGGCTTGGCTCTGGCTTTGGCAGTGGAAAAGGGAAGAGGTCAGGCGAATCATCAGACCCGAAAGAAGGTTAATTATCAACAGCATCGACAGATGTCTAGTCGAAAATGTGTAGTTATGCATCACAGAAAGTGCCACATTTGTGAAGGGGAAGATGAGAGAAAAAACTTACGGCCTTCTTCTTCTCAATGGCAGAGGTGCGCTCAGCGCGAGCCTTCTCCTGGCTCTTGCGCTTCTTGAGAAGGGTCTCAGGGACCATGACGTGGTCGTTGGTAGGGACGGTACTGTCAGGCAGAATCAGATTAGTACGTAGTCCAGCACACCCCGTGCGAGGGTGTGGAACAGAGAGCGCCGGTGCGAGAACTGTAGCTTGAGCGCGACATTCTGGCTTTGGCTGACTCGAAACTGTATTTAATCGGTGAAAGTGACAGGCGAAAGCAGGGTGCTTTCGGCTTGTGCAAAGTAATTTCATCCGACAAGTCCCCAGACTTTCGTCCGGGAGTGAGAAGCCGTGACGGGATACATGGCCATGTCGAGAAGAAGCTTTTCAGCAACCCTTCCTTTCAAAAGCCAACCCAAAATCAGCAGCAATGTATTTGAGAGGGAAGATGTTCCAGTGAAACAATGTTCTTCGCCTCCAACGCCCCAGGCAGCATCCTCTCAGATCCGCAAAGCCATTGGTGACAACAAGCTTGAAGAAACGAGGGCAATACGCCACGGGAAAAAGATATAATCGAGCTGGCAAAGCCTCAATCGAGAAGAAGCCCTTTCATCCCCATCAGGTTCAGGAAGGCACTCATCGCTCGGATTGAGCTGGTTTTTGCCCAGCGAAAGAGGACCACGACACAAAAAAGAATTCTGCAATATCTCGAGGAGACCGGGGTCGATGGTGAAATCGAAACTCTTCTCTCATCCGTCCACCCTTTCGCACGAGTTCAACAAAGGGGTATAAACATACGTGGCACCCATTTCGACGGTTGGCTGTTGGTGGTCGGTTAGTGATGAAGAGGAGGGAGGGAAGAGTGTGGGTGGGCGGCAGGAGAGGTTATTTTCTTCTCAACAGAGGATACCCTGGGACGCACACTAGGACTGGAAAAAAAAACTCCACATCTTTTTGCACACCGCAAAAAAGTTTTTATGGAGCTCCAACCACTCAAAGCGGCGGGAGACCTGATTTTTTTTCGCCTAGGGTCAGGGCTTTCGTGCACACACTTGGAAATAACTTCTATTCTGCTACACCCCACCGCTTCTGACCCGCCCACTGGCGCTGGGGCTGGGTGCGACGCCAGCCATACCACCAAAGTGCCCGCTGCTTTTGCTTTGGTCCTCGATTTTGGAGATTCCCTCATTCTCAACCGCCCAGTCTCAAGACACAAACCCAGTCAAAATGCCCCCCAAGAAGGTCACCCGCGCTCCCCAGGAGAACATCTCCCTCGGTCCCTCCGTCCGCGATGGTACGAACCACCCTATCTTCGAAAATTCCTCGCATCAAAGCTCCGTCGTGCTAACGTAAATCTTCAACAGGCGAGCTCGTCTTTGGCGTTGCCCGTATCTTCGCTTCCTTCAACGACACCTTCGTCCACATCACTGATCTCAGGTTCGTCACGCCTCCACCACTTGCCACGCGAAATCAATGCGACGGCACTTCGAAAGCCCCGAGAGAAATTTGAAGACTAACATTGGCGGGGTTAATAGTGGTCGCGAAACCATCACCCGTGTCACCGGTGGCATGAAGGTCAAGGCCGACCGTGACGAGTCCTCCCCCTACGCCGCCATGTTGGCCGCCCAGGACGTCGCCACTCGCTGCAAGGAGCTCGGCATCAACGCCCTGCACATTAAGATCCGCGCCACCGGCGGCAACGCGACCAAGACCCCCGGCCCCGGTGCCCAGTCCGCCCTCCGCGCCCTCGCCCGTGCCGGCATGAAGATTGGCCGTATCGAGGACGTCACCCCTACCCCCTCCGACTCTACCCGCAGAAAGGGTGGTCGCCGTGGTCGTCGTCTCTAGATGCACAACCCTGCACCAACTCGTGCGCTCCCGAAACAAAACACTACGACGGAAAAGTTATGTGCTTTTTTTTCAAGCAAAGGGGTTTTGGTCTTTTTGGCTGGGACTTTATTCTGCGCAGGAGTCTCTTTGGTCTAACTGGTTTCCATCTGTGGCGTTGAGAAAACGAGGAGAACGGCATTTATCGCCTGGTCTCCAACCTACTTTGTTGCGCTGCCTGCCTTGTCTGGGACGAGCAGTGCTTCAGTAGATAGTTACGAATTTCGCCCGAAGAAGGCCCATGACAAAGTTACTTCTGCTAAAAACCTGTGTCCTGTGAATGCGAGGTCCCTTGCTGCTAACTGTGGTGTGCGCGTTTTGAATGTTGGTGTATTATCAAATCAAAGCTCGTTCGAATGAATCTAATGTGTCAGGCTAACAACTCCAAATTCCAAAACAGGCTCTTCCCATCTATGGCCAATGTCATGCGCGTGCTAATTATTTGAATCCAGGCTTCAGCGACCACATGCCCCTGCCAGCACCTCCAGTCTTGCTGAGCATGGCAATCGTGTCGAGCGCCGTCTTGAACTCATCGCTCTGCTTCTTCCCTGGGCAGTACGGGTTGAAATGATCCACGAGCATCTTGCTAGGCACTTGCCCACCGTGTCGATTGATGTACTGCTTAATCATGAGCATAAAATCCTTTGCTTTGAGATTCCTTTCGGCGCCGGGCGTGCCTGCGCGAAAGCTGCCACTGCCAGCACCATCGTCGAGGCCCTGCCGATCAGCCAGGTTGCTGAGAATGCCGGCAGAGCTGGGCCCTGCGCGGCGGCGATTCCCTCCAGGCCGGCCGCCTTGGCCGACTTCGCCTGTCCAGGTCACTGTCCCGATGGGCACGCTGCGGGCTTCTTGGCCGGCTCGTCGGAGGTGCGCGGCGGCCTGCTTGGCAACCTGGTTGGCCTCATGTCGGAGAACGGCAACATCAGCCTTTGCTTTGGATGGACCATTGACAATCTGCTCGTGATCGTAGGCGCTGTTGACAGAGCGAGCAAAGATGCCATCAAGCATGCGGCGCTCGTCTTGTGCGGCCTTGTCTTCTTTGAATTCTTCCATGGCCGCGACCAAGTCCATCTGCTTCAGCTCTTGCTTTTCATAATCAGGGTCGACGTTTTGATTGGATGCACCGCCGTCTCCCATGGTGATGTCAACCTCAGCACCCCTAAAGACCTCGCTGCGCTGTGCTGCCGCTTCTCCCCCGCCGTTGTACGTAAAAAGGTCATACAAGTCAGACAAGTCATACGAGCTGCGTTGCTTTGGATCTTTGAGTACTTTGTTCGTCATGAATTGCTTGAAGATTTGCCGGTGGTAAATCTTTTCTTCGATTGTGCCCTCCGTCATGAGTCTGTAGATTTTGACTGGTTTATTTTGGCCAAGCCGCCAAGCTCGCTCTCGTGCCTGCAAGTCTGTTGACGGATTCCAGTCAGGATCAAAGATGATGATACGATCAGCGCCTGTCAAGTTGGTTCCCAGACCACCAGTGCGCGTAGTCATGAGAAAGACGTGGACATCTGGGTCATTGTTAAATCGATCAATCATTGGTTGTCGTTGGTCAACCGGCGTTTCTCCATCCATTCGCAAATACGATATGCTGCAGTCTCTCATGCACTTTTCGATGATGTTGAGCATCAATTTGCCTTGAGAGAATAACAGCATCTTGTGTCCATTGGGAATCATGACGTTTTGCAGCAGGTCTTTGGTAAGTTGCAGTTTAGTCGACAACCTTGGGCTGCCATAGTCATAGCCAGCCTTTTCACTCAGCTTCTTGTCCAAAAGGTCAGGGTGGTTGCAGATTTTCCGCAAAATGTCAATTCCATAGAGTGACTGTCGTCTTCGATTAAGAATGGCAGACACCTCGTCGGATCTGAGAAAAGTCTCATATGCCTTGCGCTGGCCGTCTGTCAGCTTGCAAAATAAAACTTGCTCCGTCTTTTCTGGCAAGTCTGCTGCAACGTCAGCCTTGAGTCGCTGCAATAGGTACTCGCTAATTGTTTCCTTGAGTGCCTCGGCACATTTCTCGGCAGTCATAACTTGGAGATTCGAAGCGTTGGCGTAGCCTCCTTGGCGGATTGGGATCTCAAATTGAGTTCGAAAGTTGACGAGGGTGCCCAGTCGCATAGGATAGATAAAATCGAAAAGCGACCAGAGCTCGGTCAAGTTGTTTTGCACTGGAGTTCCAGAGAGAATTACTCGATTTGGTGTGTTTAATTCCTTGCAGGTGACAGTGATTTCGGCATTCGGGTTTCGAATCTTGTGGCCTTCGTCCAAGACAGCGTACTCCCACTCAACTCTAAGCAGGTCCTCGGCATATGTCTGGAGACCCGTGTACGTCGTGACAAGCACATGGCCCTTGTCAACCACGCCACGAATGATGCGTCGCGCTGCCTTTGCAGATTTGCTAGCCATGGGACGGAAATGATCCAAGTCATAGTCGTCTTCAACAGCCGGATTCAGCATACCGCTGCCCGACGAATGAAGGATCGAAACACGCAACGGAGGCCACCATCTGTGAAATTCGCTGACCCATTGTCGAAGAAGAGTAGCAGGAGCAACGACAATAACAGGACGCTTAAGCTTCTTGCTGCTGTGCAGGGCGGCAACAAAAGCAATTAGCTGGACTGTCTTTCCTAGGCCCATTTCATCACCGACGATACCGCCAACGCGCTGCTTGTATAATTCTGCCAGCCATTGCACTCCTGTCTTTTGGTAGCCGAATAACGATGGATGGATATCCCCAGGGACTTTTAGATTGTCGTCGATGGACCAATCTGGGTGATCGGGTGACGGCTTTGTCCATTCATCTTCCTCCGGGTCGCTGTCGGCTCCTGCATCTGTGGAGTCTTGTGCTTGTCTTCTTGAGCGTCTTGCACGGCTACGCCGTGATATCCAGTCATTGAGGCGGCGCTTGTATAGCTTCTCGTCACCATCATCAATCTTTGTCAAGTCGATTTGCTCCTGTGCTTTTACAGCAGCCTTGACTTTGTTCTTGCGGCGCTCTTCTCGGATAAGGTCATCTTCCGTGCCTTGCTTCCAGACAGTCGAGTCTCCTGAGCCAGAGGCGTCTGAAGCTTCTGGCTCGTAGTCTTGGGAAGGACTGCTCGATTTCTCACGCCGTTGCTTCTTGCGGGGCCGAAGTGAAAACTCGGACTCGACAGCGCCGCTGCTAGCTGCTGGTGTGCTTGCTGCAGTCGAAACTTCTTCCTCAAAACCAGGTCGGCGCAGCAACTGGTGCGACGCGGGCTCTTGGTCTGGGGCGTCGAGTTGCTCTGCAGCCGCCTGCTCTTCGGCATCAAGAATGGCGTCTGCTAGTTGACCCTGGACGCCAGCCGGCCGGGGTCCTCCAACGCGCGCAAAGGGTGTGATTTTGCCAGTTCGGATGAGGTAATCGCGGTGACTCTCTCCTGGTAGTCTGGCAGATTTTGCGGTGGTTGGGACTTCGAGAGGATCTTGCTCGTGGCGTTTTCTCATGCGCGACTGAAAGTCGGAAATATCATTAGTCAAGTGGAGGATTTCCTGCTCAATCTTGGCAACCTCTTTGCGAATGTTGCCGGCCTGGTAGGGATTCGTGGCGGCCCGTTCGAGGCGCTTCCTTTCCTTGTCCAGCTGCAGCTTCAGTCGCTGGCGCGAGGCCTCGAGCTTTTCAATTCGAGCCTTGTCCTTTTTGTCCTCTTGTTCCATAATTGCCGCGTTGGCTTGGAGCGTAATGTCGCGTTCGAGCTCATCCTGGTCGCGAACGGTGCCGGTCAGGTTTTTGAGCGCATCCTCTTCCGTCATGCCGGCCAGATTGGTCTGCTCGGTGGTGGCCTCTCCGGCTTCGCCATGAGCAGCAGCGACCATCTTGTCGACCAAATCACTCCGTCGTTCGGCATTTTCAGCCGTTCCATTTTCTTCGTGGTCCATGATGGCCAATGCACGTCAACGATGGCAGCGGCAGTGACGGTCGAGCAGGTTGCTGCAAGGGACGGCCACAGCACGAGAAACGAACTCGACGATTTTTCGTCCGGTCCAAGGACTACTCTCTTCTCAGACTGACTAGAACGTGTGCAAGTGCCTAATGCATTGTAAAGTCCAGTGTCAAATATTTCTTGTCGAGGCTTGAAAGTGGCAATCTGTCACCGTGAATGAGAGTGGCGCTGACCAGGTGGCAAAGCGAAATGCGTAGTAATCAGAGGCACTTTCCGAGTCGTTCCCCAGTCTCTAGCAGCCCATAATGCGTCGGTTGACAAATTATCTTTTCTCTAACGTTGATGTGGGAGATTCGAGATGGAGATTAACGGCAGACGTCATGGACAAGACGATGAGAAATCGTGAATCTCGAGTCCAGGCAGCCTAGCCCGCTAAAAATTAGTGGCCAAGAGCGCTGAATGTGCGGCATGCTGCCTTGCACTCCACAGGCACGTGCAGGCGTTCCAGCGCTGGGTCTCAACTACCTACCTAGGTATTCAGCTCCTCGTGCAGTATGGCGTATGAGTATCTATTTATCACCAAGGGCATTTAATATATGAAAGCAGATGATGGCGACATACTTCTGCAAATCATACGCCCACCTGTTAAGCAATATAAGTTCATCTATATTTTTCCAGCCCTAGACGCCAATAGTAAGCCACTTCTATTTAAGCACCTTACTTCTTATTCGACCCGCTAACTACCTACCTTACAAGCTCCATCTGGTCTCTGGTAGGGCGTGGAAGCTTGCCTATTGCTTGCAGCTTACATGCTCGTCACAGTAATCTCAACTTGACGATTGCATCGAGTCAAAACGCCATTGGCCGTCAAGATTTGTCCCATTTTATCGCCGGTATATACTGAAATGTGGGGGAAAGCCTCACACCCGTTGCTTTCTTCCTGCAGTCGCCTTACTCCCTCTTCTCCTCACGCCGCCTGGGCCGGCATCGCTGCGAGCAGACGAATGGTCTCTCGGGTCACTGCGCCAGCATGGCTCTCCTCGCTACTAAAAGAAAACAACCCGGCACCAAAGCTCTACGCGTGGACACCAGCACATCTAGGTCTCTCCACCGGTTCGCCGCCTTCGTCGTCCTCGCTGTCGACCCAGCCGCCAGCCGCCGATGATGCCCGTCGCCGCTTGCACATTCTCGGCCTCGGGAACCTAGGCCGCCTATACGCCTTGTACATCCGTTCTCGCGCCGATCCGCCTCCCATCACGCTCATTGTCCATCGCAAGGAGCTCCTCTCGCAATGGCACGAGAGCAACGGCATCGAAATCACCACACACCACGGCCAGGTGCACACCTGCAAGGACTTTGACATTGAATGGTGGACGGAGGAGAAGCCGCCGTCCCAGACCGGTCGTCTCGCGCCCCCCGTTCGCGAAGCAGCCGACGGCGGCGCCATCCAGAACCTCCTTGTCACGACCAAGGCGCAGGCCGCACTGCCCGAGGTGGACCGCATGCGCCGCTACCTTGGCGCGCAGACCTCGGTGGCCTTTGCACAGAACGGCATGTCCAAGCTGTGGCCGCCGCACGGCGCCGCCTACATGGCCGCGCGCTTCCCCGCCGGCGACGGCTTCAACGCCCTGCTCTGCGTCACCAACCACGGGCTCTACTCGACGGGCGCCTTCCGCAGCGTCTTTGCCTCGCCCGCCGACGCCTACCTCGGCCCCGTCCTGCTGCAGAGCACGGCTGGCGCCGCCGCCGCGCCGCCCAGCGCCGCGTATCTTACCTCGCAGGTCACGAGCACGCCGGTCCTCGCGGCCAAGGCCTTCAGCAGCCTCGACGTCTGGGTGCTGCAGCTCGAGAAGCTCATCATCAACACGTGCATTAACCCGCTGACGGCCATCCTGCGCTGCAAGACGGGCGGGCTGTTCGCCGCGCCGGACGGCGTCCCCGCGCAGGTCATGGACCTCATGCTCGCCTCGTCGAGCCGCATCCTGCAGGCCCTCGTCGCGGACCCGAGCAACGAGGCCATCCTCGCGACGGACACGCAGGGCCGCAGCGTCGCCGCGCTGCGGGCGGAGCTCACGGCGCGGTTTGCCCAGCCGCGGCTGCGGGACATGCTGCACCGCGGCGGGCTGCGCGTCAAGGACAACAAGAGCTCCATGCTGCAGGACGTCGAGGCCGGCAAGCCCACGACCGAGATCCGAGACTTCAACGGCTGGCTCGTCGACATGGCGGCCTACCTCGGCGACGACGCCATCGATGTCGGCGTCCACGAAAAGGTCATTGATCTAGTTGAGCGGCGGGTAGTGATGGACGAGCAGCAGCTCGCGGCGCACATTTTGGCAGCATGAACTATAAATCTAACAAGCTGATGGAGCCCAGAGAGCGGCAGGGAGAAAGCAGTAAAGCTGCTGGACATGATTCATCGCAACCCTGCCGTTTTGAACAACCCGTGGAGCGGAGGGTGTTTAGCTATCTGGAGTCGAAGAGGACAGTATGGAAAGCGCAAACATTGAGACACTCGTTCAGTGCAGTTGTTCTCATGTACAATAGCGACGTCCTGTGGCGCTATTGATGCCACGGCCCGTTACTTTTCATGCCTACATGGCGAAGAAAAGGGCGAAATCGAGCTCACGCGTTCCGTTCAAGACAAATTGCACGCGCCAAGAAGGTGTAAAAGGTTCCCAAACGAATCTATTAATGAGGGAAACTCAAAAAAAGCACTAGATTCATCTTTGTGTCGCAGTAAAGCGTTAATTCTTACATGTACCACTCCAGCCAGAATAAGCGTCAGCAATTTGAAAAGCAAAACTAATAATACTTTGACTTCATAAGATTCTTCTTTCCTTTGCCATCGCCCCCTCGCCTTTGGTGTCGTTTTTTGTCCACATTTGGGGGTAATAAATGCACCGTTCAATGCCCATGTCCCGATAGAGTTCCCCCCATCCGTAGCAAAACTATCCAAGAAAACGCCGGTGCTGGGTATTTGTAAAAAAAAGATGATACACCCCAATTTCAATGAATATTTTTTTTCTCACTTCATTCCTGCTTCACTTCCGCGTTTCAATTGAAACGTGCACGCGGCATACCCGCTTTCATCCATCCCAATTCTTGGCCGAAAGCCAAACTTCGAGTGACAAACGGGTCGAGCAAGATGGGATGGAGTAAGAAACTTAGCAGTGTATGCTTTAGTTATCCTTTTGCCTCCGGCCACGACAATTGTCCCAATATAAAAACAAAACTCAGGGTAGCGAATTCCAAACGCGCATGCATGATAAATCGTGATAAAATAAGACGAATATGAAACGAAAAACGGCAAGACAAATAAGCCAGATTAACCCACGTCAAGATTCCAAAAAGTATAGTATCGATAAAAAAAGGTAAAGGAGTGAAAGAAGTAGAAAAAAGTTGAGGTGGGTGTGTCTGTCGGTAACTGTTGCGAATTGGTCATTTCCAACCATTCTGCTTCCCAGTGTACTGATGCGTGATTTGTAGTCTTTTCGTCATTTCCATTATTGTTCTGGCATTCCCTGGTGATGCTTCTCTGGGAAGGGCAGATGTCGATTTCCCCCCGGGTACATGACGATGCCGCTCTCGGAAGGACCAGGTTCAGGCGACATGGGTGGGTGGTAGTCCTCATCGCTGATACCAATCTGGGCGGCACGTTCGCGACACGCTGCGGGTGTGAACCCGGTTCCGACTTTGTGAGCAATGATTCTCCATTTCTCGTTTTCGTAGTCTTGTAATGCGTTGCGAAGCTTTTGGTCCTGTTTTAGCTCTGTTAGAGACCTATATCAACAATTTCAATGGTAGCGCAATAGACAACGTACCATGTCATCTGTCCATAGCGTCGTTTTCGCTTTGAGTTTTGTGCAATACCGTACTTGTAGCGTCCCCGATGAGCGGCCGGGAAAGAAATCAGCGATTTGCTTCCACGTTAGGTTCTTCTGCTCCTTGAGCAGAATCAACAACTGGTCATCTTCTGCTGTAAACTTGAGCTTCGGTCCCCGCGGCCTTGGTGCTGGCATTGGCATGCCTTCTTGTCCAACCATGCTGGCAGCCGAGAGCTGCCCCGATTCGTCTCGTCGCATCATTTTGGAGGGCGGTCCCATGTCCGGCAGGTGATGGTGATGTGTCATGGGCAGCGGTGGCGTGCCAGCCAAACCACTGCCTGAAGAGTAGCTTCCTCCCATTGGTGTTGTCACCATCCCACCGAGGCCGGTGTGATGATGCAGGTCTTGCATGCCTGCGGAGGTCAAGTCAAAGTCCTCCGGTCGTGGTCTCTTGCCAGAACTGCTTCCTTGATGCGGCGATGATGGCGAGTGACGCTGATTGGAAGGTGACATGGTTGGATATAGAGGGTTAATTAGAGATCCGTGTGCCCCGAATGGATTTCCCATTCGGTCTCGAGGCGGGCCCATGGCTGGACTGAAGAGAAGCTGCGAAGAGCCGTGCGGGGATGCCTGCGGGTGTGTGAGAACCTGTTGGTGGTGGGAGGTGGCAGCATCTGTGTTCGAGTCTGGCTGGATTCGAGGAGCACTAGAATCTGCTGTGATGTCTCTCTGGTATGGGTTAGGGTGGTGCTGTTGGTGGTGGTCCTGGCCATGCTGCCGCTGTGTATCGGAGAAGGCGGACGTGTCATATGCGGCGTGGACTTGCCTCTGGTCAGCAGAGGGCGAGAGCTGACCAGAGTAGTCCACATTGTAAGTGTTTCGATAGTTGTCCGCCAGCGTGGTCTTGATGCATGGATCCCTCCAGAGCGATCCGCCCTGAACGGTCGCCGGTCTGTAGATGGAAATAATGTTCGATATGGCGCCCCGAGATGGGCGACTTGGGGGGGGGGGGAGGAGAGCACGTTTATGGTAGGAGTAGAAAAGGAAGAATGTTGGCTTTGAGAATGGCAAGAGAAAGCCAGCAGACTAAATCTCTTTTCTCGACTTGGGAAGAGGAAAAGAAGAGAGAAGAGAGAAAAAGGCCTGACTATGCTTGGCCTGCCTTGCTCGCTGTGGGTATCGGCAAGGATTGATGGGGAGAGTGGTTGTTAATAAACTGATTGGCGACGGCAATGCAGCCGCGTGAGGGAAGCAGGGCGGGCAGAAGCGCCGACCTGGCGGAGATGTCTGGTGACAGATGTCCCCGTAGCGAAGTCCTGCTCTTTAAAAAATCGAAAGTATAAATTTCCGATGGGAATTCACAGCACGACAGCTCTTGTTGGCCAATTTACAGCAAAATGCGTGGGCAAATGAGCAGTGAGTGGTGTGCAGCAAGGCGCTGAACAGGGGCGTGTTTCGGCGTCGTCTCGAAAATGGCGGGAATGGGAAATAGGCAGAGTGTCGACTTGCGCAGACGCTCACATGTGGTGTATGTGTATTTTGGTTGAGTTATGCCAGTATGCTCCAATGGTAAGATTCTGGCATCAAAGGCATGAACGCTCGAAATAAGCTGTCGCGAGATGTTGTATTAGCTTGGCTGGTGATGTATTCTGCGCGGCCAGGTCTCGTAGTGGTGAAGCACATAAGATCTGACGTTTATAGCGCCGTCACAGGGATCATATATAAACGACTCGAGACTTTTTCTCTGTGGAGATTCCAAGCATGAATATTAATGGGAGAAGCTCATTATCCAGAGTTGATGCCGAGGATTGAGGGCAGAGAGAGGGAGGATCCCCGTGGTGTGCGATGGGGTGTGTTTGTTGAGACTTTTTAAGTCTGAAAGCTTGAAGCCCGCCGCTAAGTTGCTAGACAGGGTGGGCTTGAGAGCCTGTCGATGGCTTTCCTTGACTAGATGCACATGAGATTCTACCATGTGCACGACCCATCTTGACCCTCAAGGGCGTTGCGGCCACGCCTTGTCGACGGGGGGCTGGTGCCGAGGACGGTGCTTGACTGGAGACGAGACAATTTGACCAAGTTATGCAGCTAAGCAACTGTGGACAGCCACAGGTAGATACGGACCTTGTAGCTCCAAGAGCGCTCCCCGGAGTCTCCATACGAGGCGCGATTGGCACGAAATCATGTAGTAGCCATGGCACTTGGAGGGTATACTTGAGTGTGAGTGGGAGAAACTGGGGCCAACCTGCAGATGGGTGCATGTATCGTCGGCCGCCAACCGGCCTCATTAACCAGATGCGTAAAGTTAGTGGTACCTACGTTGAGAGGAGTCTGAATAGTACTGAGTATGAGGGAGACAACGTGCAGGCAGACAAGTTGCGTTGCTTTCTGGCCATTGGAGCGCCAGAGCGTTCCCGGTTACTGGGTACTATAGTTGAAGCGACTAGGTATCTGCTAGAGGAGGAGATGGTCTGCAGGGGATAAAAGCGAATGGATGACAGCCTAGCAGGCTTCCTTTGCCCTGCAACGGCCAGGCAGCTCGGCTCGTAGACAGGCATGTTGTTAACAGTCATGCCGTGGCAATTCTTGATGGACCAAAGAGCAGCAGGTATGGAGCTACCAGTGTCGCAAGGCAAGCCCAATGCAAGCCGCGTCTGGCCAAGGCGGAGCGGATTGGCTGTAAGCAGACCAAAAAAAAAATTGCAAGGAAGAGCTGCAAGTAAGTTGAAGCAAAGATGCCAGTAGGTGGGTACTGGCTGTAATGACAGGGGTTGAATGGAAAGATTTTGAGGGGGGTGGATGTATTGCATGCATACACCAAATACCGTTATAGTCGAGGGTGTCGGAGGCGCGAGGTGGGCTTGTACCTTGTCGTAAGGACAAAAGAACCCTTGGCCACAAGTCACGCACAGCCAGTCTGGAGCGGTCCTGCAGCGCGGTCCAGCGAAAAGTAAAAAAAACCACTGCTTTTGAAGACCAACGACGAGGTTGACACGAGTGCGCGGAACCGGGCGGGCCCCGTCGCAGTCTTGAGTAGGTAGCAGCACGGACGGAGCAGTGCACACCAGAGCTCCGTAGAAGGATGGATGCAGTGTCAGAATGGTTTGGAGTGTTCGGGTTGACGCGCGTGTGTGAATGGTGGTGTCTGATGTTTGGTACGTGTGGTGTGCCTGACTTCGGCCTGGGCCTGGAAAGTGGCTGAAATGTTGTGCGGGATGAATGTCACAAGCCACCGGCAGCCAAAGATCAGACCGACTGCAACTGGGCGGGCTAAAGGATGGCCTGGTGGCTGACGAACTCAACAACCGGCAGAACGAGCATGTCTGTGCACGTTGGGATGCAACCCAGGGCGGCGTGTAGCTCGATGGGCTAAGGAAAAAAAAGGGCCGGAGGTGTAGCCCAGAATGGGCGTGGACCTCGACCGACTTTGATTTTTCTTTCGGACCTTATTAAACCCAACTAGAGCCTGGCTGCGGCGCAGAGAGCAGATGAAGGCGGCGCACAACTATGCAAGAGGAGCGGGCGCAAGCCAACGGACATGAACAGGACGGGATTTCGTCTCAAGAGATTAAGACGATGCGCTGCTTGGCAGGCGGCGGCATAGCTGATGATTGTGAATCCATGCTGGCAAGACTGAGACGGTAGCGAGCTGCGACAGCCCAATGGACGCTACAGAGCAGAGCTCCGTTGTGGGGGATCGAAACCCGCGGGGGTGTCGCAGCACAACTTGATGGTTACCAATCAAGCGAGGCTGTCATGTCTGTTAGTCTGCTGGCGACAGGCTCTCGTGAGGAGGCGAGCTTGACGGACTGTTACATAGACAGGTTGTTAGCATGTGTTGGTGCAAGCTCAAGAGTTGTGCTGTGCTGTGCCGAGCCGAACGCCGCCGCAAGCCTGGTTACCAGTCCCGACCTGGTCAACTATTTAGTGTACTGGCAACTAGTTACCAGTATCGATATGGCGGTCGCGCTGGGAGATGGGCCAGGGTGAGGGTGTGTGTGCGATGTGCATGTGCATGTGCATGTGGAATTGGCCATGGATGGAGGTATGGAGAGTGGGCTGATTTGAGCGAGAGGCCATCCAATCCGAACCCTACCCATGCAGGGAGCATTGGCATTGGGGGGATTGATTTGGGGCGGGCTGGATTGGTGTGCAAGGGTATTGCCGAGGAGCGAGGATGGTGGCGATGGTGGTATTGATGATGAAGGCGATGTTGATGATGATGATGATGATGATGATGATGATGATGATCGTGGTGAAGCTGGTGATGGTGGTGGTGGTAGTAATGGTGGTGTTGTTTTGGAAAATACTGCACGTCTCTGCCTGCGTCTCTTTGCTGACAGATCGACTGCTGGCCGTTTGCTGTCGTGTTCCGTCGCCGTTTGCACGATGCCCAGCCAAAAGACCCGTACCTGAACTGACTAGAGACACTCGCTGTGGACAGTCGACGACAGTGGAGTGGACAGTCGACGACAGGGAAGGAATGCCCAACGGCGGGCGCCCCTCCTTCCTTACTCGTAAGCCTCGCCGTCCTGGCCCAACCTGGCGCCTGGGATGCCTGCCTGCTTGGCCTGGCCCCGGCTAGCCTCCGTGCCCTCCGCCCAGGCACCACCCCGGCTATTGCAGCCTCCTCCCCTCTGAGCTGCCATCCTGGGAAGGCTTCCGTCAACCCAAAACCGCCTCATTCAACGCCCATATCTCCATAGCCCCAGTCCTTCTAATTTCCTTCCTCTCCCTCTACCGACATGCTCGCCCTGCCTGCGACGGGTCGCTGTTCCCACCTGCCTTGAGCATTGCGAAAGAGGTCCTGCGGCCATTTCCGATTCTCGTACTGCGCAATCCGTCGACTAGTTAATCATCCATTTCCTTTCGCAATGCACACTAACTTAGGTACGCCAACAACGGCCAATAATGTGGTGTGTGCTGCACGATGCGGCTAGCCCCGGCTGCGAGTATGCAAAAAGAAACAGGTTCAATACGGCGTATCCTTTTAAGCGGAGGAAAATTAACAACAGTCACAGTCGCAGTCGCAGTGTGCCTACTACTGCTGCTGCTGCTGCTGCTGCTGCTGCTGCTGCTGCTGCTGCTCTCGGCTTGTCCCGTCTCGTCGTGCTCCTCGTCACGGTCCTGTCAAATTCTCGCTCGCAGATTAACCCTGCGCACCTGTCAAAATCGTCCGGTGGCGCCCAATGTCTGAGTCAATCTCTCCAGAGCTATAGCGCCATTCCCGCGGTTCCTCGAAAGCTTCCTGGTGGCCCCCCATGCCCCTTGGCACCAGACCAGCATATCGGACCAAGACACGAATCGAATCCTCAAGAAAATAGGACAGCCCGCCGTTATTGTGGGCGCGACCGTCTCAACTGACAAGTCGGCTGCTTCAGCGCGATCCCTCTTTATTCCATGTCAACTTATGCACTCGCCTCCCGCTCACACTCGCAACGCTTGTGTCGTCATGGCCCACCACCCGCCGGCACACGCACAAGCTTGTTCCTCGCTAGAGGTAAGCCTCAATCCTGGATTAACTCTTGCTATTTCGCTCGCCTCGGTTCACCCTGTACTTTCTAGTCTGTGTGCTTTGCGACTTGGAATCACGCCCCCTGGTCAACTACAGGCAACCCTGTGGCCCTCCCACGCTCCGCCCCCTGCGCAGCCTAACGGCGCGATGTGGGATAACAGATGCGACATGCATAATGCATAAAATAGTCCAATTTGACTTTGCTCCCCCAAACTGACCTTCTCTTTTGGAGGCGCCACAGCTTCCGGCTCAGGCTTCCGGCAGCTGTTCACCAGTGTCGCCTTCGCCGTCCTTCTCTAAATTACGGCCGTATGCATGCAAGGCTACCCCGGTGAGCTGCATTAACTTTCTGGATATCTGATTTATGAACTGCTTCACCGTGACGCCAGCTCAGACGTCATCTCATCTGCGCCACCCTCACCGGTTGTCCTCTTCCAATGGGGATCACGTCTCGGTGTGAAAGTAGTCATCGGCGGCCTCTACACACCTTTGCACCAGCTATTATCATAATGCATACTATAGAAATAGGGTTCGTCCTGTCGGCAAGAGCTGGAAATACGACATGCGGCGGCATGTCCGCTCAATGCGCCCCGCGAGAGCTGATGTCGATGCTTTGGCCTACACGTCATTACAGAATTTCGCACGGCACGAGAAAGGCATTGCAAAGAGGCGTCAGACTAATTTCTCAAGTTTCTATTTTCAACCCACCCAGTATCAACGACAAGCTAGTACTACAGAGAATATCATGGCATAACAGGTTGTTATGCTCTTCGACAAACCAGAAAAATGATGAACAGAAATACAATGATGTAATAGTAAAATGTCACTCTCGGCTTTCAACGCCGTGTCTCCTCCTCCATGTGATTTTCTCCTCGGACTCCTCGGCAAAAATAAAATTGCCTGTATCCTTTCCATGCTATCTTTCCATGCTATACCCCCTTTCACAAATTTCTCGGACATTAGATTGCGCTTTTATGCAAAGTTGTCTGAACGATCGACGCCAATGTCCTCGAGCTCAGCAAAGCTGTGGAAGTGGACAGGCCGGTGCTGGTCGCTGTAGAACGGCAGGGGCGTGTCGAGCTTGACGTGAACGCTCTTCTTCTCCATGCCAGCAAAGGCGCTGCCCATGAAGCTGTAGTTCCAGCGGCCACCGTCGGGCACGAGGAAGAAGCCGCGGAAGCGTGGGCTCAGCAGCAGCTTGCGCTTCTCGCCCATGGTCGTCGCGAAGCCCTGCGGCTGGTCGCTCTGCAGGTCCCTGTTTTCGGCGCCCCATTGGTAGCCCTGCGGCGTGAGACCCCAGGCCGACAGCGACACGCTGCCGGGCGTAAAGGCGACCGACACCGTGACGGTGTTGGTCTTGTCCCACTCGCTGTGCGCATCTAGAAGCTTCGAGTGCTCTGTGACGTCGGCGGCCGCCATGTAGGGCAGCTCGCTGCCGGACGCGGTGTGGATGACGCCGAGAGGCTCCATGCCCTCGAGAAAGTCGCTCTGAGGCAGTTGCTGTGGCAGCTGAACGTTGCGGAGGCCGCCGACCTGTGGCATCATGACAATGCACTTGATTTCCTTTACCTGGTCATTGTCCGGCGCAGAGGCGCCGTACAGGTAACCAGCAACTTGCACACGCAGATCGGCAATGGTGATGAACTTCTTCAGGATGTTGTTCGGCATCACGTAAGTGACGTCGTCAAGGTCATTGTCGACTGAAGAAACGTAAATGTTCTTCGCGCGCGTGCGCAGGTTCGACGTAGCAATGGCACGTGTACGCCACTCCGTCTTGGAGGCAAATGTCTGCTGCTCGAACTGCGATGTCGTTGTGACAATGAGGTCTTCGCCGTGGATGTTTTGCGTCTTGGTGGTGACGGCCGTGAGCTGAGCCTGTTCTTGCTGCTGCTTCTCAATTTCGGCGGCTTGTTGTCTCTGCATGGAGGGCGCAGAAATTTCCATACCCAAGATGATATCTCGTACTTCACTGCTCGTCAAACTGGAGACGTTGACGTTGTTCTTTTTACCGTAATCATTCAGAATAAGATCACGCAATTGAGTCTCAACCTTGATCCACTCCTCATCTGTCAGCGATGGCCAGATGTGATGCTCCAGAGTGATGATGGTCTTGTCGGGGCGGAGGATGAGCTTCGTCTTGTCAGGGTTGACATGCAGAGCCCGCAGGATGAGCACGAGACGCGAGAATGCGGTGAAAGACGAGATACTCTTGAGCCATTCGTCATAGAGGTTGAAAAGAACCATCTGAGGCTCTGTGGCCCGCAGGATCATGTCACCAAGCTTCTCAACCTTCATAGCAGCCTGGAAAGGAAGCTGCAGCTCAGACGCACGGATGGAAATGTTGGGGAAGTCGACCAACTGCACTTCGAGAGGATCAAGGAGACCTTTGCGAGTGACAATGAGTTGCTTCGGCTGCTCTTCGACGGGCAGTGATCGGATGAGCGCTGCAACTTCTTCCGCAGTCTTCCACTTGGCAAGCTGGCCAAGACGCTTTTGTCCTGCCCAGACGCTGGTGTGGATAATCTTCAGGAACAATTGGCCGGTACGAGGGTTGAAGATGAAAATGGCACCATTGATAGGTTTTGTTGTCAAGTTACCTTCGAAGGTCTTGTGGATCGTAACACGGTAAACGTTGGTATCATCGATGAACAGCTGCGTCTTTTGACTGAAAAGTTCAGAGTAGTTCTGAGAGTTGAGAAATTCTTGATTGCTCTCGGAGGCGTACAGCTGAAGACCCTTGCGGATACGTTCACGCAAAACGTAGAGAGCAGGGTTTGCCTTCATGACCTTGGCCATGGCCTGCTGAACAAGAACCTTGAGACCGGGGAAGAACATTCCGTAGGCCGAGTACATGTTGTAGGCCAAATCAATACCAATCATCAGACCTGTGGCAGACGGGTAGATACTGGCACTGTCGGTTGTGTAATCGAGATACTTGGCTCTCGTATAACGGTCAATGTCGTGAGAGTCATAATCACCATAGCGAAGCTGAATATCAATCCAGAACTTGTTCGTGGTGGTCGGCTCGATCACATCCTTTGTGTCATTGAGATGCGATGGGCGAGTGACATTCCACTTGTGGCTTGCGAAGAGCAGAATATCAGCGCATGAGCTGTTCATCTTGTAAGACTTTCTGGGATGGATGGTCTCTTTCTGAACAGTTTCAATGCCTAGAGCTTCCAGCTCCTGGTCAAAGACTTGACACATGTCCATGACCACAGACTCGTGAATCTTCTGCCACAAATGGGCACGGAAAATCTGGATCAGAGAGATCTTCAGCGTTGGGATTTTTCCGTGAAGGAAGATGCCGGTCAAATCAAGCTGGACCTGGAAACCAACATAGACGTTGGCTCTGTTGATAGTTGGCGACCACCACAAGGTGAAGCGACGGTTGGGAATTTGGTTCAAACCGGATCGCTGGGCGTTGGTCAGCTTCTTGAACTTCATCGACTCTTCGAAACCACTGTTGTGGAGCACAAGGTAATCATGGCGCAGATAGAGTTGGTCTCCATCCACACGGAATCCGGCCCATTCCGTCGGCTCAGACTCAAGGACGATGTCGTCCACGACGAATCTATCCGTGTGTGGGATAGTACCCTCTGTGGCTGTTGTGCGCGGTGTCGAGAATAGCAGGTACTTGGCTCTCTCTGCAGACTCCATTGCAGCGTATTCAGCAGCTGTCATCTCGTGAGTGTCGTAGCTGGCGGTTGCGGTCTCCTTGTGGAAGACAAGAATATGGTTGGTAGTAACGACAAGATCTTCCTTTTGGTTTTCAATCTTAATGCGGTACAGTCGATCCTTGCCGCTGACAATGTTGAATGCGCGTCTGGGGCCTCCGTCAGGTCCCAGAAGCAGATCGCCCTCCTTAACGGCCTCAACAGCAACTTGAGTATGATCATGGCGCAGGAGCATGGTTCCATTGGCGAGACATGCCTTCTCCCAGAAGAGACCTTCCCAGGACGCGAAGCCTGTAGCTTTGAAGAGAGTGTGCTCCAGGATAGTCTCGACACCACCAAGTGCCTGAATAACATCAGTTCGGTAGGCATTCAGGTTCCACAACTTTCCGTCATGACGCTGGCTAGTCCACCAGAATGGGTTGCTCTTCATTAACTGATAAATCTTGAACTCAGCGCGAGCGCGGAATCCCTTGTCGAAGCTCAGTGTACTGCGATCTTTTTGGAAGAGCGTGTTGATACGAGGCAGACCGCGGTCCCAGCTGTCCTCGAGATCTTCCAAAGTGAGACGACGGTTCTGCTGATTTGCTTCGAGGCGTTTCTGGGAGTATTCAGTCCAGACACGCTGCGAGTCAATGAATTCTGCTTCCCACGGAATAATGTAACGGAAAATGTTGGGTATAAGAGTCTCCTCGTCATGCGTCATACCAGCTCGGAAGTGAGTGGTTCCAGTATCAGTCTGCTTGTACCAGCGCTTGTCACTGGCAGGTATGAGAATGTGAGAGCCGGAGATCATGCCAAGACCACCCAGCTCCTTAGGAGTATAGAAGACAGCAGGGGGGAAACGAGAGGGCATCTTGGAATTGAGACCGATCTTGACACGAGTCTGGATCTTGGTTTCGCACTTGACAATGGTATCGAGCAGTTCCACTGTCGAGACAGCAGCCTCACGATAGTATGTGAAAAGAGCAATGAGTGCAGTGTTCCACTTGTTCGCGATTTTGGTAAAAGTTGTCGATCCAGAAGACATCAGAATCTGGCGGATTCGGTTGTTGAACTTGGCGATGTCGTCTTCCGTCACTTGCAAGAAAGCATGCGCCGTGCGCTCCTTGGTGGTGTTGTCGACAAGTGACCAAACACTATCTTTGACAGGGAACTCCTCATTCTGATTCCGAATCTTTGGCAGAATGCGGACTTCGAAACCGCTCATGGAGAATAGCAAGTTAGGGTTGTCTCTGCTATAGACACTAGCGAAGCTATCATCCCAGTCAATTGTAGTCACTGAGCGAGGCAGTCTGTTCTTGAGATCCCAAAATACGGCGCGGCCAAGGTTGACATCGTGGCGCATCAAGCGCATACGCGAGTCGCGAGGCCAGCATTTTTTGCTCTTGTAGCCAATGACGTTCTCAAAGTTGGGATCGGGCTGCTCTGTCAAAAAGCGCTGGATGAGGTCTCGAGATTCTTCGGCGGTAAATCGGAGGAAGACCCAGATCTTATCAATATATCTGCTGTACAGGCGAATGGGGTGTCTAGTTTCGGTCTCGCGATCGCGGAACTGGAGGAAATCGTTGGGGCTCTGGGGAGGTCCAGCAATTTCACTCGCACGTTGAGGACCGAGCAGCAGCAGATCGAGAACCAGGCCGTAGTATTGGAAGACAAAGGCAGAAAACTGCAGACCACGGATCATACCGTAGCTGTTGACATGGTTCATGTCTTTGTAAGTCAGTTGAACGTTGTTCTTGGAGGTGATGTAGTCAGCCAGATTGTGATCCATTATAAGTCGCAGTAGGGAGTTAAGCAGCGTCAGCTCCATCTTCTCATAAACTTTGGACAGCTCTGTCTCGATCATGACATTGCATTCACCATTCTCGGTCTCCCATACGCCGCTGAGGTTGTTGATACCCTGGGCCCACTTGTAAACCAGCAGAGGGGGCACTTCAGAGTCGGAGGGCTTGATCCAGGCTGGGAAGAGATGTCTTTGGTCGGCCTGGTACCAGAGATATTGGTCAAGGTAGGCATCGCTGATCTTCTCGATAGGCTCAATGTCGTATACCGGGTTGATGGTGCTGTAATTGTCGTTCATATCAATGTTGACTTCCTTGAAAGCGCGCTGAGTAAGGAGGAATCGCTTGATGCGCTCCAGTGTAGTACCGGGGCTATCATACGCTTGCTCGATCAGGGCAAGCTCTTCACGCTGGCTCTGGTTGAGTCGACCTTTGACGGAATACGCCTCCCTGAGACGCTCCAAAGCGAGGATGAGAATTTTTGTGTCGTGTTTGTACGAGACACTAGGAAAGGGAATTGGGGAAAATTTTCTCGACTCGAGCCAGTGAACAGTCGTGGTGTAGATAGCAACGGCTTCCTCAGAGGAAACGTAAGGGCCATCCTTCATGTGGTTGTGTTGTCTCTCTTGTTCGGCCTTGAGCCAGAGACGAGTCAGGCGACCAACATTCTTCTTTGCCACTGTCTTGTCGACAGTAGCGCCTCGCCGAATACGCTCACGGTTGTAGTGCGTGACGGAAATCCACCAATCGGCCTTCGATTTGACATATCTGAGAATAATGTTCTCGATGGGTGCAGGAAGGCCGGGAACCTTCCACGGAATGTTACTCTTCCAGCATCTCCAGGCCTCAGATAAGTGCTGCAGCACCGTATTGACCTTGCTCTGTTTGATACCTTCAGGCATCATGTCCATCAGATCAGACATGACGGAGGCGCGGAGTTCAAGATCAAAGTGAGACTCGACTCGCTGCTTGGTAACTGTCTTGGCGACTCCCTTGCTATGTCGACCCTCAAACTGTCGCGAAAGCAGGTTTCCAAGCCATCTCTCGAGGAGAGGAATAATACCTCTCATGAAGAACAGCCACACTCGCCATGATGGGGCCCAGAAACCACAACCAGGACCCTTTCCAACGGGCCCAGAGTTGAAGCGGTAGTATATCAAGTGCTTCAAATCCTTACAAGTACGGATCTGATGCATGAGCTTATATTTGTATCGGTACATACCAGTCAGCTGGCCAACGTGGTTGAATGCATAGTGGATACCATCAGCAAGCTGGAAGGCATCAATGTTGCCGAGGCGGTACTGCACTTGCGCATCAACAATGAGCTTGGTTAATCTCAGAATTTCTCGCATGAGATGGAAAGCGTTTCCGAATCGAGACTTCTTTCGCTCCTTTGTTGTCAGGGTTTTGACAGGCTTGAGATTGAAATTGTAATCCAGATGCAGGTATGTGAGGTTCTTGCGGTGAATCAACAAATTCAGCATATTGAATCCCTGTCGACAAACTTGAAGACCAGCCTCGACCCAGTCGATTGTGGTCTGCTGAAAGAACTTGGTCTGCTTAAGCGAACGAAACAGGTTCTGATTGTTGTGGGCCTTGGGCTTCTTCTTGTGTAGCTCATTGAGAACATAGTTCTTGAGCAGCTTCTGATACGAGACACGGACCTTGACGGGCGGCCGTTCAGTCGGCGGATGCTCAAGGTACCACTGTTTGATCAGAGGCACGTCCTGCGCTCTGACCATGCGTCCTGAACGTCTGTTGAATGGGAATGGAGCCCACCAAAGCTCGATGGCCGATGAAGTGTGTTCATTGTCAAGCTCTTCATTAGCAAGGAACGGTTCAACGCCAGCCGGGAGTGTGAACCCATCTTCTTCGTCTTCTTCATCGTTTCCGGCCCCGAAAAGTTCGTCTTCAAGTGAAAGTTCGACATTCTTCGGCGCGACAGTACGTGATGAAATGGGGTTGATGCGGCGGTCGAAATGGAAAGTCGGCAGGTCAGGATCATCTGCACGGTTGAAGACAACCTGAGGTTGCGAGTGCCATGACATGTGCACGCTTCGCGGGAGCGAGTTATACAAGAATGGATATGCGACTCGAAATTCGGTTCGGATGGGGTTTCGGAAGATGATGCGGTCGATTGCATTGAACTCGCCGAAGTCCTCTTCGTTCGGGTTGATATCTTTATATAGAGGTTCGAATCGCGGGCCACCCGGCAGAGCCACGTTGAGAGCCTTAGCAGTCAAGAGACTTTTGAGATCGAAGAGATAAAAGTAGTTCTTGTCAATGACGTCGGAGATGAGGGGTCTGCTCAGTCGAAAGAGGGCAGCCATCTGAGGCAATGTCATATTCCATGACTTGTAGCTGGGTCCGTTGATATGTGGGGTGTCGAGCAGCGGGCGGTGGTCGTAAAACCATTCGTAGATGGCTTCGTCTTCATCTTCGTTCAGCTCCATCTGGATCGGCTCGAGAGGCTCGACGTCCTCGATGTTTTCGGACCAAGACAGCGGCGGTTCTTCGTCATCAAAAGGCGGGAATCGCATGCGCTTGAAAAGTCTTCGATCAGCCTTCTCTTTACGCATGAAAGTCCACATCATCGCCCACTGCGCAAAGAAAACAGGCTCGATGACACGAGGGATCTCATTCACGAGTGTCAGGCAGCCATTGACGTGATACAAAACCTTGACTTCGCGTGCAGACTCCCAAGGCATGGGCATGTTCTCTAGAAGCTTCAAAACAGCGTGTGGCATAAACTTCAAGGCGCCAAGGTAGCTGCGCTTGTCGTTTGTATATCTTCTTTGCGACACGTCACCAATGTCGCGAACAATCTTGCGCAAGTGCTCAGGGGGCATATCTGCCTTCTGAGTCTCGACAAAGCCACCCTTGCGCTTCTCTCCGAATCGATTGCGCTGGTGTCGAAGCCATTCCTGCTTCTTCTGGGCAAACTTGGCCATGTGAGGGTCGCTCTGCTGGAGACCTGGGGGAGGGGGGGCCGCAGGGGCCGGTCCTGACGGAGGAGGCGGCAATGTTGATGGCGGCGGCGGAGGAGGGGGAGGCCCCCAGCCTGGAGGTGGTGGCGGCGGATGCGACATGGTTAGGCTTGACGACCAGTCGTGATGGTCAGTATTCGAATGTCGTGCCTAGATGATGGCTTCACGCCGCGCGCGCGTGTCACGACGCGCAAAGTACTTGAATCTCAAAAATTGAGAAGTCAAGCACCTAATAGTATCGTGTAATGGTCTTCTCCCGATGAAGGAAGTGCCGTTTTCACAGCGGCGTACGGCAACAACCAAACTTGGTGCTGATGAAATTATTTTGGCTGGATCGCCCTTTGGAAACGGTAATTTTCTATCAGGGACAGGCGCTCGCGCTAGCTTGCTGCCGTCGCAGCGCTATCACGTGACCTCAACCTCGCCACTGCATCGTTTGACAATGTTCAGCATGTAGCAAGAGGATTTAATATGGCTCAAACTGTTTAATCTTAGTATCTGGTTCTTTCTGACAACCCAGAAAAGTTGCATTCTCAATAAAAGAGAGATGAGCTGTGATGCAACTTCAGGCCCATCGCTGGATTTGTCTACGCTTCTTAGCAATGCGATTTTAGGTGACCTGCTCACAACAAGACTTGTTCATAAAAAGCATAAAGGGCAATAAGAATGTATGCAGAACCCTGTAACACAGCAGAGAAATAGATTTAATACATTGGAGGACTGAAACGAGGGTATGATTGCGCGATGCGCGAGTGAACCAACGAATATAGGGTAGGCCAGAAAGCTCGACAGCAACCAATCATAGCGATGAAAATTGCCTTATGTAATGCACTAATTCTAGCAGCTGGGCCAAAAGATTGTCGCGACCAGCAGCTCTGACATCTCAATCACCCAAACTCCAACCGCCTGCAGACTTGTCAAGATGGCGCACCTCAGTATGGCGCATGAATACAGACCAATTGATCCCAGCTAATGAATACACATCAGACGTCAAGCCGGATCCGGCCTACCTGAAGCTGCAGGGTGCGCTACGATTCCCTTCCCCGAACCACGAATTGGCCAAGCCATGCTAACCTGCAGGGGATAGCGATGCAAAAGAGTCGCGTGCAGTACTTCCGCTGGACTCCAAGGAATGCCCGTATCACATTCATGTATGTGGCGGTGATTCCCACCATCATGGGCTACATTGCCTACAACACAGACGTGAGCAGGAAACTGACCCGAACCAATACCATATCTAACGGACCATCTTTAGGGTCTCTGGGATCTACGAGCGAAGAGAAAGGGCGATACCGCATACGAGAAATAAATGGAGAGTCAAGCGCTGTGGTTTAGGGCGGAGAACCGTGTATATATATCGTTCGTTTATGCGCAATAAAATCAATTGCCGACCATTTTCGATTCTCCTTCGACACATGCAGTGTCCGAACGACCGGGTATTTATTCATATGCCTCGATAGCAAATACCGAGATTTTGCTATTTACAATAGCCCAAGTAGCAACTGGGTCACCACCGACCTCTGCCACGACCTCTACCTCTCCCGCGGCTGGGCGGTTGCCGCTGATTATCCACCCACCAATCGCCGCGCGAAGTTCGGGGAGGCTCATTCTCGTCCCATTTTCGAGAATTCTGGCTATAATTGTTTCGGCGGTTGCCAAAAGCAGCTGGCTGAACGGGCACTGCTCGTCTTGGAGTCTGCTGTGATTTTATGGCATCGTAGGCAGGCGCAACAGACCCGTCATCCAAGGGTGGCAGTAACGCGCATGAAATGTAGTCCCCAGCCGCAAAATGTGCGTCCTGTAGTGTCCATGTACTGCCAAAGCCTCTATTCTCATTCGGATGCTCGTCATCCTCAGCGCCTGGACCGCCAGCACCTAGCACGCTACTGCCAAGATCCTTGACGGCGAACTTGGCTCTTCCACCGCCCACGGAGCTGACACTTTTCAGATCAGGAGATACATGCTGGAAGACCACTCTTGTGCCTATGGCTGGTGAAGGAAGCGGATTCGGCCGAGCATCCGCTAGCTCATAAATCAATTCTTGAAGAGTGCATGATGCCCAGGTGTAAATGTTGATGGACGAGAGCAGTGCTGGATCAACAAAGCTTTCTGGGCTAAATCGGACTTGTCAGTTGCCTCTAAGCTCAAACTCGCTTGGAAGAGCAATGGTGCTGGACGTACTGGATCAGTGAGCCGGAGTTGTAGAAGAGGCGAACTAGAAAGGGCGGCTCAGGCCGAGTTTCACCCACGTCCGACATTTGCGGAGATTATAGAAATGGGAAATTCGAGAAACGCGCTATGAGCATAAAGATTCAAGTTATTTAGGCGATGGCTGTTACGTATTTGGCTTCGAAAAAGGACGGAAAGTGACAGCCTCACTTTTCGTCGCTGTGGTATTACCCGGCAAATAGCCGTAATCGATAGCTTTTGGATCGCGACTTCGAACTTTCAACAACGACAAATTTCCACCTCTTTCGACATTGCGCATAATAAATTCGACCCCGGACGATACAAAAAGTACATAGAGAACCGACAGAGTAATAATTGAGGCGAAACCACCCCGGCGCAAACAACACGACTCTAGGCAACCATGGACTTTGCAGCCTTGATGGGCAAGGAGCTGTCCAAGAGCAAGAAGCCCGCGAGCGACGACAGCGACAATAAGAAGAAGTTCCTCAAACGATCCGAAGTCGAAGCGGAGCGTCGAAAGGCCTACCAGGCTGAGCAGGCTGCTGTGGAAAAGGAGCGCGAAACCAAAGCCGCCGCGAAGCGCAAGCTCGAGGAAGACACAGCTGCCGAGAAGGAAGCGCGCGACGAGAAGCGACGGAAGCTGGCAGAAGAATCGCGGCGGAGGCGCGAGGATCAAGAGTGGGAAGAAGAGCAGGCAAAGCGCCGGCGGTTAGGCCTGCCGGAGCAGGAGAAACCGAGCCAAAATGACGAGGGCAACGGCGTGGCAGCCGCCGACGACGTGCCGGACGAAGAGCTGTTTGCGAAGCTGCGCGAGCTGGGGCACCCGGCAGTGCTGTTTGGCGAGACCCATGCCGGGAGACTGCGGCGCTACAAAAAGGCTAGCACCGTGCTGACGGACGGACCGATCCCGACAACGCTGAAGCTGGTGGACGAGAAGGACATGAAGGTCGACACGGTGCCCGGCGGGAAGGAGGAGCGCGAGTGGCTATACAGACAGCTCGCGAGCTACTTCACCATGGTGCTCAGCACATATCAGCGCACCATGGAGCAGGAGAGACGCGAGACCAGCGCGAGCAAGATTGCCTACAATGCGATGCTACAAACCATTGAAAACATGAAGCCGGTGAGTAGCTATACCGCCACCAACCCAGCGGCCCCATCCCATGCCTCTCTTCGAAAACCGCCTGCTAACCATGTTGGTGCCTATAGCTTTTTCGAAAATTTGAAACTGGCGACCTCGACGACTCGCTCCTGGAGCCCATTGTCGAGATCGTCAAGGCCCTGCAGGAGCGCCGCTACGTTGACGCCAACAACGGCTACCTCCGCCTGAGCATCGGCAAGGCGGCGTGGCCCATTGGCGTGACCATGGTGGGCATCCACGAGCGAAGCGCGCGCGAGAAGCTTCACGACGGCGAAAAGGGCCACGTCATGGGAGACGAGGTGACGCGCAAGTTCTTGCAGAGCATCAAGCGCTGCCTAACGTTTGCGCAGGTCCGCTGGCCGCCGGAGGACTTGCGGCAGCTGATGGGATAGACGAAAAAAAAGACTCAAAAGACTCAGGACAAAAACTTGCTGTACAATGGAGCTTGATATATACCACACACCAGGAATGAAAGATATACCCTTGCGCCTGGCATACTTCAATGAATTGAAACGAGAGTACAAAATCCGACGAGATCACATTCGACATGCCCTTTATAAAAATTTATTTATGGCACTGATTCGTATACATGAGCACAGACTATCTGCATGCATTGATACGCTAAAACTCCGAAGAAGACAATGCGCCACGTCTGGGAATTTGTATAGAGCTATTTCCACCGCATCACCGAGCGGCCAATGCTCGCAGCTTTCTCCCCCGCGCTTTCACGAAATCTGCTTGGAACGGAATGGCACCCCTATGCCACTTCAATGTCGCCGCCCCCATTCTCCCTGCTTTCCATCATAGCGGGCTGCCTCGGTTCCTCATACCATTGCCCCGGAGGTCCAGTGGTATCCGTCCTGCCGGGCACCACCTCGAGCCCGGCAGAAATGATGCTTACACGTCGCAGGTGCTCGGTGGCCTCGCTTTCGTATTTCTTCGCCGTGTCCAGTGTTCTCTTCTGCATATCTGCGCGAGGGTCTTGCTGAACAGCGACAAGTAACTAGGGGGGAGAATCAGAATGTTGTCAATATGATTGAAGCGTACGGTTGCGCCTACCTGATTTCTGGCATCAATGCGTGCATTCAAGAAGTCGTTGCGAATCATGTCCATGAGCTCATCCTGCAGGGACTGCCCCGGCAGTCCAAACGCAGCCTCAAGGCTCTCCAACGTAATACGCGAAAATGGAACGAAATACTGCACGATGCACTTTGTGCGGATACGCGTGTAGAGCTCCCTGACGTGCTTCTGCAAGTATACATCCAAAAGATAGTCTGAGCGGTATGACTCCAAAATAGAGAGACAATTGGAGTAACGGCCACTGACAAACAAGCTCACCGCCTTACGGATGTGTGGCTCGTGCTCCAAGAAAGTTCGAAATGACTGGTTGTCTAGTACGCGACGCTGAAGCTCTGCTCTGTCCATAGTGGCGAGCGCCGTTAGGCCGCCATAGACAGCAATGTCGTTCGGACTAGCGACATGACTGTATTGGGCCGGAGGCACGGCGAAATCGATGAGTAGCAGGTTTCTTGCCGACTCTAGGTAGTTGCCCAAACTCAGATGAGCAATACCAGACATGACGCGGACGAAGGTCTGCAGCGATTGCTCCTCGTCTGCTGATTGTACGCCGGTGATTTTGCCAGTGTTGGTGAGAACCATGTTCCAGTCTCGACGATAAAGTGACACATTGGCGAGATGCATACCACAATCAATGATATGTTTTGTGCTGCTAACGTCTTGGCGTATGCGGCTGTAAGCGTCGCTGGCATCGTTGAGTTTGCCTATGGCCTCGAAATGACGACCGAGATCTTCGTTGCCCATCTGTACCACCACGTTAGCCCCTGGCTGCCTGCACGACGCAAGCTGCGCATATGTCGCAAGATTACCCTTATGCTTTCTTTGATGAGATTATTTTTGTAGCCCTTGAGTTCTGACTCGAGACGCTGTGTTTCGGCTTTATTGGACTTTTCGGTGGCATCGATCCAGGCTTCGTCTCGCGTGGCTTCGGGCTCCTCGGGAGCCAGCTTTCGGATGCAGTCCCATGCCTGTTTGTACTGTGATACATCTCTGCCGCTCTTTGCCTCCGTGATGGCGGCTTTTAGTGCATCGAGCCGCAGAGGCACGCAGCTCTTGCCTATTAACAGAAGACGATCGAGCCGAGTTCGTCCTGGTGTTGAAAGTTAGTCATTTCTCGCAGCTATGTGACGCGTGCAGGTTGGGCGACAAACCGGTATAATTTTGAATATAAAGATCGAGATCAAACTTGGGCAGCTCTGTAAAGAAGATGGCGTTAGCGAAAGGCGAAGACGAGATGATGGGACACCTGGGGAGAGCTTGCCTGTGACGAGAAGCTCTTCGACGGAGGCAGCCTGCGCGGACGCATCTGTAGAGGCGCCTGAAGATGCCATCAAAGAATTCAAGCGATTTGATGATCGGTGATTGTCGGTATGTGATGCCGAAAGGGCGTGCTAGCTCTGCTGGGGTCAACAGCGATGGATGAGGTTGGTTGGAGCTTCATGTCCATGGCGGGGTGTGCTGTTGCCTGGTGGAGCAGCAAAGCTGTGGAGGGGCAGCCGCCCAGCAGCCTCGATGCAGTGATTAGTGACACTAACTCGGCCGGCCACAACCAAAAACCAATAGACACAATTTTGGTGACGCACTGCTATAAATTAGTTCAACAAACGGAATTATGGGTATCTTTCTGAACAGTATATGCTCATTGCGATTGGTTCTTTGGTGTGAGAATGTCTAACTTCATCTGGCACGTATACTGAGTAGCACACGAATCAGGTAATCGACTGCGTGCTGATACCAAAATTGCAGATCGAGTCATCTGACTTGGCCATCTTTTGCGGTTTCTGGTGGTATCCCCCATTTCTCACCCACGCGATTCTGTTTGCGCGATTACATTCGGGCTGCGCCTGAGACTGCTTGGAGTATCAACATGCGAGTTGCAACATGGACGTCTGAGTTAGTGGGATTGAACTGTGCTAGTGTCTAGATGCTTACCTGGTCGATTTACTCATCAATTGAGTCACGCTAACTCTGGGCCTCAGTTGTTTGGCAGACTATCTGGTTCCGTAGCTCCATGCCTTGTCTTGGGCTCCGCGGGCCGAATCTAGAATTAACTCACTCGGCATCTGCGCGTTGCCATCAGCCTTTGCTAGCAGGCGGTCGTGATTATTGGCCGTTCTCCACTAAGCAACTAAATTGGCGATGGCCGCTCCTTCAACCCACCACTCAAGTAGATCCATTGTCTAAGCTAGTACAGCAGGAAGCAACCTCGACTCCTTCGAAACCTTGGCAAAGTCGGCAATTGCCCAAATGTGCCATTAAAGCGGCCATTTAGTACCAGTTTCTGTCCAATATCAGACCTGCATGAATCCTGAATGATAGAGGAATCCACATCCACAGCTTATTGAGCTTATAGAAAGTCGGAAGCTAACGATGCTAGTGATGGAAATTAATTATCCTGAATCTGGTGCCTGGAGCAACGGCTGAGCCCTAGACTCTTATTCCGCGGTCATAACTTTAAAGCATACTCTGTCTCTAGCATTCTTCGTCCAAGCTTGGTCTTCATGAGAGTGATGGTCCCGTCAAGAAGCTCGGTTGAGTTCCTTTTGCAACCCATATTTCCACCAATTGGGCAAGGAGCCCGCCTTAAAGTCGCCGCACCCCGTAATAAGCTTACGCGGGAAGGGAATCGGCCAATGCCAAAAGCGCGTGCCTGAGTCGCCCAAATCATCGATGGACAGGGTCTAGACTCAGAAAGTAGCCAAAGACATTGTTACATCCAACCGTGCCTGGCCTAAAGTTGCCTGACACAGGGCGGCGATTTCTTTTGATGCAGCGATTGGTGCGGTCGGTAGGTCGGGGAGATGGTGAGATTTTGGTTCCTGGACGCTAATCTCACCCTAGGCTGGATGTCGCCGAGTTTGGGGAGCCAACGTTGCGATGCTATAACCAAACAGGATCAAAGGATGAGGAATCGGGCAAACCGGAGAGAATTCGAATACAGCAATGTCTTACGAAGACAAAAGTATATAAGAGACTCTTGAGAACACTCAGAAATATCACCTTCTCTTTCTAAATAGACAGCCTCACTTACACCACAAACATCTTCTGTACCTTCCCAAACACATACACAACATACAATTCAAAATGCTTTACACTGGTATTGCCGCCCTTGCCCTCGCAGCCACTGCTGCTGCTGCCCCCAGCACCGAGATTGAGAAGCGTGCTTCCGGCAGCAACCAGAACATCTCCATCTTCCGCTACGGCGATGCCACCCAGTGCCACCACATCCTCCGCGACTCCGGTGCTTGCGGCATCAGCACCTACTTCAAGAATGTCAACCAGGGCGCTTCCTTTGTCGCCATGCCCGCCGACGTCTTTGACCGCTATGGCGCTGCCCAGCACAACAAGCTCTGCGGCAAGACCATCACCATCAAGCACAACGGCGTCACCAAGACCGCCATTGTCGCCGACCGCAACCTCAGCAACGACCACTCCATCGACACTTGCCTTGACATCTGGAAGGCGTTTGGTGGCCACGACAACGACGGTAGCCTCATCCGTGGTGCCAGCTGGACCATCAACGGTGCTTAAGCGCATTGCCGGCGAGCATTGTGCGATATGTATATAATTTTTTTTTCTGTATAGGGCTTTTCACAACCTGAGTACATAAATAAAGAAAGTAGAAGTCACATGCGATGCTCAGTTCTCCAAAGTGACGCTGCTTAGTGACCCAAGGACTCTGTTGGTGGCGTGTAAGTGGCGAGGAGCGTGGATCAGAAGTCCAGTTGGAAACGAAGTGCGCACCCAGAGCTCATTACTTCAAAAGAAACAAAAAGCAGGTAAGATATGAGGTACAGATAACGGACTAGTTAGTGATTATTACACAGTCACCCTAAAAGCAGAAGCAAAAAAAGTGCGATTGCTGAAATGCCACCAATCGAACTTGCATCTGCGCTAGAGTGTAGGTCTTGTGTTTTCTCTTTCGCTTAAAATCAAAGAATTTTAGTACTATCCCTCTGCGATTAAAGCGAGTAAAGCGATAGACTAGAATAGTCGTGCTGAAATACAAAAAAAGTAAAAACGAAACGTACAACACCCGGAGTTCGCTGGTCGTCACCGACCCAGCTACTATTCAGGCGCTCGAGTGGTTATCGCTCGGAGATCAGACGGGATCCAGATTTTGTCACTCGGCTATGGCCGTACATATTGACTGGTCGTTCTATCAGTGAATATAGAAGAACACGGCCTGCCAGGTAGACACGTGGATGGCTGCTGAACACGTCCACCACCTTGACAGAGATTGGCGTTGCATGGAACGGATCACTGCATGCGAGAACTGCGACAAAAGTCTGCTTTCGTTGGAGACAAGCTATATAAATTCCGCGAGTCCGTGTGGTCCATCTCTTGATTTGAGTATCCCTTGATATCATCGATCAAGCTGAGACGCGAACCGGCGTGTGAGCACTTCATCAGACGCAATATATTGAGAGCCATAACTCAGCTTCGTTACGCGCAGAAGAAGCAGAACTAGCTGAAAAAGTTTATGATAAAATCCTACTTGACTTTAGGCCTTGTTCCGCCTGGAGATCACTCTGGAGTGTCCGTAGTATCCGTTGCACGAGGCATTGGTCTGATCTTGGAAAGACGCACCGGGATGTCGGCAATGCCGCAGTAAAGCCGTGCAATCCCCGAAGTGAGTTCAAAATGAAACATAAAACCTTTTCTGTTCACAACAAATTTACAACTGGAGTTGATCTGACGCGCTTCTATGTGACCACCCATGCACCGTTCTGTGGTGTTGGCTGATGTTTTGGCGAAGAAATGATTCTTGTAATGACTTTTGTAATTAATTTTGACCTACAGAAAAACATGCATGGACCTAAGACTGTCCCAATGACAGATAGAAGTGATATTTTGCAAAAGGATGAAAGCCGTCGGACTGAATAGTTTCGCAACGACTTGGCTGTCCGTAATGCAAGGTCGTTTGGAGCTGCGGACTTTGGCGTGGCCCTGGCAAGTGACTGTTCAGCACCCATCAATGGGACCATTGCGGAGTATTCTAAATCGTTTACTGTATCAGGTATATTGGTTTATGTCACCGGCCTTCATTCCTATTTGCCAATGGACTTGGCCGTGGGGACGGGAACGGCGCATCGTGGTAAGAGCCTTCGGAAATAGGCAGTCGGTGATACGCCAGCCCTTTCATAAGCTACAATGCCCTAGAAGAGACTTTTTCCTTTGATATCAATGACGTGGGGGGGAAAACGCTGCACATCGGCCGTCGTTGGAGTGTTGCGCCGTCCGGGCCATGGGGCCGAAACGTGTACTGGCCGGGGGCAACACACCAACATGACGCCACATTATGTTGAGTGGCATTAGATTGACAAGGCTAGTCAGAACGGCAAATTTATTATGCTGCGTTGATGTCCAACTATGCTAGACCGATGGTCGTGCAAGACACTGTCGATGGTATAAGTGACGATGTTACATCAACTCTACCCGCATGATGCCTCGGCGCCAGGTGCGATCCATGGCGCAATATCTCGTGTCTCATGCTTCATTTGCAAGGGCAAGCACCTGTTTTCCCCTGCAATCCATGTAGGGGTTTTGAAGGGCGGAAGAAGAAGCCGAGGCCTTGAAAGAGAAAGTGAATAAGATTATTCTTAGTCAACAATGGATATGCCTTATCGTTTGTACTGCAGAACGCATTACGGCAGGTGCATTAGCACACCTTGGCAAAGGAGAAAAGAAGGCTTTGAACTAGCCCGGCTCTCGCAGGGATCCCCAACGATTCGGTACGATGTGGACCCTGTTTTCATGCCTAATGGCTGTCCGCTGATATGTTGGATACGAAACGTGGACTATAAGTATTAAAATTTAGGCGTGGGCAGCTGAGCATGGACTTGCTTTAGTGGCGTCGCGCTGCAGGTCGAAGCTTGAAAATGGTTGTTATCGTCAGCAGCCAAAGAAGTCTAAACGGCTCCTGCCGTTACAAGTGCTGGGTATGGGCGCGCCGAGACGGCCAAAGTGGCACTATTAGTCGAAAATTACTATGATTATGGGCTTCAATTTTTGCTAGTGTCTTTTTTTCTTTGGGGGCGGCCAGCCTTGTTGGCGATGGATTAACCGCAAAGTTGTCACAAATTTCGGAAAGATAGAAATTACTGCCGGGCGGAATTACCCTCATTCGGAAAGGACGAGATTGTAGTCAGCGATAGAGACTTGATTGCAGTGGCAGTTCGCCAAGATGCGCGTACGTCAGTGTGTGGGCGGGATCTGGAAAAGTGTCACAGTCGCCGATTCGGACAGCCAAGGGTCAATCGGTCCCGAGAGAAAGGTAAACTGGCACTGCGACATGGCTGGATCAACACAAAACATGATTCGCAGATCGGCAGACGCTGGGCTGGAGGCAACGACGTAGGCATTGGCAGAGCAATGCAAAGGGCCGAGCGTCAAAGGCGCACTCGCCCGCCAAAAAGCTTATACCACCTGAGGTGGTGGGTGGGTGGAATAGCGACGAGCGATTCCGTGAACAAATCGACAGCGAACCCTGACTCGCTGGCAAGTTCCGAAGTCGCTGATGCGCCGCGCAAGCGAGATGGGTCGACCACAGCGCACACTGGAGAAGCAAATGGCATTGCGACAAATGCTACCATTATGCAGAGGGCCGCGAAGACGGCGATGCAGTACAATGCGTTGATCTGACGTCCGCTTCGAGGGGAAAAAGTCGGCTACTTGTGCGACTATGCTGCGCTCATAATGACCATTAGCTGCGCCGGCCCGCTACCGACTCGGCCAGTTGATGTTCTGGTGGCGCGGAACTGTCGTCGCAGTGGATTCTTCTCGCACGTTGGCACACGCACATGTAGACAGGGACTGTGTGGGCTTCCGGGAAGTGGGCATCCTAGCCAGGAGAGACTTTGGGGTTAGAAGCGACGATGATGACAGTCGAAAGGAAGAGGAAGGGAGGGCAGAAAAAAAAAGAGTGACGCAAGCCTCTCCGTCTGTTAGCGGTTCTCGTTTTGGCGGCATCCCCGCTGTGGCACACTGCCTCCGGTCTGTCAGGCCCGATTTGAGAAGCAAGCCCGGCGGTGGGTGGTTTCGCGTTGCCCTCCCTTTTATTTCAGGTGGCCTGGCTTGTTGTTTTCGCTCATTCGCAGGCGGGCGGCGCGCGTTGTGTGTCTCTCTTTCTCTCTCGGATCACGGCAACACGGCACCTTGGCAAAGAGGTGCTAGCGATAGAAGAGCAGGAGAATCGGCACCTGTGGGCCGAATTGGAGTGCGTCGTCTCCCAATGGGATTCCTAGCCCCAACCCATTCCACGAGAAATGTGCGGGCTTGCATTTCTTTTTGGTCGTGGATTGTGGCGGAGCACGATGGGCTGCGACGCCATGTATTCTTAGGGAACGGCTGCTAAATTAGTTGCCAGAGACAGAAGTCAAGTTTCAGGGTTCTAGATGCTGAAGTGGGCAAGGAAGAAGAGGCAAAAGTGCGCTGCTGTATGTCAAGTATGACATCAATTGATTGAGTAACGCTGGCATTTGAAGATGATGCAGCGATAAAGGACCAGCTGACCGATTTGACCGGGCCGCAGCATCGGAAGTTTTCTCGTCCTTGTATCAGTACGATGATCTGTGCTTCTGAGCCTCTTTCGCCCCGTCAGTAGTGAACAAGGAAGCGTGTCTCTGTTGGGCAAGAGCAGAGAGATCGACACGGCCCTGGCCATGGGCTGAAGAGGAATGAGGCTAACTTATATTGTTAAAATTAGTGTTGCTGCATTCGAATCAACTCAGTACGCCGCCGACGAGCTCTGACATGGTTGTCCCGGATGATGCAACTCTACTCTCGGGAAAACGAGGCGTTCGTGAAGTGTGAGGTGCGGGCCGTTGCCATTAGGGTGTTGCCCGTGGCTGTTCCAACTGGTTGGTGTTGAGTGCTCACTGACCACATACTCTGCTTCTGAGACGTATATACCCCGACACCCTCTTACGTGTGCGAGTACTCCGTACAGTGTTCTGAATTGTGCCGCTGGGGGCAACCGCTTACCTTGCATTGACGTAGTCCACCCAGCCGGCAAGCTCGAAGCGATCGAGACACAGGATGCGAACAAGACAAAAGCGAAGAGCGAGACGTGGACTAACTAGCACCAGTTTCGACGACCCCACAGCTGAGCCGCCCGAACCGTCTTCTTCGTTGTGGGAGGATTTAGCGCACACTCAATCAACACAAGTCCCTCTGCTTCTCGCTCTGGGGCCCCCCCCATCCCCTCCTTCCCCTCTGCGACTCTGCGAAGTACAAGCATGCAGCTGGCTAGCGTGGCAGCAGATGCGACATACGCCCAGTTTTGCTAGTGAGCGCAGAGAAGGGAATATCGAAGGCGAACAGCCCGCTAGCCCGCTGGGTAAATGCAACGGTGGCAGCTGGCAGAGAGCGGTGGTGGATCGCGGGCATACGTAGACAGGCGGGACGTGCTCTCGATGCCAACGAGTCGTCGTCACGCGTCTCAGATGTCGATATGAAAATGGCGAGGAATCGAGCGAGGCTTGGAGGGTTCATCATTACAGGACATCCCCCCTGCCATGCTCCCGCGTAGCTGCGGCCGTGGATAGATTGTGGCGGACAGTCTTACGAACAGGCTCTCAGCTGGCCTGGCCCGGACACCGCAAGTGCTGTCACTGCCATCATTTGTATTCCGTGCTATAATTATCAGCTGGGAAATCAAGCACTGATTAGACGGAGGGAGGGGGGGCAGCAAATGAGAAGGCCGGATAAAATAAACTCGGCCGTTATGCTCGCCGCGTGCCCCTCCCTCACCCCTGGGACCAAGCCGCAGCGTCAGCCAGCTTCAGCCACCAAGTTTGCAGGGGTGATTTGCCCGTAAGCGAATACCGTACGAGTACCAGCAAGAAGGGTGCAGAAAGGAGGCTGACCGAGGTACTGTCGTTGTACAAGCCAGCAAGTCAACGGAAGAAGCCACCGCCAAAGCGACCGACTCAGTAGGCTGGTGACCGATGAGCCGGACCGGGAAGCAGAAGAGGTGATGGAGAGAATGATGTATGAAATGGATGCTTGCGCCGGTGTAGAGGCCGTTTTGAAATGACAACAAAACTACTGGTCCTGATAGTGACTGGTGATGCATTGGGAGGCGGACATTCATAATGGGCCGGCCGGTATAAGGGACCCCTAGAACGAGACAAGGTGTGCGGGCAACAATTGCGCGGGGGGTTGAGGTGACGGAGCCTGGCCCGTCAAGTCGGCCAGCTCGGCTGTCCACCTTTCTAAAAATGTACTTTGTCGATTCCGACTGATGCTGAATATCCCGAATTAATTACAAAATTGAGGCAAGTTTCAACGGGCCATGTCCTGGCGGCCGACCTGTGGACACTGTGAATACCTACAGTACCTGACCGAGCCTGGGGCCCTGCCTGCCTGCAGCGAAGACCGGCCCAGCTGGGTGCAGCGCCGCCGCCAGTCGCAACCCACATCGCGCACTGCAAGTCTGTGGAGGCGCCCCGGCGATAGCCTTGCCTCCGACGCCCGGGGACGTGACCCTTCCTTTCATCGTCTCTCGCTTTGCTCTATTTTCCTTAATTGGGGCCTATCCGTAGGTAGCTAGGTATATAACTAGGTACCTAGAGTGGGCAGTTCGGGTTTTGAGGCTGCTCTGTGCTGTGCTGGCCACGCACTGTCATTGTTGCTAGGTACCTGTAGGTATATACGTAGGTATATATGTAGGTATATATGTAGGCATATATGTAGATATCTTACCTGCACCTGCGCCCCATGCCTACTGATAACTTTACTCTGTATTTTGCCCTCGTCCGGGCGCATCGTTTTGACGCAACGTCCTCTAATAATGCAACAGCGTATCGGCCGCTTCTGAGGGTGGCGCGTTGCACAACTCATGTACCGGGGCAACTGTCAATTAGCGGCCTGCTCAGTGGCTGCAGCCACTACAACTGCCCGCTGGCCACCCACTGTGTCAGCGCCCCAAGCCTGCTGTAGCCACTAAAAAGGCGCAAACTGACGACGCTAAAAGTGAACTTCACCCGCCGAGCAGAGCCCCCCAGGCCAGGGCCCCTTCTCGCCTCGCCTTTTCGCTTTCTTCCCCCCAAATATCCAGAAGCCCGGCTGCTAGTCTGGGCAAGGTAGTCCAAGTTCAGTGAGACAAAAAGTCTCACTCGACTTTCGCTCCTCCACCGATCTCTCAACCACAGCCTCCTCTTTCCGTCCGGTACCCCCCAGGCCTCGTCGCTGCACCTCTTTGCGATCCGCTGCGCCTTTTCTCACCAGTCGCATCATCCTCGACTCTCCTCGACTCTGCCTTCTATCTGATGGCAAATTGCGCCCGTCCGACTCTGGGGTAATTGGGAGAGGCGACGCTGCCCATTTGGCTTCGTCTGTTCCCCGGCACCAACTGCCACCCACCATCCGGCCAGCCAACGACTCCGACCGAGACGAAATTCGCCGTCCAGTTGCCGCCCTATTGTCTACATCTTTTACCTCTGTGCTTTAATTTTTCATCGCCGATTTTTGAGTACCCAGCGACTCTACCTGTCTATCCGCTCGCCGACGCCTTCAAACGTTTTTGCGCCAAGCCATCCCCCTCTCTCGTGCTCGCCATCAGGATTTATGTCGACCACGACGCTCGTCTAAAATCGCCGAGTAGGAGACGGACGGTTGGAGATTGCCGCTTAGACATTGCATCCGTGCTTCGTCGGGGTCCTCCAAAACATCGTTATCCTGCTCCCCCAATCTCAGCTTTCGTCACCCGCGATTAACTTGGCCGTGGCACCTGCGCCACTTCCCAACCCAACATGTCTGACGACGAGGCCGCCACGCTGTCCGTCACGGACTGGACCATCCACGACGCCCCTTCACCTACCGACAGCATCAAGTCTGATATCGAGCTCGATGACCGTCCCGCCGTCGGTGATGTTCCGTCTCAACCCATACAGAAGCGCCGTCGAGTCACCCGAGCCTGCGACGAATGTCGTCGAAAAAAGATCAAGTGTGACGGCAAGCAGCCCTGTACACACTGCTCTGTCTACAGTTATGGTGAGTCGTATCTTGCGCCGAATGCGCTTGCGCCGGTCCTCGTGCGCTAGAATCTCTGCTAACGTGTTTTGATGATGTTCAGACTGCACATATGACAAGCCTTCCAATCGACGGCGCAACCCAGCGCCACAATACATCGAGGCTCTAGAAGGTCGTTTACACCGCGCCGAGACGTTGCTGCGCAAGTTTATGCCCGATATTGACCTGGCCGACTCCAACATGGACCCCAGTGTTCAAGCGGAATTTCTACATCGGGAACAATCTCGAATACAAGCCGCCGGCAAAATGCAAAGCAGCACTCCCATACCACAACCCTCGACTCCCGACCCGCAGCTGGTTTCCATGGTTGACTCTCTCGGCCAGCTCGATATTGATGAGCGCGGTGATTGGGATTTCCACGGCAACTCGTCCGGTGTCGTCTTTCTCAAAAAGATGAAGGAGCACTTTCGCGGTCTGCTTGGCACCACGACTGCGAGCCCCTTTCTCCCGCGTCCCGACCAGCTTTCTGCCGTCCTCAATCCCGATTCTGCATCACTACACGCCAATTCTCCTCTTTCCACCATGTCGACGTATCCCGAGTTACCTCCGAAGGACGTGGCTCGAAGATTATGCTTCTACTCGCTCACCTGCGCCACCTGCCTCACCCGCATCGTCCACGTTCCCACATTCAACAGCCAGTTTGAGCGGATATACGAAATTCCACTCGAAAATCTCGGCCCCGAAGACACACAATTTCTCGGCCTCTTGTTCGCCATTCTCGCCCTTGGCTGCATGTACCATAGTTTCGACTCCTCAGCCGCCGAAGGTACTGGGTACAAGGCGGCCATGGAAGAAGGGTATGCCAACTTCTACACCCTGATACTCAGGTTTTGCTGACGTCTTTTCAGGACCAAATATTTCAAAACAGCTCGAGCGCTCATCAAAGACATTGGTGATTGTCGCACGCTAACCTCTATACAAGCACTCCTCTTCATGACACTCTTTCTCCAATCTACCTCAAACCTCAGCTCCTGCTACGCAATCCTTGGCATCGCCATGAGATCATGCCTCCGCATGGGTCTGCACCGCCACCTACAACATGCGCGACTGAATCCAATAGAAGAGCAACTACGCAAGCGAATATTTTACGTCGTCCGACAAATGGACATATATGTTTCGACAATGTTGGGTCTTCCTCTTATGCTCAGCGCCGACGATATCGATCAACCTTTTCCGATGGAAGTAGACGATGACTACGTGACGAATCAAGGCGTCATGCGCCCACCGCCTGGATCATCCTCATTCTTCGAAGCTTTCAATGCGCACACGAGACTGATGGATGTTCTAGCCAAGATCTCTAAGCTCATCTATCCGATCAAGATGCAGGGAAGCGTGAAGATTGAAATGGGAGGAGCAGGTAATCCCGTCAGCTATACGCGTATCAAGGAAATTGAAGGCGAACTGCAACGATGGTTTGAACGCCTACCTGAAGCGTGGCGACCGAGCCCAGAAGGACCCATCGAGGTCGTCAGAGTTCGGCATCTACTTCGCTTTGCCTACGCTCATGTGCAACTTCTTCTATATCGCCCCTTTCTACACTACATGTCACCACGCCTCTGCCAAGGCATCAAAGTCGACGACTTGTCTTATGCTTGCGCCGCTGCAGCCATTAGCGTCTCCCGCAACGTCATCCACATCGGCCAGGAAATCCGAAAGCAGCGTGTTTTGAGTGGCCCTTATTGGTTCATGCTCTACACCGAATACTTTGCCGTCTTATCGCTCATCTTCTTTGTATTGGAGAACCCTGGAAAGCCAGCAAGCGCCGAAGTGCTTGCAGACGCTCGCGCTGGTCGACAGCTGATTGCTGACCTGGCAGACAAGAGCATGGTCGCAGACATGCTGACGACGTCTCTGAATGTAAGTGAAGCCAGGCAATGCACGCTGATCAAGTACTTTACTAACTGCGACACAGGCTGTCTTTGAGCAGCTCCCCGAAGCTCTGGAACAAGCCCGTGGCCGGGCAATTGCTTCAGCAAAGCGGTCCATCAGCAAACCCAGCGGTATGGTTGCTGGGCACCCCGGAGTGTCCCACGTCATGTCGCCGCAACGATCCGAGGACCTCATGCGAACCCACAGCGGGCACATGTCGACCAGCGCCTTCTCCATGGACAGCATGGCACCATCTGAGCAAAGCTTTGTTGAGAATGGCTTTGGTGGCGGTATGCACGATATGCTGTCGCTTGACATGTCTTCCCGAGCCACACCTGACTCTGAGAGCACAGCAGCAAGTTCGAGCCGCTTAGCATTTATGCCGCATTCCGTCGCCACTCAGAACGCACACAACCCAGTCAACAAGCTTGATGCGCTCATGTTCCCATCGGACGACCCGTTTGCGTATCCTAACCAACCCATGATGGAGCTAGGTTTCCAGCCTTCCAAGGACGGCACATCAGTCACTATGGCCCAGGATCCCAATTTCTTCTTCCCTGGAACGCTGGAAGAGATGGGCAATTCATTCGTCAGCCAGCCACCCCCTTACATGACGCCACAAAGCGGCCGTCAAAGTATGGGAAGCATGAACATGGGCAACATGTACGACACCAACGGCATGATGGCCATGCAACATCCTGGAGCAGCGCAGGCTTTGGCGCAGGCGCAGGCGAGACAAGCACAGGTCAGGGCCCAAGCACAGGCGCAGGCGCAGGCGCAAGCTCGACAGCAGCAGGCAGCACAGCGTGCTCAGCAACAACAGCAGCAGCAACAGCAGAGCCAACAGCAACAACAACAACAACAACAACAACAACAACAACAACAACAACAACAACAACAACAGGGCCAGCAGCAGCAGCAGCAGCAGACGCAGCAGACGCAGCAGCAGCAACAACAACGATCTCGCGGCTTTGGCTTCTTCCACAGACGGACACGCCAACCCCAAGAGCAGCAGCAAGCCCAGCAGATCGACCAAATGTTCACCGAGCACGGCATGCAGCCGGACTTCGGCAGCTTTTTCGGTTCCGGCAGAGGAGGCTTTCAAGGAATGTAAGGGCTCTCGGCATGATACCCCCCATGTTTATTTTTATTGTTGGATTTTGGAATTTCTTTGTCAGGAGTCCAAACACGGAGTTCTTGTGGCGGATATTGATTATGATATCCCTTTCCTGATGCAACACGCATACCAGAAACTTTCGTTATTTACACTTGGTTGATGTTGCGATATTCATTCTTCGGGATGGAAAGAAGACGAAAGTAAAGTGCAAGCTGTTTTTATCTCATTTTACTTTTAAGTCATTTTCTGGGTTTTATTTCTTTTACACTTGTTTGATATATATATTTTGGGAGCATATGGCACGGAAAGCGATATATGGGCCACGAAAGCACAGGTTTTTCTTATACAGTCCCAGTTTTGCAGGGACACTGGTAGAGACAAGGTGGATGTGGTTGTATGTACATGGCGAAAGTCGGGCAGGAGTAAATGGTACCTGGATGGTTTCTGGTACTAGGTATATACGTTTATACAATTGTTACAAGATTTTTCCATGAATTCTGAAGTTGATCTCGTGATGTGTTTAGGATAAGAAAGGTGAGCACAAAAGGTATTCGGCGGTGGGATGTCAGCGACATTGGCTGGGACAATTGATGGGTATTTACTTTTCTTCGCACACCTGAGCAGGTAGGATTTCAAAACTCGTATCTGCACCTGCACCTGTAGCCTTGGTTTTCATGCCGTGACGGGGTAACAGGGGTGGCTGTCTTGGAGCTAGTTGGTGGCTGCATGAATGCGGTCAGTATGTTGTAAGCCCACTACCACACACACACAATCGACCGATTTCCGAGCCGAGCGATCGAAAGAAAAAGGAGGCGGCACTACCGCGGAGAAAAATAGCCAAGAGATGAATCGTGAGCAGTGCTTGATTGAGCAGTGATTAGGGAGTTCCTTTGATGCAAGTGGGTTGGAGGGCTGATGGCGCACCGCTACAGGCCATCGGCTCCAAAAAGCCGAAACGCAGCCTGAAGTTACACTTTTCCAAACAAGAGTACCATACATGCCGTGTTGCCGACTCCTTGAGCACAGACACTGGCTGAAATACGCGCTCACGGGACAGAGAGATGTTGGTGTGTGGTCATATTAATCTGGTCATATTAATCTAGTCTAGAACTAATGTGACACAGGACAGCGCCGCCGGCATCTCGTAAGAAGGGGGTATGCTGTGTCGCCACAGGATTTCTCCATGCAGCTAGAATAAAACATGGTATGCGGCGTAGTGTACAGTACACGGGAACGCTTCAAGGCTGGCTGTGCGAACGCGGGGCGAAAGGTCTTAGACGATCATGGCAGCGACACCGAGGGCCATGGCGGCGACACCGGCACCGGCCTGGACGGCGTTGGTAGGAGCGGCGGCCTTGCTGGAGGAGCTGCTGCTCGACTTGGCGGAGGAGCTAGAGGAGCTGGCAGAGCTGGCGCTGGACTTGGCGGCGCTGGAGCTGGAGGAGCTCATCGAGCTGGCGCTGGACTTGGCGGAGCTGGAGCTGGACGAGGCGATGCTGGAGCTGGAGCTGGAGCCACTGTGACAGAAGAAGGAACACGGTTAGGACAAGGTGATTGTGGAAGAATGAGATGCCTCAAGCAGTGTGCTGAGGCACGGCCAACACGTACGTGACGCTCTGGGCGGCAACGCCAGTGGCGGCGACGGCGAGGAGGACAGCGGAGAACTTCATGTTGAGAGTTTGGGAGGGTGGTTGACGAGAAGTCTGGTATTAAGGTTGTATGTGAGAGAAGAAGAGAATGATGAGGCTGGAATGGGATCAAAAGAGGAAGAGAGTGCGTGCGGTCCGCTGTTTATGTAGACGCTTGCCAACCTCCCCTGAGCTAGATTGGGTGTGTGTGTAAGTCGGCCGCCGTGGCTCAAAGGGATGATAGCCCGGATGATCCGAAGGCGTAGCACGCAATGGCCAAGCCAGGCCAGCCAGGAGAGTTTACAATGTTCAAGCGACCATGGCACGACCGGGGGCGTCCAGACCGTTCCTCGTTTGCGGAGTTGCTTGCGCAGGCTTCCGAGATTTCAGGTGAGGGTCAGTCAGGCACCGGCTGTGTTACCACAATCCCCCCCCCCCTTGGGAGTGTTGTTTTCTGTTCAGAATGTAGCCGCTACGAGTACGGATCGACAGCCCAAGTGACAGTCAATGACGACGACATGACTGTGTTTGCCCAATTTCGAAACACAGCCTTGCATATACATCCACACCGTTGATGGGCTGGGGCTTGACACCGCCCTCGAAACCCGACTCGGTGTGAAACTAGCGACAGCTGTACTGTCTCGAATGAGAAGAAGCAAAAAGACCTGAATCTAGATTGAAGTATTGATGGCCAAACAGGAAAGGTTGTCTCGAAGAGGAAGGTGGCTGGCTCGTTTTATTGAAACCGCTCAGCTGTCGACGGCCGGGGGGGAGTGGGATTGTGGCTGACGAGACTTACGCAACGCAATATGCCGACCAGCAATGATTGGCTAGGAAGCAAGGAAAAAAGGAATTACAAGGTGCAAGGAGAAAGACATCCGATCAGGCCTGGCTGGCGAGCTGACAATTCGATAGCCTGTCTTTTTCATGCAATGGTAGGGCTGATTCGGTGCCCAAACAAGTTTAGTAGATATCAGCTCAAGAAAGCCATAAAAACGTGTTTGCGCGACATCAAGAACAATGAAGACGGAATCAATGAATTGTTCAAGGTAGTAAGCTAAGGAAGGGGAATGAGGGATAAAAACGAAAGCAGGACCAGCCCTAGCGGCAGGGCTGTGCCGTGTGTGCCAGGTCATGATGAAATACGAACCCCCCCCCCCCCCCGTGCCACCCCTGTCGATAATCCGATGGCGCCGAAAAATAGTAGAGCGGGCTAGACCAGCACAGAGCAAACCGGGAAGGGAAGAAGAACAAAACCAAGGCTAGTTGGTGGGCTGGAGGAAAAAAGAAATACGGGACGAGATGAACTGGCAACTCGGCAACGGCCAAGGGAAGTGAACCGGTGCAGCCGAGCCACACATGCTTACGCGTGCTGCCCTCCAGTCGGCAGATGTGGTTGGATGACTTGTTGCATTTGCGGGGAGCCTACTCCGTACTGAGACAGACGAAAATGGGCAGAAAAAGAGCAAGAGCACTGGCAGCAAACAAAGGGAGTAGTGAATAGTGGGATGAGGTTGAGAAATGCCAATGCTGCTAAGCCTCGGCAAGTACCGGTGGCGCAGCCTTACTGGTAGTTAGTTGGCCGACAGCACGCGAGGGCTACGCTGAACAAATAAAGAATAAAAACGGGTGCAGAGGCCAGGATAGATGAGTTGACAGATGAGAGACACCGCGCGTCCTGGGCGCGCGCCGCTGCCAAGCCTTACAGGGGCGAGGGGAGTTGCGAACTGCCGGATGCGCACCGCGATCTTTCTCTCCTTTTTCGCGCGCGTTCTGGGGGGGGGGGGGAGGCGGCGAAGTCTTTTTTATTTATTTATAAAGTGGCGCAATTGGGAATGAAAGAAGAAAAAAGGACAAGGCAAGGCAGTGGTGGTGTTGCAGAACAATGATGATGATGGCGCGCAATGGGAAACGGGGGACAGGGGGTCCTGGGACAGAGAGGCTTGCCGCGTGGTTTCGTGGATGAGAGAGCAAGAATGCGGGGAAAACGGCCGATATGTTTGATGCCAAGCTTTGTGCCAAGTTTTATGCTAATCTCGCAAGCGAGGATAGTGATTGACGACCGGATTACTACCCTGTTGAGCATCAACCTTGGTTTTCCGAAACGTACTAGTGACACCTCGCGCGTAAATACCTCGCCGACTGTCCTTTTTTTCTTCCTATTCATTTCAATTATAAATTAAAAGCAAGTTCTACTACTAGTCTACACTCGGCACACTCCACAGCGGGCTTGTTACGAATATGCCTGTTATGGCACCCACGCCGCCAATGCACGTGCGAAAAGAAAAAAGGCGCCTGCGGAGTACTTAAAGAGTCGATAGTTTCTACTTCCTTGGCTAGATCGACGATCGGTCTTACCTCCTAGCTGCCTTTATCATGAGCCAGGTGCTTGCAGCTGAGCGACTCTGCTGAAAAGCTGACCGCTGTCTCGAATACCGCGCCCGCCCAGTATTTCCCGCGCTACTATATCCCGACTAAAAAAAGTCTTTCGACAACACGATCGCATATTTTCTCTCCCTCTGAGGTGACGAGCAGCCACCAAAAACTACCATTCTACAGGCGCTAGTAGCATAGGCCTCTGGCTATGCAAAGGGCACCTTTGGCTTGGGCATTGGTGTTGCGCAACGACAACAAAGCAAAACGTGCAAAAATGAACAGCACGAGGCGACAATACGTCATGACTGGTTCCAGAGCCAGCTTATGCCGGGCAAGAAAAATCTAGCTGAAACAGGCCTGTGGTGACGAACCGGGCATTAGTAGATGCTGACCTGCACCTGCCCTAACATGTAAGCTGGTTGGTCACCCTGCGATGGAGGCGCCTGAATATCCTTGTAAGAACAGGTCTCTGCTCGCCAAAAAAAACAAAAAAAAAAAAGCGGAAAAAAATTTCGACCTACCTCGAGGAGAGAAACCCGTAAAAATTATAAACCTGTGTTTTATAAACGTCTTTCCATTTTTGGCCTCATTTGGTCTAATTTGCAAAACTGATCCTGCCTAGCCGCAGCCGTCATCTTGCCCATCAAGTGCTCTTCCGGGCAACAAGATTTACCGCAAGCACCAACAACGCGGATGAGGAGATTGCCGTCGGACTCTACTCCGACAGCATGCTCTTGATTATTAGTATTCCAGCAGACTTGCCAGTACCGATAGGTTTGCCAATCAATTGATAATGTTTCTCACTGGCAGTCAATGTAGACCCTGACGCGAGGGTCGGAATCATTCGAGTGGTCAGCTCCAATTCAGCGGTTCAATTGAACGTGCCGCTCTCTACATGAGAGAAAGCATGGCGGGACCGGCCAAGGTTTGGATGCCCGGCTGGTAAGCATTTCCCAACATTTCTGTGGTTTGTTGTTGTGGGCTGCGCCAGCCGCCAAGCGCTGCCGACGCCGAGCCGCCAGAATCACGAGGTGCTGCACTTGCCAACACGCGCCTTGGTTGTCGTCCTACAGCCCCTCCCACGTAATCTACGTGGGAGAGGAAACATGATTTATATGTTCCTAAATTTAGTGTTCACCGGGGATCTCAACTGCCATACGCGTGCTAGTTGCCAAACGTGTGTGTTGCACCGTCGCGACGATGGTGGAAGATGTAAAAGCCCCGCAGCGCCAGATGCAAGGCTAATTTCGTCTGTAAAGGCAATGCCAGGCCGGTGAGTTTAGTCCGGGCCAGACTGCTTCATGCGATGTGCGATGACGTCGGCAAGCGATGGAGCATCATAGAGGAGGGTTGTTAGATCCCCCCCAAGATGCATCTGTGTGCAGGCTTCGGAGGATTTAAGCTTCCCAATAAGCATACCCAAATCAGCACCGGGTTGGAAAACCTTAACTCGGAGGCTCCAGCTTCTCTCTGCTCATTCACAAATCACAGACGCGGGCTGGTGCCTCATCAGCTCGGAAACTCACCTCTCCGGCTCCGCATCTTGGCGGCGCCAAGCGCGAATTCCCCGGCTCCTCACCACTCCGCGTCCACCATCTTGGCGCCAAGGGCCAGACGTGAGTTGGACTTTGTTTTGTTTCAACACTATTTGCTCTCAAGGGGAGTATTTACACTTGTTGCTCAAGACTCCGCGATATTGTATAATTGCCCGCGAGAAACGTAAAATTGTACATTGTCGAGCTCATTTCACACAGCGCGTGTAAGCCGCAACCCCAGGGCCTACGACACCGCGCCGGGCCCATCGCCATGATCGCCGTCAAGCAGCAAACATCTAGCGGGCAATCTCCCCAGTTGACGTGTTTGGTCTTGGCGTGGCGCTTTTAGCGATCTGGGCGAGTCTTGATTTGAATCAGCCAGATCTAAAGGCAGTTAGCACATTTACTCTATTTCAACTGCGCCTCTGCCTCAAGCGTCTTGGCCGCCGTAGCTGACTCGTATTTGGGTCTAATACACTCGAAATTCGCCAAGAAGGTGATTGGACTACTGAAAGCATGGCTGCTTTTGGTAAACAAGGTTGCGGTGGCAAAGGCAGGCTGGCCATACGTATAAAGCCGGGCCTGCCGTATGCCATCTGCTCCTTCAACATTAACCATCATCTCCAAGCTCGTCCACAACTCCTTTTCACCCACTTCACAACTCTTTTACACTTACCAATCATCATGAGACCTTCCTTCTGTGCTCTTGGCCTGTTGACAGCCGTCCAGGCGGCCGCCGTCCCGAGCGACAGCACCAACCTGGCTGCCAGACACGACGACAAGAAGCCCGGCAGCCCCTTTACATTCACCTCGACCTACAGCGTGCTCGCCAAGCCCGAGAATGTCGTCGACGCTCAAAACAACTTTACTGGCGGCCTGCAGGGCAGCAGCGGCACGTTCAACTTTGGCATCAACTCGAACGAGAATGTGATTTGCTACAACATCACCATCACTGGCTTCCGCGGCGACTATCAGTCTCCTGCCAAGTCCGCCACCCATATTCATGAGGCGGCCGTGGGTCAATCTGGCCCACCCCGGTAAGCAACATCTCCCGCCTCCGTCTCTTCTACGTTGCATGGTAGCCCGGAAGGATCCATCTGTGACTAACATGAGGATGCGCTTCATAGAATTGCCTTTCCGAACCCAGAAGGCTCTGGCGAGGGCCCCCGACGAAGCATCGGCTGTATTACCGGCCCTTTCACTACGGGTGTCAATGCAAGCGGCATAGACACTGGCGAGGGCTTCCACGTTCGCCAGATTGAAGCGAACCCTTCCATGTTCTTCTCCGATGTCCACTCTAGCCTCGCTGTCCCTGGAGCTGTCCGTGGCCAACTGGGCGAGAAGAACTACTGCTAGAAGGGCTCTGTTGGCTCATATATTGAGTGATTGGAAAGGAAGACTATTAATGACGCTGCGGCGAAGCGGCAAGTAATGGGGAGATACAATTTCAGACATTTTCGGTGACTGCTTTCCGTATAAACACATGTTACATTAATTGACTGCTCGAGATTTCACTGGCAATGTTTCCTTGCATTTATTTATTGTGTCCGTTGAAAGATTGAAAACGTTCTTCATTGCTGTTGGGTTCGTGGTAGCTTGCACTGTAGCTTAGCGGAAGCTTCTCAACAGTAGCCTGCGATTATAACCGGCGCGAAGCAGCTAAAATCAACATATAATAATTGTAAACTTTTTCTCTCAAAAAAAGATATATATCGAGAACCTAGGAGTATATGCCAAGTTTGATGTCGAAATTTGTGTTAATTTCACGTCGAGTTGAATGCCTCTCTACCAGCTTCCCCATATTTGCAGCCAGCAAAAAGCCACACTAGTGCAACTCGCCAGCTACAGCCACAGTGGTACATGTGCGTCGCGCATTACATTAATCACCGTTGTACGCGCATCAGTGCATCAAAGCCAGTACTGAGCAGTGCCGCTCTTCTGCCCTTTCTTTTCAACACGTCTTGTCTTTTCTCTGCGTCTTCCGCCAGCGACATGCCTGCACGCAAACGCACCAGCGCGGTCGCCAACGGCAGCGACAATGCTGAGCCGGTTTCCAAGCGACGATCATCGCGTCAGGCCGCGGCAGCAACCGCGTCAAAGGCCGCAACAGAGGCGCAAACGGCTGTGAAGTCGGAATCCTCACAGCCTGCAAAGTCGGCGGCGAGCAAACCTCCCAAAATGGCCGCAAACAAGGCGTCCCAAGCCAGAGCCAATGGAAAGGGGGCTGCGGCGGTCCAAGAGGAACATGAGCCAGAGCCGGCCAAGATTTCTAAAAAGGTGTCGGCTGCCTCTGCCGCGAAACCGGGTAAGAAAGACAGCAAAAAGGCCAAGCCGGCAGCTAAAGAGGCCGAGGAAGAGGACGCAGACCGAGCAGAGTCCGAGGATCCGGACGTGGACTCGATACCTGCGCTGAACCCAGAGGCCCCGAGACACGAGGGCGAGTGGTACTGGCTGATGAAGGCCGAGCCGGAGACGCGCATGGAGAATGGCCACGATGTGCGATTCTCGATTGATGACCTGAGGGCCAAGACGAAACCCGAAGGCTGGGATGGTATGCTGTCTGCAGAAAGTCTACTTGTTTTGAGCTGCGCTAACACGTCGTCTGCATAGGCATTCGCGCATATCCTGGTATTAAACAGCCATGCATTCGTCTGGTCTTGAAAAGTGCTAACGTGATTCAGCGCGTAACAATATGCGAAACATGAATGCTGGCGACAAGGCCTTTTTCTACCACTCCAACTGCAAGGAGCCCGGCATCGTCGGCATCATGGAGATTGTCAAGGAGTTTTCCCAAGACAGTAAGTACCTACAGCTTTTATCCACCCCTTCTGCTTTTGCCGATTTTCTAATGCGTGAATACAGAGAGTGCCAGACGGCCCGGCACGCCATACTATGACCCTTCCTCGACCAAGGACAAGCCCAAGTGGGATCTGGTGCACGTTGAGTTCCGCAAAAAGTTTGCCGTGCCCATCTACCTCAAGGAGCTGCGCAAGATGGGCGAGGCCGGCGGCCCGCTGGAGCAGATGCAGATGCTCAAGCTCGGACGGCTGAGCGTCAGCAAAGTGAGCGCGGAGGAGTGGACGGCGCTGTGCGAGCTGGCGGATGCAAAGGCCGAGGAAGCGGGCTTGAAGCATGAGGAATGACGAAGTTTCGACATGTATAGCTGTACTTCTTGATCTCCTGTGCAACATATAATTTCTGGTCGTGCGCAAACATCGTGTATGGGAGGCCTCTTGCATGCTGTTTTCGCCAATGCGGCCCGGAATTTCGAACTTGTTGTTTGCATTTGTCTGCCCAGCATTTGTCCGACAATAATCAGATGTCGCAACATCACACGGAGAAACCTAGATAATGAGTAGCGATCCAATACATTTCTGGCCTTAGAATTCTATGATAAAGGTAATATCTTGCCTAAGCTGGCTTAGCAGACTCCAGCCAGGCTGTTTGGCATACGGTGGTATATAAATAGCATTATGTTGTGGCTAATTCTGTAGACACAATACAACATATATCACTAATAAAGCTTATGACGTTCGTATCTATTTGTAATAGATATATTGCTGACCCTACCTAGGTAATATAGCAAATGTGACATAGCCTTAAACACTTAAACCTTCTGCCTCTTGCTCGGCAGATCGCATCCCTCTACTTCATATGCCCTCTGCAGTTGCGTCGACCTCTCCGCGAGATTTCTCCTGATGCCGCTATCACTGGTGGCATTATCCACTGTGGCCACAACGCCGAGCAAAAGCTTCGCATACGCCGCCGCCGTGGCGGCCGCGTACTCCTGCCAGATGCCGTTTTTGTATACGTCGCAGTAATCGCAGATGCCGCGGATCACGAGGGAAGGAACTGTGTTGACAACGCCGGCGGCCTCCATCTCGAAACAAATGGTACCGAGCTCACTTGCCACCCGGTCGCGGAACGCAGCATCTTTCACGAGACGGTTGCCTGACGCTATCAGCCCGTAGTGAATCGCGGGTTCGACTGTCGGGCGCCGGTCACGCTGCCGCACGTGGGAGCACGTCAGAGGGCATGTCTTTCGCGATTTGCACGCTGCGCAGGCGGTTTGGAACAGGACATCGAGCTCCTGACCCGGGTGGCTATATTCAGACAGGCCGGCGGCGATTTTTCGAAGGTGCGGGCCCAGCGGGTCGGAACGCAGGTTTGGATCCGAACGCAGGGCGCTGATGGCGGTGGTTAAGACGCGCGGCGGGCGCTGCAACGTGCCCGTCAGCTGGAAAGGGATTCCCTCCTTCTCTTTGCCGAGGTTGTACTGGATCACACCGGAGTATTTACCACTGGGTAGGCTGACGACCACGTCGCCAAGACGGATGTCATTCTTCTCTGAGGGCGCGCCGCCGCCGATGCCAACTAGGAGGCAGAACCGGATGCATGGGAAGCTGCGCACCATGTTGGACGCTACTGTTGCGGCCGAGTTGGTACCGTACTCACCGGCCGGGAGACACGCCGTGACGACCATATGCTGCGCCATCTGGCCGAGCGCGTATTGGTTGCTGTCGTCTAGTGGCACTTCGAGGCTGACGTGCTTGCGATCAAAGAGCGCCCGGACAGCCATGAGCTCTTTCGGCAGAGCGCAGAGGATTCCTACGGTGTATTGTCTAAGGATGTACCGTTCGCCGTCGATAGAAGCTGCAGATTCTGGCACATCGGTGTCGTTCTGAGGGTAGTTTGGAGACTTCACGAAAGAAGCTCCTGAAGATGAGTCTAGCCCTTCAGACAAAGTCGAGCCAATACCGCTGTCGTGGAACGAATCTGAGCTGACTTTGGCTAACCTGGAAGGAGGGATCGCATCTTTGAGAAGCGCTTCTTCAAGACCACCCTCTTGCGGATGGCCAATGTCCCCCCAGACCCAGGAGAAATGCGAATTATGGCCGAAGATGAGAGCTCCGTCATTTGCACACTTTTCTTTATATATGTGTCTTCGGGGACCCAACGTACCAGAAAGTGCTGATGGGAAAAATGTTTGTACTGGCTCGCAATGGTCCTGGCCAAAGGCATCTCTCCCGCATCGACAGGTCCCGAACATAGTTGTCGGAGTATGCCATATCAGATTATCACCCAGTCGAACATGGCCGTCAGTACGATTACCATGCTCTTTGATTACCTCGCTCAGATCAAAGAGGCAACTTGCGATATAGTATTGCTTCGTTGGCAATTTGGCCCAGTGTTGGCAGAAATCCGCAACAGCTGGTTGGATAATATCGCCAAACCCACTCCCAACTAACGTGACAGCCTGAATAGCCCTTGTGAAGTCAACCCATGCTTTACCGGCGGCCTTGAGAGTGGCCACACGCGGGTGTAATGGGTCACGCCTTCTCGCCAAGTCTTCGAATTCCCAGCCCTCAAGATACTTCCGCGACTTGTCACTCCATTTTATGCCAGGGTCTCTGGCTATCTTGGCCTGTTGATCGATGAGTTTCTCCAAAATGTTGCAAAAAGATTCGATCCGGCTCTCGAGGAGAAGATATCCATTTTTCTCACGGTACAACCTGAGGTCCAGGTTGCTGCGGTTGATGAGTACGTGAATGGCGGAGTTGGCCTTGCCTGGCTTGTCCGATTCTTGAAGACTTTCGAAGAGAAACGCAGATGAGAAATCACCACGTTTGTCATGCGCCAAAGATGCCCGTACAACATGTAATAGAGCACTCGTGCCGTTTATGAGCCAGCCTCGTTTGTCGCTCTCGTCCCATAAGAGCACAAACTTGGTGGCCATCCACTGGAGCCGGGGGATGTAGCCACTGCGAGACACCCGAATAGGCTTGTCTTTAGCACCCAAGTTGAAGGCAGGGCCGCTGGAGATGATCTTCCCCTCAGAAACGGATTTATTGGCGAGGACACATCCTGCGTGAGGTTTGGGAAGCCTCGAGTGACCGACTGGGGTTTGATCTGCTAGCTTTGAACCTGGGAAGCCATCTATGTCAGTATCAATATACTCGTGACAGAAACACTGAAACCAGTCTTACCGGCAAACACGTTGGCTTCTGAGCACCACCCAAGCACATGGCGAAAGTCTTCTGGATTCAAGCGCGCAATGCGCTGTTCCTGGTCTAGATCTCCATCTAGATAGGATATCCGACCTCCGTCCTTGTTGTAAACCAAATGCCAGCAAATAATATCGTCATTGAGCCAGGTCGGAATCAACAGCGTTGAAAAGCCTTTAATGTAGACCTTGTCGTCAAACCGATCCACTCGTTGAGTCTGAGCGAGGCCCGCCATGATGTTAAGAGAAATCTCTAAGCCGGTACTCCACTGGGTTCTTTTAGGGATGGGATACCCTCTCACGACGACCGGATTCTTGAAAATGTCGTGCCAGCACTGACCATTGGTAGTGTTGAGAGGCTGCGGGACTTCTACCATTGTGAATGCCATCGAGCAGATGTAATCAACTGCTGATGTCTGGCATCCTTCGGAACGGCACTCAGCCACATCAGTCCGGATAGTAGAGATCATTGGTATGCAATGAACGAGCCCGCTCTGTCGCGGCGAAGTTCGCAAAGCAGCCCCAAGCCAGGCAAGCTGTTCTCCAGTCTCTGCGATGGAAACTACGATCCCATAAGCTTCCACCACAAATTTCGAGCCGCTGATATATGCGGTCAGTGCTGTACCGTCTGGCAATTTGCCTGGGTGAAGGTTAGATATTTCCCGCAGTCGTAGGGCCTGTGGAACTAGACACTCACACATATGCAAATGGCCCTCTGCGCTCCGGAGAACCTCTTTCACCAGCTGAACCATCACATCCCCTGTCAAAGGCCAAGTCTGACGTATGTATTGAGCACATGTTGCGGCCTGTGCATCACGACAAGACCCAGTCAGGGTGATAACGCCTTCGAATACTTGATCCGGTCGGCTTGAATACTTTTGTGTCTCGAAAAATTCAAGGATGTCCCAATCAAGTTCAAATCTCGCCCTGTAACTATGCGATGGCACCTTCCTACTAATTCTACGATCTGATGGGAGTGATGAAATAATCGTACTTCGGATCACTTGAATGGTATTCGGTTCCGTCGGAACAAGGCGGCACTCCCTCAACAGTCGAGTTAGCAGCCATTCGTAAGCCTCAGTACTGGGGATAAACTCCCGGTAGGCAAGAAGCCGATTATCAAGTACTGTTTCACCATAGGTCTCCTCATCCTCAGTCTGGGTATCGATGTCTTCGGGGTCAAGGCCTTCTAGCTTTTCCTCGAGTGGGATCCCTTCGAAGTTATCATTCCTCTCCCAAAGGCTCATGCGTTCTTGTAAGTTCATGCAATTCGAGTTAGTTGTGTTTACTTCGGGATCATCATCCTGCTTGGAACTGATTTTGGTAAAGGCTGTAACGATCTCGCTAGAAATAAAGACTTGTTAGCATAAAAGTCCAGGACATGAATAGTCGTGATATTCAGGGCAGTGGGTTTTCTTGACCAGGTTTGTGGCACTCTCGCTTGATTTAGCGAGCCTTAACACATCTAATGGTTCACTCACTGTCTATGTTTATGCACAAAAGTCATAACATCCAGATGCATCGGCGTCGGGGCATCATGCCCAACCTTCAATGCAAAGGCCTGGAGGAGCTCAGGTAGAATCATCGAGGCCCTCATATGAGGCTCCTCCTTCGCATTCAACGAGGCGATCTTCCTGAATAAGTCATCTGCCAGTGCCCTGATGTAGTCCTCCTCCATCGAGAATGCCGCGCTCGACGCGTCCGAATACTCAGTTGCCGTGTCGTCAAAATCTTGCCCATCCGGCGCCGGGACAGACTCTGTAGCAGTCTGATAGCCATGCTTCCTCGATTTATCGAACTCGATCGCAGACACGGACATATATCCTGAGTCCGTGTATCGCGCAGCCGCTACGGACTGTTTGTTCTGTGGCGTGGTTAGAAGCGTCGTTAGGGTCAAAAGATCGTCCAACTCGGCTGGTAAGCCCGCGAGTCGCATCTTTATATCAAGAATTCGTCGGCCAGCTTGGTAATCTGCATTTAGAATTGCGACGACCGGAACGACCCACGCGAAGCAGCCCCTTGCCATGGCTTGAACTTTTGCTTCAACTTCTTTAGCGGGTTTGCTTTTGCCGAGCTTTAGCTCACCCCGTATGTACATAGTAATGTCGTTTTCGTGACCGTATTGAGCTTCTAGATCAATCTTCCGGCCATACTGGATATCAATATGCGGGTAGTAGCGGCTAGAGAAACAGATTTTGAGCCGCGTGTTGTTTCGTACTGCATCTTGCATCAGACCTTCAAAGTACACTACTAGTTCTTCCACTTGAGTAGGAGCGCATTCGTCAAGAGCATCGACAAATATTATCAGCGGGATTTGGCCGAGCTTCGCCAGTGCGCTTCGTAGCAAATCCTGGAGTACCTTGAGCTTCCACACAGGATTTTGGTGACTCAGAATAGCTCTGTGAACTTCCTCCAGCGAAGCTTTGTGGTCTGGCTCGTCAAATACCTTGAGGAGAATGGGTAGCACCTTGAGTAGCTGGAATAGGAGAGACCGAAGCATCCCAGGAGCTGAGCGCTCTAAATTCTCGCCGCGTGCGCTAAAGAAGAAGGATAAAGTTGTCTTCTCTTCATCATCCATCGCTTCTCCACAGGCAAATTTCATAATCGTCGACTTGCCAGTACCAGGGCGTCCCCTAAGCCATAGAAGGTCACAGTGTTCGAGTGCTTTTTTTGGATTTAGCCAGTCGATGTATTCAGGGTGTGTTAAAAGCCATCGGCATGTTGTTGCGTGGTTTTGCTGACAGCTTAAGCGGCGTAGATCAATCTGGCTGAATTTCAAAGAGTTCAAGAGGTTTTGCTGCCGATCTGGAAGCGGTCTTAGTAAAGCAGTCACAGTTAGTTAAGCTACAGTTTTGCTCACCTAGATCGAAAGAAGGCATCACAGCCACTGGCATCGTTTTGCATGCGTTGGCAGGCATATATCCAATTGGGTCTGTGTATCAAAATCATGCGGTAGAGTTCACGGAGAGGAGGTGCAAATGTTTCTTTTTTGCACCCTGAGCAGCGCCCCTGCAAAAACAGGCTGCATCGAGGCAGAAGCCCTTGCAGAATGATTGGTGCATATCGACGCTCAGCTGACGTGTTTGTCATCCTTACTTGGGCCCCTCGCTGGCGGCTCTCCAGGGGATAGACCGAATAGATACCATTACTTGCTTTTAGACTGTTGTTGAATTTATAACAACAAAAATACGCATCATGTCATGAGAAACAATTTAAGCAAGTTTAAGGTCTTTAAGCAAGGCATCATCTAAACTAGCCGCGGATTGCCTTAAAGGGTAGGGCAGACGCCGGGCTTAACACTCGTGGCACAAAAGCCCACACTGGAAAAAAACTAAAAAAAAAAAGTTTACGATGACTATACACAATAGTATAACACTGTAAGATCAAATCAGTAACCGCGTCTTCCCTCCATGCGTTCCATGCGTGTGGGCACTGTGGCGGTGCGAAACCCGTGCACTGTTCGAATCAAATCCGGATCGTTCTCCGCGTCACCAGGGTTGAGCCTTAACATAAAAAGGCGTTAAGCGCTGTGGCTTGGTCGGCGGACGGTTTACGGAAAACAGGAATAGCCAGGACTAGATACTGTTAAAACGGCCACATTCCTTTAAGATAATACATAAGGTGAGTTGGAGGTTGGGGCGGCCAGCGCAGGTCCATCGCACAGCATCCGTGGATGCTGCTCGACATCGCCGTCTGCATGTTCTGCATGAGCCTCCTTGCGACTGCTTATGTCGGCTTCGCGATGTGGCTCTTCCGGCTCCTGTGCTTTATCTTCCAACGCAGCACTACGGAGCCAGATATCTTCACTGTGCTCCGAGTGATAAATTTCGCCCCTACAGTCTTTGTCGGCGTGGCTACATTGGAGTTGGCTGCGTATATATGGTGGTGGCTTCTAGGCTTGCTTGGCCGTCGACATCGCGACCAATTTTTTGGGTTTCCCGTGTATGGAATCTTGCGTCTCATTTTTAACGCGTATGATGCAGCACTGGATTCCTTGTTCCCGGTACGCACAAGGTGGGGGGGGAGGCGAGGTCATGCATCCGTGATTTAGAAGATTGCAAAGACGCCTCATCTATTTGCAGCCTTTTCAGACACAGTTTCTCTCTTATAATGACTGATATCCAGGCATTTCTTATTTAAACGCTATATAATAAATTTCGGTCAACAGAGGACATTTTTCTACATTTTTCTACATTTGACCTTTTGTCGTGAAACAAATTCACTGCAAGCTCGCCAGGCGCAGCTCCCCAGTCGTCGTGTTACGTGTGCAGCCGTCGAATATGGCGCTCGGAGGACCTATCGTCAGGTTCTAACACACTGCCTCTAATTTCCTCGTACATTTCCTCTTTAAGAGTTTGGGATTAACTACCGGCCCTGCTTCTTCCGCCTCAGGCTGTATCTGAACGTGGCAGAGTTCGCAAACAGAACGCATGGATGTTCAGCCTCTTTACTAAAGTAGAATTTTTCGCTAGTATTATCAATTCGAAGAAAATTGAGAAAGTCCTCAATCACAGCGGCTGTTGAGGGCACTGAGCAATAAATTCGCTGAGCGCGATGATATAATGAGAGGAACTCAAACGACATAATCGGTACTAGACGAGTCCTGGAAAGAGCCTGCCTAGATTTAGAGCTACAAGAGCAATAAAAAGCTGAAAAAATAATAAAAATAAGGAACTCAGCAGAAAGAGGATTCCATTTTAGGATGTGTCGTTGCTGGCTGCTTCCTCGTCGTGGATTATTGCAGCATCACTGACAAGAATAGTTAGAAAAGTTTGCAAAAAAGCAAAAAAAGGCAAAAGAGCAAGAAAGGCAAAAAAGCCAAAAAAGCCAAAAAAAAAAAAAAAAAAACACAACAGCAGGTGTTCGCTGGTCGTCACCGACCGAACTACTAATCTGCCGGTCAGTAGCTTGACAGCTGCGGAGCAAACGGGAAAAGTCTTCCACTCTTTCGACGATAATTACCCGATGTTATTCCGAGACGCAAAGCTTCTCGCGTATTGTCATGTTCAGAGTAGTTGGATCAAGCGGTCAAGTTGAGCTTTGGATTCCATTAAGTGACGGAGCACACATATTTCTGCTGGCTAAACTTGCGGCAGAGCGGCTACAACACTCAATTCCCATTATCGCATTAGGAGAAGCAGGACACATTTTCTTTTTGTTTTCGAAAACGCCACATGTCTCGTTTGGACTACGTAACCATTTCTTTGCTCTGAGGTTATCTCCGCCACTGGCTGTGTTCTGCAAGATGTCGGACCCTGAAAAATATACAGTTGGATGTATCTGCGCCCTGACCACCGAATTCGTCGCTATGCAGAGCTTCCTCGACAAGAGACATGACCCGCCAGTTGCAGTAGCACAAGAGGATTACAACAATTACGCGCTGGGAACAATCGGAAACCATAACGTGGTCGTTGCCGTTTTGCCGCGTGGCGAGTATGGCCTCGTCAATGCCACCTCCGTTGCGAAAGACATTCTACATACGTTTCCCAACATCCGCTTCGGACTAATGGTGGGAATCGGAGGTGGCGCCCCCGGTCCTTACCATGATATTCGACTTGGCGATGTTGTTGTGAGCAGCCCTGAAAATGGAAGGACTGGAGTCCTACAGTATGATTTTGGCAAGACAATCCAGAATAAAAAGTTCCTGCAAACAGGAACCTTAAACAAGCCACCTAAAGTGCTGCTTACAGCTCTCGCCGGGCTCGAGGCGAGTTATGAGTCCGATGGCCATCAACTTGAGGAAGAGATCGATAAAGTTCTGCAGAAGAGAGTCCGGCTTCAAAAAAAATATTCTCGCCCACCTACCAACAGCGACAAACTATACAAACCAGATTTTATTCATCATATCTCAGAAGCGGAGTGCCAAGATGCTTGTGGGGAAGACCCGTCAACCCTGGTATCTCGGCATCGACGAGATCCTCAGGCCGGTGAAGATGATCTCACAGTCCACTATGGTTTAATTGCATCAGCCAACACACTCATGAAAGATGCTCAAATACGGGATCTACTAAGGACTGAGAACGATGTGTTATGTTTTGAGATGGAAGCAGCAGGCTTGATGGACAGCTTCCCATGCTTAGTGATACGTGGTATATGTGATTATTCCGACTCACATAAAAACAAAAAGTGGCAGGGATATGCGGCAATGGCAGCCGCAGCGTACGCAAAAGATCTTCTAAATCAAATCCCGCAGAACAAAGTCGAGCGGGAAAGGAGGGCTAATGAGGTTTTGAGTGATAGTAAGTGGCCCAACCTATAATAGTGATCTATCGAGATCTATCTGACGTTTCTAGTGCAGAGCAAAGTGGAACATCTGCATCATATGGTAGGTAAAATCCAGACTGACCTATGCGCAATGAGGTCTGATAGCCATACTGCCAATATTCAGCAATGGCTTTCAACGATAGACCCAATGATAAGCATGAACAATGCAAGGAAGAGACGGCATGCTGGAACCGGCAAATGGCTCCTTGATAGTATACCCTTTATTGAGTGGATTCAAGGCTCACGTCGCCATTTATGGCTTTCCGGCATGCCAGGATGTGGCAAGACAGTCCTTAGCTCTACTATTTTTGACCATATCACCCAGATAAGGAACAGCACGACGCTCTTCTTCCTCTTCGACTTTCAAGATATGAGGAAGCAGAAGCTAGACGATATGCTGCGCTCTTTGATTTTACAGCTATATTCTCTACGGCCAGAGTCTCATATGCATGTCGAGAGTGTATTCAAGTCCCATGATAGCGGAAGACGACAGCCGAGTGCTAGCGCACTATCTGCCTGCTTTAGAGATATGTTACAAGCTTCTAAAAACATTTCAATTCTGCTAGATGCTCTAGATGAGAGCTCGCAGAGAGGAGACGTTTTGAATTGGATTCATCTCCTTCAGACTCTCCCAAACATTCAATTTATAGCAACCAGTCGATTGGAAGCCGAATTCGAGCGCACTATCCCCAACTGGATAGGTGAAGTCAATTGCATTTTTCTGTCAAATGGCCTAGTGAACAACGACATTCAATCTTACATTACTCACAGGCTAGACAGCCTAGAGTTCAAGAGGTGGACCAAATCTCCAGATATGCTGTTAGAGATTCAAGAGGCAGTTGCCGGTAATGCCTGTGGAATGTATGTTTGTTCGGCTACTAAAAACTATTTATCATGTTACATCATATTTAACATTACTAGGTTCAGATGGGTGGCTTGTCAATTAGACAGCCTTGCGGAGTGCGTAAGTCGTGAAGAACTAGAGCATGCACTTCAATCTCTACCACCAGATCTGCACACGACATATGAGCATATTATCGAGAATATACCAGGAAGATATAAAAAGAAGGCAATTCGCCTACTTCAGTTCCTTACCTACACGGGGCGGTCTCTAGCCCTTGAGGAGGCAATCGACATAATAGCGGTCCGCCATGACGATGGGAATCCTACCACAGGCTACTTCGATACCCGAGATCGATTGCCACATCCCGAAGACATTAAAATGTATGTATCGAGCCTAGCGTCGCTTTTCCAAGCCTCAAACGGGGAACTTGAATTGCAGCTAGCTCATTTCTCGGTTCAAGAATATCTTGTCAGTCGAAATGTTGCGAGCTCCCAAGACCCAAGGGCTTGTATAACGGGTATCTGCTTGATCTACCTTGGAAGTATTCCAGATGCAGACGACATTTCGTATTACTCTGCAGGAGACGGCGACTACTACGACGATACATTGTTCAAGTATCCATTCGCAACGCGGGCAGCTGAAATTTTGATGGAGAGTGCAAAGCATGCTGAAAAATCTACAATGACTCTAGAAGCCATTGTAGGCTTCCTCCAGGACGGGTCCAAATTCTTGACCTGGGTCAATCTGCTGGAGCTTGACGAGTGGGAAGAGGAATTCGGCATGGCGATAGCGTCACCGCTTTCTTTTGCATGCCTTAATGGTCTCGAAGCCACAGCGAGGAGACTAATATTGGATGGTGCGGATATCAATGCGCCAGGAGCTTACCATGGTTCCCCTCTTCGAGGAGCTGCCTTAAGGGGTGAGGAAGCTATCGTGCAGCTGCTGTTGGACCAAGGTGCGGATGTTAACGCGCAATCCGACAGCCATGGCTCTGCTCTCCTGGCTGCTTCAAAGAATGGCCACAGGACAGTTGTGCAGCTGCTCCTAACGCATGGTGCCGATGTCAATTCGATGAATAGCTGTTATGGCTCTGCGCTGGCAGCTGCGATAGACCAGGGCGATAATGCGACGGCACAGCTCCTACTTGATCACGGCGCGGAGGCTTCTGATATCGCCCTCTATAACGCTTCTTGGTCGGGCAACGAAGCGATGGTGCGGCTGCTGCTTGAACATGGTGCAGACGTCAATTCGACTGTTGATCCAGTTGGATCTGTGCTACAGGCCGCTGTCAAGAAGGGACATGAGACAATTATCCAGCTTCTACAAGAGCACGGTGCTGAAATGAACATGGGCGACGCGGCGCATTCGCGGCGCCAGCTGCAGAGGCAATGAGGTGTCAATCCAAGGTGGAGATTGCAAGAGGTAACTGGATTGAGGATTTGGGCTATAATTGAACGGGCGGCGCGGGGGGGGCCGCGCTTGTTGGCACAGAAAATAAGCGAGTCTTTGTTTCTTGCTTCACGCCGACCTATTTGGTGTCGTTGACTCCGGCCTTTATTGTGCCGCCGTCTTTCTCGCTTCTTCTTTCAAGATGTTTTCCTATTTTTACATTCACACTTGCTGTAAACTCTCTTGTTCTCTTAGACTTTTCTTCCGGATTCCTTCTGCAACGAAGATAGCTGTCACTGTCTGTTATTTGCTGCAGTTGTATCACGACTCCTTTGGTGCAGACTATGGCGTATATCGCCCATGCGACTACATGAACAATATCCGCACAACATCTACAATGATCACATGGTCGAGAGGAAGCAGCTTACAGTTCTATACAACAGCAATATTGTAATTTTTACCTTCTGCTTTAAAGTAAGTACAGACGCTATTTAAAAAATTCTGTCATCTTTGTTATTTATTTTCATCATCATGCTACTCATTAATTCATTAATTCAGGCCAAGTCTCCTGAGCGCCAACTTTGAGTAGCGACCAAGTTGAGCTGGCACGGCTCTTCAGTGCGCAGCTACTTTGCGCCTCTGTACCAGCTGTCCAGCTGCCAAGCCAAGCGCTGTAGGGCGCGGTGACAGTGGATACCTATACAGTGGGTATATACTGTGCGTAGGCCCGCCCGGCACCGTTTTAGCGCCTGGGACGGGCCTGGTGGGCTCAGGCGACCCCCTGTTTTGCTGTCTGGGCCAAGCACCAAGCACCAAAGCGCCGCCCTCACTATTTCCGCGCGCCCCAGGTCCAAGCCAAATTCTGTCCTCACCCCATCATTCCATCCGTCACCAAGGCCTCTCCCTCCTTCTTTCTTTCTTCCATTCGTTTCATTCTTCGACTGCTGCTTTGCTGCGCGGATACTTGCATTCTGTTCGCTTTCATTTCATACACACGCCTAGGTTCCAGCCCTCCCATCTGTATATTCGGCTCTTTAATCTTACGGCCCCTCGGCGCCGCGCTTCCACGACTGGCTTCTTTTCATTCCAGCTCCACAGTTGCCTCTTCGGTTTCAAATATTATTTTGTCTTGGCTTACAACGACTCACGCCATCTTTCAGCGCTGATTTCTGCTTCTGAGATGAGATAGGGCGGGGCCTGGAGAAAGATTTATAAAACGCTTACGACTTCGGAACGTTGATTCACCCACTCCTCTCACTGGCTGAGATTGACACCTGTTTTTACTTCCCTGGCTTTATTCAGTAAATCGTCATGAGAATTAGCTGGGGACTTGGCCTCGGCCGGGTCGAGTCCGTCGACTACTATGCCGGCGTTCTTGTGCCTCTAGACGAGGCCCATCTGCACAGCCACTCGGCCCGGACAGGCCGGGTGGAATTCGAGGCTCGCGACTTTGAGCTTGACGACGACGACGACGAAACTGGCGCAGGCAAGGATCGCGGCGATGAAGAGCGCGAGGGCATGCTCGAGATGGACGCCGCCGAGTACAGCATCGACGGCCTGCGCAAGGCTATGCGCGAGGGCCGCCGTGGGCAGTGGAGTGAATACGAGATCAAGTCCAAGCTCATCAACAAGGCCATCCAGGACATCGGCATGGGCTACTACAACTGGCAGCTCTTTGTTCTCTGTGGCTTTGGTTGGTTCGCAGACAACCTCTGGCTCCAGGGCGTTTCGTTGACGCTGCCTTCTCTGTCTGCGGAATTCGGTATTGACGAAAAGACGGTGCGGTATACCACCAGCGCGTGCTTTGTCGGTCTGTCCGTGGGAAGCTTTCTCTGGGGAATTGGAGCTGATTTCTTCGGCCGCCGAATCGCCTTCAACATGACATTGCTCATTACCAGTGTCTTTGGTGTCATGGCTGCCTATGCACAGACCTGGGGCGGCGTCTGCTTCTTCTTTGCCGCGTTTGGCTTCGGTGTCGGAGGAAACTTGCCCGTCGACGGCGCGTTGTTCCTCGAGTTTCTGCCCGATGCCTCCAGCTCCTTGCTAACCCTTCTTTCCGTCTGGTGGCCTATCGGTCAACTCGTTTCGTCTCTCGCAGCATGGTTTTTCATTGCCAATTGGCCCGTAGAGCAGGGCTGGCGCTACTTTATCGTCACCATTGGCATCGCCACTTTTGCCATGTTTATTGTCCGCTTCTTCATCTTCCACCTTCTCGAATCGCCCAAGTTTCTTCTCAACAAGGGCCGCCAAAATGAGGCTGTGGCTGTCATCCACGGTCTGGCTTACAGAAACGGCTGCAAAACCTGGCTCACATCTGACATTTTGGACGAGGTCGCCGCCGAGGACTACCAGCGCGCCGAAAGCTCCTCTGCTCAACAACAATTTAATACTGCCTCCACCCAGAACGTCCTCATGACCAAGCTGAAGGGATTTTCTGCCGACAGAGTCCGTCCTTTGTTCCAGAACAAGACACTTGGTCTCGCCACTTCACTCATCTGGTTCTGCTGGGCCAGCATTGGTATGGGCTACCCGCTCTTCAACGCATTCTTGCCGCAGTACTTTGCTCGCACCAACGGCAGCCAGGACAGCGGCATGCAGTCCGAGACGTCCGCGATTTCCAACGAAACCTACCGCAACTATGCCATCACCTCCATCATGGGTGTGCCTGGCAGTCTTCTTGCAGCATACCTCGTCGACCATCCTTCGCCGTTCCTCGGCCGCCGAGGGACTCTGGCTAGCTCCACCTTGCTCTCCGCCATCTTTCTCTTCTTCTTTGTCTTGTTCGGCACCACGCCCTCGACGCAGCTCTTTTTCTCCTGCGTGGAAGCTTTTAGCCAGAACATCATGTACGGCGTCTTGTACGCCTTTACGCCTGAAATCTTCCCGGCGCCGGTGCGTGGAGCAGGCAGCGGCATGGCCAGTTTCCTGAACCGCGTCACGGGTCTCATGGCTCCCTTGCTAGCTGCCAACATGCCCGGCGACGGTGCGAGCACACCCATCTACCTATCCGCAGTGCTAATTCTAGCGGCGTTTGTGGCCATGTGCCTGATCCCTATTGAGACACGAGGCGCGCAGCGCCTATAATCAATCTCTTCACGGCACAGGTCAATTGGCTAAGGCTCTTTTCCATCTATGCTTGTAATCCAAGATGTAGACATGTGGGCCAATAGCTCATGAAAAAATTGTATAGTAGGCGCAAAGAACATTCACATAGCGATGGTTTTACTTTATACTTGATTACTTAGTTGGGGGTCTATATTATCATCGGGTACGCAGTCTCTTGGATAGAATACATTGTACATAGCAAATATATGAGCAATATGCCGTCCATCATCAAACTGACCAACCCATTTTCTTCTCCATTGCATCCACTTGCACATGCTAGGCGCACCGTCTATCTAGTTCCCTTGGCGCCCGCCGGGGCGTCGATGCGCCTCTTCTGAAACGAGTTCCCCAGCGCATCCTTGACCATGGGATCCGAGCGAATGGTGTTGTTGATGAGCCACTCGCGCATCTTGGTGCGCATCCGGCCCGCCATCTCCTCGTCGCCCTTGAACGGGGTGAGCTCCATGTCGATGAGGCGCGCCGCATCGGCGTCCATCTGGCGCGTGAGGCCCTCGAGCCGCAGCAGGCCCGCCTGCAGCGCCTTGTCCTCGTCCTCGACGCCCTTGTCCGCGTGCGGGTTGAGCTGCGCGGTAATGATGGGCCCAATCTGCGACAGCGCAATGTACACGGTCAGGGTAATCTTGCGCGCGAGGTGCACCAGCTCAAACGGCAGGTACGGCGGGACGCCGCCGCGCGACGCCGTCCCCAGCACGGCGTTGAGCGCACCGAGCGGCGCCGGGAACGAGGGCCGCGTCGCCACCGTCACCTCGAGCAGGCACAGCGTGACGAGCAGCAGCCAGCGGTAAAACTTGGCAAAGTCCATGTACCCGAGGAGGCCGAAGGCGTAGATGGTGGCGGCGGCGACGGCGTAGTACGGCAGGATCGTGTACACGACGCCGTGCGTCACAAAGTCCCGGACCGTGACGCACTTGGACCACGCGAGCATGGCCGGGCCGAAGCGCTCGTACGCGTACCGCTTGGCCGCGTCCTGCAGCGTGTCGCTCGCCGTCTTGAGGTGGATGAAAAAGGCCGACGAGGCGGCCGCGTCGCCGCCGCCGTTGGACGCGCCGGCCTTGTCGGGGTGGTGCAGCGCCGCGAGCCGCCGGAAGCGCGACTTGATCTCGCGGTCGGCCGCCGTCACCGGGATCCCCAGCTCCGTGTAAAAGGACGGCGCGCTGCGCAGGTCGTAGTTGGCCTCGTAGATGGTGTACAGGAGGTATGTCGCCACGACGAGGATGTGAATCGTGTTGCGGTGAGAGGTGTGTCGCGGGGAGCCCGGCGCGGGCTTCGGGTCGCCGGCGCGGATCGTAAGGCCATAGTAGATGGTCTGTATCCAGGACGTCGCAATCTATTCGAGGCGCAAGAGGAGTTAGCAGCTGAGCCTATAATATAGCATGGTAGCAGGCACAGCTAGATTCCGCGCGCTGTCGCTGCGCGGAACCGCGAAGGAAGCGCCTGCCACGTGTGGCCGGTTGGGAGCTTTGTCAACGTACGCCTGGAAGAAAAGCCCAGCCTACGATGGAAAGGAACTGGGACATCTTGGAGAAATTCTGTGCAGCTCCCCGGATGCGTTGTTTATCTGGATATGCGTAGCATGCCCTGCAAAAGTCGTTGCAGTTGAGAGGTATGGGTAAAGAGCTTGTTTGTTTGAAAGGACAAGTGTGTTCATGCATAACCCATTTTTGAGTTCCGCTCAAGGGCGCACCAACACCACCACCAACATACCGGGCGCCAAGTACTACATTGCCTTTATATAACGGTGCAAATAAAAAGTTCATCTTAATTGAGTATTTTACCATTAACAGCTTTCATTTCGGTTGAGTATGTCTATAAGTGGTTTGAGAAAAAAAAGAACAAAAATAGAATACATCGATGAAGCAGCAAGAAAATAAGTTGTCCTTCGCCGTTTTTGCTCAGCATCTGGCGCAATGAAAGTGATTTGCCACCTTCGCATCCTCCGTATCACTGCCATGCTCGTTCAACGTGCATCCAAAATGTCGAGCTGGCTCAAATCTTGTAACTCCATCCCTTTCGAATAATAAATGCGTAGAATCATCGTGTAGTAAGAAAAAAATGCCCAAATTCACCTCCTGCCCATCAGGAAGTTTGCCGCCGGGGATGCAACAAGGTGAACTGCGTCAAGTGGTTGTCCAAATGTTGTCTGTAAAACGCCGTCGGCCCCCCCGAAACGCTGCCGATCATGATGTCCTAACAAATCCTGCCAATCTATTCTGTATCTGCATCTCCTTTGGGAGTTAGGAGTGCCGTTGCCATACTTTCTGCGGGTTTAGCCGAAGCTGGCCTTCCACTTCTCCCAGAATTGGCCAGACTCAACTTCGCAGCTCTCGCGACCAATGTTTGCGCAGCCAGCAAACATGGCGACAAAATCGCCCTCCTGATACTGCTCGCCGAGCGTCGGCTTCGAATAGGAAGCAAATGTGCGCTGGGGCACAAGGGCCAGTTTCGACAAAATCGTGGGGTGCCACTGCACAATGTGTTCCTGAGTCAATGTATTAGTCAATGCAGCCACGGTCTACTCCATGTTGTCCTTACCAAAGCATGTCTCTCAGCCTTCTGGAAGTTGTAGCTTCTGTAGAGAGGATCCAGCCACGTCTCAAGGAAGAATTTTGCCCATTCTCCGTTGCGGATAATAATGTTGTTGTGTACAAGACCAGACTTGTCCTGTGACAGAATAACATCAATGTGCTCTCCGCGTAGATGACCAAAAGTCTTGATAATGCTGTCTGGTGGCACAACGGGCTGGCCACGGATCATCAGCGACTCCAACTGCTTCGATTGCAGCACAAGATCATCGAGTGATTGTGCTGGGTTCATGATGTAAGCATCCTGGTCGAGGTACCAGACGAATTTGCAGTCCGGGAACTTTGTAAGCGCATGGCGCGTGGCCATCAGTTTCGTCCAGGTCGTGGGAGCTCCGGCGGTGTCGTATTGGTAGGCTTCCGTGATGATCGTCTTGTAGCCTGTTTGTTACGGTAAGCGACTGGTTCGCTGGCGCGATACTGTCTGTTTCAAGTACTCACCATGTCTCGAGGCATACTCTTCTCTGTTCTCGCGGATAGTCTTCAAATATCCAGGGCTGTACTGCTTGGTGTCGAGGACCGTCACCAAAACGACAGTTGGCGTTCCGGCAGGCTGGCGCTCATGGTAAGGGCTTTGCTTGCTGGGCTTGAAGATTAGGTATAGCACCAGTATGCATGCCAGCAGCCCAAGGCCGATGGTTCTTAATCGCCCACGGCGAAGGGAAGGCAGTGGACCGGATCTTGGGCGGAAAGGCGGAGGGTTGGAGCTTTTGCGCGGGGGGTACGCGAAATGCATTGTGAGGTGGTAAGAGCGCCCGCTACGTGGACAGGCTCGCTTTTCGAAAACGTCTCCAAGTAGTCTGGGTTACGGGCGAGCGGGCGTCGCGGCTCCGTTCGTCGTCGCAGGTTCGCTGATTTCGAGGCCGATTTGAGAGGCTTTAAGACCCCCAATAACGAGTGACTGGCGTAGAAGCACCACAGATCTGAATCTGGCCAATGTATCGTCGTCTAATGCAGTTGGAGACTAAAGACACGTCGTCTCGGCTCCTGCAAGCAAGAGTTTGCGTTCTTTTCTGTTTGCGCGTCGATGGCGCGATTTGTCCGATCTGTCGTCAAGGGTCCAGAGCGAGATCCAGGAGAGGAAAACAAAGTCGCATGCGGCACGCAACTCGCGGTATGAGAACTGCCCCTAGAAGATTCCCCGAGTAACCTGTTAGCTCGACGAGCAGAAGAGATTAGGCCTGGACTTGACGACTTCTGCCTCTTGGAAGAAAGTCTTGTCAACCCCCTTGGTGCTGCCCTCACTAGAGCCACGTTCTAGTCGGCGCCGGCTCCACAATGCGCCGACCCATCTTTTGCCCTCCTTTTATGAAGTCTAATCTCACTACGCGCCACGAGCCTCAACGTAAGCGAGTTCGTCTTATCGTCTCATTTTTTTTTTATTCGGGCAAATGCAACCTCTACAGAATGGGACAAGGTTATAGACTCTTTCATGGTAATTAGCAACGGCTGGCGTGGCTCGGGGCCGGGCATACGCTCTTTGACTGCGACACTAGCACAGAATTTTAATGCGACGCCTGAAGGGAGAACATATACCAGCTTGTGCCAAGCAGTCTATCCACACATTTTGTACTGGTGTGTACCTGGTAGACCGCTGCGGCGCAGAATGCAGAATGCATCCCTTGCCTAAGCTACGGGTTGGTCAGCTCCATCTTGCTGTAAAGAACGCGGGAGCCAAAACGGCTTCCACTCTAAGCGTCGATGGAGCGTCAATCTTTGCACACAGACTAGTTGGCTTGATGCGGAGGAGCAAACTTCGAGACAACTTAAGAGTGTGCAGGCACAGTGGTCGAGCCACAGTGGGAGAGAAAATGTCACGATGAAGAACAAGTGCAAACAGAGTAGAAGGTCTTGCCATTCTATCTATAAGTCAGGGTGATGATACACGCTTGGCTGATTGCCTCGAGCCGCTTCCCGTATAATCTGTCTTCAGTCACAAATTCTGCGCAGCTCACCTTAGTCGTCGACATCGATGACTCTGTCTCGCATGTGCAACAGCACCCGCGCGCTGAGAGAGCGTACCAGTTTCCAGATACCCTTCAAAGCCGCGAATGCGCCCAAAAGAACAAACATTAGGCTGAGATTTTCAACACGACTACGGCCAGTACCGCGACGTCGGCCGCCGCCACCCAGGCCTGTACCTCGTAACTGCCACCAGTGCCAAGGGGACATGAAGAGCGCCGATTTGACCAGGCCAACAATTCCTAGAGAGAAGAAACCCTTGATGAAATGTTCAATCCATGTTGGTGGTTCCTCGAAAGGCATATCCCAGTTGTCTTCGTCTGCGGTCAATGCGTCGCCGATAGTGCCGAAGGGATCGAGCCACAAGTTGAATACTGGATCAGCAATGAAGCCGAGGATGAAAATGCCAAAAGCGAACAGCACCAGAGTGAGCAGAGCCTGTGTGATCTTGCTGCTGAGAAGTGAGGCCCAGTCCAATCTTGCAAGTTGGTATTTGTAGCCGCACGTCGGGCAGCGCCAGAAGTTTCGTTCCTGCGACGGACCGGCAGCCCGCCAAGCGTGCAAACAGCCCTCGTGGACATATTTCTGCGTTCCTTTGCACTTGCAGGGTGACAGTAGTCGGCCCAGGGACGGGTCATCGGAAATGTAGGTCGGTTGGCCAGTTTGCGACGAGTTGGCGTACTGCGGCTCTACAGTATCCAAGCAGATTCGACAGGTGCGTGGGCCGTGGCGGCCAGCGTCCTCAGCTCGGGGCGGTTGGTCAGCCGTATTGCGTTGCCGCGTCTCGCCGTCCTGTGAGGAATTGTTGCCCATCGCGGAGCTCCAGCTCCAGGACTGCTGTTCCATTTTGTACGCGTTTGCCCGTTTATAGGGTGCACGCCAGGGTGTGTTGATGGTTGCAAAAGTGTGCGAGAGAGATGTCCTGCCAAGAGGCCACAGCAGCGGGGATACTTCCCATAATACGCTGTCCAGAAGGTGCCAGGGGGGGCGGGCACGGCGGCCAAAACCTTCAGAGCACTATGGCATCACAAACATGCGGGAATATGGCCGGATGCGAGTGCCTGAAAAAGCCACCTCATCAATTCTTTGTCTTCCAGAAAAATCCGCGGCGGAGCAAATAAATGTCCGCAGCTACCGTAGAGACTTGGGGCGAGCTCCATTCACCGAGTGGATCGGATCTCGGCGGAACTTATATTCCGGCCGCGCTCCGGCGAGCTTGACGCGCAGGTCATCGTGCCTGGAGCTGCAACGCAGACGGAGCTCCCGCAGCTGCCACTTGCCCTTCAAACAGCATCAATCCGTAACATACATCACGACTTGCAGGCCATTACCGATTTGCACGATATTTGACACCTGTTGAAGCTATGGCGGACAGATACTCCTTCTCTCTCACTACATTCTCGCCCAGGTAAGCCATTCCAAAACCAAGACTTGATTGGACGCAACTAATTCCCATACAGCGGCAAGCTGGTGCAAATCGGTACGTGCGAATCGTGCGAATAGTCGATCGCATCGCGGATCTCGAGTGGATCGAATACATGAATATTCAATCATTTCTGATATATGTTACTAATGATGCTCTTAGAGTATGCCTTGAACGCTGTCAACCAAGGCATTACTGCGCTGGGAATCAAAGGTGTGTAACTTGCGCTAGACTTGACGGACCATGCATGCTGATACCTGTCCAGCCACGAACGGTATTGTCCTCGCGACCGAAAAGAAGTCATCTTCGCCCCTCGCCGACCAGAGTTCACTTTCCAAGATTAGTAACATCACGCCGAACATCGGCACGGTCTACTCTGGCATGGGCCCTGACTACAGAGTGCTGGTCGACCGCGCACGTAAAGTTTCGCACACTGGATACAAGAGAATCTACAACGAATACCCTCCGACCCGCATATTAGTTCAGGATGTAGCTCGCGTCATGCAGGAAGCCACCCAATCTGCTGGTGTTCGGCCATATGGTGTGAGCATGCTGGTTGCTGGGTGGGACGACGGTATCGAGCCTGAGGAGGCTGAGGAGGCCCAGGCCCAGGCCGGCGAGAAAAAGGCCAACAAGAAGACAGGAGGCATTCACAAGGGTGGCCCTATGCTGTACCAGGTCGACCCCACGGGCAGTTATTTCCCATGGAAGGCTACGGCCATCGGCAAGAGTGCGACAAAGGCCAAGACATTCCTGGAGAAGAGATACTCGGAAGAGCTGGAGCTTGAAGATGCTATCCACATTGCTCTGCTGACTCTCAAGGACAACATCGAGGGCGAGATGAACGGTGACTCTATTGAAATTGGTATGCTCTCATAATACACTGCTACAAACGTATGCTAACTCAGTGTCAGGCATTGTTGGACCTCCTGCCGATCATTTGCTGGGCCTCGAAGGTGTCGAGGGAGCCTCTGGCCCTCGCTTCCGCAAGCTCACGCCGCAAGAAATCGAGGACTATTTGACGAGTCTATAAGTGCAGACGAAACGGGCGGCGGAATTAGAAATGCTTGTACATTAGAAAGTCTCAGATGACTTAATTGATCAAGTTCGACATGACCGTGGGTGACTAGAGTGGTTGTACCGGTTGTTGCTAATGTGCCGGATTTGCTGAGACGAGGACGAACGATGTGTTTGGCCCAGCTGCGACTCCAGTAACCCGGAAACCGTTTGGTGGATTGAACGCGAGATGCGTCCACTGATTAGTAGATGCGATGGCTGGAATACCTAGCTGTCCGCTTCTGTTGCTGCCAACGACGTATAATTCTCCTTGCCGAGTCAGTGCGATGGCGTGAGCTTCGCCCAGTGCAACATCTTGAATATCTTTCCCGCCCCCAATCTCGGTGTAGCTCGAAATGTCTGAAAGATTTGGAAAGAATGGCTGCTCTCCTGTTCTCGACGGCGGATGCTGTCCCCACATGTAGACATCTCCCGACCTCGTGAGAGCTGCAACCGCGTAGCCGGCGGCGGCGATGTGCTGAATCGGGTCATGGTCAAGGAGATGGTCAAGGTCGGCCACCCTCGCAGGATGCCGCGCCGGCCTGGTGGAGTCTCCAGTTAGTATGATTTCAGTGTTACTTCTGGGACAGCTGACGCACTTGTGCTCTGTTACTACGCGGCCGAGCATTGCGGGGAAGCGTTCATCTCCCGTCGTTGAAACCATGCCGTTTTCGTGAAGAATGACAAAGCCCGTGGCAGAAGCCGCAATTTGTTTGACTGGCGGGTGGACTGCCACTTCAAGTGGCGGGTACCCACGGAGGCTTTCTTGTATACTTAGACCATTGCCGTTGTCGGTCACGCTCATATGGCAGCCATTTGCCGTCGAAACTGTCAAGGCGGCCCTGAGAATCAGATAGTGTCTAAGACGTCTTCCGTGAGCCACCCGAAAGTGTCCGTCAATATTGACTAGCATGAGCGCTACAGGTTAGATGGCGACGTTTTTCCCGAGGCATAGGAGAGGATACAAACCTATTGTGGATATAATACTAGAGATGGGCTTTTCAATCGTCGTTCCGGAGGCGATCTTGATCAACTCGAACACATCGTCCTGGGAAGTCGGCTGGTCGGCGCGGAATTCGAGCTGGGACCAGCCATTTTGGCCTACGGCATATAATTCCATGGTTTGGGCCGAAAGTACAAGAGTTTTATATAAATATGGGTGAGCCGACGATGATGAGCGGTCCAGGCTTGTTTTTTTGGAAGAAATCTTTCGGGGATGTTTTCGCGGCAACTGATTGCGCCTGCCTCGCCTGGGGTGGCTTCTGCTTCCCTAAAAGCGGACTACTTAACTTATCTGTGGGTGGTGAAGTAGGAGGCGGCTATGTACCTAGCATTTGCTGCGCATGACATGAGAAGAAAAAACAAGCAGGGAGTCTGGAATCTCTGAAATCTGGGAAGCTTTGCAATCCCATTTCTTGGTACTTGATAGCTAATCTGTAGCAAATATAATCTGTTTCTGATCGTCTAGTAGATCGGCCTGTTATTAGTGCGCTGGCAACGCCAGTCTCGCTCGGGCTTGTGCTGCAACACAGCGACCGACTTTAATGGATATTTTGCCGCGATTCAAATATCAATTTTTGTGACATGTGGAATTTCAATACTCGATTGGTCGATGAGGTCCTATAAAATACCTTGAAAATGTTGAGAATAATGCCGTGTCAGTAGGCGGCCGGCCTCAGTCTCTGTGACACCCAGACTGGCGGACAATACCCGACGCGCCCACTATGCCAGCAGACTCCCAACTGCCTCCACCCAGGCGCAGACCTCTGTTCCGCGCATGATTCACAAGAGCGTGATGGCAGCACAGAGTCACCGTGCTTGGCTATCCCAGGTTACTCTCGCCTTCTTTCGCACTCATGTTGTGTCTATTGGAAGGCTACCAGCTCGCTGTGAGCTCTCGTCCTAGGCGCTACCCACACGGCCGCTGAGGATTGGTTCGACTGCCCAACATCAAGTCGGTGCCCATCGCTCTCCCATCGCGAAGCCAAGCCTGTTCCGCATATCAGTCCAAATCTTTGAATCAACGACGAGGCTCTCCTGACCTGGCTTTCTGCGGTTGGCTGTTCATGGCTGAGACTGGGAAACCACACCCCACTCTCTGGCCTGCGAATCAGCCCAGCTTCAAAAGGCGCAGCAGTGATCACGGCAGCACTATGTCTTCAACACTTGAGAATAATGTCGACGGATTATCCTTGGGGGATGATCAGAATACTAATACAGCCATGGAGGACGCCCAAGCGACTCCCCACGCTTCCAGAGCTTACCAGCTAGAGATGCTGCAAAAGAGCCTTGGAGGGAATGTGATCGTGGCAATGGATACTGGAAGCGGGAAAACGCAAATTGCCATTCTACGGATACGAGCGCAGCTTGAGTCTTCTTCAGACCAAAAGCTGATATGGTTTCTTGCCCCAACAGTTCTGCTCTGTGCTCAGCAATTCGAGGCTATCAAGCTCGAGATACCCTCAGTATCAATCCGATTAGTAGTCGGAAGCGACAATGTTCACACTTGGGGTGCCTCTACCTGGAAATCTCTGTTGGATGGCACTCAAGCAGTTGTATCCACGTATCAGGTCCTGCTTGACGCTTTGGATCACGCATTCGTCAAGCTGGACCGCCTCTCTCTTTTGATCTTTGACGAAGCACACAACTGCGTCGGGTCTAATCCCGGTGGAAAACTCATGAAACATTTTTATCACTATAAAGGACCGCCGGAAGATGCCGACAACCATTCCGCCCGACCTGCGATATTAGGTCTCACTGCTACACCAAGTATGAGAGCTCATGTAACAGGCCTCGAGAAGCTCGAGAAGGTGTTAAACGCGAGATGCATTTCGCCATCGCTCCACCGTGCAGAGTTGTTAAATCATGTCAAGCGACCACAGCTGAGAGTCATCGAATGCGAAACTACTCCAGCGGAGCACTACACGCCGGCCATGGCTTCATTGCGGCGGGAATTCCTAAAGATGGAAATCTCGGAAGATCCGTATGTGGTTTCGCTCCGCGCCCAGAGTACGGATAGAAGCAAGCGTTCTCTTGCAAATGTTCTCGCAAATCACAAAACGTGGTCGCGCCTTCAGCTGTCTGCACTTCTGAGTCGATCCAGGCACATTCGAGGGCTACTGGGCCCTTGGGCGGCAGATTACTACATTTGGAAAGCAAAGCATGCATTTCTCCAGAATCTGGTATCCACGAGCGCGTCTTGTGACGGCTGGATTCCAGAAGAGGAAGTTTACGTTGCGAGGATCTTGCAGGACATTGTCGCACTTGAGCCCACGCCCCGTCCAATTGGGCACGACAGCGTCTCAGACAAGGTTCACTTGCTACTGCGTGAGCTCGTAACATTTGAGAGCAGTGTAACTGCAATCATCTTTGTCAAGGAGCGCGCTACTGCAGCTGTACTCGCGGCGCTCCTTGGCTCTATACCGAACTTCCGGGACCGATATCAAGTGGGTTATATGGTCGGGACCTCGCAGAACCAGCTTCGAAAGCACAGTTTGTACGAATACTTTGACTCAAAGGATTTCCAAACATTGAATGACTTTCGCAAAGGCAAGGTCAACCTCCTGGTGGCAACAGCAGTTCTAGAGGAGGGTATTGACGTGCCTGCATGCAACCTAGTTGTTTGTTTCGACAGCCCGCAGACACCAAAATCTTTTATACAACGGCGTGGGCGGGCCAGGATGCAAGACTCACAGTTGCTACTCTTCACACACAGAGGTTCTTCGATAATAGACCAGTGGTCCGTTTACGAAGAGGAAATCCAGAAGCTATGCCAGGATTCTGAGCGCGAACGACAACAGCTGCAGACTTTGGAGCACCTGGACGAGGGAATAGACTTTTGCTTTCGAGTACCATTTACTGGAGCTCGCCTTGACCATGACAATGCAAAGCAACACTTGGAACACTTTTGCCGTGTTGTGTCCCCAGGACAATACACAGATAGTCGCCCAGATTATATTGTCAAGTTCGTCGAAGATGGCCGTGATATTGTCGTTAGCGCTGAGGTATTCCTACCGGCGACGATGCCAGGCAAGCTCCGACGCTTTCAATCATCGCGCCCTTGGAAAACGGAAGTAAATGCTGTGAAAGATGCTGCTTTTCAGGCTTACCTGGCACTTTTTCGTGCTGGTATGGTTAATAAGAATTTGCTGCCGTTGGAGACCAACATTGACTTTGGGGTGGAAACCCGGGCCCCTATTATTGGAGTCCAGACCTTGTTTGAGCCATGGACTGAAGTAGCCTCTACTTGGGCAGAAGGGAACTCGCGCTGGACCTACAAAGTACAGGTTCACGGGCCGGATGATGCGTTTTTTGGAGACTACACCATGACGCTGCCCATTGAGCTTGGACCATTGCGCCCAGCCAATCTATACCTGGATTACAACACCACGTACAGATTGGTATTTTCGCATCCACAGCGAATTTCAGCAGCTGAAGCAGCGAAGAAGGCAGATCATACTTCAACGCTTGTTGGTCTGCATTTTTGCCATCGCTGGTCAATGACGGAAGGATCTCATGTCATCAAATTTACTTCCCATGACGATTCGCTCAGCCTGCAGGATATTGGCAACAGGCCATTTGATGCAAACTCGGCTGCAATCTCCAGCAAGAATTATTTGATCAGAGATCACAGCAAAGCACCAGCCAAGTATATTGGTGGTCTGCCATCTAAGCCACCCATCGATATGGTTCAGCGACCCTTTCGGGACTACAACGACGCACCAGGAGGAATGTATCTTAATCTGCTGAGATGGACCCGTCGCACTGACTTTCTTCATCCAATGAAGGTTGATCCGGAGACGCAAATCGTAAGCCAAAAGCAATACATTGCTGTACTTCCATTGTCCTATGCAACTGTGGACAGTATAAATATCAAGCACGCTAGGTTCGGAATGCTGATACCTTCCATTGTCCATACCATTGAGACGATGCTCATTGCACGTCAGCTTTCAGTCACAATTCTGAGTCCCCTAGGTATCTCCGATTATCTGCTATTAAGGGATGCTATCAGTGCAAGAAGCGCAAGTGAGCCGACTCACTACGAGCGGTTAGAGTTTCTCGGGGACTCGATTCTCAAGTATTGTGCCAGTATGCAGGCCGCCGCGACAAACTTGAATTGGTCAGAGGGCTACCTATCTAGGTACAAGGATCGTCTGGTCGCCAATTCAAGACTCTCGCGTGCTGCGGTTGAGACCGGCTTGTCGAGATTCATATTGACAGTACCTTTTACAGGTCAAAAGTGGCGCCCTTTCTACCTTGAAGCCGTTTTGTCCGGGAAGATGAAGCCGCCTGCCAAGCGCAACCTATCGACAAAGGTGCTTGCCGATGTCGTCGAGGCGTTAGTAGGCGTAGCCTACACCGTGGGCGGTATCCCCAAAGCCATCCAGTGTCTGTCAATATTCGTCAACGAGTGCGACTGGGTAGATCCGAGCGAAGCAAGAGCGGAGTTCTTTTCCTTTGCGCCGAGTCATTGCGCAGACTCCTTGCACTTGCATATTCTCGAGGAGCTTGTTGGCTATTCGTTCACCAAGAAATCTCTCCTTCTCGAGGCAACCACGCACGCATCCTATATTGGCGACATTTCTGGGCGGAGCTGGGAGCGCTTGGAGTTCCTTGGTGATGCCGTTCTCGACTACATCATTGTCAGAAAACTCATCAACCACAGCCCACCACTACCGCATTCTAGAATGCACATGATCAAGACAGCCATGGTCAACAAGGATTTCCTGGCCTTTATCAGCCTCGAAGAGCATGAGCTGTCGCAGACCGAGTCATTTATAACGCAAACCGGAGCAGTCCTGACGGAGAATAAACGAACAGCCATCTGGCGATTCATAAGGCACTCGTCCAACGGCCTTGGCCCAGCGCAGTTGGAAACGGCGAAGCGCCACAAAAACGTGCGCGATGATATTCTCAGCGCGATCCGCGATGGCGATCACTACCCTTGGCACATTCTCGTCAAACTGCACGCGGCCAAGTTGTACTCTGACCTGATGGAAGCCCTGGTCGGCGCCATATGGGTAGACTCGGGCTCTCTCGCTCCGTGCGAGGCGTTTCTCGCGCGCGTCGGCATGCTTCCCTATCTCGACCGTATCCTCGCCGACAGCGTGCACATGCAGCACCCCAAGGAGGAACTTGGCAAAGTGGCGCAGGCCCGCAGCATGGTTTACAAGATTGACGAGGTCCAGTCGGGCGATCAAGGGAAGATTTACAACTGCAGGCTGTTGGTCGGAGACGTCGAGGTGGGCGCTGGGTACGGAGGACTTACAGCGGAGGAAGTGAGAGTGAGAGCTGCGACGGAGGGTGTCGCGTTCCTCAAGGCGGAGGCAGCGGTGCCAGCTGACAATGGTATAGCAGAAGATTAGACGAGAAGTTGAATCAGGCTTTACTACTTGGAAACTTGGGGTCTGCGTGAGGGTAGCACATCGTTGTAGGGCGTCATTGTTGGAGGATTGGCATAGTTTGCTTATCATATTCTTCTAATTAGTTTTGTTTACATCACCTTGCTCCTTTTTGTCATCACTTTGATTATTTCTGATTACTTCCTAATTGTAATTTTGCAGCTTAGCCAAGATGACATCAACCATCCACTGCAGCGTTTCCGCCATGTCAGGGTCCAAGGCGCCGCCCTTTGGCACCAGTATGCCCTCTTTCTGCAGCACGTCCTGCCTGTACTCCCCCTCGACGTCGCCCTTTTCGAACAGCCACTCGTGCTCCTTGACGTAGTTTGGCCACACAATATCATCCACGTACCCAGGCGGATCCTTCCAGAAGCCCTCCAGCGTCACGTACCCGTCGCGGGCCTCGCGGCGGGCCTTGGCCTGGGCGTACGAGGCGCGCAGCAGGACCTTGATGTCGAGCGACGGGGCGAGCTCCGTCATGGACTTGGAGTACAGCAGGAAGCCGTCAAAGAGACACATGCGCAGGCGAGATTCGCGCAGCGGGTGGCTCGCGGGGATGGCGGCGGCGGCTTTGGCCTTGAGCTCGGCGATGAGAGAGTCTGGGACGGGGCATTTCCCGACAGAATTTTGGTCCTCCATGGAGTTCAATGTGGGCTATTTCAATCAGATCAGCTTCATTTCAAAACATTCTATCACTTTGGTAATGTGCTTACTGGAATCTCGGCGTGTTGACGAATATATGCCACTGCCTCCGTCATGGCGGGGATGTCAATAGCTCCCGCGCAATCCCAGTCTGCGATTCCATTGTTTAAAGGAATACTAATTTTGTTAGAAATTGCCAGCAGGCTAGATACAAAAAAAATTGCACGCAGTTCTTACTCTTTGTCGGTCTTGTAAAAGTCATCCTCATGCAGGATAAAGGTGCTTGGAAATATGTCTCGTAGCAGTCGTGACAGCGTCGTCTTCCCGCTTGACGAGCAGCCGGATATAGCCACCACAATGGCTTTCCTATGCGCCATTTTCAATTGCCACGGACTTGAAGGATCCAATAGTGTATGCCGCGCAGGATTTATGAGAGGTCAACGTTTAGCGTTGCCATGTCGCACGTTTCGGCCAGTGACTCGTTTCCAGCAACTGCTTAGGCTAAAAGTGGACCTGCCGTGAAGCAAACAGCTTTGAAATCGCCAGAGACGCAGTCCAAACACCACATAGCTGTCCTCTCTTTACCTCTCGCGAATCTACGTTTCAACCGGTCAATCAGATACGACCAGCATATTCTGGGCATTCCAAGTCTTTCGCTGCGGCATCTGTCGCATTTCAAGGCCCGGCAGACCCGAATCTTTTCTCCCTCCCACGACTTCCCAAACACACCTTCCACAATGCCGTACGACAACACCACCGTCGCAATCACCACGGCGCTGACGACGTTTGTGACGGGCTACGTCTTCGGCCTGTACACCAGCCGCGGGTACCTCATCTCCCCCGCGCTGCAGGCCGAGCGCCGCGGCAACTTCCAGGACCCCGTCGAGAGCGAGGAGAGCGACGTCGACGAGGACGACTCGCTGCTGGATCACGCGCCCAATTGGACCAACGGCGAGGATGCCGACGTCAAGCAGGGCCTGCGCTTCAGTGCCGACAAGGCGGCGGCTCCCAAGCTCAAGCTCACCAACGAGGAGTGCAAGCTCGTCCTGGTAGTCCGCACCGACCTAGGCATGACCAAGGGTAACATTTTTCCTTCCCTCTCCCGCTACCAGGCCGCAAGGCTCCTACGAAACGGGAAAAAAGAGCTGCGCAGCTGACCGTGTTTCTTATCGTGACAGGTAAAATCGCCGCTCAGTGCTCCCACGCCACCCTCGCCTGCTACAAGGCCCTCGCCGGCAACCCCGACCCCAATTCGACCGAGCGCAAGATGCTGGCCCGCTGGGAAAAGTACGGCCAGGCCAAGATTGCCGTGCAGCTCAAGAGCCAGGATGAGATGCTCCAGCTGTGCCGCAAGGCCCGCGGCATGGGCCTCACCGCCGAGGTCGTCAAGGACGCCGGCCGCACCCAGATCGAGGCGGGCAGCATGACGGTCCTGGGCGTTGGCCCCGCGCCCAAGAGCCTCATTGACGAGGTCACCGGCCACCTGAAGCTTTTGTAGAGGCAGGGAATTGCACACGAATGGCACATGACGAGATTAAAAAGTTTCGGGGCTAAAAAGAAAAGGCTATGGTTCTTCATGCACGGGAATTGTACGGCGTATAATGGACTTTTGGTGGGATATATTTTGAATGCAGAGTTCGAGTAATGAGCATAAACAGATGAGCATAGAGAAATTTCAAATCACATTTCACATTAGGGCAGCTTTTGGCAAATATGTTGGACGCTGTAAATCTTCATGGGTATTATATATACATGCCGGCGGCAGAGCCCGTCTACAGCCGCCGGAGCTATTCCCTGCGGGCAAAGCGAGCCAGAGCCGGACCGAGATCCTGTTCCACTTCCTGGCGCTTCTTGTCCTTTTTCTTCTGCTGCTCGTTCCACATCTCGTCGATTCTCATCCTCTTCTCGTCGATGATGTTCTTCTTCCGCTGCTTTCTCAGGTACTTGCTGAGCGCGCCGTTCTTGCCGCGGGCCCTGTTGCGAATCTCCTCGGCAATGTCCGTCACGGGGGCGTCGAGATCGCGGTCGGCCTTGCGCTGGGCATCCGAGCGCAGGTCGAGCTGGCCGACAAAGTTGGGGTCCAGGGCAATCATCTCGGGCGCCAGCTTGTTGAGCAGACCCTTGACCTCGGTCTCCTGGCGCTGCTTCTTGGTCTCGAACGGGTTGGCCTCGAGGGCGTCAAAGTTGGCCTCACCAGCGCCGGGGACGATGATCGAAGAGAAGCCCTGGTCGTGGCCGAGGCCGAGCACATCTTCGTACGGGCACCATTGGACGCGCTCAACGCGTCTACCTTCACCACCCCACGCCATGTACGGGCTTTGTACTTTTTGTTGGACGGCGGCGTTGCTGTCAAACAGGCCCTTCCATATCGTCGTCTTGGTGCCCCAGCCGACAGCTGTGAGACCTGTATCGGATATAGCTACCGACGAAGCCGGTTGTCTGGTGAAGTAGCTGTTGACTTCCTTGAACATGCGTATGTCCCACACAGCCATTCTCTGATCCTGTCCTGTTGATACCATGTAACGACCGACTCTGTCCATGGCCAGCGAGCGCACTGGGCCGCGGTGGGCTAGCAGCTTGACCAGCGGCTCTTGTGAGTTGGGCGACCATAATGTGACTGCGCCATTCTGGTGTCCCACGTGCATGATCGCATTGTAACGGTTTTGTCCCAGCGAGACGGGCTGGCCTAGCTTGGTCGGAATCTCAGATACGAGCTGGCCGGTAGATGTGTCTTGGTATCGCATAACGCCGCCATTTCCCTGTGCGAGTTAGTCGTGCACCAGTTCTCTGGGCCGGAACATCGCAGTATACTTACAATAGTGGCCAAAAGGAAATGGTACGGTAAGAATTCCATATGCGTAGGCTCGATGTGCTTGCGCAGGCAATGCAGTTCGACTCCATTGCGGTCGTAAATATAAACGTATTTCTTCTGCGCGGCAGCGAAGAATTGGTTATTATGCAGCCACTTGACATCACGGACAGTTTCGCCGAGCTGAATTTCGCAGCCGAGCTTGCCCTCACGCCAATCCATGGTCGCTACATGGCCCTTTCGTCCACCAAGGAGCAGTTCTGCGCCGTTTCTCGAGTAGTCAAAGACATAGGGGCCGAGGGCGTCTAGTTTGAGCTCGAATCGTTTGGTCGCCGTCTCCATCGCTACTTCGGAGAGGATATCTTCTTGGCGGACCTTGTACGTCTTTTCCATCTCGCCTTCGGCCTCGAGAAAGCCAGAAGTGTTTTCGAGCAGGATCTCGGCATCCTTGGCCTTGACGGTCGCCTCGTGGTATTTGCCTTCGAGCTGCTTCATGTTGCGGCGCAGCTTCTTGTCGCGAATGTTTTTGGTATCGATCTGCCTGCCACGGCCATAGGCCTTCTTGGCCTCGCGCAAGCGCTTCATTCTCTCTTTTTCGTGCCGGGGAATGAGGTCGGTTTTGGACTTTGTGGTTACCGTGACGGCGCCATTGTCGCGCACGGCGGCGCTGGCCTCAGCCACCACGTCTGTCGACATTGTCGCGGTGCTCGGGTAGATTGGAAATGTGTTGATCGAGGTACAAGGATGACTTTGGCTGGTGGTTTGGTACAAAATTTCCTAGCATGCGAGTGGGCCTCGTCCGTTGCGCCGCCAGTCAGTTCTAACTTCTGGGGACGTCCAGTCAAAGAAAAAAAAAAAGTTCTGTATCGATAAGCGCTGTCCATGCCCACTTGCCCGAAAGAGACTGCCATGTGCAAGCAGCAGGGCAGTGGACTGTGCGAGGAGGTATCAATTCACAATTAATAAAGGGATCTATCTAGGAGGCTGCGTGTAACTTCAATCAGCCCCTACTTTATGTTAAAAATTTAAAATTTAAAAACCAAAAGTACTCCCACACACTCCGTACTACGCTCACGTTTGCCATCACGGTGTCGCATGGGGCATCCACCACTAAAAACTTATCGGCGCTGGCCACACAAAAATTTCTCGATAACCATCCACACCCCGCCATCTGCCCGACCGCCGCCTCTGCAACTCTTGCGCCAGCTACCGCGGTTTTCCAGCAGACATAAAACTTTCGTACTCGTGCCCAGCCGAAACCTGCACCCTATTCAACCTGGACTCTCTTCCTCTCCGCTTCAAAGCCGGTGGTGACGGCAAAATGCCTACCGCTGTGGCCCATTCGCATAGGCCTACCACCAAGGTCTCCCACAAGCCTTTTAAATCCAAGGCCGCCTCCAAGCACGAGCTACGAGACCGTGCCAAGGGTATGACGGACTCCTGGCTTCGCCTTGCTTCATTCCTGCCCAATAACTAACGTTTTTTGTCTTCTCCAACAGGCCGAGTTCCCAACGAAAAAGGATCGCGCAAGACACCCCACCAACAAGTCATGTCCAAGTTTGACCGACGAAACCAGGCCAAGCAGGCCCGCCTCACCAAGCACAAAGAGCATCTCAAGGGCACCTCCGTCTTCAACAACCGTGAGGGCGCTCCTAGAATTGTTGCCGTCCTGCCTTTGTGCCCCGATGGCGACGCTGCCGCCGCTATTCAGCAGCTCAACGGCAGCTTAGATATTACCGCCGACATTCAACCCGGCAACTTTCGAGTCCCCGTCGATCGCTTCAAGCAGAAGCTCCAATATATGCCCCTCCAGCGCGACCTCACCGAGTGCCTCGATGCGACCCGTGTTGCCGACTTTGTCGTTGTTGTTCTCTCTGCCTCCGTCGAGGTCGACCCTCTCGGCGAGCTCATTCTGCGCTCTGTCGAGAGCCAAGGCCTGTCAACTCTGTTCACCGTCGTTCAGGGCCTCGACCAAATTGAACCTGCCAAGCAGCGACCCGGCGTTGTCAGCTCCCTAAAGTCATTCATTACACATTTCCACCCAGAGCAGGAAAAAGTCTTCAACCTCGAAAATAGACAAGAATGCGCCAATTTGATGCGCTCGCTGTGCAGCACAACACCTAAGGGTGTTCGGTGGAGGGACGAGCGCAGCTGGTTGCTCGCTGAGGATATTCAATTTGCCAACACAGAATCTGACGCTACTGTCTTTACCGGTGTCGTCCGCGGCCGCGGCCTCAAGGCCGATAGACTAGTACAAGTCGGTGACTGGGGTACTTTTCAGATCGAGAAAATCGTTGCTGCACCGCTCTCCAAACACGGCAAGGGCAATGCGACACAATCTGCTGAAGACGAGGCCAGCCAGGTTCTTGAAGAGCCTAGCGACGACCGCGATGACTTGAATGAGTTGGCGCCAGAGGACGTCCTGATGGACGCCGAGGAGCCTGAGGAGGGTGCTGCTGATGCCTCCAAGAAAGGTGTCCTGCTTGACGACCATCACTATTTCTCTGAGGAGGACGAGAAGGAGGCGCAAGCAAAGAAGAAGGTCCCCAAGGGAACTTCCAAATACCAGTCAGCCTGGTACCTCGAAGATGTGTCTGACTCCGAGTCCGACATGGAAGATATGGAAATGGAAGACACACACGCCGACGAATACGAAGCCGCACCCGAAGACGGCATTGAGGGTCGTGCCCAACCTGAGCCCACAGAAGGTGGTCCTTCCGAGTACCCCCAGTCCGAAATGATGGAGGAGCTGGACGAGGCGGCCGACGCGGAGCAGCTGGCCCAGTACCGGTCCAAGAAGCGCGACGAGGCCGAGGATGACAAGGAGTTCCCTGATGAGATTGAGCTACTCCCTCACGTGCTCGCCCGCGAGCGCCTCTCCCGGTACCGCGGCCTCAAGAGCCTGCGCACCAGCGTGTGGCAGGAGGACGAGGACCGCGCCCACGAGCCCGAGGACTGGCGCCGCCTGCTTCGGGTCCCCGACTACGGTTCGTCCAAGTCGCGCGCCGTGCGCGAGGCCCTCGTCGGCGGTGTTGAGCCGGGCACGCGCGTGCACGTCTTTGTCCGGGGCATCTCCCCCAGCCTCGCGCAGTCGCACAAGCCGACGTCGCAGGTCGCGCTCTTCTCGCTCTTCCGCCACGAGCACAAGAAGACGGCCGTCAACTATCTCTTCAACCTGAGCACCGACTACGGCAAGTCGGTCAAGTCCAAGGAGGAAATCATTGTGCAGTGCGGGCCCCGCCGCATGGTCATCAACCCGCTCTTCTCGCAGGCGGGCACCACGCCCAACGACGTACACAAATACGCCCGCTACCTGCACCCCGGCGGCAGCGCCATTGCCACCTTTATGGGGCCCGTCACCTGGGGCGCCGTCCCCGTTCTCTTCTTCAAGCGCACGACGCCCGGCGAGGTCATCGGTGATGACGAGGATGGCCCGGGCAGCCCGGGCCTCGCCCTCATCGGCACCGGCACCGCGCTGCCGCCCTCGACCAACCGCGTCATCGCCAAGCGCATCATTCTGACGGGCCACCCGTACCACATCAACAAGAAGATTGTCACCATCCGCTACATGTTCTTCAACCGCGAGGATGTCGAGTGGTTCAAGGCCATGCCGCTGTGGACGCGGCGCGGCCGCAGCGGCTACCTCAAGGAGCCGCTCGGCACGCACGGTTACTTCAAGGCTACCTTTGACGGACGCATCAACCCGCAGGACTCAATCGGCATCAGCCTGTACAAGAGAGTCTGGCCGCGCGACGCGGCGCCGATCAAGGAGCCTCTGCTGGGTGCCGGGGCTGGTGCTGCCAGTGCTGTCGAAGCTGATGGCGACGTGACCATGGCGTAAAGAGGGTACACGAGATATGATTTTAAAAAAAGACAAAAAATGGGCAAATAACGACGAGAGAGAGATGGGATTCACGCTTATATATCATGACAACGGACTACGCATCAACGTGTTGGGAAAACAGGATTATTAGGTTAAGAAAAAAAGCACATTAAATTCAGTGAATTATATTTTGAACCATAGGAATCGGCCAGCTCCAGCGACTCTCTTTTTATACATGTTTTCATAATGTCACCTTGGAATATTGCAGCTTGGTATCGCCGTTCTTTTACTTCTTCAAACTCTCCAGGCCAGGCGTCGGCCTGGGTCCGCCCTGGCTCCTCCTCTCCTCCTCGGCGCCGCTCGCCTTCCAGGCGCTCAGGATCAGGTTGACAATGTGCTGAACGCCGACGTCCTTTTTGACCTGCGCGAAGACGGTGGGCCCGCCCTCGCGCATCTTGCGGGCGTCGCGCTCCATGACGCCCAGGTCGGCACCGACGGCCTCGGCCAGGTCCGTCTTGTTGACGACGAGCAGGTCGCTCTGCGTGATGCCGGGGCCGCCCTTGCGCGGGACCTTGTCGCCGCCGCTGACGTCGATGACGTAGATTATAAAGTCGGCGAGCTCGCGGCTGTAGTTGGCGGCCAGGTTGTCGCCGCCCGACTCGATGAGGAGCAGGTCCGTGGCGAACTCGCGGTGCAGGTCCTCGAGGGCGGCCAGGTTGGCCGAGATGTCCTCGCGGACGGCGGCGTGCGGGCAGCCGCCCGTCTCGATGGCGCGGATGCGCTCGGGCGGCAGCGCGGCGTGGCGCGTCAGGAACTCGGCGTCCTCGCGCGTGAAGATGTCGTTGGTCACGGCCGCGAGGCAGTACTCCTGGCGGAGAGCGAGGCAGAGGGCGAGCATGAGCGCCGTCTTGCCGGAGCCGACGGGCCTAGTTTTGGTTTGCGGTGTTAGCATTCCCAGCTTGAATGAGTTCTTCTCTCATGTTCTTCAACAGTGGATAAGGAGATGATGGACAGAAGGAAAACACACCCGCCAATTCCAACGGTAAAGGCTCGATCGGACCACTCCCGGCCCTCGACGATGGGCATCTCGCGCCCAACGTAGCTGCCCGGGCCATCGAGAATCTCGTGTGAGTGGCCGTGCTCCTGGGCGTTGAAGCCGCCATCATGTGCGTGGGAGACGCCTTCGTGTGAGTGCGACATAATTTCAGCTACTCTACTGGTTTTTATCCAAGTCGGATGAATTGGAAGAGAAGACTGCAGGAAAGTTTGGATGAGAGTGAGGGGGGCGAATGGCAAGGTTGTAAGTTATCGGGTGCGTCGTAGTGGGGGGCTCGGCGCGGGGCGCTATCAACGGCCAAAAAAAAGCAAAGAGCTGCCCTTACTCTGTTGGTAGCTCGGAGACGGCCGGAGCTCTACGTAGAGAAGCTTTCGCCGAATATTCCGCTATTGACTGTTTGTCTGGGGCGATCAAATTGAAGTGTCGTCGATCGAGAGTTCAATACCAACTGGAGCTTGACTTTTTGAGTCTGCTTCGTTTCATGTGTTGGTGTTCAACATCAAGGTCAATTTTATCGGTTGCAGAACAGCGGTTCGGTTGCTTGTAAATAGAAAAGCACAACGGCTTCTGAAAAGTTACATTTTAGACAGAAGAAAACATGTTTGGTAGATGTCTATTTTTCGAATCGTAATTTACAAGTCCTCGGCGGAGTAGTACACATGCCAGTTCAGCCCGCCTCCCAGCAGACCAGCTCAGCAATAAACAGCTTTGAAATCCAGCAGCGCTGATGATTAACACACGAAGCGCTTTACTGCTTCGACTCAACCTCTGATACACCAGCTCTCTCCAACGCCTCGGCCTTGCTCTTGGCCATGACTTGGCCAATCTTGGCCAGCATGTCCTCGGACAGCTCGGGCTCGCCAGCAGCATCGCGAATGGCCCGCTGCATCTCGTTGAACTCTTCCAGCGGCGTCTGCATGGCACGCACAGTCTTGCCCTTGCGAGCCTTGGCCTCCGTTTCCGTCTCCTTCTCGGCCACGTACCAGTCCTCGTGTCTGGTTCTGAACTTGGAGTACTTGTTGCGCAGCTCGTCGATGACGCCCCCGGGCATGGGCGGCGCGGTGAGGCTGTAGTAGAACGTGCGCTCCTCGACCTGGTCACGGGCCGTGTCGTTGGCGGTCATCTCGAACTCGGGCGCCACCGTCTCGGGCCAGGGAATGATTCTGTTGAGGCTGGGCACTATGCGATCCCATTTGTTGCCGTAGCGCCACCGCTCAATGGTCATGTTGGGCGACTCCATTCTCGGCGGCACGGCCTTGAGCTGTCTGACAATGGTATCCTTGGTGACGCCCGTTACGGGATCGGGCAGAGGGTATACGAGTCGGACCGCGTCGATGGAAAGGGGCATGGCCTGTGAGCGGGGTGGTTGGTCGAGCATGCTCTGGACCATGGCCTGGAGAAGTCGTTAGCACATTTGGGATTGTATTGATGCCAATAGGTCGCTCCGTACTCTGTTGTGGTTTTCTAGGGTAAGGGAGCCAGTCTCGGGCTGGATCGTCTTGATAGTGTCGATCTTGCCCTTGTCGTGGCCCTCGAAGATGACAACTCTGTCGCCAGGGGCCAGATTAAGCATCTTGGCGCCTCCAGCCCAAGCGCAACGCTTTTCAGCGACCTTGTTTTGGTACTTGATCTGGCCGTAGTTGCTCCAGTCCGCACGGATCGGGTGCATCACGACACCGTGGTTGTTGAAGCCGAGATCGCGCTGAGGGGCCAGGGGACCAAGCTCCCAGTCCTCCTTGGTAGCCTTTTTAGCATCCTTGATATTGTTGATGATTTCTCGGTTGGCCTGCTTTATAGTTTCTTGGGCGCGATAGTGCGTTTGAATCTTCTGTCGCCTCGCTATCCGTTGACTTCTGCGAGTGGCCGAGCGCTGGGCGTGCGCCACACGTCTGACAATCTTGTCCATGGCGGTTCTGTTACGGGGCTCCTACGGATCGATTGAGATATAGGAGAATCAATTGGGGATTGCGTGTTGAATTTCGCTCGGTGGCAGACGTGGCGCCTGATCGAGGACGTCGATGATTGAGCCAGGGTCGCGTGCAGTTGATGCGAAAAGGAATTTCGGGGGAAGAGCTGCGAAAATCCCGAAAGGGTAAGGCGGTATGGGCGGCGTAACGCAGCCTACCCTGTATGTGCAATTTTGCGTCCCCGGCTTTTCTCGCGCCAAAACTTTGGTGTTTGAAAACAAAAACGAACCGACTTTTGGGATAATAAAATGTGTCCTTCAACAAGTTGCAATTGCAAGGGAGCCATGTTGTCTTTGCTGTGTCAGTGGCTTGACGGTGCGGTGACTAGAGGCAAGGGGTAATGCAGAAAAGACACAACGATGGTGGTTCGCCAGCATGAAGCCGCAGAAATAGAGGGGGGAAACAGAGGAAATAAGAAGAACGAGGGAATTAGGAAGAAAAAAAGTAGAGAATAGAGATACTACAGAGGGGAATGAAAGATAAAAAGAGGCAACAAGTTTTTTATGTTCACTTAAGCGAAACGTCTTTTTTTGTCACCCGAGAGCGGGCCGCGAAGCTTTCCTCAACCATAGTCTTGCTCAAAACATCATTCTGTCTGTGTGTAGAGCGGGTATCATTTCACGGCGAAATTGGTTACTGGCCTCTTACTCTCGATACTATGTCAAAAAAAAAAAACACCCCCTAGACTACGCCCTAGTTAAGACGGCCGGGCGATCGCGGTCCAAGGCTGCTTGCCTCCATCATGTCCGAAACCGCGGGTTCTTTCCCGCTGCTCAGTCTTTCATGGGAGATTCGACGCCCTATTATTATCGATGTTCTCAAGCGTAGACGCAAAAGCGAGCATAATTTCAACAGGTGATTCATCGAGCGTCGGGTGTCCAAGAACTCATTCAAAATTTCAAGTATTAGTTGCAATTTATGTACTTGTTAGCTTACTTATGTAAATCTTGAGAAGATGAATGGGCAATCATGTTTTCCGGTGCATGCTCTGCTAGAATTAGGGCGAAAATCGTACCACTTTACTTATTTATGACTGCAACGGGAAAGATGCGTTTCATCTTCTACTTAGCACGCGTGGCCTGAACGTGCCGGCGCCATGCCGATCTTGACTGCTTTGTTTCAAGCAAAACGGCATCTTGGGACTCGGCCGAACCAATGGGCGCTGGCAAGGCGACTGGATCCCACCTAAAGACGGAATAGAGAGGGCACAAACTGCACCTTGAGTTCTACCAGTATATTCGTGACTGTGGCGGCGAAGGCTTGGTTTAAGCATTGTGACAAGCCCCGTTGCTTTAAAAAAAAAACATTCATAATCCGTAATTATGCTTGGAATTACCTATGCAATGGTAGCATTCTGCACCAGTCGCCTCATTGCCTTGTCGCATTAGTGTAGTGCGTCGTGGTGCGTCTACGACCAGCTTTGGAAGCGGTCCTAGTAAGGTATGAACCCCAGGGGGGACAAAGCGACCGTGGGACGGGTGCAAGCAAGCTGTAATAGTTGTATAAGGTGTAGTCTAGACATGATGAGTTCGCGAGCGCCTCCAGGGCGAATTCGCATGCTTGGCGATTCCTGGAGTCATGCATGCTCACTGCACTGATACTGGTTACCAAAGATGGGTAGTAATTGGTGCAATTCTCGTTAGCTACCTACCTACCTAGGCAACCAGGCAGGCAGTGGTTCGATGGGCGTCACATGTTATTATTGCTAGTGTTGTGGCCCAGAGTTTATCTGCCCGTAGACGGGTGTATGTACTACCAGAAAAGATTTGACCCAAAAAAGGATGAAATGCGCCGAGTCACTGAAGCCATTTATGTATGCGGCCGATGACAAGTAACATTAGCGTTGAAACGACAGGGGTTTTTATATTTTTATATGAGAGGTACAAGTGGTCGCTCACTGCTGGTATTATTAGAATGAGTGAAGATTGAGCACGGAGTGTTTTGAGAATGAGAATGGCGAATTTGATAATTATTCATCTTGCATCAGCAGTGAATCAGTGCCACGCAGAGACACGCAGGCAAAGTGTGCATGCTTCCAGGAGTCGGAGATGACAAGTTGATAGAGGCAACCATGCAGCTTATTGCGGCTGTAGCGAGACATGGGCAATAGACCGGCCCAGCTGATGGACAGCACAACACTGCACAGCCCAGCCTCAGCCTCAGGCTGGTCAACCAGGTTCTCTGGAGGCAGCGGTTGAGGACAAAGATGTGCCTGGCGGCGCCTGGCAGCAGCCTGGAAAAGAGTTCGGAGGTAACTTGGTCCGGGTACACGCTCAGAGACCTGTTCCCTGTAACTTTTTTAATGTAGGTAGCTGTAGGAAACTGGAAACAGGTACCCTTCAGGGGCTAGCGGCAGGAGCACAGCGGCTGGCGCGCGCTGTAGCTTGGTTTCGCAGGCAGCCCGCCAGTCGGACCAGCACAGCCCGCCTGTCAGAGGCGAAAGCGAAAGAAAGGCAAGCAAGCCCAGCAGGGCAGCTCAACCAGCACACACACGTCGGCAGGCCCAGACCCAGCGCAGCCAACCAGTCGCAGCAGCTATCTATTGTACCTTTTACCTGTGCTTTGGGCCAGGGAGGTACCTCGACCACCAGCTCCCAGCTCCCAGACCAGCCCAGCATCCGTCCTTCTCCTCTCCACCCGTCACAAACCCCCTTCTGACGTTCGCCTTTCGCTCCTCCATCCACCAACTGCCATCCTCCACCACTCCCAACCCGTGCATCTCATCTGCTCTCCTTGCCATCTTTTCCCCCTAACAGTCTTTCCACTCGACTTCACCCTCACATCCCTCCCCCAAATACACACCATGGCTGAAATCCGCCGAAAGCTCGTCATCGTCGGCGACGGTGCCTGCGGCAAAACCTGTCTGTTGATGTTAGTACCACTAGTCGCCTCGTCTTCTCCGCCTGCCACCCGACACGCAACCCCCCAGCAAGACCCGCGACCTCATCGCCATTCCCATCAACATTGTGCTAACTTTGCTTTCCAGCGTCTTTTCCAAGGGCACTTTCCCCGAGGTAAGCTCTCCTTGCTCGTCTTGAGCCTCCCCTATTCTCGGCGGCCGCCCGCGACGCCGCCATTGCAACCCGCCTGCCTACCTGCCTACCCCCGACCGATCGCCACCGACAACAGTGTGCATGACGACGCACCAGCCCAACCCCCAATCTCGCCGACACGCGCCTTCACACTTCTCCGACTCCCGTCAAAAATCAATTTGAGTCACGTTGATTTTTTCTCGAGTTACTTGCCGCTAACTCGCTGTTCTTTACCTTGTCCAGGTCTACGTCCCCACCGTCTTCGAAAACTATGTCGCCGACGTCGAGGTTGACGGCAAGCACGTTGAGCTGGCCCTTTGGGATACTGCTGGCCAGGAGGATTACGATCGTCTTCGCCCCCTCTCGTACCCCGACTCGCATGTTATTCTGATTTGCTTCGCCATTGACTCCCCCGACTCTCTCGACAACGTCCAGGAGAAGGTACAGTTTCACAACCACAACCCCCGGTCACGCGGCCGTTGCACCCGTGAGATTTCCGCTAACCGTTGCGCCATCACCACAGTGGATCTCTGAGGTCCTTCACTTCTGCCAGGGCCTCCCCATCATTCTTGTTGGCTGCAAGAAGGATCTCCGCTACGACCAAAAGGTTACAAACGAGCTGGCCAAGACGAGCCAGAAGCCCGTCAGCCCCGAAGAGGTATGCCGCATTCCCTGTGCTCCCGTGTGCTTTTGTGTCCCCCACGCGACCCCGAGCGTAACCCGTCATTTCGACTCTGCGCGCCAGACGTTTCGTGATTCGGCGTAGACCCGTCGACACTCGCCCGGCCAACTGCCGCACCCGCATGTCTCGCGCTTACGTCCATCGGCTAACACTTGAAACAGGGAGAGGAGATTCGCAAGAAGATTGGTGCCTACAAGTACCTCGAGTGCTCGGCCAAGACCAACGAAGGCGTCCACGAGGTTTTCGAGCACGCCACCCGCGCTGCTCTGCTTTCGCGCAGTAGCCGCACCAAGCACAAGAAGTGCCGCATTTTGTAAAGAGCCAACTCGCGCGGGCACCTCGACAACGGATATGGCCTGGACCTCATGCTCATGTTAGCTTCCTCGGCGCAGGCCGATCCCGCGTTGCAAACTTTTAAACAATCCTCGCGACTCTGACCAGCAGCACGACCCGCCTCGGCTGCTTCATCAGGGGAGAAAGGTGACGGCTCGGATCAGACAGACTGGCAAGCCGTCTACATAGGTTGTCGTATTTTGGAGTTTTTTAGATGTCACCCGGCTTGTACCTTGGCTTTGATTTGACGCGTGGACTTGCGGATGTGGATTGAGCGAGTGAGGTGCTAGAAGGGCCATAATTAATACGTCTTTGATTTGTTATCATTTGGCCGAGCAGGGCTGTGTCCCTGTTCTTGCTGCTGCTACAAGCCGAGACTGGCTCGTCTTCTGGTGCCTACCGTGGGTGAGCATCATGATGGCCAGACCGACTAGCGATATATGTATGGGGGGCCATGCTGGGCGTGTTTCTTTTACATTTGTTTTGTGTGTGCGTGCTTTTCTGCAGACTGTTTGATAGCGGAGGACAAGGAACAGCAAAGAGAAAGAGAGAGACAGGCCGATGAGGAAGATTATGTGCGGCCTCGAACTATGCTGCACATGAGACGCGAGCTCCAGTTCCTGGAGCTCGCCACAATATAACTCTCTTACATTTCTACTTTGCCTGTCTTGTATAGTCAAACTTAAAGTGCATGCATGTCTCGTGTGTCACAGTGGAAGGCGTTGTAAATCAGTTGCTGAATTGTCTTGAGAGAACCGTGACTGTCATCGTGATCATCCGAGCGTCATCTAACCAATCTCTCCACGCCTCGTAAACTCCGTTTCCTATGCCTTATTCTTCTTCATCGTCGTCGTCGTCACATCATAATCGCCGCTACTCTACACGTCTTCTCCCGGTCTTTCCCATATCGACAGCACTGGAACGCCGGCATCTCCCCAGCGCTTGTCAAAATGGCCCGTCAGTTTCTTTACCAACCGTATTTAGTTGGGGCAAGTCTAGCCAAAGCAAACTCCCGTGTTAGTTGTACGCTTTTTGGAGGTTGGGAGAGGAAGAAGAAGAAGAACGTACGGCGCCGCAGCTGCCGCAGGTCTTGCCGCCGTCGCTGATGGCGGAGCTGCACTTGGGGCAGGTGGTGTGGTTGTAGTTGACGAGCATGTTGGCTAGTTGTACTTGAGTTTTCCTGGCGGTTTTTTTTATACGAGTTGGTGATGTTCTGCAGAATGATGCAAAAGAGAAGGAAAGGGTTTCGACGGGAACGACGAGCCCCTCACGAGGTCAGCTGCAGCCTAGGCGGGGAGGAGGAGGGGGGGACATTTCTTGTGTGACCGGAGCTACTGTCGACGCGCCAGGGAAGATTACACACAAAAAAAAAATGGTTTGTTTACTAGAGGCCCCTCCCGTTTTGGGGATAGGCAAGGTTTCGTTGACGGTAATCTTTTGTATTTCACTCGTTGCTATTCGTCGAGAGCCCACGGTGCGCTGGGTGGCCTCTGTCAGGAGGGGCCCCTCTAGACTGATGCGGGGTACGTATATGCCTACCTAGGAAGAAGGGCTTATCGGAAAGCAGCCTTTGGTATTTGTTGCTGGCGCGCCGAGCCTGTTTTCTGGCCCTCTCTTCTGCTGTTCTTTTGAACGTAGCGAGCAAGAAGGCTGCAAAGTCAACATGTCTGGCAGGCTGTCTTGTGTCCCATGTCAGTCGGACAACGTCGTAGTATTACACACTAAGCCTTTGCGAATGCGAGGCAGTGAACTTTGTTGTTTCCAAAGTTGACAGAAACCCTGCCGAGTTGTATGGTACAAATAAATGAATAAAAACTCCCACGTATGCCGTACGTCTAAACAGCGCTGGTGTGTCTATGCTGCCACATTTTCGTCTTTCGTCCTTCCTTGCTTATCCTGATAGCTAGCCCAAAAGTTGCAGGCAGCTTATACAAAGCACATACCTTTCCCGAGTTTGGATCCCGAGTCATCTTCCCTCCTAAAGCTCATACATATATATACAAAGTGTGAAAGGGACAAAGAAAGACATCTTTCGTGCTCATATTATTGGCATTTTACCGGAGCGTCTGTGTCTGCAACCTGTTAGCTTCCACTTGTTATTCCCGTTGCAAGAGGTTCCTGCTACTCACTATTCACCAACTTCCCGACGGCCTGAATGACCGAAATCACCATGACCAGCCCGCCAAACACGACAATGGCGCCAGCGAGGTACGTGCGCCAGCTCCGCGTCGTCAGCTTCATGTAGCACATGGGCGGGAGAATGTACGCCATAGCCACAGCGCTCGTCGCGCCGACGAGCTCAAACACGGCGCCCAGGTCGCACGTCACCAGGCTCAGAAACGTGGCCGCGGCCACGAGCCCTGTGCTGAGCACCAGGTGCCGCCGCAGGTTGAACGGCGCGTCGGGCCAAAAGTACTCCTGCATGACCTCGCGGCACACAAAGGCCTCGAGCGGCAGCGTCGTCAGCATGTTGAGGCCAAAGCACAGCCGCGCGACGTTGACCATGGTGTTGTCCGAGGGGAAGTTGTTGAGCACGTTGCCGAGCGTCTTGTCGCCAAAGACGAGGAAGCCGCCGAGCGCGAGCACCAGGCACGCTACCATGGAGATGCCGGTCGAGTAGTGCGTGACGCGGGAAAAGTTGTCAATGGTGGGCGTGCGCAGCGAGCCGTAGATGAGGAGTGAGTTGTGGTGGCAGACAAAGGCTGTAATGTTACTCGAGTTAGATCAGACACTTCTTCTTCTGTGGCAGCTGCATCATCTTCTCTTCTGAAACTTACCAAAGGAAATGACGCCAATGGCTTGGAAAATACCCGTATTGACCGTCAGCAGCGGCAGGCTAAACTCGCCCTTGGCCTCTGACGGCACCAGCAGGCCCTGGATCAGCACCGTCGCGACAATTACCACCATGCCAATCAGCGCAAAGGTGCTCGCCTTGGCCAGCTTGGCAATGTCGCGGTACAGCGTGAGCGGGTAGCTGACGCCCATAACGAAGACGGCAATGGCGACGCGGCGATCCGTCAGCAGCCCGACGACGGGCACGTCCGGCAGGCCGGGCCAGACGGCCAGCAGGACGTGCGGGATGGTGTCGCCGACGATGACGCCAAAGGCCACCATGCCGCCAAAGGCAAAGACCCACTGGGCGAGGGAGATGGCGATGAGGCCGCCGCGGCCGAAGCAGTGCTGCACGGTGCCCTGGAAGCTGCTCGTGCCGCTGAGCTTGCTGTTGATGACGATGAGGCAGATGGTCCAGTCGACGACGGCCGTGAGGCCGACGAGCAGCACCACGCCCGCGAGCAGGCCGGCCTGGCGGATCGCGTACGGCTGCCCGATGATGCCCGCACCGATGATGGAGTTGGCCATGTTCATAAAGGCGGATTGCAGGCCGGATTTCGGTCGTCGCAGCTCCTGCTCGACCGCGTCGTCGAGGTCGTTGGCGAGCGCGACCGACGGCGCCTCGATGCTCGTCAGCAGCGGCCTGCGGTGGTCGTCGTGGTCGTCGCGGAGCGGGTCTTCGAGGTCGAGCGTGCTGCGCGGGTCGTGGTCGTCGTGGTCGACACCGTCGAGGCTGTCGCCGGATCGCCGCGAGGAAGCGGTGCTCATGCGCACCACCTCGGGGACGTCGTTGAAGCGCACCCGTCCTGGTGTGCGAACCTGCGGTAGCTCGCCGCCGTTGGGCGCGGCCACCTCTTTGCTGCTGCCGCCGTCATCATGGCCGTAGTCGCCGCCAGCAAGCAGACCCTGGCGGTCCTCGCCTTCGTGCCAGTCGCCGTCACCGCCGCCGGAGTCTCCTCCGCGCTTGTCGTGTATCATTGTAGTCGTGGTCGTGTAGTCGCTGCTGCCGACACTGTCATTTTCAGGCTTGTGCAGATTTTAAAGAAGTGGTGTATATGTCGTGATTGGAACAATGCTGCTAATGGATAGTCCAGCTGTCCAAGAAAAAAAAAGAGAGCGATGTCTGAATCCTCTCGTGGTCGTGGCGTTCCCCTGCGTTTAGGGAGGTGATGATGTAACGGGTAGCGACGGCGCGCAGAAAGAGACCCAGAAAAGATTGTCCCAGCTCTCGAGTCACTGGTTGGAAGAGCTGCTTATTAGCGTGTCACCTCCTGATTCAAATACACCTCAAAAGCTCTTTTATATGTCCTCATCTAGAATAGGAAAAAAAATATATACCAAATAAATCAGAAGAGTACAAAGCTGCATAAAGAATAATATCTCAGTTCCTAATCACCACTCTACCCACTATGTTGCCATTTGTTATAAGGGTTAAAGTTAGGTAGGAGTCAACTCTCCTTGAAAGCCCAGCTCACTGTAGCCTGCTGTCAAGCTTTTTGTCCGGCATTTGACGTCTTACACTGGGTAGATTAATAGCAGCGCACACATCACACAGTGTAAAAACCCGAGCGAGTTGAGAGTAATTTCCTGTATGTATGTAAATAAGTGCTTGTGTGCGTTTCTGTGTTTAGACATTTACTTATGATTTTATTATACTTGCTTCTGGTATCGGATTCCGCACCGCTCATTGCACGCGATGTGCCTTTGGCAGGTGCGCAAGTGATTGAACTGTCCTGTGACGGGCAATAACTAGGCAGCTAATACAGCCAGCGCTCCAGAGTCGTCATTGATATATGCTGTTTCTGTCTTCTTCATTTTTCCAGTTTGCTGGGTACTGCTGGGAAAAAGCCTAAAAATTCTCAGCATTCAACATAGTCTCAACGCCGTGCAACGCTCTGCTACCCGCGGTTCTTCTCTGCGCAAAATCACGAATCGGGTTTCGTACGGCTCAAAACTTATCCTTTGGGAGTATTATTCGGGACTCAACACTGCAGTCCGAGGATATTTCCATCGTCCATACAGCAAGCGGTGTCATCCTAGATTGTAATACTGTTGCCAAGATTCTTGTACCAAGCTGCTCGCACCTTCTCGGACCAGTACCGGGTCTTGAAGGCCTTGATATCTAGCTATATTTCTACTCATCTGCTCGGTGAGTTTTCTATACCGAAATCAGTGCCTCGGCGCAATGTAGATATCGCAGTATCTCGCAACTCTTTCCAACATGTCCAGCCAGTACGACATTGGCCCTGGCGTGTGGCCCTGATCTGGATACGCCACAAACTCACAAGGCAAGTTGTGAGCTCTGAGGGCACGACGAAAACCTTGAGCCTGAACAAAAGGCGCGCGGTTGAGCGTCCCTGTCGAGGGAACCAACCTCCTCTGGCGCCCCGTCATCATCCCGCTGAAGCAACACCCGTGATCGTCCGAGAAGCAGCACCCATCATTATCTGAAAAACAGCATCCGCCACGGTCGGAGAAGCAACACCCGTCGCGGTCGGAGCAGAACTTGCCCTGCCGGTCCGACCAGCACACGCCGCCGCGGTCCGAGAAGCAGCAGCCGGCACGCGTCGAGCAAGCGGTGCCGTTGGCGCCGTCGCACTGGTCCCAGTAACCGCCGGCATCCTTGTCCGCCCACGCTGTCATCTCGGTGGACATTCGCTCTGGAGGCTGGTAGCCCTCGGAGTTGGCACTCAACGGGCGGTTGCCGGAAGGATGGGACGGTGACGCTAGCGGCACAGTGTCCTGCGCCGGGCTTGTGCCTCTGTTGACTGGCGCGTCGTGGACTGGCGCATTGGCATCCCGAGGAAAGCTCGTACTTGCGTTGTCCGGATCAGTGTCTCCCGCTTGCTCATTCTCATTCCGCAGTGGACTCGCGCTCATGTTGGCCGTGGACGTGGCCTCGGCCGTGTCGTGTCCGCGTTGCTCTCTGCACACTCGTCCGGTGTGGAACTCGTCGCCATATTGGCAGGTGTTGCGTCGACCAGCCCATCTACATTCTGTCCAGTAGTCGGGTCTACGTGAGCTGGGGCAGAAGCAGTCTCATACGGCGGAGGAAGATCTTGGACCTCAGGCGCATCGTCTTCCTCGGCGGCTATGGGCACCGTCTGCCGATGACCCGCGTTAATCGAGGTCACCGGTTGGGATTGCTCGTCGGGCGGCGGCCCTTTGAAATCAGCGACAACCATGTCAATGAGCTGAGTAGTGAGTCTTGACGGATTGGTTCGTGGCCTCTTTAGGGTCTTACGACATGGCAAGATCGTTCATTTATCCCTGAATCCTTCCTGCCAGATAAGGCTGAGGCGCGTCGACGGGCGTTAGTGGCCAGCCTGGCTTGCGTCATGCAGTCCCAAGATGTGCGCGGTCGGAGGCGTGACAGTCGGAGGAAACGTTTGTAAGAATAACAGTGTTTGTAGATCTGACAAGAGATACGTTCTATAGTATTGTATTTAAAATTCGGCTTTGGTCAATGGAGAGATTTCTGATATTCGGCACTCAGTGTTGTGTGTATTAAAGGCCTATAAATGCGAAAGTGTAATGTGCGATCCGCCGGTGGCAGGTGCTGACCTGCGGTGCATGCGACTATTCAAAGGTAAAAATTATCATCCTCTTGTGCCAGCAATGGTATCATATGTGCCCTTTATCCAATCGTGCTCCACCTAAGAGCCGAAGGGGCGATATTACTTCTTCATCTTTTCAGAATTTTGACATCTATATCAATAATAGCAGAGCGGCGACACCAACAATGGAAGCGAGGCGGGCGCCTTGAGCGTGCAGCCCAGACGCAGCTCCATTGCCTTTGTCGCCAGTCTTGGTAGCATCGGCCCCTGATGCAGTAGCGGTGCCAGAAGCTGCGGTAGTCATGGTCTCCTGGCCAGTGAGGCCCAGGGCAGGCTTGCTGGCCGAAGGAGATGAATCCGTCGACGATGTTTTGGTGGAAAAGGTCGACGGACTGCTAGTGGGTGTAGCCGAGTTAGAAGTTGGGCCTAGAGAGGACGATGACGAAGACAATGATGAAAGCACTGACGAGGAACCCGAGGAGCTCGAAGGGGTGGCAGAGGAAGATGCAGAAGAGGAAGAAGACGAGCTGCCTGAGCCGGCAGGCTGCGCGAATCCTATAAAAATGTTAGACCATCTCTCTCGAACTAGAGCTGAAAGACGTACCAATTCTGCTGCCATCTTTGTCAAAGATGGCATAGACGTTTTTGAGAAAGGTGGCTCCCATGAGCCAAGAATCCTTTACAACCTCCTGGCCATAGATGTTGCTGAAACAGTTTCCACTGCTGTCTTTGGGGGCGATCCAATCCTTGGCAGGAATGTGGTAATCCACACCAGAGAAAGTGATGGTAATAGGTGTAGTCGAGTCGCAAGGGACGCTGTAGTAGGAGCCCTGCTTGCTGGCGCCGTCGATAACGGCGTGGAGCTTATCGGTAATGCTTGAGGGGCCGAAAATGTACGTCGTGCCGGTATCGATGTACGCAAGCTTGCCGCCAACACCAGCTTTTTTGCCGTTGAATGACATGTCGTCGAGATTGATGGCCCAGTCTCCGCTCTTAGAAGCAACAGAAGTATAGGTAATGTCACCTGTGTACTTGGCCGAGTTTGTGCCACCAAATTTGATTTCACCAGAGGTACCGCCGTCGGCAGCACGGCTCAGAGCGACGCCAAAGACGGTGCTCTTGACGGCGCCAGACGAGCCGAGGGTGCTGAGAAAGTTGGCGCTGGCCCCGCTGCCCATGGACAAGCCGAGGATGCCGTCAAAGGCAAAGTCTTTGAAGTCATCCGAGGTGGTGGAGGCAAGACCGAATTGGTATTTCATGCTCATGCCAGCAACGGAAATGGTGTCGGTGGCAAGCTTGCCCTTGACCTTTCCAGATCCATAGGCTACGGAAAAGTCCTTGTCACTGATGGTGAGGGAGTCGGACTGGCTGGAGCCAAAGGTATCGTGTTTGGCGCAAGCGTCGCTGGTGCAGTCGGAGCCCATGACCCAGCTGGAACCAGCTCCGGTATCGACCAACATGTAGACTTTGGCTCCTTTAGAGCCGAGTCCTACCTGGATAAAGTACGAGTAGTCGGTTCCATCCTGGTTGATACCGGCGGCGTCGCTCGTCGTCGGGTTAGTGGCAGTGGTGACTGCGTAGGCATTTTTGCGGCGAGCCAGTGCTCCATGGGTATCGTATTTGGCGGCGAGACGTGCAGCCTCTTGCGACGCGACGGGCTAGAGAAAATGAATGTTAGCTTGAGACTGGCTGCCGCGGAGAGGAGAAACATACCCTGCCTCCGCGCTGCCGAATGTCGAACGCGAGACCCTCGGAGTTGTCTACCGAGGCAGCTCTCTTGGCCTCACTTTCGAGACTTTCCTTCAGCCATTTCGGCTCATATGGGTAGAAGGCATGTGCTGAGCTAGACAATAGTGCCAGGCAGACGAGCGATGGAACGAGCTGCATGGTGATGTGGCTTGTGACAAGATAGGTCCGCTCACGCGTTCCACCACACAACTGGGAGGAGAAAAGGTGGTTTAGATCGCAGTCGGTGGATAGCGCAGTCGAAACTTAGGCGATTGTTAAGAAAGCAGTCGTTGGGCTAACACAATGGGCGCTCGAGCGGCAATCGAAGGCGAATCGGTCGAGCCGTGAGGACGTACGGCAGTGCCAACGTGCACCTGTGAATTATGCGGAAACGAGGCGGGTCGAGCAGCAATTCATTGGAGCAGCAGTGAGAGGAGGCGAGACGGGGAACGATAAGAATAGTCGAAAGGCGGCGTCGAGGTCGAGACGTCGAGGTCGAGGTGGACGGAGACGTGGAAGTCCTGGTAGGAATATGGACAGGGTCGAGGAATGGCAAATTAGACAGCCGCGATTTTGCCAGGATGTCGTGGCTATTTTTGGCCGCGAATAAGTCGATTCGAGACGACCAGGAAGTAAACAAGTCAAATAGAAAGAAAAGAAAAAAAAAATAGCTGGACAAATTGAAGCTGGGAGCGAAGGAGCAGACAAGGGCCAGGCCTGGCTGGGTTCCGCGCAGGAGAGTGGGCTGCAGCAGAAGATTACAGGCAGGGGCCGTGGCTAGGTATAATGAGCAACCAAAAAAAGAAAACAATGCCAAATGATGAGAATTAGAAGAAGAATGAGGATGTGAGAGGAGAGGAGAGGAAGAGGAGGGGAGAAGAAAGGTGATAATGGATGATGAAGATGCGAGGACAAACGAGGGTGGGATGATGGATGGGAAGCGGACAATGGTATCCTTGTCAGATGGGAGATGGATGGATGGTGGGATGGCAGATGGGTCGAGCGTGTTGGAGCGGCTGGGCTGGAGAGACTTTTCCAGAGAACGACGACGATCGGGGAGCCGACAGGACGAGGGCAGCGTGTCGTGGCTGGTTGGCAATTGGCAAGCCGGTTGGCGAGGGGCGCTGTGAGCCTGCGACTGGACACTGACTGGGGGGGATCGGCGCAGCAACAGTGGGCTTTTGCAGTGGGCAAGAGGAAAGCGTGGTGCGTGGGTGCGTTGGTGCGTGGCCAGCGGCAAACACGGCTTCAGGGCACTGCTACCGCTGGACACCGCTAATAAAGGTCAACAAGGTTTGGTCCCTGGAGCCTCGACTCTCTTTCCAGCGCACGTTTGCCGCTATACAGAATCTGGGCAGACCCCATGCACGCCCCTGAAGCTGCCGAAGCTAGCGAGTGGGCCAGACAGGGACAACTGACCGGGGCTCAATCGCCCTCGGTCGACACGCTCTGGACAAGCGGATTTTGGGTTAATTAGTGCATGACTAGGTATGGATACGTCCTGAGTAGCGGTTCTATCGCGACCTGGCTATATCAGACGTATTGGTCCTCCATCACCACTCACCGGCATCTCTACCGAATAACTCGATAAACCAAGAGACAGTGAGAAATAAGACGGGGAAAGCAGCGGCCTCTACCTAGGTAGGTACGGAGTAAGCTAGTCTACAAGTCATCATTTCATCCGCTGTCTCTGTGCCTGGCCCTGGCCATCCAGGGTGCATGTACCACTACAGGCATTCCTGCCCGATGTCACCCAGGCGATCCTACCATTGGCTCCTCCTCCTCCTTGACCACGACCACTCACGCACACATTGCATCTCACAGCTCCCTTTGCCGTGTCTCGTCCATCAAACAGAGCTGCGGCCACCATCTCAGCGTGCCCTTACTTGGGACTCAATTGCCATGCACCTCATATCCATATTCCTTGTTATATGCACCTGCACTCTACGACCATTATCCAGTAGAGAATAATGCACGTCCTCTCCAGCTCCATCTCTCCGCACATGTCCCATTCCTTCCTGAGTCCCTGGTACGTGCGACATGCTCTGGTCCGAGAGCCAGATCGAGTCTGAGCTTCGTCTGCCACTGGCAGCGCCAGAAATCCAAAGCCACAGTAGCACAGACACAAGAGCCTCCAAGTCACCCGGCTCATCCGCCAGCCAGTTGGCAACGCAGAAGGGCAATCGGCCGGTACGGCCCTTTTTTAAGCCTCCTCGGATCCAATTTGGTGGTCTAGGCCCAGTCCATTGCCAGTACCCGTATACACGCCCGATCAGAGCTCGGCGCTGCTAGCCACGTGCAAAATGGCTCCCTTCCAAACCGTTCCTCAGGCGCACATCAAGATAGTTTCCAATCATGGCATCGCAACATCGATGCCCAATTCGCAATCATGTACAACAAGAAGCAGGCAGAATTCGCATCAAGCACCGCGATCCGGGGCAAATGACCGGCCTATCAAAATTATCCGTAGCGAAAGCTCCGCAATGACGACGCCCGCGGTGGGACGCTGTGGGCAACTCCCCTTGGCGCGCCAGCCACGGCCCACGGCATCAAGGGTTGACAGGCGAAAGGCAAGCACAGACAGAACTACTTTCAAGCAAACAAGCCAAACGCAGAGTGATCCGCGAACTACTGGTACGGATACTGGTACCAGCAACTACCAGGCTCGAAAACAATCCTGTCCAGCCACTCACTCAACTATCAACTCATCGCAGACGCGCGCCCTCACTTTGAACAATGCCAAAAGCAAACATGGTTGACTGAACACGTTTTTTTTCTGCTTATGCACGTCAATGAAAATCGCACAAATTTCTTCACATGCTATTGAGCTGCACAATGCCACGCTGCATTAGCCGTCGCCTCCCCGTGTAAGACATGCATGCATTCGGCGCCAATCAAGTCTTTATGCAGGTTGCATTGATCAACAACAACAATATTGAATATTCAACAGCCGATCTCGAGTTCTGCTTTTCTTTCTCTTTCGCTTCTATGCGATCAATTGTCGTATGAAGTGGCACCGCCCGCCACTCTTATTACGCGTCCAGCAAGGCCCGCAACGCTGGAGCATTGAGGAGCAATGACATCCGCTATTCTCTCCCTCGTGTGGCACTTTTCATCCGATGCTCTCTGGCATTTCCTTGCCCTGCCCCAGTAATAAGCCAGTAAAGGGGCCTGCGGGACGGCTGTAGATAACCTCTTGTCGTTGGACAGGGCTTCTTTTCGCACCCACTCCAGATCGCCTTGATCAATAGCATTGCGTGCCTGTAACCGCCTTATCCTTGCTCCCAACACGAGCTGCCCAAGCCTCTTATTGTTTCAAGTTGCACGAGAAAAAAGCTTAAACAGAGTCTATTACGCGGCGAGGGTCCACGTCCGCCTTTGCCGCAGATGCTGGCGTGGCTGGCCATCTGGCATATGCAATCTGGAATGTGGCAAAATAACCAAGGCACAGCCTTCCTACCAAGCAATTGGCTTTTCCCTGCTCAACGGGGTGCCTTTTTCTAGCTCGGCGACAATGTTTCAGACCCCTTTCAGACACAGCCTGTGGTTGGTCGAAGCTGTTCCCCTATCTTATTTGCTTCTTTCCAAGCTAACACCCCTGGGCATGGCAGTCGCTGGTCGCCAATCTCGGCTCTATTTTAATTTCGCTCAAGCAGAAAGAGTCTAGCGGCACAAAGGCGGCGCGCCAGTGTTTTTCTTGATCAAACATGGGAAAGTTGCAAATGAATGGGCAAAACACCAAGAAATTCCCCGGGCTAATCTCATTTCCTCTGCCCTGGCAGTCTGAGCATGGATGGCCTTGCTAGCGCCCCCCCAAACTACAACAACACAAAGGGATCAGCATCTCGCTGCAACAGCGACAAGAAGCTCATGGGTTCTTTCTGCTCCAGAGCTGCTGAAGATAACCCCTTCATCGAAAAGTGTCCGTACTGCACTCCCCCTTGTGCTTGGCACAAGAAACTCCACGACAGCCTTGGGACTACGCGTGCCCAGGTATCAACCATCTGCAATAAACCATGAAAATTGCAGTCACAAGTACAATCCCGCACTTGTTGCAGATTGAGTTTTTCCGTCGCTATATACCCGTACCCTTTGCAGACCCAGCCCAATCCTTGATGAAATTGCAAGACTGTCGTTTGCGCCGCTGCATCACGATCGCCTACAGCATGGGTAGTCAGCCAACTCAAAACAGGCTCACGTAGCAGCTTTCATCGCCAAAAAAAAATCCGAAAAATTAACACGAGAAAAACGATCATCCCATTGTTGGCCGGGGAATTTTTGCATCCTGCTGTATTGTTCGCTGTTGAGTAGAAAACGCTGCCAATCACAGAGGAATGCTGGTGCTGCAACTCAACGACCGTTGCTCAGACAAGCCGTCGCCGGAATGCTGTGCTGGCCACAAGACCCATGCCACGACTTGATAAAATCATGCAACTTTTTACGCGCGTGCAACGATCTTGAACGTTGTCCGGTCAGGTCACTTGCCGATCCATATTCACATATTCATTGCATCATCGTGAATAAAAAATTTGCTACCTATCGTAGAGGCATCGGTCCACTGACGGTCCTGAATATTTCGGTTTCCCTGGTACCTTGATACCTAGACCGTCCTGTCTCTGTCTTTCACCTGCCGACGTTCTCGCTGATCAGCGCCCCGGGCTCAGCGTACAGCTTCGTCCACTCCAGCATGCGGCCCATGATCTGCCTGTCCAGTTCCCCAGGCTCATTGACTCTGCCATGCACCGCCCTGAGCACCCGCTCGAATTCCTCTCCGTCACCCTCCCCGATCCAGCTCCCCCGCAGCATGTTGCGCAAAAAGTACCACACCGACTCGCCCCTCCACGAAAAGGCCTCTGCGAGATGAAGTGTCTCGGAGAATAGCGCGGGTGCCGTCGTCGTCGTCGCCTGCGGGTGCTGCTGCTGCTGCTCCACGAGCACCGTGAGAAACGACCACCCAGATATGTCGTCGGGGTGGCTAAAACACCAATTCTTGACCGTCTGTGTGATTTTCTCCGGGTTTGCCGAGGCTGGCTGCTGTTGCTGCCCTTGCGCATCCCCGTCTGCGGTGCTTTGCCCTTGGCTTCTGCGACTGGCCAGACCGAGCAGGTATCGCGCGTGGCACCATGCGTAGTAGTTGCGCGGGTGTCTCTCCGCAGAGACAAATATGAGTTTCTCCAGGGCAGTCAATAGGCTGTCCACCGGCCTTTGCCTGTCGATGCACAGCTCCAGGATCCATTGCCTGTGGCCCCAAAGCGTCGGCGATTTTGTATGGCGGTGCAGACGACTGGTGAGTAAACTGTCTATGAGATAGAGCTCCGCGTCCAAAGCATCACCCAGTTCCTGTGGGTTTTGCTCTTTCACGTGTCGTATATATCGTTTCCGGGCATTGACCGCCGTCATGTGCTCTGGGTCCAGAAGCAGAATGACGGACGTGGCTCGCAGGAGCTCTTCTGGCATGACATGCTGGCCACCGATATGCTCTTTGAATGTCTTGTATGCTGGTAAAAAGGCCCGTAGTATGTTGAGTTTTGGGATTGCAACCGCATTGCCTTCGTGAAGGATATAGGTTTCTCTCAGGAGTACGTGGCTTGGGCCTAACACTTCAATGTCAAGCAGCTCTGCATCACGTGTGGAGAGCACGTCTGCTACACACTGATAGACAGGCACATGATCTCCAATTCTCAGAGCCTCCTTGACCCTGGGATCGAGAGCTCTTGACATTTTTCAGCCCAGAATATAGGCGCCTTGACGAGCCATCAAGTTGAAGTTCAGAAACCAAAACACGCCTGTAGGGTACGCAGGTGGTTGTAAGTGGGACTGCCTGCCAGTGCATGCACAGTGTCGGGGTTATGCTAGTTGGAGGTACGCGGGCGACGACCGCCTAGTGGCCAGTTGGGCGGTGCGTGAGCTTCAAATCCGCCAGCGAAGACAGCCTCCCAGAGCTCCCGAATCCACGACTTGTCGCTCCCTCCACGTGCAGGACACCTGAATCAAAAGATGCCGTCTCTCCTGGTCGTCATTTTCCTCGTGGAAGTGGTTGTCCATGTTATCAACCTCGTGGGCGCTACTGTCCTCAACGATCTGGTGGGTTCCATGGGCTGCAAACCACGAGCGACACGACAGATGCGAGGAACAAGAGCTAACAAGAGGGCAAAATGTAGATTTGGACAGCCATCAACTACCTCCCCGTCCCGACCGCCAAGGCTGCCGCTGAACAGCGCAAGACACAGGCTGAGTACCTCAAGGTCCGCCGCGAGCTCAACGCCACCAGCAGCCAGGACGAGTTTGCGAAATGGGCCAAGATTCGTCGCCAGCATGACAAGCTGCTAGATAAGCTTGAGAATCAGAGTACGTTGTGGATTTGGAACAGACGTTCGGGCCTCTGATCCGACCGAGGACGAGCCAAGACACAATATACTAATAAGCCCTGCAGAGAAAGGCTTGGAAGCCTCGCGTGCTGGCTTCGACAAGTACCTCAGCGCCGTCCGATTCCTCGTCACCCGAGCACCACAATACGCCCTGCCCTTCTGGTACGCCAAGGAGCCCATGCTCTGGCTGCCGCACGGCTGGTTCCCCTACTACGCGGAATGGATCATATCCTTCCCGCGAGGCCCCATGGGCAGCGTCAGCATCGCCTCGTGGCAGCTGGCCTGCACGACGGTCATTGTGCTTGTTAGCGACATGCTCCGCGGCGTCTTTCAGCTTTTGGTTTCCTCGAGGACGGCGGCGCCGCCCACAAAGACCAAGGAAACCCCCGTCAAGGCCGCCGGCGAAAAGGCGGACCAGGCGACCGCTACCGCGACGGGGAGCGAGAAGGAGACGAAGAAGAAGGCGTAAAGCGGGAGCAGATACCCTGGCGCAAGTCGAAGGCATTTAGGTGTATGAAAATGACTACGAGATGGAAAAAAAAAATACATAAAATATTTGACGTGACTACGACGATTCGATGTGATATGTATCTCCCTTAATTTGACGCAGAGTGAATCATTGCTAGACGCTGAGACTCTGTAACACGATAGAGACTAACCCTTGGCAGGGTATTTGGAGTCGATCTAGGCATACTTTTTGACTGTAGCGACCACGGAAAAGAAGATCGCTAAAGCTTCGAAAGTGCCATGTGGGAAAAAAAAAGTGCGCGTCACGTTGCAGGGGAGACGACGGAGACGGATGGAAATGATATTCGTATTGGGGGCATCTAAGCTGAAGTCGTGGGATTCGGAAAGCAGCAAAATATCAAAACAAAAGATAAAAGGTGCAATGTGAAAGCTGGCTGGTTGTTAAAAAATTGGAGGGTTGAAAAGACGTGGAAGAAGAAAAGTCTGGAGCTGCACATGAATGTGTGGTGAGTGGATCTTGCGTACCTAGCTATCGCGGCGCAGACCTCGCATAAGTGCATGTCCGGCCAGCCACGGCAGGGTTGTCACTACCTCTTACTGGTACAAGCCCAAGCCTCGTCATGCGAGGCTCACTACTTATTGATTAACAGATTAATTGAAAGCATCAACGTGAAAAAGGTACATCATAACACTGATTGATAAGAACATGACCAAAACAAGCCACCACCGCAGCCTGACACCGACGTCATGAAACTCGGGGAATATGCATTTACCACACAACCGGAATCGGAGCCCGGACACGCGCGGCGCGCCGTTGAGAGGCGACGCCGACCGTGAATGGCCAATTCGGTGGTTAGCTCGCATCCGACCCCTTGATGCCGCAAAGCACAGCGCTAAACACGGGCTCGGATCTTCGGGCGGGAAGCTGACCAATTCACGGCCCTGGATGCAGGATTTTTGTCTCACCAACATATAACAACGTGAATCCTTTTGGGGGGCACGGGAACTTGTTGCGAAAGAACGCCCAAAGTCGTCGTCGTCGTCTATGAGTCACAAGGAGCGCACGTAATAAGCCAGAACTCTCAGTCCCAGCAAATCATCGCGAGCGCTGTTACGGTACCCAGAAACAAACAATGCATCCATATATAAAAGAGGACATCCGTCAAGTCAAACTCTCCAACTCCATGCCTTGGTCTTGAACTAGCACCAAGAAAAAAGGCCAAAGGGAATATACACACACGGTAAATAAATAAAAAATCATGGAAGTCCGCCTCATCATCGTCTCGGGCCGCGCCGGCTCGGGCAAGACGTCGACCGCCAACGAAATGTCGGAGCAGCTCAAGCGCATGGAGATCCGCCACGCGCACATCAACGGCGACAACCTCGACGCCATGTTCCCCGACGAGGCCGGCGCCGACATGCTCCTCGCCAACCTGGCGGCGCTGTGGTCCAACTACTACCACCTGCGGGGCGTCGACCGCCTCATCCTCTCGGGCACGGCCGCCGTGCTCGAGACGGACCGCATCGCCCGCACGCTGCGCCGCGTCACGGCCTCGATCCCGACGCTCCACTTTCAGTCGCCGCCGTCGCCGAAGCAGCAGGCGGAAGGCCAGTCGTCCTCGTCGCCGCGCCTTGGGGGCAAGGACGGCCGCATGATGCCCCCGGCGTCCGTCACGACCCGCGCCTTCATCCTGCAGGTCCCGGACGCGCTGGCCGAGAGGAGGCTGAAGCAGCGCGAGGTCGGCTCGGAGCTGCCGCAGCTGCTCGCGAGCAGTCGCCGCATGGCGGGCGTGCTGGAGAGCCAGGTGGGTGGGTGGGCGAGGCTTGTCCCGACGGACCAGAGAGAGGTCAAGGAGGTGGCTATGGATATCCTGCGCACTGCTGGATGGATATAAAGCCGTTTGATGCTGCTGTATATTCGTCGGAATCTACCCGCTGCTCATGTACAGAGTCGCAACTCGCGAGGGCCCCGGGATTGTACTATTAGTTTTTTATATACCCAAAACGCACGTGCATACAGCACCATGCCTAAACACAGCATGGTGATGATTTAAATGAGAATGATTTGCATTAGATTCGTCTATGTCTCATGTGCCTCCCTCCAACCCCAAGAAGCCAATTCCGTGCCATTCGAGGGGAGCCGTTCTTGGAGAAAGCCCCATCAGTTGCCTGCCAGGAAACCACCAGCCGACAGGGCCGTCTTCGCCATGGTCCATTTCCAGCCGCTGAGATGCGCAGTGTTCATCGTCGACCGCCCCGCCTTGATGGACTTTGTGCTGCGCGCCAGCGCCGCCTTGTCGTACGCCGCCGTGGCCGCCGCGAGGGACGGCTGCGCGACGAGCTCCCGCGCCAGGGTGATGCCGTCGCGGACGGCCAGGTCGCCGCCGTTGTTCATGTAGACGCTGACGAGGCGGTTGGCGTCGCCGATGAAGACGACGCCGCGCAGCTCGGCGGCCTCGTGGCCAAAGGCGTCGCGCTCGCGCACCGACCGCGCAAAGGTCGTCTCCTGCTTCGTCTGGCCGATGAGCTCGGGCAGTGGCTCGCCGATGCTCTTGGCCGACGCGCGCGCCTCGTCGAGGAGCGCCTGGAACGCGGCGGCGTCGGCGTTGTCGTAGGCGGTGGCGCGGGGTGTCTTCTCCTCCTTGAAGACGGACCACAGGAGCTTGCCGTTGTTGTTGAGCTGCACCACGGCCGAGGCCACGCCGTCGCCGCCGACAATGATGCCAAAGTCGCGCGTCAGCGGCGCGGGGGCGCTCGCCTTGTCGCCAAAGTCCACCTGGCCGCCGATGGCGACGTGGCCGGTGAGCTTGGTGACGTCCTTGGGGCGGAAGATCTTGCGCAGGGTGCTGTCGTCGCCGTCGGCGGCCACGAGCAGGTCGCACTCCTCCTGCGACGTGGCGCCCGAGGCCTTGTCCTGCAGAGACACGCGCAGCGTGCCGTCGGGGAGCCGCTTGGCGTCCTGGACAGAGGTCGCCCAGGCAATCTTGGTGCGCGCCTCGACGGCGTCGACCAGGACGGCGAGGAGGGCCGTGCGGCGGATGCGCACGCCGCCCGTGGTGAAGCCCTCGACGGTCTTGGGCTTGATGGTCATGAGCGACTTCCACGACTTGTCCCACACGTGCATGGTGGCGTCTGGGTTGTTCTGCGTCACGGCCTGCGCCAGCACCGCGTCAGAGAGGCCGAGATCGCGGAGGCCGACGAGCGCGGACTCCTCCGTGTCCGCGTTGAGCTGCAGGTCGTAGAGGCCGCGGTTGAGGCTTTCTTCACGGCCGTCGGCGTCGACAATGATAACCTGGGGGGCCGGGATGGCGGCATCCCACGATTTCAAGAGCGACAGCACAAAGGACAGGCCGCCGAGGCCGGCGCCGCAGACGACGATCTTGCGACCGGAAAGGAAGTGCTTGGAGTCGGAAGCCATGGTTTTGATGATGATGATGATGATGCAGATGTTGCAAAAAGAAGACTATGTGGGAGGACACGGTTGGGAAAAGGGCATCAAGTGCACGGTGCCCGTGTCGTCTATATAACGGCACCCCATGTCGCAGTTGTCGCCGGTTGGAGGCGACTAGCGATCAGCCTATCTCAGGAGAGGGCGGCCCAAGACATATATTGGTGGGCCGATCCTAGTGCTCGGTTGGTAGCATATGTGGTGATCATGTCGTGCTTGTACTGAGTATGAGAGAAAAGCCGAGAGTGATGATGATGCTGCAGTTGGTTATATGGAAATGGACAATTTATATCAACTACTTTACTTGAATTTCTAAACTATTTATTGCATGTGCCGCGCGAGTTGATTTGGTGATGCTGAAAACATGTATTTGGTAGGCACAGCGGGCTTCTAGTGACAATTGGTGGCGTCTTTATTAACCATCGTCGGTGGAATGGCCTTGTATGTGAAGAATAATGTGCAGACGCCGAGCCAGTCAAGGATATTGCTTATGTCGTAATCATCGCAACCAAGGATCGAGAGCATAGTATTTACTGCGAGATCAGCATTGCATTTATGCCACACAGCACTATTGTAGATGCCGCGGGGCTACTGCCGACTTGTTCTCATTTGCAGCCCTGTTTAATCAGGGAGGCCTACACGACAAGGGTGGAAATGTATCAGGTGTCAAATACAGGCACAGTCGTTACAACGAACGTGGTTCCATTGCCCTTGTCTAATGTGTGGTATTCTTCCTTACGTATCTTAGCATCTTTGCTTTGCTTTATATTCCGTATCGTCACTGTTCTTCACTTTGCCTACTCTGGTTTAAGCAGTACCATCTGTACTATTCCTTCTATGTTATTATTTCATGAGTATCCAGTATTGGAAGTACGATTTACATACTAGAAATAGATATTCTCGCAGGCACAGCACAGCAAAATATCCATGCTGTATTTGCGAGAGCAAACATGACTTATTTCTTTGTGATGTGATGCAATACAATCAATGGTGGGGTTGCCTGCTGGCCTCGTACCTGGCGCTAAAACGCCACCTTGTCAACTTGTCAACCAGGCGACCTCGACCCTTCAGGCCGCTTTTAAGCTTTCCTGAGAGAACACATTTCTCGACCACGAAGCACCGGTCGCGGAAAAAGCAGATGCGACACGATTTGTCCTTGTATCTTAATCACTAAAGAACCTCCACAACATACTGCGCGCAACTGACGCGTCAGTCTGCCCATCATGGCCATCGCTTGGGATTCGTATGCTACTCTTTTGTAACCGCCCACGCTGTGCATATCCAGCTAACACCCGATCGCCAGGATCAAGTCTCTCCTCATATTCATCGGACCCATTGCCATCCCACGCGCCATCTCCTACTACCGCTCGAGCAAGGCTGCCTCCAAGTCGGCCGGCGTCACGGTGCGTCCCGTGCCGCGCCACATCCGCCACGCCCTCGCCCTGCTCGCCTTTTGCGTCGCGACGCTCGTCCTCAAGACGCTCCCGCCGTTCACCCCCGAGAACATCTTCCAGCGCACCGACAGCCGCCTGCAGATCCCGACCGACGTGCTCTTCAACCGCGTCGCCGCCCTGCGCGGCGGCCCCGGCGGCGAGGGCACACTCACCGCCGCCGACACGACCCTCCGCGGCAAGTTTGTCAACCTCGAGAGCCGCCTGCTGTACCTGCAGTTCGGCCCCGCCGTCCTCGCCGACTGCCTGTTCTGCAACGCCGAGGAGCCCAAGAGCTACCTCTACTACGCCATCCCCGCGCTGCTGTGGGCGCACCTCGCAAACTTCCTCGCCGCCGCCGTCGTCACGAGCCCCTCGTGGACGGGCCGCTACGGCCGCCAGTGGCGCAGCTGGGCGACCGTCGCGGCCGGCGCCATGGCCGCGACCGACGTCTGGCTCACGAGCAACTACAACTACCAGGCCAACGCGCGCGCGCTGCGCCTCGCCGACCTCGACGCCTTTTACTGGAGCGCGCGCGCCACGCGGCTCTGGGCGCTGGCCGCCTTCGATGCCGTGCTCGGCTACCTCATCTACCTCTCCGCCACCAACCGCGCCTTTATCCAGCTGCCGACGCCCGCCGAGCGCGTCGAGAATGTCAACCGCGCTCTGCACGTCGCCAAGAGCAAGCTGAGCGCCCTCGGCATCCTCAAGAACACGGCACAGCGAGATACCGAGCTGCGCGAGCGCAGCGACGCCTACTGGACGCACGAGGGGCACCTCATGTCCGAGGCCATGGAGGAGCGCGAGGTCATTGAAGGCGTGGCCGATGCGCTGGAGAACAGGCTGAATATCCAAAATATTACCCGAGACGCAGACACGTATACCACCATGGTGCTGCAAGAGTTGAACCAAGAATAGACATTTAGACATCATTGGCGCTGAATTAGACACAATTTTATAAAGTTCTCATCTTAGAGATTATATCACGCTGGACACGTAATGGTAATCACGGTGAAAACAAAATCTTCATTCCGTCATATTTCGCGTCTAGTTGTTGCGCCGTTTGGCAGCATGCTCTCGAGATAAAAAAAAAGGTTATGATGAAGAAGATGGAAAGTAAGATATTGTCAAGGTAGAAGTAAGAGTGAATAAGATGTCAACCAAGACGAAGAAAGAATGACCCTCTGAAATGCTGCCCCCCCGCCCTTCACGGCCCCTTTTCCGTCGTCCCCGTCGCCGCGCTGCTGACGCTCGTCTTGCGTGACGACGCGGAGCGCGCGTCGCCGTCGGGCAGGCCCTCCTTGGCGCTGCGCTCCAGGAAGCCGGCCCAGAGCTCGGCCAGCGACTCTTTGTCGCGGGCCGACGTGGGCTCCGAGAGGACGTCGTTGTGCAGCGACGGCGAGCTCGGCGTGCGGTGAAAGGGCGACGCGGGCAGGCGCAGCGAGCCGCCCGAGCCGCCGGGCCGCGAGAGGCCGGCCTGCTCCCGCTGCTCGTCGGTCCAGTTCAGGTAGCCGGCCATGACCTGCAGGACCTGGAAGCGCTTCACGTCGCCGCGGTCGAGCGTGAGGAAGTGGAGGAGGTGGTTGGTGACGACTTGCCTGGATGCGCGCTTGGTTAGTGCCTACATGTCGAGTGGACGGGGGTCGGGAGCAGACGTACCTGTCGACATTCTCCTCGGGCTTGGTCTTTTTGAGGTAGCGCAGGGCCTTTGTCAGGTGGTCGTTGAGCACAATGGCCTCGTGCCTGAGCTTGCCGATGAGCAGGTTCTTCTCCTTGACCTCCTTTTCAAACGGCGCCGTCCGCTCCACCTCCTTGGACAGCGTCGCCTTGGCGTCCTGGGCTTCGGCGGCGCGCGCCTCGGCCTCGGACGCCAGCTTCTTCTGCGCCTGCAGCTGCGCCTCGGTGCTCTCGACCATGTCGCGCAGCTCCTTCTTGCGCGCGTCCTGAATCTCGCGCAGCGCATTCTGCAGGTTGTCAATCAGCGTCGACTGGCTGTCGCGCTCGCTGGCCGCGCTCTCGTAGCCTTGCCTGAGCGAGGCTATTTGCTCCTCGAGCTCGGAAATCTTGTCGTTGAGGCTCTCCTTGACGGATCGCTCCTCCATGGCAATCACCTCCCACTCACCCATGGCGTTGGCCGTCGTCTCCATCTCCTCCTTGAGGTGCTGCACCGCGCGGGTCAGGTCCTCGCGCTCCTTGTTCCAATTTTGTGTCGACAGGTTGCTGCGGCTGCGCAGCGTCGTCAACTCGCGGTTGGCATCTTGAAGGTCTTGTCGGAGCTTATGGTGGTCCTTGTCGGAGGAGCTCGCCGAGTTTTGGAGCTGCTCATTTTGTGTCTCCAGCTCCTCTATTCGCTCCTTGGCCTCCTCTAGCTCTGCCTTGTCGCGCCGTAGCCTGTCGCTCAATGTTTCTTTGATCTTTTCTACACGCTCCAGTAGCGTCTGGTATTGCTCTTCCGCCGTCTCTTTTGCAGCGTTGCTTTCTTCTAGCTCGGTTTGCAGTCGTTCAATTTCGGTCTTGTGTGTCTGTTGTATGGTTTCTAGTTGTTTGCGCAATTGCTCGACCTCTGCTTGGAGTGCCTCTTGACCCTTGCTGTCGCTAGTCGTATCGCTTTTATTGGAAGAATGGGTTGCATGCCCATTCAAGGCATTTTTCGCAGGCTCGTCGTTGGACTGCTCGTGTTCGTCGTCATCATTATCGTCGCCATCGTCACCGTGGTTTTCCTGCGGCTTGCCGCTGTCGGCTGGGGCATTATCCTTGCTCTTATTGGCGTTCTTCTTCTTCTTGTTATTCTTCTTCTTCGACCCCGCTGTAGCCATATTGGAAAGCCCGATTGTTAGTCTTCAATCCTCGCCGACAATGCATCCTGCCCCCCTCCAAGGCTTCGTGGGCTCGAGATAACTAACCTGGATTGGGCGCCTGCGAGGCGTCGGCAGCCGCTGCAGAGGACATTGCGCCGTGGGTCCCCTATACTATACAATGATTTGTATTATGTCCTCGAGGCGGAAGTTGTGGTCGGCAGCTCTTGGGTTGACGCGACAAAGCGGCGCGATGGTGCGGTGGTGGGCAGAGACCACGTCAGCGGGTGGTACTGAGACCTTGCGCTGTAGCGTTCCACTGTGGGTGTTGCAGCCCCGCGAGGGAAGTGTTTGCTTCAGTCCCGATGTCTGCCAGTGGCTGTGGGTAACCAGAATTTTTGAAAATGCATTATAAATGCATCCAAGTGTAGTATACTTAAAGTTACCATACAGTCAAGATTTATTTTTAGCTTGTTTTAGCCGCATTGATCCTGCTGCGTGACAGCTGACTCGTTCTCGTATCAGACGCCACAGGTCGCCCACCGGCTTGGCATATAAACCGCCGTATAAACAAATTGGGACGCTTGACATACCTAGGTGGGCATCGAGTCAACAAGATACGTGCGTAAACTTATGCTACTATGAGTCTGCTGACACTGCTATCGCCGTCGCTACTGTCGCCTTTGTTACCTCTTTCATTGCTACGAGCTTACTTACAGCAGTATTCGAAACAAAGCCTAAAACAGATTTTGGCGTGACAACATGTCAATTAGTTGGATATAAGTGTATTGAGACCTGATTGTACGTTAAATAAGCGTGGAACATTCTACTTAGTTTCTACGTCGGTCGGTGCTTGAATTCCACGTCACAGCCTTGTTCGGCTTGTCCAGGACATGAGCGCAAAGACGCTGAGGGTCGAGGTATTTCCCCGCCTTTATAATATTTCTTTTTAGTGAGAATCATTTCTACATGTATTTTGTTGTACAGTTGTATTCCGCCGATTCGTTATTTAAAGCCTTGACGCTCATGGCCACTTGCAGCTGAACAGTGCTCCTACACCTTTGCTTGTATAGCAACTAGTCATAGATGTCTGCTTATGGCTCACAAATCATAAAAATAGGGAACCTGTGGAAGTGAATTATCAGCTGAACACCGAAGGGGCAAAATCGAGCGTCACGGGAACCTCGCAGAACTTTGCACCTGTTTCCGTTACGGGATACAGGGCTGTGCTGCGCAGTTTGTGTCACAAAATCAGCCGGGCATTAGCGTTTTCGTACGTAAATGCTATACGGCCCCTGTCGAAAAACTCGTTACGCTGGAGTCGTACGGCCTGCCAGAATCTCATTGTTGTGTCAACCATGGCGAATAATGAAGCTATCGTGGGTGGATCCTTTCAGAGGCTCAGAAGCTGCAGCAGCCCCTGGAACCTTGTTCGCGGCAGCACTAAAATTCCTTAGTCAGCGTCTCGCTCCAGCAGCAGCTTTTATCAACGGCCCAGCGAAATTTCTTTTCCCTTTTTGCTTCTTTTTCTCTTCAACTTACATTTACCCTTCGCCATCACACTATTGAACAAGTTCATCTCATCTCCGTGGCTTATTCACAATCTCGCGCGAAGTAGATTAGTATGCCTTTCATAATCCCGCTGCTTGCTCCTTTGCATCCTTTTGGATGTAAACATGAGTGTTGCGGGTTCGCTTATGTGCGTACATGCATGTGCACTTTGTTTTACTCGTCAACACACTACGCTACACGACAAAGACTTTTTGAGCCACTGCACGCAAATCAAGAATGATGATGATGGAAATTCGTATTCAACACGTATATGCCCATTACACTTAAAACCAAATCATGAATATATGTGCGCCAGAACTCGCCAAATTTTGTAGAGACAAGAAAAACAAATGAACCCTTGATGCATGACTTGTGCTTAGGCTTTGGCCTTCTTGGCCTTCCCACCCTTGGCTTTTGTTACCTTGGGAGACTTGGCCTTGGGTTCCTCGGTCTTGGGCTCCTCCTCGGCGGGAGCAGCCTCAGCAACCTCCTCGCTCTCGGTGGCATCGGCATCCTCTGCGGCAGGCGGAGCGCCGGGCGCCGGGACGGCCTTGATCTCGGGGCCGTCAAAGTCGTAGCCGAGAGCCTTGAGCTTGGCAGCCTTGTCGGCGCGCTTCTTATTCTCGCGCTCGACCTTGAGCCCCCATGCAGACTCGGTGCGGGGCTTCTCGAGCTTCTTGCCGGCCATCTTGTTCCAGGGCACCTGTTTGAAGCGGCGGTTGGCGCCCTTCCACACGCTGTCGTGGAGGCGCTCCTTGGGCACGACCTGGCACTTGAGGATGTGGCCAAACAGCAGGTAGTTGTCCATGGTCTTAGCGACAACCTCGGCGGTGCTTTGCTCTTCAAACTCGACAAAGGCAAAGTGCTTGCTTGCGCCCGTCTTCTTGTTGCGCGACAGGCGCAGGCGGGAAATGGCGCCGAATTGCGAAAAGTACTGGCGCATCTCGTGCTCGTAGAATCCGTGGGGGATACGGCCAATGTAGATGACGCCGGTCTCGCCACTCGGGGCCTTGCTGGCGGCATCACGGACAGCCTTGGAGACGCTGGGGATCTTGCCAACGTCCTGGCCCTCTTCGAAAAGCGTCACACCGTCGGCCTCGTCATCCCCAGAGTCCAACTCAGTAGCGAGAACCTGCGCACCCTCGTTCTCATCGTCGTCGTTTTCGTTCTCAGCGACCTCTTCGGCGGGCTCCTCGACCGGCTCGGCAGCCTTCTTCTTGCCGTTCGTTTTGGGAGCGTCTTCCTTGGCCTTTGTGGTCTTCTTCAGAGCAGGCTTCGGCGCGGGGGCAGCTTTGGCGGGCTTAGACTTCTTTGCGGAAGCGGGAGAAGCATCTTCGGCAGCTATTCGGGCGAGGTGTTAGAGAATGGTCACCACATGGAAGAAATTGGGAATAGTTACCCTTGCGCTTGCCCTTGGTCGCGGGCTTCTCGGCCTTGGGAGCTGGCTTGGTGGGCTCAGCAGCCGCTGTAAGCAGTTAGTTATTAGGGCGCTGAATGTGAATTGACATGCGACATACGCTTTCTCTTTCTTAGTTCGGGAGCCATTTTGTATGTTGCAGATGTATAACTTTTGGCTGCAAGAATCGAGGTCCTACGACAGGTGGGAATATTGCCTAGGGAAAAAAATAAGTTTCTGCCAGCCTAACGTCTGGGCGGTGAAGCCTGTACCTGCTCCGAAATTTGGTGCTGCGAGGCTGGCAGTGGGGCTGAGAGCCGCCTGTAGAGACCCTTCTGGCGGGAAGCTCCCCACTGGCTTCGCGCCTGGCGTCTTGCAACGGTGATGCGACAGAGTATTGTTTGAGAGGAACTGGCCTTTGGAAAGCGATTTTCATCAAACGACGCACTTTATGAAGACAAAAGATGGCTAGTCACAGCATAAACCTCAACGATGATGATATGTGGGACGACTCGGTGCTTGTCGACTCCTGGAACGAAGCTCTCGATGAATACAAGGTACGCTACCCCAAGAATGGCAGAAGAAATCTCATACTGACAAGACTCGCTCGATGAAGAAATATCATAGCATACATGCCAAGGGTGGTACAATCAAAGAGCTCAAAGCTTTGTCGTCAAGGTAAACGAATATTGAATCATCTTTCATAATTTGCTGTCTAACAGGCAGCAGGACAGCAGACGAAGTCGAAGCTGCCGCAGACTCCGGTGATGCTACGATGCAGCTAGACCAAGGATCGATCCAAGTTAAACCTGAAGAACAAAAACCAGAAGGCGGTGTCCCAGAGGCAGCCAGGTCGGCACCCGCCATCTCACCCCCACAAGCTGTGCTTGGAACCGGTAAGTGGCCTTTTCATGATGTCGCACTTGCAATTGTAGAATGACTCTAAGTGCTGACGTGTTCATATCTGACAGTGAGGGACGAAAATCTCAAGAAGCTATTAATGTCCTGGTATTATGCCGGATACTACACGGGACTCTACGAGGGGCAGCAGCAACAGGCGCAGCAGCCCCAGTGATCCGATGATTGCGAGGGACTGCTCAATCTCTGACAGCTGAAGAACCAGATGGCACAGTGCGCCTCCGCAATATATATTGTTGCCCTACCTTTCGCCTGCTCAATGTAAAGAACGAGATGCATACTTTCGGTACCTGCAGCAGAACTTCATGTTAGTGGCGCGAAACAGGCATGAAAATAGCAAGCGGTGAGGAGGATGCGTTTGAGCGCCGTCAGATTCCCTTTGCTCTCGTTGTCCCGTCCTCTCGGATGCTATTTCACAAGAGTCCATCGTTCTAACTGCAATTGGTATCTTCATAGAGGCATTATTCTCCAAGTATAAAGCGGGTGGCGGAAATCAGCACCATCAGCACCCATTGTTATCAGCATGGCCAGCGTCCGGTGCTACATTCTTGGCGCGCCGCCATAGAACTAACGGGCCGTGCAGGTATCCGCATCGCAATCATCTGCGCCCTGCCCCGCGAGGCCGACGCCGTCACACTACTGTTTGACGACTTTGGGGCAACGTTGGCGGCGTTCTGGGCTGGGCGACGAGTAGATAATTGCCTCTCATTCGATGCTATACGGGCGTTGCGTGATGGAAAATCAGTGGCCAATGAATCGAGTGAAACCAAATTACAAACTTATCCCCGGATGTACCGGTAACTTCGTGCTTATATCGCTCTTAGATAGGCACAACGAATGCTCGTCGACAGTCGCTTGCCTGGGTTTGAGGCACTATGCGTAGCCTATATTGTGCACTGACCTCGATCTAACTTGATTGTATTATACAAAACCCTCATATATCAGCTTCTATTTAACCATCAACCGCTTACATGCAGCTAGAACAACGCTCCTATGGTGGGATAATAAGAACAACACCCCCAAACCCGACGTTATCCAACATGTGCGCGACGAGAGATGGAAAGGTGCGAAATCGGCAACCAAGCCATGAAGTTTCTTCAACATGGTCCGCGGCTGGCGGTTCTCTTCACTTATCCACGAGATGGCACGGTCATTCCCGGCACCGTCGCCGCCTTTGCACTCATTGACTGTGCGACAGTCTCGCGGGAATAAGATGCAGCCAAAGTGCGGCCAAAAGTCCCCGTTTCGTATGTTTTCCTCTTCACGTTGCATCTCAGAGACGGCTGTATGGTGGAGATGCCTCGCACGCAGCGTCAATGCATGCGACGCGCCAAGAACCGCCTCGGATGCCTCGACAAACTTTAGACTGACCGCCGCGGCTTCTTCCAAAGCCCCTTGGGCGAGCAGGACAGCTGCCATGCCGACACCCTCGGCCTTGATGAGCTGCATTTCATTGGCCGCGTACATGCGACGAAACCGCTCAGAGAGGCTCCTGTCATATTCGCTGACCGGGGACGCTAGATGGATCCCCCATTTCCTGTTGAACGATATGAGTAGCAGTTGTATATGGAGTAGGCTGAGAGTATCGTCTTCCGAGGCGCTCTGTACAGTGGAGTAAGCCGCGAGCAGCGCATCCTGCGCTTCTGCTGTCCGGTTCTGATGGACCAGCGCGAGACAGAGGGCCTTGACGATCCAGACGTAGCAGGTGCCTTCCAGCGTGGCAAGCGAGAACTTGGGCTTCTCAAACACTCTGTCTAGAGAAGAGGTCATCAAAGACTCCACTTCGCAATACCGACCCTGCTTTAATAGAATTGCGCCATAATCATACGTGACAGCAAAGTGATCAGGATACCCAGGGTTGCTGACCAGTTGTGCTAGCTTGTCCAAGTAGGAAGCCATGTCTCGCTGACCCAGTGACGCATGGAAAGCGGCCTTGACCAACTGGGTGGGTGTTGGCACGATTTGCGGCCGACTTGACCACAGTGTAGCCGGTAGTTCAGAAAACTGTGCCAGTAGAATTGCCTCTTCCCACCTCTTTTCACCAACACATAGGTGTGACATGCGCTCAAAGAGTGCATAAGTGTGCGCTTCTGGCGAATTTCTCTTGAGTATGTTACGCATCGTCATTGGCCAGGGCATCCACCAATATCGAAACGTTCCAAATTGCTCAACATCGGAAGAAGCAGAACTCGCGGACTGCTCCAAGGCCCTGGCTGCAGCCGGCTTCAAGAGCTTCGAGAGAAAAGTCTTGTAGACACTTCTTGGAGTGTCCTCTGTAGTCGTGTATTCAGATGCAAGGGCCATCAGCTGAATGATGGGCACAAGGACAACCAGTTGATACTCCTCAGTTCCCTGCTCGAGAATGGCAACAGCAAGTTTACAATAACTTTCGAACTGTTCCAGCTTGGCATGAATATGGAACTGGGTGTAATGGCGCGCCAGCAACATCGATAAGGCGACCCAGAGCCGCAGAACTCTGGTGTCAGCTATACTTTGCATCCCGAGCTCGGCAGCTTCCCGCAAGACTTGCACAACGTTTCTAAAGTCCGCCAGCGTGGGCTGCATTGAGGGGTCCATAGGTTGAAACACTGGCGCGTAAAGGTACTGAGCGACGTTCGCGGCCCAATTCGTCTGGTTGGAGAGATTGAGCCTGACCCGTGCCATGTGGTGGACCAACGGATGCATCGACAAAAATATCTTTCTGCCGTCGTATTTGCGATAGATCAAGGCCAATTCGTAGAGATCAGCCACTGCATCGTGGAATTCGGCTCTCCCTTTGAATAAGCCTATGTGTTGGAGAGATTTCTTTGGCGTATCATCATCATCAAATAGCAAATCGGATGAGATGACGGAGTTGTCTAAAAAGCTGAGGAAGACTAGAAACCTGGCGGCGTACACATTCAAGCCTTGAAGCAAGCCGAATGATGTCTGAAATGTCTTGAAGACTGACGTTTGATGGATGGATGTTCCATCTGACTGCTGCAGAGTATTGGTGCGATCCGAGTGCAAAGTCTCCCAGTAATACTGCACGCCTTTGCATGAGATCAACGCCCCCGCATGCTCAACCGCGAGAGGGAGGTATCCCAGCAGTCTCGCCACTTCTGCAGCGCGTGGGCGGAAGTCTTCTCGTTCCTGGCCCAGCAATTTGGCCTTTTTCAGAAGAAGGGAAACTGCCTTGTCGGGAGTCAAAGTGCCGACTTCGAGCAAAAAGTCGTGGCCGCCGGCAGCCCGGCTCTGGCTCGTCAAGATGACGGAGCCAGTCTTGGAGCGGGGAAGATACAGATTGATGTCGACCTCGAGTCGAACGTCGTCAAAAACCAGCAGCCACTTGCCCGTCCGGTGGGATGCGAACCAGTGATGGACCATGGAAATATTTCTCTGCATAATGTAATGTCGAGTGTGTGCATCCGCTTCCTCTGATGGCACTTCAGGCTTAAAGTCGTCACCGCACCCCCCACGGGCGAGGATCTTGAAGGCAAGATTGCCAAAGCTTTCCTGGAGGGCTTCTGGGTCGGTTGCGCAAACTTTGAATATCTCAGAGTAATCCATCTCGTGCTGCGAGGCATACGCCGCGGCCAACTGCGTCTTCCCTACGCCACCCGGTCCCCAGAGACACACCCTGCCTTGCCGGTTTCCATTTCTTGCCTCCGTGAGCTGGTGGTGAATAGTGCTGATCTCTTCTTCGCGGCCGACGAAATTGAGGTTTTGAATGAAAGCAGGATCGTCGCAGTAGGCAGTGGCGGATGGAGGGCTTGTTGCGCTGCGCTTCGGACGAATCTGACCCAGAACCCCCTTGGCATACGCAGCCGCCATCGCGGCCGCATACGGCTTCCATTCCGTATTCTCATGCGCATCCCCGTAATTGTAGGCTCCCCGGATCACGCCCACGGGGATGCGGTTCATTGTCCCGGCAGCCTCCGTCTCCAGACCAATCACATCGTATCTGTCCCTCAGCTCATCCCTCTTGGACGCATTCCTTATCAGCTTTTCGCCAGAACCTATCGGCCCATACCAGACTCTAGTGCGTTGTGCGTCGGGTCGCCGATCGCGTTTGACTACCCTCTCCGTACCGGCTTCGTCAAACTCATATAGCTTGTCCTCGTCCTGGCCTGGGTCGACGAATGTCCCATCGGCATGCTCAATCAACTTCATACTTGCATAGTATGGGAGAAACAATTGCGCATCGTTGGGTGCATGAAGCTTGATGCTTCCGATCGCTGCTCTAACGACAGTCTCGGTGCTCGCCAGCACATGGCCGTATCTCAGCAGCTGGAAGCCATCCCCCGTCTCCTTGCCCAGGTCGTACGCTATCAACCCGGCGCTCTCCCCTTCGGGAAGAGCTACCAGGACATCTCCGAGACGGATGTCGCGCTGGCGGACTCCCGACAGCCGAGGCAGACCGGCAGCAACCCCGACAAGCAGGCCAAACCAAAGATTGGGAAAGAATGTCTTGACCTGGCTAGCTAGGGCGGCTGCCGAGCCCGTGCCATACTCCTGCCCAGCTGGCAGGGTTGCGATGACAACATTGTGTCCGCAGACATCGCCGGCTTGGAAGATGTAGTCATTGCCTCGACTGACTGGAAAGTGGCCATGGTGTCTGTTATCTAGCATTTCTATGGCAGCCTTGGCCTCAATTTCGAGAGGGGCTATCCATACCACTGTGTATTGATCGGGATCCAGAGCTGCCATCAGGACATGCAGAAATATTTCCCGACAATGCTGGTGGTGAGAATGCGGTATTATAAAGTGTCGGACTGGATGAGTACCTTTTACATATATGATTATCTAACCAGAGTTCAAAACATGTATAATTTGTTGACGAAGGGTCGACAGAAAGGATTGGGCAAGCGGTGGAGAGCTCGGCGTCGGTTAGCGTTGCGGCTGAATCTCTCGTGACTGAGGCTGAGGGAGATTGAACCTGCAGCTGAACCACTTTCGTTCAAGGATGAAAGTCAGCAGAGCATTCTTTACACGTTTTCTGTTTGCTCAAAAGCAAAACTACATCTATTCAATTGTTGCAGTCGACTAGTCTCTGCCGTTTGCACGGCGCCACTACACCAATGATCTAGCTCGGCCAGCTATGGCGTGTAACGCCATACGCTGGCCCAGATCACTGTACTATCGCCCAATAAAGGTGCTTTGCCGGGATACCGCGCAGACAAGGTATGGAGGTCGTCAGTTGCAGTCGAAGTTGCCATCTATTACGGATGATGAATTGGAAAATCAGTGCGTACATCCCCTGCGGATGGAAAGCTTGTAAGCCACGCCCTTTTTAATCTCTCCCGTGTTCTGCGAACGATCCAGCCGAGCATCAGGAGACTTCATTCAAGCGCTTTTAAACCTATTTACCATTTTTTTTCGGTCGCAGTGGCGATTTATAGTTGCCATGTTGTATCTGGGCTCAGACTTCGTCCAAGGCCATTTGCCCGTGACTGCATTAGCCCAACAACAAAGTCGATGCTTTGGACATGCGACGGGAATCTGAGAAAAGAAAAGCTATTAATATCCTGGCATTATGCCGGGAAACTACACGGGACTCCACGAGGGACAGCAGCGGCAGGCGCAGCAGCAGCAACCCCAGTGATCCGATAGTTGCGTCTGGACTGCTCAATCTCGGACAAATCAGATGAATGGGATATCGACAATGCTACCAGACGGTTTCTCTTTGAGATTGCCAAAATTGCCCGGCATCCAGTGGCGTACAACTCTGTCACAAGCTCTGTCACAACACCAGTGCACCGCCCGCCGGGTTGCCCATATTTCTGCAACAGGATAGATTGAGCACCGCGAGGAGATGCCGATATCCGGGCATTTATGCTGCGTAAGCCAAGCCTCATGGCAATTTCAAGCAAGGGCGTGCTTGCTGGAGGAGGGAACCAAGGGACGACAGCACTACGCCGGCACACCACATAACGGAAATGCATACCCGTGGCCAAGCCGTTGCCGAGATGGATTGACACGTTTCATGGCGATGATTACCGGATAGAGCATGGCTTTTTGGCGTTTCTGAACACCTGAGGTCCCCCCAGGCGGATTTGTAAATGAACAGCTTCGACTTTGCGGACCGCCGCGACGAGCTGGTGCCGTGCCCAAAACTTTTGCGAAACAAAAACTGCAAAGATCGATTCGGGTCGGAATTTCGGTTCAAGTGGCATACGGTACTAGATGGATTTGCAATACATGAAATGGATGAAAACTGCAGAGACGACTCAGTTACAACTGTGGTTTTAATTGAGATTCACTGTTTAGTGATGGGTTGCCCGCATACTTTCAAGAGCTCCTGCTATCGACACTTCTACGACGTATTGCAGGCAGTCCCGCTGTAGACAGTAAACGCAAAAGCCAAGATGCGTCATTTGCACAGCCCCATCAGTTCTCATTGAATCTTTTTGTAAAGAACTACTGCAGGACCAAGCCCGTACCTATTCTGATGCCGTTCCTCCGTGGGCCAAGCAGCTGCCTGGCACGGAGGCAGGTGACGTTTCAGAATCCCCTTCACTGGCGGTTTGAGGCGGCGGCGCGCCTCGTTCAATTGAAGTCGCTGCTCTGTGCAGGAGTCCCTGTTGGGCACCGAGAAGGGCCGGGTTTGCCGCTCTCGTCTGGACAATAATCTTGAAAAAAAGGAAAAAAGAAAAAAAAAGAAAAAGATGGCATAGCCACCAGCCTTGTAGAATTCAGACCAAGATCTAGGAGCTTATTGTGTGGGCGAATGGGTGGAGATGGTTCACTGAGCACATTGAACAGACGTAAAATGCTCGCCACCATCACGCCTCGACAGAGCGCTCGCAGTTTAGAAAAAAGAGGCAAGCACGGCAGATTACTGTAATCAAATCCTTTCGCGTTCGTTTTTTTTCCCTCTCGTGGCAATTTTACTACCAGCCTCCAACCTCCAAACCCCGGGTGCATTCTGATGCTCTCGTTTGACGCATTGCCCAAATAGGCAATCCCCAAGACCCCTCGAGACAAGTGCCAGACACGACCCGAGACAACTCCTGGTTACAACTCCTCAAGCCGGGCCGCCACACACCAATGCAGAAAAAGAAGCCCCGGGGCCCTGTGGAATAGGTTTGCGCTGCTGGCATTGCATGGCGTCAAAGCCCCCATATCTCCCAGGAAATTAAACCAATAGAGGTGCGGTGCGTTGAGTGGTACATGATCGGATCGCCAGGAACCCGACCTCTGGGCAGCCCGCTTACATGCAGGCGCAGAAACCGACCAGGAGCCACGCCCAAAACGACGCCAACAGGTGTAGAAACAGAGACAAGGGTCAGTTCCGCCCCATCCCATCCTCTTTCTTGGCCCTCTCCTTCTTTTGCCTGTGGAAATTAGTTTTTTTTTCTTCCGGACATGGGATGACGCTGGTAGCGAAAGGGGTGGCGGCACCAGTCGTCTGGGCTCTGCGACAGATCATGTCATGGCTCAGTTATAATGCATCCGTTTCCCACCCCCTCTCGACCGTGTTCCCCTTCTTATTTCTCCTCTTTCGTCTGACAATTCCATTCTCTTTTCTTCGTCGGTAAACCCATCGCCTTCGTTTTTTCTCTCTCCTTCTTCTTTCCTTCTGTTCTGTCTACGAGAGTTGCACTCTTTTTACTTCATACCAGTCCTTTCGTCCTCAGACTTACACGAGCAGGTACTCATAACTACTTTACCAGCAACATATATAATCAATCTTTTTGATTCCTCTGCGAGGAACAAACAACCCGCGTCCACAAAACAACACACAAGAAGAAATCAATCCCCACAGCCATCATGAAGTGGTCAACATCCGTCACTCTGGCCGTCGCGCCTCTCGCCATGGCCGCCAGCAACAGACTGCGCAACACCTACCCCGTCAGCCTCAACGCGCGGGGCGAAGCCGCGAGCGAGCTTGAAGATCGTGGCGTGACCATTATCGAGGGCAACGGCGGCGGCAACGCCAACGGCGGCAAGAACCGCGGCGGCGTCAACCTCGAATCCGGCAGCGGCGTCATCATCATCTGGGCCAACCCGGGCGGCAAGGCCGAGACCACCACCATCGCCAAGCAGGTCACCGTCACCAAGACCGTCACGGCCGGCCCCGGCGAGGCCACCGCTGTCCCCATCGCCGGCGGCGCCACGACGACCATCAAGGAGGGCCAGACGGCCACCGTCCCCGCCACCGGCGCCAGCCACACCGTCAAGGTCGGCGGCCCGGGCGGCCTCGTCTTCCAGCCCGACCAGCTCAGCGTTCCTGTCGGCGACTCGGTCGTCTTCGAGTTCCTCTCCCAGAACCACACCGTGACGCAGTCGCCCTTCAACACGCCCTGCAAGGCCATGATGGGCGGCATGGACTCTGGCTTCCTCGCCAACCCCAACAACACCGTCTCGCCTCCCCCTCAGGTCGCTATGCAGGTTACGGCCACCACCCCACTCTGTAAGTCGGACGCAACAAAAAAGCAAAATTTGTCGTGCTCAGCTGTGTGCTAACGCAAAAACCCCAGGGTTCTACTGCAAGCAAAAGGGTCACTGCGGCAAGGGCATGGTCTTCTCCATCAACCCCACCGCTGAAAAGACGCAAGCCATGTTCCAGTCCATGGCCATCTCCCAGAACGGCACCGGCGAAGCTACCCCCATTACCGGCGGTACCAACCAGCCCGGCGGTGCTGCCCCTGCCCCTCCCCCTCCCGCCAACGCTGAGCAGCCCAAGGCCGGCACCAGTGAGGCGCCGTCGCCTCCTGCTGGCGGTGCCGAGGGCAACACTGGCGCCACCCCAGGCAAAGGAACTGTCGGTGCCGACGGCAGCTGCACCTGCGTCGTTGCTTGCAACGCCGGCGGCTTCCCTGCTGCCGCTCAGGGCGCCGGTGCCTTTGGTGGATTCGGTGGTGAGTACAGAAATCATTCAGCATCCTTCAAGTGAGCAACCCGCTAACAGCAGACAGGTGCTTTGCCCACCACCATGGCTGCCATGCGCTAAGTAAGCCGTGAATCGGGGGTAGAGGTTGGAGTCGTTGATATGAGTTTTGCATGGTGAATTGCGCCGAGTACTTTTCGTTGTTTCCTCTTTTTGCCATGTATCGGCCTTCTCCGGAGAGGCATGATTTGATTTTTCCCTTTTTCTTTTTGTCTGTTGAAATTGGTATATATATGGCTGGTACGTATCCTTGGACGGGGAAAAAATAATGAAGCAACTCTCAAGTAAAGCCTGCCTCGTTTTTCGTCGTGGGCCTGTGTCTGTGCCTGCCTGTGCGGCGGTTTGCGCATCGTCGTTGTCGTGAGATTGCCAACATCATGGTAGCAGTTGCAAGCACCGAAAACAGCCATGAATAGGTAGAACATGGGAACATGAACAGCTCGCATTGACAGAAGGAAATCATCTATCTAAAATGGAGGGGAAAAAATTAATTTCAAATATACGCAACCATATCGCCAGGCTATCTTGTAAATTCAGGCGCCCAAAACACCGCACCTCAGTTGTATGCGCCGGCAGAGGGAAATGTCAAGTATTGGGAGAAGCGTCGCTGGCTTATCGTGTCGATTGTGGTAGATTTTGTCGTCTCGACGGGCTATTTCTCATGGGAGGCATCGCCTTACTTCTTGGTTTCAGCTTTCTTGGCCTCGGCTATTCGTTAAAAAAGGCATGTTAGCGAGTGCATCACAACGTTGCACGCAGACAAGATTGTTCGCACCGGCGGCCTGCTTCGCGCGCATAATCTCGGCGGCGCTCTCCTTGGCGCGCTGCATCTCGGTGCCGCTCATACTACTGCCCTTCTTCTGTTTCGCGAGAAAAAGGAAAAGATTGACGTTAGTATCGCGACGGCTATGGACAAGAGTCGTTGGTCGTGGTGGCAGCGAGGGGATTGCGCCTAGCGACCCGTGGGGGGCAATGGTACCTGAGCGGCCATTTTCTTTTGGTTGGCCTCGCGAGCCTTGTCTCTCTGATTGCCGCGAGCCATTGTATTCGTTTATTCGGGTGAGACGACGGGCGGAGGGCAGAGAGTGACACGGAGGAGTACCAAGGGCGCTGCTCGCAAGCTGAAGAGGAGGGTGGAAGAAGGAGGGAAAAAATCGGCTCAGCGTTTCCGCCAGCTGGCTGCCACTGAGGGCATTTTTGGTTTGGGTGGGACGCTCGGGCTACCTAGGTAGGTATGGAGGCGCGCATGTGGTCTAAACGGTGGTAGGATGTTATTAGCTGGATCTGATCCGGCTCACGCCAAATTTGCTCAATCTTCTTCAGCTAAGGAATTTCCTCCTAATTCTCTACATTTTCTATCCATTCTTTTGACTGGGCCGAGGCTTGACTTCTGCCTTGGGCGGTTAAAACCAGGTGTCCAAGTCACACTTACACAGCGCGGCGCTACTAATAAGCTTTCCGGGCATGTTCCTACCAGATGTAACAGGCGTAGAAAAATGCAGTAAGTTTGGAATTATAACTTGATAAGCTTGTGCGCAATATACTCATGTTTAAAGGGCGGTTCGTACAAAATGAACCTGTCGTACTGCAATGTTGTAGAGTTGAACACCATGCATTATGTATAAGCGCGACCCTGCCGATGCCTCCCAGACCAGGTATCTGCTCAGTCACCCATGTACTTTAGAGTGATACTCGAATTAGTAAAGACTGGTCCTTTGATAAATAGGTCGTGCCTGCAACAAGGACATGGACGTGGATGCAACGAATGAAGAGTGGTAGAGCCAGTAGTTTGATGATGGAGCCGAGGATGTCCAGATTCATGGTCAATGTTGGCGTTGGAAAATACACCAGTGACAGGGATGGCGAAGGAAGTTATACAAGAGAGCCGCAACAACAGAGTGGCGGCCTGGGGCACAGCTCTACTAGTTATAGTTCCAAGCGCCGCTTTCATGGCCGTCGAATGTCGCAATGAGGAACATTGTGCACGTGGTGTTTGAAACTGCTAGTAAGGGGTATCTCGACAATCAAGACTGCCCATACTCAGACTATCAAGGAATGTATCAAAATCTGATTTGAGCCATTCGATCTAGTGCCGCCTTGAACCGTGAAACACCAGATAGTGTATTGCCGCTTGGCACAACACCTTGTAGTGACCAACAAAGGCGTCGCTACAATGACAATGACAAGAAGGAGTGGCTTGATTGACACGAGAGTCTGGATTGTCTTTCTGCACATCTCTTGTTTTTTGAGTTATTCCTAACCACTGTCAATCCCGTTGTTTTGCCAACTTCGGCCAGTTTCCTTTTTTCAAAGCAACTGATAGGCACGGCTTGATTTTTGCTACACCCCATGGTTTGGTGCCACGGGGGACCCTGTGAGCAGCATGCGGGGCCGTTCTCGGAAGACAGGGTTGCCAAAAATAAACGCCTGGACAGGCGAACTCGTAAAAATGTGACTTTTGATAAAAGAAAAAAAAAAGGCAGAAAAAGGTCGCCCAGAACGGGCACTTACAGTTACAGGGCTACTAACTACGTTAACAGGCTGAGGGAACCATCACCATCCACAGCGGGTGGGCCCAGCGTTTTAGTTGCCGCCCAGTCCCTGAAACCCTGCGCCGGCCATCAACACCCAATCATTCACTCTTAGCGCTTCCATCTTGGGATGCCCTTCACGTCACTCAAGCTCTCACCCGAGATAATAGTCGTCTTTTTTTCTTTCTTTCTCTTCTTACGGACGATGGGAGCTGCCCCTGGCCCAGCGGGGCAGTATCGTTCCTGACGCAAGTATTCTTTTTCTATTTTTGTGGTTTTCTTTGCTCTCCGCCACCAGGCACGCCCGCCGTGAGACACCGCGGCCACCAAACGCTACACACCATCCTGCGCCATCGCACACCATCAGCGGCCTGACGCGCTGGCCATGAAACATGCCGTCCATGAGCTTCTCACCACTGGTTCTGGTCCGAAGCCCCCAGATACCCTGGTTTGCCAACTGACCGATTGGATCTCAGGGCATCAGGCTTCTCCTCCTCAAACAGCCGGGGCGGTGGAGTCGCCTGCTCCAGCGGCCTGGGAGGCCAGGCCAGCACAGAAGCAGAAGACGCATCATGCTGGAAATAGATCGCTGACCGACCATGATTCAATTGTTCCTTCTATTCATTGCCACTCAGTGCCATATTCCGGAGGTGTAGCGCGTTTGATACACGGTGCGACGTTTCCCAGAGCGCCAACAGTGTGCACTTATTCAGATTTATTAAAGCTGCCTGCTCTGCCCCATTGCCTCGTCCCATTCACTTGCTCCTCCAGTTTCTTCTTTTTCCTATTGTGGCCCAACGACAATGCCTTTTGTTCACTTCTACTGACATAGCATCTACTAAGCTGTTTTTCCTTTGTCCATTACTTCTTTCAGGTTTTTTTTCCTACTACCTATAAACATTACAACCGCCGCGGGACTGGTGCCGTCGCCTCTACTCTCTCCTTCCTCAATTTTACGCATCTTCACTACGCATCTTTACGCATTTGCCCGTTACAATACGAACGACTCCAGTCATCTTGATTCACTCTGCTGGTCAGACACTTCTTTTACTGCACATCAAAACTCATACAATGTATGTAGCTGCCATCACTTATTCACTCAACTCTACTTTCCGATATTCTATCCACGACACGCCACTTACAACCCTCCAGAATACCGTGTTCCAACGACCACTGCAACTACACCTCGCGCACAAGAAGCGTTTGAAATAACCTCAGACACCCACATTCCCCCCTTCCGACCAATATCATCATGCTCTGCGGAATGTTGAGCCTCGGGTCCCTCCATGGGGCCGGGTACTTTGTGCTCCAGGCCCTGCGCGTCTGCACCGTCATCACCCTTCTCGCCGCCGCCGCCGGCTGCTGGGTTCTCATGATCCAGGTGGACAAGTACAAGTCGTTTTTCGTCTTCCAGTGCATGTCGCTATTCTTCACCTCCATGGGCTGCCTCTTCATCATCATGGCCGAGTTTCCCGTCATCAGATTCATCCGCAACTTTTACCGCGACTCCTGGCCAGTTCTGTCCGACTCTCACGGCGTCGCCTGGATGGGCGCCGCCATCATCATCATCGGCTGCCACATCCTGGGATCATTGAACGAGCAGGGCTACGACACGGACGCCTTTTCTGGTCACTTTTCCAAGCTCGTACTCTCCGCGGGCATCCTTTGCATCATCTTTGGCGCCCTCAACATCATCTGCGCCCTCGTCTGGCGCGACGCCAAGCAAGGCATCACTTCGCGCGACATCCGTGCACACGGCTCGCTGGCGGCCGATTGCACCACCCTCCCCAGCTACAGCGCCAGCCCAGCCTCATCTGTTCGCAACGAAAAGACCAAGAGCAAGTTCATGAGCAAAATCTTCAACCGCGGCGCCGACAACGACAACAGCGAACACGCCGGGCGGCCCATCATCAGCGGCCCGTTTACAGGCGGCCAGAACCAGACTGGTACCACGAGTCCTATTATCCCTGGGCTTAAGCGACCCGACACGGCCTTGCACCCAATGCATGGCCGCCGGGCCAGCAGTCACTATTCCGTTGCGGACCATCTTCCCCGCCACTGATGATGTCGGTCTTTAATTTTATGGCGTTTGGGATTTGGCCAACTTTTCATGTACGATTACGGTATACCACGGCAAGCATTGGGCGTTCATCATGTTTCTGGCTGAATGATTGTTGATTGTGAAGGGTTCCTTCATTCAAATAAGAAGATGTCAGCAAAGACAAAATAAACAATACAAAAGATTGAACCAAATTGGAAGCTAGCTATCGCTTCACTATGCTCAGGTGATCAACCCTATGATGAAGAGTACAAAGGCCTTGACCTTCTGCGACGTGTTGTACCACGAAGCCTCAGATAAAAAGTACAGATTGTTTGCCAACAGGAGCAATAGTAAGGAGCTGACTTGTAGATGAAATTGTTTTTATAAAAGAACAGAGATTGGTTAGGCTTTTTGCCGTAAATAGCATTTGCCGCCACCAAGCACTTGGAAAAGTGGAGAGCTAACATGGAGGAAGCCGCACGTGATTCATTGTCTAGAAACTTGCGACCGCGACCTGACCTGCCACATCGCTTCCCAGCTCCTCTCCATCATCATCCTCCGACAACTCGACCTGTACCGACCATCGAAGCGAACCACACAGCGGCGATACAAAGTCCCAATTCTGTTCTCGTACCAAGGACAGAGACGTCCGCGCTGCTGGGTACCTCTGTGTACAGTCCAGGACGAGGCGTCTCTCCCGCAGGCAGTCACAGCAAGTTTGTGCAAACGTTGCGCTGGGCATCTGTTGTGACTGCATATCATAGAATACTAAGCCCATTTGAACTGTTTCTTTCTTGCCGTGTCAGCCAAAAGGCAATGCTAACATTGTCGTGAATTTTGGTGGAGCGCATTGATTGACCTCGCGAGCTTTTTTGTTCTTGCCCTTTGCAAACACATACCCTTCTGCAAGCGTTGCATTTCCTCGGGAGTAAATTTTATCTGGAGCGAGATAATTCTCCTAGACTCTGGAAAGGATTTAATTGCATCTGCATTATTTTCGCACTTCTATAAATCTCCAACTCTACACTGTCTCTCCATCGTGGTTTAAGCAAAGCCTACGCTGCACACTTTTACAAAGGCAAGCCTCTGATCCGCCATAATGTCGGCTGAATCAGATGAAGTGGCGGAAGACTACCGTCTCGCGCTCGAGGACCTCTCCTCCAACATGCGGTTCGAGATTAGCAACTTGACTGTCATCGCGCGAGAGAACACTGAGCATGCCTTGGCCATTGCCGAGGTGCTGCAGCAACACATTCTCAAGGTAGGTGTCAAACCAATAATTGGTACATGACGAATTGCTCGTCAAAGATGTGCAACTCAAAAGTCACCATCAGGATATACTGACCAATAATTAGGCCCCCCCTGCTAAGAAGCTGCCTGCTCTCTATGTGCTTGACTCCATTGTAAAGAATGTTGGCACTCCCTACACACTCTATTTTGGTCGAAACCTGTTCAAGATATTTATGGAATCATACGCCATGGTCGATAATGCCGTGCGAAAGAGGATGGAGGACATGCTCAAGACGTGGAAAGACCCTGTCCCCGGATCAATGGACACCAGGCCAGTTTTCTCCCACGAATTGGTTCGGCCGATAGAGAATGCTCTCATGCGAGCACGCGCGGCTTTGATGCCGCAAAGTGCAATGGGTGGGCGAGGACGAGGAGTCATGATGCCACACCGCAACACCCCTACACCGCCGGGTATGCGCGGGTATCCTGTCGTTGACGGCCAAGGGCAGCCGCAGAATGGAGGACCAGTACCTGGCCAGCACCAGGGTCAGCCTCCGGTAAGTCGAAAACGCCATCTGCGTCTTGTTCAGCCTTCTGACAAATGGCAGGCCAACTATTTCCGTCAAGTCACACCACAGTCTGGCCAACCACAAGGACCTTATCCGCCCCCTGGACAATATGGCACTGGACCGCCGGGCACAAACGTAGACAAGTTGAATCAGGATATCCAGAATCTGATTGTAGCGACACATGCCGAGCTCTCACAGAGTCCGCATGACGCGGGAATTCAGATCAGACTTAAAGCATTGACGGATCTCCAAAGTGTCGTCCAAAAGTCGACACTGCCTCCAGACCAGCTTGAGCTCATTAAAAACAAAGTAACTGAACTTGCTGCTGTAACCAGGCCCAGCGTGGCCCCTTCATATGCAGGGCAAAACCTGCTACCTACGCGCCCATCCTCGGGGCAGTTTCAACAAGTAACCCAACCTTCAGCCCCCCCTGCCGGCCAACATCCGCAGGGACAGGTATCCCTTGACGCTTTGCTGGGTCAGGGAGCTCTCGCTGCCTTGATGTCGAGAACAGGATCCAATTCCAACAACACCACACCTAACCCCCCTGGGTCGGGAGCAATCCGATCACCTCCTCCTGTCCCAGCCCAACTTCCAACACCAGCCGCTGCGGCCCCAAACAATGCAGTGTCTCTGCTCGATAGACTGCGGCAAGCAGGTATGCTGCCGCCAACCGCCACTCCAACACCACCGGTCGCCCAAGCTGCGGCTCCGCCACCCCTTATCCCGGCCAACATTGCCAGTATTCTGTCGGCAGCAAAGGCTGGCGCTTTTGGATTGCCCAACATAGGAGCCGGAAGCCTCAATGAAGCCATGTTAAAGCAACAGTGAGTAGCGCTCGTAGTGTGAAAGCATCATGACGTACTGACCGGATCACAGATCACCTGACAACATCATCCACGCCCTGTATGATGAGCTAGGATCGCCTTGTGCTGAATGTGGCAGGCGTTTCAAGCGAAATATGGAGGGTGACAAGAAGAGACGAGCTCATATGGACTGGCATTTCAAGGTGAAACAGCGCAGTGCCGAGGCAGAGAAGAGAGGCACGCACCGAAGTTGGTACGTTGACCAACAGGTAAGTCGACTTTCTGTCTTGGAATATGGGTATACTGTACTAACATGCTATCCAGGATTGGCTTAGGTCTCGAGAAGTCGTCGACGTAGACCACATCGCGCAGCCGGAGCCTTCGGCCGAAGAGCAGTCCAAGACTGCCTCGGTTCCTAAATATATTCCGGTTCCAGAACCCACCAGCGGCATCAACAATGTTTGCCCTATCTGTCAGGAGAAGTTTGAGAATAAGTGGCTTGACACTGCACAGGAGTGGGTATGGTTGGACGCAGTCTTGGTACGGAACCGCGCCTATCATGCCTCGTGCTATGCCGAGGCTACACGGGACCGAGAGGGCACACCTGGCGCCTCGAGACGAACCCCAGAGCCTGTGCTCGGGAAAAGAAAGGCAGAAGGTGGCCTGCTGTCGCCCAAGATTCGGACGCTTAAGACGGCGTACTAGGACAAGGTGTAGCATGGATCGGTGGGCGGTGATTTTTGTTTTCAGGACACTTACTGGGACGCATTACGGCATGGACTGACATAGCATGGAAGCGGCGTTTGATGCAATATATTCGGGGAGGGAGGCCGGCAAATTTATTTTTTCGGAGATCTCGGGAGGCGAAGCTATCTGTACATACGTTTTTAAAGAGCCAGTTCATACTCTGGAGTCTTGCACCCTATCGACCGACTCAAAATTGCATTAGTATCTGAAATGTCTCACAGCTATAAAGCACGGCAGTCCAAGAAAGAAATTCAAGTTTTTTTGTATTATAGGCTTCCTTTCAAAAAGTGTAAAAAAAAAATGCGACTCGTATACAATCTGGGGGTGGTTTAGGCATTACGAGCCGATGAAGCGGCCGTGGGGAACGGCTGGTGACGACTAGATTGCCGGATCTCGCACTACAAACGTACCCGTTCCCTCCCACAACATGGCCAGTTGAACCATCACTCCCATGCACGATACCAAATTGGCGCCCTCCCCCTCTCTCGCAATGGATACTGAGTACTCTCTGCGCCAGCTCTCCTTTTCCGGCGCAGTCCTCGTGGCCGGCTACCTCACGGTGCGCGTCATCCTCCCGCCGAACCGCACGCCGGCGGACCGGGCGTGGCGGACCGACTCGCTCTGGTTCGCGCGCAGCACCGTCTTGGTCAACCTCGCGGCGGCCGCCATGTCGCTTCTCATCCTCTACCACGCCGCGCTGGCCGCGGCCCCCGCGGCGACGCGGGCCAGGCTCCTCTGCCCGGCGGGCGGCGACGCGCAGCGCAACCCGGCGCTCTTCACCTGGACGCCGCTGACGGCGGCCGCGCTGCTCGCCATCCTGGTCGGGGCGCCGCTGCGCATGGGCGCCTTTGGCGGCCTGGGCGAGAGCTTCACGTTTGGGCTGACCCGGCCGCGCGGCGGGCTGGTGACGACGGGCCTCTACGCGCACGTGCAGCACCCGAGCTACACGGGCATGGGGCTGGTGGCGGCGGCGTGCGGCGCCGTGTTCCTGCGGCTGGACGGCGGCGCCGCGGCGTGCCTGGTGCCGGCGAGGTGGTGGCCGCTCGTGCGGGAATGGAGCGCGGCGGCGTGTGCAGGGGCTGGGCTGCTGGCGGTGCAGCAGATGGCGACGAGGGTGCGCCAGGAGGAGGCGATGCTGAGGGAGCTGTTTGGCAAGGAGTGGGAGGAGTGGCACGCGAGGACGAAGAGGTTTGTCCCAGGGTTGTTTTGAGAGAGTGTGGAATTGAAGACGTGGTGTATGATATGGGATTTCGGGATCGTAGAGCAGACGGTCGTGCGAGCCACATGCAGCGTTAAGACAAGATTAGGTGACACTGGCAACAGGTTGAAGAAGACTTCAGCAATAGAGCTCCTAGGAAGACGAACCCGAACCATGATAATCCAACTCGAATAAAAACGAAAATGAAGAAAGACAATTCCTGGCGCGATATAAATCATTTGTCAATGATACAGTAGCAATTCATAAAGACTGATGCAGACTCATTTATGTCATGCCCATGACGCTGGTATTTCGCTAAAAAAAAAAAAAAAGATTCATAAAAGAAAAAGATAGCCTCGCAAGGACTCGTACATAACCCCTGATCTACTTGACATACCGCCTCCTAGAGTCGGTGACCGGGCAATCCCAGGATCTAACTAACATCTCCGTTCTTCGATATAGGTCGAGTGCGAGGACGCGAGGCAAGGTGTGGAAGCGTCTTTGTAGGGAACGGAAACAGCCCTGGAGGGTTTTTTCTCGAAAGAAGAAATGCCACTCCCTGTGGACGGAAGACCTCAAGAGACAGTAACGTTAGTCCTCACAAAGGACTTGTACACAATGCCTTGTCTGGTTGACAGCTGGTGCCCCGCTGCACTGCACTGCAACTACAACTACAGTGCCTCCAGGTGATTCCGAGCGCTGATGTATGGCGATTTGGTGGCAGTTCGCTCGGAATTACCTCCAGCCCACTGTACAACTGTGCCGACAGCGCTGTGACGCGCTCGCTCTCTTTGGCCACTTAAACGCGTTTCCCAGTGAGCCCGTCTATTTTTTCGAGCTGCCTCAAACCACCTCTTTTGTATATTCACCTCCTCGCTTTTGCCTTTACTGTCCAAACCTACAGCTTGACTCTTTTTTCCTGCACACGGTTCATCTCGCACATGTCTGTCGATTGCCCAATATGCAACAAGCCCGTCAAGTCCTCCGAAATCAATAGCCACATCGACTCTGGCTGCGCGAGCTTCATCGTCGACAAGGAGTCGTCACCCTCGACCGACACCAACGGCACGACCGCCTCATCACAGCAGCAGCAGCAGCCGCCGCCGACACAAAAACGAAGTGCCTCGAGCTTCTTCTCCACGCCCGCGCCGAAACGACAGCAGCAAAATGGAGACGCCAAGCTCGTGACGCCGGTGCCGCTCATCGGCAGGAAGCGCGGCTTCGACGAAGGCCCCGGCGCGAGCGACGCCAACATCAGCCCGCCCCTGCCGAGAGTCGGCGATCTGAGCGAGGTGCCGCCACTAAACGGCGCCAGTGTCGATGAAGCAGCAGCGGCAGCACAAGCACAAGCACCGCCACCACCACCTGCGGCCGCCACGACGCCTGAAAACGGCAAGCTGGTCAAGCGCACCAAGCTCAGCAAGGCGGCGCCGCTGGCCGAGCGCATGCGGCCCACGACCCTCGACGACGTGTGCGGGCAGGAGCTCGTCGGCCGCAACGGCGTGCTACGCTCGCTCATCGAGTCGGACCGGGTGCCGTCCATGATCCTCTGGGGCAGCGCCGGCACGGGCAAGACGACGATTGCGCGGTGCATCGCCCACGCCACCGGGCGGCGCTTCGTCGAGATCAACGCCACGAGCTCGAGCGTCGGCGAGTGCAAGAAGCTGTTCCAGGAGGCCGCCAGCGACCTCGCCCTCGCCGGCCGCCGCACCATCATCTTCTGCGACGAGATCCACCGCTTCAACAAGGCCCAGCAGGACGTCTTTCTGCGGCCCGTCGAGGCGGGCACCGTCACCCTCATCGGCGCCACCACCGAGAACCCCTCGTTCAAGGTCGTCCACGCGCTGCTCTCCCGCTGCCGCACCTTTACCCTGCAGGCCCTCGGCACCGACGACGTCGCCGGCATCCTGCGGCGCGCCCGCGACGCCGAGACTGCGGCCGGCGCGTACCCGCCCACCGAGCTCGTCGACGACGACATGCTGCGCTACCTCGCGCGCTTCTCCGACGGCGACGCCCGCACCGCGCTCAACCTGCTCGAGCTGGCCCTCTCGCTGACGGCCCGGCCCGGCATGACGCAGGACGGCATCAAGGCGGCCCTCACCAAGACGCTCGTGTACGACCGCGGCGGCGACCAGCACTACGATACCATCTCGGCCTTTCACAAGTCGGTCCGCGGCGGCGACGCCGACGCCGCCCTCTACTACCTCGCGCGCATGCTGCAGTCGGGCGAGGACCCGCTGTTCGTCGCCCGGCGCATGGTCGTCATCGCGTCCGAGGACGTCGGCCTCGCCGACTCGTCGCTGCTGCCCCTCGCCACGGCCGCGTACACGGCCGCGCAGCAGATTGGCATGCCCGAGGCGCGCATCCCCCTCGCCCACTGCGCCGTCGCCCTCTGCCTCGCCCCCAAGAGCACCCGCGCCTACCGCGGCCTCAACAACGCCTACACGGCCCTGCGCGAGCCCGGCGTCGCCGCGCTGCCCGTCCCCCTGCACCTGCGCAACGCCCCCACCAGGCTGATGCGCGACCTGGGCTGCGGCGCCGAGTACAAGTACCCGCCCAACTACCGCGACGGCCGCGTGAGCCAGACGTATCTGCCGGAGCAGCTCCTCGGACGGCGCTTCCTGGAGGACAGGGACCTGGGCACCGAGGTGGACCCCGATGTGGTCATCAAGGACGACAGTGCAAAGCCATGAAATGGCACTTGGAGAGAGCGACAAAGGGAGGCAGAAAGAACGGGGATGGGGGAATTCATCATAGCATTCATGGCGCTTCAAATTCTGCAACACAATTTTCATTTAGAGCACATTTCGGCATTGGTTGCTGGACGGTTGTAAAAAGTTGGAAAATAGGATACCAATAAAAGGTTGTACATTTCAATCATTATTCCCAGCTAAATTTCATAGTTGATCCTTCCTATTGATACAAGCATATAAATGATGATGCCCATGCTACAAACGCCGATTATGCTTTGCATGTCCGCTACTCTTCCGTGAGATCAATAATGGAAACGTCGCTCCACCGGGTCACCTTGCCCTTGATTTTAGACCCAACCAGCTTGGCCTCTTCTCGGGCAATCACGTCCTCCCTTTCGTCCAAGTCGACTTCGATTTCGCGAAGCATGCCCGCAGCGCTGGAGATGAGCAACTTTTTCCTCCGTGATGGCGTGGGACTGCCACTCCTATCACTGCTTGCAGCCTGGCTCTCCTGAGACCGGCGTTTGCTGGGCGACGAGGGCTCTTGCGGCGCCATGTCGGATATAGACAGCAGAGAGGAGTCGTCGTCAAACGGATCGTCAAGCAGCTGCTTGTCCGTCAGAGGCGGCAAAGCCGGTGGCACTTTGAATGTGGGCCGGGCCGTCTTTCGGGATGTAAAAACATCCAGTGAGGTCTGTTTAAACTTGGGAGGGGCAGGTTTTGACGCTGCGGGCTTTATCGGCCGTTCCAGCCGCCTCGACCCAGCCTTTAGCCTCGACGGCGAAGAAGCCGCGGCAGGCTGCGAACGTACGGGGCCAGCATCCGTCGCAGGCTGTGAGGCAGGGGCCTGAGAGCAGGGTGCGGTAGATGGCGGCGAGGAGTGGCAGGGAGGACTGGACGAAATGACAATGGCTTCGGAATAGACGGTGCTCCGGGAAGGTCTATGCGGCATGTGTAAGCGAGCTGCGTCCATGTCCGGGCTGCCTGCAGCAGAGGTGCCGGTCTGCTTACTTGGAGATCGCGGGGGCGTCTTGGGTGGTCGAGGCAGTGGAGGCAGCTCCTGAGATTGTATAATGGCGTCGATGGAAGAAGAGGGCACATTCTTCCGAGGTGGCGGCGACCTTTCTTTCGCGACGCTTTCTATAATCGGATTCGACTTCTTGGTGATCCGAAAGAAGCTGTCGATGGCGCCTTTCGGCATTCCAGTGTCCTTGGCTGGTTTCGCAGCCTTCTTGGGCGACTTCTTCTTTGGTGACTTTCGAAGAGTCTTTGCGGCTTCCGCCATCTCAAACTTGTGTATTGATTCGGGCGTATAGTGCCTTGCGACGTCTTCCAAAACCCAGGCCAGCTCAGGGACGGTTACGTCGAAAGTCTGCGGCGTCTTGGCCTCTGTTCCCTGTGAGGGGGCAAATTCATCGTCGCTGTTCAGTGCGAGCCCGTCCCTCCCGTAGTTGATGTTCTCTGCAACCTCCGTTGACAAGTCTATCGGAACCACCTCTTGAGGTATATATGACAGTCGCAATTCTGGGGTGGCGTCGGTGCTGAAATGAGTCCGGCGTTTTGAAATGTCTTGGATGAGGTTACGGGATTGCTTCATGTTTTGGACGAGCATCGCCTGACCCAGCACCCGAATGAACTTTATAGCGCCTTCACGGTAGTCCCAATCAAACGTCTCGCGAGTAAACTCGCGAAGAGAGGCCAAATCAACATTCTTATGCTGGTGTACTTTCTGTTGGATCGTTTCCAGGCTATTTTGCGGCGACACAACCGGATGGGTATAATATCGCAATACTTCCATGTTGGGAAAATCGTCAGGGATGTGCAAGCTTTTGTGTTTTGTGCGAAAATGACCGCTTTCATTGGTGGTGAGCTCATGGCGCAGCTCTGCTCTCCATGCGTCGATGCTGTCCGTGTCTGAAGCCTTGAGACGGCAAAGAGACTTGCCGAAACCAGCATTGGCAGCTTCGCATGCAACCTTTACACCGCAGCCAGGGATTCCGTCGGGGAGATAGTCTCCACCACTCATCAAGGCGACCAGCACCATGCCCTGTCTGTCCAAGCCGTGATTAGCAACAGCAGCTGTGTCGTAAAGCGAAACGTGTGTGGGTGCGGTGGCGGTCTTGCCCTCGGAGGACCAATTTCGAAGCGTTTTTGTGCAGCCAAACATGATTGTGTCGACATCCTCGCTCAGCACAGCGTCGACAATGCCATGACGTTGCAGCAGTGCGCATTCTGCCTCTGCTTCGCCCGGCGCATCCAGCACGGGTAAGCCAAACAAGCGAATCAGGCGCTTGGCCTGTGAGTTTGCAACACCATCGCCGCGACCAGATCTCTTGTTCCGTTTGGTTGTGGGTTTATTTGGACCGTCGAAGAGAAAGACTGGCTGGATGGGAATGGCGAGCAATCGTACAAGTCGGTAGAAGAGGGTTCGAATGGCGGGATTCGTGCCACCTGAAATCGCTTGGTTAGTCTAGACACAGAATGCGCGTCAAGTTTGACCGCACCTCTTGCAGCCTGTGCTTGAAACTGCCAGATGGCGACGTCAACAGCAAGTCGTAGCGGGCGGCCTTCTGCCTTTAATGTGTCGGCCGCGAGTTTGGACAGTGACACGCGCTGGCCAGAGCCAAGCTCTCCATAAATGCTAAGATCGTTAGACAATTGCAAAATTGGAAACGAGGGCAGCATACCCCTTAATACCCATCAGGAAATCATAGTGGCAAGATTGCAGTCGTTGGCAGCGGAGTTGCGTGAGCCGCCCGATGTGAATGTAGCTATAGAGTTCACGCGATGGCCTCCGCCGCGTTGCTCTGGTGAAGGCGCTGGTTGTTGACTTACTTGTCGGTGGATCGGCGCCCAAATCTGCCGGGCGCTGCCAGCTGACAGTGGGCATTGTTAGCGGTCTCAGCGGCCCGCCAGGGGCTCCGGCGCCGGCTTCACTAAAGCTCTCCGTCTCATCACCAACACGTTTCTTGAATGACGCTGCCGCGCCAAATTCGGCATCATGGCATCCGGACATGGCCCGGCCCTGGCCCATAGGAGTGTCTCCAACATTCGAACCGTCTCAGGTCAGCAGTCGACACCCTCAACACCACACACGCCGCCACGTGCCATCTCAGGCTCTTATGGCTCGCCGGCCAGCATCCGCGCGGATGACGATTTCCTGCTCATCGAAATTGGATCTCGGAATGTTCGAGTAGGCTTCGCTGGCGACAGCGTCCCAAAAGCTGTGGTGTCGAGCGGGCCACGAGAGCAACGGCGTGCTGGCGACTTTAGGCAGTGGACGGGACCAGAGGCGCTCGGAGAAAATTGGGCTCCCGAGTATGAGATCTGGCGTTACGACCTGCGAGATTTCGATCTTGGCCTATTCCAAGATAAGCTTGAGAGAGTCTTGCGCGATGCATTCACACGGTACGCGACTCGGCCACTCATAGCTGGACAAACGCTAATTCGCAACCAGACATCTGCTCATTGATTCGCGGCCACGAAGAGCTGGCCTGGTGCTGGACTCTGCAGTGCCTATACCGCTTCTGTCATCCGTTCTTGATATCCTCTTCACAAAATTCCAGGCACCGCTAGTCTCTTTGCTAGCTTCCCCTACAATGACAACAGTAGCGGCAGGCGTCCGCTCAGCGTTGGTGATTGATATGGGCTGGTCTGAGACTGTTGTCACGAGCGTCTATGAATACCGCGAAGTCAAGTGTACTCGCAGTATCCGAGGAGGAAAGAGTCTTCTCAACAAAACTTACAAACTATTACACAACGTCATCACCGGCAAGGAGGACGAGGAAGAATCGCGCGAGTCTGACCATGTTGTCGCCTTCTCCGAATGCGAAGATATCATGTGTCGACTCATGTGGTGCCGAGGAACAGCATTCAAATCTACACAAAGACAGTCAGCACAGCTGGATACTGTGGTGGAACAGGACGAGACGGAAGTGGATGCATCTCATCCGCGAGGAGATGCTAGAATTCCACTGCACTCGACCATCCCGCCAAAGAAAATTGAGGTGTCTTTCGAGAAGCTGGCAGATGTATGCGACGCAGTCATGTTTGACCCCTCGGCAAACCCGTCCGCTTTCGATGATCATGAACTGCCTCTACATTGGCTTGTATATCAGCATCTGCTACAATTACCACTTGATGTCAGAGCTGTTTGCATGTCTCGCATCATGTTCACTGGTGGCTGCTCAAATATTTTGGGCATCAAGGAAAGGCTGGTTGATGAAGTCTCCAGCATCGTTGACAAGCGTGGCTGGACCCCAGTCACTGGAAAGGGCGTCGATCGCCTACGAAACAGTACACAAGTTCGTCGCAGCAGCGCAATTTCACGGCCCACTGAATCTCCCGCCCCTTCAGAGTCAAGCGATGATACCGAGCGATCACAGTCCCGGCCTAGCTCCATTGCTACGCAAACCGAAGAAGATGCCATTGAGGCAAAGCTGGCCAGGAATCGAAAGGTTTTACCACAATTCCAAGGACAGCTGCGCGTGCTTCATTCTTTGGGTCCTTGGGCTGGCGCCAGCTTGCTCTGCCAGCTCAAGATTCCTGCCATGGCAACAGTCGACAAAGAGCTCTGGTTGCAGCAGGGCGCTGGTGGAGCATCGCGCCCCGGTGATGTCGACATCAAGATGCAGCAGAGGCAAAGTATGGGAGCTGGCGGTCTGATAAGAGCAAGCGGTGGTCATCATGTAAATTGGACGTTGGGGCTTTGGGGCTCGATCTGAGCGACGCTTTTGTCCAGTGTATGTCAGGAAGCAATTTCTACGCACCGCCGCCAAGCGGTATCAAGGAAAACATGGTCAATAAGATATCAAAAATAATTAAATCAAAATCGCATGAACAAATTTCAGCATTTTTTTCGCGGTTTTGTCGACTCACTGGTAGTGAGGCTGTCCCCAGATATCACACTCGGCTAATTGCATAAAGCTCTCCTTGCCAAGTCAGCTCACCTCCAACTTTGAACTCAACAACCCTCAACAGCATATAAAACACATCACCAGTCCATCATGCAAAGGGCCGTAAAAAGGCTGAATTGCTCATCGCTGAAGCTGGCCACGCGGCCGGGGTCGCATCGGGGCTACGCGTCGGCCAAGCGCCCGTCCAACGGGCCCAAGCCCGCGCTCGACATCAAGCACATCCGCCAGCACCCCGAGCTCTATGAGACGACGTGCAGGGAGCGCCTGTACACGGCGCAGGCCAACAACCCGGCCAAGATTATCGCGCTGAGCGAGCAGCTGGTGCAGCTGCAGCACAGCGGGCGCGGCCTGCGCGAGCGCGCCAACCTGCTGCGCCGCGTGCTGGCCAACCCCGCCACGCTCACCGACGACAGCACGCTCGGGGACCTCAAGGCGCTCAGCCGGGAGGAGCTGCACGCCGACGCGCGGCGCATCAAGGAGGAGCTAGCCGTCATCGTGCAGGCCGAGACGGACGCGCAGCGGGCCATGGAGGAGCTCGCGCTGCAGCTGCCCAACCTCACCAGCGCCGAGACGCCGCGCGGGCCGGAGCCCCGCGTGCTGACCTACATCAACGAGAAGCCCTTTTTCGACGAGGAGGGCCGCAGCAGCAGCAGCGGCAGCCACAACATCTGGCGCTCGCACGTGCACATTGGGGCCGAGCTCGGCATCCTCGACTTTGCCAGCGCGTCGCAGACGTCGGGCTGGGGCTGGTACTACCTGGTGGGCGCGGCGGCGCAGCTCGAGCAGGCGCTCGTGCAGTACGCCCTCGCCGTCGTCACGCGCCACGGATGGACGCAGGTCGCGCCGCCCAGCGTCGTCTACGGCCACATTGGCGCTGCGTGCGGCTTCCAGCCGCGCGACCAGCACGGCGAGCAGCAGGTCTACGCGATTGCGCAGTCGCCCGAGGACGCCGCCGCGGGCGTGCCGCCGCTCGCCCTTGCCGGCACCTCGGAGATTCCGCTCGCCGGCATGAAGGCCATGGCGACGCTCGACACGGCGGACCTGCCGCTGAAGCGCGTGGCCGTGTCGCGGTGCTACCGCGCCGAGGCCGGCGCGCGCGGCGCCAGCACCCGCGGCCTGTACCGCGTGCACGAGTTCACCAAGGTGGAGATGTTTGCGTGGACGCGCGCGGACCCGGACGAGGCGCAGGACGTCTTTGACGAGATGCTCGACATGCAGACCGAGATTGTCGGGTCGCTGGGCCTGCACGCCCGCGTGCTCGAGATGCCCGCGGGCGACCTCGGCGCGTCGGCCGCGCGCAAGGTCGACATGGAGGCCTGGTTCCCGAGCCGCCAGGAGCACAGCGCCGGCTGGGGCGAGGTCACCTCGGCCAGCATGTGCACCGACTACCAGACCCGGCGGCTGCAGACCCGCGCGAGACCCGGCGGCTGCAGCGGTGGAAGCGCGGATGCTGGGTTCCCGTGGACGCTCAACGGCACGGCGCTGGCGGTGCCGCGCGTGCTGGCCGCGTTGCTCGAGGTCGGCTGGAACGAAAAGGCCAAGACGGTGACGATTCCGGAATGTCTGAGGCCGTGGATGGACGGGCGCGACAAGATTGGCCCGCCGACGCCTCGCAAGAAGTCGTCCAGTTAGAGCGTATAATTTAGATCTGGTGGAGAGGAGATTTCCTTGATACTTTACGTGTGTACTATCCTTCTGCTGTATGAATACTTGCATTGGACTGGCATTTTTAGTCACGGTTTGCCATGAACCATTAAAAATAATACCACTTTTGATATTTTGTACTATCACAAGTCTGAGCGCTGAAACATGGCTTTATCTACTATTTATCAGGGGTATTTTTTTGCACTTGATAAAAACGATTTGAATCATAAGATGTCGTTGGCTCGTCAAGAAACCTCACTCCCCTCACCGCGGCGGGGGACTAATCGAGTTCCAGGTATGGCGCGTGCTTATCGTCTTCTTGCGTATGTTCAGCATCACGTCGTGCTCCATCTTGACAATGTCCTTTTCGAGGTCCTCGTCGTCGCGCGCGTACTGCGCCTCCTTGTGCTTGTCGTACCAGATCCAGATGCCCACGATGGCGGCCGTGATGGGGATGGTGAGGAGAAAGTAGACCCAGAGCTTGTCCGATATGACCGGGTCGGCGGCTTTGTACGCCTCCCAAGTCAGTATGTGATGCTTTCTTCTTCTTCTTTTTTTCCTGTGTGTCTTTTTTTGTCTGAGGGGGGAGAGGGAGGAGTGCTTACAGGATTGAAAGTTGAAAAACGTCATGCTGAATACAGACGCGAGAAAGGTGCCCGGGAGAAAGAGCGTGCCGAGCAGGGAAATCGTCTTCATGGCGGTGCTGTCGCGCTTGCTGGCGTGGGCGATGCGGCGCTGCTCTCCGGCGATTTCAAGATTGAGACGGGCCTCTCGCTGCGACATGATGTTGTAAAGCTATACACCCACACGAGTTGCTAGTCAGTCTCTCTTGCATCCTCTCTTCCCAATTCTCTCGAGCGCAACAAAACTCACCGCTTCTCTCTGCACCTTGAGCCGCTGCAGGGTCGTATGGATATAATTCTCCAGCCCCGTAAGCTTGACCTTGTAAAAGTCCATGCGGGCGAGCATGGACCGATGCAGTCTGTCCAGCTCCCTTCTCTGCTTCTCCCTCGCCACCGCCGCCTCGCCCCCCTGCGGCCCCTCCTTGTCCCTCCTCGTCGCCCCGTGCATGTCCTTGAACATGGCCATTGCCTTTTCCATCTCGAGCGTCAGCGCCATGTACGCCTGGGGCCGCTTCCAGAGCACGTTGGAGTGGCACTCGACCAGGTCCCTGTTCAGGCCGTCGACCTCGAGGCGGCCGTTCTGAAAGTACTGCGCCTCGACCTCGACCTCGTCGCGCATGCTGACGGCCTGCTCGAGGTGCCGCAGCCAGTCGCGCGCGTCGCGCTGCTTCTGGTCGTTGGCGGGCGAGAGGTCGTGCGCGAGGATAATGGTCGGCAGCAGCAACGGGTGGCCGACCTGCGCGGCGCACGCCCGCACGTGCTTGAGCGCGGCGACGACGTCGGACGACGGCGTGCCCTTGACGAAGCCCGACGTGACGCCCGTGGCGAAGCGGTGCGACAGCATCATCTCCCAGCCGCGCGTTCGGCCCTTTTTGCGCACGTCGGACTTGCGATGCAGGATGTCTGAAGCGGGGGAGAGTCAGCCGGGGAGTTTGGGTGCACGAGCTTGCAAAGTGACACATACGAAGATGGGGATCAGCGTCGTCATGATCGTATGAAGTCCAGAAGAACGGGCCCACGACGGACGTGGTTTCTATCCCGCGAAAGGGCAGGCGGAGAACCCGGACCATTTGCTCATAGGCATCCTTGGGGAGGGACAGGACCTTGGGCATAAAGGTGTCTTTGTCCTTGGCATCGGTTTGGACGCTGCAAGCTGATCAACACGAGTCCGTCCACACACGCACAGTCATGGCCCTGCATTCTTGCCCCTTCAGCACTTACATTAGTCGCATACCACTTAAAAGCGTCGTTCCGGGCCGTAAATTTGGCGGCGTAAAGGCCCCCTACCTGAATTAGCATCATCTTTGATCCGCCATAGGTTGCAGCCACAAAAAGACGTACCCGTTGGAAAAGAAAATTTTCAAATTCATCCGGCGTTAGAGGATGCTCTTCACATGAATTGTGAAAAGGGTCCTGTAATCTTGGTCAGTCTTGTTAAACCCCCCAAGCTGGATCGAGAGGCCGCCTACCGAGTAGTTAAAGATTTCCACATATTTCGTCTCCTCTTGCACCACACGGCACTCATTGACATATTGCCGAAATAAATAGTCGTCCATCCTGTCCACCGGTTGCCAGAAAACGCGTCTCCCCGTAGCCGTCGCGTTACTGGTAAACCCTAAAACCTAGGAGTTGAGAATGCAAGTTCTGCCCCCGGCCCTCGTTGCGGCAGAAAAGAGGCTGGTGATAATCTCTGGCGTGTGCCGCTAGTTGATCTACCCCCGGCAAGTACAAGACTTGGACAGTGTGCAACGAAACGGTTCGAATCGCAACGCCAAGATACGGTTCCGATCGCAAAGGGAATGGGATGCAACAGATAGAAACCAGGTGTCAATTGTGAAAATCTCATCTCAACAGGCCGCACCGGATGGCCGTCTGTCCGCGCGGCTGATTGGCAGTGAGCTGTAGATCCCCAGCCTCCGCTGTCGTGCAGCATGGCTGCAGAAAAAGTGTTTAACCTTTCCGCACAAAGTACAATACACGCCCACTTGCGGATAGTGTCCTGCAGCGGCCCCCCCTGTAATGCTCACCGAATAGACTCGCCTAGAACCGAGGCCAGCCATCTGTTCATGCCGGCAATTCAGGATGGACGACTGCTTGTGCGCCGTTACTCTGGCTGTCACTGATGCTTATTGAGAGTCAAAAAATTCATATTCAAGAGGTCTTTTTTTGGTTTGATTTCTTTTTCCATCTCGTCAACACGGTATAAATATTTGGTGATACAGATGCTTCTCATAGTGCATGTGTTTGAAGGCTCGGAGCGTGCGGTATTGTGTAAACAAGGACTTCGCCATTTCTTAGCCTCCCGTCGGTATTCGCCAGCACCCAAACAAAACAAAACATCATCATGCCTGTTGGTTTTCATGTCTGGCAACAGAGCCCAACAGACAAGGCTACGTCGACCGCCCTGCAGTCGATTGCGTCTGTCATTGTCCACAACCCCGTTAATCGTTGATTCATCGGCACTTGGTTCAAAACTCGGCGAACAAGTGACCGTAACTAGCGTGAGTGTTAGCGTTTGAATGCAAGATAGGGTTCAATGCAGGTACGTACTCATCGTTTCCACCGGCGTGACCGTAGCCATCCGGATCCTCTGCATATCTGTCAAACTGGCTTGCGTCGCCCGTGCCAGCCTTGACTGGCGGCGTGTACGGCGCGTCAATGTCCTTTCTAGCCAATCGATCCCAGGTGACTTCAGCGAACCACGGGTGGTTCTTGACATCGGCGGGGCCACCGTAGAGGTTGCCAAGCCTCTTGGTCAGATCTGCTGTGATGAGTCGTTCGAGCAGATTTTGGGCATCTGCGTTTACATATGCGGGATATTTAACTTTGCCCTTGAGAATGTTCTCATATATTCTCATTGGTGAGCCGCTATCCCAAAATGGCGTGTAGCCGCACAGCATTTCGTAGATGAGGATGCCAAGAGACCACCTAGCAGCAATTAGCCATCAGTATTGGCTGGGAAGGAAGACTCGCTATTCTTACCAGTCTACAGACTTGTTGTAGCCCTTGTTGGAAACGACTTCGGGGGCCAAATAATCGGGAGTGCCGCAGAGCGTCCATGTCTTGTCTGGGACACGCTTGGCAAAACCAAAGTCGGTGATCTTGAGATGCCCATGACGATCAAGTAGCAAGTTTTCCGGCTTCAAATCTCTGTAAATGATGTTTTTCGAGTGCATGTACTCGAGCGCCAGGGTGGCTTCGGCAGCATAAAACTTGGCAACGGGGTTGGGGAAACGCTGTTTGCGCGTGTTAGTTTGAAATGCCGGTACTATTAGCTGGGCATCGGTTGCATCTTACCCCGGATTTTCTCAATAGGGAAAAGAGCTCGCCACCTTCAACAAAGTCCATGACCATGTATAGGTTCTTCCAGTCCTGGAAAGTTCCCCAGAGGGTGATGAGGAAGGGGTGCTTGACATCGCTGAGCATGCGACGCTCGTCGTTGGTGTGCTCTACCTGCTTCATCTTGACAACCTGTGCCTTTTTCAAGACCTTGATGGCGTAGAAACGCTGGTTGTGCTTGGACTGGACGAGGTGGACTCGGCCGAAACTACCGGTGCCGAGTGTTCTGAGGATGTCAAAGTCGGTCAATGAGTATTTGCCCTTTGTGGTGCGCGGCTGGGATATCGAGGCCTGCTGCTGGTGATGGCCTTGGTGTTGCTGCTGCATCTGCTGAGCCTGCTGGTAGAGAGGCACCTGTTGCTGGTGTTGGGGCTGCATGACGGCGCCAGGGACAGGATGAGCCTGCTGCTGCTGCTGTCGAAGACGCTCGTGGTCGGTACCAGGGCTCTCGCTGGCGGCATGGAGGTTCTGAGGGACGAGGTTGGCGGGGTAATGGGAATTGGGATAATTGTTATTATTGACAGCGGCAGCGTCGGGTTGCTGGGTGTTCATTAGGTTGCTGATTGTAGGGAGGTTTTGGTGTTGGAGGGTCCCTGCCCCTCCGTACGCGGGATTCATCTCGGATTGTTGGTGCTGCTGCTGTTGCTGGGCGGCGGTGTCGCTAGCAGCCTGCGCTTGCTGCTGGGAGGTTGCGGTCGTCGAGGCTGGGATCGAGTTCGGGGCTGCGCCGTGGCTGGGCGGACTTGCCTGAGACGACGCGGCGGCGGCAGCAGCGCCAGCAGACTGGCGGGAAGAGTCAAAGGGCTTCGAGTTTGTGGGTGCAACCGGGCTAGTGGGGTTTGATGATGACGGATCAGAGGTGCCCTCTCTCGTCCTCTTCTTCTTCAAGAAGCCTAAGCTAGGCATGTGGTGAGAGGGTGCTGGTGCGCGGTTTGCTTCCCAGGGGAGGGCGGGGAAAGGTGAATTGGCTTTTTGCCGCAGTGAAGCAAGTCGACGGCCCGGCCAATGGCAAAGTGATGGGATCGACTGCGCAGGCCGAAGCAAAGACTGAGAAAGAAGGGCGGCGGCGGGAAATCGGCAAAGCGGGGTGATGAGAGAGAGAGAGGTAGAAGGGAGCTTTTGGTACTGGAGCTGGGCTGCTGGCAAGTATCCTTCTAGGTTGGGTAGCAAGCTGAATTGGAATTGGGCGCAGACGGCGAGAGATGCGGCTGGAACAGGATACTACAGCATGAGGCGAAGTCAGGAATCCATGTACCCAGGACTTTCGATGGAGAGAGGAAGAGGAGATGAGCTAAAGAGAGAACCGGGCAACGAGCCAAAGGGTTGATTGACACCAAAAGGTGGTGGTGTTGAAGGTGGAGGAGAGGGAGGGAGATGCGGGGGTGTAGGGAGGTACCTGCCCCGGCTACCAAAAACTGCGCTAATCGCATGTACCTTGACTGTAGCTCGTTGGCACCGCTTTTAGCTTGGCTTAACGAAGAAGCACCACCGTCACCAGTAGGTAGCTTTCCGGATGAGGCCTTGCGACGCTGGCGGTTGCGGTCGCGACTAGCCGGCACTTGTGCCAGCTGACAACCAGGCGCGGCATTGGAATTTGCACCGATTGCTATCATGGTCATTCTTACCATCATCATTCAAGCCTACAGACGCAACTCATGCCCGCCCTAAGCACTCCAAGTACACACATGGACACGCAGTTGGTAGCTCAAAGCCACAGCGCATGTCAGTGGAGCAGCCCGTTCGACTTGCAGCAGAGCTACCTGCTGTAGCTCCCTGCGGGTGGCACGCCATACCTACCTATACGTATCCGTCTTGAACCACGCCCGCGTCCAATTGAGCTGGAAAGGTATTACAAGTGATGAAGCAACTACACTACAAGGCTTCAATTTTCCCCATCACACACGGCACAGCCACATTCCTTCCTGCTGCGTGCCCCCCAGCCGGAATTGGCCCTCGAGCCCGAGTGCCGACGGAGCGATCCCCAGTGGGGGGGGGGCAGCAGGTCGGGTAGCACAAGCTCGGGAGCCTGCTCACACCTCATTCAGTGTAGCAGTAGCGGCACCCACCGTACTGGATGCGGCAACACATCCCTTCCCAACAGGTAACCCCGGCAGCTCGCTATGGTTTGCGGCTGGTAATACCACGAAGCAGACTCTTGCCGTCCCAACCGGCATAAAAATACTCGTCTCGTTTTTTAGCTCTCGTTGCCTTTTTTTGCAGCCGGCGCCAGTGTTTCATCTTCATCTTGGCTGCTTCGCTAGCACCAGCATCATGACAAGATGGGGTACCTGGGCTTCTCCCAAACCAGCCAATGCATCAACAGCCCATGGCATCATAAGTGCATATCGTTCAATAGCTGGCCATTCGTAAAAAACGCCGGGCAAGAGATGATGGGCAAATGTCTCTCAGGTGAAGAACCAGGCTTGCACAAATTCGTGGGAAATCTCAATGCTGATAGTCTTCACTGTGCCGGCTTACCCCATCAATCATACATACAGCTTACCCTGCAACAACTAGAAGTCCTCCCTCTAAACAGGTACCGCAATCGGGCAAGACCATGGCATAGATATCCGCGACAATTCTATCATTTGTCATTTTAGAGTTCCCAAACCATCTGCCATCGGCACAGCGGTATCGCAAGTCGCTTAGCGATCAATAAGCTTTATGCCCTTGGGGTCCATTTCCTCTTCCGGGCGACATAGTTGAAAAGCGGAAATGGAAAGGCTGCTCAACGACCAAGGGTGACAATGGTCCCAAGATGCCGAGCGCTCGCCACGGCTAGATCAGGCGACCAGGAACGATCTTATACGGCACCGAAACCGGCAACTCCTGATCCAATTGTCCGCGGAAAGCACCAGCCTACATGGTCACGCAAGAAGACACACTGAGCTATCCATATGGTTGTTCGTGTTGTAATTTTTATTACCCTGCCTCGTACACAATTTCAACACCACTCTCTCAGCATCGCATTGGAAACATGTAGTTCTCCATCTCACAAAATGCAAAATCTCACAATAGCATTGGCAAACTGCCCGCTTTTGGCTCCCTCGCACATGCTATAACAAATAAACAGTCGACCCAACTCAATCAGCCTCCTCACTCGCTCCTCGTGCCAAGACACTGTCTTTGGCTTAGAAGCGGTGGCTGCGGTACTTGGCGCGGTAGGCGGTGAAGCCGACGTACGCACCACCGGCGGCGATGAAGAAGAGAATGATCTTGGTGAAGAACCAGGTCCACGAGCCGCCGCCCTTGGACGAGTAGTTGCTGTACGAGCTGCGGCCGCCGCGGTTGCTGTTGGCGTTGTCGCGCTGCGCCGAGGGCGAGCCGGGGTTGGCGTAGAGGTTGTACGTCTTGACCGACACAATGTCGTGGTTGTCGCTGAGCTCGCCCGTCTCGGCGCTGAAGCCCAGGTAGGCAATGTTGGGCAGCTGCGGGGGGCGGTCGACGTCGAAGCACGTCTGCCACTCGTCCTCGTTCTTGTATTGCAGCTCCAGCCGCAGGTACTTGTCCTGAAAGTACGTCAGGCGCAGCTTGGTCGGGACCGAGGCGTGGCGGATGCCGCGTGCCGAGCAGCCCGCCAGCTCGGCGTCCTTGCCGTCGTTGTTCTTGTCGTAGAACTTGCTGCCGTCGCTGTGCATCGCCATGACGTAGGGGAACACCACGCCGGGCCGGTTGTTCTTGTACGTGTCGATGAAGACACCCAGGCCGTCAAACTTGTCGCTGCTGCCAAAGATGGGGCCCATCTCGCCGCGCTGGCGCGTCACCCACATAGCGAGACCGTCGCCGAACAGCTGGTTCTTGCCCGAAATCTTGAACTCGACCTCGACCTCCCAGTTCGTCGCCGTCAGCGGGACGCGCGAGAAGAGCCATCCGCTCTGCGAGGGGCGGTCCGAGGTAAGGCGAACGTAGCTGAGGGTTGTCTTGTGTTAGCAGCATGTCAAGTTCGTCGATGAGGAGGGCCAGGTATCAGGTCGGGCGGTAAAGACGTACGAATCGGTGCGCACAATCGTGTCGCCGCCAAAGTCGAACCATCGGCTCTGCATATCCGAGTCGAGGTAAGGCTGCATCGCATCCTCTGTTAGCTTTCTGCCGTATCGTATCCTCACGTGCTTCCGTGTCCATGCTGGTGACCGACCTGCTCGAGCGTGTGTGTTCGCAGCTGTAAACGATAACCGTGTTAGCCAACCCAACTCAATTGTACAATCATCCTCGTCTCGCATCACGAACCGATATGCGTCGCATGTCATCCTGCGCCTGGGCGCCCCAGGCCAGGGCTCCGACAAGGACGGCCGCGACCGAAGAGTACCACATCGTGTTTGTGCGGTCTATAAGTTGCCAGACCAAGGTGTTGAAATGCTTTGTCCGACGATCTTGGTCAAAATCTCCAATGCACTGAAGCCAAGCCAGGAGTTTTGCTGTTGATATTCGTTCGTCCGCAACCTGTCTTTGAGGTCCGGGAAAGGGAATTTGGGCGCTGGCTGGAAAAAAGAGAGTGGTGGTTGGAGCGTGGTCAAAGGTGCTGCCCCTAGCTACAGCTGTCCTCTTTCAAGTCGCTTTTTGGTGCCCGCTTTGGCTCTGGTCTTGCCCGCGCCGCCCCCCGTGCCAGGGTCTTGGCGTCACCGTGTCAAAAGCTCGCTCCTGCTGCTGCACATGCCAGCCTTGCGCCACGTATCCACCAGCCACAACTGGCGCCACATTTTCGTTTTCCTTTTCGGCTTCCTGGTCGCAAGCTTCGTAGAACTACCTGCGTCCATCTCGAGCTTTTTTCAATTCCAGAATATTATCGCATTCGCACTCCACAACAATGTCTACGGACTCGGAAACCGTCAAGCGGACTGTCATGAAGCAGGTCCTCGAGGAGGCCAACCTTGCCAATGCCCGTACTTTGATCGAGGTGTGTTCCCAATCCCCCTTCGCCAGCTACCTCGCTCCATGAAGATCCTCCAAGACTGACCACACCGCAGAACGTCCAAACAAACTGCTTCGAAAAGTGCATCCTGAAGCCTGGCACCTCCCTCTCCAAGAGCGATGAGGCCTGCGTCACATCCTGCATGGAAAAGTACATGGCTGCGTGGAACCAGGTCAACGCCGCCTTCATCACCCGCATCCGCCGCGAGCAGGCCACCCTCTAAGACCGAAAGCCCCAATCAAAAAGATTTGTACCATCAACAAGAAACGGACGAATATCACGAACAAGAGGGAAAAGCATACATGGCCCTATCTGCCAGCAATATAATGGAAACTTGGGAATTGGATACCATAATGGCCGTTGTTGTTGCTGCTGAGAAGAGCGACCTGTACAATAGACGATGGAGCTTCCTTTAGGTTATCTGTCCGGGATATATGTACCTATAGACCCGAGCTGTCATGCGAAGCTCATTTAGAATTTCAATCACGTCTCAAAAGGGAAACGAGAACTCCAGATGGAGGAACTAGGCCGCTTCCAAGGGTATCTATTGTTGTACATGCAATTCGTCTACATACTGCAAGGTATTTCACGGCGCAGCGCCGCCCGCCTTTTTGGCCTCCTCTGCTGCCCGTTTTCTGGCCAGATATCTCTCCTTGGCACTGGAGATCTCGCCCTCCGTCTTGCGGCTCTTGGCGGCCCGCTCCAGCTCCTGCTTCTTCGTCTCCTCCTCCTCGTACGCGCGCTTCATCGACCGCTCCAGCTGCTCCTCCATCATCCGCGATTGGCGCTCCCGCATGGCCTGCCGTCTCCCGGCCTGACCGGGCAAATGGTTCTCTTTGCGCTCGCGCTCGTCGGGCCTTTGCTGCTGCTGCTGCTGCTGCTGGACGGCCGTCTTCTTCTTGGCGTCTAGATTCAGGCCGCCCCGGAGCAGTTGTCTCTTGTCCACCACCTGCCCGTCTTCATTGACGTCAACGGACGCACCCTTTTCGTTCATGGCTTTGGCACGTGCCGCTTGTGCTTTATCATCGTCCGCTTCCTCCCCTGCATCTAGCTCCTCTGCGTCCTTGGTGCCAGCATTCTTGGCCATGTCCTCTGCCGCCTTGACCGACTCGGCGTGGCGCTGCTCGTCCTTGTCCAGCAGCTTGCGGTAAAATGCCGACATGCCACCGCCCTTGTTCTTCTTGGCCTCCTCCTCTTCCCTCTTCTTCTCCTCTTCTTCTATGCGCCTATTTTCCTCCTGCTGCTTCTTATATGCCGCCGTGACAAACTTTTCTTTGTCGGCAAACTCCTCGCCTTCAGCCTCCCGTTCGCGCGCAATTTTCTTCTCCTCGGCAATGAGCAGATCCCTCTTGCGCACATCCGCCGCTTGTATTAAATTCTTCATATATTTAGGCTTCTTTTCGACATCTTCCTTTGTGGCGTGCTTTTTGGGCTTCAACGAATCGTAAACGTTGTCGTACTCGTAGACGCTGGCGTCCACCTCGGCCGCTGCCTCGGCATTCCTGCGCGATGCGAGCGAGCTCGATAGATCGCCAAACATGGCATTGGTTTGTGATTTGACATTGAGCTTCGGCGGTGGGCCTTTGGCAGCCAGGCCTGGTTTCGATTTGGGCTTGCGCGACCCAGAGTCTTGCTTCGGTTGCGAGGCGCCAAAATCGTCGAGGTCTCCGCCGATCGCCTGAGCCTTGGTGCTGGAATCGCCGTCGTTTACATCGGAGTCGGAGTCGTCACCGCCGAACATGGGCTTTCGGCGCGGTGCGGCAGGCTTGGAAGCGCCCGGCTTCTTGAGGTTCAGCCCGAAGGAGAGTGGCTTGCTCATTGCCGACTGATCCGCAGCGTACAGTATCTCTAGCAAAACCGAATGCTCTCGCAAGCTGCAGGAGTGCCCAAGGTAACCAGAAATCTAGTCGGATATCTGTGCGTTCGATATGGCGTGCCGCTGAGAGTCTTCGCGTGATCGTTGAAGAACCCGGGCTTGCGTTTCAAGGTCCACCGCCGTGGTACTTGTAGAGTGCCCGAGTATTTCTAGTGGAGCTCGCCACAGTGCCGTCTCGGACAGGCTCCGGAGCACATGCCGTCGTCCACAGTTCAAGACTCTGGATTCTTCAACAGCAAACAAAACAATTTACTCTTTTAAACTTGCATAACATGATCGCTTCTGACGAGCTCTCGGAAACCATAAATTTTATCGGAAACGTGCCATCGAGTATGAATAGTGGCGACCATGCCGTCCATGAAACAGGCTTGCATTAAAATTCCAGCGTATCTAGTTATCTTATATTCCAAGAGAGTCTTCAAATTAGATCCGACTCAATAGTAACTGAAACTCATAATGAGAATCATACGACATGATGCGACATGACATCGGCCAAAGCGTGCAATGTAGTCTCTGCCAGACGGCTCTGATCAGTCAGCTTTTTGCCCCGCGGCATCGGCAACTAACATGATAGCCATCGCTCGCCATCTGATCAAGCGATTTTCGACATTTAAATCTCCCACCTATACCAACCTATAACACAGGTCGACAGCGACTAGTCTGACTGCTGCTTTCGAGAAACGCACACTAGAGCAGCCGCATATCTCGGCAAATCTAATACCCTCTTCCTGCTTTGTAGGCCGTGAACTATTCGCCACGCGACCCTGCAGATACATACGACACCGGACATGACGACATGCAGTACCTGTTTAACGATACTTGCCCCCGGCGACGGGGAGAAACTCTCCGAGAAGCCGCCGCCAGACCAGCGCCGAGTCCCTTGCTGCGACAGGATCATATGCGGTGACTGCATCGTGGTGCGTATTACAGACCTGTCTCGTCGGCGTGCGATCCGAATTGCCCAACTAACGTCGTTGGCCCTTCATTCAGAATAACTTTCGCTTCGCAGCCTACTGTCCCTACTGCCAAATAGCCAGCGAGCCCAACCCGCTACCACAAGGTCTCAAAGCCCCCCCAGCATACGACGCGTCCCAACTACACGCCGCCAAGCGTCAGCGACAACCGCCGCCGCGGCCGTCGCCTGCATACGATCCTCCGCCGTACGGGACATGCGACGGCGGCGGCGACGACGAAAAGGCAGCCGCCGCCGACGACACGCTGCACTTTCTCAACCACGAGCACGACAGCATCCTCTCGCTGTCGCTGCGGTACGGCGTGCCGCAGGATGCGCTCCGCCGCGCCAACAACATCAACAGCGACCACCTGCTGCTGGCGCGCAAGACCGTCGTCATCCCGGCGGCGTACTACAAGGGCGGCGTCAGCCTCTCCCCGCGGCCCGTCGAGGGCGAGGACGAGGAGCTGCGCAAGAGCAAGATTCGCAGGCTCATGACGGCCTGCAAGCTTGCCGACTACGCCGTCGCCCAGCTCTACCTCGAGCAGGCGGGCTACAATCTCGAGCGCGCTGTTGACAGGTATGTTGGTGATGAGGCCTGGGAGCAGGCACAACGGGACAAGAACAAGAACAACGCCAGCAATATGCGGTGGTTCTTCGGTGGCATGAGATAGAAATAGAACACCTTTTTGTAGCACCATATTATGATGTACAAGTTTCATCATGTAAAATCGATTATTTGTACCATATTTAAAAACTCCAATATGCATCGCCAGTAACCGTCCCGATCTGGTATTTGATTGCCTTGCACAGTAACGCCGTCACTACTCCTTTTTTTCCAAGTATCAATCCATGAAAATCTTTGTACAAATAACTCGCTGATGACATATGCATCATTAAAAGGCCGATCTCGTGCGGATATCAGAAATCTTTCGCTCAATCTCGCGGACAGAGCGATCTAGTTCTCCAGCAATCATCTGCTTCTTGTCGTTCGGCAAAATGGCAAATCGTTCGCACAAGTCTCCATCAATCACGCCCTTGACCGGCGCATAGTAGCTACGGTACATGAGGTGATCTCGTCCAGCAAGAGGGGCGTCCTCTGTGCGGAGGTGCAGTTCCAGGCTTTGGAAAAAGTCGGCGTCTTCACGACTCACAAAGGGGATGAAGATACCGATAGTTCCCATAATACCGCTCCAAAGCAGGACATCTTGTCCTCCGACAACCAGACTGGTCTTGTTGATGCTGGTGAGAACGTCTTGGGTAAAGAAATGACACATCAGCTCAACACGATGCTGCGTGCCGTGCAGGTAGTCACGCGCATTGACAAGATGCAACCCAGCCTGGTCTTCATCCGCCTCTTCGCTGGCCTTGGCAGGGGTACGGACAATAAACATATTGCCAAATTTGTCACCGCCTGCAACTGATTCGTAATCCACCATGGTCGTGCATGTGGTCCAGCGAGCAATGTTGTCGTCGACAAACGGAATAAGCTTGTTTGAACCGGGTTTGTAAACGACGGCTGTTACACCTTGCTGGACATCACCCACCACAATGCGGTTTCCTTGGGTATTGAGCGACACAATTTGCTGAGGTACAACCTCAGCCTGAGCTTTGCGAAGCAGCTGGCGCATACCCAAATCGTACATGCGCAGTGTCTTGCCGATGCCCGCCAACAGCTTGCCCTGGAACGGCAACAAGGCCATTGCTGGCTCTTCTATCTTCGTCTTGTGAATGAACTCGAGTTCGCGGCCACCCTCTTGGAAGCGATAAATGTAGATGTAGGCCTCGGACGAACTTCGTGGGTTGACGATCATATCCTTTCCAGTGCCTACAACCAGAAAACTTTCATTGTCCTGGCTTGCGAAGCTCACAACAGCCGCACTGACAGCAGCCTCGTTGTTCTCAAAATCCACCCTTTGCAGCACGCTCGGCTCTTCGGACGCTGGATCGACTACACTGATGCAAGATGCCCAGCGACGGTTGCCCCTAGGGTGACCAAAGTCTTCAGGTGGTAGTACCTTGGCGTCGCCGTTGACCACAGCAGGGTCTGCCAACAGCTTGGCCTGCAGATCCGGGGGTAATGTGTGATTGTCTGCTTCTATCGTATAAAAGAGCGGTTCATCTGGGTGCTTGACAAACTTCTTTGGCGTATATGTAAGTGGGATCGAACTCTGAATTAGAGTCTCTCCCAGGCGATCTATTGAAAAAATTCTGTGAACTCGTCAGCACTGTCCACTCAAAAGGTCCATTGCAATTATAAGGGTAGTAAGTGTGCAGTTCAGTAGGAACAATTGGAAAAAATGCGTAACCTCATCGCCATTTGGCTAGGGTCCTTAGGTCTCATCATATATCACTGTGGAAAAAAGAATAGAAGACAAGGGGTGTTAAGCTTACCTCAAAGACTGCCCTTGAATGCCGACCACACCGTCTTCGCACTGTTCACTGCTGAAGTTCCAGCCCCATTCAAGGTCAACGTAGCTTAGGGGTGTGATCTCGAAACTGTTTGTTATGGGGTCAGCATATCCGAGCCAAGGACGGGAGCTAAGTCCCAGAACACAGGTACGGCCGCCGACAGTGACTTGGAATAGTCGGACGGGCTTGGGCCCCAAGAACTTTTGCCTTGTATCGGTCAATTCTCCTGTGATCTCATCTAGAACGGTGCGAAGATAGACGCCAGAATGAAGACCAATATGCAAGTAGAGTGTTGACCCGCCAGATGACGAGTCATCCATAGGAATGATGGCCAAAGATGTCGGTGCAGCAGTCAACGCTTGGACAGATTTATTCTCGAGAGTTGTCTCTGGGTCTAGACTCAAGATACGGACGGTAGCATCATCGCAGCCGACAGCGAGGAAAGAGCTGCGAACACGGCCTTCAGGGACTTCACCAAGGCTGAGGGCTGTGACGGTGCCGAACATTTCCTTTTTCTCGTCGTATTCTGCGAGAGACCCGTCCGAGTCCATTTCAAAGTAGACAATTTCGCCAGAGCTGAGGGCAATAGCCACTTGGTGTGCGTTTGTTGATGCTGCAACGATGGATCTGTGTTGAGGGGCTGACCACTCATTCACATTTCCGTTGCGAATGTGCCTGATGCCCCTGGGGTGTACCTGTATAAGACCGTCCGTTCCGAGAAGCTGGGCTGCAATGGTGGGTACACTGGTAAGGAAACCCGAGTCGCTCACTTCCTCGACTGTCTCGCCGATGCTGAGGACTAGGGTGCCGTTCGTAAAGGACAGAACAATGTATGCGTCGTACTGCTCATCGCTGTTCAGCTTGAGGGTCCAAACGGCGGAGGGAACACCAGGAAGCTCAGAGGCGACAATCTCGTTTACTTCCAAGCCATGCTTGAGAGTTCTAAATGTGCTTCGAGCGCCGTTACCGCAAATGGTATAAATCTGCGGAGCGTCCTCGCCTGTCAGATTGGCTACCTTGCAGTCTAGCAGAGGGTTCATGGCGGGAATACTGTCGACAAGAGCCAGATTCTCTGCTGGTCTGGGATAGAAGTAGACAGGTTCGTATGCAGCCAGTGGGTCGACGGGGAAGTCCTCGCTCGAAAACTCCAGCTCTTCATCGTCATCACCCAGCTTTTCGAATTGGTAGAAAGCGTAGTTACCAAACTGGCTGGCAACGTAGAGGAAGCCGCTCTTCAGGATGCATAGACTCGTGGCTACTGGCACCGTGTCGAAGTACTTGATCTTCATCCGCTGCACCTCACCGGTTGGCGTTCCCTCTTCGTCCTCGACCATGTCGATTGTGACCTTGAATAGGTCGCCATCGTCGGTCTGCAGTAAGAAAAAGAAAGCACCAGCACTTCCTTTCAGCTTATGCATGACGCCAGCCACAATATTGCGTTTCCGGGAAGGGTCTTCAGTGGCACCTCGCCGGCGAGGGATCGGCACGCGCAGAGCGTCTTGGTTTGAATGGCGGTATGTGATATTCTCTTCACCGCAGACCAGAACACCACTGGGGCCGTCATTGCCTCCCGGAACCTGAAAGAGGACAGAAGCAGTGGGATCAACAGGGTCGGACCACTTTCGCACAACGTGGTTGAGTCCAAGGTCTAGTTCGTAATATACTAGCTGGGTCTCGACCTCAGACAGAGCTTCTCCCGTGCTATCTTGGTCTACTTCGGTGTACTCAATCTCCAAGGCGGCAAAGACAGGGTTGGCGTAGCCAACATCAAGAGCGATCATGCCGATGACCAGCACGCCAGGTTTGTGTGCCTCAAGCGGGGACGAGATTGTGAGTTCTGCTTGCGAGTTGCGGTTGAGAACATATACGAGCTTGTTCTTCTCGACAGCAGATATCAGGCAAGCTCTTCCCTTGGGATCGCATGCCAGGTACTCGCCGGGCACAACTCTGCGAATCCCCGTTTTACCAAACGTCTCAAGATGCAGGCGACTGAAACGATTCGGACCGGGAAGATACTCCATAATCGCGATGCGACCGGAGTCGGTGGCGAGGATGATGTAGTCTATGCCGCGTTAGCTTATTGTGTTTGGGCGAGACGCGACGGTGGCTCTCGGCTACTGACCTTTATTGCTTCCAGCTAGTCGAAAAACTGCAATTGAGCGCAGAATTCCAAAGATATCGTGGGAAAGCAAAGGAATGACCTTGCCTTGCGCTGGATCAGGACGCAGAAGAGTCAGCTGGGAGCCGGAGCCAGTGATGATGAGCTGCTCTTTTGTGCCAGCAAACTGCCCCAGAACTGCTTGGACGATGTTTGTTGGCGGCTGAATCGTCAGCGAGTAGAGGAACATGTTCGATGTAGTCGCCATGTTCCTTTCCGGGCGCAGATGAGCCTGCGCGGCTTAGAGCTGTGGTTGGAGAGTGGGCGTCGGCCGCAAAGATTCTACATTCGTAGCTCGAGGGGTGCTCCAGAACAGCTTCTGCAAGATTTAAAATGTTTGGGTTGGAAATGGCGATGGTGGAGGAAAGTTAATGCGGCTGGGTGGGTGGGTCGCGCTGTGGTGCCTGGGCTACCATTGCCAGCACTCACCCCAGTTGCCGACCGGAAAATATTTGCCGACAATCTCAAGCGAAATAATTATTGTAAATTGCTAAATACATAGAAAGGACTTCAAATGAATTTCTATACTTATTTCATAATTGTAATAGACATGCAAGTAGACCCGCGGCCAACACCTCCTTCACATGCTCTGCATCGAACGCCAAAGTGGGCCGAAACCTCCTTCCTCTAATAATATGCGTAAAAAACATCCGACAAGTCAGTTGCTCAAACTCAATCGCATCAAGACCCGACCAGTCTTGCGACAATCCAGCAGCAATGGAGCCGTCTCTTCGCCGCGCGGCACAGAGCCTTTGCGGCCAATGCTCTACGGCTCTTCGTGGGCGTCTAGCTCAACGAGGTGCCGCCAGGCAGCTTGCAGCCATGTCGAGCCTCTCCAAGACTGCGGCTACGACTTCCTCGAACAAACAGGCAGTGAAGGCGGCAACTGCTGCGACACCGGCGGCGAGAGAATACTCCTCTCAGTCTGCGCCATCTTTTAGCTTCAGCAATTCCGACAAGCCTCCTGTGCCCACTTCTGTCAAGATCTCGCAGGATGACCTCTTCCACTCCTTTACCGACTCACCCGTGCCCGAATTCCGACGCCGCGCCGCATTCATGCGTCAGCATGCCTGCTGCCCTCACCCGGACCACCAGCCGACCAAGATGTCGACACTTCCCGAGGGCGAGCAACCCGCAACAGGTGAAATGCCCCCCGCAAAGGTTGATTTCGAATGCCCCGACTGCGGCGTTCCCGTATATTGCAGCAAGGAGCACTGGATGGATCATTACGAAGAGCACCTGAAAGTTTGCGACACCCTGCGTCAAATCAACGAAGATGATCATGATCTGCGCTCCGGAAGAGTCTTTCATGAGGCCAATCTGCCTGATCTCCAGCTTGATGATGCCGCTGTGAACATGAACAACTGGGACACTTTCATGTACACTCGCGAGTTCAACGCTGTTGATTCTGACCGATCCATGCGCCAGATCACTCGTCTTTTGACATATCCCATTACAGTTGCCAGCGTTCTTCATGAGCTTAGCCCCTACAATCTCCAAAGCGGAGGTCGTCTCACCACCGAAGGCCTCAAGAGTTTTAGTGGTAAGTAACATGCATTGCTGGTCTGCAACTTTTCAAAGTAGTGGCTGACATTAGCAGCTTTGAGATATAACCTCCACCCCGGCCGCTCCGGACGCGGTGCTACGATTCAAACACTTCGTCCCGAACCCCCGCCTGTTCGAGTCTTTGTTCTAGGAGCTCGTGCTGAGTCGTCCCTACCGCGGTCTACCTGGGTGCAACTGGCGCATCTATTCCCCGAGTCTAGGCTGCATCTCATCATGGTTGGCCCCGAGAGCATGGCTAACCGTGATGATGAGTTTCCTCTTCCCGAACGCACGCCGTCGAACCCATTCGGCGCGATTGTCGAGGATAGAGTTTGGTACAAGATGAAGATTAGCACTATCGTGGACTACTACCACACCATCCACAAGACCGGCCACTTTGCGCCTTATGACCCGTACTTCGACTGCTTCGTCCTCTTCCACCCCGGCCTTGGCCATCCCGCCAGCAGTCACGAGTGGGAGGAGACTCTGCCTCTGCTTTTGGAGACCAAGGTGCCTATCATCAGCACTGGCTACACACAGCAGGATTTGGACCGCGATGTCGAATGGGTCCGAAACAAGTCGCGTGGCGAGTTTGATATTCTGCTTGAGCCTGGGGAGAACAACTTCAGAAGTCTCCGGTGGGACCTCAACGACGCCGACCCTCAGGATATTACCTGTGGCAACTGGGGCGTGTGGGCGTTCCGCGGCAAGAGGTATGTTTTTTTTTTCGTTCCTGAAAGCAAAGCGTCTACTAACATGATTTTCTAGATATGAAACCACAACCAAGGACGATTGAGCTGAACGGGGCAGCGTAGTATGTGACCACACGGTCACGCGCACATTCTCATGTAATCTAGAAAGTAACATGTAAACTGTATGTACAACAAGTAGCAAAATAGACCAAGCTCCAAATTTCGATTGCTCGCACGTTAGAATCGTCAAAATTGGACTTTCTCAAATAGCCGCCTCCACGTAAAGACCCTTGTGGGGAGCGTCTCTTCGACCGCCGTAGCGGCTTTGGCGGGACCATCCGCTGCAATCCACTGTAGCTCACCGGACATCAACTTCATCAACACAACATGCGAGTCTCGCTACAAGACGACTTGCAAAAGGCAGCCAGAGATTGATCGGCGAGCTGCGCATTGATGTGCGACTCGGTTTATTGCAATAGCGCGACTTTGCGATGAGTAGTGCCTTCGTGGCAGCGCCTCCGACGAGGCTGGCCGCCCCGCGCACTCGGCCATCAGCAGCGCAGCAGCAACGCGATGCCGCAGCCTCTGGCGACGTGCGACGCCCCGAGAGAGCGCCATCTACGGATCCGTTATCAGACAAGGCAACACTGATGCTTATACGCCGCGTTCTCTGCCCCCAGAAAATCGGCGACAAAGGCCGCGACGAGGTTCCCCCGATCGAGGAGCTACTTCCCTCCCTGACGAGCCGAAACGACGTCGATCTGCAGCTGTATGCATTCCTGGCTATAATAATACGCGAGTCTGTGCAAGATTGGTACAACAAGATCACGCCCGACGAGACATTCGTTGCCGAGGTCCTGCAGGTCATTGCTCACTGCAGTAGGGCGCTTGAGCAGCGCTTCAGGACACTGGATGTGGAGAGCTTGGTGCTGGATGAGATACCAGATCTGCTGGACAGACATATAACAGGTAGGCAACACGATCCTGGTGCAGGGGAATACGTCACTCAATGCTAATCATCAACAGCATATAGAACGAGCCATGGCCCAATGTCGCAGGAGCCGGTGACGGTTAATCCGCGAGAGGTGTACCATGCACTGTGTCCGCTACCCCAGCTCTCTCCTTTGCCTAGAGCTGTTGATGAGAACTCTGTGCAGGAGCAAACGGAAAATGAAGCAGCCTATCGCCAGCTCCTGGTGCAAGCCGTTCTTGCTATCCTGCTGCCGACGGAAGACTTGGAGAATCCATGTCTGACCGCCATTGTTGGACAAATCTTCTCGGAGCTCATCGTCGGCAATATTATTGCAGGCAAGGCATCGCAGCCCTGGCTCCTTTATGAGAGCGTTTGCATCGCGGGCAGGGTTCTCGGCGAGAAGAAGACACGGGCTACGCAGAGAATGGTCTCTGGCCGGCACGCACCCCCGGCGAAGGCCAGAGGCAAGACGGAGCGCATAAAGTGGTCAGCGCAAGCCGTATTCTTGACTATGATCCACTTTGCGGTGATGATATTCTCCTCTGCCCGGTTATTGATAATCACGCTCGTGGCGTCGTCCTCACTGCCTCTCCGGCAAACAGCGGTGGGCGACATGGGCGCGAGTAGCAAGTCACGCGACGACGATGATCATGACAAGCCTGTCAAGGTCCCTGTTCTCAGCTTCAAAATATGGCAGTGCGTAGGGAACCTTGTTCAGCTGGATTCTCGAATGCCGTGGCTTTCAGGAACCCTCTCGTGGGTGCAGTATCAAGCAGTCTATGGGCCAGGAAGACTGGTCAGCCTAGACAGCCCACTTGACCGGTAAGTCCCTGCTTTCTTTTTCCCTTTCGCCATGAATATTGCCCTCTCATTCGCCTACACCCTCTTCCTATATGACAAACCCATACCATATTCGTGTATATCGCGCATTCCGCCGGCGTCACGAGGTCTCGGCGCTGGAGCAAAGATGCATCAGCAAGCATTCGCATCGGCCCGCCTGATCAAGGGCCGACCCGAAGCTGGCCAACCCCAACGCAGCCTGGTGCCGCGACACCTTTGACTTTGCCCATCGGCGGCAACAGTAAAAAGGAAAGAAAAGGTGATTATTCTCGACACCACGGTGTGGCAGTATAATTAGGCAACAAAGTTTGGGGGTGCTTTCTTGATGGAGCCCGCAATTTGTTGTTCGTTCGCCTAGCTTCGGACGCCGCTGGCCAATGGTGGCGCAAAAGTCGCCTTCGGTCCTGCGATTGATTGATCGAGTGACCCAGCCCAACGAAGCCATCCAACCATGCATCGGACTCGACCGTTTTACGCGCCGAGATTGACAGGGGGCCTGCGCCGCCCACGCAACGTGCCTGGAACTTTTGAATCCTTGGCCCAGACCCTTCCTCCTCTGGCTGGATATTGTGCAGCAACCAGACTATTATAGCGTCGTCGTTGTCTGTTCGCATCAGGCTGCATGGCCCCTTTCCGTGGGCCATGTCACGGACGACGCTGCCAGAGCTAGCAGAGCTGATCCCAAGGGTGTGCGGGAACGATAATGCCCAGCATGCAAATGCTACGTTCTTGGGGCGCTACTGTACGACTGTGACCAAGGAGCCTCTGTGCATCACCAAGTGGCATGGCTGCACCTGGCGGCCTGCAGTCCGCGCCTGTACGACCTCGCAGCTGCATGGTGAGATGGGAAGTCTACTATGCGCGCGCGTGTTTGGGCCAGGCTCTCGTCTCGTCTCTCCATGGCTATGCGAACGCATGTCAAGGCCGCATGGCCCGTGTCATGGAAATGCAAGCCACAATTGCAAGCCTTTTTGAGGGAGCACAGCATATTCGTCATTTCCTCGCCGAAAATTATTATTCGATGTTGCCCACATATAGCCACACCTCTCAATCCACAAGACAAACACCAAGTCTCCAGTCACATTACGCCGTCCACACACACACACCACACTCTCTACCTAACCCCCACATACCCTTGCAATGACATAAAACGACCAAGGACCGGAGAATTCTTCACGAAGACCCCTCACTAACACGAGAGGCTTTCCTCTTTGGAACTAGGCTGCTGTCCCACTACATTCAGCGACTGTTCTCGGCGTCACACCTGCCCGGCGTGCTGCGCACCCTCCGGGGCGTGCTCTTCCCCAACAACGCACCTGGCAAGTCGACCCTCGCGCCCCCGTCCTCGCACGACGAGTTTTTGGCGCTGCGCAAGAAGGCGGCCGGGGCCCTGCTGGGCCTGCTGCCCACGGGCGTGGCCAAGGTCTACCTGGGCGGCGGCGCACCATCGGACACGGCTGCTGATGCGCAGAGCGGCGGCGGCGGTGCCATGGTTGATGGCATGGAGGACTTGCTCATGGTGCTGAACGACGAGTACTGCAACAAGCATCTCATGTACGGTGTTCTGGAGCTGGTGCTGGTTCGTCTGATGCCGGAGCTTAGTGAGAAAGGCGTAGGCGAGCTATGGGAAGAGAGGCTGGGTTAAAACTTGCTTTTCTAGTTTCTTGCTTGTCTTGTTTCCATGTTTAGAGAGCATAGTATAATGATACCCACATACACATATACACGACGAAGCACCATGACTGAAGAATTGTAGTAAATTTTTGTTTCAGAGTATCGAGCCAGCTCGGTGTCATTGTTTACCAAGGAAATAACTGGCTAAATTAAGCCACCCAATATAAATGAAAAGGAGCGATAGAGATATATGCTCACCAATGACCCTAGAAACATCCCTTGCCCATGGTCCTTCGCTGCACTGTCACAAACACAATCTGGTCCAAATGTCCCAACACCAGCATAAAACACAAAAAAACACAAGGAGCAAGAATGCCCAAGTAAATATGGATATAGAACAATCCCAGTCCTTGGCCTGCTTTTACGCAAAGCTGCCCCTGGAAATTCGTTGCCGAACGGTCTGTTGCCAGACGTGTGAAGAGTCGCCTCCCAATCTTTCATCCTCTTGAATATCTTTTTTGCCCCTCCAGCACCATCAACTGCCAAAAAGACAAAGAAACAAAGCCACCCTTTTGCTGCTGGTTTCCATATACTCCCGCCGATACGCGAAGATGAAGCAGTCTCGTGCAGCGATCCCTACTATCAAGCAAGGTAGGGGGGGAGGGCTGTTTGAGGGGTGTCAATCCCTTTGAACGCCGACTGAAACAGTAAAATGAAACAGGTTTGAAAAAGTCAAACACAAAATGAAAAACCACAAACCAGTATGCCTCCATGCCTTGTCCATTGACTAGTCATCACCTCCACCAGCAGCAATCAGTTCCCCGTCTCCTTCCGCAATTCTCGCCAGGCCTCTCGCTTCATGGTAAGGAAAATGATTCGTGTGTATGTCTAGTTTCATGGTGAGCTTCATGATGGTCGAATATTCATGCTCAAATTGGCCGCAATGGCCCAGGTTCTGGAGATAATTCAACAGAGTAGCAGCTGCGCGCTGCGCATCTTCTGGGCTTGGCGTAGTCGGTGAAACCCTGACACCTGTATTCAGTTTCTTCCCACAAAGGCGCATGCTGGGAATGGAGGCCATGGTATCGGCAACAGGAGACTCTTGCTTGCACGCGGGCGGAGCATTGCGGGGCGTCACCAAGGTAGAGTCGGTGGCTTCGCTATGCATTTGGCTGGCATATTCCACTTCCATCGAATGAAAGGAGCCGTTCCGCTTCTGTTCAGCTTCAAACTCTGGGTCCAAGGGGAATCCCGAAGAATGTCCATCAGGCGAATAGCCAAACGGCCCAACGGGGCTAATGAGTTCCGAGGAAAATGACGTCGCGTTGTTCGTCAGTGAGGTTTCTGACTGAGATGCAAACTGGCGATATGTGAAGTCGTGCTTTCCACGGGACTGTAGATCATCGTCGCTAGGGCTCACAGACAATGGCGAAGTCTGTGCCGATGGCGACGTCGGCGAGATATCCGGGAACCTGGCAGAGAATGATAATTTCTCAGGAATGCTTGGCTCAGAAGCACGTCTCAGAGCCCCTCCTGTAGTATCGATCGAATATCTAAGCTTGAACTTGTTCAGCCAAGACGGTGTCAATTTGGCGAGGATCGCCTGGTGGTTGGGGCTGCCGCGAGCGTATTGGCGCGCTCTATCCATGATCTCGGTGTCGCTCATCGGAAGTCCGTGCTCTCTTTGTTTCCGAATATAGTTCCCGAGCGTGCGTTCAAAATCAGGGTTCTTCCCGTTTGTACGTTTGCCGTTGGAATCTTTTTCGACTTCGCCTTTGAGATACATCTCCTTGTTGCGCAAAACCTTGGACACAGTGCTTAAATACCGCAGGTTAGCTATTGAACAGAGACTGATTTCGCGTTGGTTTCATACCTTCTTTCCACCCTAAATATCTCTCCAATGTCCGCCTGCCTCATTTTCGGATTACTCTCATGATAGAGACACATGTCCCTCTTTTGTTCAAAAGTCAAAGTCTTCCTCGTTTTTTCAGGAGGCTTTGCGCCACACATAGCAGCCATCGGCGCTGGAGCTAGTGTATGAGACGAAACAGAGTAGCCAGTTGAAGGTGCATGCGCGGCCAGCTCACTGGGCCATGTTGCAGTTGTGGTTAACATAGGCAGGTGTTGATGCGTCATATGTCCTGCGTGCGTAATCTGTTGGTGAGATAATGGTGTGTGCATGCCTGAAAGTGGCTCTATGGGCATTCCATGCGGTATGTAATGCTGAAAATGCGCATACTCGTTCAAGGGACTATTTCCGTAAGGGCTTTGGCTGTAAGGGCTTGTGCTATGCCACGGCCCTTGTGTATAATGGTTGGGAGTGATCATGGCATCGTTGCCGGATGGTTCGTCCGTCTGGCTAGTCTCGGACTTCATATTTATGGCTCTCAAGCTTGTCGAGAGCTGGCAGTTGAAAGCAGCTGCCCCCCAATATTGTTAGCATTTTGAGAGCAGTAGATGGGGACACTCTCCATCAATATGGCCGAAGAGCACTATCAATAGCCTACTTACATCGTCAAACCTGCTATGTCAATATCGAAACGACATAGACGCAGAATTTTCTTGGAAGGAATGCCCGAAAGAGATATGAGGAAGAGCCTTCGACAGCCTGACAGGTCCACCAGCGAGGGAATCGAATTGCTGCAGCTGCGAAGGCTGCCCCTTCTATACTGGTGATATTTGCAGAAACTGGGTTGGGCTAAAGTGAAGAAGCGTAGGTTTAGGCTGGCGCTTTGACACTCTGGCTCTGAAACGGGGCCGCGAGGAAGTAAAGAGGATGATTGATGATTGACAAGGTAAGACGTCGAATGTCAGCCAAGAGTATTCCCCTCACTGCGCTGGATAGTGCTATGGGGATCTTGCGTTCTGTATTGACTGAAAAAAACCCCCGGAAAAAGCAGATGTGTCTGAGTGTAGAGGGTTTCCTTCCTTGTCGAAGTATCATGAAATGCGCAAAGGGGAAGTCTTGGAAGTCGAAACAGTATAGCGATAAGATACTGACCCAAAGATCCAGAGTTGCTTATTGTGCACACCAGACAAACCAGACAGCAACAATTCCGGAAAAATGAAAGGACGAAATATGACGACCAGGCGTACAGGAATACTTGTAGGAATGGAGCGGGCGCGTGTTGGTAGAGCAGACAGCTACCTCATGTACCTGTGCAAGGGCCCTGGCCCAAGCCATATGCCTCAACCCTTCCAGGGTGCACACGATGAAAGATGCAGGGGTGCGGCCTGGAAGAAGCTCAATGAGCACCATTGACAGCCCAGACAGGAAATGGTGTGGGAGGCGGAGGGGAGAATGAGAGATGGGGGTGATGGGGGTGTGAGGAGGCCGGATGCTGCACCACACCCCATTTCCAGTATACCGACTGAGAGGGTTTTAGCTCGGCAGCGGGCTAAATAATAGCGCGCACTACATACATACATCGGCCGGCAAGATAACTAACCTAACGAATTGTAGGTCATTTTTTATTCGTGTGGTCATGAATCTATAGGCCAGCCGGAGTGAGTAGTCGAAGTCGGCCCCCAACCATACAAAGTACTCCGCAACTATCCGCCTCTCAATGCACTATTCATTGGCAGGAGGCGCTCGAGCCAGAGAGATCACGGTTTTTCAAAGATCTCGATAGATGTTTGGGTATGCCTGGCACTGGTATCAGATGAGGCCGATGCAGTAAAGACAAGGGGCGCTGCGATGCTGACTCGTGGTGATGTTGTTCTGGCTGACCGGACGAAGAAGGGCAGATGATGATAGCTCCCTATCGGTCTAGCAGGTCAGGTGCGCCGCAGGTACAGACGAATGGGCCAAGGCCCTCAGCTTTTCGAAATCTGGATACACATGTGTCTCTGTGGTGTGTGTCATTTGCGTAGCTCTAGCAAACGTTAGCAAAGCGGTGGCCGTTGCTATTGGAAGAAGGAGATGCCACAATGCGACGCCCCCCACTGGCAGCCATACATTACCAGGCGGTGCCAGGTAACAGTCTGGCAACACACCAATCCGCTGTAGAGTTGAAGAATAGCCGGCTAGCCTACTTTCATGATGTTGCAGCTGTTAGCTTGGTGTGTGTGGGTGTACCAGGGTTGGCTACCTTGTCCGCGCTACAGACGGTCCACACACTCTTGTCTAGACCCTGGCTCACACGGCTCAACTGCTCACTGCTTAACAAAGTGCGTCGTTACTGGCGAGAGCATGTTTGTTCTCAGCCTGCAAAGCAGCAACATCTTTATCCTGTCCAGATGGCGGAGATGCCGGGTGGCATGACAGCATCGGGTTTCTACCACACAATTCAGAGACGCAACAAATGGCTGCTGTTGCAGCGTGAATCTGTTCAGTACTTGCGTAATCTGTACTGAATTGTGGAAGTGAACATGGTGAATGCTTGCTCTGTCCGCTTGCTATTGAACCTATTGTAGACCGAAGTCGGAGAAGACATAGTGGATTCTCGCTGTCCATGATTGCTCGGTTTTGTTGGCTCGATGAGAGGAGAGAGCAAAGTTTTTGCTCCTGGTAAGCCTCTGGCTGGTGGTCCGACTTCCGCGACCTTTATTAGCTGCCTACCCTGGTCCTCTGGCGAGCTAGCTGCGCTTTGCAATGCATGTCGGCGGACAAGGCTGTGAGGGGGAAAAGCAAAGGAGGCACCCGGCCAGATCGATGCCGCGCCTGCAGTAGCTTGCTTGGTCGGGGCGCCAGACAGCCATCAATTATACCCAGGGGAGACGATATTACAGAGCTTCGGCGGCGTCACGAGTGTCGCAAGCTACTTACGATACATGGCAGGCACTTCATCAGCGTTCAGGCCATTTCATGAGCGAGTTGGGTACCAGGCTGGCATGCCAGGGTATTAGTGGTAATGTTCGTGGCAGTGGAAGAGGCGGCAGATAAGGCGCGCATCCTTCGCGTCCCTCCCTGCTGATACGAGGTGCAAAGTACTTGAAAAAAAATCCAACAATTCTTGCTGCGTTTTCTTTCATAGAGGACATTTAACCTCTTTTTACTCGACTGCCCGAGGGCATACCAGACACTGCTCTACCTCAATCGTGGCAAGTTTTGGCCACGGTACGGCAGTTGTTCTGATGGATGCTCAATGAAATGAGCTTTGGGTCAGAGTTTCGGCTGTGAGGCTAGGGGGTGGGTAGGATTTTTTTCGTCTAGCGACAGTAACCATGTTCACAGACACAAGAACTTTGCAGACTGTAATAAGCTGAATGCTGGGCAAGTCCAAGGACAATGCTTAGATCTCATCGAAAAGGTGGGCTACCAGGACAAGATGGTGGAGGTGCGCCCCAAACGTGCTCTCTGCTGTACTCCGTAGTGGTAGGTAGTGTTGGCATGCAGGGTTGTACTGGTGGGCACGTAGGGCAAGCATGATGTACTTGTGTACCTTGCTTATCCTTGTGGACATGTGTAATTAATTACTCCAGGACTGCCCCATGGGCATGGGCTGTCCCCGTGCGCGGTCGCCTTAGCCTGGGAGCTAGATACGAGCGGCGTCCCACAAGGACCACACTCTGGCCGGGTATCTTCCCGTTGGCCATTGCCCTCCACCATCAACCGGTGCGTCATGGCGGGAGGGTCTTGATGCGCGGCTGCAATAACCGTTTTGGGGCTAATAAGCCAAGCAAAGAGGAAAGCCGTGTCAGAGTTGCCACACTGTGTGCCAGTACAGAGAGGCAGTGGCACGGAAATTGCAGTCTGTTGCCTCATTTTTGTTTTCTTTCCTTTTGTCGAGTAGTCGCCCCCCTCATGCTCATTGTCGTCTGCGGCGCTGCGGGGGGCATTCCAGTTTCGGGAACGCGCCGGGCGTCGAGAGTCGAGACATGTTTGGCCATGCAGAACAGCGAGGATGGGATGCGTGATAGGCGAGTCTGGAGAGCGGGACGGCTCGCAGCATCGACGGGTTTGGGCGAGATGTAGGTTCGGCTAGAGCCGCCAAGTCTTCTCAAATTCATTGTCGCTGCACGACGAGACGATGGTGGTGTAGCCACGATTGGCTGCAAGAGCAGCTGGTGGCTGAAGCAAGTCAACAGATGGGGCAAGGATTGGTAAAGCTGCGGGAGGGCGACTGTAACACACCTGATGGCCGATGGGGGGGGTTGGGGCGATGAGGGGCTGCAAATGCGATGGATGGCCAAATGACTTGCGCGGTGTGTCTAGCAGAAGGGAAGAGGGTGGATGGTGTCATAGAGGATTATCATAATAGGACGGGGAAGAAAGAGTGAGAGCCGCTGAGGCGTCGAGGCGTAGAGGCGTTGAGAGTACAAGCAAGGGCTAGCAGCTGGCAGCTGGCAGCGGGCGTTTGCATATCCGTTAGTAGTGCCGTTAGTACCTTACCTTACTGGTAGGTAGGTATTAGGTCGGGCTGGCAGCTGCCACCCTCGCTCGCTGCCAAGTGCCGTCTGCACAGCCTGTGACTCTGCATTAACAGCGTCTACCTTGGTCTGGTGCATCGCAGGGCTAGTAATGCTAAGACAAGATACTGCAGCAGCGCAAGCGGGCGCATAATGCCCAAGCCGTGGCGGGAAGCATTGGATTGCCATTGACACCTTCCAAGTTCCTACCTACTTACCTACTGGTAGCTCAATATTAATAAGGTACGGACGGATACACACAGGCTCGATACAGGCTAACCATCTGCCTATGTCAAGCCGCACACCCACTTGTGGCCCGTCCCGCTCATCCTCTTTTCCCTCTCCTCGACCGCTTTGCCCAGTCAGTATGCTGGACAACCCAATGATCTTTCAATAGCCAGCCACAGTGCCCGACAAGCACGACCGGCGCTCTTGTTACCAGTATCAGTACGCCTCCCCAGCGCAAACAACTTACCAGTAGTATTGTTCCCGGCTCGAACACAGCCGTTTGCCAAACCTTGTCTGTCTTCTCCGCCGTCGTGCAGCAGACTGTGGGCGGTCCAGAGTCGAGCCGAGCAACCCTGTCGCCAGTCAACCCAGTTTGCCTGTGCCTGTGCCTGTCAAGCTCAGCCCAACCAACCCTAGCGCGCTCGACGTCGAGCCACGGCCTCTTTTCTTACTCCAAGCTGGCCAGGGGTTTCGCCGCCGGCAAGAAAAAGGCTCGCACTTCCTGCTCGGCGTCAGACTGGATTGGCGCTGCGCACTTAACTGCCCGATCATGCAAGCCCTCGTCAATGGAGTCGTCATCCAACAAAAAAAAAAACTTGCGTCTTTTCCCCAAGCAGCAGTCTGTCAAACAGTCTGAGCCATCGTCCGTGCTCGCAAACTGCATTCCGAAATTTGACATCGAATCTCAAGCCTTGCGCCCCGTGCTCAATGTCTCGGCTACAGCCTACAGTCCGAACTGCATGCCACTCAAGCCGCGGCCCTCAACCCGATGCACCTCAGAATGGGAGAAATTGGAAAAGCCGGCAAAAGAGATGAAGGAAACACGCCATGCGCAAACCATTGAGACCATCACACACTGCTACAGAAAAACCATCGCTGCGACTCTACTTGTGCGTCCCCAACGGTGTCAAGGACAAGGCCTGACCTGACGCCTCTTGTCATCTTGGCCTCACCCCCCTCTATGAGCTGTCAACAAAGCCACCCCAGAGAGCTCTCAGCACAGACTGCCGCACCGCCTAAAGCCTCGTGTAACCCACGAAATAACTTGTAGGTATGCCTGCTCATTTATTACTCGGAGAGGTCGGAGCTGACTTCCCCCGCCCTGCGAAGCAATGCGACTCCAATAATGGAATCCACCTATTGGCAGTTGGCTTTCATCCCACCAGTGCCACCAGCGCCAGTGCTGTGAGACACTCTTCGGACCCCGGTTAGTTAACTAACAAGTCTTGCATTGATACTCAGTACTTTCTTCCGAACCCCCCAACTTCCCCCCATGTCGGCGGCACTTTCTGCAAATGAGCGGAAGCCTTCCGGCCAAAACTACGCCCGTCTACCAGTGCTCTCTGGATCAAACTCCAGCGATATCGCCCGCAAACTCGAATCTTTGTGGTTGGGTTGCTGGCCAACTAATCGCACGGAGTAGCAGGTCTCCAGCTCTTCCTCGAATGACGCCCAGGCCCCCCACGATAAGCGCCCACCTCAAGCCAAGGCAGCCTCTCTCAGCCATCTCGCCGCTCCCCTGTAATTGCACTACACCCTCTCTGGCTTTAGTGCCTCATTGTGCATCCTCGAGCATCCACACTCATCTCCCATTCAGTGTCGGCATCCAACAAGCATGGTTTTGTCCGTAGCTGGGCAGCTTTTCCCCGACGGCCTTGCTCAAGTTTATTAGCTCGCAAGGCTGGCCGTAGATCCAGAGGCCCAAGCTTGCAGCAATGCGCAGCAGCCTTCCATGTCGCTTAGTCGTGGTCTTATAAGCCATAAGCGACAATTTACAGCACTTAACCATGGTCCTCACTGACGGGTTGTGATTTTCGTCAATGACTGCCGAAAACGCAAGAAACGACTTTTAGTAAGAGTCTCGCGAGCCAAGGAGGTTTAATTCCCACCGCCGGTCTTTTCAGGCTTGGGTAAAACAGGGTTTTGCTCACGCAGCTGTACTTGACCTGAAATCTCATGTATCCGTGTTGATGGCATAGATTCACGAGGCGGATATTGAATTCACGAGGCGGACATCGAATTCACGAGGCGGTTTCCATAATCAGGCACTGCGCCAGCCATACCTATTGCTGGACACACACGCGTGTCAGGATAAATAATAGAAGCGATAGCATGTAAAGTGAACGGCCGTGACGGCTTACATACTGATACAGGACTAACATACGAAAATCGCTACCGACAGGGAACTAGTGGCTTACTCTGTTTCCCGTCAGTGACAGTTTGTGGTCTTAACTACACATTTAGGAACCATCACGGCCGAGATGGTGATATTTCTGCGCATTACATGCGTAAGGCAAGGCATACAGTTGGTTCGCAAAGCCAGCCGCTCATCAGTAAAGAAGTATATGTCGTATTACGTTGCTAAGCTAGGTGACAACGCTGAGAAAATTGAGAAATATGGTCTCGGATTGTAGTCCGTGTAGTTCCAAGGTTGTGTGGGCTTGGCTTTTCGTTGTCGATACCCCTTCTCGCTAAACTCAGTCGCCTTGGTCCATCCGAGATTATGGTGAAGTTGTGCAACACCACTCAAAGCACGACTGTTGTAAATTTAATCTAGCTGTCCTATCAGTACCAGCGGAGGGAATTGGAGCACTATTCTTTCCGAGCTGAGTTTGACGCCCCGTCGCTACCAAAGTTCGAAATTGTAAATGATGTGTGAGCGCCCTAGTCAAAAGCCAAGCGAGGATGGCTTGAAATCAGATACAGCTTCCATGCCAATTTACAAAGGCGCTGATGATGAAGAACTGCTTGATTAGGGCCAGCCGCAGAGAAGCCAGCGCGGGGCGAAGCAGCGGGAGAGTAGCTCTCGACGCTGAGGGGAGTTGACAGCAGCCATGTCAACGACGTAGAACCATTTGACTCGACCGATACGTGGAGACCACGACTGACCGAGACTCCGATGAGAGTCGCTGCCAATATTCGGAATCGAGAATCATTTACTGAGGACGCTCAGGCGACAGACTCCGCGAATGGGCAAGGCAGAGCCCTGTTCATACCATCCGCTGCGTTCTCGGCGCTACAACCTTATGCACCGTATGATTATGCCACCAAGAAGACGTTTGCCGTCAGTCTGCGGCTTTTCACAATATTTCCGGGTATCAAAACCACCACAGAGGAGCCACTGTGCGGCAGCGGAGAGCGGCGTACTTGGACGGGCAAAGAAAGGAGCCTTGCGTTCGCCATCTACGCTTATCACGACGTCGATAAAACGTGACAGTGCAGAGAAACGCGCCGCAGGTCGCCACGATCTCGTCTCTTCGAGGACGTTGATATAGCTTGGTCAAGACCACACGTTTTCGAACACCATTCGGCAATGTCATCAGTTTGAACCGCGTAAACCCACGTGGAGTACGACCCTCTTTTGCAAAAGAGCAGCAAGCTACAGTTTCAGTACACCTACAACAACACCATGTTCCTTCCCAAAAGGCCTCCTCTACCCGGGCGGCGACCCCCCATCTGCCGCCGGCAGGCTACCCAGCTGCGCGTGAAGCAACGTGACACTCGTCAGCCCGCACGGCCCGGTTCGGTAGGCGGCCAGCATAAACGTATCTTACCAAGTTCATTGGCCCCAGCGGGAGGCGTCCCCCAGACAATAGCTGACACGGGCAGGGCTCCAAAGCACATGGGAGGAGCATGGACGGCAGCGGAGGAAGGAAGTGTTCCGGACACATTAAGCGACTGTAAGTCCGTGCTCAAGCGGTCGTTTGCATTACGCTGGTTTGCATGGGCTGCTGCTCGGCAGTTACATATATGCTGGTTCACGTCAGTACAGTTCAAGTTCTCTTTCTTTTGGGGAATATCGGTTTTTTTTTTTGCCGTAGCCTTCATATTGCACAAACAGCCCTCTAAATAAATTTGATTTGCAATATGTACTTCAAACCCAACTTTGTATGTGCCAGCTGAGCGGCAAACTTGATGCAGGTCTCGTTTCCCATCGCAGACATACATCCCTGCTTCAAATCATGTAAACACCCCGTCATTTCCTTCAAGCCAAAGAGAATAAAAGTGTAAAAATAAACGTTTTGCGCCCCATGTTCATGTCTCGGCTCGCAACCGAACACTGTTTCTGCGAGATTTCCTTTCTTTTTTGTTTGTGTCTCGCCTGCCGGGGGGCTCGGAAGTCGTGGCCCCCCCTGCTGGGAAACTCGGCCGATGATGCACCATCAAGCCCGACAATCCTTATCTTGCACATCAACAATCTCTCCCGACCTGCGCCCTGCGCCCGCCCAGGAATCCCCCGAATGTCATCTGCTAGCCGGAGAGTGGACCCCAGCCGAGCACCCATGTTCGCCTTAATCGATGGCTCGGGTGGCAAGGAAACAGATTGGTGTTGCGCAAGGGTCTGATTACGCGATAGCAAGAACGGTAACGCAGTGGCAGTTGTTCGCCCGACGTGGCTTCCCAGGTGGAGTTGAAGCCCTTTGGGCCGCAGCGCCTCCATCTCCCCCAGCCCGCTATATCCTTGATCGGGTCAATCATCGCTTGACAATAGTCACTAGAAAGATATTGATCAGCCATGGACTACTTGGAGCCCATCTTCACAGGCCCGCGCTCCGGTGCGCAGAGGCCGGCGTTGGAACATCGCTCTACTTACCGACATCCTCATCTTCCAGCTCATGGCCGAGCCCAACTCTCTGAGGCTGGTGCTTGACGGACTTGCCGTAGACAATAGCCGTTTTGAAGACCTCAGTGATACTTCTGTGGATGGCGTTACACTAAATTCACCCCATATGATTAGCAAACCCGCATCCGTTTTTCTTTGCATGATTATCTGCTTACAAAGTCTTCCACAGTCGATTTATTGGCCCTCAGCACAACAGGGGCACTGTAATCTGGCTGCTTGCCCTTGGGCTTAGTGTAGACACGCTTGAGATTCAGCTTCTCCCACATGGACTCCATGAGCTCGTCAATGTTCCAGCCGTGCTCGGAGCTGATGGGGACTGAGTTGGGAATTCGGTACAGCAGATCCAGCTCTTCGATACTGATGGCGTCGATCTTGTTCAGGCAGTACACGACCGGAATATAACTGAGGACGAGAAATTAGCATCACGATTTGTATATTGTATTTCCACGGGTAACGAAGTTACACTTACCTTCTGGAGCGAGCTTCCAGAATATCAATCAGGTCATCAACCGTGGCATCGCAGCGGATGGTAATGTCGGCCGAGTTGATTTTGTATTCACTCATGACGGCCTTGATTTCGTCGTGACTAATGTGCGACAGAGGCACTGTGCTCGTAACGTTGAGACCACCCTTGTCCTTCTTCTTGAAGGTAATGTTTGGCGGCGACTTGTTGATGCGGATGCCGAAACCTTCCAATTCGGCCTCGATAACACGTTTGTCAGTCAGCGGCTTGTTGACGTCCAGAACGATGAAGATCAAATGGCAGGTCTTGGCGACGGCAATGACCTGACGACCTCTACCACGACCGTCCTTGGCACCTTCAATAATACCGGGTAAATCGATAATCTGTAGAGGGGCACCTGCTATATGTTAGCAGCCCGTACTCTCCTACTCAAAGGAGGATGTAAAATACCATTGTACGTGACCTGGCCCGGCACGGAGGTAAGGGTTGTGAATTCGTATGCGGCAGCCTCAGAGTGCTGACCAGTCAGACGACTCATCAACGTACTCTTTCCGACAGAGGGAAATCCAATGAAGCCAATACTCGCAACACCAGTTCTGGCGACGTCGAAGCCGGCGCCGCCACCGCCGCCACCTCCCGTGGGGGTAAGCAGCTCGCGCTTGAGCTTGGCCAATTTGGCCTTTAGTTGACCCAAATGGTAGGAGGTCGCCTTGTTCTTCTGGGTCTTGGCCATCTATGTCGCGGATAAAAAAGGCCTTGTCAGCATCATTCTCCTCGAGTTTGGTCGTAAGTGGTAGGAATTCGACGATCTGGGGGAAGCGTGCCGACTATGGCGAGTGCTGTCGTCTATTAATTGTGCTGGGTGAGTTTCAAACATACTTCGGCCTCGACCTCTTTAATCTACATCGCACGCTCGTTAGTAAAGGGATCATTCTGTACCGATGGTCTTGGCAAGCCCTACCTTGTCCACCGTCGTCGACATGATGGGCAACTTCTCGCAGCTTGCGGAGGAGTTGAATAAGCAGATCGGCTAGTTTCTTGGCAGTGATAAAGTATTCTCTGAGAGAGAATTCGTAGTTTCGCGTCCGGTAGGCTCTGCCACGAGAGAACGTGTCGCAATGACGGGTATGATTTTCAAGTCTTCGAGACTGTCGTCCTTCAAGATTCTTTGGTGGGCTTGGTGGGGTAAATTTTTTTGGTGCGGCGGCCAATGATGTCAGGCGAGGGCCGATTCACTTGCCAGCTTAGTCAGGATTTCTCAGGCATCACTGGTCAGATGCAAGTCATTTTTGACGGAGGTTTTGTTGTTATTTCGTTGCATTATATACAGATTACTGGTAGTGAAAAACCATCGGACAAGAAGGCCTGTTGTACCTGAAGTTCCTTCAACCAATCCGACAGTCCGTTTCATCGTACAAAAAAACATCATATAAGCATGGACACATCAGACATCAAATTGACAAAGTAGCAAGCAAGCAAGCACATGAATCAAAACGTCAAAATCAAGACAAAATTCTTGCGTAATAAAATTTCAATGGTAAGAAAACTGTTGCCCGGCGTGGGCGGTGCGTTACAACATTAGAGCTCATATCAGAGCTCCTCTTCGTCAAATATACCAATCACCCCTCTAATCTAGGGGATAACACCCAAAAGGCGTGCCTGTCACGCAACAGCAGTCAGAAACCAAGAATCGCCTGTACGCGAAAGCTATGAACAAGAAGATGTGTAAGGAAAGGAGTGAAAGAGGTATAAGGCAGAGAAAGGATAACGCAGTGGTGTCATTATGCAGTGTTGTGAGCGGATGCTGAAGAGAAATGCTCCCTTGCGGATTGTGTTTGATGTCAGTGCAAGTCATATGAATGTCCAACAACATCACTTCATAGCTGTCAGTGAGAACCGCCATTAACAGCGACACTGGGAGCCTCGATGTGGTTGTGCCCATGACCGTTAGTACCATTGAGGAGCTTAGACTCAATCGCGGAGGCGTGCACGCCGTTTGGCAACGATGGGCTGGCTTGGCCCCTAACGAGGTGCTCCAGACCTTGCTCGAGGCACAATTTCTCGTATTCTGGGTCGTCTGGGAATACTTGAACTAGGCCGCGGCGTGGTACTCGCTTTTCTGGAAACGGTGTGCTGCTGATCAAATGTTTCGTCGGGGTATCTTCACGCACAAAGTTGCCACCGAGATAGTATTTATGCCGCGGCGCAAAGCCATGGAAACGGTCCACTCCGGGATCTTGCTTCCATTTCTGGGGCGCCTTCCACCCCACAACCTGAGCCTCGCTCTCGAGAAGCTCACGATACTCGACGGCGAGCATAACGTTGCGAAGATGGGGCATATTGGAGACAGTGTAAAGCAGCTCAGACAACTTGACGAAGAACATTTGTGTGGCGGCGAACCGCTCCCATGCAGCTTGCTTCAGTTTTTGCTTGGTCTGAAAGCTCATGGAAGCGGGGTCTTCGCCATTATAGTAATCTGGCAGCTGTTGGCCAATGTCCCAATATTTTTCGGATAATAACGAGTAGAGCTCCCACTCGGTCCGCCAAAGAGTAATCTTCGCCAGATGGGAGACAGGGGCGCGCTCCCACGCTGTATAGCGAGACAGATCAAGATCCTTTTCGCCAAGAAGCAAGGCAACGTGTGTGTTGAGTACCCATTGTTCGCGACCTTCAGGGGTGCCGGTGACTGCGGGTCGAATAGTGTCGTAGCGGACACCAGACATAAAACGAAACTTCTCCGCCACGCTGGATTGTTTTGGATTGGAGCATGTCTGGAGCCAACGCATCAAGGGCGGGAGCTTGTCCAACCGAGCGCGTTCCTCTTCTTCGCGCATCTTTCTGGCTTCTGCTTCACGGGCAGCACGTTTGCGTTCGACTTCTTCGCGGTGACGGCGCTCACGCTCCTTGCGCTCCTCTTCTTCTTCTTGTCTTTTCGCCTCTGCGGCCTCACGTTCCAGCTGCTCGCGATGCAGACGTTCCTCTTCTTCGCGCTGTTTTCTCTCTTCCTCTTCCTTTTTCTTCTTCTGTTCTTCTTCTCGTAATCGTGTAGCTTCAGCTTCGCGGCGCAGGCGCTCCTCTTCTTTGGCTTTCTCTTCCTCTTCACGGCGTCGAGCTGCTTCCTCCTCACGGCGTCGAGCTTCTTCCTCCTCGACTCTCTTCTTCTCTTTCTTGGCAGCCTCCTCTTCCTCTTTCTTCCTGGCTACTTCGGCCTCGTCGATCTTTTCAGCACTCGGTTCCTTGATAGGTGCCTCCGTCATAGCAATGTCAACATCCTCAGACTTGATTTTCACTTTGTCAGATGACGCAGAGCGGTTGGAATCCCGCCGTTTCGATTCTTTTGGCTTTTTGTCGTTGACAGAGTCCTCGTCGCTCCTACCCTTGGAGTTCGTCTTCTTCGTCTTGTCTTCTAGGGCGGAGCGCTTGCTCTTCTTCTCTGGCGCGTCATTTTCCAGGCGCCGACGCTTCACAGAATTTTCAGTTTCATCCTTGTCAGCGTCGGCCGAATGATCAGGTGTTGTGCTCTTGCGATGCCTCTTAGATGTCGACTCGTTTTCCCGAGGGGGTTCACGCTTTAGCGCCTTCGTTCTGTCATGATACTTCTCTGAAAGTTTTTGCTTTTCTGCGGTTTCATCATTGCGGGAGGTTTTCGGACTTGTTGGCTCTTTGCCAGATGAGACTCGACTCTTCTTGTCTCTCTCGCCGCGAAGTTCACCTTTGGAGACAAGCTTGCGGCGCGGCTTGGCGGATTCGCCATCAGATGACACGGCCGCGGCGTCTGACTCTGCGCGTTTTGTCTTGGGAGGCTTGGACTGGACGCTCGGTGAAGCTTCACGATCGGAACTTGGCACAACTGGGAGCTTCTCTTCTTTGCGAGGCCGACCAGGACCGCGCTTAGGGGTTTCCTCGTCGCCGTGGGTCGAGAAGGACTCGGATCGTCTCTTGGTGTCCAGTTTGGAACCAGATTTGCGTTCGCGCTTAGCGTCTGCGCGTGCTTCGTCTCTCTTAGTACGCTTCTCCTCGCGTTCGCGCTCCTTTCGACCTGGAGATTTCGTGGAAGCGCCGTCTTTGTGCGCGCGCTTATATTCGTCGTATGCAGCCCGTAATATGTTCTCCTCTTCCTTCCAATTTGGGCCCTGGCGATGATACGCAATTTCGTAGTAGGTTTCGCCCTTGAACCTTCTTGTCGGATCGAAGCCCTGTTGCTCCAGTAATAACTGAACCACCTTGAGGTTTTCCTGGCCAATTGCCGCTAGTATAGGGGTTGCGAATCCAGCTGGAAGACTCGCCACAGGGCCGGGGTCGGCGTTAGCACCTCCCAGGCCTAGTAACAACTGGAGGACAAGATCATGGCCGCCGCGGGCAGCAGCGACCATGGACTCGGGGTCATCGAGTCCCTCCTTTACTTGCAAGATGCGGGCAACGGTCTCCTCGTCCCCACGACCGGCAGCTTGTCGAAGCGTTTTGTCGTCTAGCGGCATGTAAAGCAGATCATTTCGAGTTTTTGTGGCTCGTCCTGTTGTGCTGCGTCTCGCGCTTGGTGCAGCCGGTGATCGCCGTGGACTATCCGGCGCATGAGAGTCGCGCGCATCAAGATCATGGTGAGAGTGGCGTTCTTCCGAGGTTCGCATCCTGTCACCAGCCTTCTTCCTTGCAGAAATCAGCAGTGACCGAATCTCCTCGGCATGATCGGTTTCTTCCGTTACTCGGTCGATGGGTTCCTCTCCATTCACGTTGGCTTTTCGGGGGTTGACGCCAGCATCCAACAGGAGCTTCACAACTTCCAAATGACCATTGTCCACGGCATCGAGTAATGGTGTGTCTTTGTCATAGTTTACACAATCCATGTTACATCCTGCTTCGATCAAGAGTTTGACAATGTCTTCACAACCGTTAATTGCAGCAATCTGGAGAGGGGTGTTGCCTGCGTAGTCGGCCACGTTCAAGTCTTCCGGTCGCTCCTGTAGACGTTGCTTGACACCATCGTATTCACCCCTAGCGCAAGCGCGAGCGAGCAGCGTCTGGCCGTGCGCATCCAAATGCTTCTTGTGGGGTCCAACTTTGGCAGGAGACATGTGAGATTCTGAATTGGAGGGGGTGACAAGGCTCCGCAGCTTGGTGCTGCGGGGGTGAGGACTTCCACTGGCGGAGGAATCATCGGAGTGGTACTCCGTAGATTGTAGCGGGGGTGGCAATCGCTTCTTCTTCTGGCTGAGGCCGTTTGACGTGGGTAGTTGGGTGGAGGTGCTTCGGCGGTGATGTCGGGGAGGGGGCGAGCGTGACTGTGTTCTCGCATCACGTTGAGATCGTGAAGAGACTCGAGCGTCTCGGGAATTGCGGCCTGCGTCGACGCTGACTGAGGTGGTGCGCTGGCGCCTAGCCTTGCGCCCATCAGCCTCGTCGTCAGATTCGACTTTGGGAGCCTTGCGTTTTTGTGAGACCAATCTGTCGCCAGATCTAGCCTTGTCTCTGAGGGTTGATTTTGTTGGCTTGTTGGTGTATTCGTCAGAGTCGGAATCGGAAACAGGAGCTGCGTCGGAACGCGACCGTTGGCGGCGGTGCTGCAAACGTCGGTGTGTTTGAGTTGGCGAGTTCGGTGCAGAGCTCAGTCCACTAGAGTTGCCGCCATCCTTACTGCGAGAATGGCTGTCTTTCTCGGCCAGCCTCGAGCCTGCAGAGCTAGAGAGGCGCTTCCTCCTAGGGGCGTCCACCGCACGAGCGCTGATAGCATCAGCGTCGGCCTTGAAGGCCTTGGCGCTGGTTTTCGGTTTGGATGCATCGCCGTCGCTCTCGCTCTTGTCTTCTTGCCTCACTTTGCGGACTTTCGATGGTGAGTGGCCGTCCTTGCCGGGAAGCACAATGGTCTCAGCGTCGGAGTCGCGGTCATCGGCGCCCTCGTCAGCTCGAGAAATCGACGCGGGAGCAACGCTAGATTTCGACTTGGCTTCTGCGAGAGTGTTGCCGGGTTTTGGATCTAGCGAGGATGCGTTTTTGGGGTCGACCTGGGAGCCCCGGCGCCGCTGAGGGGAAGGAGCCGAGGGCCTCGCTTGGTCGATCTCGGCGGCATTCTGCGCATCCATGTCATTTAATTATGTGAGAAACCGAAATGCACCAGCATCATGGGAGTGATAGGGAGGCGTAAGGCGGCGCTGCGATTGGAGTCGCTCTGAAGCCCGGAGTGGCAGAAACGAAGTCGAGTAAGGCCGGCCAGCCCCTAAATCACAGAGCCTCGCACTTTCGTAGGCGGTCGGAAGGGCGACGCGGGCCAAGCAATGATGGTATGATTCAGCGGTGATCAAATCCGCGAATACTGAGTTACCCGGGGTACGGGCGCTTTGGGCGGGCGCGCAAGTGATGTAGAGGCCGGAGTTTGTTGTGGTGATGCGAAGTGGGCGTTTGCTGGCGGCGCTGGTGGAATTGAAGATTTGGCTCCAGTAGCACAGGCGTCGAGCGAAGTGGCAGGTATCAGCCACCAGCAGGGTGGGTGTCGTCCAGTGGCGAAGGCAGCGACAAAAGGCGCCTGGACTCTGCGTGTCTGTCCTGGGAGCAGGCACAACAGGTCAAGCCGGGGCGACTTTGGGGCGCGAAAGATTAGGGCCCACAGTGAGGGATGGCTGATTTGGCATTAGCTCAGGCAAAGAGAGGGCCAAAACAGCGCTGCGCCCAGAAGGGCCTAGAGGTACCTAAGTTGGCAAGGTACCTAATACAAAAGCCTTTCGAGGTCGCCAAACGCAAACGGGCAAAACGCTGCAAGCCCCCAAATGGCGGCTTGAAGCACCTCACCGAGCCCGCTGCGCCGACTGAGCAGACTAAGAAATCCTTCTACATCGATAATCACCATTTCTATCACTAAAAGGGCGCCGCGAGGCCCGTGGAGGATGCCAGCAGCGGCAGGTAGTGGCAGCGCAGCGTCAACAAGTCCATGATCGCTCGTCCGCGATTGGTCGCAAAGGTGGGGCGGACTCCGGCGGGGCAGAGGCACCCCCCAGCCGCAATCTTTTTCCTCTTGGTTGCTCCAGCGTTTGAGCGTCAATGCGACTTGGAGCATTGCCTTGTTCTCCCAGTCCCTGCCGACCAAATACGAGTCATTATCGATCGCTCAGAATAGTCGCCGCAATCTGAGACGCTCTGGCAGGCTGAGAAAAGAGGGCAGCAGTCGCGGGATGGGGTCTCGCTCCCGGGGCGCGATGCAGCCGGCAGATCGCTCAGCACATGCTTCCGCACAGTCTGCTTCTTGCCTCTGCTTGCGGGCGGGGACGGGCGGAGAAGGCTGGGCATCTGGCACCTCGCCGCTCCCAACACGCCAGCACCCGCAAAGTCTACTCTTACAACATCATCACCCGTTTGTGGTCATTTATCAACAGAGGCTAGTTGTCGAATGCGGCATCTCATCTGCGCGAGCTAGCCGTCACACTTATCGATGTTCTACTCAGTCCCCACGATTTCGTGTCTCAGTCGTCGAATGCGACCTTGGGCTACTGTTTACCGACAGCAGCAATGACGTGAACAGTGCCCAGTGGCTTCGTCGGTCACACTTCTATGAGGATGCGACAGCGCTCCTGCGTTTCCCTCCTACGCTCCCCGTCGACTTTGTAGCTATCGCCTGACGGTGTCGTAATCAGACCATTCGCCACCTGCCTGCGATCCCGCTGCCGGTTGGTCTCATGGAAGGTCCGCCTGGGAAATACTATCCAAAAATGGCTGCTGATGGAACACGCCGACTTGAGTCGCCAACGATGACCGTCTTCCAACAAGATACTGGGATCTGGCTGCATCGCACCGGCCAAATGGTCAATCGCTGCTCCAGGGTAGCGACGCGTCTGAGACGGAAGCTCCGTGACATGCCATGTAAACAGCGCGTCGAGGCAAATATCTGCATCTCACCAGTGTTAGAGCACTGTGCCTGTTTAACCCCATCAGATCGGGACAAGATGACTCCAGAGCGTTGCATTGTGTGATCGCCTCACAACCTCGTAGCCCGCTTCAATGCTCCTGCTACTCCACACGTGACAAACCCGTGTACTCTCAACCACCCATTCACTGGGTGCCTTTCTTCCTTAGCACAAATCGCGACAAAGAGACATTTTGGTGTCGGTCAACTCCCAACCGATTGCAGCCCAGGTATTACACCTGCTTCGATAGCACCATGGTCACACCACCAAGCCATGGCGTGACCCTTCCAGTCAGTCTCGAAGCAGCGAGAATCGACAGCCTACCTGCGACAGCATACTACATACCCAATTTCATCAGCGTGGAGGAGGAGCAGCTCATATTAGACAAAGTGCGTTTCCGATTAACCATCAGCTTCGTATTTACCCGTATTGGTCAGCTGTTCTAACGCTGAGAGTCACACAGATCACCTCGGCTCCGAAACCTCGGTGGAAGCATCTCACACATCGGCGTCTGCAGACGTGGCCGTCCGACCTCGTGCGTGACAAGCTCCTCGACGCCGTGCTACCGCAGTGGCTCGAATCGCCCGTCGTGCCACGCCTCCAATCGATGGCCGTTTCGGCCGGTGACACCGCCCACATCTTCGGTGCCAGCCCGCACAGCAGGCCGAATCATGTCCTCATCAACGAGTATCCGCCTGGAATCGGCATCATGCCCCACAAGGCAGGTGACACGAACCCGACCGATACTTATACCCCCCATTTTCACATGTCTTTCTAACACAAAGAACCTCTTTATAGGATGGCGCAGCCTACTGGCCCGTGGTCTGCACAGTCAGTCTTGGCGCGAGCCTCTGTCTCAACCTGCATCGAAGCAAAGAAGATGGCGCTCTGGACCCAGACCCCGCGTGGCGCATCCTGCAAGAGCCTCGCAGTCTGCTCATTACGACGGACAAGCTCTACACCGACTATCTCCACGGAATCGCCGACATTGAAGAGGACGTCGGCCTGTCTGCCGATACAGTCGCCAACTGGTCGTTACTTCGCGAGACCTCTGCCTTTGAAGATGGCCGAAACGTACGCCAGACTCGCACAAGCCTCAC